>NC_072419.2:32440000-33690000 GCF_028858775.2 Pan troglodytes
CCCGTCTCTACTAAAAACACAAAAAATTAGCCTGGCCTGGTGGCAGATGCCTGTAGTCCCAGCTACTTGGGAGACTGAGGCAGGAGAATGGCATGAACCCGGGAAGCCAAGATCGTGCCACTGCACTCCAGCCTGGGCGACTGAGTGAGACTCCATCTAAAAAAAAATAAAATAAAATAAAATAAAAACCTATCTGTGAAAACACTTTGTGATGTGTGGATGTATCTCAAAAAGTTAAACGTTGTTTTGATTCAGTAGGTTAAAACACTCTTTCTTTTTGTAGAATCTACAGAGGAATCTTTCAAAGCCCATTGAAGCCTATAGTGAAAAATCAATATCCCGATATAAAAACTAGAAACAAGCTATCGGGGAAAATGCTTTGCAATGTGAAGATTTATCTCACAGAGGTAAACTTTTATTTACATACAGCAGGTTGGGGGACACTCTTTTTGTAGAATTAGGAAGTTACAGTTAAGACTCCTTTGAAGCCTATAGTGAAAAAACCAATATCCAGTGATGAACCCTAGAAACAAGCTATCTGTGAAAATTCTTTGTGATGTCTGATTTCATATCAAAGAGTTAAACCTTTATTTTTGTTCAGAAAAATGAAAAACTTTTTTTTTTGTAGAATCTGCAAAGAGACATTTCTGAACCCATTGAGGCCAATAGTAAAAAATCAAATGTCTCATCATAAAAGCTAGGAACAAGCTATTCGTGAAAATGTTTTCCAATGTGTAGATTCATTTCACAGAGTTAAACCTTTGCTTTTATACAGGGAGTTGGGAACACACTTTTATAGAACCTATGAATGGACATTTCAGAGTTCATTGAGGCCTATACTGAAAAACCGAATATCCTGCGATAAAAACTAGGAAACAACTATCTGTGAAAATGCTTTGAGGTTTGGAGTCATCTCACAGATCTAAACTGTTGTTTTGATTCAGCAGGTAGGAAACACTATTTTTGTAAAATCTACTATGAGACATTTCTGAGCCCGATGAGGCATATAGTGAAAAACCAAATATCATGCTTTAAAAACTAGAAAAAAGTGATCTGAAAATATGCTTTGTGATGTGTGGACTCCTCTCAAAGAGTTACACGTTTGTTTTGATTCAGCAGTTTTAAAACACTCTTGTTATAGAATCTACAAAAGGACATTTCGGAGTGCTTGAGGCCTTTAGTGAAAAACCGAATATCCCTCAATAAAAATTAGAAACAAGCCATCTGTGGAGATACTTTGTGATGCGTGGATTTATCTCACAGAGTTAAACCTTCCTTTTTATTCCATAGGTTGGAAACACTCGTTTTGTACAATCTACAAAGGAATATTTCAGAGCTCGTTGAGGCTAATATTGGAAAATCTGATATCCTGCAATAAATACTATAAAGAAGCTATTTCTGAAAATACTTTGTGATGTGTGATTTCATCTTACAAGTTGAACTTTTCTTTTGATTCATCAGTTTGGAAACTTTTTTTGTAGAATCTACAAGGGGAGATTTCATAACCCATTGAAGCATACTGTGAAAAATCAAATATCTCTTGATAAAAACTGAAAGCAACCTATCTGTAAAAATGCTTTGCAATGTGTAGATTCATCTTACAAAGTTAAACCTGTATTTTGCTTCAGCAGGTTGGAAACTCTTTGGTTGTACAATCTAAAAGGCAACAATTCCTAGTCCGCTGAGGCATTTAGTGAAAAACCAATAACCCATGGTAAAAATTAGAAACAAACTATGGGTGAAAATGCTTTGCGATGTGTGGGTTCATCTCACAAAGTTAAAACTTTATTTTGATTCAACAGGTTGGAAACACTCTTTTTGTAGAATATACAAAGCGACATTTCAGAGCCCATTGATGCTTATAGTGAAAAACCAAATATCCCACAATAAAAACTAGAAACAGGCTATCTGTCAAAAAGCTTTGCATATCATCTCACAGAATTGAACATCAGTTTTGATTCAGCAGATTGGAAATATTCTTTTTGTAGAATCTACAAGGGGAAATTTTGGAGCAAATTGAGGCCTATAGCATGAAATCAAATATTCCACAATAAAAACTAGAGAAAATCCATCCACAACAATGTTTTGTGATGTGTGGGTTCATCTCACAAAGTTAAATCTTTGTTTTCATTCAGCATGTTGGAAACACCTTTTTGTAGAACCTATGAGGGGACATTTCATAGCCCATGGAGGCCTACAATGAAAAACTGAATATTATATGATAGAAACTATAGAAGCTATATGTGAAAATGCTTTGCAATTTGCGGTTTCATCTCATAGAGTTTAAACTTCCTTTTGATTCAGCTAAGTTGGAAACACTCTTTTTGTAGAATGTATGAAGGGACATTTCGGAGCCCGTTGAGGCCTATAGTGAAAAGCTGAATAATTTATGGTAAAAACTAGAAGCAAGCTATCTGTGAAATAGCTTTGCAATCTGGGGATTTATTTCACAGACTTAAACTTTTGTTTCTACACACTAGGTTCAAAACTCTCTTTTAGTAGAAGCTAAGAGGGGACAATTTAGAGCCCTTTGAGGCTTATAGTGAACAATTCTAAGTTTTGTGATTAAAAACTAGATACAAACTATCTGTAAAAATGTTTGGTGATGTTAAAATTCATCTCACAGTGTTAAACATTTGTTTTGATTCAGTACATTGGCAAAAATTTTTGTAGACTGTACAAAGGGACATTTTGGAGCCCATTGAGACCAATATTGAAAAAATGAACATCTTGATAGAAAACTAGAAAAGTTCTTGGTGAAAATGCTTTCTGATGTGTGAATTCATCTCACAGATGTAAACCTTTGTTTTCATTCAGCCGGTTAGAAACACGCTTTTTATAGAGTTCAGGAGGGGATATTTCAGAGCCCATTGAAGTCTCTATTTGAATACTGAATATTCCTAGTGACATATGGTGTTGAGCATCTTTTCAGAGGTCTAAGAAATGTGCCAGGTATGGTGGCACACGCTTGTGGTCCCAGCTACTCAGGAAGCTGAGGTGGGAGGGTTACTTGAGCCCTGGAGGTTGGGGCTGCATTAAGCCATGATTGCACCACTGCACTCCAGCCTGAGTGACAGAGCTAAAACCTGTCTCAAAAAGATAAATAAGACCTGGTGTGATGGCTCATGCCAGTAATCTAAGCACTTTGGGAGGGCAAGGTGGGTGGATCACGAGGTCAGCAGATTAAGACCATCCTGGCTAACACGGTGGAACCCCGTCTCTACTAAAAATACAAAAAAATTAGCCGGGTATGGTGGTGGGTGCCTGTAATTCCAGCTATTCGGGAGGCTGAGGCAGCAGAATCGCTTGAACCCGGGAGGCAGAGGTTGCAGTAAGCCAAGATCATGCTGTTGCACTCCAGCCTGGGCAACAGAGTGAGACTCCATCTCGAAAAATAAATTAAAAAATAATAATTAACAAATAAATAATTGACTTAATTTTTAGAACAGTTGTAGGTGTACAGAAAAATAAAGCAGAAGGCATATTGAGCTCTAATATCTGCCTCACACCACAGTACACACACTTCCTCTATTATCATCTTGTTAGTGTGGTACATTTGTTATGCTTGATGAGCCAACATTGATATTATTAAGTTCATGGCTTATATTAAGATTCACTCTCTGTGTTCTACCATTTATGGGCTTTGACAAATGCTTAAGCAATATATCCACCATTATACGGTCACACAGAAAAGTTTCACTGCCCTAAAAATCTTCTGTGTTCCACCTATTCATCCTTCCCTCTGCTCCAGCCTCTGGCAACCACTGAACTTTATATAATGCCATCTGCCTAGTTTTGCCTTTTCTAGTATTCCATATAATTGGAACTCTACACTATGTGGCCTTTTTGCATTGGCTTCTTTCACTTAGAAATACATGTTTAAGATTCCTCCATGTCTTGTCATGCCTTGGTAGTTTATTTCTTTTTATTCCTGAAGAATATTCCATTGTATGAATATTTCACAGTTAGTTTATCCATTTCCCTATTGTAGGATATCTTGGTTACTTCCAATCTTTGTTGGTTGTGTATAAGCTGCTATAAACATTCATGTGCAGAATTTGAGTGGATATAAGTTTTCAAGTCATTTGAGTATATACCAAGGAATACAATTGCCAGATCATATGGTAAGCCTATGTTTAGTTTTGAAGGAATTTGCAAAACTGCCTTCCACAGTAGCTTTACCATTTTGCATTCCCAGCAGCAATCAATGAGAGTTCCTGTTGCTCCATATCCTCATCAGAATTTGGTGGTCTCAGTGTTTGGATTTGAGCCAGTCTAATAGATGTGTAGTGGTATCTCATCATTGTTTTAATTTGAATTCCCTAGTGACATAAGGTGTTGAACATCTTTTTAGATGCTTATTTTTGCTATCTATATAGCAAAGGGCAGATAAAGATGGTGGACTGCAGGGAAAGAGCTTGCTATGATGATAGGAAGCTGCAGGTAGAGATGATCTCACGGTTAACTGGGCATCAACTGTGCCTTCTCCTGTCACATAAAATGTGATCTACCTGAGTTTTGACTGGAAACACAGAATATCTGGTTGTTCATAAATATTTCTTACTGAAGCTTGAGGTTTACGTATGTTATGATCAAAAGGTGATATCACCCCAATATATAAGCAGGTTGGGGTACAACAGGGAATGATTGTCAGAGATGTTGAGAGTCTACATTGAATGGATGGTGTCACTGGCTGCCCATATATTTCTCTTTATGGACTTTAACTTTTCATTTGCCACATGAAAGGCCACTGAGATAGGCTAAATCACATTTTTCTCTTGGGGATCCCTGTTACTGAGAAATTTTTGCATTCTGGGCTACACTGGTTTCATAATGTGACTATATACATATCGTGTGTATGTTTGTTCCTTCCCTAAAATGCTCAGTTTAGCTGCAGTTCTAGAGGCAAATACTACTAGGTTTCCATTTTAGAGTTGAAGATCTGAGGTCTGGAGAAGTTAGTGTGTAGAAAGTTATATTTAACAAGTGGCAAGACCATGTGGCCAGGTCAGATAAGCTGCCTTCAGATTTTACTCTTGAACTTCTACTGGATAATGTCTTTTTTTTATAGAAAAGAAAAGAGTGAACTTAGATTTATTTTTTCAAAATCATGGACTGTAAGAGTTCTTTCAAGATATGATGAAAAGCAATAATTGTCTCATTTTATGTTACCTATAATTATTGCTCACCAGAAATTGATTATCCACGCAGCAACCTTTTACATTCCTCTCTGCTTTACTATGCATGAGGGGCTTCACTGTAAATATGAGGTCCAAGATTCAGAAATATCTTTAACTTGCAATGCTTGGTCACATGTATCCATCTGAAAAATATTTTGCTCATTAGCCATATGGACTCATATGGCAAACTACAGCCAGAGACACACAATGTGGAAAGAAGAAAGGGCTATCAGAAGTCCCATGTCTCCTTACATTTTGTATTTCTATTCATATGCATCTAGAATCATAAGGAATTTGATCAAATGGGAAATGCAAAGTCCTAATCAAAGCATACCCACATTTCAGTTATCTGCATTATTGCACATTTAAATTTATAATGCATACATAGGATACAATTCAATAGGTATAAAAATGTTAAGTAACCTTTTCTCTCATGCACCCCAGTCACTCAGTAGCTCACTTTAGAGTCAACATTTTAATTTTGTTATGCATACTTTCATAAATTTTCTCTCTCTCTCTCTCTCTATCTCTCTCTCTCTCTCTCTCTATATATATATATATATATACATTTTTTTTTTGAGGTGGAGTCTCAGCCTGTCACCCAGGCTGGAGTGCAATGGTGAGATCTCATCTCACTGCAACATCTGCCTCCTATGTTCAAGCAATTCAACTGCCTGAGTAGCTAAGATTACAGGTGTGTGCCACCACACCCGGCTTATTTTTGTGTGTGTTTTTAGTGGAGACGGGGTTTCACCGTGTTGGACAGGTTGGTCTCAAACTCCTGACCTCGTGATCCGCCCACCTCAGCCTCCCAAAGTTTTGGCATTACCAGCGTGAACTACCACACCTGGCCATTTTTTTCTCTTTAAAATAAATTTTATTGTGTATATTTAAGGTACACATATGATGTTATAGAATACATATAGATAGTAAAAATTCATTACTATAGTGAAGCAAATTACCATATCTATCACAGATACGCACATTTTTTGGTGTGGCAAGGGAAGGTAAAATCTTATTTAGCAGGAATCCCATATACAGTACAATTTTATTACCTATAGTCCTCATGTTGTATATAGATGTATAGGATTGTTCATCCTACATATCTGCTACTGTGTATCTCTGACCCACATGTCCTTATTTCCTCCCTTCCTCTCTACCTGATAACTACTCTGTTGTTCTCTATTTTTTTTTTTTTTAGGCAGAGTCTCAGTCTGTTACCTCCCAAAAGTGCTGAGATTATAGGCGTGAGCCACCACACTTGGCTGCTTTCACCATTTCAGACTGAACTTGGAGAAGAACCTGAGGAAAAACATGACTTTAAAATTTTGATGAATGGAGAAATCTCTTTCCATTCACCTTCCTTTCCTCTATTTCATTCTTATTGTGAAATATGCAAACAAACATATGGCTACATCAGTTATTAAATAAACATCTGTGTGATGCCTATCCAGGTGAAGAAATAGAGCACTATCACCACCAAGAAGTCCTCTGTATGTCCCTAACTGATCCTAAAGTCTTCCGTCCCTTATTAGTAACAGATATAACAGATACCCACATTACCTGTGGATATCTGCGTTTCTCTCCTTTGTTCTCTTTATAACTTTATTATGTATTTTTTTCTTTTTCTTTTCTTTTTTTTTTTTTAGAGATGGAGCCTTGCTCTGTCACCCAGGCTGGAGTGTAGTGGCATGATCTTGACTCATTGCAACCTCCAACTCCTGGATTCAAGTGATTCTCATGCCTCAACCTCCTGAATAGCTGGGATTACAGGCATGGGCTATCTGCCACCACGCCTGGCTAATTTTTGTATTTTTAGTAGAGACGGGGTTTTACATGTTGGTCAGGCTGGTCTCGAACTCCTGATCTCAGTGCCTGGCCTTATTATGCATTTTTTAGAAGCCTAAAGTAAAGTCTGGTTTTGCCTGGTTTTTCTCTTACATAATTGGAGTAAAAGTCTGTATCCTGCTGCCTCTGACTCCTTTTACCCAATATTAAGTATTTAATATTCACACTTAGCATTGTTTCTGCGTTCTATTAAAACAGTACACCACCCAGGCACGATGGCTCACGTCTATAATCCCAGCACTTTGGGAGGCCGAGGCAGGCAGATCACTTGAGTTCAGGAGTTCCAGACCACCCTAGCCAACATGGTGAAACCCCATCTCTACTAAAACGACAAAAAGTAGGCCATGTGGTGGCTAATGCCTGTCATCTCAGCACTTTGAGAGGCCGAGGCAGGCAGATCATGAGGTCAGGAGATCGAGACCATCCTGGCAAACACGGTGAAACCAAATCTCTACTAAAAATACAAAAAATTAGCTGGGCCTGGTGGCATGTGCCTGTAGTCCCAGCTACTCAGGAGGCTGAGGCTGAAGAATCACTTGAATCTGGGAGATGGAGGTTGCAGTGAGCCGAGTTTGCACCACTGCACTCCAGCCTGTGCGACAGAACTAGACTCTGTTAAAAAAAAAAAAAAAAAAAAAGGCCGGGCGTGGTGGTGGGTGCCTGTAATCCCAATTGCTCGGGAGGCTGAGGCAGGAGAATCAGTTGAACTTGGGAGGTGGTGGAGGTTGCAGTGAGCCAAGATTGCACCCTATACTCCAACCTGGACAACAGAGTGAGACTCAGTCTCAAAAAAAAAAAAAAAAAGGCCGGGCGTGGTGGCTCCCACCTGTAATCCCAGCACTTTGGGAGGCTGAGACAGGTGGATTACCTCAGGTCAGGAGTTTGAGACCAGCCTTACCAACAAGGTGAAACCCTGTCTCTACCAATAATACAAAAATTTGCTGGGAGTGGTGGTACCCATCAGTAAGACCAGCTACTTGGGAGGCTGAGACAGGAGAATTACTTGAACCTGGGAGGCAGAGATTGCAGTGAGCCGAGATCGCGCCCTGCACTCCAACCTGGGGGCCTGAGCAAGACCCCATCTCAAAAATAAAAATAAAAATAAAAATAGAGTACACCGGTGTGTATCCCTTCATTGTTGGTAGACATGTGGGTTGTGTTCATTTTTGTCAGTTACAAATGATGCTGTTGTGAACATTTGTGTATTTATATTTGGTTACCATTAGTGTGTATAGTGTGTATAGTGAACAGTATAAAACAAGAGGTGAAACCATAGGTTACAGGGTAAACATATCTTCCATTTTGCTAGCTATTATTTGTTTCATCCCAACGTTAACACACCAACTGACAGTCTTAAAATATCTGATAATTCCCAAATCTTCGCATTCTTCTTGATACTTAATTTTGTCAAAATTTTAATTTGAGTCTTTTGGTGGGTATGTGGCAATGATTGTGATATTAATTTACTGGGCCTTTTCTTCTCTGTAACTAGCCCTGTCAAGATATATGTGTGGTGTGGGAGGGGTAAGAGCCCCTAGAGGTAGCATGGGCTCTGGAAACCTTAATCATTCTATGTGAAAAAGTTGGTGGGACAGTGTTTTTTTTTTTTTTTTTGGACAGAGTTTTGCTCTTGTTGCCCAGGCTGGAGTGCAATGGCACGATCGTGGCTCATTGCAACCTCCACCTCCCAGGTTCAAGTGATTCTCCTGCCTCACCCTCCCAAGCAGCTGGGATTAGAGGTTTGTGCCACCACCACAAGCTACTCTTTTGTATTTAGTAGAGATGGGGTTTCACCATGTTTGTCAGGTTGGTCTTGAACTCCTGACGTCAAGTGATCCACCCGCCTCAGCCTCCCAAACTGCTCAGATTATAGGCATGCACCACTGCCCCTGGCCTGTTTTCATTTTATTAATTGGCTGATTCAGACACATAATTATCAAGTCAAATCTCACTCTTTCCTTAGCATTTATCTTCAGTTTAGCTTAGAAAATCTATTCCTATTTTAAAACATATACAATTATTCAAGTGTGGTGGCACATGCCTGTAATCCCAGCTACTTGGGAGGCTGAGGCAGGAGTATCACTTGAACCTGGGAAACTGAGGTTGCAGTCAGTCAAAATCGCCCCACTACACTCCAGCCTGGATGACAGAGTGAGACTCCATCTCAAAAAACAAAACAAACAAAACGAGAAGGTTTTCTCCAGATCATTTTTACATTGAATTATTCAGTCTGTTTTGACTATACCTTAATGTAAAGAACTCAGTAAATATAACTTCAATCCTACAAACTATTAGTCAATGTACCTAACACGATTTATTGAATAAACCAGTCAATTCCCAACATCATTCTACTAAAAATACAAAAAACATTAGCCAGGCAGGTGGCGGGCACCTGTAGTCCCAGCTACTTGGGATGCTGAGGCAGGAGAATGGTGTGAACCCAGGAGGTGGATCTTGCAGTGAGCCTAGATCACACCACTGCACTCCAGCCTGGGCAACAGAGCAAGACTCCGTCTCAAAAAAAAAAAAAAGTAATTATATTTCCCAACGTAAATTAATAGAGCCATTAAGGAAAATAACATGGAGATTCATCAGAAATTAAAAATAGAATTACTGTATGTTCCAGCAATCCCACCTGTGGGTGTATAGCTAACGGAATTGAAATCAGCATACTGAAGAGATAACTGCACTACCATATTCACTGCAGCAGTATCCATAATAGCTAACATATGAATGCAACCTAGGAGGCCAGCATAGGATGAATGGATAAAGAAAATGTGTATATACACATATACATACACACACATACACACATAAAGGAATACTATGCACTCTTCATTTTATTTATTTTATTTTATTTTGAGACATAGTTTTGCTCTTGTTGCCCAGGCTGGAGTGCAATGGCATGATCATGGCTCACTGCAACCTCCACCTCCCGGGTTCAAGCGATTCTCCTACCTCATCCTCCCCAGCAGTTGGGATTACAGGCATGCACCACGTAGCCTGGCTAATTTTCTACTTTTAGGAAAGATGGGGTTTCTCCAAGTTGGTCAGGCTGGTCTCGAACTCCCGACCTCAGGTGATCCACCCGCCTCAGCCTCCCAAAGTGCTGGGATTACAGGCATGAGCCACCATGCCCGATCTTACTATTTACTCTTTTTTTTCTTTTGATTTGGAGTTCCTGTCTTTTTGCTCAGGCTGCAGTGCAATGGTGTGATCTCAGCTCACTGCAACCTCCGCCTCCTGGGTTCAAACAATTCTCCTGTCTCAGCCTCCCAAGTAGATGGGATTACAGGTGCCCACCACCACGCCCAACTAATTTTTGTATTTTTAGTAAAGAGGGGGTTTCACAATGTTGCTCAGGCTTGTCTCAAACTTCTGAGCTTGAGTGATCCACCCATCTCAGCCTCCGAAAGTGCTGGAATTACAGGCATGAGCCACAGCACCCAGCCAAAAACACAGATTATTGTATTAATGTCTGAAGTACTGTAAAATACTGCTGAGAGTACAGATCATTAATATCATCATCATAGAGCACAAAACAAGTTTTGGTATTATTAAGAAAATCATAGCTCGGACTAAAACATACATGGAAAACACATTCTATTATAAATTAAATTATACTAATACTATTGACAATCACTTTTATAGCTGTCACTGTAAACTCAAAGACAAGAAATAAATTCATCACCAGAAAACATAAAACAAGTACTTAGCCTTACTGCTGAGAAGCCTGTAGTTGCCTTTTACTGAATGACACCCCAGTTCTTGGGATAAAGTTTGAAACAGCAACTGGAAGGACAGCTTTAACTTTAAAATGGTTTTATTTTTAGGGTTGTCATGTTATAAAAGCTATTCTCACATAGCTAAGCTGTTGGAAAGAGACCAGGTTTCGTGAAGGTTTTTCATCAGGTGTTTCATCTTGTCCTCACTGCAACCTCAAACAATGGCAAATGCTTCGTAAACCACTGTAATGCTAACTCAGCTGATAAATTAATAAAATTCTATTTCTTTAGGCCAGGTGCAGTGGCTCACACCTGTAATCCCAGCATTGTGGGAGGCCGAGGCGGGTGGATCACAAGGTCAGGAGATTGAGACCATCGTGGCTAACACAGTGAAAACCTGTCTTTACTAAAAATCCAAAATATTATCTGGGTGTGGTGGCACGCGTCTGTAATCCCAGCTACTTGGGAGGCTGAGGCAGGAGAATCGCTTGAGCCTGGGAGGCGGAGCTTGCAGTGAGCTGAGATTGCGTGACTGCACTCCAGCCTGGGTGACAGAGAGAGACTCCATCTCAAAATAATACTACTAATAATAATGAATAAATAAATAAAATAAAAAATAAAAAGGTGGAAGAAACTCAGACTTTCAAAAATTAAGGATCCCATTTTTACCTAAGATATTGGCTTTACTCTTAGGTTCCCTTGATTGACTTAGCCAATAATTTTTTTTCTACCTAACTACACAAGAAAAATGAAATGAAGGGGTAGAACTCAAGAATCCCTGTGCATTTCTAAAAGCCAAATTTTACAACCACTGCAATATTACCATTTACTAACATTTTCTTTCTGTCTCAGCCAAAGGTAAGAGGCCTCTAACTGGGACAGGCATGGTGGCTCACATCTGTAATCCCAGCAATTCGGGAGGCCTAGATGGGTAGATCATTTGAGGTCAGGAGTTCAAGATGAGCCTGGCCAACATGTTGAAACCACGTCTCAACTAAAAATACAAAAATTAGCTGGGTATGGTGGTGGGCACCTGTAATCCCAGCTCCTCGGGAGGCTGAGGCAGGAGAATTTCTTGAACCCAGGATGCAGAGGTTGCAGTGAGCCTAGATCATGCCCCTCTACTCCAGCCTGGGTGACAGAGAAAGACTCCATCTCAAAAAAAAAAAAAAAAAAAAAAAAAGAGAGAGAGGCCTCCAGCTGGATCCAAGTCAGTTAATTACCAGATCAAATCTGATCCTGGACCTAGTTCAGTGTCTGTCCTAACTTTCAAACTGTTTGGATCACAAATTTGTTCAGAGAAACTCAGAGAATTCCAAACACAAATCCATGGAGTTCTGAAATCTGAGAGAACTTACCCATGATCCCCAGCCACTTTGAGAGATCAAGGGACAAAAGTAGATCCTTGCAGGTACCTTGCTTGTTCACTCAGCACTCCTGGGGATTGTTAAGTCTCTACTTCAGATCCCACTTCTGACACCATCTGTTAAAAACTTCAGCTGAATTAAATTTAAAGAAGTTCAATTCAGCAATCAACAATTCATGAATAGGGCAGTCCCTGGAATCACAGCAGATTCAGAGAGATTTCAGCACAGCCACGTGGTGAAAGATTTATAGACATAAAAAGGGTTACGAGGTACAGAAATTGGAGGTGAGGTACAGAAACAACTGAATTGGTTACAGCTTAGCATTTGCCTTAGTTGAGCAGAGTTTGAACACTCAGTAGTGTAAGAGTGGTTGAAGTATGGCTGCTGGGATTGGCCAACACTCAGCTATTGTTACAGGTGCATACTCTTAAGTTAGGTTTTTCAACCTTGTCTACCTATTAAGTTATGTTGCAGTTTGTCCACCAAGATTCAAATATGGAAGTATGGAGTCCTTCTCAGGCCATATTTAGTGTGTTTTAACACTCTAAAATATATAAAATCAACCTGAACCCCAACCACCTTGGAAACATTTTCTCAGGGTCTCCTGAGGAGGGCTGTGTCACAGGCCATGGTCACTCATATTTCGCTCAGAATAAATCTCTTCAAATATTTTACAGAGTTTGACTCTTTTACTCAACACTGTTCAGTAACAAAAGAGAACAAACTATCAAGACACACAGCAACAGACAAATTTCAAAAACTTTACACTGAGTGAAAGAAGCTAGACCCAAAGATTACATGTGCTATGGTTTCATTTATATGAAGTTCAAGAACTGGCAGAACTAACTTATGGTGATAGAAACCAAATCACCAGTTGCCTTATGTTGCAGCAATTCTGACTGGAAAGGGGCATGAGAGAAGTTTATGAGGTGAAAGAAATGTTTTGTGTTCAGATTAAGATGTGTGTCACATGGGTTTATAGCTTTAGTATGCATATATTTCACTCTATACATTTAATTCCTCATAAAATAAAATAAAATAAAATAAAACTGAAGAGAAGTAAATAAGAGTACAATGTCTTTATGCTATTCCAAAGAGAAGGTTTGCCTCCAAAAGAGAAGCCCAAGAGGTTTGCTTTGAGCTATAACAAAAATAAGGTTTCTGAAGAAAGAGGAGATATCAGACAAAAAGTGGTTTCTCTAGGAATTAAAAAAGAAGCAGAAATAGATAAAGAAAAATTGTTCTTGTGAATTTAGTGCATAGCAAATTATTATTGTTTTTAGTGCTGAGTCTCTTTTCTCCTAAAACCTGGATATGCTGTATTCTTTAAGCGAATTTCAAGAAATAAGTGAAAAATCTCATAGGAAGAAAGAAAGGAAAATCGGTCTTTGAATATACACTAAAACCTGAATGTACAAATGGTACCTATGAGTGTACTAGGGAAAATGCACAATACACTTAAGTTGTTTAATTTGAATAGAATATAATAAAAGAGCAATTTAAAAGCTGTGGATAGTGTATAGATAAACCAAAAGGGATAATTCTGTATGTAACCTGCAACTGTTACCTTCTCTAGGCCTGAAGGGGTGAAGGGCAGTATTAGTTATCAAAACTTGGAGACAAAAAGGTCGTGTGGAGATAACCACCTTCAAGACAGTGATCCAGGACATTGGTGAGAGATAAAAGCATATGGCTTAGAGAAGGAAGTTATATAAAAAACATTATTAGTGGAGACAAGACAAGCCAGTGCGGAAGGAAAATGGTGAAAACAAAGAGCAGGGAAGAGGACAATAGTATTTATGATGAGTCCAATCAGGCACTGGGGACAGGGAAGTGGGTGTGATTTTGTTTTATTTAACAACAAAATAGATAAAGAAATGAAAGGCAATGAAGTGCACATGAATAAGCTGGTTTCTACTGTGGGCAACTAGGGTTCAGTCATGCTGGAGACTGTGAAAGATGTCAAACACACCTTTATAATTGGCCACCTGAGGAATGAAGGAGCCGTGTACATAGTAATTTCCTGATTTTATCTATGGACTAAAGGTTGTATTAATAGCAAAACCCACAGTTAATTTTGCACCATCCTAATACCTTGAGCCCTTAACTTCCTGGCATTTCTTGTCTGCTAGGAAGAATACTCAGAGAATGGCCTCAGGCTGAGAGATGCTGAGATAGAAAGCTCTTTAGAATATAAGAGAACCATCAACTGAAGTTGCGGGTGATTTCCAGAGCAGCCTTTAGAGATAGGAGTGAAGAATGCATAGCTTCTGTTACAGATAGTAATCAAGATACACAGACTCTTCTGTGGACTTCTAAGGTGTGGGAGTTGATAACTTCTGAAAGCAAAGAAAAATGGCATAAAAATAAAACAGAATGTGATAAGGAATGACTAAAGGATAGGCTGTAGGAAAGAAGGAGAAAGAGGAAAGGTCAGTTTAAGTTCAGTTATTTAAGAAAATCTCTTTGAGGAGTAGGAATTTGAAACCAGTTCTGCAGAAACCTGGGGGTAGAACATTCCAAACAGAGTAAAATAGAAGAACAAAGCCTCAGAGGCAGGCTCAATCTTGGCAATAGGCTCAACAATCAGACAAAAAAAAAGCAGAATAATGAGGGGATACAGAGTGATAGGAGATGAAATGGGAGAGGGGTTCAGATTACATGAATTTTATAGGACTTGGTGATTTAGATTTTATTCCAGTATGTTGAGAATCCACAGATCATTTTAAGCAAAAATAAATGGCATGATCTCATTTATACTTTAAAAGTCAGTTGGGTTTCTCTGTATAATATGGATTTTTATGAGGCAAGAAGGAAGGGAGTTGTTACAGGTACTTGAGAGGAAAGATGATGTTTGCTTGACTAGGTCGGTAGCAATAGAGGTGGGAAAAAGCAAGCAGATCAGACTCACTTTTGGATCTTTAGTTCACTTAAAGTGTTGATACATTGGAGCACAAAAGATAAATATTTTACTTTTCATCCCTAAAAGGCAGAAAAATATAGGGGCAAAAAATGGAATGTTGGAAGTTTAGGAAATGTGGTTTTTGACTTCACCTTAAACTGTTCCAGCTGTATATGATCTTAGGGTGATCACACAGCTGTTTTGGCTGCGGCTTCTTCATTTCTGAAATGGCATTAATAATAACATTCCTATAGCTGAGGTGTTAAAGATTAAAACTATAGAGGTAAAGCAGTCTTGAAAATTTCAATGTAATACCTAAATTTAAGGTATTATAGGGATGCCCTAAGTTGCTTTAACAAATGCTATGTTATTACATGCTACTCTTTGATAACCTTTTATTTATGATAATTAATGTAATTAGTGTGTTAATTTTCTACAGTTGCACCCTGGGGCAATCATACAACAGTTGTAATTTTAAAAGTTGGGCAAATAAGTAAATGTCAATCTGTAATAAAATCCAAATGAATCTGTGATGAATGTTGATGGTGACTGGTAATTTACCTGATAAAATATTGTAACTGCCCAGTTACCTTGGAATAGCTGATTTCTCAAAGTAATTACCATGTTCTGCATAGTGAAGTGTCATCAGAGAAAATTTTAACTCACAGTGATCATTTTTAATTTGGTGATTTAAATATCATATTGATTAATGAAATAGCAGCATTTTAATTCAGACTGTTAAGTCAAAAGAGAGAGAGACGTTTATCACATACTATAGAGTGCACTGTTATGTAATAATCGCTCATTTCTTACCTGTTTTTAACTACCATTTAAAAAATATCATTCATTCTAATAAAGATAAAATCTTATTGGATTAAAAGTTAAAAAGCAATTGGACCCAGTCTCCTACCTAGAACCTTATTGCTGTCAAGTCTAGGACATCTTTAAGAAGCCATCTTTACCTTGCTGTTTTCTGAGAGTCGTATGTTATGATTTCTTTAGATCTGCAAACAAACAACAGAAGCATACTACTGGTATGGTATTCTAACATTTGCCATGATATTGTTCATCAAATTGTTAACTTTTGGTTAACTGTGTGTTTCTTTGTTTGCTTTGCTTTCCAAGAATATGTTTCACAGATACTATTAGTTCAAGAAAGCTGGGGAAAAGAAAAAATAAATAAAGGTTAAGATCCTGACTAGAGAATGAATTAGAGAAAGCCAAAGTAATTGCCTGGAAAAGATATGTGGGAGGTTGGGTCAAGTTTAAAGGTTCAGAAGTAGACTTCGAGATAAGCATTTTTCTGGATATTTGGAATTATCTCCTAAAGATATTATTCTTTGAAATATGACCAAAAACATATAGCCAAAGATCAATTTTGTTTTGGCAAATCCAGTCCAAGAAAATAAGTTATCTAAAAGCTCAGAAGTGCTTTGTCCTAGTTCTTTCTCAGGCTTCTTAATCAATACTCACAACTCTGTACCAATTATCGGTAAGTAATATATATAGATTATCAGAGACTGCAGTTTCTGCCAGTGTGTCTGAATTAACCCTTTCAGTGTTTTGTGAACTTCAGTTGTAAAATAATAGCAGAATATAAAATAATTTTAAATTTTTAAAATTTTAAAGTGGGGAAACATTTGAGCAAACACTTCACCAAAGAAGATATGCAAATGGCCAGTAAGCATATGAAATGATCAACATTATTATTCACTAGAAAAATGTAAATTAAATCCACAATGAGCTGCCCCTACACATATAACTAAATTGGCTAAAATTTAAAAATTATAGACAACTGAAAATATCAAGTGATAGTGAGGATGTGGACCACAAAACTTTCAGTTTGCTAGCAGGGATGCAAAATGATACAGCAACTTTGGAAAACACTTTGGCAGTTTCTTATCATTTTAAATATTCTCTTACATACAACCCAGAAAGTCCTCTCTTAAGAATTTACCCCCAAAAAAGGGAGCAAGGGAAGTTCATGTAAATCTCTATATGCAAATTATTCACAATACCTTAAACCTAGGAACAACTCAAATGTACACCAATCAGCTAGTGATAAACAAAGTTTTCTATATAGAGATAGTAGGTTAATATTAGCAATTTAAAAAGAAGAAACTTAAAATCCATGAAAGAACATAATTTTGCAAAAGACATGAAAGGCAATACACTGTTTCATTCCATTTATATGATATTCTGGTAAAGGCAAAAGTATAGAGACAAATCAGATCAGTGGTTGCCAGGGTATATAAGTAGGGGTTGGAGACTTAATACAAAGGAAATTGAGGGAATTTATGGGGGTGATGGGAGTATTCTGTATATTGATTGCAGTGGTAGTTATATGATTATGTACATTAATCAATAATCATCAAACTGTATATCTAAGAAGGGTAAATTCTAATGAATGTAATTTATCAATAATCATCAAACTGGATGTCTAAGAAGAGTAAATTCTAATGAATGTAAATTATACATCAATACATGTGATTTTTAAAAATTTATTTAAGGACATTATGAACAAATTTTGGCAACAATTTCAAAATTTAGAAAAAATGGACAAATTCTAAGAAAAATACTACTTACTAAAGCAGACACTGGAAAAAAACAAAATATGAGTAATCTGATTTATATTAATGAAATTAAGTATTTAACATATTCAATTTTGGAATACTCCATGCCAGGATTTGCCTGCAAATTCTTCTAAAGATTTAATAATGGAATAGTAATTCTTTTATGACACTTAGAGTTCTATAATACTTAGTTTCTGTAATTGCAGAAACCCTTTCCAACACATTTTATGATGACCACATTATCATTATCTTGATAAGAAATCTTACAGGGCAGTACATGAAAGAAAAACACAATCCAGGCTTCATATACAAATTGAAGTAAAAATCTTATGCAAATATTTTTTAAACAAATTCAGTAGCATATTTTAAAAGTTTAATGTAGACTAACAAACTTCCTTTAATTCCAGAAATGTAAGGATGTTTTAACGTTAAAAAATCAATGAGTAAACTTTTTTGATTTTGATAATTATACTTTGGTTATAGGGAGATGTCCTTTTTTTAGAAAGTCAAATTGATTCATTTAGGGGTATGTATTAGTCCGTTTTCATGCTGCTGATAAAGATAAACCCAAGACTGGGCAATTTACAAAAGAAAAGAGGTTTAATAGACTCACAGTTCCATGTGGCTAGGGAAACCTCACCATCACGGCAGAAGGTGAAAGCCATGTCTCGCATGGTGGCAGACAAGAGAAGAGAGCTTGTGCAGGGAAATTCCCCTGTATAAAATCATCAGATCTTTTGAGACTTCTTTGCTATCATGAGAATAGCATGGGAAAGACATGCCCCCATGATTCAATTACCTCCTACTGGGTCCCTCCCACACGTGGGAATTCAAGATGAGATTTGGATGGGGACACAGCCAAACCCTAACAGGGTAGAAGGGCAAATTTGACATATTAGTCTTAAATAATTAAAAAAAGAGAAGAATAAGAGAGGAGGAAAAGTCATAAATAAATGGAGCAAAACATAAACAACTGGTGAATCTGAAAATATCAGTAAAATACTTTGTCGTTTCTTATACTTTTCTTGCAACTTTCGTGTTTGAAAGGTTATCCTCCTTCTGCTCAAATTTGCCAAAAACATTTAAAAGTCTATTAGTGCAATGTACTACTGAATAAAAAGAAAAATCAGATGATTGTCTAAAATCTCTGATAATAGTATTTTTTAGAATTGAAAACCTCAGCAAACTGTAGCATTTTAATTGATAAACATAATCTTCAAAAAAAAGAAAAAAATCTCCAGCAAAATCCTTCATAATGTGAAACACTAAACATTTTGTCTGCAAGATAAAATACGAGGCTAGATTACTTATTATCATTACTCCATCCCACTTTATTCTAATCCATTCATAGCCAGTGCAAGACGACAAGGAGTAAAGACTAAAGACCAGAAAGGTAAAATGCCACTCCCATTTTCACACTATACATTTGTGTTTATGAAATGTCCAAGATAATTTTCTACTTAATTATTAGAATTAATATCACAGTTTTGTGTGGTTTCTGATATAAGATCAATATTTTTAAAAGTGTATTTCTTTATACAATAAATAGAAGATTAAAATATAAAAAGATACCCCTTTGAACAGCATCAAAACATCAAATACTTGAGATAAATTTAATTAAATATATGCAAAATCTCTACAGAACTATATAATTTTATTGGGTAATATTGAATGAAACCTAAATAAATCTAGAGATATAATGTGTTCATAAATTGATAACTTAAATTTATAAAGATGTCCATTTTCCTAAATTCATCTGTTGATTACAATATCAATCATAGTTCCAAGAGGCTTCTTTATCTTCAAAAATTGACATGTGAATTCTAGAATTTAGATGACAATGCAAAAGGCTAAGAACAGCTAACATCTCAAAAAAGAACAAGCTTGCAGCCCCAGATATCAAGGCTATAACATAAACCATAGTAATGAAGAAAGGTAAATATCACAAGCATAGATAGACCAATATAACAGCATAGAATCTTGTATCAGTATGGAAAAAGAAATCTAGATTTTTACCTCACTTCATTCACAAAACCATTTCATTCATGTAGATGTAAACAGGAATGGAAAAGCAATAATTGTATAAGATAATAAAGAATATCTTCAGGGTCTGGGAAGGCAAAGATTTCTTAAGCGGGATATGAAAAACATTAATGATTTCAACTGTATTAAAATTAAAAAGTGTTTTCTTCTCTAAAAAGGCACCAATAAGAGAGCAAAAGCAAGTGAAACTAGATTATTTGTGGTTTATGTAATTGACAAATGGCTTATATGTAGAACACATAAAATTTTGAACAATAAGAAGAGAGGCCACCCAATAGGAATATGGGCAATATTTTGAAAAAGCAGTTTACAAAAGAGGTTATACAAATATACAAATAAACGTTTTAAAAGACGTCCAACCTCACTTGTCCTTAAATAATAATTAAGTCCATCAGCAGAAATACTATACATTCACCAGAAAAGTTAAAAGATAGAAAATAATTTAAAGTGTTGATGTGGTTTTGAAGCAACTGGAAATCTCTTATGCTATCAGGATGAATTTCAAACAACCACTTTGGAAACAGGTTTCATATTATCTACAACATTTGAACACATGCATCCTGTATGATCCAAGAATTTCATTTCTGGGTATGCATTCAACAGAATTGTATGCACATATGCAGTAATAGAAACTTATAACAATGTTCACAAATGGATTATTTAGCCACAGAAGGAAAGCAATATCTAGCAAGACAGGAAAGAATAAATAGTGGTGTATGAATAGATTGTACTACTTTACATCTATCAAAATGAATATGATAAAGATACACACAATAACATCCGTGAATCTTGATCATAATTTTGAACAAGAGAAACAAATACAAACACATTCTGTATTAGTCTATTTATAGGGGGTAAATTATTCTTTGCCATTTGACATCAGGAGAGTGGTTACATTTTGGGAGAAGGGAGAGGGAAATAATGTGGTTGGGGCATGAGGAGCCTCCTATGTGTCCTTTGAGTGTTTCTTGACCCAGGTTGATAGTTTCATGGGTGTGTTCACTCTGAACTAATTCCTTGAGCTATACAATTATGATTTGCACAATTCAATTATATTATATTTCAGTGGAAGCTTATGAAAGAGAAACATTGCTGCTAAAATTCACTAAGTGAAGGCTTATGGGGAAGTAGACCTTCATAGCATCCCATACTTGCAAAAGGGGCAATCTAACTGAAGGATGACATCAGTATCAGATATCAGATATCACACAAACCAATGACCACTTTTACTGTCTCAACTGTCGGTCAACCTGACATTACAAATTTTCTGATGTAGTACAACATGAGGTACAAAATTTCACCTGTGATTTATTCTAGTCAAGCGTGTTTAACTGGCAGCCATTAAGGCATTAGGTGTAAATTTAGACACAGAAAGCAATCAAGCAAAGCCTCAAGGTATGCCATTTTGTAGGTCAATTGGCCTCTTTCCTTCAACAAGTCAGTACCATTTAAAAAGGGGGGTAATTCTAGATTAAAAAAAAAATTAAGGGGTGGACAATTAGATATAATGTGCAGGACTGCACTGAGACTGGTTTAAAGAAATCAGCCCTGAAGAAAAATGTTTAATTAATTAAAGACATCTAAATACAGCATGGATATTATATATAATGAAAATGCATGAAAATAAAAATGTGAAAATTATTGACTGAAAAAGAGGTTACAAAGTGTATATTTGATGAAAAATAATATGTAAGGCTAGAGGCAAAGGTACTAACAATGGTGCTTTCTTGTTTATAGGACTATTTCAACACATTTTGCTCCTCTGCATTTAAAAACTTTTCTCTGATGCACATATACTGTTTCCATAATAATAAAATTATGTTTAAATGATTCAACATTTCTGAATAACAAATTACTATACATGTACACTTTAAAATAGACAATTTATAGGGTTATACCCAACTTGTGGCTGTACACTGTCCAGTTACTATACATGTACTTCTTACCCTCCTTGTAATATCTAATTATAAAATTCTGAACTCATTGAGGGCTATTAGCACAGCTACAATTGTTTTTGCTTCTTCTAATTTGATATTTGTATGGTATTTTTAAAATTATATATTATGAACTTTTTGTATCTATTTGAGTATTTTGATATTTTAACTATAAAAAGTATGATGTTTACTGAACAAAATAATAGAATAATTATTTTTAAAAATGTAGAAATTAACAATTGCAGGCAATATCACTTCCCAGAAATAATTTCCATTTTTATTACATTGTCATCATGGACTAAATTATACACTATTTTTACTTTTTGGAATATGCTAAGGTTTTCATTGAGGCCCAATACTTTGTCCACTTTGACTATTATTCCATGAGTATTTGAATAAATATACACATATTAGTTATCCTCCATTAATTGCTTATGTCCTCCTAAATCTCACTTATGTTTTTTCACTTGATCTTCCATCAGCTGAAAAAATAGTATTATAAATTGTATTTTAAAAAATGCTTCTGAAGTTTTTGCTTTCTGAATTTTGCATACATATTTAATAAATATTTATGACAGTTACTTATTTATAGTGACCTTTTTATTGATACAAAGTGTCTTTGTCCTACTTCATATTTTTTACCAACCATGAATAAAACCTATTTGTTTTAAATATTGTGATCTTTGCTTTTTTTTTTTAATTTCCATTTGCCTGTAATTCTTCTGCCCAAAGCTTCACTTTCAAGCTTTTGAGTTAATTTTTATTAGAGTTGCTGCTTGTATGCAATAAATCATTGGCTTTTTTACTGAATGTAATCCTGGAAGGAATCATGATTCCTCTTAGAGTTTCCACTGTCAAAAACCTAAAGAGTCTGTTTACGGAGATGTAGCTAGGGTTAAAAAAATAAAAGAGAAAGAGAGATGCAGAGGAACAAAGACACCAACCACAGGAAGCCATAAAGGGACAAGAGAAAAGATAGCATTACCAGAGCTAAGTGAGTTCTGGAGCTGCAAGGAAAGGTCGCATAGCAGGAGTTCTAGTTATGGAGAGATTCAGCCCCTGGCAGAAGCACAGAACCAAAGCAGAGGGAATCGGGGAAGAAATAACGCATTCTCCTCTCCACCTAACTTGGACCCTACAGGAGCCTCCCACTGAGTGCCTTCTGCTGAAATTCAGGCCACAAAGGAATCTGAACGATGTTGACTGCATGGCTCTGCATCCATGAGCACAGAGCAAGTTAGACAAGGGAAGAAAATAAATCCATGAAGTCAATAGAAACTTACCAGAACATTACTCCGACTTCACATTCATTCTTGCCTCTTGCTCAGATTAAGAAAATTGGATCTCCAGTACAGGTAGACCACAGTCCTAGCATAATTTAAATTGTGGCAGGGTGTCAGCAATTCAGTCTTATTCCCAACTGGATTATAAATGCTAATGTCACCCACTATCACTACTCTTTATATGAGCTAGCAAGGAGAGTGAGGGGAAAGAAATATTCAGTTAACATAAATATGCAAATTAGCTACTACTGTTTTCACTTTCGGTCATGAGGCTAAATTTTATCATCATAATTTCCTTTTTCTATTATCCATTCCATTTTCAAGCAAACTTTACTACTTCCGTAGTACAGGAATTATTGTCTCATGGGATGACCCAAATCTTCATTTCATAGGATCAAAGTCCCTAGTGATACTGTCTTTATTTGGTGGCTCTTTATGGGACATATAAGTGCTAAAAGGCTCCACAGCAGATCCCCTGGATTCCAGCTAGGCCTACTTGCCTAATTTTCCTTTGTTAATCAGAATTAATCAATCCATTCAGTATAGTTAAACTCTTTATTGCCAGTTAGGTCAATGGAATTAGGAGCTAAAAATAGCAAGGGTGCAATTTCGGGTCCAAATTTAATGGAAACATAGCTATATTTCTTGAAAGAAAAGTTCCTTCCTTGGAAAAGAGAACCTCCAAAGCTACTAAATACAAGTTTCCAGGAAGGGAAATAAAATTCTGTAAATAGAATATCAGGTAAAATAATTCTACTTCTTAGTTCCTGACCCTACATATTCTAGCTTTTGGAAATATGGCTTATGTATTGGCTAATAGTTTAATCTGTTAGGCCAGCACCACAATTTCAAACAATATTGTGTCACACCTGGCATTGAAACTGAGCCTTTAGGAAGCCATTCCATCATTCTATCAGGCCAGCTGCTTACTGGTGATGGGACATGTAGGGAAACATGAATTTCATGGGCATGGATCTTTTGTAACAATTGTTTTGCTATAAAATGAGTTTCCTTGTCAAAGGCAATGTAGTATGGGATGTTATGGCAATGAATAAGGCATTCTATAAGGTGACATATGGTGACACTGGTAGAAGCATTGAGGGTAAAGAAGAGAAATCCATTTCTAGAATGTGTATTTGGTTTTATGTGGACAAATGATTGCTTACTCCACAATATAAAGGATTCAATGTAATCACCCTGGCATCAGGTGCCTGGTCGGTGTCCCTATGAAATGGTGCCATATCAGGAACACATTGGCCCTTGGTATTGACAAGTTGGACACTCAGTGATAGTAGACAGATCAGGGTTGCTAAAGGGTAGTCCATTGTGTTGAGTTCATGCATATTTACCATCCATGCAACTATGATTACTTTTTGCATGGTTCCACTAAGTAAGCACCTGTATCACTGGGAGAAAGCTTGATAGACATCCACAGGAAAGATTAGACACCTAATCTACCTGATTGTTGAGCACCTTCTCTTTAGGGGATTCCCCTGGTGAATATGAATGAGAGTTGAGGAAAATTTGATAACTAAGCAGGAATAGCTAATAAAGGTCTGAACTACCTGCTCATTCAATATACTTGTGATTCCCCTTCCTGTTCAGCCTTAATGTCACCCATATCAATTCCATTTTATAATAACCTGCTAATTTTCAAGCACAATTTGAAGATTTGATAACTTGGATAGCACCCAGTTGATGGTGAACACTTCAAATCACATAGTTACGTGGTGACAAGCCAGACGTCTTAAATAGATAAAAATATTTGGCAGAAGGGGACCTAGTTTTGCTCCAAAATTATTAGTTAGATGAACTATGATTGTCTTCTTGGGGTTACTTAGAAGTGTCAAACAGCATCATTCTAAGCCAGATACTTAGATCTACTGAGTCAAAATACCCACGCAGCAGAGGAGCCTACAGCACAGACTGAACCTGCTGCAAAGAGCTCTTTGTTCTAAATGGGTAGACTTGTGAGTTAGACTGTAATAGGCTTGAATACACACAACTGTGGTCATGTTACTTCCAAAATCCAGAGAAGCCTCTCAGTCACTCTGCTCTTTCTGTGTGGTAGGCAGTACAAGGTATAGCTACTTGTTATTCCCTAAGAAACAGATATTCTTACATACCCCATTTTGTAATAGCTCCTACATTAATTAGGACCCTTGTATAAAACAGAAATCTGCTACAGGATTGGTATGGTGGCTCACACCTCTAATCCCAGCATTTTGGGAGGCCAAGGTGGGAGATCACGTGAGCCTAGGAGTTCAAGACCATCCTGGGCAACATAGGGAGACCCCATCACTATTATTAAAAAAGAAAAAAAGAAAAGAAAAAGAAATCTGCTTCAATGGTCCACAATAGAGACTTTGGTGAATGGACTACTTACCTCAGTTAGAGCAGGATTTAAAACCCCAGCAAACGTTGCTGTAATACTCAGATACCAGGAATAGTGGAACGCTGTTACCATCCGCAGACCTGAAGGGACAAGGTGTATAATTTGCGTTACTGAAACCTAGAAAGAGCTGGTGCTGTGGAGAAGAGTTATCTGGTAGAAACTACATTCATGCAGAATTAGGAAGAAAGCAGGGTATAGATATCAGGATTTTTCTCTCTCTCCTTCTGCCATCTGACCCACTGCCAGTGCCTTACATTAATCCAATTCAACTAGGAGCTAGCTGGCAGAGGAACCTGAATGATAAAGTCTTAGGAGTTCACCTCCTGGAGCACAGAACAGAGTATTGAAAGTCAGATAAAGGATTTGGGTGGAGCTAACAGAATTATCAACACATTTTTTCTTGCCCAATATGTCTTTTGCTTTAATTATTAATTTTATTTCATTACATATAACAGTGAAGTTATGTTTAGTTTGAGTTTTGTCATCTTATGTAATGATCTCTGCTTTGAATGTTTTCTTTTTTCACATTTTCCTATAATATGTTCTTTGTGTATATGTTTGCATTTGCCTATCATAAGATTTTGTATGTTTGTGTATATGTATCAGTTATGATGATACACAGCAGAAAAAAAATTTTAAAATCTGCAAATATACATAAAGTAGAGATGCACCAAATAAACATTTGGCTGAACACTGAAAGGCTGAGTATCCACGTCATTATTCACCTGAAGCTGAATATTACTATTGTAGAATGAATCCAAAGTTTTATGAAATTCAATTTTGATTGCAATATTTCTTACTGAAATTTCAGTAATCAAAAATTTAAAGCTTGATGTTATTCAAGGACAGTAATTTCTTGGCATTGTCAGCTGCAAGATTGTTCCTGTGATCATCATAGCACGGGCAGATGCTAATTTGTCTACCTTCCTATATCATACATAGGAGGAAGTTCCCACCAAGTTTCTTCCTCTATAATATTAAAAAATAAAGTATATATATGAAGATTGTGGATCCTGAAAATGTAGTTGATGGTGATGATGCAGCTTCATTGAAGCAATACCCCAGCAACTGCAGCTTTGCACACTGACTATTTTTAGAAGCAGAATTAGAATTGATGCCTTGAAATACATATTTTTATGCTTCTATTTTCCTGCACTTGTTCCATAATCACTTGAGAATATTTCTCTATAAACCTTAACTTTTAAATGTGGCAATGGAACAGTGAAAACAGCTTTTAAGATAAAGCAATTGTCTCTGAATTTTCAGCTGCATCTAAACTTTCATGATGAAGCTAATTTCGCTATGTTCTCCAGTTTAGGATGACAGGAAGAGCTTTACCACAGGTATCTTATAAGAAATATGTGCACTCTAATGGCATATTGTATGGTGATTTCCTCAACAAATTATAGCAAACAAACTAATTTCTCTTTAAGCAACCTCTGGAGCTTAATAAGTCCTGGGATGGAAGCTGTGCCATTGTTTGTTCAAGCAGCTACTTTAATATGTGACCACTGCCAATTTACCTTGTATATGTTCATAACAAAGCAGTTCCAAAATTGTATGCCTGTCATGTAGTATATCTTTAGCTGAAGATTTTAAGATTTCACCAAGGTTAATTAACCCTTGAAAGTAAATACTCAGATATTAAAAATAAATCCAAAGCATCATGAGGTCATTGATACCATATAAGCTTAGAGATGCCAGAAATGTCAGTGGATTAGATCAATTTTCTAATCTGAACTCCCAAAATATGAGGCAAAACTAAAGGTGAATAGAGAATTGGGCTAATCCAGAGGGTAAACATGCACACATGTGAGTGCAAGTGTGTGCTTGCATGAGATATGTACCCTCCGCGGCCCTGAGAAAGTAGCAGCAGAGATAGACTTCTCAGGGACACCTGGGCACTGCCCCTGCCTTTACACATTTGTCAGGTATATTGGCTCATGGGCTCATTCTCTTTATCAGAGAAAGATTACAGGTTTCTGATATAAACACCAAAAGATCAGGTGATATATTATTGAAAGTTCACTGCCTATTATAATCTGAGTAATATAAAATAATAATGGCATATGGATGGTCTGATGGCAATATTAGTTTCTTCTACTAGGTAGGGAAGGAGGTGTCTTTCTCTTTTCGTGAATTTGGGCCTTTGTTGTAAATCGGGAGTTGACATATTTCTGGAACATAAGGGAAAACTGCATCCAACCAGAATCTAACCTTTTAATCCATCCAAGAGTTTACTTAATTCACCCAATTAAAATATGGATTCTCTACAATACCTATTCATAATCTCTTTAGTCCATATTTTCTCCATTATGTCCAACTCCCACCATTCAGCTGTTGATTTATGGTGAGAACTATTTTTAATATTGTAGAATTAATTACTTAAAATATGTACTCCCTAACTCTACAGACTCATAAAATTCATGTTCACCTCTGCATTCCAATGATCAGAAAAAATATGCGGCATATTTCCAAATATAACTCCTTCACTGTCTCTTTTTAAAGGGCATAACAGAGTGACAGGATTGAAGGAAGAGGGCAGATAGTTTAAAAATATTATATAGGGGGCCACCTCTTGAAAAGGAAGTCTAATATCCTACAGGAAGGCTCTGGCCCTAGGTTTTCATCTGCAAATCATAGTTACTCTAACTCTTCTAGTTATTAGAGGGAAAATTTTCTTTATTCATGTTGCTGTGCTGTTCATCTTGGAAAGGGAAAGTAAAAGCTTTGTAATAACACCTAAGATATTAATAGCCTCACAGATTACTATGATCATACAGGACAGCATGTTTCATAGTTTTACATGTCTTAAAATCTTATCCACAAACAGAAAATATTGGATGTAAAGAGTAGAAACCAATCTAAGAAGAAGAGCAAAGAAAAGCAACTAAAGATGCTTACCTTGAAAGAAAGAGGACTTAAGGCAACATTAGTTGTTTTCAAATATCGGAGGGCTTGCCAATGAATAACCAAGGGGATAAATTTTATACAGCAATTAAGGGTGGAGAAAGAAATGGTGGATACAAGTTTTAGGATGGCATATGCAAACTACTCTAAGGAATTAATAATTACTATTATACATGGATTGCTTTAAGGGATGGGGGACACAAACAGCAGGGTCAAAGCAAAGTCTTATGATCAGGAATACTGTAGAGAAAATACGGCCATTGAATGGGGAGTTAGACTAATTAAGCTGTATAGACCTTTACAATTGTGATTAAAATTGTGTGAGTTATATGAAATTGTATGAGATAGTACTGATATTTAAGGATTATTGTATTATTTTCCTATTTGTCAGGCTAACAAGAGTGAAGGCAATGCATGATAAATGTGGTATAGTGATGATTAGTAGATTTGGAGTTGCAAACACGGAGTTTGAACTCGGAATTCAGTTCTATCACTGACATTAGTAAACTAGAATAAATAATTAACTTATATGAGACTCAATTTGTTTATTAAACATAATGATAATTATACTATATACCTCACAAGATTATTATGTGAGTTAAATTAGGTAGCAGGTATTCAGTACAATGAACCCTTAGAAATGGCCTAATATGTGCACTTGTAACTGTGACAAGTGGAGTCACAAAGAGAGGAAAGTGGCAGTTGCAGCCTAAAATTTTGCTGGGTTTTTATGACACATACAGAGATAGCTATAATTCAACAGGGTAAATGCTATAACAGAGGTGAATTTAAAAGTATCTTATGAACAAATGAAGTTGGGAAAGGTTGATTTTGGAGATGAATTAGAAAAACATGCAAAAAAGAAGTGCCATAAATCTTGCAAGACAAACAGTATTTAGGAAGTATGTTAAAATATACCAGAAACAGTCAGCATGAGCAAATGCATAGATATTGAATAAAAATCTGCCTAAGCCCTCTCTCCAAAAAAAATAATAAAATAAAATGTAAGCCCTTCATGGGGAACAACAAATAGTAAAAGCTGACTTGACTATGTATTTGAACACACTTGGTATGGTACATGGAAGGTAGCAGGTACACAATATGTGCTTTTTAAAAAACATATTGCTTGACTTCTGGTTCTGGCTATAATAACATAATGGATTTCAGACTGAATCTTCTGCTGTAAACAACTATAAAACTAGACAAAATGTACCATGTGCCCATTTTAAAGCATTGTACAACACACAGCATAGAGTCGTGATCCTTGAAGTGAACTCCACATTTAAAGCTGGCCTTTTATATAGGGATACTTCCAAAACTGCAGGAAAGGAAAGAGGAGCCCGAATAGATCACAGCAATTTTTCTGAATGGAGAAACCGATGGTAGGATGCAGCTGAGGTGGCTGGAATTTATGAAGAATATTCCAGAGAAGAAAGAGTCGAACTGAGAAAGAGATCTAAAAATCTACAAATGAGTCTTCTTGAATTTTTTGAGTGAACAACATATTATGCATGTACAGAGTAAGATTTCACAAAGCCACACAGAGAACAGTTTCTAAGGGGCCATGAGCGGAATGAGGATTTCACTGGTTCATCAATGTTGAAAGCCATTAGAGTTTCAACCAGTCAAAGTGAAAAGACTCACTGAGCATCTCCCAGTGTTTAAATAAGAACTCAGGAAAGTCAGCTTCCGAAGTAGGGCTCATCTACTCCTATCAGAAGAAATACTCTTAAATCAGCCTTAAAAACTTAAAAATAAGGACCAACTGGATCAAACTAATGTGCCAGTAAATTAACTGAGTGCTCAAAATAAAATTCAACACGCTTCTACCAAAGACAGAAGTCTAGAATCTAAATAATATAGTATGAAAAATGTCAAATACAAAACAAAAACAATTATTAAACATGCAAAAATAGCAGAAACCTATGAGAAAATTAGGAGAAAAATAAGCAATAGAAACAGACCTAAGATAGCCAGGATGTTGTTAAGAATAAAAACAAGCATTATTAAGCTGGTATTAAAGTATGTCCAAGGATTTAGAGGAAAAGAAGAAAGACAGTGGAGAGATGTAGAATATCAACACAGTCATACAATTCAAAATTCGTAATTGTAGGTGGGAGAAAAGACATGTAATAGAAAAGGGAATAATGATAAAAAATACTTCTGACTTCTCATTAGAACAAATGTAAGCTAAACGAAAATCTAAAAATTATTTAAAGTATAGAGAAGAAATAATAAATCATTTCAGAATTATATATCCAGTGAAAATAATCTTCAAAAGGCAAAATTAACACTTTAATAAGATTAAAATAATAGGTGAAAGTATTTATTACCACCAGAAAAGCACTATAAGAAATGTTAAAGCATGCTCTTCAAGCACAAGAGTAGTGATAAAAAATATAAACTCACATCTACCAAAGATGTGGAGTGCTACTGGGGCACAAGGACAGATAGGTTTTCCTTAAGGGACAATGACAATAACAAAGAATCTAAAGTTTCAACAGGAAAATATGTAATTGTTCTTATCCTGAGATGATAGTTTTAATATCCCGATTTAGTAATTGTTGTATCTGATTATCTTTGTCAGAAAAACTAACATATACAAGTTTTTTAACCCAAAAATATGAAGTCTTTTTATCACTTTATTGAGTCACGAGCTGCTATGGTTACCAAGAGAAAAGATTTTTGGAGCCCAAAGACTTCTCAGGCTTATTTTTCTCTCCATTTCTTACTTCTGTGCCTTTAAAAATATTACAAAGGAATTTAAGAGCACCCATTGTAGGGCAAAAGTGAAGAAAAAACTTAACTGTGGGTATGTTATGATAAATTGTTTGTATTAGTTATGAAGCCAGGTATCTATAAGAATGTCCTTATCCAAACAACTGTATTTAGTATAAAAAATCCTGGAAAAGTGGCTTATCAATTTCAAAAACTTATCTCTGCAAATATTATATAATGGAATTTGTTTTTCAGTATCTTATATAGCAATGTCATCAAGTTTATAAACTGGATAATCTGCTAATTATTTTATGAGAATGGCAGAAGTCATTTAAAGTAGCCACATTCAACTCTGAGTGTATATGTGCATATGCCCACCAAAATACAAGCAGGGCTCAATAGGTAGTTTATGCTTGTGGGCAGGTAATCTTAAAAAATATTTACCTAAAAATCAACAGCCCTTCATGCTAAAAACTCTCAATAAATTAGGTATTAATGGGACATATCTCAAAATAATAAGAGCTATTTATGACAAAGCCACACCCAATATCATACTGAATGGGCAAGAACTGGGTGCATTCCCTTTGAAAACTGGCAGAAGACAGGGATGCCCTCTCTCACCACTCCTTTTCAACATAGTCTTGGAAGTTCTGGCCAGGGCAATCAGGCAGGAGAAGGAAATAAAGGGTATTCAATTAGGAAAAGAGAAAGTCAAATTGTCCCTGTTTGCAGATGACATGATTGTATATCTAGAAAACCCCATCATCTCATCCCAAAATCTCCTTAAGCTGCTAAGCAACTTCAGCAAAGTCTCAGGATACAAAATCAATGCGCAAAAATCACAAGTATTCTTATACACCAATAACAGTGAGAGAGCCAAATCATGAGTGAACTCCCATTCACAATTGCTTCAAAGAAAATAAAATACCTAGGAATTCAACTTACAAGGGATGTGAAGGACCCTTCAAGGAGAACTATAAACCACTGCTCAATGATATAAAAGAGGACACAAACAAATGGAAGAACATTCCATGCTCATGGGTAGGAAGAATCAATATCATGAAAATGGCCATACTGCCCAAGGTAATTCATAGATTCAATGCCATCCCCATCAAGCTACCAATGACTTTCTTCACAGAACTGGAAAAAAACTACTTTAAAGTTCATATGGAACCAAAAAAGAGCCCACATTGCCAAGTCAATCCTAAGCCAAAAGAACAAAGCTGGAGGCATTACGCTACCTGACTTCAAACTATACTACAAGGCTACAGTAACCAAAACAGCATGGTACAAGTACAAAAACAGAGATATAGACCAACGGAACAGAACAGAGCCCTCAGAAATATTGTCACATATCTACAACTATCTGATCTTTGACAAATCTGACAAAAACAAGAAATGGGGAAAGGATTCCCTATTTAATAAATGGTGCTGGGAAAACTGGCTAGCCATATGTAGAAAGCTGAAACTGGATCCCTTCCTTACACCTTATACAAAAATTAATTCAAGATGGATTAAAGACTTAAATGTTAAACTAAAACCATAAAAACCCTAGAAGAAAACCTAAGCAATACCATTCAGGACATAGGCATGGGCAAGGACTTCATGTCTCAAACACCAAAAGCAATGGCAACAAAAGGCAAAATTGACAAATGGGATCTAATTGAACAAAAGAGCTCTGCACAGCAAAGGAAACTACCATCAGAGTGAACAGGCAACCTATAGAATGGGAAAAAATTTTGGAATCTGCTCATCTGACAAACGGCTTATATCCAGAATCTACAAAGAACTCAAACAAATTTACAAGGAAAAAAAACAAACACCATCAAAAAGTGGGTGAAGGACATGAACAGACACTTCTCAAAAGAAGACATTTATGCAGCCAAAAAGCATGTGAAAAAATGCTCATCATCACTGGCCATCAGAGAAATGCAAATCAAAACCACAATGAGATACCATCTCACACCAGTTAGAATGGCGATCATTCAAAAGTCAGGAAACAACAGGTGCTGGAGAGGATGTGGAGAAATAGGAACACTTTTACACTGTTGGTGGGACTGTAAACTAGTTCAACCATTGTGGAAGTCAGTATGGGGATTCCTCAGGGATCTAGGACTAGAAATACCATTTGACCCAGCCATCCCTTTACTGGGTATATACCCAAAGGATTATAAATCATGCTGCTATAAAGACACATGCCCACATATGTTTATTGCGGCACTATTCACAATAGCAAAGACTTCGAACCAAGCCAAATGTCCAACAATGATAGACTAGATTAAGAAAATGTGGCAAATATACACCATGGAATACTATGCAGCCATAAAAAATGATAAGTTCGTGTCCTTTCTAGGGACATGGATGAAGCTGTAAACCATCATTCTCAGCCAACTATCACAAGGACAAAAAAAACAAACACCATACGTTCTCACTCATAGGTGGGAATTGAACAATGAGAACACTTGGACACAGGAATGGGAACATCACACACCGGGGCCTGTCGTGGGGTAGGGGGGAGGGGGGAGGGCTAGCATTAGGAGGTATACCTAATGCAAATGATGAGTTAATGGGTGCAGCACACCAACATGGCACACAAGTAACAAACCTGCACATTGTGCACATGTACCCTAAAATTTAAATAAAAAATTTACCTAAATATCAATATGACTGCTTAAATAAATAACTTGCAAATTATTCTAAGAATACATGATTATGAAATATTTTGAAGCCTAACAGAAATAAAGATAACAGTATAATTATTCTTGATAACCCCAAACTGAAGAGAACTCAAAGGCCCGCAAAATTGGAAAATGGGTTGTAAAAGCTGTGATATAGTCAAATAATTGAAAACTACTCAAAAATACTACAAAAAAAGACACCAAAAGTATGTATTGTATGATCACATCCATATAAAGTTTCAGAATGGGCAAGATCAATCTGTAGTGATAGAAACAAGAATAATGGCTGGAGGGTGACGGGAATTGATTGTTAAGTGGCATGAGAAATTTCTGGGGTAATGTCAATGTTCTATGGCCTGTGGGTGGCTTAATCATGTATTTTTATCAAAAGTCATTGAATAATGACTTAAAAATTGTGCATTTCATCTTATCTAAAGTATACCAAAATTAAAAACAAGGAAAAATTCTCTCAAAAAATATGGAAAAGTAAACTTTTGCACATTAGTCTCAAAAACCAATGATTTCTGATATTCTTTTTACTCTATCAATGTTTTTCATTTTGAATCATCTAGGTTTTTCTGTATTACTGTGCTTCAGCTCAGAGACTGAATACTTAACAAAATGCAGAATATGAATTTCAGTGAAGTAATGGCCAAAAAATAGGCCATAAACAGATTATTGTGAGATTAGTATTTGTGGTATGCACAGTAGCCTCCCAAAGATGTCCACATCCTCATTTCTGGAATCTGTGAATATGGCAAAATGGACTTTGTAGCTGTAACTAAGGTTACAAACCTTAAGATAGGGCAAGCAGCTTTAAGTATCCAGGTGAATCCAATCTAATCATATGAACCTTCAAAAGCAGAGAACATACTTCAGCTGGAGAAAGAGGGGCTTGGCAGAGGGAGAAATTAGAAAGATTCCGCCTGAGAAGGTTCGGAGGCGTCATTGCTGGTTTTGCGATGTAGAGGCTCACATAGGAAGTCTGGAGACAGGTTACTAGGAGCTGACACCAGCAACCACCAGTTGACACAGGCAAGAAAACAATGACGTACAACTGTACAAGATACTGGGAATGGTGATACAACTGCAAACAACTAAATTCTGCCAACAACCTTAATAAATCTGGAAATGTACTCTTACCAGAGCTTCCCAATAAGATCCTGTTGATTGTCACCTTCATTTGGACCTTGCCAAATGTTGAACAGGGGAGCTGGTTGAGCCCACTGAGACTTCAGACCTACAGAAGTGGGAGATAATAAGTTATGTTGCTGAAGCCATTAATTTAGTAGAAATTGTCATGGTGCCAATATAAAACAAATACTTTATTTTATAATGAGACTGGATAATGAAGGGCTTGTGTTGATTTTCAAGGAGATTGAAAAATACATCTCATAAATCTAGTGAAAACATGAAAGTTCTGGGGAGGATGATATTGATAATATCTTTTCTATTTGTATGAGTCCGGTTTTGCACTGCTGTCAAGAACTGCCTGAGACTGGGTAGTTTATAACGGAAAGAGGTTTAATTGACTCTCAGTTCTGCATGTCTGGGGAGGCCTCAGGAAGCTGACAATCATGGCGGAAGGTGAAGGGGAAGCAGGCACCTTCTTCACAAGGTGGCAGAAGAGAGGGAAGTAGGAGCACAGGAAAAAACTGCCTCTTTTAAAACCAAAAGATTTCGTGAGACTCTCTATCATGAGAACAGCATGGGAGAAACCAACCCCCCACCCCATAATCCTATCACTTCCCTCCCTCAACACGTGGGAATGGGTGGGGACACAGAACCAAAGCATAGCAGCATTTATGTTAATTCTGCTACACCATTCCTGTTAGACCATCTCTCTCCGTTTTGTTTTCCTAGGATAGCCCATTGCTTGTATTAAAATCATTTCTAGGTATAAAATTTATTCTCAGTAAAATCTTGAAAATGTGAATATACTTGGCATTTTTACTTCCTCAATACGTAGGAAAATTCTGTACAAAGCCAAAATTCTTCTTTTGATTGCCCTCATAATATCAGAAAAAAAGATGAAAATATAGATATTTTATATGAAAACTAAAATCTTCTGATATGGCCTCAAGGCATGTTGGTCAGCCTCATCCCTTTCACAAACTGACATCAGTGACTGTTACTCTCAGTTTCCTTCCTTGTTTACTCACATACGCTCTCCCTATTCCTCCCCCAAAATCATTACTTCTAGTTAAAATAGATCTTTCTTTCCATTTTTCATTCTTGTCACCATTTTCAGGAAAGAGCTATTGCCCCTTTCTTTGATCAAAGGCAACTCCCCAAGTACAATGTTTTTTTCTTGCCTGAGGAATGTTATTTTTTCATGTTGGAAAGAAATGAAAGATTAGAAACCAAACCACACACATTCTTGCACACTGCAGTCACCAAGGAGGTAACTTTCCACAATTACTTGAGACAAATGCGTGTGTGCATTTTTAATCTAGTCTGACCTCAGAGCCTCTAAATAGATGAAGAAATACTTGTGTAATTGAAAAAAAAACTGTTCTCTGAGCCATTATTCAAAGGACACTAACTCAAATAACAAATCTTAAAGCTCTTTAAAATGTAAAAACATTTTCTTGGTGGAACATCAAATGATAGCTTATTCACATTAAAATCCATAATTACAACAAGCCCCAGTGAACAGGTCTGGCTATTTTTCATTGAAAACAAAAATGTATAACAATCATAGAACACCTGAATTTATTGGCTTTAATTAAGCGTGTTTGTTCTAAACTGATGTAATTTGGGCACAATCCATAGAAAAGAAAATATATTGTATATTCAGTACTGATTTGCCTGTCCGTATAAGAATATTTACAGTCTAGTGAAAATTAGCCTGATGTTATATACAGAAAAGTATAAAACCTCTAATAACATTATTTTTTTTCATTTAAAGGCAAAGGTTTAAAATAAACTTTATATATTATAAAGTCAGCTAAAGTTATTTTTATTTCTCTTAACTAAATACATTGAGATATTAGAAGCAAAAATATAAATTTCTGAAATTGTATACATTATCAAAACAATTTCACTGAAGAACGAGGTTTAGATCAGGAATCAGAGTGTTTCTAAGAAGCCTATTGTTTACTTTCCTCCACCTATTATAAGTAACTAATAAAATATTTTTGCTACATTTGAAATATTAAACTAATATTAAACATAACTGAACCAACTCAGTGGATGAACTCTAGCATTGAGGTAGGTCTATGTAACATATTTGTGATTATAGCAATAAAAGAAATGCATTTCAATTTTTTTTCAGTTTCTACTATATACTAGCTAATGGATTAGCTTTGTAGTAGTAAGCTGAAGAATGGGAAGCAGAAATAGAGTTGAAAAGATAATGAGATTTATTAAGTCCATGCTGTGGACTAGGTGTATGATGGACTTTCTGTACATATTTATTTATACAAGAATCTTATAAATTAAAAATTATCCTCACTTAATATATAAGAAAATTGAGACTCAGACAAGTAAAATAACTCATTCAAGGTTACATAAGTGGGTTTTCAATCCTTATTCGTCTAGTTCCAGTACCCATGACCTGGCTCTCTGGAAGGGAAACAAACTGAGGAAGAGAAAAAGTAAAATAAGCAGTGAAGGCAGAAATTGCTAAACTCTGTAGTGCTATCAGGGGCACATGGGCATCTTCCTGGAACTAGCACTACCAGAGTGTAGCCCTCTCCCTACATCGACACCATTTCTTCATAGTGAGCTATAGAGAAACTTAGAAGGCAAGACCTCAACTGCCTAAGTGGACATAAATGTAAAATTTTTATGTCTTGTGCAGGTCCTGACTCAGAGTGAAGAACGTGAGGCCCTTGCTGCCTCAGGTGAGGAACATAAAGGGATGTCAAATAAACTCAGTAATCAAGGTAAATGATAATGTAATATTTTATTAAATCAAAATTAATGCAGGAAATCCATGATGAACAACATATTAACATTTTAAATAAAGACAAAATCAATATTACTGAGGTTTTCTTTTGCTTCATGCTTCCATGTGGCTTGGCAATGGTGCTGTGTTGTTACTGATCCTATCAGACCACTGAGCATCTGCTAGAGATGATAATAATAGAGTCAAAGGGTGAGTCAAAGAGTGCATTTAAAATTCAGATAATAATCATATTTAATGACTACAGCTTGAGGTTTTAAAATTTCTTCATATGTGTAGGTGTAGTATCTTTATCTATTTTAAAAATTTTCTTCTTTCTTTCTACTTTTCTTGGAAATTGTCAAAAGTGTATTGTATTAGCCTTTTCACATATCATACTTTGAAAATATTTATCATGTACTCCTATTTTTTGTTTTTATTTAATAATTTTATGCTCATCAATTCCACCTAAATCTTTTCTGCTAGTTAGTCTACACATTAGTTTTCAACTACAAGTTGTTTTTTAAATGTCCAAGTCCTCTCACATTTTGCATGCATATTATAGTTTTTCATATTCTATTTGTGTTGAAAACTCTTATTCCAAGAGCCTTTACTCAGTAATACTGGATGATGGATAAATTGTGTTGTGGGTGTTCCCATGGATTTTCTTTTGCATATGTGAGTTCCCTATTCCTCTGGGGGGAGTGTAGCTATATATGTTAATAAACAAAAATGATTCAAGTCATTATAAACAAGATAATATGTGAAGAGTGCAGGCAATGATATCTTGAAAAAGAATAATTGGCACTGACATTGATAACTCAAATTGGAATAAAAGAGAATTAAATGTTCACTATCATGTAGTGATTCCTTAAATTAAGGAGGGATTTGGATGTAGATTTATAGGGGAAACATGTTACCAGGACATTCTTAAGAAAATAAAAGGATGGCTGAAAAAATTATGTAAAACCTGAAGGGTCATTCAAGCAACAAATAGACATAGGAGATCTCAGATAACATCACCCCAAAAATCTAGCCAAAGGATGGGCCAAAATAAGGAGAAAGTAAAAAGAGACATTTTATGAAATGACAGATGAACAATAAGTCCTATAAAAGCAGCACATAGATTAAGCAACTAAAGAAAACTTCTTGCAGACTATGGAAAAAAAGGCATAAATTTAAGTAAAACAAGAATAATGCAAGTTACAAAACTCCAGAGGTTGCAGAAGAGAATTAAAAAAAACTGTCCTCACATGATCTCTTATAAAAAGATGTAGACTGGAGCAGTCTAAAAGTAAAATCTGAAGGTAAAATATAAACCACAGGAACTTCTACCAGTAACTGCAGATTTGTAATTGATATCAACTCTCCCACGGAACACAACAAAATTTTCTTCGAGACACTAAGTGTTAACAAAGCCATGGGAAATTGCAAAGCCCAGATCCAAGAGATGAGCTTGGCATTGAGCATCACTTTTCAGCTCAAGATTTTTACTGATTCTAGGAAGTTAAAAAACAGATCGCAAAACTAAGGAATACTTTTGGCAGTGAAATGCATGTAACTGTGAGTGTGCAAGGGAATGTGGTGGGGAGAATTGGAGCACAGTACCCTCCAGGCTTTGAGTTGGGGGCAAGGACTACACTCGATAAAGACCAGCCCACTCAGGGACATAAACCTAGTGTCTGATTATCTGTACACTTATGGATGCATTAAAGTAACCTGCTAGTGTCCTTAGCTTACTGCAAAGAGCAAATGTAATTCTTCTCTAGAGAATGTTAACATTTCCAGGGCCTCAAATTGCTCTCAGTTTTTCATGTATAATGCCTAGTACTCAATTTAAAAATACATGTAAATAAATACATGACGAGATATGATGAAGAAATTATTGAAAAAAATGAGGATGATGTGGTTTGGCACTGTGTCCCTGCCCAAATATCATCTTTAATTGTAATCTCCAAGTGTTGAAGGAGGGACTTGGTGGGAGGTAATTGGATCATGGAGGTGGTTTCCTCCATGCTATCCCGTGATAGTGAGGGAGTTGTCATGAGATCTGATGGTTTTAAAAGTGGCAGTTTTGTCCAGTGCAATGGATCACACCTGTAATCCCGGCACTTAGGGAGGCTGAGGTGGGTGGATCACTTCAGATCAGTTCAAAACCAGTTGGCCAACATGGCAAAACCCCATCTCTACTAAAAATACAAAAAAATTAGCTTGGTATAGTGGCACACGCCTGTAATCTCAGCTGCTCAGGAGACTGAGACAGGGGAATCACTTGAACCTGGGAGGTGGAGTTTGCAGTGAGCTGAGATCACACCACTGCACTCCAGTCTGGGCTACACAGCAAGACTCTGTCTTAAAAAAACAACAAAAAAAAAGTGGCAGTTTTTCCTGCTCTCTCTCCTGCTGCCATGTAAGATGTGCATTGCTTCTCCTTTACCTTTTGTCATGATTGTATGTTTCCTGAGGCCTCCCCAGCCATGCAGAACTGTGAATCAAGTAAATCATTTTTATTTATAAATTACCCAGTCTCAGGTAGTATCTTTATAGTAATTTGAAAACTGACTGATACAACAGACATATAAGAGAAAAATCAACAAAAAAAAGTTTTGCCTGGAAAAAAATAATGAATCTCTTTATAATTGCATAATTATAGTACAGGTATTCCTCAACTTATGATAGGGTTACATCCTGATAAGCCCAATATAATTGAAAATATCATAAGTAGAAAATGCATTTAATATACCCAACCTGCCAAACATCATTGCTTAGCCTAACCTACCTTAAACATGCTCAGTGCACTAACATTAGCCTACAGTTGGGCAAAATTATCTAACAGAAAGCCTACTTTATCAGAAAGTGTTGAATCTCTCATGTAATGTATTGAATAAGGTACATTATGTTGAAATTGTGATTGTTTTGCAGTATTGTAAAGTTGAAAAATTGTAAGTCAAACCATCATTAAGTCAAGGACTATCCGTATATTTAAATTCTTTTATACAGACACACACACACATACATACACACGGAGAAAGAGGGGAAGAGAGTGACAGAAAGATAAACAGTGAGAAAGAAAGAAAGACCAGAAATTACCAGTGTGAGAAATTAATAAAGGAGAGGACATCACTACAGTATCTATAGACATCAAAACAAGTATAAAAGATTTATAGTGGCCCCAGCTAGTGGGATAAGGCAACTAAAAGAGGTTAAATTTGTAAATATTGAAAAGGAAAGGTAAATGCTAATTTGGAGATGGCATGGCTATGTACAAATGTCAAAAATTATCTACAAACAATTAGAAATAAAAGTCAGTTTGGTAAGGTGACTGGATTTATAACAAATGCACAAAAAGCAAAAATCAATTGTATACCTATTACACTTCTTGTTTGATAAAGTAGAAATAATTCATCACAAACAAGGACAGAAAGGAAAGGGAATAAACACATCCTTAAATTGTGTGCCCTAGATGCCTCTCTTGCTTGACCCAAGGCTCAATCCTGATGAAAATGGCTCATTATTTGTTAGAGAAATTTAAATTAAAACTGTAATGACATACCTTTCTACACATACTAGTTTGTCTAACATTAAAAGACTAACAATAACAATTATAAATGAAGATACGGAACAAGGGAAATTCTCATAGACTGTTGGAGAAAAAGTAAATGGATGCAGCTACCCACTTACATATTTATACCACAAGATACAAGCAAGGATGTACATAGCAGCATTATTTGTTTAAAAAAAGATGAATTTTTAAAATTGCATATTGAATATTATTCAGCAATGAAAATGAACAAATTAGAACTACATGTAACAACATAGGTCAAACTCACAATGCATAATGTTAAGCAGTAAAATAAAATAAATGAGTGTGTATTTGTTTCCTGGGGCTGTTGTAACAACTTATCACAAACTTAGTGATTTTAAACAAGATAAATTTATTCTCTCTCAGTTAGAGAGACCAGAAGAACAATATTTGTTTCACTCACCTAAAGTCAAGATGGCAGAAGGGCTATATTCTCAATGGAGACTCCAAAAGATAATCCATTCATGGCCTCTTCCATCCTGTGGGCCTTTCTCTATTTATTTTCAAATCCAGCATCACAGCATCTTCAAACTTCTCCATTTCTATTTCCCATTGCCTTCTGCTCTCTCTGTCTCCTTTTTCCAAGGACACTTCTGATGGCATTTAGGGCTCACTCAGATAACCCAGGATGATCTCCTCTCAAATTTCTTTTTTCTTTCTTCTATTTTTTTTTTTTTTTTTTTTTTTTGAGACAAAGTCTTGCTCTGCCACCCAGGCTGGAGTGCAATGGTGCGATCTTGGCTTACTGCAACCTCCACCTCCTGTGTTCAAGTGATTCTCCCTGCCTCAGGCTCTCGAGTAGCTGGGATTACAGGCGCTGCCACTACCACACCCAGCTAACTTTTGTATTTTTGGTAGATATGGGCTTTTAACCATGTTGGCCAGGCTGGTCTCGAACTCCTGACCTCAGGTGAATCCACCTGCCTCGGCCTTTCAAAGTGCTGGGATTACAGACATGAGCCACTATGCCCGGCCTCAAATATCTTAAATACATCTGCAAATGCCCTACTTCAAATAAAGTCAGGCTCCATGGATTAAGACATGGACATGCCTTTCAGAGGCATTATTGGCCTACCACAGAGTGGGTATATAAATATCAAAACATTAAGAAAAGTAAACTCCAAGTAGTGGGTATCTTTGAAGACAAATGAAGGAGTAGTAATCTATTTTGCAAAAAAAATGTAATTCTGAGTGGTAGTTGTGGAGGTGTTTGTTTTGTGATAATTCCTTAAGGTGTATACATTTTCTTAGGATTTGACATTACATATATATGTTTATGCATAAATTATTCATAGATATACATATAATTAAAATTTAAGAAATAAATTATAATGATGCAATCTTCTAAAGTTTTTAAATTTTTTTTTAAAAATGTGACGTTTTGGGAAATAATGCAGTCACATAGATAAATTTAATACTTCCAATTTAAAAAGCAGATATAGTATTCTTTTATTATAAAATTATTTTTTATCTATTCTGCTAGCTCTCTCTCTCTCACTATACATATAGTTATGTATCTCCCATCTATATCCAAACTTTTTGGAATATGAAATTTGAAACACATATAACTATTTTAGAGCTATTATAATAATTGCATGTGCTTATTCCTTTTAAACTTGAAAAATACCAAAAATTGCAAAGAAGAAACAAAAAAAAATCACCCAAATGAATTCCACCAACTGTTAACATTGGTTATTTCTGAACATTTGGGGTGATTTATTTTGTTTTCTTTGTACTCTTTGGCATGAAGTATTTTTATAAAATTAGCAAAGTCATTACTATAAAAATCACTGAAATAAAACCTACGTAGTAATTGTAATAATGAAGATAACAAAGAGAGGAATCACTGCTTACATGCCATTTATTTAGTGCTTCCCATCTACTATGCATTATTCAGTGTGTATTACGTTTCGTTTTTCAACATCACAATAATTTTGCAAGATATATACATATATATAAAACAGAATATTGTATCTGTGTTTATTATAGATGATAAAACAGAGGTGTTTTGTGAGTTTAAGTGACAGCCAGCAAACAATATTGCTGGGTTATGGTACCCAAGAGTTCTGGCTTCAGTGTGAAAAAAAAAATTCAACGTTTTCCACTGCCGCTCAGGATAATTCTAATTCAATTATGACTGAATCAGATTGATGTATTGACAATTCAGAAGTGCAGATTATTCAATGAAACCATGTACGTGTGCATGTTTGTTTTCTCCTCAAATCTTGCTCCCCTTCCTCATTCTTTCAACCAACACGTAAGACCTCCCTCAAAACACACAATACACACAAACACAACTAATGCCTTGAGAGCTGAGGCCATAGCTGACACATATTTCAACACCAGAGTCTAGCACAGAATCTAGCACTAAAAGTCTCCCACAGAGTGTTTACTATAAATAAACTAGTGATGAGACTGTAGCTTAAATCCATGACCATCAACTCTGCTGCCACACTTCCAAGCAAGAGTTAGGTCCGTCATTGAAGCTATGTAGTTGTGATTTATGCAGAAGCTTTGTAAAGAAAACCAGAGCTTGGGTAGTGGGTAGAAGTAATCTCTTCTCAATTTCCCCTATGAAGAGATAAACTCATTGCAGTCTATAGCTACCAAACACAGAGGTCACAAGATTTCTGTGACAAGAACTCCCACTGCTATGGTCTTCCACAAATAATGCTAATGGAAACAGAGAGAAAAAACAATTATCAAACAATCCAATAAAGGTCTGACTGCAAGCTCTTTTTCAAGATTTTGCATCTGAGGATATCAGAAAGGAAAGCAATTCAGAGGTGCAAATTGCCTAATGTGCAAATCAATAACATGCTGGTCTAATGCTCGATTTCATGAGATTGCTGTTATATAAATGTAGGGAAAAGCAAATAATCAGGAGCCAAAATTGTCTCTTATTGGAGAAAGTTCATAATTAGTTTGCATTTTCACAGAATTCCAAATAGTACTGATTAATTAAGCCAATATGTATTCCAAGCAGGAACAGCTACGAATAGTCAGCCTGTGTGGGGAGAAGCACAAATCCAATGAACTCAAATTTAATACCCCTAATTGTACCAAAGTAAGTAACAGTCAATGACTGAGCATGCAGCCCTTTCCCTGGACAATCTCTAAAATAGTTTTTAACTGAATTTTGTGAACAGTATGTGGAGAAAATCTAAGGAAAAAAACACAGTGAAGCCAAGAATTCCCAAAATGCAAATCAGAAAACATTAAAATAATACTATGAAAGTTTCGTTTTCACAATTAGGGTATTTTTCAAGTTCAATTCACTTTCTCATTGTTGTATTTTTCTTTTAATTGTTCAATTTCCAGACATATTTATGCACTTATTTGTAAATCTGTCTAAATTCTAGAAAAAATTTTGCCCATTTGAATGTCATAGAAACAGAAATACAAAAACAATTTTAAGGTATAAATATTCTTGAGGATTTATAACAAAATATTTTTATTCCTTATTCAACTAAAAATATTCCCTTATATCTGTGCCCCAATTAAAATACTTGAAGACAGACATGAAAGGTCAAGATACGAGTTTTAGATAGACAGTCTAAGAACTTGACAAGTGAAAAGACAATCAACTTTGTGATCGAGGTCAGGAGATCGCGACCATCCTGGCTAACACGGTGAAACCCCGTCTCTACTGAAAAATAGAAAAATTAGCTGGGCGTGGTGGCGGGCGCCTGTAGTCCCAGCTACTCAGGAGGCTGAGGCAGGAGGATGGCGTGAAGCTGGGAGGCAGAGCTTGCAGTGACGATCGTGCCACTGCACTCCAGCCTGGGTGACAGAGCGAGACTCCGTCTCAAAAAAAAAAAAAAAAAAGAAAAAGAAAAAAAAATCTTTGTGATGTTATATACTTGCAATGTCAGAAAAAATAAGATATTATGCTTCAACTTCAAATCATCGGCTATAGTACTGTAGCTGATGCAAGGGATGTAGATTTTAGGAAGAACAAAGAGACCATGAGCCAGACTTGAGTGCCCTTCCTCCAGGTGTTTTTTTGTCATCTTAATCAAACTAAGGCTCCTGTATATTTGGGATTCATTGCTAGAAGTTTAATCTGCCCCGTTGTTGCCTTTCATCTGCTTCTTTGTTGCCTGAGAAGTGGACTGATTTATTGATTTTGATTTTTAAGTTCAAGAAGGATATTTTAGTGCCAGGCAAAAGTACCTAATTTATAAGGTGCTGCAAATGTGTGAAGATGCCACCTTTCCACTGAGTTTCTAAAAAACTTAATTCGTCTACTAAAATAATAGCCTTGATTTTGAGGCCTGACTGCCAGGTTACAAAGTGCTAGCTGGCTCAGATCTGTCCCTTTCAAGCTTAATGAACAGTCTTTGTTCAACTTCCAAACATTCCATATGGTTAGCGCTTGATGGAACACAATATTTTCACCAAGAAAGAGAAGTTCAATACATTTACTCATAACTGCTAACTGAATAGCCTATATAGAGTCAAAATTTAGCCTATGTGTCTCTAATTTTTCTAATTAATTATATATATATGGAGAAGTTTTATGTTCATATATATATATATATATAGGAGAAATTCTATGTTCACTAGCTACTCTACTCTGGGGAACTTATATAAAATGGGCTGCCAGAACATGCATGATTGATTTGGTTTTGTCACTGATACCCACAAAATCTTGATTTCCCTTGACTTTCTACTCAGCAAGCTAGTAAATAAATTTATTAGTGGCAATATCATAGCACTTTTCTCTGATGAGCTCAAAGTATTTTCCAAACATCTCCTCATTAATCCTTACAATATTTCTATGAAGTTAACTGGCAGAGATATATCTATTTTAAGGTAGAGATCAAATTGTTTTATGGATAGGTGAGTTGTCCAGAATTGTATAGATTATTACTGGGGAAGAAGGAAGAAAATTAGGTTTCCCATATGTCAGATAACCATATAATTTATTCTGCAAACCAGGAAACTTGTGAAAGTGACAGGGACACTATTAATAATGATGCCAGGAGAACACTGACAAACTGAAAATACAACCATGCCACCTATATCCTACTGAATGGAATAGTAAGAAAATCACAATACCTAGTTGAAAGTTGTAAGCCAGAGGATTTGTTTCATTATTTTGAGTTGCTGTAAAATAAAATTCTACTATGAATAGTTTGTTGCATTTACTTCCATTATTTTTATATGTAATTTTTCAAACACACTTGGAATTATAACTTACATGTAATTTTGTATTCAGGATTTTTAATTTGACACTTCAAATTGTTTTGCTAATATACAAGAATGCCTTATAAACATGTACAAATTACCACATTATGTTAACATATATGGATTTACCATAATCAACATAACCATAGTTATTATTTATAATTATTTAGATTTATGAATAGTGCTCCAATGAGATTTTTAGCATACATTTTTCATATAGCTTTAACAATCTCCTTAGGATATATATATTTTTGATTGCCTCCTGTTATATTTTTTATCTTTATTTACAATTTATTCTAATTTTTAGGCTTTAAGTTTACCTTTTGGGGGAATTTATTCTTTAATCTTGTTAGAACTTGTTTTGGTGACTGGTAGACAGGAATAATCATGAATGGTGTCATTATTTGTCTTAGTCTGCTCGAACTGCCATCACAAAATACCACAGACTGAGTGGTTTAAACAGAAATGTATTTTCTCACACATCTGGAGGCTGGAAAGTACAAGATCAGGATCTGTGAATGTTTGCTATCTGGTGAGCGTTCTCTTGCAGATAGTGAAGTTCTCTCACTCTGTCCTCACATTGCAGGGAAAGAGATCAAGCTCTCTGGTGTCTATGTTATAAGGGAACTAATTCCATCATGAGAACCCTGACCTCATGACATCATCTAAACCTTGTTACTTCCCAAAGGCCCTGTACCAAAACACCATCACATAAATTCTGAATTTTGGATTAAATTACATCTATCTCATTATAATACTATTCTATTAATATTATTTAATTGGTAATATATGTTGAAGTTTCTGGAGATTATTGTTTTTCTATTAACTTGATAAATTATAGTAAACTATTTCCTAATAGTCATCCATTCTTGCTTACTAACATGAACACTACTTGATTATGAAGTATGATTTTAATGGGATTGCAACTTTTAATTGCAAAGTACAGCTTTAGAATATTTGCAGTAATATTTATTAGGGAATAGGCCTGTATTTTATTGTGTGTAGTGTATATGAGAGAGACGAAGGGAAAGGGATGGGAAGAGAACACATGTGTTCAGCTTTGGTCAAGTTTAGAATAAATACAATATTTATTCATAAATATATTTGGAAGTATTTTTATTTTCTTTACATGGAAACATTTAAAGCTATGGATTTCTCCTCTCCCTCTCACTGTCACTCTCGCTCTGTTTGTGTGTGCACGCACATGTGTGTGCATGCATCATTTAGCCCTGCTGACTGATACGCCTGGGTATTTATGATCAAAAGCCAGACATTGACCTAAGAGAAAAAGTCTTTAGATGGGATCTCCCTCCAAAGAAATTGTAGTTTTCTTCTGGCTTAGAGGTAGATCCTCTTGGTCCAATCAGGCTGAAATGCCTTGAGGCTAGATTTCAGTCTTTGTGTCCGCTGGTGCATTTCTAGTTTGCCTTTTCAGCTAGGGATTAACTTTTTAGGGATCTCAATGCCTAGGGAGATTTCTAGGTCCTCTGTTCTTGTTGAACTCGGATTTTGTCTATCCTTTTGCTGAGCGGTCTGCTTAACTTCCTTTTAATCGGGTAGCTCCATTTTATGCTAAGCTTCTTAGTTGCTCACCTTCTGCAACTAAAGAATCAGAAAATGCTGTGAAGGAAAAACAAAACAAAATTGTTTTGTTTCTACCTGCCCTTTATCAAGCCCTGGCCACCATGATAGTCATGAATTCCAATTTTTGTCTATGCAGGTCTATCAGATTTCTAAAATCTCTGAGCTACCATTTTCTTCTTAGCTATCTGCTCAGCAAATGTATCCAAATGAAAGGTTGTGGAGAATGTTGAAATCAATTCAGTGTGTTTCTCTTCTTTCTGAGAGCTTACACACTCAAGTTCTGGATGCTTTGATTGCTATCAGAAGCCCTTAAATAGCTACTTATTTTTAATTAATTTTATCCAGCTTTCATAATTGTTCTTGCCAGGTGGGATGGCCTGATACAAATTAACTTGTCATAGCTAGAATTAGAAGAGGAAAACTTTAAATAGCATTGAGTTATCAGTACTTGCATGTCTTGATATATTTCTTCTTGAAAATGTTCATGCCTGCTGATTTGTCTGTTTGTTTGTTTGTTTTCTGACAAACTCATGTTTTATTTTTGATGTGTGTGTGTGTGTGTGTTTTAAACAGGGATTTGGGGAATTATTTGAGAAAGCAAAACCAGACAATAACAATAGAAAAACTTCTAATGGTGATGATAGCCTCTTCTTCAGTAATTTCTCACTTCTTGGTGCTCCTGTCCTGAAAGATGTTAATTTCAAGATAGAAAGAGGACAGTTGTTGGCTGTTGCTGGATCCACTGGAGCAGGCAAGGTAGTCTCTTTTATTCTTCACTATTAAGAACTTAATTTGGTATCCATGTCTCTTTTTTCTTCTAGTTTATAGTGCTGGAAGGTATTTTTGGAGAAATTCTTACATGAGCATTAGGAGAATATATGGGTGTAGTGTCTTGTATAATAGAAATTATTCCACTGATAATTTACTCTAGTTTTTTTATTTCCTCATATTATTTTCAGTGGCTTTTTCTTCCACATCTTTATATTTTGCACCACATTCAACACTGTATCTTGCACATGGTGAGCATTCAATAACTTTATTGAATAAATAAATCATCCATTTTACCCAGTCTTAACCAGAACATTTTTTCAGAGCTGGTCCAGAAAAATCATGACTTACATTTTGCCTTAGTAACCACATAAGCAAAAGGTCCCCATTTTTTTTTCTTTAAAAGTTTTTATTTATTTATTTATTATTATTATACTTTAAGTTTTAGGTTACATGTGCACAATGTGCAGGTTAGTTACATATGTATACATGTGCCATGCTGGTGTGCTTTCTGTTGTGGGGTGGGGGGAGGGGGGAGGGATAGCATTGGCAGATATACCTAATGCTAGATGACGACTTGGTGTCTGTTTGTTGAGAGGAGAATGTTCAGAATTTTATATCTTCAACATCTTTTTCTGCATTAATAAGATACTGAGATTTTATAACTCTTGTCATTTTGGTCACTTATATTTTCGTATGGAAAAAATCATATAATCCAGGGTTTCCAATATATTTGTGTAAAATTAAGAAAATGATCTTATCTAATTACTTGATCAATATCTGTGATTATATTTTCATTGCCTTCCAATTTTAATATTTGTTCTCTATTCCTTCTTAATCTGTATTGAGGTTCTGATTAATTATTTTAATGTTGCCAATTGTTTTCACTTTTTCCATAAAATGAGTTCTTGAGTTTATTTCTTTACTGCATCTTTCTATTTTCAAGTCATGAACTTCTGCCTCAATTAAAAAAAAAAAGCCTCATCATTTCTATGAAATTGTTGTGTTCATATTTTATTTTTTATTTAGTGTATAATTCAGTATAGAATATATAACATTATAAAACATGTAACAATAAGATAAAAAATAAGATACAAAATGTAAGGGGTGTGAGTTTGGAAAATTATACTTGCTGATATGGTGAAATAACTCTGACCAAATTAACCTTCCAGCAATAAAAACAAAATTGGAAAACTGGATAAAATATACATGGTAACATGTTAGGTCAACTTTGTCTGTCTTCAAACAACTATAAATATTGTTCTACCCTTGTTACTTATTTATTCTTTTCCATTTTGTTTTGCTCAATTTTTTTCTTATACCCATTTATTTGAGTAAATTTTGAAAATATCTATTCTTCATTTTTGTTGTTTCTAGTGTGGTATGTATTTCTCAGATAAAAGGTATTTTCCCTTTTTTCTTTCCCTAAACTCACACTACATATACTGCGTTTATCTTATATCTGCTTTAAAACCTATTTATGTCTTTTTAGGTCACTTACATCAGAGGAGTTGTATTGGTGTGGGAAGGGGAATTTGATTTAATGAAACAATGCATTAAAAATTTGTATTCACTTTGTGATTCAATAATAGTCAATGTGGCATGTGATTTTTTTCTTTCTTTTAATATTATATTGTCTTTGTTGCTTTTCTCTAACATGAAATATATGTTACACAAGCACAGTGCTGATATCTTTTCTATTATTATCTTTGAGTGGGACTCATTATTGTCTGAGCTATTTATTAAAATGGTGAAGGAGAAGATCAGTAAAGTAAATTATGTCAATAGGCAGTATCAATTTAGGTCTATTTTCCATGAATATTTTCTCAGCAACTGTGGTGTTATGATGTATATTGGTTTTCATCCACAGTTCCTGGCTTATAACTCCCCTAGCACTTGTTACAGTCTTTTGCTATAATATTGGGTGTGTTAGGCCTCAGGAGCAGGCCTCTCACCTTCTCATGGCCTTTTTTCATTTTTATGTTCCTGCCTTACTGGTTATGGGTCTTAAGACCACCTCAGGAGAGAGTCCCACCCTATACCCTGGAGGGAGGAATGCTGATATCATGAAACTTCCATGAAAATCCAGGAGGACAGGGTTCAGTGAGCTTCTGGGCAGTTGAACACATGTATGTTCCTGGAGGGTGGCCCACCCAGGGATGACATGGAAGCTCTGCTCCCTTCCCCCATGCATTGCTCTAAGTGTCTCTTCATCTATATCCTTTGCAATATCCTTTATAATACACCAGGAAATGTAAGTGTTTCCTTGAGTTCTGTGAGCCACTCCAACAAATGAATCAAACCCAAAGAGGGGGTCATGAGAACCCAACTTGAAGCCAGTAGGTCAGAAGTTCAGAGGTCTGGACTTGTGGCTGGTAGGTTGAGGGTGGGCAGTCTTGGGGACTGACCTGTGAGACCTGACACTATCTCCAGGTAGACAGTGTAGTGTCAGAACTGAATTAGAGGACACTCAGCTGGTGTCTGCTCCTTGGTGTATGTATGGAGGGAAAAACCCACACATTTGGTCACAGAAGTCTTCTGTGTTGCTGATTGATCTTTGTGATGTGAGACTAGAGGAAAAACATAGAGAGTTTTCTCTACACAGCAACTATATAATCTGTGGGAATATCTCTTTTTACACCTAGCCCTACATCTGTCTGGCTACAGTCATTTATCTGGCTTTGGGAAATGTGACCACAGAATCAGATATACACATGAGATTAAATAATACACGTGTATGTCATTTAAATATCTAGAAAAGTTATGACTTCACCAAGTATGAAGAATATAAAAAGAACTCTGTCAAAAATCATACAGTAAATAGATTTTTGAATTTAATCTAGTACTTAAACAATCAGAGTAGGGAGGTTAGATATTAAAATCAGGCTAAAGATATAGGCAACATGGATCTAGAAAACATGGATTGCATGGCCATTTCACTTAGAGTTCACGGGCTTGGAATCTCTATTAACATAATTTTTACAACGTTAGAATTTGTTCCCATATTAATGAGGGAAAAACAAACAATTACCCTGAGTATCTGAAGCTCCAGATCTCATTTTCCAGTCAAAATCTCTGAGAGGTAAACAACCTGAAAAAGTAGCCACAACTCACTGAGGTGATAACCCCATTTGCTTAAGATAATATAATTGTTTTATGATTTTTTTATCCCAGGAAAACATTGAAAAAAAGTTTAGAGATGATGAAGTATATGAAAACTATAATATTTATACTTTAGAGATGTGATATTTATTTATAATTATATTAGTATTTAAATATAGGTTAGCATTTTACATTCCAATTTTAAATGTGTAACAGAGTATTTTAGATACTGGGTTTGTTTTTAGTTGAAATTATAAGCAGCTTTACCGAGTTGCTAGTAGTGGTTTAACATTGAAGATAATTTAAGATTCATGATTTTGTGAGTTTAATTTATTAGCTCTATAAGGGTTGTTTAAGTACTCTGAAAGCTTTATTTGTTAGTCCGATAATTAAAATGTTCACAAAGATAATTGAACATATTAAATTTATAAATGTAGTTTAAAATCTTTAAGGGAGTTTAATTAACTATGTTGTAAATGGACCAAACATTAATCAAAGTCTCCCTTAAAAATAATTTTTAATGTACTAGATTTATAAATAGAACAATACGATTTCTAATTTAAACTCAAAAATTTTTGAAATTGGTTAACAATTTAACATAATATGCTGCACATTAGTTCAGAATATGAAATCTTATAAGTAGTCCTTTTTACATTCAAGAATCACATTGATAAACATCACCAAATGCCCACTGGTAACCACTATGAAACTCTTTAAGCGATAGGTCCTGTATGAATTTTACTCCTCATGATTTGAAGATTATGCATAAATTCCTTCTTGTTATTTTGTTTCCAACTTAGTCTTTACACAGACAAAACTCCTATAACAGAAAAACTGAAAACAAAGAGGGTGCATTCCTTCGCTTGCTTTCTGAGGATGCCCTACTCTAAAAGGCAGTAGCTTTCAATAAACTATGTCTTCTTCCCACTGTACTCTGACTCACCTTGAATTCTTTCCTGTGTGAGGCCCAAGAACCCTCTCTTGAAGTGTGGATCAGGACCCCTTTTTGCAGTAACACTAGTACTGTTATAATTAGGTAAATGTTACTCACACATGAAACATGGAGCATAAATGATTGAATTTCATTTCTACACAACATTTTTTCCCTTAAACTGACAATTTTTTAAAATTTTTGTTTTGTTCATTTTTCTATGTATGTATCAAAGTACCAACTCCAAACTCTACCCCAGTTTTCTAATAAGTCTCATAATACATTCAGAAGCCTTAGACATTTTATCAGATTTATCTTTTTGAAAATTTTTTTCTAGATAGCTCTAATTTACACAGGTTGCTGTGTACACATACTGTACATCTAAAAACCAGGAGATTCCCTGTACTTTATACCCTACTCTTTCTTCATTTACTTCCTCATTTTAGTGAAACTCTTCTCCAGTAAATTCCTGAGATAGGATGTATTGGATGTAGAGTTTTAGAATCTTGCCGTGCTGTAAATGCTTATTATTGTTTCCTCCTGTCTGATTTACAGTTTGGTTGGAGATACTATTCTGCATTAGAAATAATTTATTTTGCAATTTATAAGGCTTTGCTTCTCTTCTAGTGACCACTTTTATTTCTCTTCTCTGGAAATTTGAAGTGTCTTCTTTTTTTTTTCCTGGAGTGTGCTGATTTGTGTGTGTGTGTGTGTGTGTGTCTGTGTGTGTGTGTTGGTCTAGGTCTATTTTCACCACTGGCTTGAATTCTGGTGGACACATTCAATCTGAAATTCATACACTTTAACTCTTACCCATTTCATAAAATTATTTATATATATCATACTTCATTGTAATTTTTTCTTTTCCCAAATGCCTGTATTTTGTTGCTGGCCCTATAGGACCAATTATTTAATTCATTAGACTTTCCCTTTCTCATTCCCAACTCTGTTTACACTAACTTTTCTGGAGATGCAGTCAGCTTTACCTTCCAAATCTCCCATTAAGTTATGTATTTCTGCAATAAATTTCTTAATTTTTAAGAATTCTATTTTTTTGAATATCCATTTTATAACACACCTTGTTCTTGTTGTATTATCTTCCCTCTCTGAGAAAATTAATAATTACTTTTTTCCCACACGGTATACAGTCTGTTTACTTTCAGGTGTTTTGTTTTGTTTTTTTTTGTTTCTGTGTTTGTTATTGGCTGTACCTAGAATCTCGTGATTGTTGGTTATCTGTTTGTGTTGAAAAGCAGTACAATAAACGTTTACGGTAAGCTTCAGGTTCTTAAGTAATAATTGTCAACTGTGGCTTCCAGACAGGGCAATCAGGTTGAGAACTTTTCCCAGAAAAGCCCCTCATGACATATCCACTGGTCTATTCCTTTGGGCTGATCATGATCTTCCAACTAGAGTCTTCCAGTCTTCTCTGAGGGTATAAGACTAATAGACTGTTATGTTTTGAATCTAGATAGAGGTGAAAATTGGGGAGATCTAGCTTTCAGTAGTTACTGTTCATTTTGCCCCCCTAATTTATGTATGACCAATGAAGATGATATTGCCAGTACTGAGATTCCCTGATACCTCTCTAGACAGCAAATGTCTACTTTTCCACCAGCAGAACCTAGAGGCATTCACGAGGCTTGATGGAGTGGGCATTGGAAACAGTCTTTCAACCAATGTTCCTGGGGTTTAGCCCTACCTTTACTTCTACTTTCAGAGGTATCCTGTGCAACCAATTTACGAACATTTTGTAGAATCAGATTTCCCCGCTACTTACAATTTTGCACTTTTTGGTAAGCTAAGTGAGTTACCAGCCATTTATGGACTTCCTATTTTCAAAATGTTGCTGTTTTATTTTTATATCACTTGAATAATCCATTTGCCATCATGTTATAATTTCAGGTGGGAAAATAAGTCTCTCTATGTGTTTAACATGCCATATTTGCTCAGGTGTCTGCATCTACTCTCACCATTTTTTGAAGAAAGGTTAAATTGTTATGGCACTAACAACTAATCTTCATAGTTTGGTTTATAATTTTTAATGGTGTTTATTTTTAACAAAATTGGAGGAGTTTTTTTCTTTGTACGTTGATTTTTCTTTTGGTTTTCAGTTGTTTTAAGAAATAAATGGAGGGAGAGATATGCTTCCTTTGCTCCCATTAACCAAAAGAATAGTTTGAACAACACAGGAATTAACTTTTCCATTAAGTTTAAGAGGACCTTCTTGAGACACAGCTGGGCCTTGTGCTTTTAAAGGTGCTATAACTTTATACCAGTTTCATTTTTTTCTATTGTTGGTATCTTCAAATGTTCTCATTTCTCTAGATTTATTTTTATAGTTAAATTCTCCCTAAAAAATTAACCTCTTCATATATATTTTCAAATATAATGACCAAAAGGTACATATTAGATTCTTTTGAAATTTTCAGTTATCCAGTTTTCCATTTTTCTTGTTATATTTAATAGGCTTTCTCTTTTCTGTCATCTAATTTATTTGTCTTTTCAAAGAAACAATTTTTTGGATTTATTGAAAAATTCCATTCTTGTTGGGATGGGAGAAGATTAAATCCTTCAAATAATAGGCCAGGCATGGTGGCTCACACCTGTAATCCCAGCACTTTGGGAAGCCAAGGTGGGTGGATCACTTGAGGACAGGGGTTCAAGGCCAGCCTGGCCGATATGGTGAAACCCTTTCTCTACTAAAAACACAAAAATACAAAAATTAGCTGGGCATGGTGGCACATGCCTGCAGTCTCAGCTACTTGTGAAACTGAGGCACAAGAAATCACTCAAACCTGGGAGATGGAGGTTGTATTGAGCCAAGATTGTGCCACTGCACTCCAGCCTGGGTGACAGAGCAAGACTCTGTCTCAAAAAAACAAACAAACAAACAAAAACAAAACAAAACAAAACAAACTTTAAACAATAGTATATTGTTTTGCAGATTATAAGATGAATAGATATTTATTGTAAAATGCACAAATAGTGCAACATTTCTTAAAGTAGACAGTGAAATACTTCATGTTGCCATGTTTCTCCAAGAGGTACTATTGGGCCTTTATACAAAGCAATTCTTCCTTATACAGGACTGTTTGTCTCAATGCACTGTTTGGCCCAATGCATGTTGCATGTGATCTCTACCCTTTACTTGTAAGTGCTTGTCATGTCTCCATCACTGATACAACCAAAAATAACCTACATTTCCAAAATCACTCCAAAGGAATGGTCCTGAGAAAGAGTTGAAAATTCTCAACTCCTCAGATTAGATCTCTATTAAATAATTGAACAAGTGTGCTAACTAATATTTGCAAAGCTGTTCATTATATAAGTTTATAAAAAATGCAAAGATGGTAATGACTTAAATTTTCAATAGATATGTTTTATGAAAATACTGGTAAAAATTAACATTTTACAGTCATTTTAAATGATGACAAGATATCCAATGTATTTTCAAATGAAATATGAGGTCACTACAAATCATAATTAGCATAATCCCATTTTTTAAAAAGTACACATATGCGTTTTATGAGTGAGAGTATTTCAGTTCTAATTAAATTATTGTCGGTGGATTTCTAAGGAATAGAGGAAATGATGAGGCATGTGGGATTGTAGAGAGAGGGAGATTTCAATTTACATTTAATTCACTCCTGGAGTGTTTGAGTTTTTGTAATAAAACATTATAAAACGTTATATCATTTACAGTATGATCACTTATAAACTTTCATTTCAATTAAAAGGAAATTTTTAAAAAGAGGACTACCAAATAACTACTGCAGCCATTGTAGTTTCATAAATGACTTTTTCCTTCCTTCATGTTGTGTTAATGTGTGCCTGCTAGGTCAAGACCCAGATTTGACACTGTATACAGTCAGGCTATAAGTATCAAAACAGAAGATTACCTATCTGGGTACCCTAGCTTCCCCATTCCTGAGCAAGTTGGGAAGCCATAGGGTCCAACTCTCTCAATATGTACTAATGAAACAGATATTCTTTTGTCAAAGGATATTCTTCTTGATGGTAAAAATATTAGCTAACATTTGTTAGCTGACAAAAATGAAGTATATTAAATATGCTAAGGGAAACTGTGGTTCAAGTGATAGAGATTTTTAATTCTTTTTGAGATCATGTAACTATACCCATGACAAGGTAAGTTTGATTCAGAATAATTTCTGCCAAAATAAAGGATGCTGTTGATGGCCTGCTTGTCCCCTGCCTATTGACTATTATTCTCAAACTCAAGCAAAATTAATTTTTAGATAACAGGATAAGAAATATGAGTAAGCTCTGCCTTTTGTGGGGCAGGTTGAAAGTATGGAAGAAATTCAGAAAGGACATAGTCAGGAATAGATGAGAAAAGAAAAATATATATTGGCCATTGATATGGTTTGGCTCTGTGTCCCCACCCAAATCTCATCTCAAATTGTAATCCCCACATGTAAAGGAAGGAACCTGGTGGGAGGTGATTGGATCATGGGAGCAGCTTCTCCCATGCTGTTCTCATGATAATGAGTTAAGTCCTCAAGAGATCTGATGGGTTTATAAGTGTTTGACAGTTCCTCCTTCACATGCTTACTTTCTCCCTTGCCTGCCACCATAGAAGACATGTCTGCTTCTCCTCCCACCATCATGGTAAGTTTCCTGAGGCCTCTCCAGCATGCAGAACTGTGAGTAAATTAAACCGTTTTTCCTTTACAAATTACCCAGTCTCAGGAAAGTCTTTTATGACAGTGTGAAAATGGACTAATACAGCCATGAAAAATGAATGATGGTTAAATGGTAGGAATAAGAAAGAACATTCTTGGCCTAGAGAGTACAAAAGGAAAGCCATGGGTTTGGACCTAAAAAGAATACAAAGGAAGAGGAGGGAAGAGTACTCACTGTGCTCAGGAGCTGAATTGGGAAATTTTTTACAAAACCAAGAAATACCAAACTTAGTGAACTATTATGGGACCAGTGAATAAAGAAATATTAAAGCGATGAAAAATAATTTAAGTAAATATGAGAAGAAAAATGAAGTATATCTGTATATTTTTGATCAAAGGATGTAATGATTAAAGTTACATTACCAATTATTCTATCTATGGAATTAATTATGGATTGAAAAGAATAAAAGTCAGACAAACTATAAACTTCTCTCATTCTTTATTTTGGAACTTAAAGAACTTATGTATCTAAGTTAATCAGATATTTTTATGTTATTTTTACAAAAGTACCTATACATTAATTTAGAAAGATTTTTATTGTCTGTTTTCTATAAAAATAAAGTGTAAGATTTTACCACTTCAGATAACATTTGCTATAAGTCAATCTATGTCTTCCAAGAAAATCTCTTGGTCAGGGCTCATACTTCTCCACCATGTTTCAGATTTGATTTCTTTTCAGAGAGGTAAGATTTGTTACTGTGTCCCCTTAAATTGAAATAGATGTAATTAATGTGGCTATAGTGAGATTCATCTTCAATATCGTAATTGTGTTCTGAAACAGTCATCTTAAAATGAAATATTTTCTCCTCTAACTGGAGTCTTTCATTTACAATTAACTTAAACTTTTAGTCTTTACACTGGAAACTCTTCTTTAAAGAAGATATGACTATTTTGTTCTCATAAAAGCTAGACTCTTGCAGAAGACAGAAACTGCAACGGCAGGAAGATTAATGTGGATCCTGGAATCTAGAAAGTTGTCTACAGACTAAAACGGTTACAGCAAGAAAGCTCAAAAAGAGAATAATCATCCCGAATAGGAAGAGATAGAAACCCTTAAACAATTAAAATAACAATACCAGGTGTGTATAGTCAGAGGGAGAGATTTTGTCTATATTATTCTGGGAAAAGAAATAAAATATTTCTGTACAACATGATAGAAATGTAAATGGAGATGTTAAACTTCTCTGATGGGTAGTTTGAGAAAAATTTTAAAAATTGAAAAGTTTTTTTTTTTTTTTTTTTGAGATGGAGTCCCGCTGTGTCATCCAGGCTGGGGTGCAGTGGCGCCATCTCGGCTCACTGCGAGCTCAGCCTCCCGGGTTCATGCCATTCTCCTGCCTCAGCCTCTCGAGTAGCGGGACTACAGGCGCCCGCCACCACGCCCGGCTAATTTTGTTATTTTTTTGTATTTTTATTAGAGACGGGGTTTCACCGTGTTAGCCAGGATGGTCTCAATCTTTTGACCTCGTGATCCGCCTGCCTCGATCTCCCAAAGTGCTGGGAATACAGGCACAAGCCACCGCACAGGGCCAAGATTATTGTTTTAAAGTGTGAAAATTAATATTGAAATCTTGTGTTTATATAATATGGTGTCCTATAATTTCTGTTTGGAATATAAAATCAGCAACTAATATGTATTTTCAAAGCATTATAAATACAGAGTGCTAAGTTACTTCACTGTGAAAGGTAGTCATATAAAGAATATAATAATTATACTGGATTCTTTTTAAATGGGCTGTCTAACATTATATTAAAAGGTTTCCCCAGTAATTCATTATATCAAAATGCTCCAGGCTGGGCGTGGTGGCTTACACCTGTAATCCCAGCACTTTGGGAGTTCGAGGTGGGCAGATCCCTTGAGGTCAGGAGTTGGAGACCAGCCTGGCCAACATGGTGAAACCCCATCTCTAATAAAATAAAACAAAAAATTAGCTGGGTGTGGTGGTGGGCAACTGTAATCTCAGCTAATCAGGAGGCTGAGACAGGAGAATTGCTTGAACTTGGAAGGCAGAGGTTGCAGTGTGCCAAGATCACACCACCCCACTCCAGCCTGGGTGATAGAGCAAGATTCAGTCTCAAGGGAAAAGAAAAGCTCGAAAAATGTTTGCGTATTTTGGTAAAATTATTCATTGACTATGCTCAGAAATCAAGCAAACTGTCCATATTTCATTTTTAGAAATTACATATTAAAGCTCTAAAACAAAGGATAAAATATATGTAAAAATATTTGTATTTCTGGATAAATTAGTTTCCTGAGTTAACTCCTTGATGGTTGACATTGAATCTATTTTAAATTAAACAAGGTGCTGATAAAACAAAAGACAAAGAAAGAAATTAAAAATAAAATCGAAAGATGAAATCAGAGCTTACCAGAGGTAAAATTTCCTCTGACAGCGTAAAAGAGATCTTCATACAAAAAGCAGAATTTATATAGTCTCTTTCCAAAAGACCATACAACCAATCAGTTAATAGTTGGTTTTTATGTGAAAAAAAAGAGTGTAAAAGAAAAAATAATGATGCCAAAATCCCTTTTAAATTCAAAGAGTCATAAAGTTTCAAAAATGTAATTCAGATAAGAAATTAATGTCAGCCACATTCCTCCACAGTAAAGGTTTGCATCAACTTTTCACCTAATAGTTTTAGCATTCATTAGAAAACTTGTTTTAACCATTATTTTACTAGGTGTTATAACAGGGTACTACATTCTTTCATTTTTTCCTTCATTTATTAGCTGGAATAATTTCTAAAAGAACATTTCCTCCCAAATGTGTATTGATTACAGCAAAACACAGTTTGGACAGGAAAAGCAAGATGAGTAGACAAAAGCTTGATTTTTATTCCCCTCCCCACTTTTCACAGTAATAAATTAGTGCTTCAACAAACTTTGGTAATGATTAAAAACTTATTTCCCATAATAAAAATTTTAAATATTTGTAAGTAAATGATAAATAATAATTTATCCAGTATTTCATGAGTACTTATAATCAGCCAGGATCCATTCTCCCACACTGCGGGGAAAGGAGCCCAGTTTAAAATTCCTGTCAGGACACCAGCAAGATGATGAAATAGAAAGCCTCAAAGCCCCTCCACCCTCCTCTCCAAGGAGACACCAGCTTGATAATAATACACAGATAAATCCCCTTTGTGAAAAGTACAGAGGAGAATTTAAAGACTCTGGATTCCCTGGTAGGCTTCAAGCCAGGCACATCTAAACCAGCAGGTAAATTTGCTGCACTCACTCATCCTCCCTCAGGAGTACAACGCAATGGAGAGAAAGCTCCAAACTCCCAGCTCATCTCTAGGGAGAGAAATAAAAGTCTAGACCATATGTCCAACATTTTGACTTTTTGGGAGGGCACTAGAACCTATATACCCTGAATCTAAGTGCTAACAGGAAAGGATGCCAGATTACATGCCTGCTGATAAAGTCACAGTTTGGACTGTCACTCAATCACCATCATTCCTCCTGTGACTCAGTATAACAAGATTGGGAGAATACTCTACAGTTCCTGATTCCCCCACAGAAATGAAAGAGAATACTGAGACACACATTCAGTGTTCAGACTTCAGGGGAGCTGTCAAGTGATTGTTTTCTGTCTTGCCTGAATTTAAGTGCTAACAGGAAAGCTTTCCAGGTTGGGGATATTAAGAACAAATGAGTTGAGGCAGTTTGGGTTAGCATACATTCACTTATCATACTATCCTTACCTGGATCAATATGCAATGAGTGGGAGAAAACCCTCAACTCCTGGCTTCCCCTTGGAGAAGGAAAAAGCTGGAGTGTGCATCCAGAATTCCAACTTTTCCCAGTCAGCTTGATGGACTGTTTTCTGTCTGACCGGATACTCTTGATGTCTGAGGACTGCTGAGAACAAAAGAGAGCTAGGGGGTTATAGCAACTCCAGATAACCTACAGTACTATAGATAGATAACAAAGAGAGCAAGAGATTACACACTCCTGAAGAAAGACCTGCAAATTTTTCTAAGAATTTACACACAATTCCAGAGACAATACATTCACGGAAAGATTTGACACATTTCAGAATCTCTAACTGGGCTGACTAGTGAAAGGATTTCCCAGTGCAAAACCAGTCTGTAAAGACAGGGAGAAGTGGTTATTTTTTTCAAATCCTAGAATCGCAGCACAAAATTAAAAGGCACACAAGGAAACAGGGAAACATGGCCCAATAAAAGGACCAAAATAAGTTTCAAATATCAACCCTTCAAAAATGGAGGTATATAAATTATCTGGCAAAGTGACATATCCTGACATATTCTCCATGATAGATCACATGTTAGGTCACAAAACAAGTCTTAACAAATTTAAGACAAAGGAAATCAAGAACCTGTTTTGACCAAAAGTAGGATGAAGCAAAAATTCAATAGTAGAAGGAAAACTGAAACATTTACAAATATATGGAAATTAAACAACATACAATTGAACAACCAATGAGTCAAAGAAGAAATCAAAAAGAATATTAGAAAACAAGCTGACAAAATATAAAAAACACAACATAGCAAAACTTAGAAATGCAGCAAAGGCAGGCAGGACTAAAGAGGGAAATTTATAGCAATAAATGCCTACCTTAAAAAAGAAGAAAGATCTCAAATAAACAACCTAACTTTACAACTCAAGGAACTAAAAAAGAAGAACTAATCCCAAACCCAGCAAAAGGAAGGAAATAATAAAGATTAATGCAAATAAAGGATATTTTCACACACATATTTTCATTATAACCAGAAAGTAGAACCAATGCAAGGAATAGATTTTTAAAAACTGTGGTATTACTATACAATGGAATATGGCAATTAAAAAGAGAAAAGACTCAACCAAATAAAATTAAAAATGAAAAAGTAGACATTGCAATTGATGCCACAGAAATAAGAAAAGATTATAAGAGACTGCTGTGAATGATTTTGGTAGTAATTGGATAACCTAGAAAAAATCAAATTACTGGAAATATACAACCCACGACACTGAATCAAGAAGAAATAAAAATATGAACAAATCTGTAGCCAGTAAGGTGCTTAAATTAGTAATCAAAAATCTTCCAGCAAAGAAAATCTCAGGTGCAGGTGACTTTACTAGAGAATTCTGCCAACATTTAAGGAAGAATTAATGCCAATATTTCTCAAACATTCCTAAAAAAAATAAAGAAGAAAGAACAATTCTAAACTCTTGTTGTGAAGCTAGCATAACCCTAATATCAAAGCCAGACAATGGCGCTACAAGAAAAAAAATTAAATATTCCTAATGAATGTAGATGCAAAATCCTCAAGAAATACAAGCAAATTGAATTCAACAGCACTATAAAGTATCATCCACCATAATTATGATGGATTTGTTCCTGGAATGCAAGAAGGGTTCAACATGTGCAAATCAATATAATATGCCACATTAACAAAACAATCAAAATAACATGTTCATCTTTGTAGATGGAGAAAGAGTATTTGACAAAATTCAACATTCTCTCGTTAGAAAAACACTTGAAAAAATAGGAATAGAAGGAAATTATTCCAACAGAATAAAGGCCATATGTAAAACCCCACAGCTCACATCATATTAATGAAGAAAAACTGAAATTTCTTCTTCTAAGATCAGGATCAGGAACAAGGCAAGGACGCCTTTATGAAGTACATAAAGTCCTAGCTAAAATAATTAGCAAGAAAAAGATATAAAAGGCATCCAAATTGGAAAGGAAGAAGTAAAATTTTTTCTATTCACAGAAAACATCATCTTATATATATAAAAAACCCTAAAGATTCAACAAAAGCTCTTAGAAATAATAAAATGAATTCAACAAAGTTGCAGAATTCAAAGTAAAGATTCAAAAAAACACAAACAGCAAACATTCTGAAAAGGAAATTTAGAAAACAATCCATTTGCAATGGCATCAAAATGAATAAAATACTTAGGAATAAACTTAGCCGGTGGGGGAAAGACTTGTACACTGAATACTGCAAAATATTGCTGAAAGAAATTAAGGAAGACACAAGTAAATGGAAAGCCATCTCATTTTCATGAATTGAAAGAATATTTATAAATTCTAATACTAGCCAAAGCAATTCCAATGCTAATTTTAGAGAAATAGAAAGGACAATTCTAAAATCCATATGGAAACACAACAGACCCTGAATATCCAAAACAATCCTAAGAAAGAAAAACAAAGTTAGAGGCCTCACATTTTCTGACTTTGAAATATACTACAAAGCTACAGCAATCCCAATAGTGTGATATTAATGTAAAACTAATCATATAGATGAATGGAAGAGAATGGATTAGTGGAACAGAATAGAAAGCCCATTGGGAGGCCAAGGCGGGCAGATCATCTAAGATTGGGAGTTCAAGACCAGCCTGGCTAACATGGTGAAACCCCGTCTCTATGGAAAAATACAAAAATTAGCTGGGCATGGTTATGGGCACCTGTAATTCCAGCTACTCGGGAGGCTGAGTTAGGAGAATCGCTTGAACCCAAGAGGAAGAGGTTGCAGTGAGCCAAGATCACACCACTGCACTCCCACCTGGGTTACAGAGCAAGACTCCATCTCAAAAAAGAAAGAAAGAAAGAAAGAAAACCCAGAAATAAACCCACATGCATATAGTCAAATGATCTTTGACGAGGGTGACAAAACTATACAATGGAGAAAGGATAATTTCTTCAACAAATATTGTTGGGAAAACTGGATATCCATATGCAAAAGAATGAAAGTGAACCCTTATCTTACACTGTTCACAAATGTTAACTCCAAACGGATTGAAGACTTAAATGTAAGAACTAAAGCTGTAAAACTCCTACAAGAATACATAAAGAAAGGCTTTATCACATTGGTCGTGGCAATAGTTCCTTGGATTTGACACCAAAAGCACAGGCAACCAAAGCAAAAATAGGTTAGGGTGATTACATCAAGATAAAATGCTTCTGTGCAAAAAAAGAAACCACAGAGTGAACAGGCAGCCTACAGAATTGGAGAAAATATTTGAAAACTGTATATGTGCTAAGGGCTTAATATCCAAAATATATAAGAAACAACTATAACTCAAAAGCAAATAAACACATAACCCAATTTAAAAATGGCTAAATTCTTAAATAGATATTTTTCAGGAAGACATGCAAATGACCAACAGGGATATAAAAATATACTCAACATCATTAATCATCAGGAAAATGCTAATTAAAATCACAAGAGGATTTATCACCTCGTAACTGTATGACCATTTTAAAAAAAAAGAAAATAGCAAGTGTTGATGAAGATGTGGAGAAATTGAATTAGAACCCTATGTACTGTCAGTAGGAATGTAAAATGGTAGAGCCACTATGGAAAACCATATGGAGGGTCCTCAAAACATTAAAAAATAGACCTACCATATGATGCAGCAATCCCACTTGTGGGCATTTTTCCAAAATAATTGAATAATTCCAAAATAATTGAAAACAAGATCTTGAAGTGATATTTGCATTCCCATATTCATTACAGAATTATTCACAATAGCCAAAAAGTAGAAACAAACTAAAAGTCCATCATCAAATGAACAGATGAAGAAAATATGGTGAGAATATATATATATATATATATATAATTATGTATGTATGGTATATATATGTATGGTATATATATAGTATTGTATATATATATGTATGGTTATATATATGATATATATATGTGTGTATATATATATACACACACAGTGGAATATTATTCAGCCTTGAAAAGGGAAATTCTGTCATATTTCAACATGTATCAATCTTAAGGATATTGTGCTAAGTGAAATAAGCCAGACACAAAGACAAATATATCGTGATTCCATTTATATGAGGTATTGAAAGTAGCCAAACACATGGAAACAGAAGATAAAATGGTAGTTGTCAGGGCCTGGAGGAAACAGGAAATCTGGAGTTGCTGTTCACCAGGTGTGGAGTTTCAGTCAAGCAACATAAAAACATTCTAGATTTCTGCTGTACAACAATGTGTATATCATTAACAAAATGTTCTGCAAACTTAAAATTTTGTTAAGATGGTAGATTTTTTGTTATGTGTTTTTTAATTACAAAAATTTCTGTCTGTATTTAGTTTACATTTTAGTAAGGAAAGACAAATAAGCTAATAAATGGTAATGATAAATGCTGTAAGGATATCTAGAGCAATAAAAGAAGTTATGGATATGGGAGTATAATTTTAGATAGTGAAGACTTCTGTATTCAAATGCCACATGGAAAAATGACTAAGGGGAATGAGGAGATGAGTCATATGGAATGCCCAAGACACAGAAGGCAGGCAGAGAAAATAACAAGGATAAAGACACTGAAGTAAAATCATGCTTTCTATATTTCAAAACAGCAGCAAGGACACTAGTGTGACAGAGAAGGAATGACCAATGGGAGGCTGCAGATTTTGTCAGAGATATTTTCAAGGCTCAGGATCATACAGGGACTTGTAAGCCTGGAAAGCACTTTGAATTTTATTCAGAATGAGATGAGAAGCCATTGAAAAGTTTTTAAGCAGATGAGTAAAATAATCCACCTTGTATTTTAAGAGGAGCATTCTACCTTCTCTGTGGAATAGAGAGGTGGAAGGGCAAAGCTTGAAGCAGAGAGAGCAGTGAAGAGTGTACTGTAATATTCTTATGTAAGAAATAGTGGAGGGAATGAGAGGTGGTCAGCCTTAAACTGCCATTTGCTCTCTGTATCAGGGCTCAGGGACTTTCAGACTCTCCAGGGATTCCATACAGTTTTTACATTCGTTTCCCAGTTGCAAACATAATCTCTTCACTCTATGAGAACTCTAGATCTGAATCCTTGTTATGAGTCAGGAGTCTACTCTAGTTTACTCTCTTGTCAGTAACTAGACTTGAAATGTTTTGTTATTAATTGATATAGTAATAAGATTGGTTAGAGAAATAGCAAAGAGCGAGCATCCCCATCCTATGACCATATCAGCACCAGAAGAGAAAAACACATCTACACAGTTTTTCCCTTGGCATAGGCCCTGGTATTCTGTTAGGGAACAGGTTATAAAGTAAATACAAAGGGTCTTTGTACTTACTTTCAGAATGTATTTTCTTTAACATGAAAAGAATCCAAGGCCTTTTTGCTTCTAATTGCTTTTTGTGTATCTACTACCATCCATTGCTAAATTATTGATACGTTTCCTCAAATCTCGGCATGATGTCCTACATTCCAAATTTTCAATAGCTGAAAATTTCACCTTTTCAGTGCCTTCATGTTTATCTTAATAAAAAGTTGAGAAAGACTGTAATAGAGTTATTTAATCCGATTTTTTTCATCTACCATAATTTTTGAATAAGGAAAAACATCAACAGTTTTTCTCCTTACTTGGCAAATAATTTCCATAGAGAGGAAAAGAAAACAATCAAAACAGATACAAAATGTAACAAAACCAAAGGACCATGTGAGGTGAAATTTAAAATGAGAAAAATGTCCACATTACTTTCAGCAATGCGACTCCTGGGAAATAGTAACTCAGCAACTGAGAGCTAAATAATTCTACAGGACTAAATATATATTCTGGTACCCAAGGGGAAAATGACATCATAGAGGGGTTAGGTCTATTAAAACATATTTGTAGATGCGTAGGTATAAAAATGCTTTTAGAGATGGGAAGAGAAAAAAACTCATTTGTTTAACAAGTACTGTTGGGTGCTTTTCACTAAAAGAGAAACATCATATGTTTATAACACTGAGGATGTAAATTGCAGAACATTTCAAATTACTTGAGAAAATAAAGAAAATATCTGTTTCAAGTCACTGAATAATTCATCCTTACTTAGTGTTTGTCCCTAATTTCTGTGATTTTATGAATAATTCAGAGCAATGATTTTACCTTTCTCTACAGCTGTATTTGGCAAATGTCCACATTATTTTTGTTGCAAAGATGCAGCCAAGTTTCGTAGAATAGGAACAATGATTAGAATGTATTTTTTCCATAATGAAAAATATTATGAAAGGGGCAACTAAGATATAGCTTACAGGGTTCTCTATTGTGATAACTAAAACAGACTTAGCCTCAAGTAAATCTGACATCTTGCTAACTGTTGGTGGTGAAGGAGAAAGAAGACAACACTGAACCAGACTGGGGAAAGATGAATTCAAATTAGTTAGAGATTTGTCACCCAAAGCAAAACAAATTCAAGCTTGAACTGAGTTGACATTGATAGTTATTATGAACTGCAAATCCCTCAAATTCATACACTGAAATCCTAACTCTCAATGTATTGGTATTAGGAGGTAAACCTTTGGGAGGTAATTAGGTCATGAAGAGGAAACCCTCATCAAAGGAAAGTATTGCCCTTCTAAGAAGATATACGAGAGAGTTTTCTCTCCTCCGTGTGAGGATAAAATAAGACAGCCATCTGTAAGTCAGGAAGACAGCCTTCACCAAGAACCCAACCATGCTGACTCCCTGATTTCAGATTTACAGCCTACAGATCTGTGAAAAACAAATTGTTGTTTTAGCCACTCAATCTGTGTTTTCTGTTAGAGCAGCCCACGTTGACTAAGAAAATACTAAACCCTTTATTTGATAGATGAAGATAGTGTCAGACAAGGTATCATATGAGTAAAAACCTAAGATTTATGTGTGATCATTTTACATTGGAGCAGCTACTGAAACTTGAGACCAAAACCACTAGCTAACATCAGTATGTCAACCCAAAACATTTGGGACAGTAATGAAGATACAGCAAATGAATTGTTTAAATATATAATCAAGGCAAAGTTATCATCAGAAATATAGGAAAAAAATCCACTAAATTTGGTTTATGAGAAATTCATGATTCATTGTATACCTTGATACTGGGCTTAAAGCAGCAATCCTAATTCCAGATCTACCTTCAAGTCTGGGTCAGTGTTCTCAAATGCTGCCAGTTTCATGTCAGGACCGGCTTAATATTGAAGGTAACTGAGCATTGCTAATGTCTGACTGGAGCTGAAAGAGGCCAAAAGCATAGTTATAGCTTTTGGAAAACTGACCTGATGTTAACTTCCATCCCTTCCATTTCAAACGGGAAGGTATCGCAATTAGAAGCTATTAGCAGTCTTATCTAATAACTTGTGAATAATTCCTTTTTTTTCTTTTTTTAAGAGTCAAGGTATCACTCTGTCACCTAGGCTGGAGTGCAGTGGTGCAATTGTTACAGAATCTTTGGGGTGTCGATTTTCTGGTTGGAAAACTGTGGTTGGTGACATCTTTGCCTGAGTTCTTGTCCTGCATCCAGGAAGAATTGTGTAGGTAGACAAGTGAAGGTTTAAAGGAGAGGAGCTTTATTAAGTGTTAGAACAGCTCAGAGGAGACCCATAGTGGGTAGCTCCTCTCTAGGTTGTTCTGTCAAGTGTTCAGCTCTCAGCAGAAAGGGAATCCCTGGAGAGGGTTGCTCCTGTCTGCAGCTGGTAGTTCCCAGACATCTCTGCAGGTCTCTGAAGCATTCACAGAGAAAGTAGCTGGCCCTCCCATTGTCTCCAGCTATCAGCAGAAAGGATAACTCCTTCCTGCCTCTAGTCTTCCCTCCTCTGTCTTCTGCCCTGTTCTGGCTGAGTCCTGGGCTTTTATGGATGTCAGAGGGGAGGAAGTATATGCCCATTGGTCCATGGGCAGCCATGGGGGGGCCCAGGAAAAAGCACCATGAGATTTGCCTCCAGTCTGCAGGACTGGCAGCCTAGCCTACAGGTGGGGTTTCACTGGGGACCCATCCGCTTCCACCCAGGAGCCTGTCTGACTCCGACAGCCATCCATGGCACCCAGGCTGCTGGCATCAAGGGGCACTTGCAGGCCAGTGCCCAGCCACCCTCAGACCCCCTCAGCTTCCCCTCTCATGCTCCTGCTCCTCGGTGTCCAAAGTCCAGAGGGGGCTGAGGTGGCAGGGGATGGGCATGTCAGCACTGCTTCCAATGTGTGCACACCTGGCTGGGCTGTGACAGCACCCTGCTGGGTCCCAACCCCACTCTGAGATCAGAGCACAGAGCCAGGAGGTGGGAGAGGCCAGGCAGCAGGAGGAGGTGCCTCCAAGCCTGCAAGGGGCAAGGGGGGCGTTCCCAGCCTCCCCAAGAGTGCAGGGTTGCCTGAGTCTGCAGCATTGGTTTGGGTGGCTGGGTGGTGGGCTGGGGTGGGGACAGAGCAGGGGAGTTGGATAAACTCCCGTCTGCTCCATGGAGTGGGAGGTCCAGGTCTACAGCTACAGCTGCACTTTGGGCAGCTGCGGCAGCACCCAGGGAGCTCCCATTCCAACTCAGAAGGGGCAGGGCTCCCACTTGTCCTCATCCTGCCAACTCCAGGGAGCATACAACCCCAGCCACACCTCTCCCTTGCAGCTGGCATGATGGCAGCAGCCGCTGCCATCAAAATCATAGCTTATTGTAGCCTCAAACTCCTGGGCCCAACTGATCTTTTTACCTCAGTCTCCCCAATAGCTGGGGCCACAGGCATGTGCCACAATGCCCATCTAATTGTCTTTTATTTTTTGGTAGAGAAGGTGGTCTGGCTATATTGCCCAGGTTAATCTCTAATTCCTGGACTTAAGCAGTCTTCCTGCCTCATCCTCCTACATGGCTGGGATTACAGGCATGAGCGACTGTGCCCAGCTCCTGATAAATCCTTTCTTAATCAAAGTCTTCATCAGCAGCCTTACTTACCACAATCTTACCAGATGATCTCAAGTATCCAAAGAAATTAAAAGTAGCTACTGCTGACAAAACTGTTGGGTTCCCTGATATTGTGCAAGAATAAAATGATGCTAGGTCTTCCGTTAGCTAGCTCTTCTTCTGTAACAGTCTCTTTCTATGTATTAATCAAAACTGATGCAACTTTTTAAAGAACTATTCCTAGAAACTTTCTCCCTTCCCAGTCAGAATTAATGTATTATTTATCCGTTTAAAGGACTATATAAGTAGGACATGGTTTGGGTATATAACAGCACTTATGGCCATTTACTTTGTGGTTCAGTGATTTCTGTGTGCTTCTGACTTGTATATACTTTCAGCCCTTGTAGATGTAGTGCTGGTAGTTTTCCCAACTTAAATTTATCTTTATCATCCACCTTTATCCACAGTCCTCCTCATGATTAGCACATTGTCAATAAATATTTACTAAGCTGAACTGAAAGTTTTTATTATGCATAAATACTAAGATGTCCATGTCCATGGTCATGCAGGACAGCAGAAGTCCTATTTTTTTTTTTTTTACCAGTGTATCTATTACTACCAACTGCTTCAAGGTCAGGAGCCAACTCATGTATTAGACATGTAAATCTTGTGAAAATATTCATATTGGAAACAGCATGTAGCAAGTGCAAACAGAACTAAATAAATCCTTAAATTTATCACAGTCCCCTCAAAGTATGAATTCTTCTTCTAGCATTACATCAAATTTGGTAAAATCAAGAACATTTTATCTCAATGTTTAAAAAGTGTTGATGCTGTATACATTGAGTTGTTGTACAATTGAATGGAACCCACATTCAAAGTTTTTCCTCAATGTTAAAATTAAATGGTTCTCTCTGTGATTCTTTCTGTTTGCAGTTCTTCTAATTTCATTGTTAGAATTTGCCTCTACTAATGTAATTCATTTGGCATTGCAGACGTTCTGATCTTTTCAAATGTGTATTTTGACAGGTGCCTCAAACATTCATCCTTGGTTTGTGCTGTGGGCTGAAAGTTTATATCTCTCCAAAATTCATATATTGAAATCTAATTCCCAATATGTTGGTGTTAAGATGTGAGGCCAGGCTGGACACAGTGGCTCACACCTGTAATCCCAGCACTTTGGGAGGCCAAAGTGGACAGATCACGAGGTCAGGAGTTCAAGACCAGCCTGGCCAACATGGTAAAACCCCATCTCTACTAAAAATACAAAAATTAGCCAGCTGTGGTGGCACATGCCTGTAATCCCAGCTACTTGGGAGGCTGAGGCAGGAGAATTGCTTGAACCTGGGAAGCAGAGGTTGCAGTGAGCTGAGATTGTGCCACTGCACTCCAGCCTGGGCAACAGAGCAAGACTCCATCTCAAAAAATAAATAAATAAATAAATAAATAAAGAGGGGAGGTCTTTGGGATGTGAGTAGGTTAAGGGGGTAGGGGAGCCATCATGAATGGGTTAGTCCCCTTATAAAAGAACCCATAGGGAGCTACTTTGCCCCTTTTTCCCTTATGCCATGTGAAGATGTAGCAGTAAGTTTGAGAAACAAACCTCACCAGGTAACAACTGTGCTGGCACCTAGATCTTGGGCTTCCCAACCCCCAGAACTGAGAATAATAAATTTGGTTTATAAGTTACCCAGTCTAAGGTAATTTGTTACAGCAGTCCAAATGGACTCAAACAGGTTGTAAACCCTTGAAAAATGAGTATCTGTATTGAATCGCATATTTTAGCCAAAGTTCGCTTGTAGGAATATAGCCTATGGCCAAAGAATTAATAGCTGACTCTCATTTGAATGGCCAAGATTTGCTCTCTATTTCCAGTATTTTATTTTTGTGCCTGTATGTTGGATATAGGCAAATTTTTACACAACAAACCAGAAAAGTTCAATAGTCTTTCATTCTCTGCTTTCACTAACTTCTTTTAAGTATATTTCAACAATTATCTTAATATTGTCACCAGTAGATTAAGCGTACCATTATAAACATTCTATTTCTATTTATTCAAAACTTGAATTGAGCTAGCTGCTAATAACATTTTTTAATTAGCATTGCAACCATATTCACCTACCATATTTTTCCCTCTCCTTTGATTTCTGGGTCATTACTCACTTTCACAGTTTGTATGTGACTCACCATTCTATACCTACTTTTGCCTTACCTTAAAACATTTTTTGATTTAATACATTTACATTTTTTCTCCTTTTGCTTTTGGAATTGTATTACTATCATGGGGGATTTTCTTTTCCTTTTTCAAGAGTTTCTCAAAATTCTTGACCAAAGCCCTATCCCCTGAAGTGTATTCACTTCTTCACTATATTACCACATCACATGTTTACATCTGGCTAAAGTAAGAAACACTACTCATGTTCTGTAGCTAATTGATAATTGTTAAAATAAACTTAACAATTGATAACAAATTATAGAAAATGATTATTTTAAGGTTCTTTATACTTGTAATATTTGTAAATAATATGAGTTATCACTTATTTCTGTAGCTAATTGTATGGGGAGCACATGCAGTTAGTGGCATGTTTCTTAACATATTTCTCATATCAAGAATAACAAATACAATGCAGTGGGGAGTGGAGAAAAGAAATTAAATGTGGCTACATCTGTAAGTAACAATTGCAGCCACTTTGTCAAGGGTAAAACAATCGTCCATGAGCTATACAGATTATTTGTCACCAGAATAACTGAATCAAGAGGTTCCAACTCATTAATTTGTTTCATTCTCATATACCTGAACATCTGGGACATGAAGAAATAGTGTGTATGTGTTAATAGGCAAAGCTGTATTAATGACTTCTACCTATTAGAAGCAGTTATCTATTTTCCTGTTACTATCTAATTTTTACACAAAAATACTTCAGATGAATATTGACAGAAATTCAGAAAGAAGTATGGCATAAATTAATATGAAGGTAATGTAGTAATGGCAGAAAGTTACAGCTTAAAAGTTTTTACAGTGGGAAGATTATTGTAATAGTGAGAGCCATGTATAAGTTTGCTTTGAAATGATAATGTACAGCTAAAGAGTATAATGCTCAAATTTTTGTATATGTAGTTTTCATAATTGAACAAGTAGGGTTAAGAGACAATAAGAATTATACAGAATGTTGGATTTTATTTCACGTCTGTTCCTCTTGTCAGACATTGCCATCTTTCCCATGTTTCATCAGGTGTTCAGTAAGTTAACAACATTCACTCTGTGAAAAGTACCACATGATTTATTGTATAAATATAGTTGGAAATACACTGTGGTTCCTCATATCCTCAAGCTTATAATTCAGTTTGGAGACTACACTATATATATGTAGAAATGTCATAATTATGCTTATAAATTGACTTCTTAAAATATGCAAAATAATATGGTAGAAACTGAATACACAAGTATGAGGGTGCCATATAAAATAATGATCAATGCCAGTGGGATTAATCCAGGAAAGTTTCTTGGGGAAGTGAATTCTAAACAGAATTTGGTATATTTGTTTATTTAGCACTCATTTTAAGTTTTCTAATTATAAGTATAATGTATTCTCATATTCTCAAGGTAATAAATTTGCAAATTTTAAATTAGTAGGAAGAGGAAAAGGAACTAAGTTCCCACTGTCCAAAGGTAATCATTATTCAGGTTCTGCTCTTTTCCTTCCATTTGGTTCTCTGATATTTTCTTCATGGTTGCCATTATATCACATATTCAATATTATGACCCACTTTGTGTTTCAGTCAGTGTCTATACATACAACTTTGAATGATACAAATGTCTCAGAGAAACTAAGTTTAATCAAATCAAGAAACTAAGTTTAATGCCAGTCTATATCAATGTACCATTTCCTTCTAGCTAAATATTTAGGCTTTTGCAAATTTTGTTAACATAAATAACTCCAAAGATATTTTTGTTAACATTTTCTCTTAGTGTTATTTTCCTAAGGTAGACTTAAACAATTTACTATAATAAATTATAGAAAATGATCATTTTAAGGTTCCTTATACTTGTAATATTTGTAAATAATATGTTATCACCTCTTTTGAATTAGTTATTTCTGCTTGATATTTTATTGCATTGATCAGAATCCCCAGAATTGTAATATAATGCTAATTATTAAATCTTACATTCCTTCTCATGTTAATAGTTATGATTTTGTAAATATGATGCTATTAGCAAATTTTAGATTGGCATCCTTAATATATTAGTCAGGTGTTAGTAATTCCACTTTTCCCTATAACTGTATTTTTCTTTTTAATCAGAAATCACTCTTGAGTTTTGTTCAATAATTTTATGATATTTATTCTGATTTTCATATTACTTTCTATTAACATATTGGTAAGTTTTTCTAAGATTTTCCATATGTTTATCTGAAAGAAGTTCTGTAATTTTCTTCACTGTTGCCATTATCAGATTATGTATCAGATTTTAAAAAGTTTTGTTAAAAATTTGTTTCCCACCCATTTTTCTATGTCATTGAACATTTTGTTGACATTTCACATTTCTTGATTATTGAAGGAAATCTATAAGTCCATTGCTTGTAAAGGTTTTTTTGGAGAAAAGTTACTCTTTTTTAGTATATACTATTTTGTTATTGCTATATTCACCTAATAAAGTTAAATTATCTACTTTATTAAGACTTAAAATATTAATATATCATAGTATCAACTTTAAATATCTTCACATCTGTTGTTATATGCTTTATTTCAAATTTTTAAATGTGTAATTTGTCTCAATTAAATTTTATTGAAACTTATCTATTTTCTTATCATTTCTTTTTTAAACAAGCCAGTCAGGATTTTGCAATTATATTTTTTATGATTTATGATTTTATTGTTATTGTTACCCTCATATATCTTGCTTTTTTAAATAAATTTTTATAAATTCTTAAATTTGATGCTGTTTATTTTCTTTTTTTTTAGGTAGACCTTTATCTATTCTTTCTTCACCCACTTACGTTTGAGTCACCTGCAATGTGTCAGCTTCTACATTCCCTGATCTTCCTTGTTGCTTTCCCTTATTTCTTCCTGTAATCCAGGTACGATAATCTTCCAATTGGCTCTCATGGCACCCTACACTTCTGTTATCACAGCACATGCTATTCCATTGTGCAAACGGATGGGCAACTAAGAGCACTTTCAGGACTTTATCATAATGTTTCAAAGTCATATTTTTTTAAGAGACAGGGTTCTGTTCTATCTCCTAGCCTGGGGGAGTACAGTAGTGTAATCATGGTTCCCTACAGCCTTGAACTCCTGGATTCAAACTATCCTCCCACCTCAGCCTCTAGAATAACTTGGACTACAAGGGTGTGCAGCCACACAAAGCTAATTTTTTGCTTTTCATTTTTGTAGAGATGGGGTCTCACTCTGTTAACCAGGCTGGTCTTGACCTCCTGACCTCAAGTGATCTTCCCACCTTAGCCTCCCAAAGTACTGAAATTACAGGCATGAGCCACCACAACTGGTCTGAAAATTCTTAATTCCACTCATGGGCTATCTTCTAACTGTTCCCTTCCTCTATTTCTGTCTCCAGTAAATTTCAATTCGTTCTTCAAATCTGGCTTCTGAGTGACCTATTCAGAGATTCTCCAATGTATTCAAGTAAATAAAATAACTGACTTCTATGTTTTTCCATTTTATTTTATGATTAATATCAAAATATTGAAATAAACAACGTGTCCTAAGTAGGTTTTCTTTCTATCTCAAGTTCTAGATTTTGAAGCCTTTAAAGATAGAAACAACAGAATCAGGTCCTTGAACACAGGAGTTAATCAGTAAGCATTTGTTGAATAAACAATAACAGGACATCTTTCCACTTTCCTAAAACTCATCAAAGAATTCTTACTCATTCTGACCCATCTTCCCTTATGATGAGACCAAACCACTCACTGTGGTCAATGGCATTCAAAAATAAAAAGTGGGGGATTTCCGGAGGTTAAAAAATGTGGACAAAACTATTTGAAATATTCATATATTTATGAACCGATTCATTAAAAAATTCTCACTATTAATATTTGCACATCATTAGGGACCATGAGTATAGCAGAGAACAAAAAAGAAAAATTTTCCAGCCACATGAAATCTATATCCCAGAGGACAGAAGAAATGGTCTGATAAGAATCAGGAAAGAACATGATATGTCCAGATTAAATCATAACCTTTATGTACAATAAGAGTGAAATCCCTGTAAGCTATGTTGATATTTGACCAGGCTACTTGAACACTTTTAGATAAGTGCTTTAAAGCTATTGGTGGCTTTTGAACAAGGAACTACTGTGGTTATTGAATTTCATGACAGAGTGCAGTAGAAGTGGAAAATGTACATATAAATATTCTCAGGCCCCAATGTGCCATGTCATGGAAACTTTGGAATTTTCTAGATGACAGAGAATAGAAATATGAGACATGACAATGGAAATGATAGTGAAAGGATGAATGTTAAATACACTGCAGAGGAGTAAGAACTGGCTAGAATTGACAAATGATGAGTTAAGCAAGGTATGAAAAAATGAGGAGTCAGGTGAGTAAGAAGGGAGGGGGAATAAAATCATGCATCACTTAATAACAGAGATACTTTCTGAAAAATGCATTGTTGGGCAATTTCATTTTCCTGCAAACCTTATAGAGTGTACTTACACTAACCTAAACTGCAGCCCTCTACTACACAACTAGACAATATGGTATAGCCTATTGCTCCTAGGCTACAAAACTGTATAGCATGTTACTTTACTCAATACTGTAGGCAATTGTAACACAATGGTAGATATTTGTGTTTCTAAGCAAACATCAACATAGAAAAGGTACAGTAAAATACAGTAAGATAGTCTTATGGGTCTACCATTGTATATACAAGTCTGTCATTGACCAAACATTGTTATGTGTTGCATGACTGTAATATGGTATCATGTTGAGCAGAAAGTCTCAACCTTCTCAGTTGACGCACACTGATAAAAACTATAATAAGAAATGTATTACTGATTACAAAATCTCATAATTATGAGTAATTTGTTCTTTCATAAATTTAAGATAATTTCTCCAGAATAACAACACTCACTTTCATTCCTGTATGCTTGTCTTTAAAAGTAGAAGGAAAACTTGATGAAAGTATGGCTAAAGTTGGAACTTCTCTCTCTTCTACCCTGACTGCAGCATTAGTGACTAATTATAATTTTTATGACTATAACAATTAAATATTTCTCTTTCTGGACTTTACTTTTCCAGAAAGAGAATCTTTGGAAGAAAAGCTCATATGTGAGGCAGTAAAGGAAAAGTGTTAATGTTGATGCCATATGGACCTTTAGAAGAAAGTCATTTTTTGATGGAAGCTTGCTTGTATCAATACACGCATGCATGGAAACAAATATTCTCTTCTTCCCCATGTCTTTTCTATGCTATCCTATTCCACCAGTCCTGAATTAGTGCTTTTGCTCTGCAGCTAACTCTCTCAAGTTTGTCTTTCTGAAGTCCGAATCTCTCTCTTGAATATTTCCGGCCTCAGTACCTACCCTGTAAATGCACTAAACCTGATCCATTTACAGACTAGATAGTTTTTTGGTCCAAAAGATAATTCATGGAAATTCCCTTATAAATGTATATTAATTTATATTACTTTAACAATTGATTTTCATTGATCCTGATGAGGATTCCCTATTAGTTGATTACTATGTGTATTTTGTAAAGATATGCTTGGCTGGCAGAAAAGAAGATATTTTATGCCATAAAATATTATGGGACAATTTTTTAAAAATAAGACTATGTTTTTCCTGAAACAAGCTATTTCTACAAACATATGCTTTCATGAAATTTTATTTCTCATGATACTTTTATGATTACCTTATTGTATGCTGACTGTATTAATAAAGATAGAGATTCTATGAAGTTTTAAGAGATTTTCTCTCTTTTATTTTTTTTCTTTAAGTTCTGGGACAGAACATGTACAGAACATGCAGGTTTGTTACATAGGTACACATGTGCCATGGTGGTTTGCTGCACCTATCAACCCATCATCTAGGTTTTAAGCCACACATGCATTAGGTATTTATTCTAATGCTCTCCCGCCTCTTGCTCCACACCCCCCGACAGGCCCTGGTGTGAGATATTCCCCTCCATGTGTCCATGTGTTCTCATTGTTCAACTCCCATTAATGAATGAGAAAATGCAGTGTTTGTTTTTCTGTTCCTGTGTTAATTTGCTGAGAATGGTGGCTTCCAACTTCATCCATGTCCCTGCAAAAGACATGAACTCGTTCTTTTTTATGGCTGCATAGTATTCCATGGTGTATACATGCCACATTTTCTTTATCCAGACTATCATTGAGGGGCATTTGGATTGGTTCCAATATTTGATATTGCAAATAGTGCTGCAATAAACATATGTGTGAATGTGTCTTTATAGTAGAATGATTTATAATCTATTGGGTATATACCCCATAATGAGATGGCTGGGTCAAATAGTGTTTCTGGCTCTAGATACTTGAGGAATTGCCACACTGTCTTCCACAATGGTGGAACTAATTTACACTCCCACCAACAGTGTAAAAGCATTCCTATTTCTCCACAGCCTTGCCAGAATCTGTTGTTTCTTGACATTTTAATAATCATCATTCTAACTGGCATGAGATGGTATCTCACTGTGGTTTTGATTTGTATTTCTCTAATGACCAGTGATGACGAGTGTTTTTTCATATGTTTATTGACTGCATAAATGCCCTTTTCTTTTTTGAGTTGGATTTTTGCTCTTGTTGCCCAAGCTGGAGCAGTTAACAGCACGATCTCGGCTCACTGCAACCTCCGCCTCCTGGGTTCAAGCGATTCTCCTGCCTCAGCCTCCCAAGTAGCTGGGATTACAGGCATGTATCACCATGCCCAGCTAATTTTTTGTATTTTTAGTTGAAACAGGGTTTCACCATGTTAGCCAGGCTGGTCTTGAACTCCTGACCTCAGGTGATCCACCCACCCCGGCCTCCCAAAGTGCTGGGATTATAGGCGTGAGTCACCATGCCCAGCCCTCAATGTCTTCTTTTGAGAAGGGTCTGCTTATATCCTTCACCCACATTTTGATGGGATTGTTTTTTTCTTGTAAATTTGTTTAAGTTCCTTGTAGATTCTGGATATTAGACCTTTGTCCAATGGGTAGATCACAGAAATGTTCTCCCATTCTTTAGGTTGCCAGTTCACACTGATGGTAGTTTCTTTTGTTGTGCATAAGCTTTTTAGTTTAATTAGATTCCATTTGTAAATTTTGGCTTTTGTTGCAATTGCTTTTGGTGTTTTAGTCATAGTCTGCTCATCCCTACATCCTGAATGGTATTGGCTAGGCTTTCTTCTAGGGTTTTTGTGGTTTTAAGTCTTTAATATGTCTCAAGTTAATTTTTGTATAAGATGTAAGGAAGGGGCCCAGTTTCTGTTTTCTGCATATGGCTAGCCAGTTTTCTCAGCACCACTTATGAAATAGGGAATCCTTTCCCTGTTGCTTGTTTTTGTCAGGTTTGTGGAAGACCAGATGGTTGTAGATGTGTAGTATTATTTTTGAGGTCTCTGTTCTGTTTCATTGGTCTATATATTTGTTAGGTACCAAAACCATGCTGTTTTGGTTACCATAGCCTTGTAGTACGGTTTGAAGTCAGGTAGCGTGATGCCTCCAACTTTGTTCTTTTTGCTTAGGATTATCTTGGCTATATGGACTCTTTTTTGGTTCCATATGGAATTTAAAGTGTTTTTTTTTCTAATTCTGTGAAGAAAGTCAATAGTGGCTTGATAGGAATAGCATTGAATCTATAAATTACATTGAGCAGTATGGCCATTTTCATTATATTGATTCTTCCTATCCATGAGTATGGACTTTTTTTTTTCCATTTGTTTGTGTCCTGTGTTATTTTCTTGAGCAGTGGTTTGTAGTTCTCCTTGAAGAGGTCCTTCACGTCCCTTGTAAGTTCTATTCCTTTGTAGTTTATTCTTTGTAGCAATTGTGAATGGGAATTGGCCCATTATTTGGCTCTCTGCTTGTCTATTATTGGTGTATATGAATACATGTGATTTTTTCACATTGATTTTGCATCCTGATACTTTGCAACTTAAAGAGTTTTGGGTCTGAGACGATGGGGTTTTCTACATATACAGTCATGTCATCTGCAAACAGAGGCAATTTGACTTCCTCTCTTCCTATTGGATACCTTTTATTTCTTTCTCTTGCCTGATAGCCCTGGACAGAACTTCCAATCCTATGCTGAATAGGAGTGGTGAGAGAGGGCATCCTTGTCTTGCGCCAGTTTTCAAAGGGAATGCTTCCACTTTTGTAATAAGTGTTTATTGTGTTGAAGTTTTGTGAAAATAGTAGATTAGGTTTTTCTACCAGTTGCGTATCTTAAAAAATCATTTAGTACACAGTTTTTATGTTTTAAGTAAAAGAGATCACAAATGACTAATTAAAATAATAATAAGAGTACTGTAAGTATTCCAAAATAGTTGTTTCTAGTGGTGATATTTAGGGTGTATATTTGGTTTGGATTTTGTGCATTGGTATTGCTAAGTTACCTACAGTGAATACATTTGTGGACATCAAACACTCTATGTTTCTTTTTGTGTGTGTGATAGCTTGTGCCTGACCTAATTCTACATTAGCGAACAGATTGAAGAAGTGAGGAGACATCAGATAGATGTAGACACTTCACCAAGGAGTCCCCCTGCAGTGCCACAGGAGCAGTGGGCTCACTTATTCCATATCCTTGGCATTTGCAGGGATAGACATACACAGGGAGGCACGGGGAGCTCCTGAGGAGCAAGGGCAGATGGTCAATGGTGGGAAAAAGTTACAGTGCCATAGACCCTCTTTCTTTTAATGGAAACTCAGGGATGGATGGTCTGGCCATAAACTATTAATAGTACCTCTGGGAAATAATAATACTCAATACAGGGCCCATCAAAACTGTTTTACAAATTTAAAAGAGCCACAGGGTTGCAGAACAGGGACTTAAAAATATTAGAGGCAATTATATTTAAAATGGATGGTCACAATACCATGATTCTGGGTTAGTATGGTTTGCCTCCTCAGTAAATAAGACATGGAATCATAGCAGTAAAAGTATTTTGAGTCTGGCATTTTACACACAGAAATGTGAATCCATTTTTACATTTAAAAAATGAAAATCAATAGAAAATATGTGGTTTTATACATAGGATTTTGGTTTAAGCACTATATTTTAGTGCACAGTTTTCTACTTAACAAAATATACCTGCATTCAAAACAAATTATTTGCTATGAAGCAGAGAGTGAAATTTATCAGGGTCTTAATATTATAAGTTAAATTTTATATTTTGAGGTTATTACCCTGGTTTGGATTTTGTACATTTACACAACACCTTACAGAAGTGGTTTTCAAGCCACATTCCACAGAATGTCCCTTTTTAAGTCTAAGTAGTATTCCACTGTATATCTGTACCACATTTTGTTTATCAATTCCTCTGTCAATGAATGCTTCCACCTTTTGGCTGTCATGAATAATGTTGCTATGCACATGAATTTGCAAATATCTGTTGAAGTCCCTGCTTTCAATTTTTGTGGGTTTAAACCCAGAAGTGGACTTGCTGACTGACATAGTAATTCTATGTTTCATTTGTATTTATTTATTTATTTATTCATTTATTTATTTATTTTTGAGATGGAGTCTGACTCTCATGGCTCACCGCAACCTCCATCTCCCAGATTCAAGTGATTCTGCTGCCTCAGCCTCCTGAGTAGCTGGGATTACTGGCACACAGAACCACGCCCAACTAATTTTTGTATTTTTAGTTGAGACAAGGTTTCAACACGTTGGTCAGGCTGGTCTTGAATTCCTGACCTCGTGATCTGGCCGCCTCGGTGTCCTAAAGTGCTGGGATAACAGGCATGAGCCACTGAGCCCAGCCTATGTTCCATTTGTTTTTAATGTAGGAACCACTGTACTCTTTTCCACCGTGACTATATCGCTGTAGAGTCCACGGGTAATGTACAAGAGTTTCGACTTGGTTACATCCTCACCAACATTTGTTATTCCCTGCTTTTTTGATGATTGCCATCTTAATATGTATGAAGTGATATCTTCCTATGGTTTTGCATTTCCTTAGTAATCAGTCATGTTGAGCATCTTTCATGTGCTTGATGGCCACTTATATATCTTTTTTGGGAAATTCTCTATGTAAGTCCTTTGCCTACTTTTTAATTGGGTTGTTTATTAATTGTTGAGTTGTAAGAATTCTTTATATATTCTGCATATTGATCCCTTATCAAAGATATATTTTGAAATATTTTCTTCCATTCTGCCAGTTGTCCTCTGATTGCACAAAAGTTTTAAATTTTGGTGAAGTCCAATTTACTTATTTTTTTCTTTTGTTACTTATGCTTTTGGTGTCAGAAAGCTTTTAGTTTATAATTTTAACTATATCATGTCTCCTGCCTCATATGTACCACTGGACAAGGTCCCTTTTATGTGCTCAGCTTCTGTCAGAGGTAAATGTATTTTGAAGTGGAGAATGAAGATAATTGCAAAATTGGTCTGGAGAACAAAGGTAACTATGAAAGTTCCAGATATAAGGAGAGAGGGCTCAATATGCCAGCAGTTCTCTACCAATCCATCCTAGTGGTCTTCTTTTAGGATTGCCTAAATAATGCAGGGGATGTGTGCAAGACACATAAGTGTTCCAGAAGCATGTAAACAGGATACAGAGAAGAGGATAAGATAAAATAAGATGAGCTAAGAATATTAGGGAAGCCCTGTTCAGAAGATTGCCTACAGAGGCAAAAGGGACAGTTTCATTTTGCTGAGGGAAACAGGGTGGTAAAAAGCCTCGTGGGGAAGATCCCCGCTTACCCTGATACAGAAAGGTGTAAAATAACGTAATGGGAGAGCATTAGGCTGAGATAGCTCCCATAGCCTGGGTTCCTACATAGACAAAATGAAACAACCTTAGCCCACCAAGTGGCCCGCTGAGTATTAGCTGTGTAATGAGAGACCTACCACCAGGATAGTTCAAATAATGCAACTGCCCAAATTTTTGCCAAACAAATAATTTCTCTACTCTACTTCTACATTCACCCTATAAAAGCCTTCCCAACAAACGCCTCCAGTAGATCCTCCAACCACTTTCAGTTTGGAGCTGGCTGATCCATGAATCTCTGTTTGCTTAAGAAACTCTTTAAAATGTTAATATGCTTAAGTTTATCTATTTTTTTCTCATTTTTAAAAATTGAGATGAGATCTTCCTATGTTGTCCAGGCTGATCTTAAACTCCTGAACTCAAGGGATCCTCCTGCCTCAGCCTCCTGAGTAGCTGGAACTACAGACGTGTGCCTCCACAGCCAGCTTACATTTATCTTTAAACAAGGGTTTGACCCCTTTCTGAAATGTATTTGTGTTAAGACCTGTACCCTAAGTGATATGGCAGGCTCATTTTAGACCATTGGACACTTTTGTCTCTGGACCACAATTTGCCCTTTGTGACCTGTTCTCCTAAGAAATTCAAGTGTAATTCAAGTTAGTTTACCCTCTGCTGATCAGGGGAGATTGCTCTGGGTGCAAATTCAAGACAGGCACTCACACCTTCATTCATACCCCAAATCTCAGCATCACATAATACACCGATGTAATAAACTTGCACAGGTACCCTCCAGAATCTAAAATGAAAGTTGAAATTTCCTAAAATTTTAATCTCATCTTACTAAAAAAAAAGATAAATTTACTTCTTTCCAATGTTGATATACATTATACTGACATACACACTATATTCTATGGTGAATAATATTGATTGAATTTCACATTTTAAACTAACACTGAGGTACTGTGAACAACCCTATTGTGTGATAATGTATTATGTTTTTAATATATTTTAATACAATTTGCAAATATTCTGTTTTAAAATTACATCTTTGTTCCATAAATAAACATGTAGAAAATAAGAAATGTTTATATTATTCAAGTGAAGATTATAGTGATCTTTTTGAATATCTACTTAACCTCAGCTAGCTTTAAATTCAGAAATAGCAACTCCATAAAAATTCAACTTATTTCTACCTTATTACTCATACTTGTCTCCTTGAAGAAACTTTATTGCTATCATCCAGTTTAGACTGGGAAGTCACAGATCTCTAGACTGAGTAGTATAATACTCACTATTCAAATAAAATCAAATTATTATAATGTTATGACACCTCCAAATACAAAAACGAAGCCCATGGATGTTAGGTTAAGGTATAGAGACAAGTATTCCTACTTACTATCTTTTAGGGCAGACATATATCCCAGCTAAGGTGATTGCAAAATGAAATGGATACCATATTGTGGAAGGGGACTTGAGACTCAGATTGGATTTTCTTTTTTGTTCTTTTTTTTATTATTATACTTTAAGTTTTAGGGTACATGTTCACAATGTGCAGGTTAGTTACATAAGTAGACATGTGCCATGCTGGTGCACTGCACCCACTAACTCGTCATCTAGCATTAGGTATATCTCCCAAAGCTATCCCACCCCCCTCCCCCCACACCACAACAGTCCCCAGAGTGTGATGTTCCCCTTCCTGTGTCCACATATTCTCATTGTTCAATTCCCACCTATGAGTGAAAATATGCGGTGTTTGGTTTTTTGTTCTTGCGATAGTTTACTGTATTCTCAGATTGGATTTTCATTCCAACTCTTACATACACAAGCTGCATGACTCTGGGTAAATTGCATATTCTCTTAGAGTTTCAATTTCTTCATCTGTACAATGGAGGTTAATGCCTATGGGCTATGGCTGATGTAGGGATAAAAGAACCAACATGGATGCATGGGCAGGGCCTGGTCCACAGAGCAGCTGGCATCAACAAATGGAAGCCCCCTTCCCATCTTGTCTTTGCGTGCACCACAAAATCCAGAATATGTGGGTATAGAAAGTACTCTTACAAGAGACAGAATTGGAAACTTTTGCAAAAAGAGATTGGAAAGGTGTCACATCTTGTGGCATGAGGAGTTGTGGGCATACACTTGAACTTTGTGCTGTGAGATATCCACAGAACTTCAGTAGCTTAAGAGAACAGTTTAGATGTCATCTTATTCATCTAACATAGAACGTCCTCTTCTTTTCTGAGATTTCTAGACAGTAACTTTTACAGCTCTAATAATGCAGTTCTCTCCCAATTGTTTCGACTATTCTAATAGACACAAAGCAGTATTTCACCAGCAGATGCTACTGCAGTTCATATGGTGATTTCAAACTAAGAATCCCTTTAAAGTTATGCAATACATGTTTTTTGGAAATAGGGTGAAAGTACTTTAAGATTAAAATCCTATGAAATAAGTTTACAGTAAATAATTATTTGTTGCAATGTCTATCCTAATATCTTATATTCACACATGTATCGGTGTCCTAATAAATATATGTGGTGAGTGAAAGTTACTTGAGGGCAGAGACTGTGCCATATGTTCCCTGCACCACTGATGCCTATCTCAGCACGTGATATACTGTAGATGCTCAGTAAATACTTTAACATAAAAAATGCACTAAGAATAAATCTTAGAAGACATCAAAATACATATGAGTACAATCTGGGGACATGGTCAGGGGCTCAAAATTCACTTATTTATTTATTTATTTATTTATTTATTTAGAGACAGAGTCTCACTCTGTCACCCAGGTTGGAGTGGGGTGGCATGATCTCGGCTTACTGCAACCTTCCTCTCCTGGGTTCAAGCGATTCTCCTGCCTCAGCCTCCAGAGTAGCTGGGATTACAGGTGCACAATAACACGCCCAGCTATTTTTTTTTTTTTTTTGTATTTTTAGTAGACACAGGGTTTCACCATGTTGGCCAGGCTGGTCTCAAACTCCTGAGCTCAGGCAATCTGCCCACTTTGGTCTCCCAAAATGCTGGGATTATAGGCATCAGCCACCGCGCACAACCACAGAATATTTTAATGTAGCTTCAAAACCCCTTTGCAAATAAGTGTATTCATAACAAGATTCAAACAAGAAAACATTGAGCTTCATATAATAGAGGGGTTCTGCCTGGATTTGCATGTGGCCCCATCATTTGTTTGCTGTTGGGCCACGGTCAGGTTACTTAGCTGCTCTCTGCCTCCACATAGGCTTTATGCCTGTGCATCCCTCATCTACAAAATGGGAATAATAAGAATATCTAACAGTTAGAAGTGGAGAAATATATGTAAAGTCCTTTGAAAAGAGGTTGTAAAAGCTCAATTGTCCTCAATAATTGCTCTCAATAATTGTCAGCTATTATTCAATAACAATCATAATCATGAAAATGTATGACTCAAAGAAAGATTCCTACTTCATATCCAGCTTGCCAAAAGAATATCAGACATTGGACCTGTGAAAGGAATGACATTGAGATTTATTTTCACATCGCTAAGTTGGTTTTTTCTTTGCCATTCAATTTCTGCAGTCCCTACTCTAAGTCCAGGGTCCACCATTTTATTTTTCCTCCTAAGATGTCTTCCCTTCTTGTAATGTTTTCTTTGCATTAAGAAGGGCCCTTTTCATCCACCCACTCTTTTACCCTTCCCAGAGGTTGGTTAATGGGCACAAAAATACAGTTAGATGGAAGGAACAGAAGAAGTTCTAGTGTTCAATAGTACAGTAGGGTGATGATCATTAACAATAACTTATTATACATTTCAAAATGGCTAGAGGAAAGATGTGGAATTTTCCTAACACAAATAAATGATAATTTTTTGAGGTGATGGAAATGCAAATTATCTTGATTTGATCAGTACACATTTTATGCATGTATCAGAATATCACATGTACCCTAGAAATAATTATAATTGTCATGTATCAATAAAAACAAAAAGGGCTTATTTCTCTTTCCTTCCTCCCAGCATTCCCTCCTATCCCAGATACGTGTTGCTCCTGGGGCTCTCCTGCCCCATGTTCAGTCAGCACTGAGCCAGCAGGAAGGATCTCTCAGGTCATAACCTGAGATCAACTCTCCACTCCTTCAGGTAATGATCCTCCTGCTCTTAGTCATTTATGTCCTTTGGTTCATAGATATTTTGAGTCAAGTGCCATCTAACCGCTGAGCTACATAATATCCCTTGGTTTTTAAAGATAATACAAAGTGGATTTTAGTAACAATCTTGAGTCATCATAGAAGCTAATGAAGTTGGGGATTCCATGAAGCCATCCAACACATAAAGCCCATTTCCTGGGTCCCTTTTCCTTAGCTCAAGGCCACAAAAATCAGAACATGAATTCCAGCCCACATTTGCATTATGTCTAAATAATTATGAATTATAAATGAAGCTAAAAAATAGCTAAATACGTTCTATTCTTCTACTTCAATAAATATACTGCCATAATAACCCACAAGGTGGAAGTCCAGTGTAGAATTCTCTGATTTCTTGGTGCTCTGCACGGGAATGTGGTAGTAAAGGGAGAGCTGATCCTCAACCCCAGGCTAAGCTTTTTTCTTTCATCATAGCTATCCCTTTCCTTACTTGAGAAGCCTTGCATACCCCTGTGTGGGGAACTCCCTAGGCCTCATGCAAGCTCCATACACAATTCTCACCCCTTCAGACAGCAGAGCCTTGGGCACCGTTTGGACAAACACAGTTTGCACTTTGAAATGGACCCAGGAAAGAGGCCATGCAGGGTCAGGCACATTTGGCCAGGGGCCTGAGTGCCCAGCCAGAGAGGCACCTTCTCAAGCGCAGGATTCAGGGCGGTGGTCCTCTTGCCAAGATTGATGGCTACGATTCCTCCGTGCAATGACGACTGCGTCATGTCTTCTCAGCACACCTTTCATTGAGTCTCAGCCACCGTGGGGAGTTCCACTGAAGCACAGGCTTCCTTTGTGCTGCCAGCAAACTCAAGCTACACTTTCCACCCCGGGACGTCTCCACTATTGTAGGATTTTGCCTGAGCACAAATACAGCCCAGAAACACTTGCAGGTTAACAGCCTCAGGGGAAGACCTCAACCAGTGTGGGACAGGTGGGCAAATGCTCGAGGCTCATGTTTCAGGTGGACAGTCCTGGATAACTTTCCAGAGCCTCTCGGAAAGTCCTGCAGAAAAAAAGTGCATGAGAGCAGCCTCAGTAGCATGCCATTATTTTGGCTTTATTTTCTTGCCTGGTTCACTCTTCCCACATCTCACTCTTGCTTCTTGGAATCACTTCCCAAATAAACTATCCACACCCAAATCTTTTCTCCAGCTCTGCTTTCAGGGGTACAGGTACACCTTGGAGATATTGGAGGTTTGGTTCTAGGTCACCACAATAAGGTGAATATCACAATAGAGCAAGTCACATGAAATTTTTTGCAAGTCACAAGAAATTCTTTGCTTTCTGGTGCATATAAAAGTTATGTTGCCAGGCATGGTGGCTCACACCTGTAATCCCAGCACATTGAGAGGCTGAGGCGGGTGGATCACCAGAGGTCAGAAGTTCGAGACCATCCTGGTCAACATGGGAAAACCCTGTGAAAATACAAAAATGGTGGTAAGCACCTGTATTCCTAGCTACTCAAGAGGGTGAGGCAGGAGAATTGTTTGAACCTGGGGGGCAGAGTTGGCAGTGAGACAAGATCACACCACTGCACTCCAACCTGGGCAACAGAGTGAGACTCCATCTCAAACAAAAAGTTATGTTTAAACTACTGTAGTCAATTAAGTGTGCAATAGCATTATGTCTGAAATATAATGTATATACCTTATTTTGAAAATACTTGATTGCCAAAAAATGCTAACCATCATCTGGGCCTTCAGCAAGTCATCATCATTTTGCTGGTGGATGGTCTTGACTCAGTGTTGATAGCTACCGACTGATCAGGGTGATGGTTGCTGAGGGCTGGAGAGGGTGTGGGAATATCTTAAAATAACATGACAATGCAGCTTGCGGCATTGACTGACTCTTGCTTTCACAAAAGATTTCACGGTAGCATGCTGTACAGTTTGGTAGCATTTTACCCACAGTAGAATTTATAACAAAACTGGAACCAATCCTCTCAAACCCTGCCACTCCTCTGTCAACTAAGTATATGGGATATTCTAAGTCCTTTGTTGTTCTTTCCACAATGTTCACGGCATCTTCTCCAGGAGTAGATTCCATCCCAAGAAACCACTTTCTTTGCTCATTCATAATAAGCAACTCTTCATCCATTAAGATTGCAGGAATTTGGCCAGGTGCGGTGGCTCATGCCTGTAATCCCACCACTTTTGTAGGCTGAGGTGAGTAGATCATCTGACGTTGGGAGTTCGAGACCAGCCTGACCAACATGGTGAAACTCCGTCTCTACTAAAAATACAAAATTAGCCAGGTGTTGTGGCACATGCCTACAATACTAGCTACTCGGGAGGCTGAGGCAGGAGAATCACTTGAAACCAGGAGGTGGAGGTTGCAGTGAGCTGAGATTGCACCATTGCACTCCAGCCTGGGCAACAAGAGCAAAAATCCATCTCAAAAAAAAATATATATATATATTGCTGCAGTTCACTCACATCTTCAGGCTCCACTTGTAATACTAGTTCTCTTGCTATCTTCACCACATCTGTGGTTACTTCCTCTGCTAAAGTCTTGAACCCCTCAAAGTCATTTATGAGGGTTGGAATGAACTTCTTCCAAACTCCTATTAATGCTGTTATTTTTACCTCCTCTGGTGAATCATGAATGTTCTTAGTGGCATCTACAATAGTGAATCCATTTATAGAGCACAGGTAGAGTAGATTTGGCATAATTCTTACAAGGTGCCCTAGGATTTATGGAATGGCAAATGAGCATTGGCTTGTAATAAGAGATTCAGTCTGTCCTATAAATCTTTTTTTTCTCTTGAGATAAGGTCTCACTCTGTTGCCCAGGCTGGATTGCAGTGGCGTGATCTTGGCCCACTTCAGACTTGACCTCCTTGACTCAAGCAATCCTCCCACCTCAGCCTCCTGAGTAGCTGGACTAGTAGCATGCACCACCATACATGGCTTATTTTTTTTTTTATTCATTTATTTTTGGTTAGAGACAGGGTTTCACCATGTTGCCCAGGCTGGTCTCAAACTCCTAAGCTCAATCCATTCTCCCACTTCAACCTCCCAGAGTGCTGGGATTACAGACATGGGCCAACCTGCCTGGCCTCTAAATTCATGTTATGTAGACTGATTTTCATGGTTAAAATGTCCTGAATTGACTGTGGCCTGTTGGGAGGTGGGATGGAGAAAACTACTTACGGAAAATGAAGAAGAAAGGGAAGCACACCAGAAGCAAGAAAGTGTCATCGATTTTTATATCAAGGACTCCATGATAAAGAGAAAGAACAGGTAGCCTGTTTTTGTGGCTGACCACTGGACTGCAGACTGCACCTGCATCTACCATGTTCTTCTGGATAGTCCCAGTATTAAATTTTTGACCTGATATTCATGAACACAGTGCTACTGGTCAGACCCTTGTCCAGGTTTAAGCTTCAGAAAATAAGGTCTTCATGCAGTGGGAGGCCTGGTTAGGGTTATGATTCTTTCCTGGGGCATCTGCCCCTTCTGACCTGGAGGTAAACTTGGCACCTACAATTTACCTCCACACTTGAACAGCCAAGGATGGGCTGAGCACAAAGGCTCACATCTGTAACTCTAACACTTTGGGAGGCCAAGGAAGGAGGATCGCTTAAGGCCTGGAGTTCAAGACCAGCCTGGGCAATATAGTGAGACCTTGTCCTGTAAAAACAAACAAATGAATAAACAAAACCAAGGATGGATGGGTGGCAGGGAGCAGTTCATCATGGGAAACCATTAATCTGAGAGCTGGAAGGACCCTTAGACCAGCCCCCTATTAACAGATGAGACTCTGCCCTGGGATTATAGCTTAAGGTAATGCATTGAACTTTTCTAGACATATGAAAATAATCAATTCTAAAACCCCCAAGCATACTGCTACTGTTTGCCATTGAATAATGTTTTCCAGTCCAGGTGTGGTGGTTCATGCCTGTAATCCCAACACTTTAGAAGGTTGAGGCAAGTGGATCACCTGAGGTCAGGAGTTCGAGACCAACCTGGCCAACATGGTGAAACCCTGTCTCTACTAAAAATACAAAAAATTAGCAGGCCATCATGGTGCATGCCTGTAATCCCAGCTGCTTGGGAGGCTGAGGCAGGAGAATACTTTGATCCTGGGAGGCAGAGGTTGCACTCCAGCCTGGGCTACAAGACTCAAATTCTGTCTCGAAAATACTAATGATAATAATAATGTTTTCTACAAGCAAGGGGTTACTTTGTACTGGGAACTGGTGTGAAGGGATCCACCATGTGTCAGTTTTTGGATTGATGACAGTTATTTCCAGATCATGGAGGTGGGAATGCTTGTTGATCATCTTCTATGTTCTTTGTTATATTGATTGATTTTCTTAAAAAGCTAGCATTTTTATCACAATAAAGTCATAAAAATAAGTAACTAAAATAAAGTAAAATAATCTAAAAAGGCCAAGCATGGTGGCTCACACCTGTAATCCCAGCACTTTGGGAGGCCGAGGTGGGTGGATCACGTGAGGTCAGGAGTTCAAGACCAGCCTGGCCAACATGGTGAAACCCCATCTCTACTGAAAATACAAAAATTAGCCAGGCATGGTGGCAGGCACCTGTAATCCCAGCTACTCAGGAGGTTGAGGCAAGAGAATTTCTTGAACCCGGGAGAAGGTGGTTGCAGTGAGCTGAGATTGTGCCATTGCATTCCAGCCTGGGTGACAAGAGCTAAACTCCATCTCAAAACAAAACAAAACAAAAATCTAAATGTAATTGAGTTGAATATTTAAACTTTTAATTCACATTTCAAATTAGATTCCAATTCCATTTAAAAGAGCATATCATAGAAGCAAACGTACTCATTTATGTTAAATCTGTGGTTTCATTTAAGCAATTTGTTTTGTGAAGGGACACAAATCCAATCAGATTTTAACAGTATATAAATATATATTTATTAATTTAATTACAATGACAATACTCTCAACTCCTCATTTGAATAAAGGAGAGCATCGAATCTGTGTTCTGGGACAGTGTGTACTGTAGGTGTGTGGAAATGCCGATGCCCTCAGCTGTGTGGCAGGCTCAGTGGGACCTGGAGTGCAGGAGCCCCTGGGCCATTCACCTCTGGCCACAAAAGTCATTGCTCATTTACCCCCAACTGCTATAGAAATATTATTTTCAGTGGTTCTTATGATGCAAAAGAAAAGGAGCAGGGAGATTTATTAAAACTTTACATATAAGTTATGTTAGTAAATAAAGTCTACTTTCTTCTGGCTTAACTAAAAATCTATACTAGTATTTATGCCTTTTGGAAATTAGAGGTGCCAATTTAAATATTATGAAGCAAAGCAACTGAGTATTAGGTAAGACAGCCAAGTACAACTGCAGAATTGTAGAGGTTATGTGTTACATGTATAAGAATATTTCATAGCAATAATCTTTTAAGACTCTGTGAAGACACTCCACAGTGAAGCAGAAATTAGAACAGAATTAATAATACTGTGTATGCTCTCAGTTCACCAATTTATCAAAACTAGCTTTATGATTCAGGAGGGTTTCTGCTCTTTTGCAATTTGAAGAAAAGAAAGAATATTTTACTTTTTGACTCTTTAGATTTTCTTCACTAACAGTATTTCCAAGGCTAAGTAAGGGGGTTGAAAGTATCACCAAGAGAAAAAAGCAGTCTTGAGTAGCTTTTTAAAAATGGTCTTAAAATATGGAAAATGAAGTCAGGTGTGGTGGCTCACTCTTGTGATCCCAGCAGTTTGGGAGCCTGAGGTGGGAGGATTGCTTGAGGTCAAAAGTTTGAGACCAGCCTGGGCAGCATAGCAAGATCCCCATCATTGCAAAATATAATAATTTTTTAAAAAATTAGCTGGATGTGGTGGTGCATGCCTTAGAGTCCCAGTTACTTGGGAAGCTGAGGTAGGAGGAGCTCTTGAGTCCAGGAATTCAAGTCTGAAGTGAGCTGTGATTGCACCACTGTCCTCAAGCCTGGGCAACAAAGTGATACCTCTCTCTCTCTCTCTAATTATATATATATATATATATATATGGAAAAAATGTATATATATGGAAAAGGGAAGGGCCAAGAATATCAAAGACATTGAGGAAGAGGAAAGATTTGTGCTGGCAAATATCAGAACGTTTATAAAGCTACAGCAATTAAGACAGTGTGGTCCTCACTGATAAACTGACTAATGAAACAGAATAGAGAGCTCCCAAGCAAATCTCCACAAATTTAATCTTTGATATGTGATGTAGGTGACATGGCAGATCAGCAAGCAAAGAAAGGACTTTTCAATAAATAGAATAGAAAAATAATGGTTATTGATATAAGAAACAAAATGAAATTATATTCCTGCCTCACTCTATATACAAACATTAAATTCCAGATGGACAAAGACTTACATGTCAGAAACAAAACTTTAAAACTTTTAGTAGAAAATGTAAGTGAATGAGCCACAAAAAGCCATTTAACCATTAAAAAAGATTAGACATTTTGACTATCACAAAATTAAGAACTTTTTACATCAAAAAGTGGAAAGATAGGCTGGGCACAGTGTCTCAAGCCTGTAATCCCAATAGTACATCACCTGAGGTCAGGAGTTTGAGACCAGGCTGGCCAACATGGTGAAACCCCATCTCTATTAAATACAAGAAATTAGCCAGGCATTAGTGGCAGACACCTGTAATCCCAGCTACTTGGGAAGCTGAGGCACAAGAATGGTCTGAACCCGGGAGGTGGAGGTTGCAGTGAGCCACTGCACTCCAGCCTGAATGACAGAGCCAGACTCTGTCTCAAAAACAAAAAAAAAAAGAAATTAAAAAATAAAAGTAAAAAGTCAAAATATAAACTATAAATTAGAGAAGATATTTGCAGTATCTAAAACCTACGAAAGATTAATATCATATCAAATAAGTATAAGGAGCTCCTATGAATTAATTTTAAAAATAGCAACCCAACAGAAAATTGGGAAAAGACATTAATAGGGATTTCACAAAAGGGAAAGCCTGCAAAACATAAAAATTTTCTCAACCTCATTACTAATCAGGGAAATGCACAAGATACTACACATCTATTCTCTCCACAAATATTAAGAAGTTTGACAATACGAAGTGTATTAGTCTATATTCACACTGCTGATAAAGACATACCCGAGACAGGGAAGAAAAAGTGGCTTAATTGGATTAAGATTCCACATGGCTGAGGAGGCCTCAGAGTTATGGCGGTGGATGAACAGCACTTCTTACATGGCAGTGGCAAGAGAATATGAGAAGGAGGCAAAAGAAGCCAAAGATGAAACCACTAACCCATCAGATCTTGTGAGATTTATTCACTATCACAAGAATAGCATGGGAAAGACCAGCCCCAAAGATTCAACTACCTCCCCCTGGTTCCCTCCCCGAACACATGGGAATCCTGAGCAATACAATTCAAGTTGAGATGTGGGTAGGGACATAGACAAACCATATTATTCTGCTCCTGGCCCCTCCAAATCTCATGTCCTCACACTTCAAATATGATAATGCCTTCCCAACAGTCCCCCAAAATCTTAACTCATTTCAGCATTAACCCAAATATCCACTGTCCAAAGTCTCATCTGAGACAAGGCAAGTCTCTTCTGCCTATGACCCTGTAAAATCCAAGTCAAGCTAGTTACTTCCTAGATACAATGGGGGTACAGATAATTGAGTAAACACAGCTGTTCCAAATGGGAGCAATTGGCCAAAAGAAAGGGGTTACAGACCCCATGCAAGTCCAAAATCCAGCAAGATAGTCAAATTTTAAAGCTCCAAAATGATCTCCTTTGACTCCATGTTTCACATCAAGGTCATGCTGATGCAAGAGGTCGGCTCCCACAGCCTTGGGTAGTTCTGCCCCTGTGGCTTTGCAGGGTATAGCCCACCTCGTGGCTGTTTACATGGGCTGATGTCAAGTGCCCACAGCTTTTCCAGGCTCATGGTGCAAGCTGTCAGTGAATCTACCATTCTGGGGTCTGGAGGAGAGTGGCCCTCTCCTCACAGCTCCACTAGGAAGTGCCCCAGTAGGGACTCTGTGTAGGGGCTCCGACCCCACATTTCCCTACTGCACAGCCCTAGCAGAGGTTTTCCATCAGAGCACCACCCCTGCAGCAAACTTCTGCTTGGATATCCAGGTGTTTTCAATCATCCTCTGAAATGTAGGTGGAGGTTTCCAAACCTCAATTCTTGACTTCTATGCATGTGCAGGCTGAAAACAATGTGGAAGCTGCCAAGGCTTGCACTCTCAAGGCCATGGCCTGAGTTCTATGTTGTCCCCTTTCAGCCATGGCTGGAGGGGCTGAAATGCAGAGAAACAAGGCCCTAGGCTTCGCACAGCACAGTGAACCTTGCCCAGCCCAGAAATCCATTTTATCCTCCTAGGCCCTGGGTTTGTGATGGGAGGGGCTGCTGTGATGACCTATGACATGTCCTGTAGACATTTTTCCCCATTGTTTTTGGGATTAACATTCAGCTTCTTGTTACTTATGCAAATTTCTGCAAACACCTTGAATTTATCCTCAGAAAATGGGATTTTCTTCTCTATCACATTGTCAGGCTGCAAATTTTCCAAAACGGTATGCTCTGCTTCCTTTATAAAACCAAAGGCCTTTAACATCACCCAAGTCACCTCTTGAATGCTTTACTGCTTCGAAATTTCTTCCAGCAGATAACCTAAATCATCTCTCTCAAGTTCAAAGTTCCACAAATCTCTAGGACAGGGGCAAAATGCTGCCATTCTCTTTGCTAAAACATAACGAGAGTTACCTTTGCTCCAGTTCACAACAAGTTCCTCATCTCCATCTGAGACCACCTCAGCCTGGACCTTATTGTTCAAAACACTATCAGCATTTTTGTCAAAGCCATTCAACAAGTCTCTAGGAGGTTCCAAATTTTCCCACATTTCCCAGTGTTCTACTGAGCCCTCCAAGCTGTTCCAACCTCTGCCTGTTACCAAGTTTCAAAGTCACTTGCACATTTTTGGGTATCTTTTCTGCAGCACCCCACACCACGGGTATCAATTTACTGTATTAGTCTGTTTTCACACTGCTGAAAAAGACATACTCAAGTCTGAGAAGAAAAAGAGATGTAAAGAAAAAGAATTGTAATTGGATTTACAGTGCCACATGGTAGGGGAGGCCTCAGAGTCATGGCAGGAGGTAAAAGGCACTTCTTACATGGCAGCAGCAAGAGAAAATGAGGAGGAAGACAAAGCAGAAACTCCTGATAAACCCATCAGATCTCATGAGACTTATTCACTATCATGAGAATAGCACAGGGAAGACTGGCCTCTGTGATTCAATTACCTCACCCTGGGTCCCTCCCATAACATGTGGGAATTCTGGGAGATAGAATTCAAGCTGGGATTTGGGTGTGGACACAGCCAAACCATATCACCAAATATGGAGAGACTGTGGATCAACAAGATCATCTCAAACTAATACAGGAGGTGAGAGTTTAAATTAGAACAACTGCTTTGGAAAGCAATTTGGATTATCTTATAAGTTTGAGCATTCTCATATGTTATGGAAAAGTAATACCTCTACAATAGGCCCTGAAGAAACTCTTGCCCATATGTACCAGAGGTAGTAAAAAAAAAAAAAAAATGCTCATGTAATGCCATTCATAATAGCAAAAATCTGGAAATAAGCCAAATGTTCATTAATAGGAGAATGGGTAAATTAATAGGAGAATGGGTAAATAAATTATATCCTTAAAAACTAAATAATATGTCATTTAGGGTAATCATATGTATGCCATAAAACAAGTTTTTTTTTTAAAGGAAGAGAATCCTAAACATAAATTCAGGGTAGTAGTTACCCTCGGGCTGAAGGGTGAAAATCAGGAAAAAGGACAGAGGAAGAGCAGATATTAGGGTCAGAACCCTAGTTCTTTGGTTGTGTTGTAAGTTCACAAGTGATTACCATATTATTCAAATACATTTACACAGACGTCCACGCACAAACAAGGATGAAATAGGAGCCAAGGTATGCTATGAGCCAAGGATTATGATTAATCCAATTTTGTGCACTTTAAGCCATTTGAAAAACACAAAAGCAAAACAACAAAATAATTTTTAAGAAATTGAATATAGGGTGCTATGTTCTGAATGTGCCCCCCTAAAATTAATCACTAATGTCATAGGATTAGGAAGAAGGGCTTTTAGGTAGTGATTCAGTCATGAAGGGAGAGTCTTCACGAAAGAGTTTAGGTCCTTACACAAGGACTGGAGGGAGTGGGCTTCCCCTGTTTTGCCCTTCTGCCTTCTGCCATGTGAGGACACTGCATCTCTTCCTGAAGACACAGTGCACAAGATACCATCTTGGAGGCAGAGACCAGGCCCTCACCAGACACCAATCCTGCTGGCACCTTGATCTTGGACTTCTGCCCTGTGGAACTGTGAGAAATACATTTCTGTTCTTCAGAAATTACCCAGCCTAGTGTATTTTCTTATATAGTAGGACAAACTCATTAAGGCACAATGCCTGTTGTCATTTACTTCTACAATTTTCTTTGTTGCCTCTTTAGCACTGGGTCATTTCGTATTTGATCCTTCATAATATCTCTTACTTTCGGTTTTTCATATTTCTGTTCCAAGTGTATTCTTAGATACACATTTTCCACTATTTGTTAGCCTCAGGGGTTGCCTGGGAGTGTGTGTTTCTGTGCCACCGCTGTAGGACTGTGTGTGTGTGTGTCTCCCATTCTCTCTTCTCTGTCTCTCACCCTCTGTGTGTTTCTTTCCCTCTCTCTGTCGGTCTCTGTGTGTGTGTGTGTGTTTCTGTGTGTATGCCCATGTGCGCGTGTGTCTTTGGACGACTGTGCTCTGTTCGCCAAAATGCGATTTTTTGAACGTCGGCCAGTCTTTGGTGAGCCTCTTTCTGCATCTCTGCCTGGGTCCTGTGGCCGGTTGTCCATCGTTTTCAAGGCGGTTCCACTTTGGGTTTGCGAAGGCCTCGATCACGTGAGGAGATGCGTCGATCCCGGAGCAATCGACGTCTCATCTGCATCCTGAGCGGCCTCTTTTCTAGGATCAAGGGGACCACACTCCAGCCCAGGACAAAATGCCACAGTAGCTCATTGTCCAGGAGGAGAGGAGAAGACCCACCTCCAAGAAGATGGTTGTACCCTTGCACGGCTCTTCTCTGAGCAATGAAGCCACACCACGATACAATTCTGAAGAGGAAGCCGGGAATTGGAGATGGCGACAATCACTGTCCCTGGAAGACTGGCCTCTCTGGATAAGTCATGCGTTTTGCACCCCTCACCTTATGCCCGTGGCGGTGGCAAGGTTCTGTAACCTGCCTGGGCTCTGGCCTCTGCTCTGTCCTCCCTCTTGCCCTGTCTTCCCTGTTTCTGAGGGGCCCAGTTGCCTCTTGGTCTGGCTGAATAACTTCTACGAAGATCACTTCCAAGTCCATCAGGGAGAAACTTCCTGGAGATCCTTGTCATAACTCTTTCTCTCTCCAAACCTGTTTCTGCTGGATTGGGCAGGTCTGATGAGCCTGGAACACTTGGCTTCCATACTTGTCTCAGACAGGGAAGCTTCCTTGGCCTCCTTGTTTCACCTCGTGGGTGGGTGGATTGCCTAGAATGAGCGCTAGGCGATCATGACTGGCCTTGTCTTCCAGGACAGATGGTGTCCCCTTACCTCTGCACGTCCTGTCTCACAAATGAGGGACGTCCTCTCCTCTGCACATAGGTAGACTGACTTCCTTAATCTTTTGGCTGTAATGAATGTCGGGAAACCAAGGGAACTGCACTGGGCCTGGATGGGGTTGGGGCTGGGTGCAGGGGAGGTTGCATCAGGGCTACCTGGGCGGTGGAGGCTTTGGGGTGGAGTGAATGTTGTAGAAATCTCTTTGCTCCTCTGGTAGGCATTTCAAAATGTGGCTTGCACTGAGGCACAGGACTCCTCCTTGTTCCCAGGTGTTCTTTGATTTTCCTTGGCACTAAGGGAAAGGCCACTTGTTCCGCCTTTCCACCGGGCACATGCCTGGAACCATTGTTGGTTTCACCATCGCAAAATATCCCTCCGGTGACACAAATTCACACCGTCTACTGAGGGATACGCCAGTGCCACGCGTGATCGCATTGTCTCCACCTCGGATTCGCACCGACCCTGTTTGCACCTGTCCTGGAAAGCGGTGTCCTCTTGCAGGAGCCCCAGGGCTTTTAGAAGCGGGGCACGCCACTGCTCTTTCAACGGAGGAGGGAGGCAGAGGGCTCACGGATAAGTGAACTTTCAGCTGACGTCACTCCTTGAGGGCCATGGGATCATTCTGTGCTGCAGCGAGGCCCTACCTGCGTCACCAGATGTGCTGAGCCCATCCTTTCTCACCCGGAGGGGTCCAAACTCAGATCTGAAGAGGAGCCTGAGAACCCAGCAGTCGTTCTGAAGCTCCCCCTCCCTCAGTGGAAGTCGGGTAAAGGACTTCCTGAAGACTGGACTCCTGCAGGTTTGGCCTTCGGACAGTATAGTTAAGGCCCCCTCTCCCATGCCGCCCCAAACTGGACCACGGATCCAGCCGCCGCCGCAGCTGCAGCAGGAGCCCCGCCGTCACTGAGCAGCCGTGGCATTATTTAAAGGGGACGCAGCCTGACTACCAGGAGCAGAGCGCGAGTAGGCCCAGCCAATGCGCATGCGCGAGGCGCGAGCTTCTTCTCCCATCACAGTGGTTCCCACCGTTGTCTTAGAAACCAGTCCCCGAGGCTTGGCAAAGCAGGAGCCCTCCTTGGCAGTGCTTGGGTGTCAGGGCTCTGAGGCTCCGGCCTGACCTCTTCACGGGGTCGACGGGATCGTCTCCGGATGCCAGGAGTCCCAAAGGGCCGACCAGGATGAGGAAACCCCAGGCGGAGTCCGGGGGAAGCAGCACGGCATCCCAGCCTCAGGGCTGCCCGGACGGTGTTGGTTGGGGTGAGTCTCGCCAAAAGTCGTGCCGCCGTGATCTCGAGGACAGGTCGGCCTGCGTGTCCCTGGGCTGCTCTCTCACCCGAGGGTCGTTCTCGTCGAGAGCAGAACCCCGAAGCCTCAGGGGTTGCGTGGGGGTGTGTGTTTCAATGCCTCTGCTGTATGACTCTGTGTGTGTCTCCCATTCTGTCTTCTCTCTCTACCTCTCAGTCTCTGTGTGTTTCTTTCCCTCTCTCTGTGGGTTTGTGTGTGTGTGACCGAGTGCGTGTGTGTCTTTAGCCGAATGTGCCCTGTGCACCACAAAGCGGTTTCTCGCATGGCGGCCTGTCTTTGGTGAGCCTCTTTCTGCATCTCTGCCTGGGTCATGAGGCCGGTTGTCAATCGTTTTCGCGGCCGCGGATCCGCTTTGGGTGTGTGAAGGCCTGGCCCACGTGAGGAGAAGCGTCGGTCCCGGAGCAATTGAAATCTCATCCCCATCCTGAGCGGCCTCTTTCCTAGGACCAAGATGATCACACTGCAGCCGAGGACAAAGCCCCACAGGAGCTCTTTGTCCCGCAGGAGAGCAGAGGTCCCACGTCAGAGAAGATGCTTGTATCTTTTCACGGCTCTTCTCTGAGAAATGAAGCCACACCACGCTACGGTCTGCAAGAGGAAGCCGGGAATGGGAGATGACAACAATCCCTGTCACTGGAACGCTGGCCTCTCTGGACAAGCCACGCTTTTGGAACCCCTCCCCTTATGCCCGTGGAGGTGGCACGGTGCTGTACCCTGCCTGGGCTCCGGCCTCTGCTCTCTCCTCCCTCTCGCTCTGCCTCCCCTGTTTCTCAGGGGCCTGGATGCCTCTCGCTCTTGCCAAACGTATTCAGCAAAGATGACTTCCCAGTACGTCAGGGAGACACTACCTGGAGATCCGTGTCATGACTGTTTCTCTCTCCAAACGTGTTTCTGCTGGATTGGGCAGGTCTCATGACCCTGGAGCTCTTGACTTCCATACGTGTCTCAGGCAGGGAAGCTTCCTTCTTCTCCACGTTTCCCCTCATAGGTGGGTGGATTGCCTAGAAAGAGCGCTAGGCGACTGTGACTGGCCTTGTCTTCCACGACAGGTGGTGTCGCATTTCCTCTGCGCTTCCTGTCTCATTCTTGAGGGGCATCCTCTTCTCTGCTCCTGGGTGGACTGACTCCCATGACCTTCTGTCCGAAACGAATGTCAGGGAACCAAAGGGACTGGGCTGGGGCTGGGGCTGGGGCTGGGTGTAGCCCAAGTTCCGTCAGGGCTACCAGGGCGGTGGAGGGTTAGAGGTTGGGCGAATTTTGCAGAAACCTCTTTGCTCCTCTGCTAGGCATTTGAAAACGTGGCTTGGGTCAGGCACACGCCCCCTGCCACCCCCCAGGTCCCAGGTGTTCTTCGATTTTCTTTGGCATTGTGGGAAAGTTCACTCGTTGCACCCTTCCACCGGCACATGCCTGGACACCACCGTTTCTTTCGCTGTCGCTCCGTATGCCTCCGGTGACACACATTCACACCATCTGCTGTGGGATACGCCAGTGCCACGCGTGGTCACATGGTCTCCACATCAGATTTGCCCTGGTTCCTGCCTGCAGGTGTCCTGTAAAGCGCGGTGGGCTTTCCGGAGCACCAGGGCTTTTAGAAGCGGGGCAGGTCACTGCTCTTTCAAAGGAGGAGGTAGGCAGAGGGCTGATGGATCAGTGAATTTGCAGCTGACACTAGGCCTTGAGACCTATGGGATCATTCTGTGCTGCAGCGAGGCCCTGCCTGCCTCACCAGATGTGGCGAGCCCATCCTATCTCACTCGGAGTGGGCCAAAATGGGATCTGAAGGGGAGTCCCAAGAACACAGCAGGCGTCCTGAAGCTTCCCCTTCCTCCCAAGGTGGAAGTCAGCTCAAGGAGGTCCTGAGGACAGGACTCCTGGGGGTTGGCCCTGGGACAGGACAAGACACCCGCGGTCGCCTCTCCCACTCCGCCCCAAACTGGAGCCCGGATCCAGCCGCCGCGCAGCGGAGGCATTATTTAAAGAGGACGCAGCCTGCCTGCCAGGAGCGGAGAGCGAGTTGGCCGAGCCAATGCGCATGCGTGAGGCACAAGCGGCTTCTCCCATCACAGTGCTTCCCACAGCTGTCTTAGAAACCAGTCTCTGAGGCTCGGCTAAGCAGGAGCCCTCCGTGCCAGTGCTTGTGTGTCGGAGCTCTGAGGCTCCGGCCTGACCTCTCCACGGGGTCGACGGGAAGGTTTCCGGATGCCAGGAGTCGCAAAGGGCCGACCAGGATGAGGAAACCCCAGGCGGAGTCTGGGGGAAGCAGCACGGCATCCCAGCCTCAGGCCTGCCGGGACGGTGTTGGTTGGGGTGAGTCTCCCCAAAAGTCGTGCCGCCATCAGAGATCTCGAAGACAGGTCGGAATGCGTGCCCCTGGGGTGCTCTCTCACCAGAGGGTCGACAGCAGAACCCCACAGCCTCAGGGGTTGCCTGGGGGTGTGTGTTTTCATGCCTCTGCTGCATGACTCTGTGTGTGTGTCTGTGTGTGTGTGTGTGTCTCTGTGTGTCTGTGTGTGTGTCTCCCATTCTCTCTTCTCTCTCTGTCTCTCAATCTCTGTGAGTTTCTTTCCCTCTCTCTGTGGGTTTGTGTGTGTGTGCCCGTGTCCATGTGTGTCTTTGGCCGAATGTGCCCTGTGCACCACAAAGCGGTTTCTCGCATGGCGGCCTGTCTTTGGTGAGCCTCTTTCTGCATCTCTGCCTGGGTCATGAGGCCGGTTGTCAATCGTTTTCGCCGCCGCGGATCCGCTTTGGGTGTGTGAAGTCCTGGCCCACGTGAGGAGATGCATCGGTCCTGGAGCAATTGAAATCTCATCCTCATCCTGAGCAGGCTTTTTTCTAGCAGGAAGATGAAAACACTGCAGCAGAGGACAAGAGCCCCACAGGAGCTCTTTGTCCCACAGGAGAGCAGCGGACCCACGTCAGAGAAGATGCTTGTATCTTTTCACGGCTCTTCTCTGAGAAATGAAGCCATAGCATGATACAGTCTGCAAGAGGAAGCCGGGAATGGGAGATGGCAACAATCCCTGTCACTGGATCGCTGGTTTCTCTGGACGAGCCACCCTTTTGGATCCCCTCCCCTTATGCCCGTGGCGGTGGCACCGTGCTGTTTCCTGCGTGGGCTCCGGCCTCTGCTCTCTCCTTCTTCTTGCTCTGTCCTCCCTCTACTCTGTCCTCCCTCTTGCTCCTTCTGCTCTGTCCTCCCTCTTGCTCTGTCTCCCCTCTCCCAGATGCCTCTCTCTCTGGCCACATGTCTTCCCTGTCCATCAGGGATTTCCCAGTCCGTGACTTCCCAGTCTGTCAGGGAGACATTTCCTGGAGATCCCTGTTATGATTGTTTCTCTCTCCAAACCTGTTTCTGCTTGATTGGGCAGATCTCGTGACCGTGGAGCTCTTTGCTCCCATAAGTGTCTCAGACAGGAAAGCTTGCTTGTTCTCCATGTTTCCCTTCATGGGTGCGTGGATTACCTAGAAGGAGTGCTAGGCGACCGTGACTGGCCTTGTCTTCAAGAACAGGTAGTGTCCCATTTCCGCTGCAATTCCTGTCTCCTTGTTGAGGGACACCTCTCCTCTGCTTCTGGGTGGACTGTCTCCCTGGATCTTTTGCCCGTAACGAAAGTCAGGGAACCAAGGTGACTGGGCTGGGTCTGGGGCTGGGACTGGGGCTGTTGCTGGTGCTGGGGCTGGGGCTTGGTGCAGGGGAGGTAGCGTGAGGGCTACCTGGGCGGTGGAGCTTTGGCCTTGGGGTGAATTTTGCAGAAACCTATTTGTTGCTCTGGCAGGAATTTCAAATTTTGGATCCGGTCAGTCACAAGCTGCCTCGTGTTTCCCAAGTGTTCTTTAATCTTTCATTGCTGTGATGGAAATGTCACTTGACCCTCCCTTCCACCGGGGACATGCCTAGACAGCATCGTTTGTTTTGCCGTCGCCCCACATTCCTCTGGTTACACACATTCAAGCCATCTGCAGTGGGATTGGTCAGTGACACATGTCAACGCATGGTCTCCACCTGGGATTCGCCCCTGTTCCTGTTTGCACGTGTCCTGTAAACTGTGATTGGCTTCCAGAGCCCCAGGTCTTTTAGAAGCCGGGCAGGCCAGTGTTCTTTCAAAGGAGAAGGGAGGCAGAGGGCTGATGGATCTTTGAAATTTCAGCTGACAGCATGCCTTGAGACCCATGGGATCATTGTGTGCTGCAGCGAGGCCCTGCCTGCCTCACCAGATGTGGCGAGCCCATGCTATCTCACTCGGTGGGGGTCAAAATCAGACCTGAAGGGGAGTCCTGAGACCACAGCAGGCATCCTGAAGCTCACCCTACTTCCCTCGGTGGAAGTCGGCTCAAGGAGGTCATGAGGACAGGACTCCTGGGGGTTTGGCCCTGGGTCAGGACAAGACACCCGCGGTCCCCTATACAACGACGCCCCAAACTGGAGCCCGGATCCAGCCGCCGCCGTGGCTGCAGCAGGAGCCTCGCTACCGCCTCGCTGGAGTGGCGTAATTTAAAGGGGACCCAGCCTGACTGCCAGGAGCAGACCGCGAGTCAGGCCAGCCAATGCGCATGTCCGAGGCGCCAGCGAGTTCTTCCGTCACAGTGGTTCCCACGGTTGTCTTAGAAACCAGTCGCCGAAGCTTGGCAAAGCAGGAGCCCTCCGTGGCAGTGCTTGTGTGTCGGGGCTCTGAGGCTCCGGCCTGACCTCTCCTCGGGGTCGACGGGAACGTCTCCGGATGGTAGGAGTCGCAAAGGGCCGACCAGAATGAGGAAATCCCAGGCGGAGTCGCGGGGAGGCAGCACGGCATCCCAGCCTCAGGGCTGCCCGGACGGTGTTGCTTGGGGTGAGTCTCGCCAAAAGTCGTGCCGCCGTGATCTCGAGGACAGGTCGGCCTGAGTACCCCGGCGGTGCTCCCTCACTCGGGGGTCGATCTCATCAAGAGCAGAACCCCGAAGCCTCAGGGGATGCCTAGGGGTGTGTTTCAATGCCTCTGCTCAAGGACTCTGTGTGTGTGTCTGTGTGTGTGCTTGTGTGTCTGTCTGTGAGTGTGTGAGTGTGTGTGTCCCCGTCTCTCTTCTCTCTATGTCTCTCAGTCTCTGCGTGCTTCTTTCCTCTCTGTCGGTTTGTGTGTGAGTGCCCGGGTGCGTGTGTGTCTTTGGCGGAATGTGCCCTGTGCGCCACAAAGCGGTTTCTGGCACGGCGGCCTGTCTCCTTCTTGAGGGACATCCTCTCCTCTGCTCCTGGGTAGAAAGACTCCCTTGATGTTCTGTCCCAAACGAATGTCAGGGTCCCACAGGGACTGGGCTGGGGCTGGGGCTCTGGCTGGGCCTGGGGCTGGGTGCAGCCGAAGTTGCCTCAGGGCTACCAGCACGGTGGAGGGTTGGGGTTGGGGAGAATTTTGCAGAAAGCTCTTTGCTCCTCTGGTAGGCATTTGAAAATGTGGCTTGGTCAGGCACAGGCGCCCTCACCCGCCGGGTCCCAGGTGTTCTTCGATTTTCCTTGGCATTGATGGATAGGGCAGTCATACCCCCTTGCACCGGCACATGCCTGGACACCACCGTTTCTTTCGCCGTCGCCCCGTATGCCTCCGGTGACACACGTTCACACCATCTGCTGTGGGATACGCCAGTGCCATTCGGGTTCACATGGTCTCCACCTCGAATTCGCCCATGTTCTTGTTTGCACGAGTCCTGTAAAGCCCGGTCGGCTTTCCAGAGCCCCAGGGCTTTTAGAAGCAGGGTAGGCCACTACTCTTTCAAAGGAGGAGGGAGGCAGACGGTTGAAGGATCAGTGAATTTGCAGCTGACACTTGGCCTCGAGACCTATGGGATCATTCTTGGCTGCAGCGAGGCCCTGACTGCCTCAGCACATGTGGCGAGCCCATCCTATCTCACTCGGTGGGGGCCGAAATGGGATCTGAAGGGGTGACCTGAGAACACAGCAGGCGTCCTGAAGCTCCCCCTCCCTCCCTCAGTGGAAGTCAGCTCAAGGAGTTCCTGAGGACAGGACTCCTGGGGGTTGGCCCTGGGACAGGACAAGACACCCGCGGTCCCGTCTCCCACGCCGCCACAAACTGGAGCACGGATCCAGCCGCCGCCGCGGCTGCAGCAGGAGCCTCGCTGCCACCGCGCTGCGGTGGCGTTATTTAAAAGGGATGCAGCCTGACTGCCAGGAGCGGAGCGCGAGTCGGGCGGGCCAGTGCGCATGCGCGAGGCGCCAGCGCCTTCTCCCGTCACAGTGGTTCCCACGGTTGTCTTAGAAACCAGTCCCCGAGGCTTGGCAAAGCAGGAGCCCTCCGTGGCAGTGCTTGTGTGTCGGGGCTCTGAGGCTCCGGCCTGACCTCTCCTCGGGGTCGACGGGAACGTCTCCGGATGGCAGGAGTCTCAAAGGGCCGACCAGAATGAGGAAATCCCAGGCCGAGTCCGGGGGAGGCAGCACGGCATCCCAGCCTCAGGGCTGCCCGGACGGTGTTGCTTGGGGTGAGTCTCGCCAAAAGTCGTGCCGCCGTGATCTCGAGGACAGGTCGGCCTGAGTACCCCTGCGGTGCTCCCTCACCCGAGGGTCGATCTCGTCAAGAGCAGAACCCGGAAGCCTCAGGGGTTGCCTAGGGGTGTGTGTTTCAATGCCTCTGCTCAAGGACTCTGTGTGTCTGTGTGTGTGTGTGTTTGTGTGTGCGTCTGTGAGTGTGTGTGTGTCTCCCATTCTCCCTTCTCTCTCTGTCTCTCAGTCTCTGTGTGTTTCTTTCCCCTCTGTCGGTTTGTGTGTGAGTGCCCGTGTGCGTGTGTGTCTTTGGCCCAATGAGCCCTGTGTGCCACAAAGCGGTTTCTCGCTCGGCGGCCTGTCTCCTTCTTGAGGGTCATCCTCTCCTCTGCTCCTGGGTGGAAAGACTCCCTTGATCTTCTGTCTCAAACGAATGTCAGGGACCCAAAGGGACTGGGCTGGGGCTGGGGCTGGGGCTGGGGCTGGGGCTGGGTGCAGCCGAAGTTGCCTCGGGGCTACCAGCGCGGTGGAGTGTTGGGGGTGGGGAGAATGCAGAAACCTCTTTGCTCCTCTGGTAGGCATTTGGAAACGTGGCTTGGGTCAGGCACAGGTGCCCCAACCCGCCGGGTCCCAGGTGTTCTTCGATTTTCCTTGGCATTGATGGATAGGTCACTCGATCCCCCCTTGCACCGGCACATGCCTGGACACCACCGTTTCTTTCGCCGTCGCCCCGTTTGCCTCCGGTGACACAAGTTCACACCATCTGCTGTGGGATACGCCAGTGCCGTTCGTGATCACATGGTCTCCACCTCGCATTCGCCCCTGTTCTTGTTTGCACGAGTCCTGTAAAGCGCGGTCGGCTTTCCTGAGCCCCAGGGCTTTTAGAAGAGGGGTAGGCCACTGCTCTTTCAAAGGATGAGGGAGGCAGAGGGTTGAAGGATCAGTGAATTTGCAGCTGACACTTGGCCTCGAGACCTATGGGATCATTCTTGGCTGCAGCGAGGCCCTGCCTGCCTCAGCACATGTGGCAAGCCCATCCTATCTCCCTCGGTGGGGGCCGAAATGGGATCTGAAGGGGTGTCCTGAGAACACAGCAGGCGTCCTGAAGCTCTCCCTCCCTCCCTCGGTGGACGTCAGCTCAAGGAGTTCCGGAGGACAGGACTCCTGGGGGTTGGCCCTGGGACAGGACAAGACACCCGCGGTCCCGTCTCCCACGCCGCCACAAACTGGAGCACGGATCCAGCTGCCGCCGCAGCTGCAGCAGGAGCCTTGCTGCCGCCGCGCTGCGGTGGCGTTATTTAAAGGGGACACAGCCTGACTGCCAGGAGCGGAGCGCGAGCCGGGCGGGCCAGTGCGCATGCGCGAGGCACCAGCGCCTTCTCCCGTCACAGTGGTTCCCACGGTTGTCTTAGAAACCAGTCCCCGAGGTTTGGCAAAGCAGGAGCCCTCCGTGGCAGTGCTTGTCCGGCCTGACCTCTCCTCGGGGTCGACGGGAACGTCCCCGGATGCCAGGAGTCGCAAAGGGCCCACCAGAGTGAGGAAATCCCAGGCGGAGTCCGGGAGAGGCAGCACGGCATCCCAGCCTCAGGGCTGCCCGGACGGTGTTGCTTGGGGTGAGTCTCGTCAAAAGTCGTGCCGCCGTGATGTCGAGGACAGGTCGGCCTGAGTACCCCTGCGGTGCTCCCTCAGCCGAGGGTCGATCTCGTCAAGAGCAGAACCCCGAAGCCTCAGGGGTTGCCTAGGGGTGTGTGTTTCAATGCCTCTGCTCAAGGACTCTGTGTGTGTGTCTGTGTGTGAGTGTGTGTGTGTGTGTTTGTGTGTCCGTCTGTGAGGGTGTGTGTGTGTGTCTCCCATTCTCCCTTCTCTCTCTGTCTCTCTGTCTCTGTGTGTTTCTTTCCCCTCTGTCGGTTTGTGTGTGAGTGCCCATGTGCGTGTGTGTCTTTGGCCCAATGTGCCCTGTGCGCCACAAAGCGGTTACTCGCTCGGCGGCCTGTCTCCTTCTTGAGGGTCATCCTCTCCTCTGCTCCTGGGTGGAAAGACTCCCTTGATCTTCTGTCTCAAACGAATGTCAGGGACCCAAAGGGACTGGGCTGGGGCTGGGGCTGGGGCTGGGGCTGGGGCTGGGTGCCTCAGGGATACCAGCGCAGTGGAGGGTTGGGGGTGGGGAGAATTTTGCAGAAACCTCTTTGCTCCTCTGGTAGGCATTTGAAAACGTGGCTTGGGTCAGGCACAGGCGCCCTCACCCGCCGGTTCCCAGGTGTTCTTCGATTTTCCTTGGCATTGATGGATAGGTCTCTCGATCCCCCCTTGCACCGGCACATGCCTGGACACCACCGTTTCTTTTGCCGTTGCCCCGTTTGCCTCCGGTGACACACGTTCACACCATCTGCTGTGGGATACGCCAGTGCCGTTCGTGTTCACATGGTCTCCACCTCGCATTCGCCCCTGTTCTTGTTTGCACGAGTCCTGTAAAGCGTGGTCGGCTTTCCTGAGCCCCAGGGCTTTTAGAAGAGGGGTAGGCCACTGCTCTTTCAAAGGATGAGGGAGGCAGAGGGTTGAAGGTTCAGTGAATTTGCAGCTGACACTTGGCCTCGAGACCTATGGCCTCGAGACCCTGGCTGCAGCGAGGCCCTGCCTGCCTCAGCACATGTGGCGAGCCCATCCTATCTACCTCGGTGGGGGCCGAAATGGGATCTGAAGGGGTGTCCTGAGAACACAGCAGGCGTCCTGAAGCTCCCCTCCCTCCCTCGGTGGAAGTCAGCTCAAGGAGTTCCCGAGGACAGGACTCCTGGGGGTTGGCCCGGGGACAGGACAAGACACGCGCCGTCCCGTCTCCCACGCCGCCACAAACTGGAGCAGGGATCCAGCCGCCGCCACATACTGGAGCAGGGATCAAGCCGCCGCCGCGGCTGCAGCAGGAGCCTCGCTGCCGCCGCTCTGTGGTGGCGTTATTTAAAGGGGACGCAGCCTGACTGCCAGGAGCGGAGCGCGAGCCGGGCGGGCCAGTGCGCATGCGTGAGGCGCCAGCGCCTTCTCCCGTCACAGTGGTTCCCACTGTTGTCTTAGAAACCAGTCCCCGAGGCTTGGCAAAGCAGGAGCCCTCCGTGGCAGTGCTTGTGTGTCGGGGCTCTGAGGCTCCGGCCTGACCTCTCCTCAGGGTCGACGGAAACGTCTCCGGATGGTAGGAGTCGCAAAGGGCCGACCAGAATGAGGAAATCCCAGGCGGAGTCGCGGGGAGGCAGCACGGCATCCCAGCCTCAGGGCTGCCCGGACGGTGTTGCTTGGGGTGAGTCTCACCAAAAGTCGTGCCGCCGTGATCTCGAGGACAGGTCGGCCTGAGTACCCCTGCGGTGCACCCTCACCCGAGGGTCGATCTCGTCAAGAGCAGAACCCCGAAGCCTCAGGGGTTGCCTAGGGGTGTGTGTTTCAATGCCTGTGCTCAAGGACACTGTGTGTGTGTCTGTGTGTGTGTGTGTGTTTGTGTGTGCGTCTGTGTGTGTGTGTGTCTCCCATTCTCCCTTCTCTCTCTGTCTCTCAGTCTCTGTGTGTTTCTTTCCCCTCTGTCGGTTTGTGTGTGAGTGCCCGTGTGCGTGTGTGTCTTTGGCCCAATGAGCCCTGTGTGCCACAAAGCGGTTTCTCGCTTGGCGGCCTGTCTCCTTCTTGAGGTACATCCTCTCCTCTGCTCCTGGGTGGAAAGACTCCCTTGATCTTCTGTCTCAAACGAATGTCAGGGACCCAGAGGGACTGGGCTGGGGCTGGGGCTGGGGCTGGGTGCAGCCGAAGTTGCCTCGGGGCTACCAGCGCGGTGGAGTGTTGGGGGTGGGGAGAATTTTGCAGAAACCTCTTTGCTCCTCTGGTAGGCATTTGGAAACGTGGCTTGGGTCAGGCACAGGCGCCCCACCCGCTGGGTCCCAGGTGTTCTTCGATTTTCCTTGGCATTGATGGATAGGTCACTCGATCCCCCCTTGCACCGGCACATGCCTGGACACCACCGTTTCTTTCGCCCTCGCCCCGTTTGCCTCCGGTGACACAAGTTCACACCATCTGCTGTGGGATACGCCAGTGCCGTTCGTGTTCACATGGTCTCCACCTCGCATTCGCCCCTGTTCTTGTTTGCACGAGTCCTGTAAAGCGCGGTCGGCTTTCCTGAGCCCCAGGGCTTTTAGAAGAGGGGTAGGCCACTGCTCTTTCAAAGGATGAGGGAGGCAGAGGGTTGAAGGATCAGTGAATTTGCAGCTGACACTTGGCCTGGAGACCTATGGGATCATTCTTGGCTGCAGCGAGGCCCTGCCTGCCTCAGCACATGTGGCGAGCCCATCCTATCTACCTCGGTGGGGGCCGAAATGGGATCTGAAGGGGTGTCCTGAGAACACAGCAGGCGTCCTGAAGCTCCCCTCCCTCCCTCGGTGGAAGTCAGCTCAAGGAGTTCCCGAGGACAGGACTCCTGGGGGTTGGCCCTGGGACAGGACAAGACACCCGCGGTCCCGTCTCCCACGCCGCCACAAACTGGAGCACGGATCCAGCCGCCGCCGCGGCTTCAGCAGGAGCCTCGCTGCCACCGCGCTGCGGTGGTGTTATTTAAAGGGGACGCAGCCTGACTGCCAGGAGCGGAGCGCGAGCCGGGCGGGCCAGTGCGCATGCGCGAGGCGCCAGCGCCTTCTCCGGTCACAGTGGTTCCCACCGTTGTCTTAGAAACCAGTCCCTGAGGCTTGGCAAAGCAGGAGCCCTCCGTGGCAGTGCTTGTGTGTCGGGGCTCTGAGGCTCCGGCCTGACCTCTCCTCGGGGTCGACGGGAACGTCTCCGGATGGCAGGAGTCTCAAAGGGCCGACCAGAATGAGGAAATCCCAGGCGGAGTCGCGGGGAGGCAGGATGGCATCCCAGCCTCAGGGCTGCCCGGACGGTGTTGCTTGGGGTGAGTCTCGTCAAAAGTCGTGCCGCCGTGATGTCGAGGACAGGTCGGCCTGAGTACCCTTGCGGTGCTCCCTCACCCGAGGGTCGATCTCGTCAAGAGCAGAACCCCGAAGCCTCAGGGGTTGCCTAGGGGTGTGTGTTTCAATGCCTCTTCTCAAGGACTCTGTGTGTGTGTCTGTGTGTGTGTCTGTGTGTGTGTTTGTGTGTCCGTCTGTGAGTGTGTGTGTGTGTGTCTCCTATTCTCCCTTCTCTCTCTGTCTCTCAGTCTCTGTGTGTTTCTTTCCCCTCTGTCGGTTTGTGTGTGAGTGCCCGTGTGCGTGAGTGTCTTTGGCCCAATGTGCCGTGTGCCAGAAAGGGGTTTCTCGCTTGGCGGCCTGTCTCCTTCTTGAGGGACATCCTCTCCTCTGCTCCTGGGTGGAAAGACTCCCTTGATCTTCTGTCTCAAACGAATGTCAGGGACCCAGAGGGCCTGGGCTGTGGCTGGGGCAGTGGCTGGGGCTGGGGCTGGGCTGGGTGCAGCCGAAGTTGCCTGAGGGCTACCAGCGCGGTGGAGTGTTGGGGGTGGGGAGAATTTTGCAGAAACCTCTTTGCTCCTCTGGTAGGCATTTGAAAACGTGGCTTGGGTCAGGCACAGGCGCCCCCACCCGCCGGCTCCCAGGTGTTCTTCGATTTTCCTTGGCATTGATGCAGGGCTCACTCCTTCCCCCCTTCCGCTGGCACATGCCTGGATACCACCATTTGTTTTGCCGTCGCCCCGTATGTCTCCGGTGACACACATTCTCACCTTCTGCTGTGGGATACGCCAGTGCCACGCTTGGTCGCATTGTCTACACCTCAGATTCGCCCTTGTTCCTGTTTTCAGGTGTCCTGTAAAGGGCGGTCGGCTTTCCGGATCCCCAGGTCTTTTAGAAGCAGGTCAGGCCCCTGCTCTTTCAAAGGAGGAGGGGGGCAGAGGCCTGAGGTATCAATGAATTTGCAGCTGACACTAGGTCTTGAGACCTATGCGATCATTCTGTGCTGCAGCGAGGCGCTGCTTGCCTCACCAGATGTGGTGAGCCCATCCTATCTCACTCCGAGGGGGCCAAAATCGGATCTGAAGGAGAGTCCTGAGAACACAGCAGGCGTCCTGATGTCCCCCTCCCTGGGTGGAATTCAGCTCAAGGTGGTCCTGAGGACAGGATTCCTCAGGGTTTGGCCCTGGGACAGGACAAGACACCCGCGGCCCTCTCTCTCACGCCGCCCAAACTGGACCCCGGATCCAGCCACCGCGGAGGATGCAGCAGGAGCCTCGCTGCCCTGGCGCAGCGGCGGCGTTATTTAAAGGGGACGCAGCCTGCCTGTGAGGAGCATAGCGCGAGTCGGCCCAGACAATGCGCATACTTATTTAAAGGGGACGCAGCCTGCCTGTGAGGAGCGTAGCGCGAGTCGGCCCAGACAATGCGCATGCGCGATGCCCAAGCTTCTTTTCCCCTCGCAGTGGTTCCCACGGTTTTCTTAGAAACCACTCCCTGAGGCTTGACAGAGCAGGAGCCCTCCGTGGCAGTACTTGTGTGTTGGGGCTCTGAAGCTCTGGCCTGACCTCTCCACGGGGTCGACGGGAACGTCTCCAGATGCCAGGAGTCTCAAAGGGCCGACCAGGATGAGGAAACCCCAGGCGGAGTCCGGAGATAGCAGCACTGCATCCCAGCGTCAGGCCTGCCATGACGGTGTGGGTTGTGGTGAGTCTCCCCAAAAGTCGTGCCGCCCTCCGTGATCTCGACGACAGGTCGGCCTGCCTGCCCCTGGGGTGCTCTCTCACACTAGGGTCGTTCTCGTCGAGAGCCGATCCCCGCAGACTCAGGGTTTGCCTGGGTGTGTGCGTTTCAATGCCTCTCCTGAATGATACTTTTTGTGTGTCTGTGTCTGTGTGTGTGTGTGTGTCTGTGTGTGTTTGTGTGTGTTTCTCCCATTCTCTCTTCTCTCTCTGTCTCTCAGTCTCTGTGTGTTTCTTTCCCTCTCTCAGTGGGTTGTGTGTGTGTGCCTGTGTGCGTGTGTGTCTTTGGCAGAATGTGCCCTTTGTGCCACAAAGCGGTTTCTCGCATGGCGGCCTGTCTTTGGTGACCCTCTTTCTGTGTCTCTGCCTTGGTCATGAGGCCGGTTGTCAATCGTTTTCGCCGCCCCGGATCCGCTTTGGGTGTGTGAAGTCCTGGCCTACGTGAAGAGATGCATAGGTCCCGGAGCAATTGAAATCTCATCCCTATCCTGAGCGGCCTCTCTCCTAAGATCAAAATGATCACACTGCAGCCGAGGACAAGAGCCCCACAGGAGCTCTTTGTCCCGCAGGAGAGCAGCGGACCCACGTCAGAGAAGATGCTTGTATCTTTTCGTGGCTCTTCTCTGAGAAATGAAGCCATACCATGATACAGTCTGCAAGAGGAAGCCGGGAATGAGAGATGGCAACAATCCCTGTCACTGGAATGTTGACCTCGCTGGACAAGCCACCCTTTTGGAACCCCTCCCCTTATGCCTGTGGCGGTGGCATGGTGCTGTATCCGGCCTGGGCTCCGGCCTCTGCTCTCTCCTCCCTCTTGCTCTGTCCTCCCTCTGCTCTGTTCTCCCTCTTGCTCCTTCTGCTCTGTCCTCCCTCTTGCTCCTTCTGCTCTGTCCTCCCTCTTGCTCTGCCTCCCCTGTCCTAGATGCCTCTCGCTCTGGCCACATGTCTTCCCTGTCTGTTAGGGACTTCCCAGTCCTTGACTTCCCAGTCTGTCAGGGAGACATTTCCTGGAGATCCCTGTTATGATTGTTTCTCTCTCCAAACCTCTTTCTGCTTGATTGGGCAGATCTCGTGACCATGGAGCTCTTTGCTCCCATAAGTGTCTCAGACAGGAAAGCTTGCTTGTTCTCCATGTTTCCCTTCATGGGTGGGTGGATTGCCTAGAATGAGCGCTAGGAGACCGGGACTGGCCTTGTCTTCTAGCACAGGTGGTGTCGCATTTCCTCTGCACTTCCTGTCTCATTCTTGAGGGACATCCTCTCCTCTTCTCCTGGGTGGACTGTCTCCCTGGATCTTTTGGCCTTAACGAATGTCAGGGAACCAAGGGGACTGGACTGGGTCTTGGGCTGGGGCTGGGGCTGGTGTTGGGGCTGGGGCTTGGTGCACGGCTACATGGGCGATGGAGCTTTGGCATTGGGGTGAAATTTGCAGAACCCTCTTTGCTCCTCTGGCAGGAATTTCAAATTTTGTATCCGGTCAGTCACAAGCCCCCTGCTGGTTCCCGGGTGTTCTTTAATTTTTCATTGCTGTGATGGAAATGTCACTTGTCCCCCCCTTCCACCGGGCACATGCTTAGACACCACCGTTTGTTTTGCCGTCGCCACACATTCCTCTGGTTACACACATCCACACCATCTGCTGTGGGATGGGCCAGTGCCACACGTCATTGCATGGTCTCCACCTGGGATTCGCCCTTGTTCCTGTTTGCACGTGTCCTGTAAATTGCAGTTGGCTTCCGGAGCCCCATGGCTTTTAGAAGCCGGGCAGGCCAGTGTTCTTTCAAAGGAGAAGGGAGGCAGAGGGCTGATGGATCAGTGAATTTTCAGCTGACACCACGCCTTGAGACCCATGGGATCATTCTGTGCTGCAGCGATGCCCTGCCTGCCTCAAAAGATGTGGTGAGCCCATCCTATCTCACTCGGAGGGGGCCAAAATCGGATCTGAAGGGGAGTCCCGAGAACCCAGCAGGCATCCTGTAGCTCTCCCTCCCTTGGTGGGAGTCGGCTCAAGGACGTACTGAGGACAGGACTTCTGGGGGTTTCGCCCTGGGACAGGACACCGGCCACACCCTCTACCAGGCCGCTGCAAACTTTACCCCGGATCCAGTCGCTGCCGAGGCTGCAACAGGAGCCCATCTGCTACTGCGCAGTAGCCATTGTTTAAAGGGGCAGCTGCCTGCCTTCCAGCACCAGAGCTTTAGTCGGCCCAGCCAGTGTGCCTCCGCGTGGCTCTAGCTGATTGTCTCGTCACAGTGATTTCCACTGTTGTCTTCGTATCCAGTCCCTGAATTTTGGCATAGCAGGAGTTCTCCATGGCTGTGCTTCGGTGAAGGGGCTGCGTGCCTCCGGCCTGTCTTGCAGGAGTTTTAATATCCTTCCCATCCTGTGCTGCCTCCTTGCTAGGATCAAGACGACTGCACCCCAGCCAAGGACAAAGGCCTCAGAGGTGCTCATTGTCCACCTGCAGGAGTGTGCCCACAGAGCTTCAAGAAGATGGTTCTCACTCCTCTCGCCCTTTGCCCTCATTGAGAAATCTACCCACAGCTATACACTGGGACGGAGAAGGAAGCTGGCTACAAGATGGGGCAAGCATCTCTGTCACTCAAACGCTGGCCTTCCTGGCCAAGTCACCCATTTGGCACATTCTCCCGGATGCCCGTGATAGTGGCATTGTGCTGTGGCATTGGCCTCTGCTCTGTCCTCCCTCTTGTTCTGTCTGCCCAGTTCCTGTGAAGCCTAGAGGCTTCTTAGTCTGGCTCAATGTCTTCAACAAAGAACACTTCCCAGTCCATTAGGAAGAAATTTCGTTGGGGTCCCTTTTATGATTGCTTCCCTCTCCAAACCTATTTCTGGATGATAGGGTGTCATGATCCTGGAGTTCTGGGCTTCCATACCTGTCTTGGACAGGGAAGCTCCCTTTGTCTGCATGTCCCAAGTGATGGCTTAGTGGTCCATCCAGGAAGAGCGGGAGGCAACCCCACTGTGGCTGACCTTTGCCTTCTAGAAAAGTTAGTGTTGAATCCCACCTGCCCTTCCTCTCTCATTCCTGAGGGCCATCCCGTTCCTCTGCTCCTGGGGAAAGTGCCTCTAAGCACTGAATCTTTTGGCTGCCATGGATGTCAGGGAGCCAAAGGGACTGGGTTTTGCTGGGTGCAGGGGAGGTGGCGTCAGGGGTACCTACCGGTGGCGGGATGTCGGTGTGGTGTCGTTTGTCAAAACCTCTTGGCACCTCTGGCAGCCATCCCTGAATGTGGCTTGGACTCAGGCACAGGCCCTGTCTCACAGGTTTTCTAGTGTGCTTGGCTTTTCCTTGGCTTTGTGTGGGAGGTCCCAGTGACCCACCTGCGCACATCTGGACGTCACTATCCGTCTCAGCATCACCCCATATGGCCTCAAAGACCCACCCTGACTCCATCTGCTCTTGGGGAACATTAGTGCCACGTGTGGTCACATTGGCTCCATCTCGGACTCACCTCTGTCTCTCCTTGCACATGCTGCGGAAAGCAGTGTCGGGATGCCAGAGCCCCGAACCTTGGAGATGAAGTCAGGCCACTGCTCCACCTAGGAAGGAGGGAGGCAGTGGGCTCATGGGTCAGTGCATTTTCAGCTGACAGTTCGCTTTGCAGCCCTTAGGATCTTTCTGTGCCCCAGCGAGACCCTTCCCGCCTCACTGCATTGTAACCCCATTCCTGATCACCCCGTGGGATCCATAGTCAGGTCGAAGAGGAGTCCAGAGAGCCCAGACGCACCCTGAAGCTCGTCCTCCACCGGTAACCGAAGCAGAAGACCGATCAAGAAGGTCCTGATGACAGGTTGTACTCTATGGGTACAACCCTTGGGTCTCCCGCAGGACCCTATCGTAGTCCTCTTTCCACCCGCCGCCCCGGACTGCGCTGCCGCCGCCACCGCTGCCCCAGTCCCCTCAGCCGCACGTCGGCGCCATTTTTTAAAGGATCCGCCGCCGGACTCTGCGGAGCAAGCGGGGAGTCGGTCTCGCCAGTGCGCATGCGCAAGGCCTGAGCCTCCCCTTTGGTCATACTGATTGCCACTGTTGCCCGTGAATGGGTCCCTGAGACTTTGCGAAGTAGGAGCCCTGTGTGATAGTGAATCAGAGTCGGGTCTGAGAGCAGTCCTGGCCAGGGCATTAACAGGATGGTCTCCGGAACCTGGGATTCTCGGAGGGTTGACCACCAGGAAGAAACCTCAGAAGGAAGAAACCTCAGAAGGTAGAAACCTCAGGCGGATCGCCGGGGCGGCAGCGCGAGATCCCAGCCTCAGGCCCGGATTCGGGGAGGGTCGACGAAGCCCTTTTCCCAATCTTCACTTCACCCGCCGCCACCCCAGTCCCCGCAGCCGCCGCTCCGTGGTCATTTTTCTTTTCTATCTTTTTTTTTTTTTTTTTAATAGTCGGAATCTCACTCTGTCACTCAGTCGAGTGCAGTGGCGGGATCTCAGCTGACTGCAAACTCTGCCGCCCAGGTTCAAGTGATTCTCTTGCCTCCGCCTCCCGAGTACCTGGTACTAGAGGGATTAGTCAGTGTCGGGGCTAAGACCAGTCCTGCCCAGGGCATCAACAGGATAGTCTCTGGAGGCCGGGATTCACGGAGGGTCGTCCAGGAGGAAGAAACTGCAGGTGGAGGGCCGGGCAAGCAGCGCGGGATCCCAGGTTCAGGCCTGCACGGACGGTGTGCCAGTGAGTCTCTTCAAAAAAGGAGAGGTTTGCTTGTGTGCCCGTGGGCTGCTCTCTCACTAGTGGGTTGTAGTCGTGGAGAGCAGAACCCTGAAAATTCAGGGGCTGCCTGGGTGTAGGTGTTACCGTGCCACTGCTGTATGTCTGTGCGTTTGTGTGTGTGCGTATGTCTCTCTCTTGTTTCTCTCTCTCCCTTTTCTCACTCTTTTGCTCTGTGTCCCTGTGTGCGTGTGAGTGTGTGTGTTGGGACATATGTGCCCTGTGCGCCAGAGGACGGTATCTTCTACGTCCGCCTTTCTTGTGGTCAGCCTCTCCCCGCGTCTCTGCCTGGCTTGTGTGGCCCGTTGTCAGTCATTTTTCTGGCGGTTCCAGTTTAGGTTTGTGAAGGTCCAGATGAGGTGGGGAGCTGCGTCTCTCTCATAAGAATTTAAATCACCTCCCCACCCTGAGAGGCCTCTTTTCCAGGATAAAGGCCTCCACCCCCAAGCCAAGGATAATAGCCTCACTGGAGAGGTCATTGTCTACCTGCAGGAGCAGTGCAGAGCGACCTGAAAGAAGGTGGTTCTCATTCGTCTCTCTCTTTCATCTCCTTGAGAAATCTAGCCACAGGGTAACACAGGTTTTGAAGGATGGGAACGGGACGTGGCAAGGATCTGTGAGCGTGCAGGCTGTGTTTCACATATCATTAAACATAGTCTAGTGAGGGTTCTGCAGATAACTGGCGTTTAAGTTTGTTTTATTGAATCAAGGAAAAAGAAAAAATACTGAGAAAAAAATGACGCAACTTGCCTGCCAACCCATCTGACTGTTACAAATTTAATAGTAATTTTAATTTATCATCTCATGTAAAGGTCCTTGGCAGTGATACCTAATTTCCTAAGATAGCCTTGCTTTATATTGTGTGATTAAGATGTCATGCATATCAGAGTATCTGGAAATTCTTCCCAACGTCCTTTACATACGTGATTAATCACATTTCCAAAATAACATACCAAAACGAATAACAGAAAATCATTTTAAGTTGTGGTTCCTTCATGCACAAAACATTTCATGTGAGTCTGGCCCTCTTCCGGCCACAGATTTCATCTTAACCTAAGTATTGAAATGCTTGTGCCCTTTGATTAATTTTTCTGTGTAAATACTTTGATAATAAGCTACATTGAGGCCGGGTGCAGTGGCTCACACCTCTAATCCCAGTTCTTTGGGAGGCTGAGGCCAGCGGATCACAAAGTCAGGAGATCAAGACCATCCTGTCCAACACAGTGAAACCCTGTCTCTTCAAATATACAAAGAATTAGCCAGGTGAGGCCAGGCTCTGGCTCATGCCTGTAATTCCACACTTTGGGAGGCTGAGGAGGGTGGATCACCTAAGGTCAGGAGTTCGAGACCAGTCTGCCCAACATGGTGAAACCCTGTTTCTACTAAAAATACAAAAAATTAGCTGGGTGTGGTGTCAGGCGACTGTAATCCCAGCTACTCGGGAGGTTGAGGCAGAAGAATCACTTGAACCCAGGAGGCGGAGGTTACATTGAGCTGAGATCATGCCACTGCACCATCTGGCCTGGGGGACAAGAGTGAAACTCTGTCAAAAAAAAAAAAAAAAAAAAACCTGATCTATACTAAAAATACAAAAATTAGACCCTGAAGGTCACGTCCAAATGAGAAAGACATTGTTTGGCTCAAATTGTCTGACACTAAGGAATAGTGCAGACTGGACAAGTGAGGTGGCTGACACCTGGAATCCCAGCACTTTGGGAGGCCGAGGCTGGTAGATCACCTGAGGTCAAGAGTTGGAGACCAGCCTGACCAACATCATGAAACTCCATCTCTACTAAAAAAAAGTACATGAAAATTAGCTGGCTATGGTGGTGCATGCCTGTAAATCCCAGCTACTCAGGAGTCTGAGGCAGGAGATTTACTTGAAACTGGGTGGCGGAGGTTGTGGGGAGTGGAGATCACACCACTGCACTCCAGCCTGGGCAACAAGAGTGGAACTCTGTCTCAGAAAACAGAATAGTGCAGAGTAAGAGCAGATTTATATATGTATGTATGTACGTATGTATGTATGTATGTATTTTCAGAGAAGCAGGGAATCTGGAATTTTGGGTGAAATGTCTGTTTCCAGAAGCTGAAAATGCTCTCAAATGGAAAATTCAGGTTAGCCTATATCAAGCTTCTCCTTGTTCTATGTGTGAAGACCATGGGACAGAGGGAGCAGCTTGAGCCAAGTCAGGATGGTAGGATGGGACAGGTGGCCAGGGCTGCTGCACTGGGGACCCTGGTGGAGGATTTCACTGGAAACACAGGTGGGACCAAACCATGAAGAGTCTCAAACACAGACCTGAGGACTCTGACCTTTATCCTGGGGGCAGCAAGAAGCCATGTTAGGTGAAGGAACAAGGCTGTTTCTCCCTCAGCACTAGTGCAAGGAAAGGCCAGGGAGGCCCTCAGTGGAAGCTTGCTGCTGGATTTGTTGATGTGCCTTTTCTCCTGCCTGCACTAGGGTCAGAATGGCCTGGGGTACTGCACACTTCCTACCAGGAACAGAAGGCCCCACAGCTATAGCACCTCTCTTCCCTTTAGTTCTTTGGAAGGATGAGCAAATTATTCACCCTCTCTGAGCCTTAGTTTTCTCATCCATAAAATGATGACAGTTCACCAACCTGGCAGGTCACAAGGATGTTATGAAATCAGGTGAGCACAGCATAGCAGGTGTATTTTTGGGTCCTATTATTACATGTGAACTAACTTGCCGTGTAGAAAAGGCACAGGCTCAGGGGACCTGTGTTTCAATCCCACTATGCCCCTGTAATGCCCACCTCTCAGGGATGATGGAAAGATTAAGTTCACGGAGATGATGCTTGTGCAGCATCTGATACCCAGCAGATACCTAAGAACCTAACCTACCACCCACCTGAGCAAGCACAACAGTCCTGCTCCTCCTGCAAGCACTGGGGATGCTGCCTCCCAACTGCCTTAGAACACTGCTCCTCCTCCCTCTCTGCAGGGGGCATTTTGTAGGCCTCAGTCGCTGGGCTTGCTGTCCTCTCACCTGCCTCTCAGCACGGGGCTCAGAGCACACATTCTTCACCTTTGCAAGAAGCTTCTCTACGCATCCTTGCCCCCAGGCTTGCTGAGTGCATTCACCTATTGTCTTATTTATAATCAGGACAGAGTTTCTCCCTACTGTGTAGATGAGGAAATGGAGACCTAGAAAGGGAAGGAACGACCAACACTTTGAGCACCTGCAATGTGCCTGAGGCAATGTACGCATTAGCTCTGCTTCACAGCAGCCCAAGAGGGAGGTATTATTCTCCCCCTGTGTAAATGTGGGTGTTGAGGCTCAGAGAAGGGCAGTGACTTGTCCAAGGTCACATAGCAAGCAACCGTCAGTGGCTGACGGCTAACCCAGGTCTTTCTGACTTCAGAGTGTGGGATTTAGAACAAACATTTGCAACATGAGATTGACAGATCCATCCCCCAGTGCTATTCCAAAGACCAGATGGGGTCATAAGTGTGTGAGTACCTGTCATGGTGCCCAAGGACTGGGAGTAGAAGCAGAATCCCATCCACCTCCACCTAATCATACAGAGAAAGGAGACAGGAGCTGAGGGAGGGCAGTGCTATGCCCAAGCTCTCAGGAAGCAGTAGGCAGAGCCCAGGCCCCTGCTTTCCCATGCCCACCCCTTCCCAGTTCAGGGCAAGGCCACCTCTCCAGGGCCTTTCCCTCCCCTAGAGAGGAAACTCCCCAAGTTCCTCTGACCAGACAGGAGAGTGAACGAGAGAAGAAAATTCCACTTCAGCACACACACCTGGATCCTGAGGCTGAAAGCTGGAATCCCAGACTTTGACACTCAAGAAGGCATCTCCACACTTTCTCAGCACCTCCACCTGGGACATTCATGAGCACCTTGCTTCCCTCCCAGGGGAGAGGGGTGTCCCAGAGACACTGGGGCCCTTAGAAGGCACTATGAGTTGGCAGTGACTGCAGCAGCGTGGTGGGATTGTGGATGGTGTAGGAAGCAGGGGAAGCAGATCACAGCACTCAGGATGGCCAGAGCTGAAGGCATCAGAGTCCCCTGTCCTTGTTCTGCAAAAAAAAAAAAAAAAAAACCCACGGCATATTCCCCTCCCACTCCACACCTCCCACGGTCAGCAGTAGGCCCCAGAGGAGGAGCAGTGAGGCCTCAGGAGGACGGCAGCCACTGCTGGCAAGACGTTGGTGTTCTCCTGTTGAACTGCACAGGTTGTCAGCATCAGACACGGTCGCTCTGTGACCATGATGGGTCAAGACAAAGCAAGGTCACTTGGTAGCTATCATGGCTCAGCTCATGCAAAACATGGACAAAAATGACCTCACACCCCCTCCCCTGTGTCTATGTCATGACCACTACCTCTTTGTCAATTGCAGCGTTAGCTTTGGTCTTGTCTTCCTTCCTTCTAGGTAAGATTGGGGAAGATGCCAGATGATAGAACCCACCCTGCCTCTGACAGCATCCAATCTGGAGCAAAGGCTTCTTTCAACCCTCCCCCAAGCTCCCAATACAAGCCCAAATTCTGGAACAAGTCCTTTCCAACACCTCCTTCAGAGAAGCTCCCTGGCTCCAGGCAGTGCTTGCTCCCCTCACTGCAGCAGGAAGCCTAACTTGCGAACTGCAGGTGTGCTCCAGGTGGTCACTGGATGCAAGGTATTGACAGATGGATCCCATCGATACCCCCACTGCATAACCATGTAAGCCTATCATCCCCCACTTGCACATGAGGAAACGGAAGTCCACAGGGTGGGGAAGGGAAGACATAATTTGTCCTTCAAATGCGATACCGGTGAGATGTGAGAGGCAGCATCCCTCATAACTCAGCAAGGCAGTGGGCACACTAGGACCCTCCCAGGCAGATCAGGTGCGTGGTCGCCCCCATTGCATAGCATGGGTGGGAGTTGGGGAGACCAGACATGGGTCTCACCACCTCTGCACTGGCCCGACATCCCTGCAGGCCCCCAGGACAGGGTTAGCATCTGCTTGCTGGCAGGCCTGGCCACCAGAGGCCTTTGCTTATGTCTAAGGTCCCTGTAGTTGTGGTTCACAGGATCGGGGCTGCTCCTGAGATTCAGCACCACACAGGCACTGCACAGCACTGTGCTATGGTGGTGGGCACTCGCTTTCCAGATAGGGCCCATGTTGCCAGCAGGCATGATGCATCATTTACCCTACCTTGAGTGCAATATGTGGTTTTATAGAAAAAAACTTGGGCCAGGTGCGGTGGCTCACACCTGTAATCCCAGCACTTTAGGAGGCCAAGGCAGGCAGATCACAAGGTCAGGAACTCAAGACCAGCCTGGCTCATATAGTGAAACCTTGTCTCTATGAAAAATACAAAAATTAGCCAGATGTGGTGGTGGGTGCCTTTAGTCCCAGCTACTCCAGAGGCTGAGGCAGGAGAATAGCTTGAACCTAGGAGGCGGAAGTTGTGGTGAGCCAAGATCATGCCACTGCACTCCAGCCTAGGCAACAGAGCAAAACTCCATCTCAAAAACAAAAAAGAAAGAAAAGGAAAAGTATTTGTAGATGAATGAAGGTGATTCCTTTGAATATTGAAAATGATTTTATTTTAGCCATTGGTCTGGCACTCATTCCGATGGGGTGACATGTGTCCCTGCCTTAGTCAGCAGAGCACAGGAGTATGCTACACCTCCCCTCATCTGAAGATTCAGCCCATGAGCAGGAACGCCTGTTTTTGTGTCATACCAACAGAGAGGATGTGTCTGGTTTCACCATTCACTGCAGGGGCAGAAATTACCCAGAAAGAAGAGACAGTCTGTTCCCAGGAGTGTGTCCTTTTGACCCAGCATGGGGGTCATCTCCCTTCCTTGGCCAGGACCCCCAACCTGAACACAGAGGTAGAGAACATGTGAAGGGCTCCCATTCCCAGGTGGTCCAGGGTGCAAGCTCTGAGCCTGTGGTCCTGGTCACTGCCCTTTTCTCCACAGCATGGCAGTCACCATCCTGGGCTGGGGCACAGAGGGGCTTTACAGAGATCAGCATAACAAAAGCATCACTGAGATGCTGCAACAGGAAACCGTGATACCTTCGTGGGCTGCCAAGGCATCCTAAGCTATTTGTTGCTGCACTCAGTGTCCCCAGACAGCTGTGTGGCTGTCACTGCCTCTGGTGTGTCCATTTTACTTCTCTTCTCCTGCCTCAGTTTCTGCTCTGAACTCTGTCTCTAACTTACAAGAAATCAAGCTCACTGGATTCTGAGCTCTTCGGGGTCAAGGACTGTGTCCGTAGCTCATGTCTCTTTCTAGAGATCACAGCTTAGTATCTGGCACAGAGCAGATACTCAGCCAATGCCAAATGATTCATTTGCCAGAAGGCTGAATTTCATCCATAATCCTAGTCAATGCAAATACATTGTGCCAGTGGGGTGTGTTTGTCCTCTGAAGGCGTTTTCCCAGGCTTTGTAAATACATACAGGCCATTTAGAAATTTGAATGTCAAAGAGTAAAGGAGCTTAGAAAGTAAGCATTGGAGAAGTGTGGGAGGGTGGTATTATTTACAAAACATTCCTGGGTCCTTGTGAGTTCTATACACCCTTGATGAGCACTGATTCTGGGCCAGGCCAGACACCCAGCTGGACCCAGGAGATACTGAGGTGAGTAAAGCCAAAATGCCTCCATTCAGCAGGAGGCGGCAGTCACACCAAAGTGATAAAGGCACAAAACGCAGAGGCAGCAGGGGAGCAATGACTACCTTGTTCCAGGACTCTGTGACCTCAGGGAGAGCTTTCAGAGGAGGACATCTGTGCAGGGCTTGGAAGGATGAACACAGATTTGCCTAGCAGAAAAGGGAGCCAAGCAAATCCTGATGGAGAACAGCTTGGGTGCGAGTGTGAGCCACAGGATTGAGGGGCGCAGGCATGGAACTGGAGGAGCAGAAAGAATGAGGGGAGATAAAGTTGGGAGGTCAGCAGAGGTCAGTCACAGGAGGTTTTGAATCCTGGTGAGGGAGCAATGGGTGCTGCACAAGGGACATGGGCCTGGAGGAGATGCAGTTAGCTCTGAGTGAAGATGGAGCATGCCATCCACCAGGGAACCACAAGATGCAATAGAAATAAGAACCCTGAGAAGCCTGCACAAAGAATGAGGGGCCCAGGGGTAGCACCAAGAAGGTCCCTGTCAGAGGCCAGCTTTGAACGGAGACAGAAAAGACTCTTGAGGGCCTCAGCTGCTAAAAAACCTCCTCAATAAATCATATTTGACCTTCAAATATTTGCTAAAGAATACTAACTATTGGAAGAGCAATGGCCCATTGATAATAATTATTCCCTCAATGAACATTTTTTACAATTCTCAAAATGCTCTCGGTCCAGTCTCTCATTGGAACCCCCATAAAATCCCATTTTACAAATAGGGAAATGAGGCCCTGTGATGTCACACCGAGGTTTGCAGGAGTTCCAGGATAGAAAATAGGGAGCACTTTCATCTCAGCCCTGGGTATAAGTCTCAAAATTCCTTTTCGGGGAGGGGGTCCTTGAGGCCATCCAGCAGCCCATAGTCCAAGTCTTCTTCCTCCTTGGGCTTCTCCACACCTGTGTCCAAAGCCTCCTTCTCCTCCTTTGTTCTCAGGTACCACTACCAGTTGTTGGGCAGGGAGACCTCCTGCTGCTGCCCCTCCTAGGCTGCATCCTCCAACATGGGTGCACTGTGGTTCAGCCAGCACCTACACCACCTGCAGCCCAGGGCTCCTGTGGTGGGCCTGAGGTTCCTCCCTATCAAATGGAGATATGCTGGGGTTGCTGCCTTTGCTGAAGCCCATGTCCAGGTCATCTTGGGGGTGGCCAAGGTTACAGGGTCCTGGGGACAGGCCAGAGGGCTGCAGGAGCAAAAACCAAGAGGATGAGGGGATCTCTTGAGTCAGACCGCCTGGATCCACATCCCAGAGACTAGCTGCAAGGCCTGGGGAAGACTAGTTCACCTCTCTGGGCATCAGTTTCCTCCCCTGTAAAGTGGGATTTATAACAGGTTCATTCCTACAGTTGTCTCTGAGCTTTATGGCAGGTAATGTGTGGAAAGTACTTCGCACAAGGCCTGGCACATGGTAGGTGATAAATAATAAACAGGGTTACTATGATATCATCATCTGAGCTAGGTCACTCATGCACTTCTCCAATGCTTCAGGGTGCCCCTCCATCCCTCACAGGGTAGCAGCAAGTGAAAGGGATGCCCCTGGCCTTGAGGAGCTCACATCTACTTATTTCCCAGGGGTCTCTGTCCATTGCCCACCCATGCCTGGCATGCAGTAGGTGCCTCATCCACATCTGGTGAAAGAGTGGAAAGCAGGTCATTATCATGTATTGTTTGGCACAGAATCTGCAGTAGGGGACAGAGAAGTGAGTGACTGTAGTTGTGCCCACCAGTTCCTGTCCCTGAACTTTCAGGGATCAAGAGGCCTTAGCAAGTCTAGTACCAGGGAATGGGCACTGTGTGGTGGAGCAGGAGGCAGGTCCTAAGAAAGACAGTGGGGTGAGGAGAGGAGCTCTGCCTTTGAGGTCTGGGAGATCCTCCACCAGGACCTCAACAAAGGCCCCGGACAGGTCATCCCTCCTCCCAGAATCTCTCTATGCTCTTCTATATAATGGGGCTAGCCTGGAAGAGATACTTGCACAACCATGTTCAGAGCAGCAGCATCCACAATAACCAAAAGGTGGAAGCAACTCAAGTGTCCATGGATGGATGGACGCATCAACAAAATGCTGTCTATGCATAGAGTGGAATAGTGTTCAGCCTTGAAAAGGAAGGAGATTCTGACACCTGCAGTGTCAAGAACGAACCTTGAGGACATTAGGCTGAGCAAAATAAGCCAGACCAAAAAGACAAATGCTGTATTATTCCACTTTTCCAAGGCATCTAGAGTAGTCAAATCCATAGAGACAGACTGGAGAATGGTGGCTACCAGGTCCTGGGGAGGGTGGTGATTGGGGAGTTGTTTTTAAATGAGTTACAGAATTGTAGTTTTACAAGATGAGAAGCATTCTGGAAATCGGTTGGACAACATTGCGAATGTATTTAATGCCACTGAAATGTACATTTAAACATAGTTAGACAGTAAATTTTAGTTTATTTTACCACAATTTTTATAATGGGGTAGTTATGCCTGTCTCCTTGTGTTGCTGTAGGATTTCATGAGATAACATATAAGGAACCACCCAGCATGTTGCCTGGTACATAGTAACTGCTCAATAAATCACAACTGGATGCTATTGAAGATAAAGTTACCTGACTTCTCTGAGGCTTCCTCTCTTCAGCTGAAAATTCTCCCAAAATTTATTAGATGAGACCCTACTGTATTATACTGAGTTCATAAATAGCACTCCCCCTTTTCCCTTCCCACAGAGTGCAGTGAATAGAAGACACTTCTCTGCACCCCAAAAGCTCCATGCTGATTGAGAGAAGGAAATGCTGGATGGAGGGGTTCCTGGAACTACTGTGAGGGGTGAGCTTTCCCCAGATGTCTAGAAATGAGGCAGGGGCCCTACATCTTCCACCCCCACTAAGGTTACCTTGCATTTCCCAGCTGGCTCTATACTTCCTGGAAACTGCCACTTTTCTGCCTCCATTACCTCATAGCCCAGTCAGCACCATTATCATCATCACCATGATTGCCATCACCATCTTACAATCACCAACACTATCATCATCGCCATCACCATTCTTACCCTCGCCATTCTCACCATCATTATCATTACCATCACTATCATCGTCACTATCACCATTCTCACCATCATCATCCTCATCATCATCACCATTATCCTTACCATAACTACCACTATTATCATCACCACCTTCGCCATCACCATCCTTATCATCACCATCACAATCACCACCATCACCATTCTCACCATCACCTTGTTCACCTTTACCATTCTCACCATCATCATCACCTTCATCATCCTCAACATAACTATCACTTCATTATCACCACCTCCACCTTCACCATCACCATCCTCACCATCATTATCACCACCATCACAAGGATCCTTGCTACATGAAACCATGCATTCTGGGTAGGAGGGCTCTTGGGTCAGGGCTTCTAACACATCTTGTAGGATAGAAACCCAGCCCCTCAGGGTCTCACAGTTGGTGAAGTAACTGATTCTTGTGAGGTCATATTCCTCTGGGTGATGTGGGTTGTCACAAGACCAATAAATATGGGCTGAAGCCCATCGCATCACTTCTTTTCTTGTAAAATAAGCTCCATCATTAGTAGTAATTGTATGATAGCAGAGAATTAGAACTCAGCAAATGTAAATAATTTGATGCTATGAGAAGCATATGAAGTGGAGTCCATATTCTGATATGCATCTATTCCAGTGAGGGCAATTCTTTACCACTTCCATGAAGGAAGGGAAAAATATTACCACATTACCAGAATTCTGTCTGGTCTAGGCAAGACAGTTCCTCTTTCCAGGGTCTCAGCATTGCTCATTGTCGGCAGTCAGGGCACTCAGCTGGGCAGTAGGCAGCACTGCTGCAGGGAAGTTCATGTTATTGGAAACATGTAGCATCTTCTCCTGCTACCATCGCCACATTGTCCATGAACCCACTGGGCAAATGATGAGGAATGTGGGAAAAGTTCTCATAACCAGAATATAATCATCCACATCAGGATATCAGCATTCACCCAACACTACTGTCCAATCAACAGATGCTATAATCTCATCCAAATTTTCTCAGTTGTGCCCTAAATACATTTTTTTTTGAACTTTGTAATCCAGGATCCAATCCAGGATTTCCCATTGCATTAATTGTCGTCTCTTAAGCTCTTTCAACTTCAAAGAGTTCCTCTGTTTTTCCCTATTTTTCATAACCTTAAGAGTTTTAAGAGCATAAGCATTTATGACGGATGTGTTCACCTTTTCCATCTGATCTATTTCCACATCCAGACTTAGGTCACGTATCTTTCACAAGAAAACCACAGAAATAATGCTGTGGTCTTCCTAGGACATCCCAGCAGGAGGCACATGATCAAGTTTGTGCCAGATTTCTCCACCACAAAGTCATCATTCTTCCAATTGTAATTGAGAAGTATTTCATATGAAGATATTAATTACACATACACATGAATGCATATTTATATGTAAAATACATACAAAATATTATTTCAATGTCTAACCAATATAAAAGTTATTAATTAGATATGTTTAATTTTATTTCCTGCTAAGTCTTCAAAATCTGGTGTATGTTTTACCCTGACAGCACATCTCAGTCCAGCCTAGCCACATTTCAAGTGTTCAATATTCACATGGCTATGGCTACTATATTTGTCAGGACAGCACTAAAGCACTAAAGAACTTCTTCCTTGGAGAAGTTCTAAGCTTTAAAAATGTTTGGCAAATACATTTTATAAAATTCTTCAGAATCCATAAATAGGCAATTACACATTTAGTAAGCCATAGAATCCAACATGACATTAAAAATGAATCCCTCGACAAAAAAGAAGGTAGGCAACATTTTCTTCAGACCAAATGGACAAATCAATTATGATTATCTCACATGCCCATTATTATTTATTAACATCTTTCATTAATACCCCCAAACCCCATCAACAGGTAAATGAATAAATGCATTGAGGCCTATCTGAGCAATGTCCCAATTCCTTACCATTCTTACTTCTTTTGCAAGCAGAAAAGACTCAGTATTAGCAAAGACTATTCAGATAGTTTGTTCTTATGCCAGTAGTTGTAATTTCCTGGAGGTCTATGTGATATCAATTATGTACTTCAATACCTCTCACAAGTACTTTTCCTGTTTGGCCATTTTCTGCAGTATATCCATGCTCCTATTTTCTCTATTCTTTTATTTCTATCCTAGACTTTTCTTTTATCCTATAATTCTTTATCCTAAAAATATTAATTTAAGGATAACGTCAAAAAATATTATATTTCTTCAGATGATACTCCAAATTGATACTTAATATACAGAAATGACTATCATGGACATAACCCACAACATGTGAAATGTATGGCTCATTCTACTGACATTATAAAGGAAAGTTAATGACAACTGAATTTCTAGTCATTTTCCACCCAACCAGTTGCTTATAAAATGTCAAGGAATTGTAGGTATGTACACAGTGGCTATTTTTGGGTGGGGTGTTCAGCAACTCTCCTCTTGAGAGCCCCCCTTTTCTTTGAGGACCATTTCAATGAGAACCAACTAAGCCTGACCCAACCTACCAGCCCCAGCCCTAGAGGTGATCATAAAAAAAACCAACTGGAATACAGGATAGCTCTGTCCTATAGCAACCTAGAACACCACCTCCCTTGATGTGCATATAGAAAATCTATGTCTTGTGGCCGGGCATGGTAGCTCATGCCTGTAATCGCAGTACCTTGGGAGGCCAAGGTGGGTGGATCACAAGGTCAGGAGATCAAGACCATCCTAGCTAACACAGTGAAACCGTGTAAGACTCCACCCTTGGATCATAGCAACTGTTTCAGTACTTTTTTTTGGAATCATGAGGAAGGACTCTTGCTTTTTCTACCACTGTGGTCTGCGAGGACAAAGTAAGTGTGTTATTTGTAGCACTATCTCTTGCTACAGAGAGAGAAGAGAGTCATCTTCAGAAGGAAAAAATGAGGCTAAAACAAAAGGAAAAGTGTCAAGAGAAAGAAGGAGAACATTTCTTGATGATTTTATATAAGCCCCTGGGTCCAGCTATGCATGACAGCGACTTGGGTTAAAGCTCTGTCGCTTATGGGACCATTGACTTAAATATAAAATAAAGTATTAAAAGCTATGAACTTTTAGATGAAAATACAGGAAAAAAATCTTTGTAATATTCAGTTAATCAAAAATGTCTTAGATGAAGCCCCAAAAACCAAATGCACAAGAACAATTAATAAATTGGACCCCATCAAAATTAAAAGCATCTGCTATTTGAAAGTTAGTGTTATGAGAACAAAAAAGAAAACTCAAGGGGAAAATACTGGCAAGTCTCATATCTAATAAGGGATTTGAATCCAGAGTATATAAAGAAACTATTAAAATTTAATAATGAGAAAATAAGCAAAGAAAAAAACAAAAAAGAAAGAAGCAAAATAAACGTGAACATACACTTTACCAAATATATACAGATGGCATGTAAGTACATAGATACTAAATATTATTAGGCATTATGGAACCACAATAAAATACTATTGTACAAACATGAAAATGTCTAAAATTTTAAAAGAAGGCCCATACAAAATGTTGGCAAGAGTGTGGAATTCTTATATACTGCTGATAAAAATATTAAATGGTACAACCATTTTGGCAAACATTTTGACAGTCTCTTAAAACTAAACCTAAACCTATTAATTATTACACTCCTAATATTTACTCAAAGTTAGAAGAACTTATATACATGAATGTTCATTGCAAATGTATTTGCATAAGTCCAAAACCAGAAGCAATGCAAAAACCCATCAACAGGCAAATGGATATATAAGTTGTGACCGATCTGCACAATAGGATACTACTCAGTCATAAAATTAATGGCCTATTTATGCCTGCCATATAGCTGAATCTCAAAATAATTATGCTGTGTGAAAGATGCCAGACCCCTCCTAAAATGGGTCTATAGTACACTTCATTTGTATAAATGTCTAGACAAGGCAAACTATTTTATAGTGACAGATTGGTGATTGCCAGGGAGAGTGGTAAGGTAGGAAGATACAAAAAGTTTGGGATTATAAAAGGGCAAGGGGAAACTTTTATGAGTGCTGGATATGTTCATTATTTTTATTTTGGTGATGGATTTGCAAGTATACATAAAAAATAACACGCAATGGAAGTAGAAACAGTAATTTTGTTTCTTTCTTAAAAAAGCACAATTTACTTACTAATGGGATGTGTGTGCCTGTTGGGCACACAGCACAACTTTTCAAATCTTAAAATCGGACTGGATCTCAACCACTGGACCTTATTCCTATTCCACACTGACTTTAGCACAATACTTGCTTTTATCGCGGTAATTAACAACACCCACCTTAAAGGTAAAGAAATGCACTTCTAACTAACTACTTTTGAAACTCTGAACTGCCTCAGGCTAGTAGTTCTTAAGGTCTCCAGCAAATGTTGCTTTGTTTCTCTCAAAAATATACAGCCTGGGCAACCTGGCAAAACCCCATCTCTACTACAATTAGAAAACTTAGCCAGGCATAGTGGTGCATGCCTGTTGTCCCAGCTACTCAGGGAGGCAGAGGCCGCAGTGAGCCTAGACCTCACCACTCCACTCCAGCCTGGGGGACAGAGTGAGATCCCCATCTCAAATACAGACACACACATACGCAGACTCACATGCTATCCACTGGTGCCCCTGTCAGTTAAACACAGCATCTCAGGGCACCTTAGCACACAGTGTGAGAGCCGTGGTCCTAAACACTTCAATTAAAAGTGAAACATCTCTGGCTGGATTTTTAGAATATTTACTTTTTAATGCTTTGTATTTATTTTTATGTTTTAATTAATTTATCTGAATACAAGAATCCAGACATTTGGAAGTAAAACAATGGAAAACATGCCTGCAAACACTAATCAGCACAAAGCTTATGTTGCTATGTTATTATTGACAGTTTAGACTTAAGCCAAGAAATATTGCTAAGATAAAGATTTTACGATGTCAGTCACTAGAAAAGTATGCCAATTTTAAATATGTATAAATATAAAATATCCCTTCAAGTTATTTAATACAGAAACTGATATAACTAAAAGAAAAATGGACTAATCTACAATATAGATTTTAACATACCTTTCAATTACCGATGGAGCCAAGAGAAAAAAATCCGTAAGAGAAAGGGAGATTGGATGAACACAATGAACAAACTTGACATAAACTGACATATACAGAACGTGACACTCAACAACTACTGAATACACATCCTTTTCCAGTGCACGTATCATATTTACCAACATACATTATATGTCGGAATTTAAAGGGACTCATCAGAGTATTCAGTCATGGGATTTTGCCTAAACTTGTCTGGCCTTTAACAGGGTTCAAATACGGTTAAATTCTTATTTCATCTAAAGAGTCCTATCCTTTTTTTTGGAAATTTTACCGCAACAATCTAAATTTGCACAACAACTGAACCCAGCCCTTGGAACTTGAAGTTTATTCTAGCCAAAGGCAGATTAAACTAAGTAGTAATGTCCTTCAAATTGTTGTCCCCTGCTCCAGTAATGGAGTATAGCTCCAAGAAGCTAACAGACTGTTTGTACTTCATACTATACATTCTATGTAACATCAAAACACGGTATAAAGCCTTGAAATCAGCAGCAGAGAGAAAATGAGATCAACAACCATCTAGCTGTGACCTCACTACTTAGTAATTACGCTTTTAGCTGACTCCTTTACTTGATTCCTAACTGCTTATTTCTGGCAGGGTAGCACTAATCCCTGACCAAGCTGACCTTTTAAGAAGTGAGCAGAACGAAAAGGCTGATCACCAGTGATCAGTTTAACAAGCTGCAACACTAGTCACTGGCTGCAACTCTAGTCACTGGCTGCAACTCTAGTCACTGGCTGCAACTCATATTGCGGGCTTTAAGAGCTCAGAATTAACATGGAAATACTATTGACTCCAAAAGAAACTCAGAAATCTCTGGGAATCCAGCAAAGATAGAAAGGGTCCTCTCAATAGTCACCACTCACACTTTGCTTTGTTTTGGTAACTATTTTTATTACATACGGAGAATATCAAAAAAGTATGCCTTTTCCTCATTGTGAATGCTAACCCTAAAATGGTAAGGCTCTTGTAGGTTGAAACCCCCAGGCTCTCACTGGTCCTTCAACAGAAGGCAGTGAAGTCACCTGCAAGAATGATCACCCAAAAGCTTCCAGGCTGGACGATTGGGACTCAGTTCCTGCAGTTCCCAAATTCACAGTTCTCTTGGGACACGGTTATTTATGGAGCTCCTGAAGATGAGAAATTCCACCCAGGAAATTCTGTTTATAAAAATTATTCACATCTAATTATCTCAGGAGACATTAACACAGCAATGTTGAAAATTTCCCATTAATTGTTAATCCATGGAGAAAAACTGGACAATTATTTTTTAAAATATGAAAACCTTCATATAATACAAATTATACTCCCACATGTGATTCAATTTCTATTTATTAATGCCAGAGAAGTTAATAATTGCGAATTGCCAGTGGTTAAAAAAAATAAATCATTAATCATTGGAGAAGTGCAGAAGGTTTAAAAGAGGTAAGAGTTAGTTTTTGGCTTTGGGGCGTTTTACGCTTTCCAAAAGGTTTTGCTCTTTTTTTTGCTCATGGCTTTCTCTCTCTCTCTCTCTCTCTTTCTGATTTCAGTTTCTTTTGATTTCTCCTGCTTAGAAATGGTGAGAGAACTTTGGATGTGGAACGTGGAGAGGAGGAACACGAAGTGGGGATCTGCACTTGGGGTGGTCAGCACTGCGGATGCCCAGCAAAATCACTGCCTGGTCCACATCCCGAAGGGGTCTCTGCGCCTCAGTCGGCATCGCAGCTGATGGTGAAACTTTTGGTGTGGCAGAGGAGTGTCCACAAACTTCAGAAGGTATCCGCTACATCCTCCATAGCCGTGTATCCCTGCCCAGGGCAATCTTCTGGGGGAGCGGAAAGTCCTGCTCATGGGCCAGGGCTGGCTGGCTGGAGCCATTTGCGCGGCGCAGCCCTGGCGGAGATTCAGGCGGCCCCGGTGTCGCAAGCGGCTCTGAGTGATGCCTCCTTGGGGCCGGAGTGGTCCCAGGAAGGCTGCAGACCAGGGCTGACCAGCAGGCAGCATGGTGGCTGCGATGGAAGTTGACGGGGTTCGCAGCGCCAGGGGACCCAGCAGAGCCCGAGCCCGGGCATCCCGCATCTCCAGCAGCATCGCAGGTAGGCCTGGTGCTGGTGAAGTGGCGGCCAGTGCACAAGGCCTACGACCCAGTCCCAGAGGCCAGCCCATCGTCAGCTAACTTCAGGAACCCCGGGCCAGCTGAGGCCCCGGGCCCCATGGGCAAGACAAAGGGCAGAGGGTCCGCAGGCGGGGCCGAGAGCAGGCAGTGCAGGCCTGGCTCCACCGCCGCGGAGCTCACAGGGCTCAGCAGGCACCGGGCAGAGACCAGGGCTTCCAGAGGAGGCTGTGCACCCCTGCAAAGGCTCCTGCCCTGCGTCCAGCCTATCCGCGGGGACTCCACGTGCACCCGCTCCTCATTGTCCTTGTCTAGGGCCGCGGCAAGGTCCTCGCTCCCATGGCGTGACTCCGGGGTGCAGGAGCCTGGGCTGAGCAGGTGGAGTAGGGTGAGCACCGCCAAGAACCCAGCGAGAGTGGCGCCCCAGGGCGGCACAGGAGGCCGCATTTAACATGTCAATCATCTGAAAGATTTTATGGCATCTTTTTTTTGACATCTTATAAAATCTATAATTTATTATATCTTGTGATATAATTATTAACACCACTTCATTGTGATTATTATGATTATTTTTATACCAACACATCTTCAATTATTAATCTTCCCAGTTGCTAGAGAAAAATGAAAACGACTAGTTTTGAAAGCCTCACTTCTGCCAATGGAAGCACATTACAGCATGTCGCCAACGCAATCCACTTTCCACCACTTTCACAAAAAACGTTACTGCACAATTATACTATCCTACCCTTATATACTTTTTGTGTGTGTGTGTACTTGTATGTATGTATGTTACATAGGTCATATATATATATATATGCCAGAGATGAACAAGGATTAGAAAATTAAATGCACACAGGTCATGTCAGTGCTATGTATAATGTGGTGTACTAAGTATAGATGTTCAACAGTGTGGGATCTAGGCTGGAACAAGACTCCTAGTCTTAAGCAATTCTTTCTAGGTTCAGTCTCTGGAAATAATGCCTTGAATCAAATGTGCGAGAAAGTTAATGGCTTTTAAAGACTATTCTATGTCAACTATAACATTTCATTTGGGGATTTCTGTCCCTTATAATATCTACCTCATTTTGGATGGAATCCTTGAGGCCTGGTTTATTTTTCTTTTCCTTTCTACACATCGCTGCTCAGAGTGATGAATGGAGTTGTGTTTTGAATAAAATATCTACGCATCCTTTTGTGAGCAAGGAGCATGATGGTACTTAGACCTACCATTTCTCGTTATGGTGGTTGCGGTTACAGTGGGGCTGGGGTGTTTACCTGGAGCCTGGACGTCCACTGGGACATGATACCCACTGGGAATTTTTTGTGTCAACCTGGTCTCTGATGTCCACCTGGGGATTGGGTATCCACCTAAGGCCTGATGTTTACCTGGAGCCAGATGTGCACCTGAGACGTGATGTCTATCTGTGGCCTTATGTTCACCTGGGGACTGATGCACACCTGAAGGATAGGTATTCACCTGGGGCCTGATACCCACCAGTAGTATGGGTGTCAACCTTGGGGCTAATGTTTAGCTGGTGTCCACTGTCTACTTGGGGCCTGGTGTACACATGGGGCCTGGGCATCCACCTGAGACTTGATGTTTAATATGGTCTGGAGTTCTTTTGGGGCCTGTTGTACCCTGGAGCCTGGGTGTACACCTGGAGCCTGATGTCCCAGGTGGACACCCGGGTCCCAGGTGATCTTCAGGCCCTAGGTGAAAACTCCAGGCTCTAAGTGGACAACCAGGCCCCAGGCTGATATTTACTGGGGCCAGATGTCTATCAGGCCCCAGGTGAAAACTCCAGGCTCCAAATGGACAACATGGCCCCAGGTTCCAGGTAGACATTGGAATCCAAATCAACACCAGGCCCCAGATGGACACCCAGGCCTGTGGTGGACATCAGACTCCAGAAGGTCATCTGGCTCGAGGTGGACATCAAGCCCCCAGGTGGATACCTAGTCCCCAGGTGGATATCAGGCCCCACTTTGACACCAGTCCTTGGGTAGATACCTAGGCCTCAGGTGGATATCCAGTCTCTAGCTAAGCATCAGGCTCCAGGTGGACCCAGGCCCTAGCTGACTGGGGACTAGTGTTCATATGGGGTCACATGTCCATCTGGGCCCGAGGTGTCAACTTGTAGCCTGATGTCAACCTGGGAGCTGGTGATCACCAGAGAGGACTAAAGTCCTCCTGGTGCCTGATGTCCAACTTGGGACTTTGTGTCCACCTGGAGACCGATGTCCATTTGGGAGCAGATGTCCAACTGGAGCAAGATGTCCACCTGTAGCCTAGAACTTCACCTAAGGCCTGATGTTCCCCAGGGCCTACAGAGCCTATGTATCTACCTAGGGACTTGTGTCCAGGTGGGGCCTGAGTTCCATCTGGGGCCTGGAATTAACCTGGGACCTGATGTCCACCTGAGGCCTGGGTGTTCCTCTGGAGTCTGATATCTATCTGGGGCCCGGGTGTCCTCCTGTGGTCTGATGTCCACTTGTAGGCTGGTGTCCACCTGGGGCCTGGGTGTCCACCTAGGAACCTGAGGTATACCTGAAGTCCAGTGTCTACGTGGGTACTGATGTCTACCAGGAAAGTGATATAAACCTGGGGCCTGATAGCCACCTGGGCCCTGAGTGTCCACATATGTTCTGATTTCTGCTTTTGGCCTGAGTGTAGGGCCTGAGTGCCACCTGGGTACTGATGTTCACCAGGAACCTAGATATTCACTTGGGGCTTGATGTTCACCTGGGGCCTAATGTCCATGTGAGGCCTGGTATTCACCTAGAGCCTGGGCATCCACCTGTGGCCTGATGTTCAGTTGGTGACTAGGAATTCCACTAAAGCTTGATGTCCACCTGGGGCATAGGTAACCACTTGTGGCCTAGTGTTGCCCTGAAGCCTAGGTGTCAACCCAGGGCATAATGTCTCCTTGGGGCCTGCTGTCCACCTGCAGACTGGTGTCTACATAGGGCCTGGTATCCACCTGGGGTCTGGTGTCTGCCTGGGGCCTAGTGTCCACCTGAAGACTGAGTATAGATCTCAGATCTGATGTATGCCTGGGGCCTATTTATCCACCTGGGGACTAGCATTCATCTGGGGCCTCATGTCCACTTAAGCCCTGGGTGTCAACCTGGTGCCTAATGGCCACCAGGGATCTATGTACTCACTTGGGGCCTGGTGCTCCCACAGGGCCTAGGTATACACCTGGGGAATGATGTGCAGGTGGCGGTGGATGTCTTCCTGGGTGCTGGTGTTCACCTGGGGACAAGGGTCTCCCTGAGGACCGGTGTTTATCGGGAGCCTCATATGCACCTTGAACCTGCTGTCTACCTAGGGCCCGATGTCCATGTTAAGGCTGGGTGTCCACCTGGGACCTGGTTGTCCACTTGGGGCCTAATGTCCACCTAAGACCTAGTGTTCACCTAGGGCCTGGGTGTCCACCTGGAGCCTGATGTTCAGCTGGAGATGCATCCACCCAAGACCTAGGTATCCACCCAGGGTCTGGTGTCGAGCTGGGGTCTTATGTCCACCTGGGGACTAGATATCTACCTGAGGCTTGATGTCCACCTGGAGCCCGATATCCACCTCAGAGCTGGGTGTCCACCCAGGTTCTGGTATCCACCCGGAGCCTGGTGTTCATCTGGGGCCCAGTGCCCACCTGGAACCTGGGTATCACCATGGGGCCTGGATGTCCACTTGGAACGTGATGTGCACCTGGGACCTGAGTTTCCACCTAGGGCCTGATGACCACCGGAGACCCAGGTGTCCACCTGGGGTCTGATGTCTACCTGAAGCCTAGGTAACCACCTGTGCCTTGGTGTTACCTGTGCCTTGATTTCCACCTGAGCCTGATGTACACCTGGGGCCTGGGTGTCCATCTGAGGTCTGATGTACACCTCAAGTCCAGTGTCCACTTGTGGCCTGATGCCAACTTGGAAGCTGATATCCACCTGGGGACTGATGTTCTCCTGGGGTCTGATATCCAACTGGGATCAGATGTTCACCTAAGGCCTGGAGTTAATCTGGGGCCTGATGGTCACCAGGGTCCCAGGTGTCCACCTAGGGCCTAGTGTCCAACTAGGGCCTGATGTCCACCTGGAGTCTAGTGTCCACCTTGGCCCTGATGCTACTTGAGGCCTGGGTGTCTTCCTAGAACTTGAGTCCCCAACTGGGCCCTGATGTCCACCTGAGGCCTGGTGTCCTTATAGGGCCTGATATCTACCTAAGGCCTGGGTATCCTCCTGCAGCCTGATGCTCACCTGTAGGCTAGTGTCCATATGGGGCCTGGGTGTTCACCTGTGAGCCTGATGTACACCTGGAGTCCAGTGTCCCCTTGGTTACTAATACGTACCAGGAAAATGGTATATACATGGGGCCTGATATACACCTGGAGCCTGTGTGTCCACTTGAGCCCTGATGTCCACCTGGGGCCTGGTGTTTACCTGGGGCCTCTATCCACCCACTACCGAAAGTCAAGTTGGGAAAAGGGCCCAGGATAGATGAGGAGCACAGAACAGGGACCTCATTCATAAGAAATTCTGCTGTAGAATGGGTGCTCTAAGCTCTTAAAACAGCCTCTGCCTCAGGAAAGACTGTCCAGGGCATAGGAAGCCCACACACAGGGTGGGATTACAAGTTTGCATCTGGCATGGCTGGGAGCCCTGGGGGCCTCTGCCCTTTTGGCCGCGTTGTCCCCTGCGTCTTAGGGTGGTGGGATTCTGGGCTCTGATTGCAGCAGGTGGATTCACTTAGCTCTCCTCCCCTTTTAGCATTACTGTCTTCTGTAATAAACCTCTCACTTTGATCTGCCAGGCTGTCAAATGCTTTGATTGCCCTCTCTGTTTTGTTCCAATGGTTCATCAATCCAAATATCCACAATACAAGGACAGATTTTAGTCGCTTCATACAGTGGGATATTTCACAGCTATTAAAACAAATCAAATAAATGCTTCTGTATTGATATGCAAAGTTGTCCCGCATCAATAACTTTTAAACACATTTTATGATCCCACATCTATATCTATACATAATGTTTGCCACTGCCTAAACAAAACAAAATCTAAGCTTTAGACACCAAATGGAATTACAGGGGAGTCTTGATGTCTGTGTTCTGCAGTTCTGTCATGTTTGAAATTGTCAAATAAACATGGTGCCTTTCTGGTAGCCACACAGAATTCCTCCTCTCTGTCCACAAAGCATTGTCACCCTCCCTGTCCCATTTGCCCCAGCCCTGTGGAGCTCGCTGAGCTGGCACCATCATCTCTTGTAATAGACAAAGACATTGAGGACCAGAGAGGGGAAGCACCTTGTTGACATCCCACAGCTCTGAGTCAAAGTGGACTTGGACTCCATTACTAGATGTTTCCTAAAGTCCAGGGAGCCATGGAGGCCAAGGAATGTAAGGGCTGCAGCCTGGGGCTTTCTGTCCTGAGGTAGGGGAGGTGGGGCTACAGCTCACGGCTTGAGTGCATTTCCTCTCAAGTACAATAATGGCTGCTTTGTAAGATGAAAAATATAAATGGCTGCCTGCAAATTTGTCAGATAATGTGTTTGTCTCCCCTATGGGACTGTAAACTTGGTATAAGCAGGGACCTGTCTGAATCACCCTAGTGTCCCCAGCACCAGGCCAGAGCCTGACATATAAAATGACTGACTTCATTAAATACCAACACCTTCTAGGTGCCAGGTACTGCTCTAGATGCTGGAATCTGCAGTGAATAAGATACCCAGAATCCCTGCCCCTCACTGTAGTAGAGCAGAACAGATGATGAATAAGTAAGCATGCAGGGTGTGAGATGGGTGGGAGACCTGCATTGTGGAACCGGGCAGTGTGCAAAGCGGACACTCAGGAAAGAACCTGAGGGTTGAACTGTGGACATGATGTGGATGTGATGTGGATATGATGGAGAAAAGTCGCCCCTAACATGAGTGGAGACACTCCAGCTACAATAACAAGTGAAGGTGGAGAAGGAAGCACAGAGGCAAGCAGCTGGGGAGATGTGGGGGTGGGATCCAGGGAAGGTTCTCTCTTTATTGCATCTATTTTCAAATTGAAATAGGAAGCAAGGCAACAGGTGTAAGGAAAGCTGAGGAAGGTTTTAGAGGTTTAAGGAGGAAGGAGAAGGCAAGATACTGTTGCTTGGGGACAGGGCAGCACTTCCAGAGCTGGGTGCCTGGGCTCCAGGGCAAGTCACTTCATCTCTTCCTGTGCCAGCATCTCCTCAGCTGTGAAATAGTGATTATTATAGAACAGATTTATAGAGTTTGATGATAATTAAATCAGTTGGTATTCATAACATGCTTAGATTATATATATTTTTATTAAGATGACAAATAAAGAAGTCTGGCAGACTTATGGCATCAGGAAATGAGTGAGTTTGTAGGACATCATCCAGGGCCCACTGGACGTTTGGGCTTGATGATTAAATGAGAGCAAAAGGCATGTGTGTTTCTCTCTGGCTGTGCTCGGCCACCTGAGTGCAGGAGCAGAGGGAATGGATGCCTGGTTTTCAGCAGAGTGCAGTTTTCCCCTGGGAGTACAATTAATTGTGGGGCAAGAGAGTGGAGAGTGTTAGAGAGGGTGGATGACAGGCTGGGCCATATAGTCTCAGCTGGGAGGGGGGGAAATTTGCAAGAAAGTGAGTGAGACACAAAAGTGAAAATTTGGAGTCATTGAAGTGTGTTGGAGTTGGGAGGCAGCTGGAAAAAGGAAAGTGGTGGTCAAAAAAAGGGTGTTTGAAATTGAGTGTCTGGAGTAGCTACAGTTTCTGCAGTGACAAGGACAAGATTATACAGGTAGGAGTGGGTTACTCAGGGAGGGTGGAGACAAGGTCTCTAGGAGTGGAGGAACCAAGAGCCAGAACATGAGGAGGGCTCTCTATGTGCATGTTGACATCACCTCAGCAGGATAAAGTGCCCATGAACCGGGAGCCAAGTCTTCAATGCATAGGGATGTGGCCCTGGGTGCAATCTGAGGGCAAGAGCTTCAATATTGATTCCCTTCATGTGTCACCGTGTCCTTGGGTAATTTTTCTTTGTGCGAACACCAGAGTGTGTTTACACACACCTCAATATTGTATCTACCGTACACCTAGGCTCTATGGCACAGCCTACTGCTCTCAGGCTGCACACCTGGGCACAGGTTACTGCAGTGAATACTATTGGCAGTTGTAGCACAATGGTCAGTACTTGTGCATCTAAACGTATCATGAAAAGTACAGTAAAAACGTAGTATTGCACTATATAAAAATATAGTATGGTACTGGTCTAGGACACTTGTCATGAATGGAACGTGCAGGGCTGGAGGCTTCTCTGGGTGAGTCAGTGAGTGGTGAGTGAAGTTGAAGTCCTAGGACATGACTGCGCGCTACTGTAGATTTTATAAACACTGGACACTTAGGCTACACTATGAGATATATATTTCTTTTTCTATAGAATTATAAATCTTTTTTAATAAATATATTTTTAAAGTAACTGTGCCATAACGTTACAATTGTTATGTCACTGGGCTAGGCAGTAGGTGTCTTTCGGCTCCATTATAGTTTCATGGGTCCACCACTGCACATGAGGTCTGGGTTGACGGAAACATCATTTCGTGGCACATGAATGGATTTTTATGGGAGAGCAGGATGATGAGCTGAAAGAGGGAGGCAATGAGAAGCAAGGAGGACCTATCCTGCTCAGGCCCAGGGAAGGGCTGCAGCAGAGGACAGCAAGGCAGCAGTGTCCTCAGGGGATCGGGCCTCTTACTCACAGCAAGGAAGAAAAGGAAGAGTTCCCTGAGGCTGCTGAAACCCAGGGGGCTGCTGGTGCTGGAGCAGGATTTTGAGGACATGCAAAAGGGTTTCAGCAAGTGAGGGTGGGAGGAAGGAACTGGGGAGTGAGGGTCAGCCCAAGATGAAGGGGCCTCTCCCAGGAATCTTCTGGCCACTCAGAAGCAGTGGTCATGCCCAGTTGAGCCCACAAAGGGCACCCCTGCCCAGCGTGAGAACCTGGCCTGCCTATTGCCCAGCCCTGACACAGCCCAGCCATTGCTGGCACCTGCTGTAGCCCCTAAGATGGATCAGCCTGGCCCGGGCCTCAAAAGCCCTCACTGAGGCAGGTAAAAACACAGGCACCTGTGATAAGAGGCAGGCAGAGGCAAGTCACATAGTAGTGTCAGACCAGGTGCTGCAGGAGCCCAGTCAGATGGGCACCGAATCCAGGCAGGCTTTCTAGAGGCAGTGACTCAGGATTTGTGTTCCAGTTGTGATGGTGGCACATCCAGGAAGAAGCGCATGGTCCAGCTGGGCACATTGGGACTGGAGGCTGTTTTTTCGTTTTTGTTTTTGAGACGGAGTCTCACTCTGTCTCCAGGCTGGAGTGCAGTGGCATAATCTAAGCTCACTGGAGGAGGCTGGTTTTTAATGAGTCTTGAGGCCAAGGCAAGGGTCATGACCAGGGTCCAGCCTCAGTAATGCACTCACCCCTTCACCCTGGGGCACTGCTGCAGGCCCACCATCACCAGCCTACATTTGTTCCCCTCCTGCCCTCTCTTCCCAGGAAGCCCCTCACCTGTCACTTCATGAAGAATATGGAAGCCAAGGAGGTCTTCTTCAGGCATTCTTCTCCACCCATGCACTTCCTTCCTCCCTGCCAGCTTCAAAGGAATTGAGGTCCAGAGAGACCCTCCCCAGTTGCCCCACCTTTCTGTCAGCCTCTTCCAGGAACTGTCCTCTGACATCTCTCTGTCTAGGTCTCCCTGTCACTCTAGTGCACACAAAGACTGTTCTCCCTTTTCCTGTCAGCCACCGAGTCCACTCAGATATCTTCTGCTTCCCAAAATTAAAATTACAAACCAAAACAGAAACAGCTTCCATGTCCTTACACATTGTAGACACTTGGCTACAGCAGTGAATGACATAGACAAAGTCCCTTTCCTCATGTAGCCCTCATGCTAGTAGGGTGAAACAGATAATAAATAAACTAGTCAAATGTTCAGCATGTGAGTTGGTGATGAGAGCATGATGCTTCATGCCTGTAATCCTAGTACTTTGGGAGGCCGAGATGTGAGGATGGTTGAGGTCAGGAATTTGAGACCAGTCTGGGTAACATAGTGAGACCCTGTATCTACAAAAAATAAAATAAAGGAAAAGTGAAGGAGGATAGAATGTATCAGTGGGAAAGGGGGATGGGAGAGCCACATTTTAGACAGGGTGGTCCAGGAAGGTATAGCTCCAACCACTATTCCTCTGGCCCATTCCCCATCTATCCCCATCCCACCCCCTGCACAGTGCTTGGGTCAAAGCCTCTCAGTCCTGCTTGTATTTCTCCAAGAGTGATCCAGGGACCAACTGCATCAGAACTGTGGGGTGAGGTCACAGCCCCTGCCTGTGAGAAGTGTGGATTCCTCTGCCTGGACCAGAATCCCTGGGAACTGGACCCAGGAATTTCCCAAGATCTCTGGGGGACTCTGAGACAGCCCAAAGTATGGGAGCTGCAGATTTCCTCCTGAAAAGGGAGCACTGTCTTAAGGGGTCCAGGTCACCCAGCTCTATCTTATAGCCACCAGACCAGTCTGAGCCTTGGAGAATGCTGCTCCTTCCTCCTGGAATGCCCTTCCCAGCGTTCCTTGCCTGGTAGCTCTTACATATCCCTCAAGACCCAACTCAAGGTCTATCTCCTCCTGACGTCATTCCCTGAACTTTCTCCTGTGTTTCCACTCTCCTCTTCACCAAGTGATGTTGACATTTCTATGGGACCATCTCTCTCTCTAGACCAGAAACGCCTACAGTTGCGGCCCCCTGTAGTGCAATTTGTGTCAGTCTGGGGAGAGTGGATTTGTAGCCCAACCACCATTGAGGAAAATCTTTCTGATGGGCATGGTGGGTTCCAGCCCAGACGCAGGAGACAGCGAGGGGTGGTGTGACAGTGAGCACAGACCCTGGGTGGTGGTGACTGACAGTGGCTGTCATGGCGAGGAAAGGAATGGAAAAGGGACCTCATGGGAGCAGAAAGACAGGCCTTAGCTGCAGATGGGCCAGGACCCCACCAGGAATCCAGAACACGCATCCTAATCCCAGCTCCACTGTAAGTCCACAGCGGAACCCGGGCAACGACTTTCCCCTTTCTGAGCCTCATTTTACTCATCAGTAAAATGGTGACAATAACTCCAACTTCACCAAGGAGAAGCTAGGCTCCATGACATGATGGATCGGAAAATGCCTTATGTTTCATGGCACAAAGGAGAGGGATTCCTGACATGGGACAAGCACAGGGAGAGAGGAAGGAAGGGGTCTGTAAATGGCCAGGTGGCAGCCCCACCCCTCCACACACACAAACACCCATCGTGTCACCCACACTGGTGATTATCCCAGGAGGGCCCCCGGCCTGGAATTAGCACTGCCAGGTGGGCAGGGAGGACGGCAGTCCCATTACAGGGGTGAGGAAACAGGCTGCGGATGGTCCCACAGGGAATAAGGAGCAGGGTCTAACTCCCCACTGCAGGCAGGGAAGATTGAAGTTGCTCCCTGGGAAGAGGAAGGGAGGCATTGACTGGCACTCCGTGATTTAGATGAGAAGCCCAGGCTCGGCCCGGTGACTTGAGCTTCCTGATGTAGAAGGTGAAGGATGCAGAGGAGACAGAGGGCAGGAGGAAGAAGATAAGGAAGAGAGCAGCAAACTGGAGTCACTACAGGACACTAGCTGCTCCAGGCTGCTCTGTCCCATTCTAAGAGAAAAGGAAAAGTGGGAGAGGGGATCACAGATCATGTCCAGATTCCTCACTGGCATACATGCTGCTATGGAAACATCCCTGATGGTCCAGGTTTGTGGTGGGAGAGATTGCAACGCTCTGCTTCCTGGAAATCTGTGTTTACATCCAACACAGTTGCTGCCTGAGACAGCTCCACCTGAAGACCCCAGAGCTGCCCCAGCTTGCCAGGCTTCCCCTCCTCCTGTTATCACCCCATGCTGCTGAGAACCTGCCTGGCAGGCTTCCCAGCCAAGGCTGGGGCTTAATCTCAAGTGAAACTGACATGTCCTCATGAGGGCTGAGGAACATCCTCTCTCCCCACAGAGCCTCACTCAGGTTCTCGTCTACTTCCTTGGGGTTTGCCCCGCCTCCCTCAGGAGTTTGGAACCACATACTGTTCTGGAGGGGACCTCTCACTGCTGCAGAACCTGTCCTCCAGGACACCCACAAGTGTTCATCTTGGTCATGGCTAATTAACTTACCATATGGTAGTGAACTACATTCTGGGGCCCCAATATTTTGTTTATTTTTTAAAAATAAAATTAGTACCATTGTTTATTTTCTGAATGTTCAGAAATATTTGTCTGATTATTATTTACATGCCCTTTGGGAAAACTTTATAAAATAAAAAAAATGAAGGAGAATCCTACCACACAGTGATAATCACTTTAATTATTTTTCTATTCATATTTGCACATACAGGTATATATGGGATCATGCTCTGTATCTGTTGGGACTGAATTAATCTGAAAATTCAGTCACTTAAACAAAGACAGGTTCATTTTTCTTACATGGTTAGAGTGCCTATGGTTCCTGGCTATGGTTCACTGGTTCAACAATGTTAGGCCCAGTATCTTTGTGAGTCTATTGGAATTTAGCTCATGGCTGTAAGACGGCTACTGCAGCTCCAACCACTACATGAGTTTACAAGGGCAGCAAAAGCAGTCACTTCTGTATTCTTATTAGAAAAGCAGGAATTTCAGAGGTGACCCCCAGAGGATTTCTCTTTAGGTCTGGAAATCTGTTTAGATTGGCCAGAACCTGATCTCATGACCATCCCTAGCAGTAGAGAATAGCATTGTCATGATTGACTTTGGATCAATCATAATTTATTGACTGAGAGTGCGCATGTGGTCCCCCAAAGAAGGTCAAGAAAGGAGGGAATTTGCAGTCTGTACTACAGCATGCATGCTGTTTTATAATCTGCTCTTTCTCTTAATTGCATATTTCCAACATCTTTCCATACTAAGAAATATAGATTCAGTCATTCATTTAACAACAAATTATTGAGAGTGTACTGTGTTCCAGGAACTTAACTTGGCATGGAGGACACAATAATGAACATAGTATACTCCTTGCCTCCATGGAGCTTAGCATCTAATGAGGGATACAGAAATTCATCAAAGAGGTTCACAAAGAAATGTAAAATTACGATTGTAATTTGTGCTGAAAAGGAGGGAGGTGTGTGGTGTGTGAGAGCATTGACAGGAGATTTGACTCAATCAGGAGGGTCTGTGTTCTGAATGGCCATAAGCCAGCCCCTTGCCTAGCTGTAGCACAATTATTGCTGTATGCAGTCCAATCTCTTATTGCTGGACATTTACATTCTTCCCACATCTTACCTACTATCATCGATGCAACAATAAATACCCTTCTCTAAGTACCACTTGGCACACTTCTCTGATTATTTCCTCAGGATAAATTTCTAGGGTAAAGCCAGGCACCACGGTTCATGCCTGTAATCACAGCTACTCAGGAGGCCAAGGTGGGAGGATCACTCTGGCCAGTAGTTCATGGCCAGCCTGGGCAACATAGAGAAGTCTTGACTCAAAAGCAAAAATCCTAGAAGAAATGAACAATTCTTAGATGTCGAATTGCCAAATCAAGGGGTGCACCATCACCATCCCCATACTCACCATCACCATACTCATTATCATCATCAGTCTCACCCTCACCATTCTCACCAGCATCAGCGGCAGCATCCTCACCTTAACTATCAATATCTATCACCACCTTCACTATCACCATCCTCACCATCACCATCATCTTCATTATCACCATCACCATCCTGACCATCACCATCATTACCACCTCATCATCACCATCCTTACCATCACCATCACCACGCTCACCTTCACCTTTCTCACCATTCTCATCATCATCCTCAGCATAACTATCACTATCATTATCACCACCTTCACCATCACCTTCCTCATCATCACCATCATTATCACCTTAGCATCACCATCCTTATCATCACCATCACCATGCTCACCTTCACCATTCTCACCATCATCATCCTCAGCATAACTATCACTATCATTATCACCACCTTCACCATCACCCTCCTCATCAACACCAACATTATCACTATCACTATCCTCACCATCATCCTCAACATTACTATCACTATCATTATCACCACCTTCACCATCACCATCATTATCATCATCACAACCACAATTATGAAAATCTTGGAGGAAAAGAAGAGGAGGTAGCATATTAAAATACAGGTACTTTGATGGGAAGGAACAGACAGAGTTGAAGCTGGGGAGGGGATATCAAACAATGGAGACCCCCAGAACAGAAAACTAAGAAGCTCAGGCTTTGCCCGAATCAGAGGCATCCTTGGAGATTTATCAGCAGGAGAGTATGCAGTCAGATTTGTGTTTCGGCAGAACATTGAGCAATCTGACCAGGTCTACTTTCGAATTTTAATGAGATAATCTGGGTAGAAGTGCTGGTGCTCTGCCAGCCACAGCAGGTACTCCTCATATGGTAAACTGGAACTGTCTTCTCAGTTCCTACAGCCTTGGCTTCAAATTCTGCCTAATCCAGATGACCACTGTCTCTCACCTGAGCAAAGAAGCCTCCCATTGGTCTCGCTGCTCCAGACCTTCCTCTTTCCAGATATCAGCCTGGTAATCTTCTCAAACTGCAAACCTGGTCATGTCCCTCCCTTGTCCCTTTGACTAAAGGGTAAGATCCAAATCCCTTAGCATAACACCCAAGGCACTGAGGAGCTGAGACCCCTCCATTTCCACCTTGACTTTTTCCCCTCCCCCTCTAGTAGCATTGCTGACCCACTTGCCTTGTTCTTTCACCACATGGCTTTGATCCTGTTACTCTTCTGCCTGGAGCGTCTTCCTACATCTTCTCTGCCTGGTGAATTTCTACTTAACCTACAAAGCCAAGCTCATCTTCTCTGTGAATCCTACTTCCTCCCCATTATGCCGCAAATTGTCTCTCTCACTAGACCTCCAGCCCCTAAAAATCAGGGACAGCTTAAGGCATGTTGGAAATGGCTACTCCTCACTTAATTACCCTAATTAGCTAGTTATATTCCCTTATATTTGTGTTTCCCCATTTACTGAAGCTTTCCATGGGCCAGGCACTGAGATCCAGGGGAGGACCCGGAGGGTAGGACAAGCATGAGTACTGAAGGCTACAATGGCACAGGCACCAAGAGGCCATGTGGAGTGCAGGAAGCCTCATCTCTAGAGTGTCTTCCTGGTTTACCATGCGCTTTCTTCCCTTCCCTTATTGGAGTCACCTTGTGCTGGTTTTGATAGCCTGTGTCCCTGAAACATGCACTCCCACACACACAAAGAGACCCACACCTATCCACATGTACCTGCCCATACATAGAGAGACCTCTGTGTGTATCCCCCAGAGCTACAAACGCCAATCTTGAGAATGAAGATTTTGCAAGTGCTCTGTTCCAGGCATGATGCCAGGTCCCTGACAACACAAGACCCCTCTGGTCTCTCCCACTCAGCTGTGCAAGGTTCGGGGTTGAGGAGCTCCCCCTGCCAAGGTCACAGACGTGAAACATGAGGTAACAGCTATTTGAATGTAAGCCTGTAGGTCACCAAAACATATGCCATCTGCACCCCACCACAGTGCCTCCAAAGCACATGAAGACATGAGTCTATCAACTGTGACTCATTAGTACCCAGCAATATTTCCTCCTCCACTTCGTTTCCCACTGCCACTCCAATATCTCTGCCCACAGTCCCAGAGCCACCTCTGCTTAACGGGGAGGTCAGGACAGATGCTCCGTTCCACCTGATGCCATCTCCCAGGGTGCAGCCTCCTCACGGGGAAGAGGACTACCATGGCTAGTGGTGACATGGGTGGCTCTGGCCCCCAGGACTCCTCCCCGGACCTCTGCTCAGGACATAGCACAGACAGAGGTGAGGGTGCCATAAACTGCCTCGGAAATGACTACAAACCAGCTCAGACCATTTCAGCACCGAACACGCTGATATCCCAGGGTGGGCCCACAGAAGGGTAAGGGCTAGGGAGTCCAGGGCCGCAAGAGTCCCCCCTCCCTGAGCCCTTGAGCACAGCCACCCAGGTGTAAAGGACAATATGGGGGTTCTGGGGATTCCCAAGCCTGGGCCCTAGAGGTGAGTTCTAGCAGGGCCCCCAGATATCCTCCCCATCCATCCCCTCATCCTGTCTCACATATTCTAAAAACAAGGAAACAGGCCTAGAGAGGGAAGGGGCTTGAGCAGTCTCTCAGGCAGTTAGAGACAGAGCCCAAGTTAGAATCCATGTTTCTCTCCCTTTTTTCCCCTAGGTCTGTCTCTGACTAGCTACATGACCTTGGAAGAGTCACTCCACCTCTCTGGGCATTGAAGGTTTACACCTTCTGACATGTTCATTCCAGAGGGTTGTCAGGACCTGACAGCCCTTCACCTAAACAAAACACTCTACAGTCTACAAATATTCATATATCTCTTCTCTTCTCTGACCTCTGTAATACCTCTATGAGGCTGTGAAAATTGGTGCTTGTGTCCTATTATGCAGATGCAAATACTGGACTCAGAAAGACAAAGATCACACAGGAAGTTTGGGACAGGACTGGAACTAGAACCCAGGTCTCCCAAAGCAGGGTCCTTGCCATCACTAAGGCTAGGAATACAATAAAACTCCAAAATATGGAGAGTTCCTCAATGCATGCCACCCAGGTTAGAGCTGACCAACCCCAGAATGCTCAGCAGCTCTGGGACCCTGGAGTGGAGGACTCAAGGCAGAGGGTGACGCCTAAGTCACACACATCTGAGCTCCAATCCAAACTCCACTACATAGCTGTATGACCCCACTTTACGAGGCTCAGCCTTCTCTACTACAAAATGAAACTATAGAAGGTACCAAAAAGCTCAGGATGAGGGGAGAACTGCACCCTGAATGCAGGACTGCCAGGCAGGTGGTAAGCACTCATTAACTTTTGTTTCAAGCACACAAATCATATGTTGTTTTTCATCATGTCTCCCCACTGTGTTTGGTCTACGGCTCCAGAACCAGGAGGCTTCTGATCAATCTTTATGCCAAATGATGGACAGATAGATGGGTGGGTGGTTGGACAAATAAATGGATGCATGCATGGATTGATAGATTGATGCTGAGATGAATGGATGGATGAATAGATGGATGAATGGATAAATGAATGGATGGGTGCTCAGAAGAGAAGACAGAATAAAACAGTGAGTCAAAATGGAAAGAACAAGAAGATGATTGAAGGATGGGGCTGAAACATGGAATAGAGGTACAAGATCCAGCCCTTCTGGCTCCACTCAGCCCCACAACCACATACCTTGGGGCAGCGCTGGCACATGCTCCAGATTATACCCCTGGACACCATGATGCTGCCACAGAAGGTTTCATTGGACTGGGGACCATCATGGCTCAGGAGGAATGTACTGAGAGCCAGAAGACCCATACATTGAAGCTGAAGCAGAAGGTCTTCTCATCTGCCAAGGTCTCCTCACCTGCCATGGCTGCCAGCCATGTGCACCTGTGCACCCCTGTGCACCCCTGCCAGAAGGGGCCTGTGTCATCCAGCATAAACATCCAGACAGGCTCACAGGAAGATATGAAGCTCTTGGATCACTGCAAATCAAGGCTTAAAGGTAAAGGGAGGGCAAGACCCCTTCAGCTCCAGGCCCATTCCCTGGACCAACCAGTTCAGCAGGGCTGGAGGCAGCATGCTTTGGTGGACCAGTGAACCCAATCCCCACCCTCTCTCCTTCCCTTGGGGCCCAGAAGGCCTGGAGTGCATGTGTGAATCTGGGTGAGGGAGCAGGCAAGGGAGGGACAACGGGAGGTTACAGGGGCTGGGCCTCAGGCAAGCCTGTGACAAAACCTTCTTTGCCTACTTTGGGGCTGAACTGAGTAAGCAGCTGATCCCACACCTTCTAGCCCCGGGAAGCAGGGTACAATTCTGCAGCCAAAATATGTTAGAATGCTGCCAGAGGATTTCAGGATCCCAGTGCCAGGCATTTCAGGATCCTAGATTTTAGACCCTTCAGGGATATGTGTCCATCTGGGATTCAGGCATGATAGCCCATATGTACTGGATGGTGACGATGCGCATGGCACCATTCTAAGCATGTTACAGCTATTAACTCACTTAAGGGACTCCATGAGGCAGGTATTGCTATACCCACTATGCAGAGGACACTGAGCACAGGCAAGTAACTTGCCCGAGGTCACACAGCTGGAAATGGTAGAGAAGCTGGAACGTGAACCCAGAAGCTGTGCCCCTGGCCACAGGGCAATCCTGCTTAACGGCAGCACGAGGTTATGGGTGAGAGCTCTGATGGCAAGGCAGGCTGCCTGGGTTTAGATCCTGGCTCCTGTACTGCGCGGCAGCATGGTCTTGATCACATTACCTGCCTGTGTCTGTTTCCTCCTCTGTAAAATGGGGATAATAACGGTACCTCCCAGCATTAGCGCTATCTCCAGGCCTAGGTGTCCTGGATCCTTCTGCCCCCTTTACACTCTGTGCAGCATCCACAACTGCTTGTAATGAGCTCCTCTACTCCCCCACCAAAGCTCTGGTGAATTAATGTCCCTGTGGGATATAAGTGACTGACAGTAACTTCCTCAATCTCCTTGCAGCCTAATCTAAGAAGATGCCTTCTAAAGAATAGCATTCTAATGTGAAATTTTAGTCCTGTGAAAGGCTAATGGGAGAAATCAGATTCCAAGATTACAGAAAAAACAGGACAATGAGTATCTCTAAAAGGGAATGTTCACTTGTAGTATCGATGGGGTTAGGTGGCCGATACAGGATGAAAGGCTTTCATTTGGCTCCCTGACTTGCTGGGTTTGGGGATTTCCCTGGTCCTGGTCATTACCTCTTTCCTCCTGCCCAGCATGTGCTCACACCAGCCCCTCTGCCTCATAGTCCTTCCCACAGGCCCTTTTTCTTACATTTTTTTAGAGCAGGTAAGCTCAGAGGGACTTTTAATATGCCAATCGATGTTAATAAAATGCAAATCAAAGACACGTGCAAACATGCTTTCAACCAACATTAATGAGGAAACAAGACACAAATTCTTTTTCTTTTTATAATTTATTTTATTTTTGAGATGGAATCTCGCTCTGTCACCCAAGCTGGAGTGCAGTGGTGTGATCTCCACTCACCACAAGCTCCTCCTCCTGGGTTCACTCCATTCTCCTGCCTCAGACTCCTGAGTAGCTGGGACTACAGGCACCTACAACCACGCCCAGCAAATTTTTTGTATTATAGTAGAGATGGGGTTTCACTGTGTTAGCCAGGATGGTCTCGATCTCCTGACCTCGTGATATGCCCGCCTCAGCCTCCCAAAGTGCTGGGATTATAGGTTGAGCCACTGGGCCTGGCCCTGTTTGTTCTTTTACATTAACTTTACAATGTATTTGCCATGTTTTAAAAATAAATTTAATTGGAATTTTATTGAAATTGTATGAGACATGATTTAGTCAAAGATGAACACACAACATTATTATTACTGTTTCCATCTAGCTATGGCATATTTCTTTGTTTTCTCTAGTTGTCTTTTATATCACTCAATAAAATTTGTGGCTCTGGTACATTTCATAATAATCATACATTATATTTCATTATTTCTAATTATTATAATGGATCGCATGTACATTTACTATGTACCACATATTATGAGATAATGAATATATTCATTATCTCAATTCATAAAACAATCATGTGATTTAGTTGGTGTTATTACTAGATTATTACCATTGTACAAGTAAAGAAAATAAAGACAAAAAAAAAAAAAAGAAAAGAGACTCAGCAAAATCAAACCAATAAAGACTTAATTAGAATTGTTGGGCATATAATAAAAATTTAATACAACTCAATGAAAGCAAAAAAACATTTTAAAAAATGACCAGGCAGATTTGAGAAGGAGCCAAACAGAAATTCCAGAAATAAAAACATAATTGCTGAAATTGAAGACAGATTTGACAGCAGCTTACATATAATTGAAAAGGAAAATGTAAACTGGAAGACAGGCTGAAGAAATTGCTCAGAATGAAGCCCAAAGAAGTAAAAAGTAAGAAAGAAACAAAAGACATGGAAGACAAGAGTGATAAGATGTTACAACTAACAGGATTTCATAAGTAGAACAATAAACTGTTAGAAAGGTTTTGTAAAAAAGATAATGGCTTGGAATTTTCCCAAAGTGATGAAAAACTCCACCCTTCATATTCAGGAAGCTCAATTTAAAAGGGAAAAAAAAATCACCTAAATGTATCATCATAAAAATAATGGAACCCTGAAGAAAACAATATATTGAAAACAAACAGAGAGAAAATTCACATTATCCATGAAAGAATATGGATTTAGACCAAGAGCTAATGTCTTAAAAATGGAAGCAAGGAGACAATGTACTAAGAAAAAATAATCACATATGAAATTAATATATCTTTTACTAAACAGGCCAAATATAAGACAATATTTAAGTCATAAAAACCAAATAAATACTCAATTTGCTAACTAAAAGACCTTCACTAAAGGAAATTCTAAGAGATGTTCTTCATTAGAAGGGTGTTCCCCTAGATGGAAGACTTGAATTGCGAGAAGAAATGGTGAGTACGTAAGAAGACAAATATGTGAGTAAATATAAATGAACACTGACTATACAACATGTAGTTTCCAGTGGATTAAGAATCAGATGAGAAGCAAAACCATAAAACTTCTAAAGATAATATAGAAAGACTACCTTAATAGCCCCAGTGGGTTTTCATATAAAACCTAAACAAATTCTGTTCACCAAAAAAACACTATCAGGATCAAAGACCCAAATATAAGGGGTAAAACTATAAAATTTGTAGAAGAAAACATAGGTATAAATCTGTGACCGTGAATTAGGCAACGGGTCTTAGATACAACACCAAATGCGAGAGTGACAAAAGGAAAAAACAAACTGGACTTTAACAAAATTCAAAACTTTTGTACATCAAAGGATACCATCAGGAAAGTGAAAAGAACCCACAGAATGAGAGAAAATATCTATTAAGTCATACATCTGATGAGGAACTAATGTCCAGAATATATAAAGAATTCTTAGAATAACAAAAAGACAACCCAATTAAATGAGCAAACAGTCTAAATGAACATTTCTCTAAAAAGATATACAAATGGCCAATCAGCACACGCAAGGATGCTCAACATCATTAGTCATTAAGGATATGCAAGTGAAAACTACAACTAGATACAACTTCACATCTACAAGGATGGCTATATTTTTTTAAAAAACGAAAATAACAGATGTTGGCAAGGAGGTAGGAAAAAATGGAACCTCCATACACTGCTGGTAATAATATAAAATGGTACAGAGACTTCGGAAAACAGTTTTGAAGTTTTTCAAAAATTTAAACATAGATTTACCATATGCCCACTCCTAGATATATAAAGAAAATTGTAAAAATACGTCCGCACAAAAACGATTACATGAATCTCATCACAGTACATTAATAATCATAGTCAAAAAATGAACACAACTCAAATATCCATCAACTAATGAATGGATAAACAAAACATAGTATACTCATGCAATGGGATTCAGGCATATAAAGCAATGAAGTGCTGACACAAGATACAACATGGATGAATCAGGACAACATGCTAAATAAATGAAGCCAAACACAAAAGGTCACATATGATTCTGTTTTTTCTGATATTTGGCATATGCTAGTCCATAGAGACAGAGAATAGACTAGTGGTGGCCAGGGGCTGGGGAAAGGGGGAAATGGGGAGTAACTGCTAGTAAGTATGGAGTTTCTTTTTGAAATGATAAAGATGTGATGTTCTAGAGTTAGAGAGTGGTGATAGCTGTACAACTTAAGAATACATTAAAAGCACTTAAAGCGCCTGCAGTCCCAGCTACTCGGGAGGCTGTTGCAGGAGAATCGCTTGAACCTGGGAGACAGAGGTTGCAGTGAGCCAAGGTCACATCACTGCACTCCAGCCTGGGTGACACAGTGAGACTACAAATCTAGGAAAAAAAAATGCACTTAGTGTACGCTTAAGAGTGGATACTGGGCTAAAAGTGAAGTGACAGGCCTCAAACTAGGCAAATCTTCTATACACATATCTGACAAGGGACTTCAGGAAATCTTAAAAGTTTCAATGATGAAATAGGAGACTATAGACAAAAGACTTGAACAATGCATATAAGGAACCCAAATAACCCACAAATAAATGAAAATAAGCTCAGCCTCCTTTCAAACCACAGAAGACTATTTCATATTCAACTGAAAAAATGATATAAAGGCAAGAATGTGCACAAACCAGTACCCACATAAGCTGCCAGTGGGAATGTAAAAAGGTGTTACTTCTTAGCAAATTTGGTATCATCTATTAAATAGTTCACTGTGCGTAATCTTGGGCCAAGCACTGCCATTACTGGGCACATGCAACGGAAAATCTCTACATGTGAACCAAAAAACAGCACCATTGTTTGTATGGATTATTAAAAAAAATCAAAAATAGAATGGACAAACAAATTTCACTCTCTACAATCATATAATCAGACAGTGCAGCAAGGAAAATGAATGAATGTAAGAAAACCACAATGGTAGCAAAAAACAGCAAGTCAGAATATATAAGGAATGATTCCTTTTATGTAAAGTTTCAAAATATGGAAAACTCAAAAATATCTTCTGTAGGGAGAAAAACATACATTCTTAGAATATATTAGACGAAGACTTTTACTTGTTTCTTTTTCAGTTTAAGGATCTGCTGTTCTACTTTTGCAATTTCTCGATCTACACGATCCATAGACTCTATTAACTCTTCCTTTGAAAGTTTTGAAGGTGAAGCATTTTGATCATCTCCACACGGTTGCCTCAGAATTGGAGAGGATGGAGCTTCATGTTTGCCTCCAAATGCTGGATCCTTTAGAGAATAAAACCAAGAAAAACAATTCATTTCTCACTAATAGAGTCCAGATTGCCTTAAATGAAAAAGTCAGTTTTAAACCACAGCAGAGCCATGTGTACTATGTGTCTAATGAAACCTTTAGTAGTAACTTTCATATTTACATATATGCAAATTCTCACCTCACTTTTATAGTTTAGATATACCCTGTACTATTTTGAAGAGCCTAAAAGCTATACAAAGTCAGGTGAGTTAGTGTTGATCAGCCTCTAGTGTAACAATACTGAAATTATAGAGAATTTATAGGTAAATAATGCAATCATGACAAAGGAAGATACCAACTTCTCAGCCATTTCCTTGCAATGGCTCTTCAAATGGTCTGAACAACTAGCTGGGAAATAGTATTATTCCAGGTAAAACTTGTGTGTCCACCCAACTTAACAACTGTAACATGGCCAAGTGTTCCTATCAAAAGTTTTCAGGCTTTCCAAATCAAAAGTGAGGTACACAAGTCAGAGAAGTGACCTGGGAACTTCAGCTGCTACTATCTCTGGGCCTACTTTCATAAAGCCCATACTACAGCATACATAACATTTCCTTAGCCAAAAACATCCCATTGCACCTCCAAATCAGCAGAACTGTAGCAGAATGAAAGCCCCTTCACCCAAAATCCACTATCCTCCAACACACATCCACACACACCCTATTAATTTCCAGTCTGCTGTAAAGATATAAGCAATATTATGAAACAGATAAATTTTAGAGTACTAATTTTACTTAGACTATGAGAAACCTACAATGAGGGTGGTTCACAGGAGTACAGAACCCTAAAATGTATTAAACAATGATTAAGGAACTGTGAAAAGTCAATAGTTCTGAGCCAAGAATGCATACAGGAGATAACTGGACAGTTGCTTCAAAACACCTTAGTACAGATATTTCAGCTAGTATACATTGATGAAAAGCCTCATATTCTCTAATAGTATGCACTGAATCTAAGAGGCCTTCTGGGAAAATAAATTATGGCTATACCCTAAAACCTGAAAAATTCTATGAGGAAAGCACCAAAAAAAGCAATAACAATTCTAATAAACTTAATAGAGTTAAAGCTCCAGTATCCTTTGCATCTGGCATACAGTCAATCTTTGGCAGCTTTAAGCCCTACAGTTTATGTCCCTCTCTTAAGATGTAAATCCGTGAGGTCATTGGCTTCCAAAATAAACCAGTATGTTTCATCTAAATAAAATATCAGTGGCCGGGCATGGTGGCTCATGCATGTAATCCCAGCACTTCGGGATGCCAAGGCGGGCAGATCACAAGGTCAGGAGTTCAAGACCAGCCTGACCAACATGGTGAAACCCCGTCTCTACTAAAAATACAAAAATTAGCTGGGTGTGGTGGTGGGCACCTGTAGTCCCAGCTACTTGGGAGGCTGAGGCAGGAGAGTGGCTTGAACCCAGGAGGGAGAGGTTGCAGTGAGTTGAGATTGCACTACTGCACTCCAGCATGGGTGACAGAGCGAGACTCCGTCTCAAAAAAAAAAAAAAAGAAAAAAAAAAAGTCAGATTTGGCATATAACCATCTTTATCAACCTCTTTTTCTCCCCCTCCCTCCTTTATCAACATTAAAAAACATACAAGAAAATTTGTCTTCACATTGTCTTTTCAGTGCTCGAATCTTCACTAACACTATGAAAAGCACAACAGTTCCTAAATTCACTAAGCCAGTTACTACTTGCAGTAAATGAAAACTAAATGCAGAGTGTTCAAATATTTTTAAGTCTTCATGTGTTGTGAAGCCTTTTTCTTTCATTATGAGACAGCGTACTTCTGAGAACTTAGAAATGTTAATGCATAAAGAAAGATCTTTGGTGAACCACCAGGACTTTCATGATACATTAATTTCATTCTCCCACTATATGCATATGAGTAAATTTGTGTTACAGAAACATATATAATAGCAAAAGAAATTACATTTTGATTCAGCAGACTTCAAAAGTGCTCCTCAGGTGATTCTGATGCATGCCCAAAGAATTAATATTACAAATGAATATATTCCACTGAATTCCTTTCTAAATATTAAATATTTAATAAGAAACCAAATCCTCAAGTGCCTACTTATATAACAGGAATAGGGTGGTGGATCAAAACAGACAAGATATCTGCCTTCATGAAGCTTACAACCTTGGGTTGAAACAGCCAGATACCAATCCTGAAGAAAAAGAATTAGATTCTTACCTCATATCTTACCTAAAAAAAAGCCAAGTAACAGCAAACATTTATAAGAGGCTTATTAGCAAATCACAAAAAGCCTCAAGTTAAAAAAAAAAAAGAATACATTATCTTGGGTTCAGGAAGGCCAAAAGCAAAAGATATAAAAGACATTAGTTTTCAAAAATGAAAAATTGATGGATAAAATAAAAAACAGTCTTCTGCTCAGCACAATGGCTCACACCTGTAATCCCAGCATTTTGGGAGGCTGAGGCAGGCAGATCACTTGAGGTGAGGAGTTCGAGACCAGCCTGGCCAACATGGTAAAACCTCATCTCTACTAAAAATACAAAAATCAGCCAGGTGTGTTGGTGTGAGCCTGTAATCTCAGCTACTTGGGAGGCTGAGGCAGGAGAATGGCTTGAACCCGGGAGGTGGAGATTGCAGTGAGCACAGATGGCACCACTGCACTCCAACCTGGGTGACAGAGGAAGACTCCATCTCAAAAACAAAACAAAACAAAACAAAAAAACCCACACATGCAAAAACACAATCTTCTGCTTATCAAAACAGTAATAACAAATTAAAAAGGCAAATGATTAAATAGGAAAACCATTGCAAAACATGTACTCTAACAACTCAATATAAAACAAACCAACAGAAAAATGGGAAACATATATGAAAAAATAATTTACAAAACAGGAAAAATAACCAATAAACAAATAAAAAAATGTTAAATTTTACTAACAAATTATAAGTTAAAAACAATCATCAAATTAACAATCTTTTTGTTAAACAATAAGTGTGGTGTCAGCAAGGATACAGAAGGAGTGGGTACCTTTATTTATTTTTATTTTTTATTTTTTGAGACAAAGTCTCACTCTTGTCCCCGAGGCTGGAGTGCAATGGCGCAATCTCAGCTCACTGCAACCTCCACCTCCCGGGTTCAAGCAATTCTCTTGCTTCAGCCTCCTGAGAGTAGCTGGGATTACAGGCGCCTGCCACCATGCCCGGCTAATTTTTGTATTTTTAGTAGAGATGGGGTTTCACCATGTTGGCCAGGCTGGTCTCAAACTCCTGACCTCTGGTGATCTGCCTGCCTCAGCCTCCCAAAGTGCTGGGATTACAGGCATGAAATAAATAAATAAATAACTATATTTAAATAAAGTTATATAAATAACTTTAATCAGTGAACTTTATTTATTCATATGTGGAATTCTAAGTAGCCACTAACAATACAGTTGTAAACTTATTGGCACAAAAAGAAGCTAAGCACGTATTTAAGCAAAAGTAAAGTTAAACAGAATGTACAAAGTGAGCACATTAAAGTATTCATACGGGCTGACTCTGGACACACTGCCTAGGGGTTAGCCCTGTTCCACAAGGAGCAGCAGCAAAAAAAAAAAAAAAAAAAAAAAACCCATAAAATTCAATTCAATTCAATTTAAATTTAAATCATACACACACAAATAGGGAAGAATCAACATGAAAATGTTCATAACTTTTAAGTGGTAAAACTGTAGGTAATTTTTTTCTTTCAAGCTTATTTAACTCTTCTATAAATGATATACCTAGGTTTAACATTTAAAAAAAATCTAAAAATTTTTAGTTCTTTTTAAATCCTTACTTCTGGAGGTGGGCAGTTGGGAGAGAATGGGGAGAGGGAGATGGAAAGAGAAGTATTAGTTAGTAGTAGTAGTCATGGTTTACACTTTAGAGGAAAAAAAGCAGGACTAGAGTCAGGGGTCCTGGGTTAATTCCAACTCAGGAGGTACTAACTAGGTCAGTTAATTTTTCTGAACATCCAGTTTCTCAACTATAACATGGAAATGGATCACACTACAACACAACACGTCTCATTTTAATGAATGAGTTTTTAAGACACCTTTCTGCTAAAAAACAAAATTCTATAAATTACATTTGTGGTAATGTATTCAGCCATGGAAGATGACCTTTATTCACTATATTTTTAAATTTCTTTTTTTTTAATGCAGCAGAACATTTCTTATAAACCCCACAGACTACTGTATGATAAAAGATATTTCACATGATAAGGTGGGTCACAAAACACCTAGAAGCTTAGCTAATTTCTAGCTTACGGCAAAGAATTTTTCCCCATCCAACTTACTATTCCAAAAAATTTCAAATTCACTTAAAAGTTGAAGGAACAGTATAATGGACACTCATTTATCCTTCATCTGGATTCACCAGTAGTTAACATTTTAACATATTTGCTTTCTGTGTGTGTCTGTGTATGTGTCTAAAACTTCATTTTGGCTGAACTATTTGAAAATAAATTGTAGATACATTTATTATCTTTTAAATTACTCTTCATTGCATGAAAACTCAAAGAAAATGTGGGGGTACTTATTTATTTGATATCAGGGAAGAAAGGGCAATTAGGCATAAAGGTTAATAAACATTATAGAAAAAAGATTTGATGGCAGTAAAAACATTTTAAACTTCAGTATGCTTAAAAAAAAGAAAAATTGAAACAAAAAGACACTGGGAAAAATATTAGAATATGTTAGGCAGGCAGATCACTTGAGGCCAGGAATTCGAGACCAGCCTGGCCAACAGAGCGAAAACTTGTCCCTACTAAAAATCCAAAAAATTAGCTGAGGCCAGGCACAGTGGCTCACGCCTGTAATCCCAGCACTTTGGGAGGCTGAGGCGGATGGATCACCTGAGGTCAGGAGTTCGAGACCAGCCTGACCAACATGGAGAAACCCCGTCTCTACTAAAAATACAAAATTAGCCAGGCACGGTGGCGCATGTGTGCAATCCCAGCTACTTGGGAGGCTGAGGCGGGAGATTCAGTTGAACCCGAGAGGCGGAGGTTGTGGTGAGCCAAGATCACATCACTGCACTCCAGCCTGGGCAACAAGAGTGAAACTCCGTCTAAAAAAAAAAAAAATTAGCTGGGCATGGTAGTGCGTGCCTGCAGCCCCAGCTACTCAGGTGGATGAGGCATGAGAATTGCTTGAACCCAGGAGGTGGAGGTTGCAGCGGGCCGAGATTGTATCACTGCTCTCCAGCCTGAATGACAGAGAAAGAATGCCTCAAAAAAACAAGTAGCACAGGGGAGAAAATGTGTTTTATATATTAATGAAGAAAAATTAAGAATGACCACAGGCTTCTAGTCAGAAACCATACAAGCCAGAATACAATGATATGACATCTCTTAAAATACTGAAACTGTCAACCTAGAATTCTATATCTAGTGAAAATAGTCTTCAGAAATAAAAACTTTTTCAGGCAAATAAAAGCTGAGAGAATTAATTGCCAAAAGACCTAAACTGAGAGAAATGAAGTGCTTCAGGCAAAAACACAATAATATCAGAAGAAAACCTGAATACAAAAAAGAATGAAGGATGTCAGAAATGATATATACACAGGCAACTAGAGAAGGAAAAAAACAATAAAGAGTAGAAATCAGTGAATTAGAAAAATAGTGAAAATGATTGAAACCAAAGCTAGTTCTTCAAAAATCTATTAAACTGATAAACCCCTAGGCGGACTGATTAAAAAATAATAAAAAATTATCAACATGAGGAACAACATCGCAACATATCTCAAAGGCACTGAAATTATGAGGAAATATTGTGACAAATTGTGTCAATAAATCTGATACCTTAAACAACAAAATATACCCAAACTGACTCAAGAAAAAATTGAGTGTCTCAATTATAACTATTAAAGAAATTGAGTTCATAGTTAAATTCTTCCCACACAAAAAAATTCTGGGCCCAACAGTTTCACTGATGAATTCTATCAAATATCTAAGGATGAAAAAATATCAATCCCAGTCACACGTGGTGGGTTCACACCTGAACCCACTTTGGGAGGCTGAGGCTGGTAGATCACCTAAGGTCAGGAGTTCGAGACCAGCCTGGCCAACATGGCGAAACCCTACTAAAAATACAAAAAATTAGCCAGGCATGGTGGTGGGTGCTTGTAATCCCAGCTACTTGGGAGGCTGAAGCAGGAGAATTGCTTGAACCAGGAAGAGGAGGTTGCAGTGAGCCGAGATCACGCAATTTTCCACTCTAGCCTGGGTGACAGAGCGAGACTCAAAGAAAGAAAGAGGAGAAAGAGGAGAGAGAGAGAGAGAGAAAGAAAGGAAGAAAGAAAAAGAAAAACAAAGAAAGAAAGAGAAGAAAGAAAAAAAGAAGAAAGAAAGAAAGAAGGAAAGAAAGAAAGAGCAAGAAAGAGGCCAGGCGCAGTGGCTCATGCTTATAATCCCAACACTTTGGGAGGCTGAGGTGGGTGGATCACTTGAGTTCAGAAGTTCGAGACCAGCCTGGCCAACATGGTGAAACCCCATCTCTACCAAAAATACAAAAATTAGCCAGGTGTGGTGGCACGCATCTGTAATCCCAACTACTCAGGAGGCTGAGGCAGTAGAATCGCTTGAACCCGGGAGATGGAGGTTGCAGTGAGCTGAGATCGCACCACTGCACTCCAGCCTGGATGACAGAGCAAGACTCCATCTCAAAGAAAAGTACCAATCCTACACAAACCCCTTAAGAAAACACAGGAGTAAAGAGCACTCTCCAAGCTAACATCATTCTTAATGCAGAAAGACTGAAACTCAATGCTTACCACACCATATATAAAATTTTAATTCAAAATAGGTAATTTACCTAAATGAAAGCCCTATAATTATAAAACTTAGAGAAGAAAACATAAGCGAAAATTGGTCGGGCGCGATGGCTCACACCTGTACTCCCAGCACTTTGGGAGGCTGAGGCGGGTGGATCACGAGGTCAGGAGATTGAGACCACCCTGACTAACAGGGTGAAACCTCATCTCTACTAAAGATACAAAAAAAACTAGCTGGGCATGGTGGTGGGCCCCTGTAGTCCCAACTACTAGGGATGCTGAGGCAGGAGAATGGTGTGAACCCAGGAGGTGGAGCTTGCAGTGAGCTGAGATTGCACCACTACACTCCAGCCTGGGCAACAGAGTAAGACTTCATCTCAAAACAAAAACAAAAACAAAAACAAAACAAAAAAAAATAGAAAAAAAGAAAACGTAAGTGAAAATCTTAGTGACCTTGAATTTGGCAAAAACGTCTTAGGTTTGACACAAAAAGCACAAAAAATGAACAATAAAAATAGTACATTGGGGCTGGGTGCAGTGGCTCACACCTGTAATCCCAGCACTTTGGAAGGCCGAGGAGGGCGGATCACCTGAGGTCAGAAGTTCAAGACCAGCCTGGCCAACATGGTGAAACTCCATCTCTACTAAAAATACAAAAATTACCTGGGCATGGTGGCACATGCCTGTAATTCCAGCTACTCAGGAGGCTGAGGCAGGAGAGTTGCTTCAACCTGGGAGTCAGAGGTTGCAGTGAGCTGAGATGGCACCATAGCACTCCAGCCTGGGAAACAGAGCAAGACTCTGTCTCAAAAAAAAAGTACAATGGACTTGATAAAAATAAAAAATGTACGCTCTCCAAAGGATACTGTTAAGAAAATGAGGCAATACTTTTTTTTTCTGGGAAAAGTTGCTTAATTTCTTTTTTTTTTTTAACTTATTATTATTATACTTTAAGTTTTAGGGTACATGTGCACAATGTGCAGGTTAGTTACATATGTATACATGTGCCATGCTGGTGTGCTGCATCCACTAACTCATCATTTAGCATTAGGTATATCTCCCAATGCTATCCCTCCCCGCTCCCCACACACCACAACAGTCCCCAGAGTGTGATGTTCCCCTTCCTGTGTCCATGTGTTCTCATTGTTCAATTCCCACCTATGAGTGAGAATATGTGGTGTTTGGTTTTTTGTTCTTGTGATAGTTTACTGAGAATGATGATTTCCAATTTCATCCATGTCCCTACAAAGGACATGAACTCATCATTTTTTATGGCTGCATAGTATTCCATGGTGTATATGTGCCACATTTTCTTAATCCTGTCTATCATTGTTGGACGTTTGGGTTGATTCCAAGTCTTTGCTATTGTGAATAATGCCGCAATAAACATACATGTGCATGTGTCTTTATAGCAGCATGATTTATAGTCCTTTGGGTATATACCCAGTAATGGGATGGCTGGGTCAAATGGTATTTCAAGTTCTAGATCCCTGAGGAATCGCCACACTGACTTCCACAATGGTTGAACTAGTTTGCAGTCCCTCCAACAGTGTAAAAGTGTTCCTATTTCTCCACATCCTCTCCAGCACCTGTTGTTTCCTGACTTTTGAATGATTGCCATTCTAACTGGTGTGAGATGGTATCTCATTGTGGTTTTGATCTGCATTTCTCCTAATAATCTAGATACAACAAATATATAGATATATGTTTTCTAAGTAATTTTACCTATAATAATCAAAAACTGGAAAAGTTGACTGGATAAACCAATTGTGGTATACCCATACTCAACAATAAAAAGGAATGAACTGGGACATGCCAGACATGGATCGATAGCAGAAGTATTATGGGAAGCAAAAAAGGTCATAGACAAAAGAGTTCCCATGAAGCTCAGAACGTATACAATGTTTTATGATAGAAAGCAGATCAGTGGTTTCCTAGGAGCTGAGGTTAGTAGGAAGTGGGGGAGGAGGACTGACATGGGTGGGTGCCAAGGAGGATGGGGTGCCAAGGAATGTGCTGGAGTGTTAGAAATGTTGTTCATCTTCATTTTGGTGATGATTCTATGAGTTTATGAATTTGTCAAAATTTGTTACAATGTACACATATAATGAGTGCATTCTAATATAGATATATGTGTATATATATATAAACTAAACTGCAAAGTTAATTTTGTTTTTTTAAGATGGGGTTTCACTCTTGTTGCCCAGGCTGGAGTGCACTGGCACGATTTTGGCTCACTGCAACCTCTGCCTCCCGGGTTCAAGCGATTCTCCAGCCTCAGCCTCCCAAGTAGCTGGGATTACAGGTGTCTGCCATGATGCCTGGCTAATTTTTTTGTATTTTTAGTACAGATGGGGTTTCACTATGTTGGCCAGGCTGGTCTCAAACTCCTGACCTCAAGTGATCCACCTGCCTCAGCCTCCCAAAGTGCTGGGATTACAGGCATGAGCCACTGCGCCCAGCCTGATTTTATGAAAAAAACAGCAGCAACAATAATCCGGAAAATTGGTAATCAGATGAATAACACCAGGGTAGGGGGACAACACAAGCAAAAATCAACACCCAATCATGACAGAAATTCTCAAACTAGGTACAGAAAACAACCTCTTCAACCAAAAAAGGCATCAACAAAAGACTAAATGCCTCCCTACACAGGAACAACAAGAATGTCCATTCTAACTCTGTAATCATGACTACACTTCAAAGGAGTCCTCAGTAGGACCCCGTAGTACATTTTGATGACAAATCTGCTTTCTTAGTCTCTGAGATGACCGTTTTATCCCATCCTTTCCTATTTTTCTTTAAACCTCTTACACCCATATCCTTGGTCTACTCTGAGATGATTATTTCACCTCATACTTTATTTTTCACAAGGTAAATCAATCTCTTACAAACTCTTCCTATGATAAAGTCTTCCTTCCTATCTACCATCCCTTCCTTCCTACCTACTATGCAAATCTTCCTACCATCAATCTCTCAAGAAGACAGAGGTCTATCCTGGCCATCACTCAAGACATGCCAAGTTATCTGGCCAGCTTAAAACTCAACCACAACTTGGGAGTATAAATATAGGTCTTACCCTAGAAATTCTAGAGAATTGATAAGTTTTCCATTTATCATCAACTCCTTTCATCAAAAGCAAAGACAAGTTCAACTCCTGAAATTAGCATAAAGCCACAGTAGGAAGACAGAAATAATTAATTCCCAACCTTTGGTTCCTCATCTTTGTAAATAGCTCTTGCCACTTAAAAAAAGGTAAATTTGGTGGTTTCTACCAACATGTGTATTAAATAGGAAAAGTAAAGAAAAACACAAAAAACATGTGCAATTTGCATAGTATTTGTTCCTTACCTGCTGGTGGCAGGTGCTGGGAAACGTATACTTTACAGAGTGAGGAGGATAATGACTTTGTTCTGTGCTGAATGCTCCTTGGTTGGGAGGGTAACCTGAACTTGACATTATCATAAAGAAGTCCTCACCAGACTGTGAGATCAATGCCAATAAACAATCATGTTTCTAGGAAAACATCTAAGCCGGATGGGAAAAAAGTAGAATTAATAAGAACTAAAACACCAAGTGTACTTCTAATAAATTATAACTATAGCTACATAAATAAAACCACAATTACCAGTAAAAGCTTCCTCTCAAGTATTTACTTAATAAAAGTTACCAAGGTTTGAAAACATTAATGTGTGATTTCTTTTTATATTTAAAATAGGTTAATATGTGACAAATAATATAATTAGCTATATAAAGTAAAAACAGTATATAAAAACAGCATATAAAAACAGCATAATATCTGGCACATAGTAACTGCTCAGTAATTACCTTTCTATAAATGTCTGAGGAATATAAAGACAAAAATACATGGTTTTAAATTTGGGAGTTGATAAGTCAATTGCGAAAAGAATTCAAGAGTAGTTTTAAGGTAAGCATTTCTGCAGAGGAAGTATTGTCTTTATTAAATAATTCTGAAGCAAGGATGATAAAATACTAAGTTTTGTAATCACAGATGGTAGGTAGATGGACATTTGTTATGTTACTCTTTGCATGCTTCTATGGAACTGAAATAGCAAATAAAGAAAAAGAAGGCCAGAAGCGGTGGCTCCTCCTGTAATCCCAGCACTCTGGGAGCTGAGGCAGGCGGATCACTTGAGGTCAGGAGTTTGAGAGCAGCCTGGCCAACATGGTGAAACTTCTTTTCTACTAAAAATACAAAAATTAGCCAGGCATGGTGACATGCGCCTGTAATCCCAGCTACTTGGGAGGCTGAGGCAGGAGAATCGCTGGAGCCTGGGAGGCGGAGTTTGCCATGAGGCAAGACCACGCCATTTCACACCAGCCGGAGCAACAGAGTGAGACTCCATCTCAAAAAAAAAAAAAAAAAGAAAAAGAAACAAAGAAAAATAAAGCTATCTTCATTATAAAGTATATTCCTACTTGTCCACAATTCTAGATTAATTTGATTTGTCTGTCTTTTCTTGTGCCAATGCCACACTTTTCAAATTACTCTAGTATTACGAGGTTTCATATCCAGCAGGGCAAGTTTCACCTCACTGTGCTTTGTTGTTGCTGCTACTTTCACCACCTTCCCAGCTATTCTAGCACATTTCTTCTTACACACAAGCATCAGAGTCAGCTTGTCAGGTCCCAGACAAATTCTGGATGAGAACACATAAATATTGAATTCACAGACTGACTAATGGGAGAACAGGTACCCTTATACGCCTGAGTATTCCAATCTTAAAACATGATTATCTATGTTTATGTTTCAGGATAACACAAATATTTATGTTATACATAATTAATATGGGAGTATTTTACATACATGTGGTAGAGAATATTACATATATATAAAAATGTGTGCAATAATATATAATTTCTATCTTAATTATATATAAAACTCCCAAGACAAAAATTTTATATACACATATACACATGTGCATATGTGCACATACACTCTTACTTTAAGACCAGAGTTCTATTATTACCTAATTGGGTGGTTTTAAAAAAATAGAATTTAAATATAAGATGAAAATTATATAATTGTATACATAAAAATATAACAGATATAATTTTATTTATATAAAATCTCCACCCATTTAATACTTTATTAGTAAAGTTTTAATTTTCTTTCCATCATTTCAAGGTATTTGGGAAGAGGGCAAATTCAAAAAATAATTCAGTATGACAAATTGATCAATTTCCCAGTTTTTATCAATATTTTCTTTATCCAGTTAGGTTTAGAAAATAAAATTTTCTAAGGAATTGTCTTTCAATCTAACTTTAAAACAAAACTTATAGGCTGGCCACAGTGGCTCACACCTGTAATCCCAGCACTTTGGAAAGTCAAGATCGGAGGATCTCCTAAGGCCAGGTGTTCAAGACCAGCCTGGGCAATGAAGCCAGACCTATCTCTACAAGAAAATAAAAATAATAATAATAATAATAATTAGTTAGGCAGCCAGGTGCAGTGGCTCATGCCTGTAGTCCCAGCACTTTGGGAGGCCAAGGCGGGCGGATCGCGAGGTCAGGAGATCGAGACCATCCTGGCTAACACGGTGGAACCCCGTCTCTATTAAAAATACAAAAAAGTAGCCGGGCATCGTGGTGGGTGCCTGTAGTCCTTGCTACTCGGGAGACTGAGGCAGGAGAATGGCATGAACCCAGGAGGTGGAGCTTGCAGTGAGCCGAGATCGGGCCACTGCACTCCAGCCTGGGTGACAGAGTGAGACTCTGTCTCAAAAAAAAAAAAAAAAGAAAAGAAAAAAATAATTAGTCAGGCATGGCTGTACACACCCATGGTCCCAGCTACCTGGGAGGCTAAGGCAGGAGGATCACTTGAGCCCAGGAGGTCAAGACTGCAGTGAGCCGTGATTGTGCCACTGCACTCCAGCCTGGGTGATACAATGAAACTCTGACTCAAAAAATAAAAGAAAAAACGTACAGAAAGAACTTTAAGGCCAGGCTTGGTGGCTCACGCACTTTAGGAGGCCAATGCAGGCAGATCATGAGGTCAGGAGTTCAAGGCCAGCCTGGCCAACATGGTGAAACCCAGTCTCTACTAAAGATACAAAAAATTAGCCAGGCATGATGGCACACGCCTGTAAACCCAGCTACTCAGGAGGCTGAGTCAGGAGAATCACTTGAAGCTGGGAGGTGGAGGTTGCAGTGAGCTGAGATGGTGCCACTGCACTCCAGCCTGGGTGAGGGGTCCAGACTCCATCTCAAAAAACAAAAACAAAAACAAAAACAAAAACAAAAAAAAAACTTTAAAAACTGCATGTGGTACCATGAAACATTTAAATATTTTATTTTTTTCTTTTTTTTATTTATTAATTATTATTATACTTTAAGTTTTAGGGTACATGTGCACAATGTGCAGGTTAGTTACATATGTATACATGGGAGACTTTAACACCCCACTGTCAACATCAGACAGATCGACGAGACAGAAAGTCAACAAGGATACCCAGGAATTGAACTCAGCTCTGCACCAAGCAGACCTAATAGACATCTACAGAACTCTCCACCCAAAATCAACAGAATATACATTTTTTTTCTGCACCACACCACACCTATTCCAAAATTGACCACGTAGTTGGAAGTAAAGCTCTCCTCAGCAAATGTAAAAGAACAGAAATTATAACAAACTAACTCTCAGACCACAGTGCAATCAAACTAGAACTCAGGATTAAGAATCCCACTCAAAACCGCTCAACTACATGGAAACTGAACAACCTGCTCCTGAATGACTACTGGGTACATAACGAAATGAAGGCAGAAATAAAGATGTTCTTTGAAACCAACGAGAACAAAGACACAACATACCAGAATCTCTGGGACGCATTCAAAGCAGTGTGTAGAGGGAAATTTATAGCACTAAATGCCCACAAGGGAAAGCAGGAAAGATCCAAAATTGACACCCTAACATCACAATTAAAAGAACTAGAAAAGCAAGAGCAAACACATTCAAAAGCTAGCAGAAGGCAAGAAATAACTAAAATCAGAGCAGAACTGAAGGAAATAGAGACACAAAAACCCTTCAAAAAATTAATGAATCCGGGAGCTGGTTTTTTGAAAGGATCAACAAAATTGATAGACCGCTAGCAAGACTAATAAAGAAAAAAAGAGAGAAGAATCAAATAGACGCAATAAAAAATGATAAAGGGGATATCACCACCGATCCCAAAGAAATACAAACTACCATCAGAGAATACTACAAACACCTCTATGCAAATAAACTAGAAAATCTAGAAGAAATGGATAAATTCCTGGACACATACACTCTCCCAAGACTAAACCAGGAAGAAGTTGAATCTCTGAATAGACCAATAACAGGAGCTGAAATTGTGCCAATATTCAATAGCTTACCAACCAAAAAGAGTCCAGAACCAGATGGATTCACAGCCGAATTCTACCAGAGGTACAAGGAGGAACTGGTACCATTCCTTCTGAAACTATTCCAATCAACAGAAAAAGAGGGAATCCTCCCTAACTCATTTTATGAGGCCAGCACCATCCTGATACCAAAGCCGGGCAGAGACACAACCAAAAAAGAGAATTTTAGACCAATATCCTTGATGAACATTGATGCAAAAATCCTCAATAAAATACTGGCAAACCGAATCCAGCAGCACATCAAAAAGCTTATTCACCATGATCAAGTGGGCTTCATTCCTGGGATGCAAGGCTGGTTCAATATATGCAAATCAATAAATGTAATCCAGCATATAAACAGAACCAAAGACAAAAACCACATGATTATCTCAATTGATGCAGAAAAAGGCCTTTGACAAAATTCAACAACCCTTCATGCGAAAAACTCTCAATAAATCAGGTATTGATGGGACATATAAATATTTTAAATAAATATATCATCCTTTCTCCTGATGTCACGTTTCCTGCTGTTGTGAAAGCTGACCAGGAGAAGAGTCACAAGACTCACCAGCTGTCCCTCAGTCTGTTTTCTCCCTGCTCCCTTCCAAGGCCCGAGGCATGGAGGTCAGCAAATCTTAAGGATTGGAAGGCTGAGATTACCCAACTAACACTGATTTGACAGGTGAGAAACGTGATGATCAGAGAAAGTCAATAATTCCTCCAATATCATAAAATTGTCTGTGGCAAAATGGGAAAAACTAATGTTTTCTGCAATGCTTTGCAGCTTTCTCAGCAAGTAGTGAACTAGGAGTAGCTGAGATGTTCACTAAGACCACACATTAAAACCACCTGAGGAGCTGTCTCCTCATCTATACATCTGGAACTGCTCCAGGTTGAATGGGAAAAGCCAACATGTGGCATTGTGGGGAGGGTTGATCTTTTTGGAAATAAACATTATATGTGGGACTTAAGAGTTTTTAAAAGTACCACAGAATACAAAGTGAAAAATCTCCTCACCCTTCTCCAGCTGCTACCCAGTTACTCTCCCAGAAGGCAACCAAAGTTACTAGTTTCTAGAGTGTCCTTTAGAATTATCCTACACATACATACACTCACACTTTTTCCCCTATGTAAATAGTGGCATACTAGAAACACACTGTTCTGTATCTTGCTTTTATTACTTAATATATCTTGGTAGGCTGGGTGTGGTGGATCATGCCTGTAATCCCAGCACTTTGGGAGACTGAGGCAGGTGGATCACAAGGTCAGGAGATCAAGATCATCCTGGCTAACACGGTGAAACCCCGTCTCTACTAAAAATACAAAAAAGTTAGCTGGGCATGATGGTGGGCGCCTGTAGTCCCAGCTACTCAGGAGGTTGAGGTGGGAAGAACCCAGGAGGCAGAGCTTGCAGTGAGCCGAGATCACATCACCAACCTCCAGCCTGGGCGACAGAGCGAGACTCCATCCCCCCCAAAAAAATATATATATATCTTGGCAATTATTCTCATGCATCTATGGTTCTTTCTATTGCTAAAGAGTATTTCACCCTATGGGCCAGGCACGGTGGCTCATGCCTGTAATCCCAGCACTTTGGGAGGCTGAGGCAGGTGGATCACCTGAGGTCGAGAGTTCGAGACCAGCGTGACCAACATGCTGAAACCCCGTCTCTACTGAAAATACAAAAATTAGCCAGGCATGGTGGCACATGCCTGTAATCCCAGCTACTCGAGAGGCTGAGGAAGGAGAATCACTTGAACCTGGGAGGCAGAGGTTGCGGTCAGCTGAGATCATGCCGTTGCACTCCAGCCTGGGCAACAAGAATGAAACTCTGTCCAAAAACAAAAGAATATTTCACTATATGAACGTTCATGCATTTTATAAAAGTTGTCCAACTAATTCTGATCTGCTGTCCTAAAACATGCTTTAAGTGATCTATCTCTGCACTCTCCTCCCAACTCAGACATCCCAAATAAATAAAGCTATAGATGGAATGCAGAGGCAAAAAAAAAAAAGATTTTAACCCAGGGTCATCCCATTTTTTTCTAACAGTGGCCTAAATGATTAGAAACCCATGAGGTACAATTTTTTAATGCACATTGTTTAACTTTCAGCTATGGTGAGTCCTGAGTTCAACAATTACACTCAATGTCTCTCAAAGTCACAAGTTAAATGACTTCTCCATTTTTTCCCTCATCTCAGTAATCCTTCCTGTTTTCCTAGTTTTGTGGTATGACTTTAATGGAGTTTAACATTATTATCTCAAAAAACCCCCAAAAAAGTCAGTTTTATTTAAAAGTACTGTTCGCCCAATACAGAAGGAAAAAAAAAGTAAAAACACTAGCAAAATCAGGAAATTAGCCCCTACTGGCATACAAATTTACAGGTCAAAGCAAGCCCTTCCTGTCCTCTCATGAACTGCAGCCTGGAGACCACTACAACCTCCTTCCTCAAAACTTATCCACAAGATACATGGCAACAGTGCTCAGATATTGTTTTTTAACCAGAATGTTTTCCTCAAAAGTCTTAAATGAAAGCTAAATGTACAAAAGGTACAATGGGGAAACATTCTGATCTAGTGAGAATTGGAGACCTAGGATTCATCTTTTCAGTCTCCCCCTGCCCTTCCCCATCCCTCCCTCCACCCTTCACTCCAGTCCTGGCTCACTAAGATACCTCGGCAGAATACTTTACATTTGAAACCCACTGAAATGAAAGAATCTAAAGTTCAGACTGAAAGGGAAGGGAGCACCTTAAGTGGCAGTATCAAATTACGATTTCAGTTCTTAGCAACAAAATTCATTAACTCAGGGTAGTTACATGGTTGACTCATGAACTAAAAAAATTTTATGAATTATTTAAGAAATCTGATCAAGATTTTATGAGCAACTTCCTCATCTCTTACATATCAACACATAATGTTTTAGGATAAGAATAATATAGTAATAATTATATGTCACTGTCATAAAAGACAATAGCACTTCTAACTGAATTATACAGATAAACCCAGAACTAGCCTCTTATATATTGCAAACAGGTAATACAATATTGCAAAATGAAATTGAACTATTTAAGTTCCTTTTTAAATCTTCTCATATTAAATAAACACACACATATTTACTCAACAGGAAAATCTTGCAACAACAAAATTTCAAATACTATCCTGCCAAAAAACAAGCAATTTTTCCTCTCAGCAGGAACTCCTGGCTTTTGGCCCATAACCTTTGCATAACGAAAATATGTTATGCAAAGGTGTTCAAGGTGGCCTAAACTATCTTGGAAAAAAAGCTGAAAATGGCCGGGCACAGTGGCTCATGCCTGTTATCCCAGCACTTTGGGAGGCCAAGGCCAGTGGATCACAAGGTCAGGAAATCAAGACCATCCTGGCCAACTTGGTGAAACTCCATCTCTACTAAAATACAAAAAAAAAAAAAATTAGCCAGACATGGTGGCGCACACCTGTAGTCCCAGCTACTCGGGAGGCTGAGGCAGGGGAATCGCTTGAATCCGGGAAGTGGAGGTTGTAGTGAGCTGGCATCGTGCCACTGCACTCCAGATTGATGACAGAGCGAGACCCCATCTCAAAAAAAAAAAAAAGAAAAAAAAAGCTAAAAATGTACTTCACAGTGGCAGGACTGCAGATGCCACTTCAGATGAGCAAGAATGAATCCACCAAGCGTCACAATAGAGGTGAAGCCTACATTTCACCAAAGCAGAAAAAGGATCCTACAAAATATGCAATTTTTAACTGATAAAATAATAAAACCTCCTGATACAAAAGTATGGGATAGGGCAATGTCTCTATGACATTCAAATGCTAAAATATTAGTTATTAAACTGAAGCAAATTAGGTCACACCAGTTCCCACAAAGCTGTCCAGCTCTAGATCAATTCTAAAAGTATGTTAGGCAAGACAAGGCTAAGAAGGACCACCACCCTGGGCATCCCGACACCTAAAATCCTCCAACCTGGGGATAATTTAAAGAAAGCCGACCTCCTAAACTTATTACAGAGTCCAGCATCCAGGAGAGGAAAGACTAGAAATTATCTAAGTGAATTCTGTAATTTGTACAAAACCAGAGTGGTGCTGTATTGGAATGAATTTTCTCCTATAAAATAAACTAAAGCATTCTTCCCTTTTGGGGGGAAAAAAGCTACTGCTTCTCAGCCTTTTGGTTAAGATCTAATCTGGGGGAATGCCATTGACAAGGTATTTTATTTGCAGCCTCTTTTGACATCATGACATCTTACTTAAAGACAGAGAACAAATGGAAGCTAAAGAAAAAGCTTTTTAGTTAACCTATCCTACCTCTTATAAAGTATGATATTGAAAGAAAAATTTGAATAAGGATATAATTATTTGATAAATCTATGGGTACACATATTCAATAAGTAATTCTGGCCAGGCACAGTGGCTTATGCCTGTAATCCCAGCACTCTGGGAGGCCTAGGCAAGTGGATCACTAGAAGCCAGGAGTTTGAGACCAGCCTGGCCAAAAAGGCGAAACCCCATCTACACTAAAAATACAAAAACTAACTGGGTGTGGTGGCACATGTCTGTAATCCCAGCCACTCAGGAGGCTGAGCATGAGAATCACTTGAACTCAGGAGGTAGAGGTTGTAGTGAGACAAGATCGTGCCACTGCACTGCAGCCTGAACAACAGAACAAGACTCTATCTCAAAAAATAATAATAAATACATAATTCTTAAATGAAAGAAAAATGATGCTACTTTACCTCTACGTAAAGTGCTGTCCCAAGACAGCAGTACAATGTAATAATATCCAACTGAGAACTCTGTGGTATGTCGGCACTACATTGAACAATTTCTCTGAACTGAACAACACTCACTCACTCAACTTCTAAGAACAAATATATTTCAAAACCAGCCAAGCGCAGTGGCTCACGTCTCTAATCCCAGCACTTTGGGAAGCAGAAGAAGGTGGATCACTTGAGGTCAGGAGTTCAAGACCAGTCTGGCCAACCTGGTGAAACCTTGTCTCTACTAAAAATACAAAAAAAAATGGCTGGGCATGGTGGCTCACACCTGTCATCCCAGCACTTTAGGAGGCTGAGGCGGGAGGATCACGAGGTCAAGAGTTCAAGACCAGCCTGACCAACATGTGAAACCCCATCTCTACTAAAAATATAAAAATTAGCCAGGTGTAGTGGCATGTACCTGTAATCCCAGCTACTTGGGAGGCTGGGGCAGGAGATTCACTTGGACCCGGGAGGCAGAGGTTGCAGTGAGCAGAGATCACACCACTGCATTCCAGCCTGGGTGACAGGGTGAGACTCCATCTCAAAAAAAAAAAAAAAAAAAAAAAAAAAAATTAGCCAGGTGTGGTGGTGCACAACTGTAATCCCAGCTACTCAGGAAGCTGAGGCATGAGAATCACTTGAACCTGGGAGGCAGAGGTTGCAGTGAGCCAAAATCGCACCCCTGCACTCCAGGCTGGACGACAGAGCAAGATTTCATCTCAAAACAAACAAACAAACAAAAAAGAACAAATATATTTCAAAAGCAAAATGGATGACTACATGCCAATTCCCTCCCTGTTTAACACAAAAGAGCAAAGAAATTAAGATAAGAAAAATGTTAATGTAGATATTTGGCCTGGATTAATAGATGTAACAATATCTAAGTGGATATTACTAAAAGAGTTACCATTTATTGCGCTCTAGATAGTGTGCTCTAGGCAGTGTGCTAAGACTTGGTGTGTGCATGAGCTCACCTAAAAATCTGGTTCCACTATTAGCTCTAAGGCTGTAGGGAAGCTACATAACTTCCTCAAGCTATGTTTTTCTAACTCAGAGACAGATACCTTAAAGATCATCTGCTGCTGCCTCCCCTTTGACCTACTAACAGAGACTACAGGTTATTAAGCAATATAAAACAGGGTTATTAACAGACTGTTTTTTGCTGCACCCCCCTCAACACCGCCGAGCTCCATAAATCTTAAAGTCAAACGCTCTTAGCCTACTTTATTTTGGTACACACCTTAGAAACAAACAGAACTATCAAACACCTGTGAAGGCAAAGATCAGATCTGTTCTGCTCTACACGGCCTCTGCAGCAGCTAGCAGTACTTAGCTCTCAGTAGCACACACTCCAACAGCAAGTTGTTTAGCTGTTCCTTACACACACACACACACTCAGACTCTGAAGCTTCCCAGGCCTCTCCATCTAACTACCACCATCCTTACCTCTTGCTGCAAAAACTAACTGGTCTTCCCACTTCAATACTTTCTCAACTCAAAAGGCCAAATGTTCTTTTTAAACCTTAAATCAGAACATGTCACTCTCCTGCTTCAGATTCCCCAAGGATTTCCTACGCACTGCAAATAAAGTCTAAATTACTTACGATGACCCAAGGCCCTACTTGATTTGGCCTGCTTACTTTCCAGATTGCTCACTAGGACCCAGCAACATGAGTTTCCCTTCAGTTTCTTCAGGAGCCCTTCTCTGCCAGGTCCTTCCTAGCTAGGCCTTTGTCCTTCACTGTCTGCCAGGAATGCTGTTCCTGGCTCATTCAGGTGGCTAGCTCCTCCTCAAACTTAAGGTCTCAGTTCAAATGTCATCTCAGAAGAGTCTTTCCAACCACCCTGCATATAAGGTAAGCTCCCACTAGTTACTCTCATTCGCATCACCCTTTTGGTTCCTTTATAGGTTTATCATGATCTGAAATGGATTACGTACTTCATTTTATTTGAGTATATTCTGTCTTCTCTCACTAGAATAAAAACTACCTGTTTGATTCTCTATAATATTTGTTGAATAAAATAAACAAACTCCCATTCATGGATCTGATGTTTTTTAAAATAAACAAGAAATATACAAGACTTATTTGTACAGGACTTATTTGAAGCAAAGTTTGAAAATCTACTGAGAGACATAAAAATCTATTAGAACACAGGACAGAAAGTGCATAACGATGTCAATTTCCCCAAACTTCACCTACAATTTCAGTATTCACAATCAACATTCAGTATTCAATAAAAATCTCTATGATTTCTTTTTGAATGTCACAGAATGATTCTAAAGTTCATCTAGAAGAACACATAGACCAGAATTGTCAAAGTCTGAAAAAAAAGAGTAATGAAGAGGTAACTAACCCCATCTGCATTAAAATTATAAAATGATAGTAATTTAAAGTGTATGGTAATACACAAGAGACAAAAATAACAAGACCAATCAGAAATAGTCCCAAACACATTTAGTAAATGACAAAAGCTGCAATTCTAATAGTGGGGCAAAAAATGGATTGTTCGCTAAATGGTGCTGACACAACTAGCTAGTTGGGGTAGAATTCACACACAATTTTATCCCCCAAAATATGTCTCACTTCTTATACCAGAAATAAATTCCAGATGGATCAAACAATTAGAAGTTTTAAAAAGAGAAGGAAAAGGAAAAAAAGAAACCATTGAAGTATTAAATACAACCTGGGGACTTCTTTGTTTTAAAAATACAAAAAGGCATGCAGTTAAAAGTCTTCCTCTCACTCATTCTTCTTACTATGACAACCAATGTTTCCAAATATCATATATCCTGTGATATACAAGCAAAAATGTATACATTGTTTTTCATCTTTAAAGCAAAGACACATAGAGGCATATAATGCTCCTCACTTTGTTTTTCTAGTTTAGTAGATAGGTGAATATTTTACATTTTGGAGCAAGGAAAGTCTTAAGTAGAGCACAAAACACAAAAGTCACATAAATAAATTAATAACAGTCATAGCTAACATTTATTATTTACTTACTTTGTGCCAGCCACTATGCCTAATGCTATTTACATTATCTCCATTTTACAAATAAGGAAATTAAGGTGTACAGAGGTTAAATAATGTGCCCAAGTTCCCATAGCAGCACAGTGCTGGGTTTGGATTTATCTGACTACATAACATTACAAAAGAATAGCTGGGGGGATATGAGCACACGTACGAAAAAAGTGAATAAGGCCAGGCACGTTGGCTCACGCCTGTAATCCCAACACTTTGGGAGGCCCAGGCGGGTGGATCACCTGAAGTCAGGAGTTTCAGACCAGCCTGACCAACATGGAGAAACCCCATGTCTAGTAAAAATACAAAATTAGCCAGGCATGGTGGTGCAGGTCTGTAATCTCAGCTACTCAGGAGGCTGAGGCAGGAGAATCACTTGAACCCAGGAGGCGGAGGTTGAGGTGAGCTGAAATCACACCATTGCACTCCAACCTGGGCAACAAGAGCACAACTCTCCCTCAAAAAAAAAAAAAAAAAAAAAAAGAAAAGAAAAAGAAAGAAATAAAAAAGTGAATATGTAGAGAACTTTTAACCTGTTAAAAACCAGTAACCCCATCAGAAAATGAACAAAGAACAAAAGTAGGCAATTTATAAAAGACATATGGCCAGGCGCAGTGACGCACACCTGTAATCCCAGCACTTCGGGAGGCTGAGGTGGGCGGACCACCTGAGGTCAGGGGTACAAGACTAGCCTGACTAACATGGTGAAATCCTGTCTCTACTAAATACATAAATTAGCTGGGCATGGTGGCAGATGCCTGTAATCCCAGCTACTTGGGAGGCCGAGGCAGGAGAATCTCTTGAACATGGGAAGCAGAGGTTGCAGTGAGCCGAGATCGTGCCACTGCACTCCAGCCTGGGCAACAAGAGCGAGTCTCTGTCTAAAAAGAGAAAAAAAAAGGCCAGGTGTGGTGGCTCACGTCTGTAATCCCAGCACTTTGGGAGGCCAAGGTGGGTGGATCACCTGAGGTTGAGAGTTCAAGACCAGCCTGGCCAACATGGAGAAACCCCATCTCTACTAAAAATACAAAATTAGCCGGGAGTGGTGGTGCATGCCTATAATCCCAGCTACTAGGGAGGATGAGGCAGGAGAATTGCTTGAACCCAGGGTGCAGAGGTTGCAGTGAGCTGAGATCAAGCCATTGCACTCTATGCACTCTAGCCCGGGCAACAAGAGCAACACTCCGTCTCAAAAAAAAAAAAAAAAAAAAAAAAAAAAAAAAAAAAAAGAAAGAAAGAAAAGAAAGAATTACAACTCTCTTCATAATAAAAAATGTTCAGCCTCAATAGTGATTGACAAAAGGCCATCAGAATCACATTTTTTCAGTTCCTAAATTGCCAAAATGTTTTAAACTATAATATCTAGTATTGGCCAGGGCATGGGGCATACCTGAATACTATTGGTAGCTTTACAAATTGGTACAACAACCTTTTGGAAGGAAAATGTATAAATATCTATCCATATCTACATTATTCACATCTTTTGATTTCAGCAACTCCACTTCTAGGAATCTATCCTACAAAGGTGTTTGTACAAGTACACAAAATACATATACATACGTACATGTGCATAAATATTCATACACACACACACAATTGTTTATTGCTTTCTTTTTCTGGCAACAACAAAAAAAAATCCAGTGACCATATGTTGAATAAGCAAATTATGGTATTTTCTTTTTTTCTGTTTGAAACAGAGTCTCACTCTGTCGCCCAGGCTGGAGTCCAGTGGCATGGCTCACTGCAACCTCCACCTCCGAGTTTCAAGTGATTCTCCTGTCTCAGCCTCCCAAGTAGCTGGGATTACAGGCACATGCCACCATGCCTGGCTAATTTTTGAATTTTTAGTAGAGATAGGGTTTCACCATGTTGGCCAGGCTGGTCTTGACCTCCTGACCTCTGGTGATCCAGCCACCTCGGCCTCCCAAAATACTGGGAAAACAGGAGTGAGTCACCATGCCTGGCAAATTATGGTATTTTCATGTACTAGAAATGGGGTATTAAGTTGCTGTTAATGATTGATAACTCTGAAATAAATAGACAAACTGGAAACAGTAGTATACAAAAGAATAGTATATTATGATCCCATAATATAGAAAATTATGCAAACACAGAAAAAAAAAGGAAGAATATTCAACAGTCTCAGTAGATTACATCCAGGAAGTGGTTCTTTCAATTTCATTATATATAAAAAATAATGTATTACTTATAATTAGTGAAAGATAAGATTTTAAAACAGCATACCCTCCTTCATGCATTAAAATAATTTTGTGTGAATATGAAGTAACGTCTTTCTCCCCCCTCAACAGAATGTATATACTCCTACATCAGGTATATTTACGTTCTGCATATTTCAGGTTATAACTCCTAGATAGCACAAGTTTTGATTTCATTCCAAATACCTCCAAATACATAAAAGTTGTTGTAATTAAAAATGAATTTAAAAATCTTAAAAGTAATGCAAAGTTAAACATCTTTGAACAGAAACTCAAAGTCATGATGATGACTACTTAAACATTTTCAAAATTACATAAATCTCTATGTTATTGCCAAGGGAAATGAATTGCCTAAAACAAATTACTCTGAATGGGAACAGTATACGACAGTGATAATGGCAAGAAGAATATCTGTCAGTTCAACCAAGTATGGGGTAAAGGGGCAATCTATAAGCATAAAGGTGACTCTCATCATAAATCTGAGTCAAATTTTCCTAGAAAAATGTAACCTTCTCCAGGCGCGGTGGCTCACTCCTGTAATCCCAGCACTTTGGGAGGCTGAGGCAGACCGATCACGAGGTCAGGAGATCGAGACCATCCTGGCTAACATGGTGAAATCCTGTCTCTACTAAAAATAGAAAAAATTAGCCGGGCGTGGTGGCGGGCACCTGTAGTCCCAGCTACTCTGGAAGCTGAGGCAGAAGAATGGCGTGAACCTGGGAGGTGGAGCTTGCCGTGAGCCGAGACCATGTAACTGCACTCCAGCCTGGGTGAGAGCGAGACTCCGTCTCAAAAAACAAAAAAAAAGAAAGAAAGAAAGGAAAGAAAAATGTAACCTCAATATATTTGGTTTTGATATCAGTTTACTTGTGTATAACAAAGAATAAAAACAGCCAAACAGCCCAAATTTTGTTCCTTGAGTACGCTGTAATGGGGGAAAGAAATCCAAATAAGTTGGGAATCTTGACGTTTCCTTTACTCCTGACTAATCTACTTAAGAATTTAATTTTTTATATAAAACTAGTCGATACTATTCTTTCAAAGGGAGTCCTAAATTCTATTATAATCAACCAACTGTTCCATGTTTCTTTTCTTTTTTTTTTTTTTTTTTTGAGATGGAGTCTCGCTCTGTCACCAGGCTGGAGTGCAGTGGCACAATCTCGGTTCACTGCAACCTCTGCCTCCTGGGTTTAAGCGATTCTCCTGCCTCAGCCTCCTGATTAGCTGGGACTATAGGTGCGTGCCACCATGCACAGCTAGTTTTTTTTTTTTTTTTTTTTTTTTTTTGTATTTTTAGTAGAGACGGGGTTTCACCATGTTGGCCAGAATGGTCTCGCTCTCTTGACCTCGTGATCCGCCTGCCTCGGCCTCCCAAATTGCTGGGATTACAGGCATGAGCCACGGTGCCGGCCAATCTTCCCATATTTCTAATATCCAGTTTTTTCCTAGGATTGAAACTACTCCAAAATTCCCTGCATATATAAATTAAAACATTATTGCATTCTAATATTATCTAGAACCATGAGTGCTGTCTAGGATGAACCAATCCCATATTTACTTTCTCTTCCTCCCCCAAATCCCAATAAACAGAATTTTTTTTTCTTTTTTAAAGAAATGCTTTTAACTGGGCTCAGTGGCCTGCACCTATAATCCCAGCACTTCAGGAGGCCAAGGTGGGAGGATCACTTGAGCCCAGCAATTTGAGGTCAGCCTGGGCAACATAATGAGACCCTGTTTCTACAAAATAAAAGAAATTGACCAGGTGTGGTGGCACACACCTGTAGTCCCAGCTACTCGGGAGGACCGTGTGAGCCCAGGACTTGGAGGCTGTATTGAACAATGATCACACCACTACACTCCAGCCTGGGCAACAGAGAGAGACCCTCTCTGTAAAAAAGAAAAAAAAAAAGAAATATTTTGATAATTTACTAAATACAGCTATGTTAGTCACTGACATTGGTGAAATTTCTACCTGTTTTTTAATTTCCAAAAACTATTCAGCATCAAACTGCCATATGTGTATCAGACATCTTCTACAGCATCCACACTAACTCTAGCTGCTAAGCTCTTTTATGCATTCAACAAGTATCTACTACTCCTGGGCACAGGGTGTTATTCTGAGAGTGGGAAAAGAGGAAAAAAAAATTAAAAACTCAGATACAGACATGCCTACAAAGGGCTTATGGTCTAGAGGCAAAGGATCAAGAGTTTCCAGAGAAAAAAATACATTTTGGAGAAGAGGGAATAGGAGAGACACTTCCTGGATGATGTAATATGTGATCAAACCCTTGAAAAATAGGATAAATTTAGATGTAGTAGAGTCTGGAAGAGTAAGGGAGGAAAGGAGTATTCCAGAAGCAAGCATCGTAACAAGAAAAAACAAACAAAAAATTCTTCTTAATGCAACACAAAATAGCCCAAGTAGAATAAAGAAATATGCCATGCTTCAATATTTATGTAAAGCTTATCGGCTTAATAAAAATATGCCTTTTCCTTTACAATAAATTTTATAGGCTGGGCATGGTGGCTCATGCCTGTAATCCCAGCACTTTGGGAGGCCATGGTGGGAGGATTACTTCAGCCCAGAATTCAAGACCAGGCTGGGCAAAACAATCAGATCCCATCTTTATTTTTAAAAAAATAAAATAAAATAAAATAAATGTTATAGCATGAATACATACAGAAAATGAATACTACAAATGAGCTTTTTGATGTAAAAACATTCATAAAGAATACAGTCGGCCAAGTGTGATGGCTCATGCCGTAATCCCAACACTATGGGAAGCCAAGGCACAGATAACTTGAGGCCAGGAGTTCGAGATCAGCCTGGCCAACATGACGAAATTCTGTCTCTACTAAAAATACAAAAATTATCCAGGCATGGTGGCATATGCCTGTAATCCCAGCTACTTGGGAGGCTGAGCACGAGAATCACTTGAACCTGACAAGTGGAGGTTGCAGTGAGCTGAGATTGTGCCACTGCACTCCAGCCTGGGCAACAGAGCAAGACTCTGTCAAAAAAAAAATTCATGATTGTGCTATTTATCTAAGCTTTTATATTAATAAAACAATTGAAATCCTTCATACTTAAAAAAAAAATCCAGAAGTCTGAGAGTAGGCAAAACAAACAATAGATAATTTACAAAATAATTTAACTTATTTGTAGGCTGGGTGCGGTGGCTCACGCCTGTAATCCCAGCACTTTGGGAGGCCGAGGTGGGCGGATCACCTGAGGTCGGGAGTTCAAGACCAGCCTGACCAATACAGAGAAACCCTGTCTCTACTAAAAAATGATTTTAACACTGTCTTTATTTCCCAAAGATTACTGAAGTCATGTGAAATAAAAGGCATTAGAGATTCTATTTTTCTGACAAAATATTTAAGAGCCTTCCTTTTCTTCTAAGCCAAGTAATTAGGGCTCCTTTATATATCCATCACATACAGAACACTTCTAGACAGGAAAAGATCCAGCAGTTGTAAGTTTTTCTTTCTCATTTTATGAATCCTAACACAACTTCCACAGACCATCTATGGCATGAACTTTCTGACTTTTCCTGTATTTCCCTCTTTCATAATCAGTTATTCTACTTTAGAACAAAAATTTGCCATACAAGATCCTCTCATATAACATTTCTTTCCTTCATAACTTTTCTTACCATAAATGCATCTTCATATCCACAACTTTCTTTAGATCTCTCTCCCTGATTTCTGATGCCCACTGAAACCTAAAAGATCAGATAACGCAAAGCAAAACAGAGGAGAGCCTTAGATTTTGAGAGAGACCTGTCTGCCTGATGTTCTTGGGGTTCCATGAGGACAACAGAGGTTTCTCCTAAAATGGGGTTAGTAGCACCTTCTGTTTTTCTTTAAGGAGTCCCAGCCTGTCAGAAATTACCTTATGTCCTGTCATGTGGGCACTGATTGGCAACAAGACAGACTAGGGAACAGCTGGCAACAAGACAGACAACTGAGCAGAAAAAGAAAAACTTACTACAGTCCCCACTGTAAAGATGGATAAAGTGAGGCACCATGCAGTTTAAAAATTCATGTTACATAGAGTTGGGCTCCACAGCTCACTCTCTTAACCATACTGTAATTTTGCTGAATCTATGCCCAGTGACTGATGCACCTGTATGGTACCTTATGGCCCCCTTAGTGCTTAGAACCTGGGTTTCATTCCTGCTCTACAGCTATATAATTTAACAATTTTCCTCTGAATTTGTTGGATTCTAACCCCATATTTCTAAAATTTTATTAATATTACTGAATCTTAAAGGGAGCCGTGATGTCTTTAGTCTTTAGAAATATTAAGCCTATAAACAAAGGACTATATGAAGTTAAACTGTATTCAAATTTCTACATGATTTAAAACATTGAGGCAAAGTATTAAGAAAGACACCTAAGAAACTGCAACCAATCTACTCTGGACAAAAATTTAGATACTATCTCTTCAAAATAAGCTACCTAGTGGTATTTATACATATTCTTCCATATATCAACAGTATCTTACATGCTCATAGTCTTAAAAATAACTAAAAAGTGTCAGAATTATAGGCCTTACACCTTTCTGTTGGCTTGAAAAATGATACGAACTGCATAAACTTCTGGAGTGACCAGTTTAAAAAAAGAGTTCATACCAATGGTAGTAATACTAAGAATCAAAGAGGGCTAAACACTGCAGGTTCTTAAAGGAGAAAGTTAATAAAACCTTGTTTTTGGTTGTGAATCTTTGCCTTAACAACATTATACACATGATTCTCTCCTATTCTTTTTCTTCTTGCAAAGATGTGGTGATGAACCAGGTTTGCTCATGCACATGACAATACTCTTGAAAATAGGTGCAGAGAAAAATATGAAGGGAATATGGTTCACTTAATCATCTCATAAATTACAACTTATTACCCCTGTGACTCTTGCATAGCTCCAGAAAAAATGTGTGAGAGAGATGAAATGGCTGTTTGCTACCAATATTTTATGTGATGCTTCATTTTTTCATTCCTTGAATAACACAACGCATTAGCCTATTTATGCCAGAGGTTGCAATTTTTTGAATTTTTGCATAAGTGAAAAATCAGACCTTGTCGATGACATTTAGCAGTAGGATATAAGTAATTCCCACATGCTTAGCGTGGAACACTAGGCGTAAGTGCGTTAACACAATTATGAGAGCATAGCTTTCAAGTAACTAATTATACAACTGACTTTTTTTCCTCATCTCTAAAACATAGTAAGGGATCAGTTATTTAAAAAATACAACAGTGACAACTATTTTATTTTTAACTCAGTTTTGGTTTGTTAAGGCCCTTGCTTGGCATAAAAAAAAAACAGGAAGAGAAACAATAATACAAACATGAAATAGAAGCAATAGCAAAAGAAAATGAAGAGGAACAAGAAAATGAGAAGAAAATACACAATGGAAGAAAGGAAAAGGAACAGGCATGGGAATTAGAAGGCTCAGTATGATACTTTTTATCCCCTCCTCGATTCATAAAATTTGAGTAACTGCAAGAGTATTACAAGAGAAAACAAGCGAAAGTATACACAAATAGTCACCCCCTAAATTTTGTTAAGAATGAGAGAATGCTGCCACTCATGCCTAGCTCAGGCACCAGCAGGAGGGCACACTCCAGAGATTTCAGGAGAAGAGGGAGGACTCCTCTTTGCCCTAGGTGTACCACCACCACTGCCACCGAGACCTTTGTTACAGCATCCACAGGTTCCTCCCCATCCCAGAACGGGATGGGCCCTGCAGTGTTCCTACTCCCCCGTCCCAGCCCCCAGACTTCCTACTGCTACCACCACTAGCACCAATGCCAATACAACCAGTCACCCTCAATGTACGAGCCCACCCTACCAGGCTCCTACCACCTGGCCCCGTGGGTGCCCTCCTGTCGCTCCAGTCGAGCTGTGGTCTCCATCTCCACCACCAACTGCATGAGGCAAGCTGCAGAGCCACGTCATCTGCTCGACCCTACCACAGGCGACTCCTCCTTCTCCTCCTTCAGCCTGGCTTGGAGCAGCTGGGCAGGCAAAGCCAGAAGAGCCCAAAACAGGACTCAGGGAGTGGAACCGTTAGAGCCTCACCTTCTCATGCTGATGACTGGGTGTCAGGGATCAGTTTCATTGAAGGCACTCACACCCACCTTCCAAAGTCCAACCTCTTCTTCTGGCAAAAGCTGGCCAGGAACTGGGGCCTGGGATGGGAGTGAGTGCCTTCACTGAAACCGGCCCCTGGCCAAGTCCAGCTGGCCAACAATTGCTGGGCCCACCAAGGCTGCCCTCCTCGGAGAGCCTGAGTAGGAGAAACTCAGACCCAGCCAGCCCTCCCCACCCAAGGGCTGGTTCCCATTCCTGACACCTCCACCCACAGTGCCCTGTACCCCACTTCCCCCATCGTGCCCACTACTCCCTGCCTGGTAGTCCCAGGTGGTCTTCACAACACAGAGCATGAGCGTGGGGCAGGAAACCACAGTGGGTGTGGAGGCCCTGCTGTGCAATCTAGCTCACATGGGAGAAAATCGCCTTCTAGAGTCTGGAGTCCGAGAAGAGGAGAACCATCCCTTACTTGGAGGCTACCAGAAGAAGGAGGTCACTGCTGTCGCTGCCGCTGCCACCTCCTCAGCTCACCAATGCCGCTGGCAGTGTAGCCCCCATGGCACCCCTAATCTGCTCCCTGCCACTAGCAGTGTAGCCCATGGATAGCACATCCAACACACGCTACAGTTTCAGACAATGTAACCCCAATACCCCCCCCAAAGCACTCCCCCCACACCTCAGGGAGCATACCACCCAATAGTGCCCACAATCTGACCCAGCCACGGGCAGTTCAGCTCCTGATGGTGCACCCCCCAGTCACAGGCAGTGCAGCACCCAACAACGCCCCCAACTGCCAGCATTGTAGCCCCAGATAACTCCACCCAACCCACCCCCTGCCACAGGCAGTGCAGCAGAAGATAGCACCCCTAATCCTTCACCAGCCGCTGGCAATACACGCTAGTGTACACAATCTGCCTCCCCCCACCACCCCTGCCACCACGGGCAGTATAGCCCCAGATAGCCAGCCAACCTGCCCCACAGCCAGCAATGCAACACCAGAGAGTGCCCCCAACCAGAACACTGCCACAGGCAGGGTAGCCTCTAGCAGTGAGCCCCAATAGGACACCCAACCCTTGCCCCCAGAGGCATACAGGGCAGGCCCAGAAACTCACCTACCCCATCACATTTCTACCACTGTGGCTGAGCTGCAGTCTCCGACATCACTGACAATCACAGCGAGGCGAGCCATGATGGCACAGGTTCCAGCCCCCAGCATGTGGCAGTGCCTCTTCCTTCTAGTTCTCCAGCCCAGCAGAAGCTCCTGCTGCCCGCCGCCCTCCTACTGCTCTATCGCCACCACCAACCGTAGCGAGGTAGTGACCCAGGCTCCAGGCTCTAGGCTCCAACCATCCTCCAGCCTCCATCCATCTTCCAACCTCCAGCAGGTGGAAGGTTGCGGCCTCTTCCAGTCCTCTAAGCTGGGCACAGAGTAGCTCCTGCGCTCGACACAGAAGAGCCTGAAATGACCTGACGCGACCTCAGCATACGAGGTTATGTAAATGCAGTTCCTGGATTACATGTTCTGATTGGACAAGAAAAAAAAAACCTCTAGGCCTACTCTGATTGGACTTTATTTTCATGCTGTGATTGGTTGTGTTAAGACTCGCTCTTATCCAATCAGAACATGATCATAAAGTCCAATCAGAGCAAGCCTGGAGGTTTTTTTCTCATCCAATCAAAACATGCAGTCCAGGAACCTCCATAGGCATAACCGCAGTATATAAATGATGCTGAAGCATGATCACGTTTTTTCAGGTTCCTGTATCTTCCTGTCGAGTTGCTGGCTGCCCGATGTAGAGGACTAGGAATCAGGAGTCAGTGGCCGTATGCTGGAGGCTGGAGCCGAGGGAGCGTAGCTCCCCTCGCTGTGGTTGTTGGCAGCAACGGAGAGATAGCAGCGCGGCTGGAACGGTAGGAGAAGGAAAAAAGTTTTGGGATAGATGGAGGGGATTAAAGACGGTAATTAGTGCCAAAGCAAAAAAAGGATAGCTTAGCCGGAGAAGGCATTGCAAAAAGATGGCGGCAAAAAGATGGTGGGGAAAAAAGTTTTTGGTTAGATAGAGGTGTAAAAACAGGGTGGGAAGCGGGAGGGAAGGAAGATTTTGCAGAAAGACAGTGGGTAAAAAGTTTAAGGGTAGATGGAAGGGGTAAAGAGGGTGGCAAGTGGGAGGAGGAAAATGAGGGAGGTGATGGGGGAAAACGGGGCAAGCAGTAGGGAGAGAAGGTTTTGCGAAAAGACGGTGGGGCGAAAATACAGTGGGTGGGGGAAGTTTTTGGGTTGAGGAGCAAAAGAGGGTAGCAAGTGGGAGAAGGGAAAAGAGGGTAGCCAGCAGGAGGAAGATAAGGTTTTGTGAAAAGACAGTGGCAGAAAAGAAAGACGGTAGAGAAAGAAAAGACGGTGGGTAAAAAGTGTTTTGATAGATGGAGCAGGGAAAGAGGGTGACGAGGAGGAAGAAAGAGGGTGGCAAGAGGGAGCAGGGATAGGGGGTTGGGAAAACGACGGAAAAACAGTTTGGGGTAGGTGGAGTGCAAAAAAAGAGGGTGGCAAGCAGGATAGGGGAAAGAAGAGCACGAGCGGTAAAGGGGGGAGACTTTGAAAAGGGGGAAGTTTTGGGGTGTAGATGGAGGGGGAAAGAGGGAGGTGAATAGGAGTGGGGAGAAGGCTTTGTGAAAAGACGGGGGAAATGTTTTTGGGTAGATGGAGAAGGGAAAGAGAATGGCAAGGAGGAACAGGGGGAAAGACTATGAAGAAAACAGTTTTTGGGTGGATGAAGGGGGAAAAGAGGGTAGTGAGCAGCAGGAGTGGAGAGAAGGTTTTGGGAAAAGATGGGGGAAAATGTTTTTGCTTAGATAAAGGAGCAAAAGAAGGTGATGAGAGCAGGAGGGGGAAAAAGAGGGTGGCCAGGGATAAGGAGAAAAGACGGTGGGAAGAAACTGGGGAAAGGGTTTGGGTAGATGGATGGGGAAAAGGGTGTTGAGCAGGAGAGTAGAGAAGGCTTTGAGAAATCAGGGTGGGCAAAAAATGATGAAGTTTGGGGGGCAGATGGCGGAAGAAAAAGGGTGGTGAGAGGGAGGGGGCCAAAGGCGGTCGGGACAAGAAGGTAGGGAAATAATGGTGGGGGACAAAGGTTTCGGGTAGATTTTTTTAAATAAGATCATTTGTATTTTTGCTTTTGAGCAGTTTGAGTTCTTTATATATTTTGCGTATGAACCCCTTGCCTGATGCATAGTTTGCAAATACTTGTTTCCATTCTCTGGGTTGTTTCTTCATTTTTAAAAAATTTTAATTTAATTTAATTTTTTTTAGATGGAGTCTCTCTCTGTCACCCAGGTTGGAGTGCAGTGGCGCGATCTCTGCTCACTGCAAGCTCTGCCTCCTGGGTTCATGCCATTTTCCTGCCTTGGCCTCCTGAGTAGCTGGGACTACAGGCGCCTGCCACCACGCCTGGACATTTGTCTTTTTAATAGAGATGGGGTTTCACTGTGTTAGCCAGGATGGTCTCGATCTCCTGGCCTCGTGATTGGCGCGCCTCAGCTTCCCAAAGTGCTGGGTGTACAGGCGTGAGCCACCGCTCCTCGCCTGTTTCTTCATTCTACTGACTGCTTCCTCTGTTTTGCAGAAGCTTTTTTTTTTTTTTTTTTTTTTTTTTTGAGACGGAGTCTCGCTCTGTTGCCCAGGCTGGAATGCAGTGGCATGGTCTCAGCTCACTGCGAGCTCCGACTCCCGGGTTCACGCCATTCTCCAGCCTCAGCCTCCCGAGTAGCTGGGACTGCAGGCGCAGGTTACCAAGCCCAGCAAATTTTTTGTATTTTTAATAGAGTCAGGGTTTCACCGTGTTGGCCAGGATGGTCCCAATCTCCTGATCTCATGATCCGCCCGCCTCGGCCTCCCAAAGTGCTGGGATTACAGGTGTGGCCACTGCTCCCGGCCTGGAAACAACTTTATTTTCTAGTGTTGTATTTGTATATATACTTAAATAGCCTTTAGTTTTAATAAAGTTGCTTTTAAAATATGTATCTTATTTTTCAGAAATATACCCTAAGGCATGTGATTAGTTGGGTGGCATGTTCTTTAGTTTTTACAATTGAAGGATTGTCATTCCTTTATACAAAAAAAAAAAAAAAATTAAAGGTGAATTTTTATTATATACTAGAGGAAAGAAGGCAGATACTAAATAATAAATACTGTATGCTTCCATGTAAATAAAATTTGAAATTCCCAAGACAGAATGCATTAAACCCTTCTGGGGTTGAAGTGGGGAATTTCATTGGCAAAGGTCATACAATAAATGTGTAGGTGAAGGGAATATTCTATATTCAATTGTGTAGGTGATTATCTAGCTTTATAAATTTGTAAAACTGAACTGGACTAAAATATGTGCCTTATACGCAAATTATTCTATAAAATTGATTAAAACTAGTTAGGAGAGAATCAGTCAGGGGGAAAAGAAAGAAAAAGCACGTGAAAAAATAATGCCAATGCATAATTCTAGTGCATAGAATTATCTTTGATGACATGAAATATAGCCTGGCCTTCTCTTAATTCTTTTAAAAATTTATGTAGATTTCTCAATCCTTTGATACTTTTTTCTCAACACACCTTATATTCTCGTATATGTTGATGTATGGCTACATAAGAGAGGACTCTCTTACAGTTGGACTGGAACAGCTTGATATTTATATCTAGAGATGCATTGGAAGCATAACACTGACCATGAGCAAGATGTAAATGGCATATGCTAGTTAGTGATTCATAATATGTTGCTTTAAGTTTCGTGCCAACTGGTTTACATCGTTGAGAATGTTTAGTTTGATGGTTTACACAACGTGGCTTAGGAAGTATATGACCAACAATGTATGAGGGAGCCTGCTATAAAGACTTTTCTGCACTTCCCTTAAATTATTATAGTAAGCTCAAATCTTGAAGGTTCATAATATACAGATAAAATGTGTCCGTGAGACTGAGTAAGGATCCTGAAAGACAGACTTTCAATGATTTCCTGCATTTTATTTCTGTTGTACTTTATCTTTACCTTTATTAAACACTAATAAGGTTCTTCTTATAGGGCCTCACAGGCCTTTTTAGTTTTCCAACCTATTCATACTTGGTGCAAACCTAGTAATTTTTTGCATGATAGTATTGGGATTTTACTCTGAGGTTAGGTTTCAAAACTGTAAAAACAGCTTTCTGGAATTGTATCATTTTCAGTCTTTCCATGTGTTCCATTGTCCCAGCCACACACACACCAGATAACAAAACGAAAAGCAACCTCAAAAGGTAACACACCTATAGTAGATGTTTTTACCTCTTGTAAAATCTAAGGAAAATATACTAAAAATGAAGGCATCAGTAAAATAGTATCATTTTAGGTTGACCTCGAGTATTTCAACATCAGTCTAGCTTCAGAACAATACATTTGCAAGGGGAAATGGGGTACTTTTGTGGTTTTTTACACCTGTTATTTCAATTGAAATAGAAAAAAAAAGAACTAAGTTGAACTAACTATAACCATAAAAAGAAGGTTTTATCAGTATTGAAATAAAATAACAGAAAATGCATTTGTGGGTCTGACCTCAGGACAGATTTTAAATAGTCAATGCTACCTCTCTCATTCCCTCTTCTCTGAGCATCAGCTTTATTCTTATTCCATCTTACTTAATTTGGCATGACAGATACAGACTCATTCTTACAACATACACCATCAGAAGTGAAACCTTCACTCCAACTCTTGAAAAATCTGAGATGCACTTTGACTATTCTCAGATCATGGATCTATTACTTGGATCAAAAAGTACTGCACAGGGAAGTAGATACTATAATCTCTGACATTACAGTTTCAAGGTTGGAGTGACAAAGGGATAGCTCCCATAACGAGGGAGTATCATAGAAATGATATTTTCATGGTCATACTTTTGTGAACTAGGCAGACATCCCTTCATGTCAACTACATCTCTACTTTGAACAGATAAATATCCATGCATATACAAAATTATACAGTAATATAAGCATGCTTTTCGTTAAAATTTTAACCCAAACAGTCTATTTAGGAGAATAAATACCGATACAGGAGATAGTTCTGCTTGAATGATCTTTACCCTTGGGGAGACATAAATAAAATAATGTCATACTTTATTATGAAATGACTATGCAGCATATTTATGAATAAACTTTCATAATAAATTTCTTTATTGTCTAAAATAAGCACAAAAGCCCTTTAAGTTAATTAATATCCCTTTTTAATATACAGAATAAATATAAGAAAAGAGCACAAATGGTATTATGCCAGCACACAGAAACAATTTCAGTTAAAAGTCAATCCTGTATTTTGAGAACTTGACAAAATCATAATTGAAAATAGTGTATTATCTTACATGCAGATGTTGTGTAATCAGGGACATCCAAATCGACTTACATCCAAATATTTCACAATTAATCTTTGACATATTCTGTGAAGTATTGTAAAACCATGCCCTCAGGAATATAAAAGCACAAAGGGAGGCAGGAATCCATATAGCCATTTATTCATTTCCTAAGGTTAGATACAATGAGGACTGCATCTTCAACATTATCAGGGCCATACAGACATTGGAGCTTAAGGATAATATCCAATTTCATAGCAATCTGTTAAAGTATAAGCCAGTCTTATGACCCAAATGTGCACCATAATAATTACCATCTTGAGTGATGATGCTACGAATACAAAGGAACACTGCATCTCTAAAATAAACTACGTTTATATGACATGAGAACAATTTGATGAAAAGAAGGCAAACTGTGAATGGTAACTTTGTTTTTTTAATTGTTTTCATTGTGTGTACTCATATCTGAAAATATAATACCATGTAATTAGAAAAGTTAAATAAAATAAGACTGGAAGCCTTAACTTTTTATATCAAATGTTCTGCACACAAATATAGCCTTTTACTGATGATCTATGGCTCCAAAATATTGGTAGCTATAATTATGCTTTATAAAACAGAAGCTATGAATGTCTTACTACAGAAAGACACAAAGAATCATTTCCTTACTCACTCACTGCTAGTAGACCCTGAGGCACAGCATTTCCTGCCCAGATACCTGATTATTAATCCAGTTTTTGTTAGGGGTATACTAACATTAACTAACGGAGATCGGTGCTTAAACCAGTTAATGTAAAGAAATGCTGTAGGAACTGAAATATTCCCTTTAAATTAACAAAAGTGTTCTTTCTAGATAGACAAAGTTACATGAGGACCCAAATGTATACCAGAAAATCATTTGATGAATATGGAATTAATAAAAGAATGTTTTGTTATATGGTTTTAGTACTTCGTTGGTGCCAGGTTACAGACATGTGGCCCTAGATAGGGTAACTCTACAGAAGAGAATTTAATTTGTTTACCTGCTTCACTAGAAATCCAACAATTAAGTCAGTGACTCTATTTTCCAATATTCATTTCCTCCATTTTCTCATCTCTTTTTGATTGATGGTATCATTTCCTTGTTTCATTTTCATTGACATGGAATTCATTTTGGCTAAAATGACTTTTTGACTATTTGTATATACATATATGATTTTAAAATCAATGAACAATATTGTTTCTCTATTTCCAAGGTTACCCCTCTATATTCTCTAAAGTCGATACTGTGAAACAGTCCAGATATGAGTCTAGGAATGGCAGTATGAAATACTGTAAAACTGGAAGCAACTTAGTAGGTAATCAATAGGGAAAAATGAAACTGAATATAATTGACTCTAGTTAATGTAATGATACATTTATTTTACATTTTTCTTGCATTCCTGAGATAAGTCCTGCCTGGTTATAGTATATTATGTATTTTATGTATTGCTGAATTTTGATCATTAGCATTTTGCTGAGGATTTTTTCCATCTACTTTTGTTAAAGTTATTGTTCTGTGTTTTTGTTTTTGTTTTGATGTTATTGTCTGGTTTTGCTATTAGGGTAATACTAGCTTCATAGAATAAACTGGGAAGTGTATTCTCTTTTTTTTCTTTTGCAAGAGTTTGTAAATAATTGTATTAATTCAACTTTGAACGTTTGGTAGAGGCATTCTTGGCTAGAAGATTTTGTTGCTGTTGTCATTGTTTCCTGAGGTGGTAGTTTTGATTACTAACTTAATCTTTTTACTTGATAAGATTTTATATATCTCCTTGACTCATTTTTGCTAATTTGAACCTTTCTTAGAATTTGTCCAGTTCTTAAAAAATATCTAAATTTTAGATATAATTGTTCATAGGTACTTTTACAATAATTTTTTATTTCTTTAAGTTTAGTGTCCTTTTAAAAATTTCATTAATACTTGAATAGCTTCTCTTTCTTGTTGGTTGGTCTATCTAAATTGTGGCCACTGTTGATGTGTTCAAAGAAACAATTTTTGGCTTTGTTGAGGTTCTCAATTGTTTTTCTATTTTGTATTTCACTAATTTGTATATCTCTAATACTTTCTTGTGGTTGCTGTAGTTTTAATTTGCTCTTCTTTTTTCAGTGCCTTATGGTGGCAGGTTAGAGAACGTTATTTTTGAGTATGAGAACTACTTTTATTGCATCACATAAGAGATACTATGCATTCTTAAAGTATTTTAACTTTTTTAAAGTATTTTCTAATTTATCTTATTATTTCTTCTTGGACCCATTGGTTATTTAATAGCATGTTGTTTAATTTCCACATAATTCTGAGTTTCCCAAATTTTCCTATTGCTGATTTATTATTTTACTCAATTATTGTCTGAAAATATACTTTGTATTATTCCAATGTTTAAATTCATTGAGGTCTATTTTATGGCCTGGGATATGGTATTCCTGGGTAATGTTGCATGTGCACTTGAGAATCTACTGTTGTTACAATGTTCCTTAAATATTTAATCAGTCTAGTTATTTTATAGTATTGTTCAAGTGTTCTATTTCTTTGCTGATCTTCTGCCTAGTCATTTGATCCACTTGTGAAAGTGAGTATTAAAGGCTGCAAGAAGTATGTTAAATTGTCTAATTAATCTTCATTTTTGGAGGTTTCTACGTCAATGGATTTTGAAGTCTTTTCATTACACATATATATGCTTATAATTGCTATTTATTTTTGAGATATTGGAGCTTTATTTTTATGAAATATCTCTCTTTACCTCTGTAATTACCCTTTTGTTTTAAAGTCTACTTTTTTCTGATATTAATGTAACAATTCCAGCTTTCTTGTGGTTACTGCCTGCATCATATAACTTTTCCATCCTTTTTTTTCTATGAATTTTCATTTTTGGATCTGAAGTGTGTCTTCTGCAGACAACATGTAGATGGATCTTGGTTATTTAATTTGTTTTTCCTCCAGTCTGACAATCTGTCTTTTATTGAATATTTAAATTCATTTTCACTTGAGGTTACTAGTATAGTTAGATTTACATCCATCATTTTACTTCAGTTTTCTGTATACCTTATGTCTTTTCATTCCTCTATTCCTCCTTTACTGCTTTCTTTTGAATTAGATATTTTTTATAAAACATTTAATTTAAATTTAATAATATTTTATCTATATTTTTTCAATGTTTCCCTGAATTGCTACTTTAGGGTTTACTGTAGACATCTTATCACAATCAATTTTAGATACACAACAATTCTAGTGACATATCTATATATAAATTTTACTTTTGTTCACTTTTGTATACTTTGGCTGTCCTTTTTGTGCTATTATGGCTGTACACATTACATCTGTATATGCTATATACCCAATAATTTATTGTTATAACTGTTACTTGATGATATGGTTTGTTGGTTTGTCCTCTCCAAACTTCATGTTGAAACTTAATTTCAATGTGACAGCGTTAAGAGCTGGAACCTTGAGGATATGATTAGGCTATTAGGGCTCTGTCCTCATGGATGGTATGAGTGTGTTATAGAAGGGCTGGAGGGAATTAGGACCCTTTGCCTTTTCATCCTTTTCACTGTATGAAAATACAGCATTCACCCCCTCTGGAGGATGCAGTATTCAAGGCACCTCAGCAGACACTAAACCTGCCAGCAAATTGATCTTAAAATTCCAGCCTGCAGAACTATGATAAATAAATTTCTTTACAAATTTCTCAGTCTCTGGTATATATATGTATCAGCATGAACAGACTAACACACTTGACATAATTTTATGTCTTAAAAAGATAAAAAGAAACGTACTATGTATTTACGGCTTTTGTTATATTAACAGTCTTATTTATTATTTCAGGTCTTTTCATTTGTTCAGCACTTGGAACTTCTTCCTGACAGCAGAAGGGCTCTTCTTAGCTGTCTTTTTCCTGGGTTTTTCCTGGTAAACTAGCTGACTTTTGTTTCAAAGCATATGTCTCTAATAAAGTGCCAGTCTCTCTTATTTGCTTTTTACCATCACTTCATTGTTTTTCGAAGTACCCTTACGGTTGAATTTCCCCAAACTCTTCTTTTGGGAAAAGCTTTAGTTTCTCTGCTGTATGTTGTGCCCCTTCCTTTGGGCAAACCTTCTGAGCTTTGGCTCTGGTGATTGCAGCAAAGAGAGCAGCATTCTCCTCTCGGAGTGACGGCCCTACTTTGAGACAGGGTCACTGGGATGAGAAGTAGCCGTTGGTAATCTCAGCTTGCCACTCCTGGAATGAGAACTTTGCCTTACAGCCAAACCAGAAGGAAGGCAATCAGGGCTCAGTGTTCTCAGTGCGTTGCACCCAAACAGTCCTCATTCCATGAATTAGAGCTGGTAGGAAGAAGTGACATTCTACTTCTTGGCCACATTCAACAAAAGCTTAACCTCAAGAACAGGTAGTGGCAGCAGGTGGGGGTTGAAATGAAAAATTCTGATGTACTGTTACTCCCAGAAAATTCTGATGTACTGTTACTCCCAGAAAGATACTATAGTCCCCCAATGGGGTCTAGTAAAAGTCCTGTGTTCTTGGCTACATTGCCTTGAGTAGAGTTTATATCAAGATAGGCTGTGAGAAAGAGAGGTAAGAATGGGTTGTGGATGAAATGCAAAAAACTCTCACTGTTCTTAGTGAGTTTCAGTAGATTTTCTTGAATAAATACTTCATCATTTTCTATGTACCATTATGACTTTTCAAGTGACATAGGTGATGGTTGTTTTATAATTTTCAACAATTTTATAAAAGATCCATGGAGCTCTTCACATTGCCATTCTAGAGGTGGAACTTCTGCATTTATTTCTTATGCAAGGAAATTAAGGTTTTCTTTAAGTTACTTTCTCTTGTTTCTTCTAAAATATGCTTTGGAATCTCACTCTTTACAGCAAATTGGGTGTCAGTGTATTTCTTTCTCCAAGAGAAGTCTGCTAGATACTCAAATAATTTTTGTTTGAGATTGTTATGTTTGTAAGGTTGTTTTGTTGTTAAACAAAAGACCATAGGAAGATCAACATGAAACCCTCACATTCATTGTATGTATATTATCTTTTCATTCAGAATGAGTTAAAATATATTTGAGTGCTCATAAAGCTTTAAAAAGAAGTGGATTAAGTAATCAATCTCCCTAGACAGATAAAAAAGCACATGATATTTTGGTATTTCCCAACTTTTATTATTTGACTTTCATGTTCTAGCAAATAACTTTCAACAATTTGTCAACTTATTTGCAGTCATTTATATTTTACATTATTAATTCCATTATTTATGCATGTGTTGAATAGACTTTAATATATAGAGTAGATGTTGACACACTCGATTTTGTAACAAAGTGAAAAGTTACTTTGATATGTATTTCTTTTTTTCTGACAAAATTCTGAAGTGCTTTTCCATCTCTTCCAAAACAACATATAGAAAACGTGTTTTTTTCTCATTATTAAATATATGACTCGGAATACAGCAAAACTAATTGGCTATAAAGCAAACCTTTAAAAGAGAAGAGTTTGATGAAAAATATAAGCATTCTTAGTTATACATAAGATCCCACAGAGCCAACTTTTTTCCAGATTTATGTCCCAATTTTAAACTTTAATTCCTACTGTCTAAGCATTGTGGCTAAAAGTATGAGATAATTAATTACTCCTGACATCCAACTTTTGTGATCATAGTAGGTGACATTCCTTTGAAAAAAATAACTTAAAAATTTTCTGGTAAATGTTACGTTTGTGTGTGGGTGCAGAGTTTAATTTTCATACCAAGCTCACGTATCAAAGTTAAGTGTTTTAATTATCTTTTAAGACTATGTCCTTGGATGCTATGCTATATGCCAATATTTATATATGTTGAATATACTTAACTTTCATTTAACTTACATAGCCATAATGCTTAACTTTAATCAGAGATTCCTTACTAATTCTGATGAATGTTGGTAGAAAATATGCTGAAAATAAAATATGTTAGAATAATTTTTAATAAAAGGATAAAAGGAAAGAAACTAGCAGAAGAGCCGGCACCACAGAAAGCAAAGTCACATTCTGGTTCCAAGCAAAGTTTTCATGAGCAAAGAACCAACAAATTGAATTCACGAGACAGGGAGCAGAAGCAAGAGAGAGAAGAGGAAGTAGACTTCTTTTTGTTTTTGTTTTTTATTTGTTTTCTCATGAGAAGAGTGTACTAGTAGTAGAAGTAAGTTCTATGAATGAGATCAGAAAGACATAGGTAGAATATCTGGACCCTCTGTATAGGATAGGTAGTTATTATATTGTGTGTTCTGGGGGTAAGATTTATATAAATTCAAGCCTACAATAGTATCAAGGCCTATTAAGCAAACATCCATTAGACAGCAAGAAAGACTAAGAGGCTTTCAAACTACAAGTGTCAATAGTTAAATGTGAAGCAAATATATAGCCATTTGATACTATGACAAAAATAATATGAGGTTTATCATAATTTAATATTTTCTTGTTTAGTAATTATATATAGCTACACACTAGTTTTTCAAAACTTAACTAATCCTCTTTAAATATATTTCTATGAAATTTCCTGCTATACTTGGGATACAGTTGAGTGTAACCTCATTCTGTAGGATTTTTTTTAAAAAATCATGAAACAACATAGTGATAAATTTAAATAGTTTTGCCAGTTGAATCATGTATGTGATAAAAAGGCTTTATATTTCTGATTCCTAAATCAGGGCATGGCAGTACAAATCATAAATCAAGTATTCTTATGTCCGTTGAATAATTATAGAAGAATAATGCCCAAACCTTTTTTGAATGAGGGTATGTCATGAGCATCAAAAGGGAAAAAAAAGTATGAAAATCCCTAAGAGTTTTACTCCAGAGAGTCATATAGATTGTGCGTTCTTTAGCTAACATTTTAAAACAAATATCTGAAATCACTTGCTTAACCCCTTTGAATAATATACTATTGTCCTTAAGAGAAATTCGGTAATCTACTAAAGGTTCTTTTCATATAGCCCTGACTTCTCTCTCCAGTCATGTGCCCTTACTGGTGTCTATGACCCAAACACACTAGTTGTCTCTCGATTTCACTAAGATGTTCTGCATTCTTTCTTCTCGCAGCTTTTATGTCTATTGCTGCTTCTTCAAGGCATACTTCTCTAATATTTACTAGCTACTGTCTATTATTTTGAATCAGTTTAATGGTTTATTTTTGAGGAGACAAGGGCAAATTTTGCTGCTCTATATTCCCATAGTATTGTGGTCTTCTCTTTATTAAAAACTCATTGGGCTAAAAATTGTTTGTGATTCCCATTTATTTACCTGCTAGATTCTAAATTCCATGAAGACTGGAAATGCAACCCTTTTATTTACCTGTGTATCTCAAACTTTGTATTCTTCCTGTGAGACAGTCTTGTATTTATAAAAATGAATGAAATTTTTGTGTCTATAGACTGCATTACCAATACCTCTTGCACTATGAAATTTTCCTTAATTTCAAAAAAGCCAAACATTATTTTTTTCTCATTTATATAGTTTGAAATTCTTCTCTGGCAATAATGTTTCACCTATAAAAAGACCTTTTTCAAAAAAGAAATACAGAATTTTTCAAAAAGAACTAAGATAATTGTCCACTAATCACCCATTAAATCTCTTCCTTAGTTCTACTTCCACAAAAGATATTACCATCTATGATTAATTTGGATTTCAGAGGAAGAAAATGTAGTTTGAGGAAAATGGATTGTGGAGCAATTTCAATGCTAACTACTATAAAATAGCTTATTACTTGAAAAATGAGGCTATTGTATGAATTTTCACTAGTCAATTGGTAGCAAAAACAAAATTTAAGTGATTGTAAACATGTCATATTTTAAACTATCTTGTAAAGATGTTATGTACAGAGATATATATGTTACTAGCATCTGGATTCAGAAAAATATCTAACTGGAACCAGGTTTAAGTTGGGTAATTGTAGTGTGTCTAATAATTTTAATACAAGGTAAAAACATTTTCTGTTGAAAATCAGTTTTAATATTAAGTTAGGGTTTATTTATATTTTGAAAATTTAAGGACTCTTGAATATCCTTAAGTAAATTGCAATTTAATGCAATTGTAGTTATACTCAGCAGTATAGTGACACTTGATTAAAGCCATTATAAAGGAAACATAATCCCATACTGATGATCTTCACATTTCTTTGGGTTAGAGATCAGTTTATTTCATTAAGATTACAGTTCAGGAGAAAGGTTATTGACTACATGTATCTATAGTGTTGTCTAAGCAACAGTTAGGAGTTTAGTTTGCATGTTTATTATTTTTGAGAGCACATCAATGTAATGAAATGTATTTAAAATTGTACCCATATATACATAATTATATATATTTATATATATATTTTTTACAACAGTGTTTTTCCTTGGAGATGGTTCAATCAAATTGCAGAAGAGACACTTCTAATTAGTTATTAGGAAGGACAAGCTAGGATTGTTTTCCTCAACTTTTGTGACTAGCAATGATGTCTTACAGACGTGGGGGTCTGGACACTTGGACCTTCAATTGGAAATGGTTAAAACATTGTTATCCAAAGAATGACAATGGTTTGTTTGCCAAGTCTTTTTGTTTTGTTTTGTTTTGTTCTTTTGAGATGGAATCTTGCTCTGTCACCCAGACTTGAGTGCAGTGGTGTGATCTCGGCTAACCGTAACCTCCGCCTCCCGGGTTCAAGCAATTATCCCACCTCAGCTTCCTGAGTAGCTGGGATTACAGGCAACCGCCATCATGCCCAGCTAATTTTGTATTTTTAGTAGAGATGGTGTTTCACTATGTTGGTCAGGCTAGTCTTGAACTCCTGACCTCAATGAATCCATCTGCCTCAGCCTCCCAAAGTGCTGGGATTACAGGCATGTGCCACTGCTTCCAGCTGCCAAGTCTTTTTGTGTTAATATTGCTGTTGAATATATCTGGTGTTTTCATTCAAGAAAACACTTAAAAGCCATTTTAGGGGCCGGGCGCAGTGGCTCACGCCTGTAACCCAGCACTTTGGGAGGCCGAGGCGGGCGGATCACGAGGTCAGGAGATCAGGACCATCCTGGCTAACACAGTGAAACTGCGTCTCTACTAAAAATATAAAAAAATTAGCCTGGCATAGTGGCGGGAGCCTGTTGTCCCAGCTACTCGGGAGGCTGAGTCAGGAGAATGGCGTGAAACCGGGAGGCAGAGCTTGCAGTCCAGCAGGGCGACAGAGCCAGACTCCATCTCAAAAAAATAAACAAAAACAAACAAGCCATTTTAGGATAAAAGAACGTTTCTCAGAACTATCACTGTACACATCTTCCTGTTTCACTGATTCCTCTTCTCTCCTTTAGTTTTAACCTTTTGCGATAGCTCTTTATGCATCTTCTTCTGGGGTCATTGAAGATGTGTTCTGTCTTACTGGTTTCTGTTACCACTAAGTACTTCTTATCTCTAAGCAGGTGGTTTGATTTTATGACCACTCAGACAACTCTAAGTAAGATGCAAGCATGTGCTACTTTTCCCTACTCTACACACATAAACTTCAAACAATTCCCTCTTCTGTCTGCATCTTTCAATAAGGATATAGACTTAGAACGTTTAAAATCGATGGATAACCACTCTTTACTGCAAGAGTGGAATACTATATTGGACCATGATTATGGGCAAGATCACCTAAACAGAATGGATAACTTTACACTGTGTGTAAGTACTCACTAGGCACTCTCCTAGTAGTGTTTCTACTTGATAGAGAAAAGTATTAGAAGAAAAATGAGCAACTTCATTCTCATGATTTCTAATATGTCATCATAAATATAAGGTCCTTCATTTCTGTTAAGTAGAAAACCAATGATGATACTGCTTACAGAAAACCATCTGTCCGTGTTCATCTATATCAACAAACTTCCAGGCAATTTGCATCGGCACAAGCTGTTATTTGTCTTTGCTAATGTTTAACAATGTCAGGTGATTCTACTTCTTCCCAGGCAGCATATTCTATAAAATTCTCAATGACAGTTGATACTCTGGAAAGATAGTATTTTTATTCTTCACAGGGTAGAATATGCATTACAAATTCTGTAATCAGTAAAATACGTGCAATGAAATGGTTTCAATTTCATGTATGAATAATTTTTATGATGGTTATCTAATAATCTAAAATATTTATATTTCAATTAGTGTTTTACTAATACCTTATTACTTCCTTTTAATCAATCAAAAAGGAGGTATTACCTGTCCAAAGGAAGCTTAGCTATGTATTATGCATTGGAGACTACATTAAGGAATTCACTAGGCAATGAGTTCTAGGTGTTAAAAGGGGTATTAATTTAAAAAAGAATATTAAAGATGTGAAATTTTAAACCCTCAAAGACATGTGAATAAAAGATTTAAAGAAGCAAATACTGTGTTGACTGAACAATATTTATTTTTTCCCAAATGTCTAAGCTTTCAAATCAGGGACTAATCATGAAAAACCACATGACTTATTTTTAAATTAAAAACCATATTGAAATATATTTTTCTGGTTGAAGAGAGTTTTATTCTAAAAAGAAAAAATGTCTCTGAAGCAAAAAAAAAAGAGAAAACATATGCTCTTATGTTTGCTCAAGCAGAATTTACCTCTGCAACTCATATAATTGGTGCTATAATTATGTACAGATATATTTTGATACTTCAAAGAATCTATAAAATTCCCTAATTGAAAATTACTTTAGATTAAACATGATATTAATGATCAAGACAGCGTTTTTTGTTTATAAGCAAGTTAGATTATATTGCTTATGAAAGTTTTTTTGTATTTTTATTCCATGGATCATGCAAAAAATCATGCTAGACAATGAAAGGATATCGTGTTTTCTCCTTTTTGCCTTATTACCATTTTTCTTCTGTGCTTAGTTCTGCCTTTGCTATATAGTGTGGAAATATAAAGAATTACAAGAAATGCTCAGATGTCTTTTTCAAACCTCCAGGTTGCCAATATATTCACTTCATCACTCTCATCTGATTCCCACACATTCCTCTATGATCCTACAGAGCAGTATGTTTGTTGTAAAATCTAACAGACCACCCAACTATGGTTTGCAACATCAAACCGTCATGTTTCTTGTACACAATATATTAGAAAATTGGGTTTTTACGTATCAGAGTAGAAATATATTTCATACATATTTGAGGCATACTGTTATATTCTTAAGGAAATAATATTTTATTTAATTGAACCCACATGATTTTTACTATGATGTAATTACTCACTGACCACCAGAATCTACAGCCAGCCTCTACCAGAATCAAGATACACATAGGTAAATTATTTTGAATATCTTTTGAAATCTGGGGTGCTCAATTTGATCCATGCATATTACCTTAATTAGTATACATCTATTGGTCATTGCCATACTTTTTAAAATGAGATATAAAATTATACAATTATCTGTAAGTTCTCTACAACATCTTTTCCTAGCAGCATTTTACAGCAGACAGAGGAGGCTGTCAGCAGGTAGACAAAACAAAAAATAGAAACACTTCTTCCTAAGCATACTTTTTTTCACGTCATAACGTGAATCTACTATCATTTTTTATTTTTACTTTTGTATTCTGAAAAAATGTTAAAATTGGTTATTACCACTGTCTCTCTGTTCTTTCCTAATAATGTCCTTTTCCTCTATTGTCAGCATTTTAAAAAACATTCTTGATCTCTAACACCTTTCTAGAAAATTCTGCTGACAAATTAAGTTGCAGCTAGAACAAGAGGAGATTTAAAGAATTATTGTTGATAATGAAAACAATGAAATACGTATTTGGCATGGGCATGTTGCATGTTGACAATATATCATTGCATAAATGTTTGAAATATTTTTCCTTTATGAAATAATTGTCATCAAGATCGAAGCTATTGAATATATTTGCTGTATAGCATTTTGTATAAAATAGATTTATATTGCTTTGAGCTGAACAGATATTTTCAATGAAATTGTCCTTGGCCAGAGACGTTATGTCCATCTAATACCTTATCTCTTTCCTCTTCTCTTTCCCCAACTCACATGCAACTGAAAGATGCTAGAAGTTAACAGTTCTGGTAAAGTAGTCTTCTAAAATCCTTTTTCATTTTTGTCTAGAGAAAAAAAGGTACCAAAATTCAGGACAGATTTTTCTTAAAGGTATCAAGAGTAGACCATATATATTTTTTCAATAAATTTATAAAGCTATATTTTAGAAATCAAAAAAGAAATATTTGCATTACAACCATTATTCCCTTAAATTTTTAGAGGATTCTGTTTGACTTTGGCGTGAATAAAGTCCATTCTCTTATTTGCAGTGCTATTAGATATGAGGAGTTTTAGCAGAGATCCTGGAACAACTGCTGCCTATCAGGGTGTGAAATCAATGAGATGGATTCTGGTAGAAACTATTTACTTTGCTATATCTCCTCAATATATGTATATACAAACAAGATCTTTGACGCTGGCTTGAAATCCACAGCAAGAGGTACACCAGGAAGCATCAAAAACTATTAAGTATATACAAAAATAGTTGAATGCATACCTCAGTTAGCAATGTTAACAGGGTTTGTGTCCCAGAACCATTAGATTTTGCTACCCACAATTATCAGACCAAATTAAAGTAATATGAGCACAACATCTCCACTCAAGGACAGTATCATTGCAAATTTCTGCTCATTTCAAAGCAATATAAATATGTTTTATACAAAATGGCACATAGTAAATGTATTTGATAGCTTAAATCTTGATGCCAATTACTTCATAAAGGAGCAAATATTGTCAAATATTTATGTAATGATGTATCATTAACATGCAGTTTGTGTTCCTTTAACATAGTAAATGCTTTCTTCTGAGAGAAAAGGGGCCTCGATTCTTCTATTTACTCATTCTTGCTGGAAAATTTTGCAAATATAGGAAGAAGAATGAATCTAGTAATTTTCTTTTCTTTTCTTTTCTTTCTTTTTTTTTTTTTGACGGAGTTTTGCTCTTCTTGCCCAGCCTGGAGTGCAATGGCACGATATTGGCTCACTGCAACCTCTGCCTCCTGGATTCAAGCGATTCTCCTGCCTTAGCCTCCCAAGTAGCTGGGATTATAGGTACGCGCCACCACTCCTGACCAATTTTGTATTTTTAGTAGAGACGGGGTTTCTCCGTGTTAGTCAGGCTAGTCTCAAGCTCCGGACCTCCGGTGATCAGCCAGCCTCGGCCTCCCAAAATGCTGGGATTACAGGCGGGAGCCACTGCACCTGGCCGAACCTAATAATTCTTTAGAACCTCTTTTGTGCAAGCCAGACATTGTCCTAAGCATTTTAGAGACCCAATCTCATGTATGTGTTTGAAAAAGTTATCCCTATGAAAGCTAATGTTTCTAAACTGTGAAAGATACCTCATTTGCTCCTTTAAATTCATGTGGCACTTTTTCCCATTACCTTTCTTAACATACATTACGTCTTCTGGGTCATCTGACTTCTAAATGGCCTCAGCTCATGGTGAACCCTTAACAGGAGCTGCGAAGGATGAAGAGTTAGACCAGCATACTAATTGATCTTGCTTCTTCCCTGTAAGTAGCTACATCTTTAACCACTGATTTGAACAAAGCACAGACTGTACAGGATGTTTTACTTCTGATTTTGAGTAATGCACCTTCTCCTTCAGATGTGCTTGTGATAAGGAAATGGCTGCTAGGAAGTGACAGGTTACTTCGCTATCCTTTCTGGTATCTCTACCCCAACCCTAATCCATCCACTTGTAAATTAACCCTTCAGGAATTATACTAGTCTCCGTGTTCTATGTGTACTGCTTATGAACTGACATCTGTATAAACTATTGAGAATTCGAGAAGCTTAACTCAAACATTGTTTGAACATCTTATGGAAATAGAGAGTGTGTCTCCACATTTCTCCACATGAATATTAAGAGTGTTGATTTTTACTCTGTTGATTTTTAGCTTCTGTAAAGGTAATTTTTATTTTTTATACTTATTTTTATTTATCAAATGACTATTAATTGCTCCCAGGTAATGTGGACTAAAAGGGCTTTCTTAGTTTACACACACTCATGCACACACATACACAAATATGTATGCACACACGTGAGACATTTGCAATTGTAAAACCTACTACGGAGTGAAAAGGAAAGGGCATAGGCAAAATGCCATGGCTTACCTACAACTACAATTTGGATATTAGATATTTATCTTTTGTTCTTTCTTCATAGAACTGCTTTGACTGCTCAGGATTTTAGGGGCTCTAAATGAATTTTAGAATAGTTTTTTTTTTTTTCTAATTCTGTGGAAAATGGTATGCATAGTTTCGTAGGGATAGCATTGCATGTGTAGATTGCTTTGGACAGTATGGTCATTTTAACAATATTGATTCTTCCAATTCATGAGCATGGAATAATTTTGCATTTGTGTCATCTATGAGTTCCTTTACCAGTGTTTTATAGTTTTCTTCTTAGAGATCTTTGCCTCCTTGGTTAGATGTATTTCTAGGTATTTTAATTTTTGTAACTATTTTAAATGAGATTATGTTATTGTTTTCAATCTTAGCTTGAACGTTATTGGGGTACACAAATGTGACTGATTTTTGTACACTGGATTTGTATCCTGAAGCTTTCCTGAAATAATTTATCAGTTCCAGGAGCCTTTCCTAGGAGTCTTTAGGTGTTGAATAATATCAAGTGAAGAGAGATAGTTTGACTTCTTTTTCTATTTGGATGTCCTTTTTTTTTTCTCTTGCTGATTCCTCTGGCTAGCACTTTCTGAACTATGTTGAATAGGAGCGGTGAGAGTGGCCATCCATATTTTGTTCCAGCTCTTAAGGGAATGCTTCCAGTTTTTGCCTGTTCAGTATGATGTCAGTCATGGGTTTGTCATAGATGGCTGTTATTAGGGAGCATGTTCCTTTAATATCTAGTGTCTCGAGAATTTTTATCATGAACAGATGTTGGATTTTGTTGAAATATTTTCTGCATCTCTTGAGATGGTCATATGTTTTTTTGTTTTAAATTCTGTTTATGTGGTAAATCACATTTATTAAATCCCACATGTTGAACCAAGCTTGCATCCCAGGAATGAAGCCTACTTGATCTTGGTGAATTAACTGATGTGCTATTGAATTTGGTTTCCTAGTAATTTGTTGAAGATTTTTGCATCTCTATTAATCAGAGTTATTGGCCTGTAGTTTTCTTCACTGTTGTGTCTTTGCCAGGCATTGGTATTAGGGTGATGCTGGCTTTGTAAAATGACTTGTGGGGGAGTCCTTTCTTCTTAATTTTTTGAAATAGTTTCAGTAGAATTTGTAACAACTCTTCTACATACATCTGGTAGAATTTGGCTGTGAATACAGTTGGTCCAGAGTTGTTTTGATTAGTAGTTTTTTTTTTTAATCACTGATTCAATTTCAGAACTCAATATTGGTCTGTTCAGTGTTTCAATATCTTTTCCATTCAATCTTGGAAGATTGCATGTTCTCAGGAATTTATTTCTTCTAGATTTTCTAGTTTGTGTGCATAGAGGTGTTTATAATAGTCTCTGAGGATCTTTTGTATTTCTGTGTGATTGGTTGTAATGTCACCTCTCATTTCTGTTTGTGCATAATTAGACCTTCCCTCTGTTCTGTTCATCTAGCTAGTGGTCTAACAATCCTGTTTATATTTTCAAAAAATAAACTTTTGGTTTTGTTAATTCTTTGTATGGGTTTTGGGGTCTCAATTTCATTCAACTCCACAATGATTTTAGTTACTACTTCTCTTCTGCTAGCTTTGGAGTTAGCTTGTTATTCTTTTTCTAGTTCCTCTAGATGTGATGTTAGATCATTAGTTTGCAATATTCCTAAATTTTTGAGGTAGGTGTTTAGCTATAAACTTTCCTCTTCACACTGCTTTCACCATATCCCAGAAATTTTAATATGTTTTGTCTCTCTTCACTTATTTCAAAGAATATTTTTCACTTCTGCCTATATTTTGTTGTTTGCCTGAAAGTTATTCAGGGGCAAGTTGTTTAATTTCCTTGCAACTTTGTGATTTTAAGGTATCTTCTTGGTATTGATTTATATTTTTTCCTCTGTGTTCCGAGAATGTGGTTGGTATGATTTCTATTTTTTTTTTTAGTTTATTGAGACTTGCTTTATGGCTGAGCATGTGGTCCACTTGAAATATGTTCTATATAGAGATGAGAAAAATGTGTATTTTGTCATTGATGAATGGAAAATTCTTTAGATGTCTATTAGGTCCAGCTACCAAATGTCAAGCTTAAGTCCAGAATTTCTTTGTTAATTTTCTGCCTTGATGATTTGTCTAATACTGTTGGTGAGTTGTTGAAGTTCCCCACAATTACTGTGTGGGCTGTCTAGGGCTCCTTGTAGATCTGGAAGTATGTGTTTTATGAATATGGGTGCTCCAATATTGGGTGCAAATATAATTAAGATAGCTTAGTCTTCTTGTTGAATTGAACCCTTTTTCATTATGTAATGCCTTTCTTTGCTCTTTTTTACTGTTATTGGTTTGAAGTCTGTTTTTTCTGATGTAGGATTAGTGACTCCTGCACTTTTATATTTTCCATGTGTGTGGTAGATCTTTCTCCAACCCTTTACTTAGAGCTTATGGATGCCATTACATGTGAGATGGATCTCTTGAAGACATCAGATAGATGGGTCTTGGTTTTTATTTTTTTAATGTTGATCATATTTTAGAAAGGTATTGAGAAAAGTTGTCTTTCTGATAAATGTCATACTTTAGTAAGTAACAACTTGAGATTCACATCACAGAATTTGCCTTAGAGGTTGAGCAATAATAGCTTTTTGTTGACTAGGCTTGTAGCTTCTCTAAAATTTCAGAATCTGGCCAGGCGTGATGACTCACGCCTGTAATCCCAGCATTTTGGGAGGGCGAGGCAGGTGGATCACGAGGTCAGGAGATTGAGACCATCCTGGCTAACTCGGTGAAACCCTGTCTCTACTAAAAACACACAAAAAAACTAGCCGGGCATGGTGGCGGGCGCCTGCAGTCCCAGCTACTCAGGAGGCTGGGGCAGGAGAATGGCGTGAACCTGAGAGGCGGAGCTTGCAGTGAGCCAAGACTGCACCACTGCACTCCAGCGTGGGCGACCGAGAAAGACTTCATCTCAGAAAAAAAAAAAAAAAAAAATTATCTCTCAAAAAAGTTGTATATGAAACTTTTTAAAATGTTTTACTAATATGAAGATGCATAGCATATAACAGACAAGTAATAAAATATTAGTTCCCTTTTCAGGGGGAGTTTTTGTTAATTTTTGCCAAACTCTTATATCCATAGATAACTGACTGCAATTAGCAAATAAATAGAGTTTCAATATGAATATTGGTTACTATTTTTATATACGTTAGTGGTAAAAGTGAAATTAAAACCTTTACTTGTTCACCAATGATACACTCTTCTGAGAATCATAATTTTTTAATACAAGGATAATATGTCTGTGTATGTTGGGGCAGTTCATAATGTAATGGTTACAGACATAATTTAAAAAATAATTTGCATTATTAACATACTTTTATTCATTATTTTTACTTTTATTAATTTTTTATTAATTATTTTTATTCTACACAATTAACAAAATACTAAATTGAACCCTGATATGCGGTGTTAATTTTCATGTTGTAAATACTCTCTTCATGACTGAATTACAAGCTACAACCTGAGGCCATTAATAGGAAGTTGGAGAGATGCACATTAGCTTGCCATTATATAGTGTTGCCATGATACAAACATCATCTATGTAAATATTTTTGGTAGCATAAATCACAGCAAAATATAGTAAAATACTTAGGAAATGATGAATTTAAGTAATTTGTTTTCCTTATTTTTAATATAATTTAATTATAAATTAAAAAGTTTATTTTTAATAATTGCTGTGTCTAAAAAGGATCTCAAAATATTTCTAAAAATTTAATAGTTGGATCTCATAAGTTGATATGAGATAGCTCTCAAACACAATTGTGTATAACTAAAAAGTCTAGAATTATAGCTAGTTTTAGAGTCAGGAAATAAAATGATGTGGTCAGAATTTTAATTCTCTCATCTAGGGAATAGCTAAGATTTAATTTTACATCTAGATTGGGTCACATGTTCATATCTGGACAAATTAATTACAACCATCCACTTAGAATATACTAGTCAGAACTGGGTCATGGACAACTTCTAGAATTTGCAGATTTATCAGGTTCACCTAAACCTCATTGATTCAAACTTAAAAACATTATTCCATCAAAGAAAACTGGCAAAAAGAACTGCTAAACATTTATTGCATACTCTTTCCAAAAATATACACCTACAGTATAAAATACTAACTAGGAATGAGAATATGTTTATTGAAGATTTACTATATTTCAAACACTGTGCTAAAAACTTTTACATATTATCTCATTAGATAAAATAAGACTATCATTAATATTATTTATCTTCATTTTAAATATGAGTAAGTCTCTAGTTATATTTTTCTATTTAAGATCATATATGGAAAGTATTAGGATGGTGCAAAAGCAATTGTGGTTTTGCCACTAAAAGCAATGGCAGATTACTTTTAGTTTATCATAGTAGATTGTAATATGTGTTAAAATCTGTATTCCAATCTTGACTCCAAAACTTACATTTTTACATATAGAATGCAACACACTTAGTGAACCCCACATTCTCATCATTAAGAGTCCGTTCACTTTTGTTCATGGCACTCTTGATCATAGTGTCATAGAATATTTTAGCTGCAGAAGAAAGCTACCCATTGCCTAGAACATGAAAATAAGTGAGAGGTACTATGAATCTAGGATAAAAACAGTAGAACATGGTTCTAATGTATGAAGAATGTCTTCTTTAGGAGATCAATAAATAGTAAGTTGATTAGACAAAAACATGTGATTGACTAAGTTTGAATAATGAAAAAAAGAGAAGACTAGAGTGGCAAGTAATAAGCCGAAGCTGGGGACACATGAAAAATTAGTAGAAAAAAACTTATCGAAAGAAAAAGTTGCAAATGCCTTTATTTTTGTTTATTTTAGGTCTATATGGCTTGATTAAGCTTTTCTTCCCAAATCCATATATTCCAGGTAGATACAGTGAACTTCATTAGATTTGCTTCCAATAGTTTGTAGTCATTGTTTAATTGGGGAATTTACTGCTACTCCAAATACCATATGGAATCCTGGTCATCTCTTAGTGTCTTTTTAAAAAATGAATTTGCCAATATTTTATAGGTAATACAAGGCCAGAATAGTAAAATTATCCAATAAAGGCAAGCTAACTAATCAATTAATCTGAAAATAAAATTGTCACCTGAAATTCTACTATGCAGGGGTCATTGCTGTTAAAACATTAGGGCCCTCCACTATTGTGGGGCCAATTTAGTTCTATACACTTTCTGATATTCTCAACTGTGTCACTATAACATGTATCCCTTGTCCCGAACACCAAGTCTTTTTCTTATTCTTCTACTCTCTCTAATTCTTAAAATTAGACCCAACATTGTCTGAAGGAAGAACTTCGGGCTGGGAATTAGGATCTTATCAATGAAAATGAAGTAATCTAAAGGTCACTGGATATCTTTAGATATTTATTAACATAGATGAAATATGGCTAGCAACATAGTTAGAAGCATAAGATATTGTGAACAGAAAATAAGAAGATGAAATTATCTCAAATAGGAAGTATAAAAAAAATCAAGGACATCAGAAGTGAGCCTGGGGGAGCAAAGTTTACTCTATCTTTTAAATAATAATTTTCTTTATTTCTTTTAATAATACATTCTTTAGAAATCATAAGGCTAGGTATTAAAACTTGTGATACCAGTGTGCTCAAATTATGTCTACCATTGGAGATTCTCACTTTTATCTTTTGAATTTATATTTTAGAAAAAATTACTTGTCCCTGTTTAAATGTATATTCATCCCAATATAAAATACATAAATAAAATGATATAGACTCAATACTTTAAAAAAAACTTAAATTCTAAGATTCTGTAGTTCTTCCACATCTCATTTGTAAAACAAGTAACTGATTTTTAAATTAATGCCCTATAAATAGGTTAAATTTATTTTTAAATTTGCCCTCCAGAGAAAAGGATTGTAGCATTTTATTTTTAACATACAAAATCAATCTAGATATTGAAAAAACCTTGTCATTGGCAGATACTCTAACAGATGATCTAACCACTGATTTTTGCCTATGATTTATAGCAATTTTTTATTTGAATCTGTAGGATGTAAATACTTTTTACGCTGAACAAGTCACCAAACAGTACAAGACTTTAAGCTAAAAGTAGCTAGGAAATACATAGGGAATCTTAAGGTGTTTGAAACAAAGATTTTACGAGGCTTATCGTCTGCTGAAAGAAAAAAAATCGTTTCTTCATTTCTGATAATGTCAGAATAGATAGGCCATTGTTGCACACATAACTGAGTCTGACTGTAAGAAGGAATTATCCCAAGTGAAATCCTCTAAATGCTTACTTAACGCTATAGGATGAAAAATTGCAAGCAAGAAAAGTTGAAAAGCAAGCCTTGGGGGAAGGAAGAGAGTATCAACATCACAATGAAATCTGCATTTGGCATTTTAAGTAGGATCCTGTAGCAGGATGTAGAGGAGCCTGCTGTGTTTAAAAATGATCTTTTGCCCTTGTGTGTATATGTTTCAGCATTGAAATAATCAGTCCTCTTTCAAATATAATTTGATAGCATAATTAAAGTACCCCACTAGCACAACTTTTGAAGCTAAACTTTTCCTTTTTCTTGTGCACTTAGAAATTTTTTCACTTGTATTTGATAGCCCAGACCAATCGACTTAGAATTCCCTGCTTGATATTGTAAAGAATTTACTTCTATTTATGTCTTTTAACACGTAAAATGTTCTAAACTGTCACCTCTAGTTATGGTAGCATGTAGGCAATGAAGCCTAACAGGACATCTGACTAAACTAGATGTGACATGTTAGTATCACAATACATCAAATTTGATATAATGCCCTTTTTTCACTTTACATTATAAAATACGATTTTGCTTTTTCGTATTTTTTGCTTTTCTTTTTAGATTCAGTAATATATAAAAATATCAAGTTTTAAAATTTAGTGAACCCAAGACCTAACGCCTTGAAGTAATTAACAAATAAGACACCATGTCTTTGCCTGTGCATATGCATTTAAACATATTTATTAATACAGTCATGTTGGAGGGCGTGATTTACACAGCATCTTTTAGATATTCAGAGGTTACTTTGGAGCAGCCTATACTTTTGACCTTTAGCAATGTTCTTGCAAACCAGTCATTCAATTCTACTGGAATGAGATTAAAACAATCCAAGTATGGCTGATATTCATATGCTTCTCCTTGTTTCCCTCTCCCCTCCCACCACTCCAAGGCTCTGGTAAAGACATTTTTGTTTTTGTTCTCCAGTCTCCTTATATAGGTCTAATCTATTACTCTTTATTCAACAATGTGTGTATATTGTAGTGACTAATTTCTTATTAATTCCTCTACCGAGACTCTTCTGCAAAATTCTTGAGAAAATGAATTCATTAATTCTTCTTAAATTCTGGTTGCCGTTTATGGTTGGCCCTTAGATTTTGGGATTCAAGTCTACCATTCACAGCCTAGAGAGACAAACATGATAGCAGTTGTTTTCTTTTGGATAAAGGAGTTAAGATTTCTTCCATATAAACAGTTGGGGAAAAAGCAGACATATTTATTAGGCCCTATTTAAGAGTTTATTCACTCTGTTTAAAAAAATCATTAAAAACTTCAAGAAAAAAAAAGCAAAGACAGTGTGGAAGTAACTTTCAATGCTGAACGTTGAACATTGAAACTTGAACATTAAAGCTTGAACATTGGCTTACAAACACACCAACAGAACAATTATTATATGTATGTAACTTTGACTGTATGAATTTACATGCCAACTTGTAGATTTCTTTGTAGAAAAGAAAACATGAAAGATTGACATATGGTTTTATAGACCGTTAACAAGAGCTGTATTTTATCTAGCAGTCTTATTTTAACATTTCTCCGCACATTATCTTTGTATGCCAGTTCCACAAAATGTATTTTAAACCAGTTTTACCTTCTTTTTGGTTCCCTCATTAATGAGTTGTATATAATCTTAAAATATGTTTATCCTAGGTTTGTGTGAGAATCATCTTTTTAGTATTAAACTTCTAACTTTTGGTTATGTCCCAGATAACAGAGGAAAAGAAATGATTATACTTGAAGCATTTTTTTATTCCAATTAATCTCCGTAGTAAATCTACTAAATTTAGCTCAGGTTACATTTGTGGAATGACTACTTATACAGGTAATATGATAGCACCTGAAAGGGGAAAGGTTTCCTTGTCCCTCTTGCAGGGCATGTGACAGGGGAAGTGGCTTGCTTCTTCAGTGCCCTGCTGCTCAAACCTCTCGAGGAGGATACAGATGGGCAGGCTGCAGGGCTCCGACCCCACAGCAGTGTCCGGGGTGAATGTTTACAGCTCCTGAAGCCCCAGTGGGTGAGTGTTTATAGGGTACTCTTTGAGTTTTGCCATCTATAGGCTTGTGTTAACCAACTCAATTACACCCCCTACCTTGCTGCAAGGACAGAGGGCTTTCTGTACCCCAGGTTCTTGCCTTGATGTACTGGAAGAATTGGCTCACACCTGGGCTTGGAGAATGAGTGCAAGGTTTTATTTAGTGGCAGTGTCTCTCAGCAGATGGGGGAGCCAGAAGGGAGATGGTTTTTCCCTGATGTGGGACCGTGGAGCTTCTCCAACTGCTCTGGCCAAATTCTGCATCATTCTACTGGCCGATGGCCTGCTGGCCTGCCGGTATCTTCCACCTGCGTGCTCCTCTTGACATCCTCTGGATGTCTATCCGCTTGTGTGTCTGCCTGCTAGGGTCTCAGAGATTTTTATACACACAGGATGGGGGCATAGCATTCAAGGGTGGTCTTAGGAAATGCAACATTTGGGCAGAAGGCAGGTGAAGCCCTAGCCAGGGACCATGCTCTCCTTTACCCAGCACTTCCCTTCCCCACTTCCGTATCATTTAAAGGGATCATGCCCTTCCCTTCCCAGCACTCCCATATCACAACTACTCATAAAAAGTGTCTACCATCTGGTCACTTCACTCCAAGAGATCCATGTAAGAAAATTTAAAAGAAGATATACAAGATAATAAATGATAAACATTTATAGATAGTTATAATAAAATGGATCATAAGAAAGGTGAAAGGCTGTAGAAACTGATTAAATAAAAATAACGTTATCTACAAATTCAGAGAATATACCCTTCTTACTAAAAATTAAGTACATATTCAACTTATGTTAACAATGACACTGTAACCACTCTTCTACTCTCAATGAATTCAACTTTTCTGTCAAATTTAAAGGATGATACTGTACAGCATTTCTCACTAACCATATTTTTTCAGCTTTTTTCTTTCTACTCTAACAGCCCTTTAATGTTCTCAAAATTCTTGGCCGATGCCTCTTACTTAATGCACCAAGCATTCAACAGTCAGCTACTTGGAATGTGACGGGTATGGTGGATATGGATGTTTCTTCAGCCATTAAGGACATCAATTGTAACTGAACAGTAACCACAGACAAAAAGGCTTATGAGATAATAACTAGTTCTCCACAATTTAACACTCTCAGTGAAAACCACCCATGACTTAATAATGTAACATTCTTTATTTTGGTAGAAATATGAAAAAAATCAGATTCATAATACATTTGTCTTGAATTTTTTTTACTCATAAAGAAGAATTTTATCAGGAACGCTCACGACTTCTACTGCCTCAGCTTTCTATTAGGCATGATTTTAGATGAAAAATGTTTCTTAAACAAGGTTTTATATTGATCTCCCATTATACTCAAGTAGTCCCTAACATAAAAAACTCACAAGTACATAGTAAGTTTGAAGATAACAGATTTGTAATTTTGATTTTCAATAGAAAGTACTTTATCCTAATTTACTTAGAAGAGAATAGCATATTTAGAAATGAAAAATAGTTTTCACTTCTTAATGCAACTAGTTAAAAATAGTTAACTGACTCTCATAAGGGGAAGGTATTTTGTAGTACTTAAGACAAAAATGATATACTTGTAAATATTACAGATACATTTTAAAGTTGACAGAGTATTCTCAGCCATTTTAAGTTATAATCTGTCAACGACAAAATTATGCCACTACAGAGGATCCAAGATTATAGGTCTGATCTGTCAGTCATGAAGGTTTATAACAAATAGTATAGATTGAAGCAGATCAAGCATGAAGTCCAAGAAAATCGTCTAATGCTCTGTTGTATTGGCAAATTCCGAAGGTGTGGAGACTATAAAATTAGAAAGTGGCAAGTGAATAGTTTGAGAGACTGTGGGCTCATCAATGGAGACATGACATAAACAACAGAATTACTTTACAAAAGGAAAATGGACATTTTCCAGAGACTATCAGCCCACCTCTAATTGCTTTAACTAGTGCACAAATGACTTCCTAAGATGACAAGTATCAATCTTTCATCAACCTTTCTCTGCAGTGATGCATAAAACAGATGATGTTAAGATATCCAATGGAAGTGTCAGGGTCAATAACATAGGACATAATAATATAAAATCACCGCAATACTTATTCCACTGTTAGAAAAAAAGATAACAAAAAATAACATACCAGATTACTGGCGTTGAGGTTGAGCATGACTTTGCAGGAATGACCAGGGCCTAAAATATCCCTCTCATTTATTTCAGTGGGTATTTATGAAGCCAAAACTCTCTTCATATATTAGACAAGGTGTTGGAGAAAAAAGAAAGAAAAAGAGACGTGTGGTCCCTCCCTGCTGTTACAAAGTTTACTCAAGTAACATGTACTCAAGCAAGGAAGCAGCATAGCATATTGCAATAGTGTTTCAATAGGAAAATACAAGTTAACTGCAGCAGCATATTTAGGAGAAAACAATTTTCCAGGAAGGATTTTTGGAGACATAGTTATTACAGGAGTAATTACTCATCATACTTAATACATACATACATTTATAATAGGTTGTACTTTTGCATACTACAATTCAAATGTGCCAATTTATTTAGTCTATAAGAGTTTATTTTCTTTAGTCTATATGACTTTATCTTGCCCCATTACTCCTATTATTTAAAAAAAGAGAAGAAAAATACATACATATATATGCATATACACATCTATATGTATATGATAACTCAGTCTCTACTGATTTAAAAATAGTTAATACTAATCAATTCAAATATTCTCTCAAAGTCAACCAAAATTAATAGCCCCTGCTCAGAAATCATACATAAATCTAAAGTCTTCACACTTATGCTGTACCTTCATGAATTTTTGTTTATGTAAATCAATATTTTATGCCAAAAATAGAATGCTTCTTAGAAAATAATTGAAAGAAGGAAATTCATTGTATAACAGAAGAGTAGCAGTTGATTGAGACAAAGAGATTGTTATATGCATGAGTTAAAATGCTTAATTGTGTTGGATCCTATATCAGAACTAATTTACTCTCTTTTTAGGTTAGCATTGAGGTGAATCCCTTGATGATAAAGCCATATCATCACCTGTTTTACTCTAAACAAAGACATTTATAAAAATGGTAAACCTGATTATATTTCATAGTATTCAGAAAGATTCTTGTGTAAGAATATTAATTTTTACAATGCTCCTATTGTCAGCTGAGGTAAAATTAATTAGAACAACCGTATCCTAGGAAAATAGAGTCAATGAGCAAAGATTATCACATATTTAAAGGAAATAAGAGCAGATGAAAGGTGTTCCTGAGGAATGAAGTAAAGAGAGTTTGAGACAGTGGAAGATGGAACAGGAAGAAAAAAAAAAGATAAAATGGTGACATCTCTTAAAATTGTTTTGGAAGGGTCATTTACACACTATGGATGAATAGCAACTTATTCCTAGAAAATGCTTGTTGCCTAGGTTGTGCAAATTCTCAGTTATGGATAGATTTAGTTATTGATCAATCATACTGCTTTCGAGAATTTTAATCTGTTTAGATTTCTGAAAAAGTTCCCATGTATATAAACAAAGTCCATTTACTTGATGGCATTATATTAGCCTTAGGATATTTGGAGGACTTGCATACTTGGAGACAAGGGCATTCCAGATGTCAGATGTTTTCAGGACAACCCTCTCACCCAGTGAGACAGATTGTATGTTTTTTCCACTGTGACTTGCTCCTATTTATAATTCCTTCAGCCCAGAAAGGATTATTGTAATATATCAAGTTCATCAGCATTTTTTAAATTCTTACATTAATCTATTTAAATTGAGGTTCTATTTTACCTCAAAGATATCTATTACCTGTATTTATCTATCCAATCGAGTTCTTGCCACATATATATACTTTTTTAATTCTGCAATTCCTCTGAAGTTTTTAAGAGATCTTTGCTTGCTGGTTAGAATAATCCTCAAGTTTTTCTAATCATAGCACTTTTATTTTCTCATTCTTCTGATTAAAATTCTATCCTCTTCATTTGCAAAGGTGAATATATTTGGAACTGTCATCTCCAATGAATGAAAAGCAATTAGAAACCCTAGAAAAGATATTTGAAATAATTATTACAAACCATTTTATAATTTGTTAATTTTTCCAGATTTCTATAAAAAGCAAATGCAAATAGGAAAGAAACAAGAACTGGGCTTTCATATATTTTCCAATCTGAGCTGACTTCAAGACATGAAGATTAACTAGTGGTAAACAAGAGAAAATAAATTTAAAATAAGGAGGACAAATGTAGAAGTTATCAAAGATTACAATTTTTTAAAATCTCAAAGCTTTTGTTGAAAGAGATTCCCATCAAAGGAATTTGTATCAAAAAGAAAATGAATAAAGCTGAAATGTAATTAGAATCAATGAGAAAATATCAGAGCTGGAAGGACATTAATAAATCCTTAGTAAAAATAGCATTATACAGATGAAAAAAAAGTCAGGGGTCAAGAAACTTAATTGATTTGTCTAAGGTCATGTTATTTGTCAATTTATTTCCAAGACCAGTGTTTCTCCAAATAGAGATTAATGAAAAGAAGAAAGAAAAAAGAAGAAAAAGCAGTTCTCCACATTTTTTTTTTTCTGCCTGGAGGTCCTGATTCATTCGGTGTGGAATGGAGCATTCACATTTCCTGTTTCCTTGGCTAACAGCAGAAAACTATTAAATGGAAGAAAATAAGATGTGAACTGAAGTGGTAGAAAAAAGTAAATGAAAAAAAAACAGAACTGGAGACTTTGTTTTCGGCAGTTTTTTAATTATACATATATCTCCCTCAGCAGCCACATGAGGAGGGCCGGCTGGGTCTTTCTCCATTCTTTGGGCGAGTATATTTCAAAATATGTTTAAGAGACTATCACATCCAAATCACCAGAGGGGAGATCGTAGCTAGTCCCAGGCTTTTTTCCACGTAACTTAGTAAAAATCTCTGTGAATAGTTCCCCAAATTCTGCATTTTTAACAAGCTCCCCGCTTATGGAGCTGTCCCCTTGAGTGCAGGAAGGACAGGCTGTTTTACTTTATAACTGGGACAGCAAGTACAGATCCTGGTTCGTAGGAGGTGCCTAGAAAATACATGATAGGTAATTAGTTAAATTGAATTAATAACTATAATAAGTAGTAAAACTTAATAAATGCTAGTATTTTTTTAATTGTATATATCTACTACTAGATACAAACTTTGAGTGGTGGTGTTCTTCATTTACCAAAGTTTTGGTTTTTACACTTTTCCAAAAAATGTCAATTGCTATTCTGTACTCTATACAATCAGAAGGAAGTCAGTTTGAGCACATAAAAATGACATAATATTCTGCAGTATCAAGAATACACAGCTTGATACTTCAGATTTATTTTTATCTTTGAAAGATATTAATAAAATAAGTAATTTATAAAAACAAAGAGATTTTAATAACTGAAACAAAAATACTAATTATGATAAGACTAAACATGTAATGTAGCTGTAGGTTGAAATAAACTTGAAACACTCTAGTGTCTGCATACCTTTTGCTTTCCCCAAGAACTATTTCTGCAAAATATTCACTAGCCTGCAGAGATAACCCACATAGACTATGTTATTAATATGCAATCTTCCTTCCTGAAACAGTTTACATATGCAGTATATAGCATCTAGACCTTGTAATTGAATTTTCAAAGTTTGCTGTGGTTTGGGAGCTGCATATGGGTCAGTAATCATTATCCAGACACCATCATTTATAGTACACATACAATTAATCAACTCATTAATTATGGAAAGAGTCTCAGGGAAGGCTAGTACACCTATTTCTTAAACAAATATGTTACCCTTGAGCTGTAAAAGTAGCATTTCCATCAGCCATTGCCTTAGATTATTGTTAGATATTTGTTCTGGGATCTTTTAAAACAAGGCCCATAAGAAGAGTCAATATAAAAATCTTTCAGACATAAGGCCTGTCATATATGTTCACTGAATTTAATCACTTTCTGGTGAACTCACTGTTCAAGTCAGCTTTGGATCTTTATCTTCTGAAGCTAATGTCAATAACACCTTATTTTTAATTTAACTAAATTCAGCCAAACGTAGGAGAAACAAATCATGCTTCTTTTTATTACTAGTTTTAGTAGATTTTTTGCCAGGGCAAAATTGGTAATTAGGGACAGTAAAGTATTCTTCAAATATTTTTTTCTTGTTATACATTTGTAAGCCCAGGAGGTTGTTAAATGGAGACACTTTATGGATGCAGAAAGGAAAAAAAAATCAGTAAATATATCTTTTCACATTCTTGGCTCATTAGCTAACCAGACGAATTTCCTTTCCTCTTCGTCAGTCCCACTCTTTTGCTATTTTTTCCCTACTCCGAGCAATTTATCTTCATGTTGCACTGACTCATATTATGACCTACAAAACTCCTTGTAAAAAGACACACAACAGAAAAAGAGGCTAATTGTGTAAGATAAATGCCAACCTAAAATAATGATAAAATATAATTTGATTTCAGCTTAAGGAAGAGAGAGGAAGGGCTAGTTATTTAATAGAGTTTTTGTTAAATATACGGTGAGCTTAAGGAAGAGGAACAGCTGTTTTCCATCTTCATTGAAGTCAGATGTAGCTTAGACTTAATATAAGAGACATGAAGAAGAGATTTTTGTCTGTAGATTTCTAATGGGAATTTTAGTCAGAGGACCATGCAACCATAGAATTTTATTTCTTGTAAGATGTAGAGACATACGAGATAATTTATGAGCCATTCAACTTAAAGGTAGGAGGAAAGATCAATTGGTATTTTAAGGGTTCCTCTTTTCTGATACCACATTGTCCTGACTTCTTTGAGCCTCAGTTTTCCATCTCTGAGCTCTTTTGATTTGAAGTTATAAAATACCACAAGAGTTCAAGGCTTACACTTTTAGCTGTTTGGGACAATGTCTGGTAGAGCATGAGCAATGACCAAGAGTAAGCTGAGATCCTGAAGTTTTAGAGTAGTCTCTTTTGTCTCAAAATTTAACCCTTTCAAGTGCTTTTAGTGGAGGATTGTGCATGAAAGAGACACCTGCTTCTTATTACCTAGACCTTGTCTCTATCAATTAGATACATTTCTATCTCACCGAGGTACACTCCCAAATACTAAATTTGCCCCAGTTCTCCCTGTGCCATTGTTTCATGGCCAGTTGTGAAATTTTGTTCTCCATACTGCTAAGAAAATAAATGTACAGTGTGATAAGTGGTGTTACGTAAAATGTGGGAGTGGTAGACTGAAGAAAGCCTCTGGGCAAAGAAAACATAAAAAAGTCAACAAAATGCTTCAAGATTGTTTTAAATTGTTATAAAGAGGAAACAGAACATAAAAATATGGTATGTGAAGGTAAAGAATTTCGTGGAGGTTTCCAACTACACTTTAGTTATGGATATCTTTTTTTTTTTTTAGAAAGAAAGCTTTTGAGCTACTTTAACATGGACCTTAGATAAGAACTGAAGTTCAATTGGCGAAACAGTAGGAAATTTGAAGCTTCTACTATACCTCAGGGAATGTGGAAATAGTTTCAGGGACCATGCATTTCTGCTCACATAACCAGTTTTAAAACCATAGCCCTCAATGTTACAGTCAAGATTTGATGTAGCAAAAGGGCATAATTATATTTACATTGATACCTTTAATATATAGCATCATATTATTTCTTCAAACAACATAAATGTAGACCATTAGTATTCCCTTTATGTCTTTTGCCTTAAACCAGCTATCATCAAAACACAATGTAATGCCAGTAAGGCCATGAGAAAAGAAGGGAAGTAGTATTCTGGCCGCCTAATTCGGAGCAGGAGGGAGGGAACTACCACCTATCACTCCATTTATATGCAGGGCTGATTAAACCATGCAAGAATTTCTAAAATGAATAAGTAGCTAACAACATCCTGTTTCTTCTATTTAAATTAATGAAAAAAAGTTTTGAGATTTATTTTAGGGTTTATTACCCTTTTCTTCTTAAAATATCGATTTCTACCATCTCTGGAGATATACTGTCTTACTTATCCCTCAAGTCTCTGCTTTTATTAGTCAATGTTCATAATTGGAAATATCTTTCCACCTCTGTCCCTCCTTCAAGATTAAACATTCTATGAAGAACAGGGCTCATGATTGGTAAATATTCATATATCTATGTCAGCTTTTATGGGACAACGTATTAGTTGTTAAAATATGAATGTATCATAAAAGACTTCTTGATATTGGAGGCTTCACCCATGACTCCAGACAAAGACACACCTATTATACAACTTACAGTTTCATAACTAATGGCCCATGTCTAAAAATGTAAACTTGAAGTATATCTTTAATAATTTTGTTTTTGAATAATTAGTTATATTTTCAGGTGTTTTTGGAGTCTGTTTTGTTTTCATCTTTTTTATTCCATCAAAAAGCTCACAGATTTTAGGAATTTGGATGTGTGCTATACCAGTCTAGATAATAAATGCTGATTACAATTAAAATACTAGGTCAAGTGAAAACTGGAATCAAGTTTAAAATTATTTTTATATCTCTTCATACTTAGCCAGCAAAATACCCATGCTAGATGAGATTATTGTTCAAAATTATTGCTGTCTTCATCAAAGCAGCTCATATATTCCTTGCTAATATCATGTAACACCCACTGCTTCTCTGTGGGAGGAATATACTTCACACCACTACTGTCAGGGTTGAGGATGTGACTTTGTTGGTGCCTTTGTCAGCTAGTGCTGTAATAAGAAACTACTGTAGACTAGGAGGCTAAAACAACATTGATTTCTCACAGTTCTGGAAGTTGGAAGCCTGGGATCAAAGTGCCTTTAGGGTTGTTTTCTCCCAAGGCCTATCTCCTTGGCTTGCAGATGGTTACCTTCTTTTTGTGTCCTTGCATGGCCTTTTTTCTGGGTGCACACATCCCTGGTATCTCTTGCTTTCTTCTTAAAAGGACACTAGCCCTGGCCAGGTGCAGTGGTTGATGCCTGTAATCCCAGCACTTTGGGAGGCCGAGGCGGGTGGATCACGAGGTCAGGAGATCAAGACCAGGGAGAAACCGCATCTCTACTAAAAATACAAAAAATTTGCCAGGCGTGGTGGCGGGTGTCTGTAGTCCCAGCTGCTCAGGAGGCTGAGGCAGGAGAATGGCTTGAACCTGGGAGGTGGATCTTGCAGTGAGCTGAGATTGCGACATTGCACTCCAGCCTGGGGTGACAGAGTCAGACTCTGTCTCAAAAATGAAAAAAAAAACAACAAACAAACAAACAAAAAAACAAAGAACACTAGTACTATTGGATTAGGGCCCCACCTTTATGACCACTTTTAACCTAAATTGCCTCCTTAAAGGGCTGTATCTTTTAATACACTCAAATGGGCTGTTGTATGCTTCAGCATGTGAATTTTGGGGGGACAAAATTTAGTCCATAACACCTGGGCTAATGGAACATGATTTAAAGTTTTTGCAAATTCTGAGTAAAAGATGAAAGATCCATTTAATGGTTGCTACAGTTCTCTTCCCTCTGCCATGAGGCCACCAGGTACTCAAACAACGCTACCTCTTTACCCTGGGCTCTGGATTAAACAGGACATTGAACAGAGCGGTAGTCTACTTGTTAGTACCATGTAAGAAGAAAATCAAGTAAATCTTTTTGTTTTCACCATTATGATTTTGAGATTTTCATGACTCTTGATACCACAACTTAGCCCAGCAAGAGCTAAGTAATAAAGTAATCATTACTTATAAATAGAAAGCTTTTATTAAATTATGCGGCTTTGGTTTTGGAGTCAGGCCTCAGGCAGCAAGGGATTTATTATTAAAGGTTGAATAAAATGCAGTAACAAACCACTTGGTAAAACTATTAGCTGCAAGTACCTAAAAGGCAATTGATTAAGCAAACAGGCTCCTGGTGATGTTACTAGCATATCACTCTCTCCCCCAACCACTAGTTAGCTACATTTACTAGAGCTACAAAAAGTGCTTGCTACAAGAAAAAGATGAGCTCAGAAAAACACTGGCCAGTTTAGAAGAATTAAAAGAAAGAAAGACAGAAATTATCGGACTTGCAGGATTAAGAGTAAGTATTTTTCATATCCAACTTGTAAAAGATAAATTAAGAAATGTTTTCAGTGATAAGTCCAATTAGGACTCAGTCTTTGATTTAGACAAAATCCAGAGAATAGCTTTCATATCCTCGTTGAAACCAACTAATTAAGCAACATGCCATAATTCCTTTCAGTTGGACAAAAGGGCTCCATGAAAAGAGACTAAGGATGGACTTTTACATGAAAGTCTGAAAATTTAATAAAACTATATTTTAATTTAGAGATAGGCTTGCATATGCAAAATATCATGGATGTAACTACAGGTATGCTAAGATGACTATAAGACAAACAATTTTAAAAATTCCATTGCAGTTTCAGAGAATGGTTCTGCCAAGAGGGCCACAGTATTAGATTCAAATGGACTATGGCAATTTAAGATTTAAAATGACTTTGGAACATCTAATATTCTACAGACAGAATAAAGGTTAGAAAATGTATTCCAATCTCCCTTGCTCCCCCAGAAGGAGGACATATTTTCTAGAGTCCTCTTCAGATTTTTTAATAGAAGATAAAGGAAAAGGAATAATCTCTCAAATGTTATAGTCAAGAGTTTTGGAGAATAAGAGATAGGGGAACTACTGCTGGGGAGCATAATTAGGGACTTTGATGAAACATTAAGACTTCAGGTAAGATTTCAGAATGGCCTGGTCTTCTCTGAGCATTCTAGTCTACCTTTTGAGAATGAAAGCTTGTGAGTATGTGTGTATAATTGTATGTGTGTATGTATATGTGAATGCATGAGAGAAAGAGAGACTCAGAATAGTTATTATAAAACACTCATATTTTTTCACAATTTCACAATATAGTATATACTATTACAGTTTTTGCATTATTTGAATTTTACCTGTGTCAGTGTAGACTTTGTTAAAATTATTCTTGAATTTTTCTCTTATCTCACTCTCTTTCAATTCATCTCTCTCTCTTTCTCTCTGTCATATAACACACACACACACACACACACACACACACACAGATGGCTTTTTGTAATAAAGAAGGAAACACAACTTTGAGCTAAGCAGCTAAATTAATAGGTTGGCTGAGTTGACAATGACCTTCATAGAGAAATCTAAAGGAGAGGGAAGGTAGCATTCTCTGTCGAAAGAGTGAAACCTTTGTCAATTATTTTATGGTATGTCATTTTTTTCCTTCTTTTTTTTTTTGAATGTTTGATATCTATTTGACTGTCAGTTGTACCAACTGATATTCACATGGCCTTGTAAAAAAATAAGATTTTTATTATAACTTTGAATCTGTTAGGTCCTGAGTTCAAGACTCTTCAGGAACGGAATGGAGGATAGTATGTGGGTGTAGAGTCTAATATTCTCAAAGAAAAACGGAAGACGAGACAGAATGGGGGATGTTGGTAGACATCTTCAAGCTCATATTTTTGTGTTTGGAGGTATTTATAAATGGAAGTTTCTAAATCCTCTTGTTCTTGAAATTGTGTATATTTAGAACCTACTTTTCAGTTTCTCATCCTCAAAAATTACTTTAAATTTAAGAGGACACATTTATAATTACCTTATAAATCAAAATCTAAAATTTTCTTTTTATATGTTAAATATTTATTTGTTGTTTACTCATTTATGTTGACACCATAGTGATGTTTTATTATGCTTCTGAAGTAGCTTCTTAGTACATGATGGGATATATTTAATACTGCAGAACATTTCTGTACTAGACATCACACTGCCTAAGTTCTGCTTATGGGCAATATCAAACAGTCTACTCCTCTACAATGAGGAGACTAATGGGAATTCAAAGAGTAAAAAAGACATTACATCCCAGTTCCTTCTTACACTAAGCTCATCTGAGAATCATTCTTCAGCTACCTATTGAGCAAGTTGTTTATTGTTAGGGGCCTCTGTGGAAGAGGAAAGGAGTCACTGTAATTGAAGGTGTTTATCTGGGAAGGTTCTGGGAATTTGAGAAAGACGAGGTCCAAGCACTGAGCCAGTGGGAATGGAATTCAGTGATTGGAAGGCAGCATAATGGGAAATAAGATATAATGAAGGAGACAAAGCCAACAGAAGTAGGAACGTGGAACAAGCTTTAAACAATTGCTAGGAGAAAGCAAACTAGGCCATTGTATCAATGTGCCTATGCAATATTATTGTAGCTTGCAAAATTATAAAAAGTAAGAACCTCCTTCAGAGAGATAGCACAGGGACATTAAGTTTTAACTAGCAGAATCAAATTCAATAAGACAAAAATAGAAACTGCATTTTATCTTACAATTAATTTCAAAATTAAATCAGGCATCTATGCTATCGGGCTGACTATATATCACATACTTAAACTCAAATTAATAAATATTTTTTGATAGCTTGCTATATACATGTAATAAATTATAGTAAATAAATGAGAGTAAGACTCAGATTTTCAGAAAATTACACTTCAACTTACGGGGACATAAATCAATGTTTGGATAACTGAAAAAACAAGGTATGCCAAGTTCCATATTAGGCATACAAAGAGATAATTAAAGGGATGCAGTGGAGGAAAACAACTTATCTAGTAGGAACACAAAAGTTTTTTTAAAAGATGATATTTGCTTGGAAATACAAAAAGAAAAACCTATATAGTAAAAAGAAAAATGGTGGATATACATTCTATGCAGGAAAAAATACGTAAAAAAGTTCAAGAATTAAAATAGTGAATATATTCTAATTTGTCAAAATAATTATACATATATGCATATATAATTATATATTTTCCATATATACATATACACACTATATATACACTGTATAGATACACTATATATACAGTATATATAGATACACTATTTATACAGTATATATAGATACACTATTTATACAGTATATATAGATACACTATTTATACAGTATATATAGATACACTATGTATACAGATATATATACACTATATATATGCACACTATATATATACACATATATATACACACACACACACATATATATATACTCATGTAGTTGGGACTCCTCCAACTCATGTAGTTGGGACTATATATGTATAAATATAGTGTGTGTGTGTGTGTGTGTGTGTGTGTATAAATGGCAAAGGACTGATAAAATGATTGAGATTTATAGCATTTTTCCCCTCATTACCCAATTCTAAACTAATAATAAAGTCTACTCTCATAAACCCATAAAATAATTTGGGAAAATAAAAATTCACTCTTCTCATTGCAGTGATTACATATTTATTCTTTTATTTCTTTAACCATGAAAAAAACATTTCATACTTTTCACGTAACAGAAAATGTATATAAACTACTGGCATAAACAAAGTAAAGTTCCCATTTTTACAAAGTTCATATTCTAATGAGAAAATAGAGTAACTGATGAAGAGAATACAGCTACTTGACCAATGATAAAGTCTTTCTAAGGAAATAACATTTAAATGGAAAACTTAATGTAATGAATCAAGTACAGGAAGAGCCAACAAAAGAATTTTTCAGAATTTGGGAAGAAATACAGAGTTGTTAGTGTGAGAAAATACGCTATGGCAAGTCACAAGAAACAATAACTATGATATTCCAACTCTTCACATCAAGTGGTGGAGTCAGTTTCCCCTCTACTTGAACATGGACTGACTTTGTGACTTTCATTAGCAAAAAGAATATGGTGGAAGTGACCTATGTGCCAGTTATAAGATGAGGCCTTGACATTGCAACTCTTGTAGTTGGGACTCCTGCTATTTCCATGAGAACAAGTCCAAGCTAGCCTGTTGGAAGATAAAACATTATACAGAACTTAGTTTATTTATCTCATTTGTCCAAGCCATGGACCCAAAACTTAGATGAGAAAGCCTAGCCAAGAAGAGCCAAAGTGAAATGCATCTGATCTGTTAGATGACCACGGTTGCATGATCAAGTCCAGCCAAGATCAATCTAGCTTGATCAAGATCAAAAGAACTGCAGACCCAACATATAGAATCTTGTAGCAACAAGGAATTATTATTTTAAGTGACTAAATTTTAAGGAGAGTTGTTAATCAGCAATAGATAATTGATACAATCTTAAGCAATAATAGATTTTTTACTTCACATTATAAGAAATTTCAAATTGGCTCACCCTGCATACCAGTATCACCAAGGACCCAGATGTTCTGTCAGCTTCAGCATATTTTTGCTTGTTTTTTTCATTTGTTTTTATTTTTTCTCTTTACACTGACAGTGTTTCTTACAAGATGACTGATACATTTCAAAGCACCATTTCTTGTTATAACGGCACTCAAGGTAGGAAGAAAAGATACTTCGATTTCTCATTTCTCTTTTTCTTCAGGAAAACAAAATCTTACCCAGAAGTCACTCAGCACACTTCTGGCTAAAATTGAATCATTTACCCACTGAAACCCATCATATATAAAATAAATTGATATGAAATTGACCAAGTTTTAATGTTATGATTTACTCCATAGGCATGCTGTCACTCAAACAAATTAATCACCTAAACATTAAAGAAGATGATAAAGAAAATTGATAGAAAAACAAAACACTAACACATTAAAAATATTTAAATGCTAATTACTCTGAAGTCTGCATACAAGTTAAGATGCACGTTGGAGAAGAGGGCAGGATCCATTCATACAAAGAACCGTAATAAAGATATTGGAAATATCTTTCTTATTTAAATATATTTAAATAAGTGAGGAAAAATTATAGCAGCAATTAAGGAGAGTGATGAATGGATTATAAGAGAGAAAAAGAAGAGGAGAATCAGAGAAAAAAAGGAAACTAATTAGGAGACTACGTTCCTAAGTCCAAGTGAGAGAATATGACTAGTGTGACATAGATTAAGAAAGCTATAAATAGCTAAAAGTGTATGGATTTGTAATGAGTTTTAGAAGCAGGCTTGCTAATGAAGCACTTTCTGTCAGGGAAACATACCACTCAGGATTTATTCCACTGTTTGTGTCACTGGAGTTCTTGGTTTTGCCATTTCCTAAAACTGACTGTTACTGGGGCAAGGTTTGAGAGAGGGAAGGAGTGTACTGAGAACGTTAAATGTAAAACACCCATTAGACATTTAAGTGGAGCTGTTCAGAAAGCAACTTGATACATGAACCTATATCAACTGAGGATTTAGTACTGGAAATACTGATTGAGGGTTCAGTATATTGACAGTATTTGAAGTAATGGGTAAGAATCAAGTTACATAGGAGAAAGTAGACAAAGATTGCATCTACTAGCATTACTTCTCCAAACTCATCTCTCATTCCCTAAAATTATACAGTTGTACAATATACAGCCTCAAATTTCATATGTTAAATAGAATCCTAAAGTAAAACATGTGTTCAAAGGTTAACATGCTGCCCACTTTCAAATTTTATTGATTTACTGCTATTTTATAAAATGCCTTAGAGGGTGTAAAAGAGTTACTACAGTTTTTTTTTTTTTTTTTTTTTTTTGAGGCAGAGTCTTGTTCTGTTGTTGTCCAGGCTGGAGTGCAGTGGTGCAATCTCAGCTTACTGCAACCTCCACCTCCTGGGTTCAAGCGATTCTCTTGCCTCAGCCTCCCGAGTAGCTGGGACTACAGGTGCCTGCAACCATGCCCGGAAAATTTTTGTATTTTTAGTAGAGACCACATTGGCCAGGCTGGTCTTGGACTTCTGACCTTATAATCCACCCTCTTCCACCTCCCAAAGTGCCGAGATTACAAGTGTGAGCCACTGTGCCTGGCCCCTAAAACTTTTAAATAACTGCTGTGATTTGCTTCTTGGGAGCATTTAGCTCAGTAAGTACCAGATCAACCCACCAACTTGTGATATTGTTTAATACATGTGAATATCACCATTCCGGGGAAATCTTACAGTATCAAGCTTTGCAAGGGAATAATTAGATGTGTCTTAGGAGCTTTTATTTTACTTTATTTCATATATATGGTGACTTAAAGCAGGGTAACAATATGCTGTGATAGCACGCTGGTATCAAAATTTTAAAAAACAATCTGTGTTTGCAGAACTAAGACCAGTTCAATTTTGCAAGCATCTGGGGCAAGTCCACTCTATTTCTATGAAACCCAAATTTCATAGAAATGTTCACAGAAATTGGGTTTCTATGAAACCCAAATTTAAACTTTGTTTACTTACAACTCTATGAATACATAATTCCTCCCATCTTCATTGCTCTCAGATTTATAACTGCTTCATGTAATTTTCCTTAGATTAATTTATGTAGAATTATTTAAAAACTAAAAACACAATTTATTATGAAAGTGCTTATTAGTTGAAGTTATATTCATTATTTTTGATACAAAGTCACTTAAAAATTAATAGCACACATATGATCCCACAATTCCACTTCCAAATATATATTTAAAAAAATTAAAAGCATGGACTCAAATGGAAATTTTTACACCAATGTTCATAGCAGTATTATTCAAAACAGCCAAAAGGTGGAAGCTATCCAAATGTCCATCAACAGATAAATGGATAAATAAATAGTTTGCACATTTCTGATTTACTTTTCTTAGATTATAATAACTTAATTTTAAATATCTGCAGAGCAAAAAGGCACAGAGATTGAAAAATACATTTTGGAAATATTGCCTTTAAAGGAATTTCTACTTTTCAAATTAAATATAATGCCAAAATAATATTTGTTAAAGCTTAACCAGGGACTAATTTACAACATAAGCTTAGCTTGGAAAACAAACAAAAACAGACCTTGTTCTAAAATGAAAACCAACTATTTGACTTAAAATTTGGAATTTTGAGCAAATAACTTTGTTTTAGAATTACATTTAGCTATTATTTACCATTGGGCAAATTCATGACTATTCATGAAGTAAATTAGTTTCCCTGCACCATTCACAGGGCCTGCAACACAGTAAGGATTCAATAATTGTTTCTTGTTTAAATGAAAAAAAAATGAGTTTATAATATCTAGTTACTTTTTATTTTTAAATTAACAAACTTAGTTTTTTGAACTGCTGCAGGCTTATAGAATAATTGAGTGCAAAGTTCAGAAAATTCCCATATATCTACCCCACTAACATATGGTATATTTGTTCAAATTGATGAGAAAATATTGAAATATTAACTAAAATCCTTGGTATATATTTGGTTTCCCCTTTCTGGTTGTATATTTTGTGGGTTTTGAAAAATGTATAATGGCATGTATTTACTATATTTATCTATATACATGCCATTATACATTTGCACAGAATAGTTTGACTGCCAATCAGTGGTTACCAAGGACATAGGAGGGGAGGAAGAGGGATCAATAGGTGGAATACAGGGATTCACAGTATTCACTATCTTCTAGTTTGGCCTTTTCCAGAATATCATGGAGTTGGAATCACAGAGTATGTAACCTTTGTCAGATTGGCTTCTTAACTTAGCAAGATGCATTTTTTGGACAAATCAGGTTGTCATAACAAAAATGGCATAAACTGGATAGCTTAAACCATAGAAATGTGTTTCACACAGTTCTGGAGGCTGAGAAGTTTAAGATCAAAGGCTGACAAGGTAAAATGGCCCCTTCTCTTTGCTTCTCAGTAGCCGTTATCTTGCTGGTGTGCTCAAATGACCTCTTACTTGTGCATGCATGGGAAAAGAGAGCTTCTGTGATATCTCTTCTAATAAGGACACCAATTCTTTTGAATTAGGGCTCTACACTTATGACCTATTTAACTTTAATTGCCTGCTAAGGACTTTATTTCCAAATGCAGTCAAATTGAGTATTAGGGATTCAATCTATGAATTGTGGAGACAAACCAGTATATGATATTTAACTCTTGGTCTCCCAAAATTCATATTCTTTCAGATGCAAAGCATATTCACCTTTTCCAACAGTCTTCCACATCCTAATTCATTCTAGCATCAGCTCTAAAGTGTAAAGTCTCATCTAAATATCATCTAAATCAGGTATGAGTGGGACCTTAGGTATGATTCATCATGAAACAACATTTCTCTCAAGCTGCTGACCTGTGAAACTAGAAAAGTTATGTGGTTCCAAAATACCACCTAACTTTCATAGTATGATGGGACAGGCATAGGATAAACATTCTCATTCCAAAAAGGAGAAATATGAAAGGAGTAGCAGCTCCCAAGCAAGTCCAAAAACATGCAAAGCAAATTTCATTAGATCTTAAGGTTCAATAATAATTCCCTCTGGCTCAATGACTCATCTTCTGGACTGATTGGGGTGGTGACTCTGCCCCCAAGGCCCTAAATGGGGTTGTTGCCAGGCTCAGGTCTTCCTCCCAAGGCCCTGCTGGCAGAGGCCATCTGGCCAGTTGAAACTAAGCTGGTGACCCTGATAATTCTGAATTGCCTACAGTGTTATTTTGCCCTTGTCTTGAAAAACAGTGTATGTTTGCAGCCAAATAACTCTGTTGTCCTGTCCTGTAGAATCCGAGAAGACCCTCAGGCTTCCTTCACTTTATCTTATCTCCATCCCCATCAGTTCAAACTGGCAGTGTTTCTGCCTATATTATTCCATAATCTCTTTATCAAGTGACAGTCTGGCTATACCTTTGGTATTCTCTTAGAACATGCTGTTCTCATTTTTTTGCAACACACTCAGGTTGAGAATTCTCTACATCTTTCTACATTTGATTGTTTTTCCCTTAACAATACCTTCCTCAATTAATCTCTCTTCTAACATTTAATTATAAGCAGTTAGGAGTATTCAGGCCACACCATCACATTTTGCTTTGAAATCTCCTCAACTACCTATCTAATTTCATTGTTCACAATTTTGATTTTTTGCAAAACACTAGAACACATTTTAGTCAAGTTCTTTGCCACTTTATAACAAGGATTACCTTTTCTCCAATTTTCAATAATCTGTTCCTATTTTTGTCTGAGACATCACCAGAATAACCTTTAATATCATGTTTATACCAAAATTATATTCATGGTTGTATATGCTTTCATTAAGAAGTTGGAGGCTTTCTCTCTATCTCCTTTTCTTTCTGAGCCCTCATCAGAGTCACCATTCATAGCCAATGTCCATCAACAGTCCCTCCTTGGCAATGTGGATTTTTTTCTAGCATGCACCTCAAAACTCTTACTGCCCTCTCTTATTACCCAGTGCCAAAACTGCTTCCACATTTTAAGTGCCTCTTACAGCAGCATTCCCTTCTCTGTACCAAGATCCATTATGATGAACTCAGTCACGTTGGGAGTTAGGACGTCAACATATGAATTGGGGAATGTGGGCACGATTCAGTCCATAGTACATTTCAAATGCCAGATTAATAGAAAGCATGAGGAAGTTGTAATTTGTTACTCCAGAGTCTGCACAAACAGCTGTCACCATGCTTGGAGGCCATTTGTTAGATTGGTAGCGTATGGGCCGCCATTGTTCCTTGCGGCAGGCAGAGTGAGTTGATGGTGGTGTGTTCTCCTTTGGATCTCCAATTGGTTGTCATAGCCATCCTTCACAACCACTCCCAACTTAGTAAAGATGAACCTGGAGGAGCATTTGCTATCCCTGGTGTACAGAAGCAGAAAAGAACGAATGTACCAGCAGTTTTATCAGTAGTCACCATAGAGTATCACCCTAAAATGAGATACGAGAATGTTGAAAATGACACTCCTCTGACACATGGAACGATGATATAGTTATAGAGCTGCCATAGTGACCTATAGTTGAGAAAAGCCTGACTTCCAAACTCTATATTTAGTAATTCCTTAAGAAGACAGGCTCAGGTATTTTTTCAAGTGAAGCAGAATCCCACATCTACTCCAGGGAATCCAACATCCTAACCAGAGCTGGAATGATGTCAAAATATAACTTTCTCCTTTCATGAGCAAAACTCTTTATGTGTATTTTAATTAATATTATATTTTCTGCAAGTTCTTACTTCATGGCACAAGAAAGTCAAATCAGATAAACTGAACATAATTTTACAGCTGTGGCAGAATTGTTTTGCCATTTCTGTGAGATGTATTCCTTCTAAGCATAGTATATAGACGTATAATTCTGATTATATTATTACTTTGTATCTTTCCCTAGCAGAAATTAATAAATTTCTAATAGATTGGGGTATGGCTTTCACCTAGTATAAGAAATTCAAATAATAACCAAACAGGGAACAGTTTCCAAATGAATATATGAAAATTTAATAACATGTGAATTTAAATATTCTTTTATATATATAGATTAAGTATTGTTTCAATAATTTATCAGTCATTTAAGTAGATGCTACTGTAAAGCAGGCCATTTCAAATCGTATAATATTTAAAATCCATAATAAGCATACCAAGCATGTTATATTAATTTTATAGACAGTAAAACTAATAATCAGGCATATTATGTCTTTACAAAAGGTTTTACAAACTTCAAAAATAATTATACCAGGATCTGAATCTAGAACTTTTTGGTTATTGGTGTGTCTGTATTTCTTTTCTTATGCCTCTAAAAATGTATAGTCTCAGGTAAAAATTAATAATACAAAAAGAGTTATTTTGGGTATTTAGTGAAATTTGTATAAATTACTTCCTTGAGAAAGGGAATAAAGAGTAATTGTAACACAATTTTACAAAATCTCTAATTGCCACATAGCAGTTACTTACATTTTATGATGCTGAATAAGCAAAAATTTATTTTTTGAGATCCACAAGATTGTCTTCCTATAATTTCTAATCATGTGGACTTAGGTGAAAATCTCTGTGGTATAAGGCTCCAGTGTGGCTCCTGTAATCCCTACCTTCTCGCGATAACACCTTTGTGCTCTTAAGTGTGGGCAGGAACTGAGTTACCTCTAACAGTAGCAAATGGCAAATATGAGACCATGTGATTATGTGAACATGATTACATTACATGAGATTGTAACTGGTCTTGCTGGGAGACTCTCTGTCATTGGCTTTGAAGAAATAAATTGTCGTGTTGTGCTGTTACATGGAGAGGATCACAGCTTACAGAGCTGAGTGTGGCCATCAGCTAACAGCTAGCAGGAAGCTGAGGCCCTCAGGGTAACAGCCTTCCAGGTACTTGAGGCTGTTAGGAACCATATGGATGTGGAAGAGGATTCTTCCCCAGCTGAGATTCAGGTAAGACCATAGTCTTCGCTGCTACCTTGATTGCAGCCTTGTAAGACTCTGAAGCAGAAGAGTCAGCTAAATCCCATTCCAAATTCCTAACCAACACAAACCATAAAATAATTCACTTGCTTTGTTTAATCTGCACATTTCATAGTAATAATGCTGTGTGTCAGTAGAGACACAATATTATTTCTTACATTTATATTTTATCATGCTTTATCACTGGCTATTTATACTATCACTTCCAGAAATTTTAATAAGAAATAATTTACATATACACATACACAATCATATATATGTCTTCACATGCCCACACAAACACACAGCGTATGTGCATATACAGTTGTTTGACTCAGAGAGAGGTGTATCTGACACTTAAAATATTTATTTCTAAAATATGCATTTCAAAATATATGGCTGGGCTAATTTTGTCTTTAAGTATCTGCCCTTGGAAAATGAACTGAATTTTCATAAGTAATGAGAAACCTGGGTAAAGCTCTCCTAGAAGATTGGCCAAAAAGTGTAAGGCCTGAGGCATTGCCAATTACTAGCTTCCAGAAAATACCAGATGTAGAGGTCACCATTTTTATTACAAACTATGAAAATAAAACATGTTTTAAAATTTTTTTTGTGCGATGAAAGGCCAAAAGCTGAAGTATGTGTTGCCATGGAAATAGTGTTTTGTTTACAGGACTTGTCTTTTCTAGAACTCATCCATTAAATGGTAGGAGAGAACCACTTCAATCTTGACATTGTATTGCATTCGGAGCTTTCATTACTAGAATAATATTTGTTCATTTTTCAATAAGAAGCATAAAATGTTCCATTGCTCATTTTGTCCATTTGTTTAATGACACTGGTAGGCTTGTTACTTAAATTAAATCCATCTAAAGAAAATGAATATGTACTGGTTAATCCAACTGAACCCATGTAAATACACTACTGTGGCTCTAAACATTGGCAAATATAACAAACCCTCACTACCATACAGGATGGAATGTTACAGATAATGTTCTGCTTCACAACCAATGACGATGGTGCCAGAATGCTCATGTTCTTGTTTTTCCTACTTTCTGATAATTTGTACTAATTAAGATAGGACTGGCATTGCAGATGTAGCAATCAAACATTTTATTTCTTCCTTTCACAAAATCACTCTAGTCCGGATGAGTTTTGGGGGATTTGGCTGCTACACAGGAATTCATTGAGTTTGCTTTTGTCTTCCGGTTCCACAGTCTCAACACAAAGTCTCCTCATTGCCCTGGCAGAGGAACAGAATACTGGAGGGTTTTCTACTGACCCAAAGGGACACACATGATTTCTACTCACAGCTGTTTGGCTACAGCTTGTTTCATGGTCCTGGTTAATTGGAGGAGGGCTAGGAGAATAGGAAAGTGCAGGTTGCATTTGTCAAGTGTTGTTAATCCTCTCACATCTATCATCCAGGTAAAATTTTTCACTGATCTGTACCCACAAACCAGGGGGAGTTTTTTTTTAACCACCGACAAGCCTGTTCCTTTGGTCTGTTGCACTTTTGACTCTTCTGGTTCTCTTTTCTTTTTTTTTTTTTTTGTATTCCCTGACATGAAATAAAATTATACATTTTATCCTTGCGATAGTTTGCTGAGAATGATGGTTTCCAGCTTCATCCATGTCCCTACAAAGGACATGAACTCATCGTTTTTTATGGCTGCATGGTATGGGGGGAGGGGGGAGGGATAGCATTAGGAGATATACCTAATGCTGAATGATGAGTTAATGGGTGCAGCACACCAACATGACACATGTATACATTTGTAACAAACCTGCACGTTGTGCACATGTACCCTAAAACTTAAAGTATAATAATAATACAATTTAAAAAATTATACATTTTATAACTTTGTCAAATTCTACATGCTATTTCCTTGCTTGAGCTTAGATTTCTCTTTTTTGACCTAACAAGCCTGTACCATTTTAAAATTCAGTGTTTCAGTGCTACTTAAAAATAGAAATGCTCCTTTTATCCGCCAGTCCCTTGCTGTCATAATACTGTATGTTAAGTGAAGATTTATTATATAATTTATCAGATTGAATATTTCTCATGTACATTCCATATCTGTGTGTGTGTGTGTGTGTGTGTGTGTCTGCCTCATTCTTTAACCTTGCCCTACTATAAAGAATAAGGAATGTGAGTACCCATGTTACAACTACCTGTGCTTCAAAAAGAATGTAGGTTACAGTATTTACACAGTTTATTGTTGAAATAGCTAAAGAGATTAGCATCATGCTTATGCATATTTAAGTGCTCAATACATAGTACCTTTCATTACCATACAAAATAATATTTGGAATATATGATTACTTACAGTGTACAGACTTGGTATATTACTTCTGTAACTATTTACTTATTCATAGGGACTGTTAAATCATATAATTCATTTGATTAGATAGCATTCACAACATTAGAAAATTAAACATAACCACTACAATATTCTACACTTTTGATTACTTGTTTTTGATTCTTTGTCTCCTAGGCAAGAGAAATAGTATCAACAGAGGAATGGAATTATAACTAGAAATTTTATTTTGGTGAATAAGCTGAGGACTTCCTAGAGAAGCTGTATGATGTGAAATAGTTGCAAATAATGACAAAGTAGCTCATAGATAAGTTACTTTAAGGCTTTATTTGTTAAGTTACTGCATAGAGCTGCAAAAGCATCGACAACATATTTCCTCAAAATGTAGAGTTTACAAGTTTTCTGAGCTCCCTGAAGTTTGCAATCTATTCCAGTCTCAATGTCCTCGAATTTTACATCAATCTTCTAATGATCTAGATTGCCCATTGCTTGCAGCTATCTTTTCATGTTTGATTTGGTTAAAGGAAAATCAGCTTTACATTGTGAAAATGCATATTGTTAGCGAATTGTGAAATTGTGAGGAATTGTGCTGTAATTACTGAATATTGGCTCTCCATGAACATGTTGCTAAAACGTGGGAAGATCTGCCAGAGAAATTGTTTCTCTCCTCAGTAGTCCATCGTTACAGCAACAATTGTGGAAATCAGATGAGATGTGGAACCATTTTTGATTGCCTTAAATGGCGCATTTGTATATGCCAGCAAGAATCTATGCTTCTATGTAAATTGAAAAAGGGAAATGAACCAGTCTGTGGATGTGGACTCTCTCAGGTTGAACGTAGGTGGATCAGCTTGTACTCAACATCTGTTCAGGCTGGAAATGCAGAGGAAATTTAATATGTTTACTCAATCATACTGGTTTCCTGGGTGCCAAGGCAGAAAATCTAAAACATATGACTTCTGTTCACACTATGTGGGAGCTATTTACAACAAAGGTGATGATCCTGGAAGAAAATGTGGAGACGCTATCTCGGGTACCAGCACAGTTGGACTTCTTTGTTGCCAGCAATCAACAGCCCTTAAACATCAACATTTCAAGGTTTTGTCGACCAGTGTACCAAGTAACCTCTAAAAACATTTGAGAAGAAATAGAAAATAACACTAGATTATTTCTTAACATATCAAAAGATTATCAACATATGGCCTTGGATCCTTTTCATTCCCCATCCTTATATGTCCATACAAAATTATAATACATTTAATGTAGCGTTCCAATCCAGATAGTAGTTTGTGGAGTTAAATTTCAAACTCTCTTTTTGAAAATTTCCTTGCATTCATAAACACGTTAGCTATCCAGGACAACGTGTTGCTCTTGGAACAAAAGTGGGGACTTACAAAGAAGGCAAATTATAAGAAATATATTTCTGTCAAAATTTTATGAAACAAGGAAAATCATAAAATAAAAATTAATATTAGAAGAAAGTCTTATCAAATTCTATATAATGATTTTTCATCAATATACTTGGCCTCTAATTAGTTAAAAGGAAGATCATGCAAAGCCCAGAGTTTTTATCTTGTGGTTACTATTCAATTTAAATTCTCATATTCCCCAAAATGTCCTTGTTTTAGTTGGTAAGACAGCAAGACAGTAGCTACAATTCAGTGGAATTAAGTACTTTGCCATATTCCATGAAATACACAAGGAGAGATCAGAAGAAACACAATTATTTTTGTCTGGCAGAATACAAAAAGGTGTCACAGAGTTGGCATTTGAATTGGATATTGGAAGATGAATGGAAATGCACTAGCTGGAGATGAAAAGAACATAATGGACTGAGGAAAGTTCCTTTCCAAAAATCAAGAAAGCTGTAAAAGGCACGGGGATTTTAATAATTATCTTCAGTTGGAATTACATGTATGTTGAGTGCAGGGACAAAATTGAAAATAGTTATGCCTGAAAAGTTATATGGGAAATTATTATCAAAGGCTATTGATGTCAAGCTAAGAAGATTACATTTTACCTAAAACACCTAGGATCTTTAAAGTGGATGTAAGACTAGTTCCTCTTCCCCATTCTTATGTTTTCCATATTGTCCTCCTCCTTGTGAAAAATTCCACCACCGTTGTCAACACTTCACTTTATATACCATACTAATATAATACTTTCACCCATGAGCAGAATGGATGAGAACACTCTCAGAAATAAATTAAAATTACTACACATATTGTGTTTGAAATGGAAAACCATGAATAGATACCTTTATAGTAATAAATTAAATCTTAACAGGTGACTTGCAGAGAACATGGTAGGTGGTACAAAAGTAGCAAAGTGGGGTGGGGAAGTTTGTAATTTCTAAGCAATTCTCTAAATATATTTATTTAGTAATCATCTAGTTCTGGTAGAGTGACTTAACTGAGCGATGCATTTCAGAAACATGGCTTACAGAAATCAGATATTTAGGATAGTTATAAATAAAATACAACACAAAGATAAGGCATCATTATATATACACACAGGAGCTTCATAATTACAATTATATTTGTAAAAGTATAATGTTTAAGTATTTAATTGACTAATAAAATTACAATAAACAAAAATGACTGACTTTAAAGATATGACTTGTATAAGCAGGCTTGTAGTTACCTACTTAATATTACATAAATTTATTTAACAAGTAAATAGACAAGTTACAATATGAATTTTAATATATATATTATATATGTCTATCCGCTTTGAAAGTATGTGAATATGTTTAACTTAAATAAATAAGAGGATAAAGAAAAATCGGTCTATCAGATAAAAAAATTAATGATAGAAAAATAAGAAATCCATAAATGATATTAAAGCTTCCCTTCTCTGTTGTTGCATGTTATGAATGGTTCTCATATTTACTGAAGAACTAAGGTAAAGTACTGGTTTTGTAAGGGTGGGACATACTGACCATAAAGCTTAAGATTAAAATCAAGTGTCATCCTGCACAAGGATAACACACAAATCTGTGAAGTGTCGCATATTTCTTGCAGTCCCCAAAAGGACATTTGACTAATTAGCTCCAAGGAAATGGTGTGAGTCAAAGCAAAATGGGTGACACCCAGTATTGCACTTGTGATTTTCATACACAAAATATTTATGTAAGGTGATCTATGAAAAGAGGTGTGGTAACACATAGGATCTTGTGTGCAATATGTTGTTAGTAGGCCTCTCAGAAATGAGAACATACCAACTTGCATCTTGTTTGTGGAACTTACAAAAAATAAAGGTAGAGTTTTGTCTTCCACAGCAGCTGGAAATGAACATCGTGACTTAAGCATCATTCTAACAAAGATTTGTTGATTCAGGTTTAAGGAGGTAGATAAAGAGTAGTAGTAGTCCACGCCAGATGCTGAGATCTGTTAGTTTTGTGCCCTTGGTGTGATTGATGAGGTCAGTAATAGAGGATGATCAGGTTATGCAATGTAATGAATTAATATATTTATAAATACATTTCATTACAAATTATAAAATAGCTTAGATGTCTTGAATTACAAGCCACAAAGAATAGAACATCTAATAACCAAAAGTAGGAATTAATAACAGAAAACTGCAACATTTCAACATTACAACCTATGAAGAAACACTTTTAAGAAAAAATAAATTTATTTTTTGTAGAGACAGGGTCTCCCTGTGTTGCCCAGGCTGGTCTTGAACTTCTGGGCTCAAACGATCACCCTGTCTCAGCATCCTAAAGTGCTTGCATCACAGGCATGAGCCACTGCACCAGGCCAACACATTGGGTTTTATTGGGAATTTTAAAATAGTTTCAGCAATAAGATTCAAGAATAAATTATTTCATTGCTTCACCATTTCTTTGAGCATTTTAAAAATGTTATCTTGTTAAATCTTTGTAATAACTTAGTGAAATAAGTCTCTAAAATCCTCATTTTTAGAAGACATTGAACCTAAGAGAAGCAACTTGTTCAAGAAAAAATACCTGTTGGTAACTGCGCTAGGACTTTTTATGAGTTAGGGACGTTTTCCATTAAGCCAAGCTAACTCTAGTTAATTTACTGAGTGATACTGCCCTCAATTCATGAGTATTTCATCTTACTTTATTTATTATTTAATTAGAAGCTTAATAAGTTCATAGAGCTTACAAACTTAAAGTCTATGAAATAAGTAATGTTCTGATGTTAGCTCTGATATTGTCTGAAATACTTTAAGAACTTAATAAATTTGGTAAATGTTTTCTATATCCGTGTTAAAATAGTAATTTTATTTATTACATTTTTATACATAGCATTCATCAACAACTTTTGAAACATATACGAAAATTATCTAAAAATCCTCAAAATACCAATTCAGGTAAGACTTCAGATAGCAAACTGCTCTTGATGGTGCTACCATAAGATTATGGAAGTGCTGATCACAAAAAAGCAATTCAAAAAGCAATGTGTAAATAGCATGTGTTTCCATATATACGTATGTGGGTGTGTGTATATATATGTATATATAGCTTTAATTTTTTTAGTTTATTATTCAGAATTAGTTAATAATTTAGTTGTAGGTAGTTTATAATCTCAAAAAAAATTATCTGAAAAAATATTTAATTATGGTCCCTAAAATCCTATATAATACCTTTGTGTATATAAGTAACACAGTTTTTAAGTTTGTATATTGTATGATTCCTCAAGTGTCATAACAACTGAGACTTGTTATAAAATGTATAAACCTTGGTGTGATTGATGAGCTCAGTAATGTGGGATGATCAGGTTATCCAATTTAATGAATTAATATATTTATAAATAGATTTTATTACAAATTAAAATTAGTTTACATGCCCTGAATTACAACCCACAAAGAATTGAACATCTAATAACAAAAAGTAGGAATTAATAACAGAAAACTGTAACATTTGAATATTATAACCTGCAGGGGTCTATCCTGCAGACCCCGGCTGCATGACGGATGAGACACATACCCAGACAGCGATATTCAGTGAAAGAGCAGCAAGGGTTCCGAGTCGATTACAGACACCAAGCTTCTTACAATAAAGTGAGCTGGAGGAAAGAACCTGTTATAAGGAGGAAAAAATATACTCACTATTTATTAAGTGGAAGTCAATTATTATACATAAAGGTCTTCATTCTTATTGCCTTCATGTTGAGTAGTCTGATAAGAAAAAGACAGAGGAGAGATTTGTCTTGCTATCTTGCAGTGGCAAAGGAAAAGAAAAGTCTGTTAGTGGGCTCCTAGAGTGAAAACCCTTATTTAAGGATCAACTGTGTCACATAGTGACTTGTGTCACTAAAAAAGTAACTATCTTTAGAATTTGGAATTTAATAATACTTTTCTGGCACCATAAACAAATGTCAGCAAGAATTACAAAACTTAGCCAGGGTGCATCAGTACCAATAGGAGAATATCTTTCAAAGATACCTACTGAGTGCAGAAGTCAGAAAAGCAATTCTTTGTTGAGAAGCGCAGGTTATGTTACAGAGTCTTGTACCAACAAGGTCTCACTATTATCAACTTCATTCCGTCTAAGTTGAAACCAAATAAGATATATTTACTCCATTAGAGCAAGGTATGTTGTTCTATCTACTGGATAATTAGTGTGTTAGTAGTAATTTTGTTACAGCAAGATACTCTGTTTCTAATAGCCAAAATATTATCATTATAAATATTCAGATAGCTTAACTCTAAACTCAAAAAATTATAAAAATATTACAAAAACTTTTCACAACAATGAAAATGCTACTGATACCTAAATGTGACACATTGTACAATATGAACTGTATGAGCACATCTTTATTATATATTTATCAAAGGACCTCTATAAGGTTTGGCAAGTTGCAGGAGACAAAGATGGAATACACATAGTTTGGGTTTTTAAGGTGCTCATAATACAGAAGAGCTGTGCCTATTGAATTTCTGCATTTTTCCAACAGAATTTCCTAAAAAAGTTTGTTATTCATTTATCCAGTTGTCCACTTAACAAATAACTGTCAGGTATCTTTAAGGTACTAAGCATCTTCCTTCTTATTATCATTGTCATTTTTATTTGCTTATTAAGATACTAAGCATTTTTCTTGTTATTATTATCTTTTTTATTATTTATTACTTTATTTAGTGTTTACTCTGTGCCAGAACCCCTTTTGGAGCTTATAATTATTACTTATTATGTCATGTCGTTACCATATTCAGCATGTGTCAGAAATTTTATATCCAAGGTGAAGAATTAAAGCTTTAAAATGTTTGGTAGTGTCCAGGCACAGTGGCTCACTCCTGTAATCCTAGCAGTTTGGGAGGCCAAGGCAGATGGATTGCTTGAGCTCAGGAGTTTGAGACTAGCCTGACTAACATGGTGAAACTCGTCTCTACTAAATACAAAAAATCAGCCGGTTGATGTGGCCCGTGCCTGTAATCACAGCTACTTGGGAGGCTGAGGTAGGAGAGTTGCTTGAGGTAGGAGAATCGCTTGAATTGCATTGAGCTGAGATCGCGCCACTGCACTCTAGCCTGGGTAACAAAGCAAGACTCCATCAAAAAAAGAAAGAGAAAAGAGAAAAGAAAAGTTTGGTAATATTTAAGGAAAGCATACAGAATAAGTAGAAGTTTGCCAGGTGAAGAATCAGGAGGATGATATTTAAGCAGAAAGAAAATTTAACTAGATTGTGTGTTTGGCAGAAGGAACATCTACAGGAACACCTGACGAGGCTGCACCCTTGGCGGGAAGAACACCTGACACGGCTGAAAGCTTGGTGGAAAAAACACCTGATGAGGCTGCACCCTTGGTGGAGGGAACATCTGACAAAATTCAATGTCTGGGGAAAGCAACATCTGGAAAGTTTGAACAGTCAGCAGAAGAATATGTTAGGCCACGTGTCTCTATAACAGCTATTGAACTCTGCATTATAGAGTGAAAGCAGTCATAGATAATGTGTGAGCAAATAGGCATGATTGCACTCCAATAAAACTTTGTATAAAAAACCATTTGGTAAGCTGAATTTGGCCTGTGATATATAGTTTGCTGGCCCTTCACACAGAAGATAGATGGAGGGTAATTACATAAAAAGATTTAAAGACAAAGTAAGCTTTTGTAGTAGTTCATGCTGTAGTCTTTTTTTTTTTTTTGTCACCAATCTGTGGCCTAGTATCAATCTATTATGAAAATCTGACCCATCCAGGGTAAAATGAATCAAGTTCAGAAGCTCAATTTACAGATTTAAACCTGTAGGTCTTTCTTTGCCATTATTTTATTTTGATTTGTTTAACTGAATTTTTTTTAACTTAAAAAATAACAATAGTATTGGGTAGGGTTTCTTTTTCACGGTGAAAGCCATCAGTTAAGGGGCCATGTCTAAGTAGGAAATATAAATATAACATAATAATAATAATAAATAAAATAATAATAAAAATGGCCTTCAGTTTCATATATTATTGGATATATTTTCCTCCAGAATTGGCATTTCAGCTGAAGACAATGTGTGCTTCAAACTTGGAAATAAATAATGCATTTAATTATTTGATTAAAGATTGCACAGTGAATTTAATAAAGACATTATAGTCTTGTAATGTAATATAAACTCAATCTTCTTCTCACAAACAACTTTAAGACAGAATTTAGGAGGAATGTCCTTTGGAAAATTATCTTTCCTTCCCCCACAGATGGATCAAATAACCAAACGTACTGTTTGGAACATTTCATTTTATCTGGAATTAACCCTCTGTTGGCATGTCTTCTTCATCACTGAAAATGTAAGAAAGCACAGCCTCATCATGAAAATGCTGGGTATCCACGTCTCACACAACTTAAAAATCATAATGAGTTGCAGGTTTTATTGTCAAGAATTACCCTGTGCTTCAAAAATGTGCTTGCTCCTTATGAAGCAATATAAACCTTGTTTTTAATCTTGCAAACTGTATATTCTATTGGATATGTCTATTAAAGATAGAGTTATGAGTGAACAATAAATGTCTTTCCTGAGAAAGGTGTATTTTCTGTTGCACTTAGACCTGAAGGTGGTGTAGAAGATACTTGGCCAAAATTGGGGCAAAGATGGGTTCCTGTGAAGAAGCAACAGTGAGAGTCTGGTTATCTACATATAAAATAATAAAACTGGACCCTTATCTTAGACTGTACACAAAAACAACTCAAGGTGGATTAAAGGCCTCCGTGTAAGACCTGAAACTATAAAACTCCCAGAAGAAAACACAGAGAAAACAATTCCTTGATATGGGCCTTGACAATGGTTTTTTGGCTATCACACCAAAAGCTCAGGCAACAAAAGCAAACAAGTGAGACTGCATCAAACTAAAAAGCTTCTGCACAGCAAACACTCAACAAAATGAAAAGGCAGCCTGCAGAATGGGAGAGAATATTTACAAACCATATGTCAGATAGGGGTTGATATGTGAAATGAAAATCTCACACAACTCAATGTCAAAAAACAATCCGACTGATAAATGGCCAAAGTATCTGAATAGACATTATTTAAAAAAGACATACGAAGGGCAACAAGTATATGAAAAGGTGTTCAACATCATTAATCAGAAAAATGTTAATCAAAACAACTATATCACTTTGCAACTGTTAGGATGGTTATTATATAAAAAAGAGATAAGTGTGATGAGGGTGTGGAAAAAGGAAACTCATGTTCACTGTTGGTGGGAAAGTAAACTGATACAGCCATTTTGGGAAATGGTATGAAGGTTCCTCAAAAATTTAAAATGGAGCTACTGTATGACTCCACAATCCTCCTGCTGGGTATATACCCAAAGGAACTGAAATCAGTATATGAAAGCTATATCTGTATTCCCATGTTTATTGCGGTATAAATAACCAATAGCCAAGCTATGAAAACAATTGGATAAAGAAATTATGATATATAGTTATAACATATTATATATCATATTATAATCTTATAAACTCTGTAATAATATAAATATTATGAATATAGTATTCAATCTTAAAAAAATTAAAATTGCCATTTTTGATGATATGGATGAACCTGGATGGCATTATGCTAAGTGAAATAAACCAGACATGGAAAGAAAAATACTTCATGATCTCACTTATATGTGCTATCTAAAAACAAGCCAAGTATATAGAAACAGTAGAATGGTGGCCATCAGGGATAAGGATTAAGAGGAAATGAAAAAAAGCAGATCAAAGGGTACAAACTGGCAGTCATGTAGGATGAGTAAGTTGTACCTAACGTACAGTATGATACCAATAGTTAATAATAATGTATTCTATACTGAAAATTTTCTAAAAGCATATTTTCAGGTGCTCTTGCCAATCACATAAAAATATAACTACGAAAGGTGATGGATATGTTAATTGGCTTGATCATAGTAATAATTTCATGGCATATATGTATGCCTTAAATATGTACCAAAAATAAGTAAATAAACTAAAATGTAGGTTATCAAAACTTAACAATTTATACATTAAAACTTTCAAAACTTGAAAAAATCCAATGGGAGATATTTACAATTCCTTCAACACTATTAGAGCAGCAATGATGGAAGATATGTAGAGGAAGGAGACAACCTGATAAATGTAGACTCATCAGCAAAGCCTGAGGGGACAGTAATTATATCCATAGTGTTGACAGCCAAACCATCAAAAACTTTGGTGTAAATATATTATTTTTGCAACATATGAAACACAAACAGAACAGCAAATCTTGATTCAGGCATCTATCATCCTAATTAACTGCCCCTCTGATCATGTGTGCTCTCTGATCATGTGTGCATGTGTCACCTTGATCGAAACCATTTTCGAAAATAACGCAACAAAAATAAACTATTGTAAATTTTAAAAATGAATTGTCACGTGAAGTTTATATTTGAAGTTATTTTTCAAGATTATACTTATCCTGTGGCCTTTAAATTTTTTTAAAATTTTTCACTCTCTAGTTGAATATTTGCTGTATGCCAGGAAAACTTCTGGACACTGAAGATACTTACAGTCAACATTACTTCAAGGCAGTTATGGCATCCTAATTACTGTTTTTAGTAATATAATATCTGCTTCCAAATACTCTTAGAAATGGGCAACTTGATAAGGTGATTCCTGAAAATCTCTGCCATCTTGATTGTGTTAACTGTGTTTATTTAAAGAGGCTAAAAATGAGGTTGGTTTTTAATGCATGGTAACTATTCATTAAAAATGAAATTATATATGAAAAATGAAATTATATATGAAATTATAATGAAAAATGCAAGATTACTCCATGCCTTCTAACAGTATTATTTCTACTTGGGTACTGTTGACATCAGAACAAATTATTGGGATAAATAAATGTGTAAGGGCCATACATACCTACTAAATCTGAGTGCCATGAATTTGTAATTTTATGTTATTTTAATTATTGTAGTTATTACAGTATGTGTTTATAACCCTTTTTGTGTTAATATACAGTAATCCTAGAGACACCTAGAATTATTTTAAAAGGTGAGTCAGTTGTCTTAAGTTATAGAAAATTGACTTATACACTTTTAGTAGCAAAGTCAAAATATCTGAACTAAGTTCACTTCTGCACAAAGGAAAACTCTGTGAGTAACTGAAATTTTCTCAAGATTGGCATAAAGACAATCCTAAAAAAAGTCCTGGGATATGAACTATCTCAAATTGGCAGCATATACTGGCATGTGCCTCATCCTGCTGACAGTCATTTCAGTTTGATACACTTACAAAAAAGAGAAAAAAGATAGCTTAATAATTCCAAGTTTAAATAGTTATATTGGTATACTCCTTAAAAGAAAAATCAGCACATTACCTTGGAGTAAAATTTTACTTATGATTTCTTCACTTTTCTCCCATCAACTCAACAGGCAGAAAATAAAACATATTAATAAATACACATGCACACACACACACATTGTGGAAATCAAAGACCTGAGTCTATGTGTAGCAGTGTGTTGATAAACTATCTGTAGAGACTGGAGGTCAAATTAATTGTATATATGAAAATTATATAACTCTAGAGACTCAAGAAGACACACAGATAAAAGTTACTACATAAGAAAATAGAGATTTCTCTATTTTTCCACAACAGAAATTAAAGAGTGGAATAGTGATTTTAAATACAGCTTCTGTTATCATTTGAGGGAATAGAAAAGTGAGGGCAACAGAGATCGGAATATAGGCACTAATACTTGAATGCCTGTTATGTGTAGCTATTGTGCTTTGACAATTTTACATAATTGTCTTATTTAACCAACACACAACATTATGAAATTGATGTTTCTAAGACTATTTTTCCGTATGAGAAAACCCAGGTTCCGACTTGATGTCACTCATGCCATATTGGGTGGCTGAGGCAGGATTCAAATGCAAACACGGCAGCACCACAGTCTATATTTTATTAATCATACAACCACTATATCCACCTAATTATAAAGTCTGTATGAAAGCCCAGAAAAACAGGCCAGCATTAAATTGAAAAAAGCATTAAAGAGAAAACTGTTGATCTAAAAACATTTAGTGTTACAACTTTTAATTTACCAAAATTGTGGTTGCTACTGTGACTATTGTATAGGGAAACCATGCACAAATTAATTCATGACACATTCATGTTCTTTTTGCATACGTCTCTTTTAAAAAAAAAGTTATTTAGGCAAAGTGCTAAAGAGAAGTTAATTCACCTTGCTGACATTGTGTCTTACAGTTTTACCCAACCAATTTTAGTCATTACTTCTTTATCTTAACAGGATTACTTAATTGCCTAGTCATGGAATGAATGATTTGGCTACTTCTATAGATGCATTAATAAAGCCTTATTTGTATAATAGTCCAGTTAAGATGAACATGCTTGTGACCTCTCGCAGAAATAATGAAGATTCTGCAATTTAAAGAGCAGTAAAATGTAAAGATGTAATTACCTTTATTTCAATGTCAACAGACAGAGCATTAAAGTCCTTTTCAAAATACCATTTAATTGGATAGATTAAGATACTTTAATATATTAATTTCTTTCCTTGTTACTGTATATTTCACGATAAGAATGCAGGAATATATATTAGACTTCTGGGAAATTGAAACTGGTGTAACTTACCAGTTAATTCTAAAATCTATTAATCATGTGCTTTGGTTATCTTTCTTCCTTGGTAAAATATGGATGTTCAAAGATATTTTCATGTTGTCTAAAGCATCCGCATCTCATATACAAATATATGAAATATATAAAATATTAATGGAATTATACCAAATATATACAAAATAAAAATATACAAAATATTAATTTAGCAGAAAAAAAACTGTTGCATGAAGATAAGGTACAGGATGGTACTTTATCTTATGGTTTTTTGTGAACCATAGTCAGAAAAATCAGGGGATCAAAAATAATAAAACAAAATATACCCATTGCCTTAAGGAAATAGGTAAATGAGATAATTATATTTTTAAAGGAACTATATAAAAGCTTTATGCAAAAATCACAACCATATTTCTTGTTCCTGCACATTCCAATCAATTCATTAGATTGTTTTACACATTCTGCAAAAATATTCTAATGTAGGCAGAGAATTTGAAATGTAAAACATTATCATACTGTCTCCTATATTTAGAGCTCAGCTATGTCTCTTATATGTTAAAATGCTACTTCTGTTTGACACACACTCTTACACCTACTGAGGAAAAAAATTGCTTCATATTAACAAAGTGAATTATCTCCTTTGAGTAACATGAGTAACCTGGTCAATAGTTACTTACCGTGTGTTAGTTATGGGCTGAACTGTGCTCCTCTCTCCCAAAATTCATAAGGTGAAATTCTAAAGCCTAGTATTTCTGAAAGTAACCATATTGGGATGTTTTAAATAAGAATTCAGTTAAAATGAGGCCCTCAGGGTGGGTCCTAATCCAAAAAAATGGTGTCCATATAAAATAAAATTTAGAAAGGGGTAAAAATCAGCTACATGTATGCACAGAAGTACAACTGTGTGAAGATAGAGCTGTGAGAAGGCAACCATCTGTAAGCCAAGAAGAGAGGCCTAAAACAAATCCTTCCATCATGGTCCTCAGAGGAGCACTTTGACCTTGGATTTACAGCCTCTAGAACTGTGAGAAAATAAATATCGGTTGTTTAAGCCACCCAGTCTGTGTGTGTGTGCATGTGTTTAAGTGCCACCTTAGAAAACTAATATAATTGACAAAAGACATAATGGACTTTTTAAAGCCAGCACCCAACTATGTTAGCATCATTTTCAGATGTTTGTTTTAGTTTGTTTATTTTATTTTATCAAGTATTATAATGATAATTAAAAAAAAAAGTTTCATGAGGTGGTTCACACTTTTAATCCCAGCACTTTGGGAGGCAAAGGTGGGAGGATCACTTGAGGCTGGAAGTTCAAGACCAGCCAGAGCAACATAATGAAAGCCAATGTCTACAAATTTTTTTCTTTAATAAAAAATAAAGCTGGGTGTTTTTATAATAATGTGTTTTATTATAAAGCACACACCTGTAGTTCTAGCTACTTGGGAGTTGAGTTGGGAGGACTGCTTGAGCCCAGGAGATCAAGACTACAGTGAGCCATAATTGCACCACTGCACTCCACCCTGGGTGACAGAGTGAGACCCTGTCTGTAAAAAATAAATAAATAAAAATAGATAAAAACAATTTCAAAACTTAAGACTAAAGAAACTCAGAAAACTGTCAATTACATTTTGCTCTGATTTTTCTCTTGTATATAGTATAATGAAATGTTACATCAACTTGCCATTTTTAAAAGTAAAAATCAGATGGATTTAGCTGGGCACAATACCAGTTGTATTGAGAATTTCTAATGTCACTCAGATGAAAGACTTGAAGGAAAGGAGACAGATTTAGAAGGAGAAGGAGACAGACTTAGCAGGAGTGATGGTTAATGAGATCAGTCATTCAAATAATCTACCTACTAGTAAAGTTAGACAAACAAACAAACGGCAACAACAAAAACAAAACCCTACCCATCATCTTTAGAGAAAAATCATAGTCTCCCACTTGAAATAACACATTAGTCTGGAAGCTTAAATAAAAGAACGCATATTTTCACACAGCACAAAAGAATTATTTTTATATTTGGAACACGATTGCTACAGAATTATGAAAAGAAAAAAATACAGACTGTAGAGAACAAAATAAGACAAGCTTCCATCAAGAAGGAAACATAAAATATACTAACTTGAAATAACAGATATACACAATATTTGGAGCTAAAGCTTTTTAGTGTTGCCTCCAGCCCAGTTATATTGGAGGCAAAGATAACTTGAAATAACAGATATACACAATATATGGAGTTCAAGTTTTTAGTGTTGACTCCAGCCGAGATATATCGGAGGCAAAGAAAGATTTGCAAATGATTCATGAATCATCCAAAGTTAAACATGTTATATCTAACCAAGCCTGACCTAGAACACATTATTGGTCATATTCTTTCCACTGACTATGTCTAATTCCTCTTAAAGTTTTTTCCCTTTACATATAAATCCTACACACATTACCACTTTGGTAAGATAAACAGAACAAAACACTTATTTTTTCTTTCAGCACTTTGGATGTGCTATCCCATTCTGTTCTGACTACCATTGTTTCTGATGAAAAGTCAGGTGTTAATCATAAAGTCATTTCCTTGTATGGATGAGTTATTTTTCTTTTGCTTTCAAGATTAACTCCCTTCACATTTTGTTTAATCCAGAATTATTAGAAACTCTAAATTTGAGACTCAAAGTCACTCATCAGATCACCACAAAATTTCAAAATATACATACTTAGAATGTATATTCTTGTATATATCAATATATAAGAATATCAATATACTACTTTAATGTCTTCTTTTATTAATACAAGATCATTGTTTGGAATATTTGGGAAGGGAATATAAGTCAGAGCAAGAGCATCCTAGATTAGTGATTGCTACATATTAATCATTCAATTATTGTTTTTGTGTCAATGAAATAAATTACTTCCAGTATTTTTGCTGACATATTTCTTTCCCTAGTTTCAAGATTCACACGGAAATATACCTTAAATAATATACTTTGATTCTCTTGAAAACAATTTTCTATCTTTCTCCCCAATCTTTCTCAATATTTTTAATACAATATTTTTTGTTTCTATATCCATCAAAAAGTTTCAGTGTGATGAGATAGCATAAAAAATCTATTTAGAGGATCAGTTTGGAAGTCAGATGTGCAAAATGTTTCTTATCTGCTCTGTTCTCTTTTCATTATCTTCTCCCTGACCCAACCCCAAACATTGTAAAGAATGCTAAACCCTTTATAAAGAATTTTACCAGAATCGATATTAAAATTGAGTGTGCTATTTATTACTTAGAAGTAATTATCAAACTTTAACCTGTAATCTCATTTATTTACAGTGGAGCATAGTAGTTAGAAGAAACGTGACTCAATTAGAGGTCAATTCCTCCTTAGCAATGTATCAGAGTTGGGCAAGTTACTCAACCTCTGCTAATAACAATCTCTTAATCTGTAAAAATAAATATAAATATATCCATGAAGTATTCCTAAGGTTAAATGAAATAACTTATATTAAAGTAAATCACTTGGTGTAATTTTGAATATACAATATGTTCTAGCTTGAATTACTACTACTAATGAAAAACTGAAGCTCAGATCAACAAAAAAATAGTGCCATTCTCCAACTTTTTCTAGGTAGTTTGCTAGAAATAAGAGAGCAAAATAGATTAGGGCCCAGTTTCTGGATTTAAGGATCAGAAATCATCTGCTGTGTTTATTATGAACCTTTTGTATCCCTTCAGTTCTTCCTGTAAATTTTTACAAAGAACTTACTGAATAAACAGTTAAAACACCTCAAATTAACAAAATCTTCTCTACTATATCTCCATTATTTCAAAAAAGAAAAGAGAATCCTTTCCCCATTCCTTCTTTTTGTCAGGTTTGTCAAATATCAGATAGTTGTAGATATGCAGCATTATTTCTGAGGGCTCTGTTCTGTTCCATTGGTCTATATCTCTGTTGTGGTACCAGTACCATGCTGTTTTGGTTACTGTAGCCTTGTAGTATCGTTTGAAGTCAGGTAGCATGATGCCTCCAGCTTTGTTCATTTGGCTTAGGATTGACTTGGCAATGTGGGCTCTTTTTTGGTTCCATATGAACTTTAAAGTAGTATTTTCCAATTCTGTGAAGAAAGTCATTGGTAGCTTGATGGGGATGGCATTGAATCTATAAATTACCTTGGGCAGTATGGCCATTTTCACCATATTGATTCTTCCTACCCATGAGCATGGAATGTTCTTTAATTTGCTTGTATCCTCTTTTATTTCATTGAGCAGTGGTTTGTAGTTCTCCTTGAAGAGGTTCTTCACATCCCTTGTAAGTTGGATTCCTAGGTATTTTATTCTCTTTGAAGCAATTGTGAATGGGCGTTCACTCATGATTTGGCACTCTGTTTGTCTGTTATTGGTATATAAGAATGCTTGTGATTTTTGCACATTGATTTTGTATCCTGGGACTTTGCTGAAGTTCCTTATCAGCTTAAGGAGATTTAGGGCTGAGATGATGGGGTTTTCTAGATATACAATCATGTCATCTGCAAACAGGGACAATTTGACTTCCTCTTTTCCTGATTGAATGCCCTTTATTCCCTTTTCCTGCCTGATTGCCCTGGCCAGAATTTCCAACACTATGTTGAATAGGAGTGGTGAGAGAGGGCATCCTTGTCTTGTGCCAGTTTTCAAAGGGAATGCTTCCAGTTTTTGTCCATTCAGTATGATATTGGCTGTGAGTTTGTCATAGATAGCTCTTATTATTTTGAGATACGTCCCATCAATACCTAATTTATTGAGAGTTTTTGGCATGAAGCGTTGTTGAAGTTTGGCAACGGCCTTTTTTGCATCTATTGAGATAATCATGTGGTTTTTGTCATTGGTTCTGTTTATATGCTGGATTACGTTTATTGATTTTCGTATGTTGAACCAGCCTTGCATCCCAGGGATGAAGCCCACTTGATCATGGAGGATAAGTTTTTGATGTGTTGCTGGATTCGGTTTGCCAGTATTTTGTTGGGGATTTTTGCATCAATGTTCATCAAGGATATTGGTCTAAAATTCTCTTTTTTTTGTTGTGTCTCTGCCACGCTTTGGTATCAGGATGATGCTGGCCTCATAAAATGAGTTAGGGAGGATTCCCTCTTTTTCTATTGATTGGAATAGTTTCAGAAGGAATGGTACCAGCTCCTCCTTGTACCTCTGGTAGAATTCGCCTGTGAATCCATCTGGTCCTGGACTTTTTTTGGTTGGTAAGCTATTAATTATTGCCTCAATTTCAGAGCCTGTTATTGGTCTATTCAGAGATTCAACTTCTTCCTGGTTTAGTCTTGGGAGAGTGTATGTGTCGAGGAATTTATCCATTTCTTCTAGATTTTCTAGTTTATTTGCTGACAAAAAGAAGAAATGGGGAAAGGATTCCCCATTTAATAAATGGTGCTGGGAAAACTGGCTAGCCATATGTAGAAAGCTGAAACTGGATCCCTTCCTTACACCTTATACAAAAATTAATTCAAGATGGATTAAAGACTTACATATTAGACCTAAAACCATAAAAACCCTAGAAGAAAACCTAGGCAATACCATTCAGGACATAGGCATGGGCAAGGACTTCATGTCTAAAACACCAAAAGCAATGGCAACAAAAGACAAAATTGACAAATGGGATCTAATTAAACTAAAGAGCTTCTGCACAGCAAAAGAAACTACCATCAGAGTGAACAGGCAACCTACAGAATGGGAGAAAATTTTTGCAACCTACTCATCTGACAAAGGGCTAATATCCAGAATCTACAATGAACTCAAACAAATTTACAAGAAAAAAAAAACCCATCAAAAAGTGGGTGAAGGATATTAACAGACACTTCTCAAAAGAAGACATTTATGCAACCAAAAAGCACATGAAAAAATGCTCATCATCACTGGCCATCAGAGAAATGCAAATCAAAACCACAATGAGATACCATCTCACACCAGTTAGAATGGCAATCATTCAAAAGTCAGGAAACAACAGGTGCTGGAGAGGATGTGGAGAAATAGGAACACTATTACACTGTTGGTGGGACTGTAAACTAGTTCAACCATTGTGGAAGTCAGTGTGGCGATTCCTCAGGGATCTAGAACTGGAAATACCATTTAACCCAGCCATCCCATTACTGGGTATATACCCAAAGGATTATAAATCATGCTGCTATAAAGACACACACCCACATATGTTTATTGTGGCACTATTCACAATAGCAAAGATTTGGAACCAACCCAAATGTCCACCAATGATAGACTGGATTAAGAAAATGTGGCACATATACACCATGGAATACTATGCAGCCATAAAAAATGATGAGTTCATGTCCTTTGTAGGGACATGGATGAAGCTGGAAACCATCATTCTCAGCAAACTATTGCAAGCACAAAAAAAAAAAACAAGCACCGCATGTTCTCACTCATAGGTGGGAATTGAACAATGAGAACACATGGACACAGGAACGGGAATATCACACACTGGGGACTGTTGTGGGGTGGGTGGAGGGGGGAGGGATAGCATTAGGAGATATACCTAATGCTAAATGACGAGTTAATGGGTGCAGCACACCAACATGGCACATGTATACATTTGTAACAAACCTGCACGTTGTGTACATGTACCCTAAAACTTAAAGTACAATAAAAAAAAGAACCCCCCCAATAAAAAACAAGAAAATAATAATAATTTTGTCAATGATAGTTAACTATATGTTAGTCACTAACACTATGGCAGGTACCTTCATATTCATATTTCTAATATTTCCAATATCTTCATATTTATATATCTAATTCATATTTGAACCCAGCTCTGTAATTTAGGAAGTTCTCTTTTTTCTTTTAGAAATTAAGGCATAAAGTGTCACGTGACTTGCAGAAGATTGCACCACTAGTAAATTTAAAAATATAGTTTACTTGCCTACTGTCTCAATGTTTTAGTGATTTATTGATCATGCACAATTCTTTTTGAAAACAGAAATTCATTTAGCATACCACATTTCAAGATCCATTGGTAGAAGCCACTTTATTGGCTTAATCAACAAAAATGTCTAGAAAATTTGAGCTTTTATTAACTGATAACATATTAGAAGTTACATATATATATATGTAACTATATATATACATATATATATATATACATATATATATATATATATGTATATATATATATATATAGTGAAACCACCCCTATAATCTTTATAAAATTATTTGGGAGAGGAGGGAGCAGATGAAATAAAAATAAGCTTCCAGCACATCCAGCCTTAAACGTTAAGTTAACTTGCTGTCTGTCCTGCTTCCTCATAATTGTTCACTAGGTATGGCCCCACAGTCATTTATATCCTGTCACAAGATTATAGTTAAACTTAACTACTCATAGATAACAACTTCAGCATTGTGAAATGTTAAGTTTTCTCTTTGAGGTATTCTTTCAGATCCTACATACCAGTGAAACTACTGACATCAGCTGCTCCGAAGGGCTCCAGGAGAAGCCGACTCACTAAAGGGCAAAGTTTCTACATCCTGGTGATTTAATCCCCCTTAACCAAACCAGTCAGTGACCCCAATTTTCCAGCCGCTGGTCCTCTACAATCCCTTCACCCCAGCCAAGTACTCTCTGGAAAGACAGATTTGAGGGTGCTCGCATCTCCTCACTCAGCTGCCCTGCAATCATTAAACTCTTTCTCTACTGCAAACTCTGTTTATCAATTTATCAGACTGTGACTGCACAACAGGCATGCAAACATGTGAGTCCTGTATCATTTATAAATATTTAACTTTTATATATATTTAACTGCTATACCATAATTGACTATTTTGTATGTTAATATTAGTAGGTAATACTAATATTTATATTTCCTCCATAGGTAGCTTCTGGGGGCATTTCTGCCTGGTAAATTTTAGTCTTTAATGACAAAGACTAAAGTAAGTAACTTTAAAATATTATTGAGAATTTTTTTTCTATTGATGGGACACTGAATTTGTAGGTGGAAATAAAAACCTAGCTTTTTGCTAAACTTAATTTTTTATTTAAACACAACTCAAAATGTAAATATAAAATTAAGAATTTCCAAAATTAAACTTAGTTTTAGGAACTCACATAAGCAAGTGTAATACTGAAGAGCAAAGAAATTGTGCTCTATAAAAAAAAATTACAAGTAATTCTTGAAATCTAAGGGCTAATTTGTGAAGTAAATTTGGAAGCTACTTTATGCTGTAGTTCCATCCTAGAGACCGAGAGAACTGCACTAGGAAAACCTGTTCAACCTTTTTTAAACCAGAAATTCTTTCTTTCTCCAGAAATCCTTTTCAGGTAATGCCTAATGATATCTCATTGAACATGTATTAGAAATTGTAGTTTAATTTTTAATTAAATAATTCAGTGAAAATATATTAATTGTAAAGATAAATTTTAACACATATGGGAATACTAGACTTACGGTGGTCATCAACCCAAAATGCTACAAAATTACATAGAATGGTTAGTTTGGCAAAAAATAAATATCACCACTACCACCAAAAACCTAGGTTTCAAAAAGAAATAAAAGAAGCATTCCAAAATGTTAAAAATTTTTCATTTGTCTACTTTCTAAATGTTCTTTGAAACACTTCTTATGTCATCATAATTTTGAAGTTTAAAAGTAAAGAAATAGTTCTTCTAGTTAATATACTGCCTTAAAGTTACTCTGGCTCACAAACAGAACAAAGCAAAGCATGACTTGACAGCAGTCGAATTACGGGAAATTGAAGCTAAACTAAATTGGATACCTCACCTCATCTAAACTCCTTACTTTATAAGAAGGAAAAGCATCACAAAATGTTGAGGCCATTTAACTTAAAGTCATCAGGTGAGTTAGAGATAATTTGAGACCACTGCTTTTTTTCTCTTTGTTACTATTCTCTTACGAAGTTTTGCCTGAAAACAGGTCTACTAAAAATATAAGAATTTGTAATGAAGATGAACATATATCATTGCCTTTCTGCTTAGGATTGTTCAATATTTTCCCATTGATAATATATAAAATCCTACCTACTTTGACCTCCTCTCCCACCATTTCCTTGCTCTCTTATCTCCTAGAACTTCATTCTTGACTCCAAAGCTGCACCCTTCTGCATCAGTTTCTTTTGTTTGAAATCTTCAGCCCTTCATAAATTTCATCCAGCAAATTCCTATTTATCCTTTAACTCCCTATTATTTTTTCTTACAGTGCCACATTTTCCTTCATTAGCACATATCCAATTTAAAGTTACATAGTTTGAGTTTTTGCTTGACTTTCTGTTTCTGCACTAAAGCATAAGCTCCACAAAAGCAAGTATCATGTCTGATTTAACAGGGTATATTCTATTCTTTTTTTTTCACAAGGCGGTGCCCGGTTCGGTCCCAGACGGGGCCACCAACCGACGTAAAGCCGGTGAGCCACTCGGGGAGGAGAGAGGATCGGGGGGCGGCGGGCGGGGAAGGGGGCGCAGACAGGCAAGGGCCGGGGACCGCGAGGGCAAGGGCACCTGGGAGCCCGCAGAGGGGCGGCTCAGGGAGAAACCTCAGGCATGGCCGGGCCACCAGGAAAACACGGCCGCGGGATCCCACCGCCACAGACACGAGGGCGGTCCCGCGGCGCCCCGCCTGGGATGCCGGAAGGCCCTCGGCACCCACCAAGACCTGCCTCACGAGCCCCGGGTCCCGCCACCGGGGCCCCGAAGTGACCACAGCCACAAACTCAACGCCAGGGCCACATCGCTCGTGATTCTCGTCCATCCTCCGACCCGGTCCCGCTCCGGGAGACCGGCGCGCCCCCACCGTGGGACGCTTTCCCAGGGCCAGGCAGCCCGACCACGTGCCACGCAAACGCGGTCGTCGGCACCGGTCGCGACTTGGCAAGGGAGCGGGCGGAGAGCTGACTCGCGGCGGAGGGGGGGTCACTCGCCGGACGGAACGCTGCGCACAGCCGTGGCTCGCTGTCAGCCGCGTCCCAACCCGCTAGGACGCTGGGCCTGGCAGGCGGGATCCTCCCCTTACTCGGAAGGGGGAGGCGCCCGCCACAGTAGGCGACGAGCCGCGCTCGGCCACCACCGCGGTGGCCGGCGGAACCCTCGCTCTTCTCCCGTCACCCCGTCCAGGGGGAAGCTGAGGAGGGTTCCTCTGCAAGCGAGTTGCTACTGCAGCGCTACCATAACGGAGAGAGAGACAGAGGCGGCAGGCCGGGGGATCCCGTACCCCAAGGCACACCTCTCGGATCGCTAGAGAAGGCTTTCTCACCGAGGATGGGTCACAGTCCCCACCCGCCAGCCGCCCCTCGTGGGGCCCGAGGGGCCCGCAGAGGCGCTCAGGGAGGCCTGGGGAAGGGAGGGGGCCTGTGGTACGAGGAAAAACCTGCGTGCAGCATCCTTGAGCGTTCGCGGTCAGGGCGGGGGCCGGCCGGTGCGAGCGTGAGCGCAACCCCACAAGCCTCGGCCTCCCACCCCCCCCCCCCACCCCGTCCACCCGCCTCTTTTCTTCAGAGGCAAAGCACCTCCGAGTAAACCCACACACGACCGGTCGGAGGCAGAACGGTAGCCCCTCGGCGGCCGGCCGGCGCACGCGTCACCAGCCCGAGCACACCGCGATCGCTCACAGGGCCCGTGCGCACCCGCCAGAGGAGAGCACGGGACGTGCGCTCGCCGGACCAGGCGGGCGCCCTTCCCCGCGTGGGAGGGGCGCGTCTCGTCTCACTCAACCGCCTCGAACCCCACACCGACGAGCTCCCTCAGGACCCACGCGCGGACACCGCGGCGCCGACCGGAGGAGGGGGCGCTGGGGGTGGGAACGGCACACCACCGCTAGGCCTCGGGAACCTGAGGGACAACCCGGAGCGCTCCAGGAGCACCGCAAAGGCCCAGGGGGAGCCAACGCTCGCGCAAACCCCCCGGGAGGGCAGCACGACGGGCCGGCGGGACAGCACCCCCACCGCTGCGGAGGGGGGCCGCCCGCAAGTCGACAACCACAGGAGGCGAGAGCGAGGGGTGCCTGCCGCGTCAGAGGACCCCCCGACCCACCCCGCGAGGCAGAAGGCGGGGGCGGGACAGCGAGGTCAGGCCGGGTTCCGCACCCCATGCCTTCCCAACGCACCACCCGCAGGCGAGGAAGAGGAGAGAGAAGGGGCCCCCGCGGGCAGGGCGAGAAGAAGGGTCCCATTCGTCACGAATGTCCGCCCCTCGCCCGTCGCGGCTCGGACACGGCCAGGGAGAGCATGACATCACCATATTCTATTCTTACAAGAGTGCTGCCACGTAAGTGTCAATGAATGTTTGTGAAATAAATGAGGGACTAAAGGAGTGATTGAACAAATAAAAATAAGTTATCTGTGTGTATTGTATGTGTGAATAAGATTTTGAGTTTGGCCAAGGCAGTTAATCACATATTAACGACTCTTTAGATACATAAGGTTTATAGCAATGAGGTACAAAATTGGTTCAACACCAAATTCTAAGATGAAACAAGGTTTATGTTCAGAAATATAGTGTTACTTTTTCTAATATCATTTGCCCTCCAACTATCAGCATGACACATGCAAACCATTGATACGTGTTTTTGTTTTTGTTTTTGTTTGTATTGAAGATTCCACATGAAGGAAAATTATTATATTCCCAATAGGAAGTCCTCTTCTAAATGACAACAAATCTGAGGGTGAACACATTTGTTAAAAAGAGAGAGATTAAAAAGTTAAGATGCTGTTTGTACAGTATATAACTGAACAAAGTTGTATCTAGCAATTTGACAAGAAAGGTAAAACAGAATATTAACCTCAGCACACAAGTTTAGCTAATGATCTGGAACGGGGAGTTGTGAGTAGAGAGGAGGACAAAGATGAAAGACAACCATTTATCCCAAGTTTCTTTCCAAAGATGAAAAAAAAACCCTCTTAGTAATGTTTTTCAAATTCTAACTACTTTCAAGAACACATCAATAAGATATAGAGAGATAACAATCAAGTTGGACATTAACTTAAAAGTCAGATGACTTTTTAAGCATAAGTAACTTAGAACTGTAAAGTAAAAAACACTAAATGTCAATGACTTTAAAGTGGATACTGAAGTAAAAAAAAAACCTTCTATTAAAAACTAGACTATATGCAGTAACTTATGTAGAAAGCTTAGCATAAATATTTATACAAAATTGCCCTACCATATTTTATTAAAATATTACATTATAAATTAAGAGAAAATAATTTTAAAAATGAGTTATATTTTAGGCAATTTTTCTCAAAATGAGTTTCATAAATTGATATGGTTATTAGCATAGGAATTTCAATAATAGGAACAAAGAAACCAAATGAAAACCTAATGTGTGTATGTGTGTGTGTGTGTGTTTTGTGTGTGTATGTGTGTATACAATTACCTGGAATTCCAACTTCAATATGTTTAAAAATATTTCAGTGAAAAACATTAGATTTCTTTTAAGGTAGTTTGTAAGATATTTATTAGGTTTATTTGTAGGCCTTGCACACTAAGTTAAGCAACACTATCGTAAAATAAATTATTTAATAATGAAACAGAAACTCAAAGCTTCATATTATAATTAAATAAACTCTAAAGTATCTAATAACTTCAACTGTATGCCCTTAAATAACATCAGGACTACAATGTCTATCAACTTGCCCACAGAAAAAGCAACAATGAAAGAAAGAAAGAGATATCTATTTTGTCATAAAAGATCAACACACTTTGTCCAACTGTTGGTCCAACTGCTATAAAGTGGGCCAATGCTAATGGCAAATAAAGGAGCTGCCATTCAACATGCATTCTAGTAGTGAATATTAACTGACTACTACGTGAAGGCAGTGTTCATTGAACAGATAAAAGAACCCTTGCCTGCATGACGCTTATATTTTGGTCGCTTTACATTTTACTGGAGGAAACGTGAAGAATAGAATACCAGCAATATTAACAACAACATTATCCCACTAGAAGGGCTCCAGTGATTGATATTTCCAGACTCATCTCAGTGACCCTATATGATCTTTATATTCCAAGGAACATGGCAATGGATTTTAACATTTCCAAATTAAAAGGTAATGGTAAAGTAATGATAATCAACATAAAAAATGACTCCCTGGAAACGAAAGCAACTCATTTCAAATGGCTTTGGAATGCCATTAGGACAGCACCTTTTGATTTGTAATGCATAAGTCTCACAATCCAGAGAGCAGGTCTTGTGAATTTTGATGAGAGGTAAGGCATTACAGAAAGACCCAAAAGTCACGCTCCAGATCCCAGCAATATAGCTAGTAGGACGGACACAGAGTACATAGTTGTACTACTGATCACAGTGACTTAGAGATTGGAACCTATAGTTCTGTGAGATTAGGCATCATTTCAAGATAAAATTTACATTTTTAATAAATGCAAACTTTGGCTCAGCTAAACAAGGTACCTTGGGCTATATTCTTTCCTGTAGATAGATAAATTTGACTTAATTCACCCTTGTGCAGTCTAAACATACCATGTGCCAACAGTGATGTAAGTCACTGAATATGTGAGATAAAGTATGATGAATTCTATTGACAAATACAGGCAATGGTTTCCATTTAATTGAGAAGAAACCACATACCTAGCACAAGTCATTTTCTGTGCATTAACTTTTCATAATACAACTATATGAAGTTATAGCCTATTTTATATATAAGCATTTCCAAAGGTTAAGAAAGGGCACAGTGAGAGTGAGAAGCACAGTCTGGGTCGGTAGGACAATCTAGTTGTCTATCTGTGCTTTAAACTCCTATAAACATATCTCCCATACCACAGCATCTAACTCAGAGTCACATTCGAATTGCCAGCAAATGGAAGCCTCATAAACCCAAAAGGTGAACGGCAGTGAAGTGTATAGAGCACACTTTGAGTGCACAGAGTATCTTTGCAGACAGTATCTTTTAAGACTTTCACAATCACATCATGAGATTATTCCCATATCAAAAAGTAGGAAATGAAAGCCTGGAAACAAGTTATATCGACATTAAACTGCTCTCAAACCCAAGTGTACAAATGATTTTTCTTGCAAAGAAATTTATATCCTACACAAAGTTCTATTTCAAAATGAATTCTGGAATTCAATTAAACACTCATCTTGAAAACAAGAGTTTAAGTGGAAATTCCTCACTGGTATTCAAGCAAATAAATTAAATAATGATATTAAACCTACATCTAATCTCTTATTATACATATTGAAAGTTTGCTATATAGCTACCACTAAGTTATACATTTCCAGTGACACAAACCATGAAATGAATTTCTTTCTATTGGTACTAGCAAAAAACAAACAAACAAACAAACTACATAGACGGCAAAAAGGTCAATCTACTAATTTATCTTCTAATAACTTTCCACCCAGGCGCATTCATCCCTCTTATTAGACGGTTGTTCTATGCTTCTTTAATTTTTTGACATTCTAATTGCCTCACCTGAACCAAAAAAAGAATGTGGATCTAGGATCAATACCTTTTGAAAAGTCATTTATTTCATTATATTAATTTTTCATATATCTGCATTATTGCATAGAATACCCGATTGGTCTTATGCTAAGTTTTTCATGTAACATTACCTCTGCAAGATGTTAATAAGTATCCTTCCAAAAATGTTTGAAAAATCTTGGGTAAAACATATTAAGTAAGTTCCTGTTTTATAGTTTTCCAAGAGTTTTACTATCCTTGGCCAATGACGAAATTCAAAGCAGAGATATAGTACACAACTTTTGTAAAATTTACCTATTTTTCTTATAAGACTGTGGCTTTGTTTTGTTTTGTTTTGTTTTGAACTTCTTTTCTGTGATGTGACATAAGACTGTGTTTTGAGTTAGGGGTGGGGACATACATTAACAGAGGTTTAGGAACTGCTTTGTTAAAGCAAGTTTGAGGGGGAAATGGGGAGACTAATAGAAGATTTTCATTGAAGCAGTGGGAGTTGAAGGGGTAGGTGGTTTTTGGAGAAAGAAGAGACCCATTCACCGCACAGGCTTCTTTATATTTCTGCTCTGTGTGATACATAATGAAGATAGAGACATTCACTTCTTCTATTTCACACCCCTGGCCGGGGGTAACACAAAGGGACCTGATGAAGACACAGCCTTATACCTGTATCAAGTGTCCTTGAGAGTGGTAGGACTGGAGAGGCCTGAGAAATAAAAACATACATGCATTAAATGGAACAAATAAAGAGAAGAAGAAAACTCAGACGTGGTAAATTAACTTTGTACCTTTCCTTACAACCTAGCATATCAGAGGGTACATGATTTCCTTTGACCTGCTTCCTTTATGCTGACAGCATGAACAGGGAAGGGGGTTGGGGTACACGTGGGAGATAATTGTATTTATTATATACCTGGTATTAATACATCTATAGAGACAATTGGAATGACCACACTGGGGAAACAGCAAGGGAAGAACTGAAAAAGCTAAAATAAATACTTGGTTCTATAAAAAATACTACAAAAAGATTTCTCATGTCTGACAAATTACATTTTAGTCTAATAGCAATAAGTAGACCAAAACTAAGGTGATTTGATAAATATCATAAGGTATTTTGTTGGGAAATTGATATCTATATGTATTGCTTGTAAAGCTCAGTAATCTGTTCTTGAATTGAGAAATTACGGAGACAACATCAAAAGCTGTCATTTTTGTTTCTATGTTGTTGTTGTTATTGTTTGTGAGGTGAGAGCTTCTAAACTTTATGACTGTTTGAAAGGGACCTATATAGGCCTTGCCTGAATATTAAGTCATGTGAAATGATAAACAGCTTTCTGATTTATTGGGTTAAAGAAAAAATTGAGAAATTGAGCATCATTAAAATTAAAGACTTTTGTTATTCAAAATGTGCTTGGAATGAAAAGAAAAGCCACAGGTTGGGAGAAAATCTTTTCAAAACACATACCAGATAAATTAGTGGTATTTAAAGTATACAAAGAACTCGAAAATAAGAAAGAAAACAACTCATTTAAAAAATAGGCCAAAGGTCTAAATACAGCTGTCAAATACAGATATTGAAAAGTTACTAGTCATATATCATTAGGGAACTGCAAGTCACGACAACAGTGAGATATTATTACATGACTATTAAAATGGCCAATATCCAAAAGTCTGATAATATGAAATGCTGGCAAATGTGAGGAGAAACAGGAACTTTTATTCATTGCTGGTGAGAATGCAGAATGGTACAGCTACTTTGGGAGTCAGTTTGGCAGTTTCTTACAAAACTTAAACATACTATTACCACACAACCCAGCAATTACATTCCCTGGTATTTACTTAAAGGATTTGAAAACTTACATGCACACAAAAACCTTCTTCCCATGAATGTTATAGGAGACTTATTCATGATCACTAAAATCGAAATGTCCTTCAGGAAGTGAATGGAAAAATAAACTGTGGTATATCCAGGCAATGGAATATTATTCTATCAAGCCACAGAAGACACACAGGAACCTTTAAATGCATATTGCTGAGTGAAAGAAGCCAGTCTGAAAGTCTACATACCGTGTGATTCAACTACATGACCTTCTGGAAAAAGCAAAACTATGGAGACAGTAAAGAGATCAGTGGCTATGAGGGATTTGGAGGAGATTTGCGCAGTCTAAACATACCATGTGCCAACAATGATGTAAAGCACTGAGTATGTGAGATAAAGTATGATGAATTCTATTGACAAATACAGGCAATGGCTTCCATTTAATTGAGAAGAAACCATATACCTAGCACAAGTCTTTTTCTGTGCATTAACTTTTCATAATACAACTATATGAAGTTATAGCCTATTTTATATATAAATAAAAGCATTTCCAAAGATTAAGAAAGGGCACAGTGAGAGTGAGAAGCACAGTCTGGGTAGGTAGGACAATCTAGTTGTCTATCTGTGCTTTAAACTCCTATAAACATCACCTCAATCTACTAATTTATCTTCTAGATAAAATAGTAGAGGAAGTGATGAATGGATGGAGCAAGGAAGAATTTTAGGAAAGTGAATCCATTATTCTGTGTGACACTGTAGTGAGGATTATTTGTCATTACACATTTGACAAAACCTACAGAATTCATAAGGAGTAAACTCTAATATAAACTATAGACTTTAGTCAGTAATAATGTACCAATATTGACTCATCAACTATAACAAATGTACCACACTATTGCAAGATGTTAAAAGTCAGGGAAATTAGGGTAGAGGCTGAGGATGACATGTGAATGCTTATTCACTTCTTTTTGCAAACCTAAAATTGCTTTTAAAAAGTCAATTAATAAAAATTAAAACAAGGCAGGGTTTTCATGCAACGGAAAAAAACACACAATTTTAGTAAGTGACTGATAATTATGCTTATGCCACTTTGCTAGATTACATTTCATTAATAAATATAGTTTCATTCTTTATGTTATAAAGCAGAATAAAATCAGATATCTAGAGAAATGGATTAGAGTAAAAGCATTTTCACCTCTCAAGTCAGAATGAGCTCTTTAGAATCAGCCCATTTTATAGCTAAATCAATCATTGTTTGATTTAAAAAAAAAATTGAGAAAAACATTAACTTCACTTTTTCCACAAAACTCAATGTCATGACAGCATTGTGAGTCACCTCAATGTAGGATTAAAAGCTATTTCTGGACCCAATGAACTTACTGTGCTACATTCTGAAAATGTAAGACATTAAAGTCCAGTCTTTGTTTGATCTGCTGTCCTTTGCAGATAAATTACCAAAAGGTCAATTTATCCTGCTTCTTTTTTCTCTTTTTCATATATCTTGCACTTCAGCTTAATATTAGTATTAAGCTAAATTTCTTATTTTATTTTCAGTGATAAAGGAAAACAGAGATTGTTTCAATACAGTTAATGAGAATAAGCAGCAAAAGGTACTTATGAAGTACACAAGAGAGCTATCAGATAAAAATTTGTTCAAAAAAAGATTTGGAAATTTTTATTGCATGAATGTTCAAATGGAAAGGAAAACTTTATGGATTTTTTTCCACCACACATGAGTAGCAGCACTAAAGTAGTGAATAATGCCGCTTCAATTAGTAGTTTTCGTATATTTCTGATATCAGAAATGTATTGTTAGTAACTAGTTTTAAAAGCAGAGCATTTTCGTGCATGGTATTCCACTGAATTCCAAAGCCCAAACTTAACTTAGGCTAATTTCTCTCTGCTGGCAGCACCATTAATTTCTCATAAATAACATTTCATATATATATGTCATTCTGATGATGTAAAGGAGTTCACATATTATGGACCTACGAGCCAAATTCAATCAATGGCTTGTTTCATATGGCTGAGAGCTAAAAATTGTTTTGGCATTTTTGAAGTGTTTAAAGAAGGAGAAGGAAGGGGAGAAGAAGAATGAGTAGATGAAGGAGAGACAGAGATTACATATGGCCAGCAAAGCCTATAATATTTACTGTCTAGTTCTTCACATAAAGAAGTTTTCCAATCTCGAACAAAACACACATTTTTGTTATGTCAAAAAAGGACTGCAATAAGTCTTAACATCATTGATAGGTTCTTGAAAACTGGTAATAGGTATATATATTTATGGTCACATGTGATGTTTTGATACACGAATACAGGAGGGATAAATTGGGGATGGTTAATTGGTGCAAAAATACCGTAAGCGAAACCCATTTTACCGTAGATTGACATAAAAAAGAGTTAAGCTTCTATGGCTTTTGGTAACAAAAACATCAACAAACTTGTAAATAAAGATCAAAACACTTCTAATATTAAATGCTGAAATAAATTTGAGCTATTCATACATTTAATATTAATAAAAACTAGTAAAATCATTATTTACCTACTTATTTCAGTTTAGGGTTGCAGTTGACCACAGCCTATCCTGTCAGCTCAGGATGCAATGTGGGAACCAGCCCTGGACAGGACGCCATCGCATTGCAGGTGCACTCACACATACCCACAGTTACTCAGACTGGGACCACACAGACATGTCAATCGACCTCATATGCACAGCCTTGGGAAGTGAGAGGAAACTGGAGCATCCGGAGAATATCCATGCAGACATGGGGAGAATACATAAGCTCTACACAGACAGTGAACCCCAACTGGAATCAATTTGTTTTTTCTCATCAACATTATAATGAAATGACATTGAATGAAACGTCGTTATTCGAAGACCTGTTGTACTCAGTTCTAAACATTTCAGAATTAAGAGATCTACACACATCCTCCTCTATATAATGGACTGGGTCTCTTAAAATTTCCTGGCAACATACTCTTAGCCTGCCTAGAAAACACTTTAGAATAGAACTGCATTATAATAAATTTTCATATTCTATTTATATCTTCATATTTCTCCCTCTACTTATTAAGGTATAATCTTGTATATGTAGTCCTTCAGTTCCTTAACAAGGTGAACATATGACCTCATGATGCGTGTTTTAATTTCTTAACTTTGTTGAGATTTGGGAATGTGAGGAGGATGGAAAGGAAAGAAAGGAACTCAGCAGCTACAAAAGAAATCTGACCTTTAATTTTTTAATTGAATGTTTCTTGTTTTATTTTTCCTTCCTTTGCACAAATGAGAGCTTCCAATTTTACAAAGGGTACCACCAATTTTAGGATAAAAATTTGTATTTGTGGGATAACACAAGTTTGAGACACAATGATTTAGAGATTGCATATCAATTTTATCAAATAAATGTGATGAAAGTAGGTGATATGCACAGTCACACACACACACGCACACACGCATATGTAGTGATAAAACCATTGACACAGATTCCCAGATGGCACTTAATGTACTTTCAGTCTTAAATTCTTTCTCAAGGACAAGCCATTTGTTTGCAAATGATTTAGCATTCAAAAATGATTCAACACGAGAAAAAATGCATTGCACATAAAGTTCAGATTACAAAAGAATTAAAGTCATACTAATATAACTATAATTTATAATGAATTCAAATAGCTTTCAGAAGGGTCATCTGTGGAATGTAAAGAGCAATCTGAATTTATTTTTCTGTAACTGGTCACAGCAATGTTTTCTAGACTAGTGAGTGTGTGCTCATACAGCACCATGTGTGTTCAACAACACACAAAGCTGGATGACAAAATCAACTTTAGTGAGAAGGCACCTATTTCCAGGGGCACCAATACTAATGTTAGTTTTGAGTTTTGGGTTTGCTTTTGTTTGTTTACAAGGCAATGTAATGTTTAAGGAAAAAAGAAAATCTTACCAGTCCATGTTGAGTGAACATTTCAATCAATGTAAAGTCAAAAGTCAGCTGCCACCATGCCATGCAAACCTTACAGTACATGACATATTAAATCAGTAACCTCAAAAGGGACTTCTTAGAAGCTATGAGTAAAAGGCATACACAAAATGCCTCTGAGATAAATTCACAAATGAAATGGAAAATGATATCTGTATATATCCAAGAATAATAGTAATTATTCAAAAACAAGAAAACTTCTAAATTGAAAGAATCCCTAAAGTAAAAGTAGACCAAAGAAAAAGAAATAAAGGTGAGAAGTGAGATGAGGCAGAAATAGTGAGCGACACGGAGACGTACTGAGAAAAAAAGTAGCTAAAGATAGTGTGTTATTATTTCAGCAAAATTAAGTATATCAATACTGAGAAATATGACTTGAAATAGATTCAGTACCTCAAGCAGAAACGTAAACAAATAACATCTGGCTTTTTCTTTTGATAACCAGTATTTTAAATACAAACATCTAAAAATATTATCTTTGTGTAAGAGTTACACATTTATCATTCCAATCCTCAGGGTGCATTGTTTCAAACTAAACAGTAATCATTTCAATAACAAAAATGTGCTGTAAATACTGTATGGAAATAAATTTCCTAACAGATGCTAACCAGACATCAGTCTTCACTGGTAAGGATTAGATTTGAAGGTGTTTGCAGATAATTAAAACTTGTTTTTATAACATAACTTAGCAGCTAAGTAGTATAATGAAAATGGGACATTCAAATTATAAGATATAAAATATTAAAGATAGAAGAACATGTTTATTTTTTCAATATAAATATTGTTACAGCTCAGAGAAACAGTATGAAATCTCAGGGCTCATGAAAGGCCACATTCTAGAGATAGTGATTGACAGGTATGGCAATTCCCCTACAGCGTGGTGCCTGTTGTCATGGAGTAGCATGTCTCTTACAGGGTACTACCAGACGGCTCAAGTAGGAAGAGCCAATAGTCCATATGAGAAACCACGGAAGGCTAAAGATAGAAGGAAATATTTGGGCCACGTTGAAGAACAAATTCACCAGGTGAATTGGCATGTGGCTAGGGTACAACTTCCCATACATACATAAATAATGAAGCAGTAAAAAAATTAAGTTATCAGAGAAGTATTTTATTATTATTAGAGTCATGATTAGCATTCTCCTCATCAGGAGAGTTCTATGTTTTTTTCTATCCCTACTCCATACTTTTTAAACACAGTCTCCAATTTTGAAAATAAAAGTTTCTTATTTTTAATTCAAATCTCAATTAAAATAAAACAAAAACCAAAAATGTAGAAGTTCTTTATTTTGACCACCTATATATCATACACAACAAAAAGACTGATAAAATTCCACCAAACACAACAGCTAGATCCTTATTCCCGTTAATGCTTAAGCCCATTCCAATAAGGATTTTGTACCAAATCTGCCCTTGCCAAGGCTACCTAGGGCCTTCATTTTATTATTTGCAATGGACCATTTTAACTTCACATCCACGTTGGCTTCCTTACATCCTAGATGCACATACAGCCAGATTTTTTCCCATCAGATGTGATTTGATCTTCCAACTTCGGAATGCCTTGATGACTTCCTCTTTATCTAAAGATCACTTTAAAAAGCCTGAAGTATTTGGCTCTTCCCTAAATCTTTGGCCAGACGTAATGTCATCCTCCCATTGGCTTTCTTTGTCCAAACTACATTAGCCTTATCTCAGATCTTCAAACAAGTTATATTTCCTGCCTAAGATGTTTGTATGGGTGAGTGAAAGGTCTGATGAAGATAGTTCCTTTTTGCCCCCAAAGGTTTTATTGATCATGCTGACAATGAATTTATTGTTAATCTCTTACTGTTATACTCAGGCTTAAATTCTCTACCCTATACACTTCAGTTGACATAATTTTAATTTCCACTATGATGCTTCTCTCTTTTCTATCAACACTCTCTCCCCACAGGGTTTCATCTAGATCAGGAGTCAGCAACATTTTTGACAAAGAGCCAGACAGTAAATATTGGAGGCTTTGTGTTGCCAAGAGGCAAATTTATGGAAATTTCCATGCTGAAAAATTTCCCTATATTTTACATTTTAGACTTATAAATGATACACCTACTTATAACTCATGAGCCATACAAACACAGGCAGCAGACCAGATCTGGCTCATGGACTATAATAGTTTGCCAACCCCTCGCCTAGATTCATGATTTTAGGCATGCTCTATAGGCTACGATTATCTAACTCACATCTCTAGCCAAGTCAACTTGTCAGTGCCTACTTGATGTCTCCACTTGGATTCTAACTAGCGTCTTAATTTAAGATTTAAAAAATGTAAAATCAATCACACATATGCACCTACCTACACCTCTGTCACTTGCAAACTGCCTCATGTCATCAAGACGTTGCCATATCACTAAAAGTGACCATAATCCGCCATGTCCCTAAATCCAAATACCTTGCTATAATTCTTGCTCAGTAAATTCAATCATCTTCAAATCAACTTCCAATCTCAACTGATTTTCTCCAACTTTATTGCTACAATCATAATCCCAACCACCATCATCCTTCAACTGGACAGGTGCTAAATGAACCCCCTTCCTTCACTACTGTACCCTTCCACAATAGTACACCCTCCTAAGAGCTAACCTCATCATATCACATATCCATCATACATTTTTCAATGTAGTTAATTTTTATTTACACTTTGATATAAGATCTAAATTTGGTCCCTGAGGGCACTCATGTAATATCTCTCCATGCTCTTCCTTCATGGACATTCCAGCCAAATCGGCCTTCTTTTCTTTGTAAGAAACTATCAAGCTGTCTTTTTAAATTACAGAATCTTTATATCTGCCCTTCTTTCTGCTCAGAGCACCCCAGATCTTCAAAGTACCTTCCTATTTGTCTTCACTCAACTCTCAAATGAAATATTAGCTCCTCAGAGAGAAAAATTCTCTGAAATACTTATAGCCAGATCAGTGCCTTCCTACTTGCCAGTTTTACTCAACCATGTTATCACATGTAATCTTAAGACTTCATAGTAGTGTACCTTATAGCCCTTCACACCATTGCTTTGTTTAGGTATTTGTATGTCTTTGTCCTCTTTCCCTCCTCACTACAGTATAGCCAATTGTGTCTTTGCCATCTTCACTGCTATATCCCCTAGTGCCTGGTAGGCTTTCTATAAATATCCATTTATTGACTTATTGACTACATGTATATGCTAATCCTTTTTACTAATTTTTGTTATACTATATATTTCTCTTCTCCCTCTCTTTGCTTCCCTCTCTTCTCATGTCCTTGATGCTTCCTACTCAATATTAACATGTACATCACTTTGTGTCTTCAGCATTTCTCTTTTCATTATATTACAATAGGTTAATTTTCCTAAGAAAACACTATTTTGACGAAAGCAAAGCATTAAAGTAAAGCAGCATAGGATCAATTTTTTCCTGGTAGAAGGAAACACCATCTTTCCAAGAAGACAATTCCGCCAGGAAACAAAACAAACGAAAACATTTCTGGTAAGTCCTAGTTCCCAAGACTTGAAGCCAGTATGTTTTCCCACTTTCAAGTACCCTTGACTGTAGAGATAAAAGGTATCCACTTAGAGATATTAACTCATTACCACTGCCTAAATTTGGGTTCCAGAAACACAACTTAATATGACATCAATGGATGTGATAATCATTTGAAAGTAGCTTTATCAAAATCATCCAACAGAACAAGTTACTTTCTAATTAGCATCTTCAGTTAAATACCTAAATCTGATGAATGATAAGTTATGCATTATGCTAAATTGCATTGGCTCACTATTCTAGAATGCTTTCAAATTAATTAAAAATGAGATATTCAGTAATGAGAAATATAAAAAGATAAAAACCTATTTCAATCAGTTTAAATTAGAATTTAACATTTCTTCAATACACTATTTTGTAGTCAATTGCAAGAGTAATAAAGCAAAATTATTGAGTCTTTAATAGTGACCATTCAAAATTCATAATGAATTATTAGAAAGAAAACTAAGGTCCCTACCAACTTTCCACCTCACTCCAAACCATAGCCAAGGTCATTACAACAGCAAGTAAGACTCCACACAATTCCCACTTCTTCGCCTCTATTCTATTACTTCTGGAATCTTCTACTACTCCAAATTGTGTGTTTTGCTCCAGACTCAGCAGTTCTCACTACCTTGTTCTTCCAATTGCCATCTTCTCGGTGTGGCCTTTCTTGACTACCTAGTTAGAAATTACCCTATCAAAATTATCTGATCCCCATCCAGGATTACTTTTCACCATCTAACTTACGATACTTCACATATTTATGTGGCTCATTGTCTGTTATCTGTCTCCCTAAGTTAGAATGCGAGCTTCGTGATGGCAGAGATTTGGTCAATTTCCTTCACTCAATAATTCCTGACCCAAAGTAAACACGTCATAAGTATTTTTTGAATATACAAATATGTAGTCCGAATTATCAAGGAGCTTATAAATAAATAAAGACACAAACCAGCATTATAGTGCAGTTTGAGAAATATCAATAGTGTGGTATAGGAGGAGGTATGTAAACTATGAGAAGCAACAGTTAAATAAGAAGCAATTCAGAAAGACACACAGTGTGGGTGATATCTGAGTTAAAGGGCAGAAAGTAAGAAGATAACCAGATGGAGAAAAGAGAGGAAGATTTTACAAACAAGCATCAGAAGTTACCATAAGAAAAGCAAGTACAAAATAATCATAAGAAAAACAATTGCACCCCAATTATTATGACAAACATAATTAACTATGAAAACCCAAAAACAGTTCAGGCTATGATAATGCTAAAGTTGATAAGTAGATTAAGATGTGATAGAACAATCTGTAAATCTTAGTGCTTCCTAACTTTTGAGAAAACATTTTTAGGCAAGATATGATGATTTAAGGAAGAAAAGTTGCTGATGGATGAGGCATGTCCCTTAAAGACAAACACTATGAACACTGTGTACAGCCTTTATAATGGAAAAGTGCCAGGTATTTTTTTTAAGTCCTTGGAATCTCAGGTGGCAACTTTGAAATTCATGTGTAATTCATGAGTTTTTTAAAAGAAATGTAATAAGTAACACAGGTGATTCTAGAGCTTGTCTTTAGGCTGAGGGAGATATTGGCATTATAAGTTGAAGTGTTAGAAAGGAACAATAAGAATTAAGAATAAGCAGTAATTTCTGCTAAGATCTGTGGCACCCAGTCTCACACATAAGGCTTTTTGGAATCTCTTGGTTTCCAAGGTTCAGGCTCTCATACTTTAGTTTGTACATAAAGGACTTAAGTTATTCTTAAAGCACAGTTTTAGCACTTCACACCAGGAGATGGTTATGAGACCGATCACAGGATAAAGTGAAATAGGATGTGTGCCTGCTTGTAGAAGGAACCTCTTTCCTTCTGCGTTTCTATTCCTACTTTTCTGGCAGGAAAGTCCTAGAAAAAATTTCATATACAGATTAATTTTAAACAATTTACATTATGTTTTACTATTATTAGCTTCTAGAATACCTTAGCTTAGGCTGGCCCTGGTGGCTCACACTTGAAATCCCAGCACTTTGGGAGACTGAAGTGGGCAGATCACCTGAAGTCAGGAGTTTGAGACTAGCCTAGCCAACATGGTAAAACCTAGTCTCTACTAAAAATCCAAAAATTAGCCGGGTGTGGTGATGCGTACCTGTAATGCCAGCTACTCGGGAGGCTGAGGGAGGAGAACCATTGAGCCTGGGAGGTGGAGGCTGCAGTGAGCCAAGATTGTGTCACTGCACTCCAGCCTGGGCAACAGAGCAAGACTCTGTCTCAAAAAAACAAAAAACAAACAAACAAACAAAGAATATCTTAGCTTATATATTTCTCACATCTGATCCTACCACTTTACTTCTTTTTTCCTGTTTATACTAATTATTTCTATTCCTCTTTACATATAGGCAGAGAGATAAAACTAAAATGTGTCATAGACAGTGACATCTACTAAATTTACCTATTCTTCATGTTGAATTCCACAACAGATTTCAAATACAACCAAAATCTCCAAATGAAATCTTAATTCTAAATTGAGTGCTTGTAGTCTTCAAATATGTTCAAATGGAACATCAAAGCTCAATAAAAATAGTTATATCACTTGGGATGGTATTTAAAATATTTTTTCCTAAATAAATTCAGCTTCAGAGGATGAGAAAACCTTCATTAGGAGATGTATCTTAAAGAACAAATTAAGTCAAACAAATGTGAAAGAAATCATACTTTATTATGTTGAATAGTAAGATATTTTTGTTACTATTGTGAATTAATGCCATCCAAATATTGAGTGATGTAATTCAATTTAGTAAAAGAAAAAAGTCTAAATTATCAACTTCTTTCCTTATAAAAATGAAATATGCTATAACTTGCATTTTTTCCATGGCAATGACCCTGATGATCAGAAATAGAGGTTAAAACATAAAAACATTTAAAATCATCTAATCTAAATTATAAAAAAGAAATCCCTTTCTTCAGAAAAAATAATTTTTTAAGGGATCACTCAAAAACAAATCTCTACTAGTAGATATACAGCATACACATCTCTTACTATCTCCCATGTAGACTGCATAAAAAGGCTTGCTGACTACTTTTAAGAAAACAACACTCAGATGTCTGGAAAGTATCTGAAATGCATGATTAATCTACACAGATAATTTTCTCAAGAAACTAAATTTTGAAGACAAGTAATTCAAAAGTATATTGTCTTTAAAGTTAATCCACTGGTATTCTTAAACTGCTATAATACTTTCTCTGTTTACCTTATAGTGTGAACCTCTCAAGCTATGGGAATGCAGGTAATCTTGAAGAATAGTTGACTTCTTTTGTAGGAAAAAGCTGTTAGAAATGACTGTTAGGATTTCAAATGTTTGGGAGTGTGTATTCATGTGGGTTTTATGTGTTGAATATTTGCATTTATAATTTTAAGATGCTTAAATCCAAAACTAAAATGACCCATGTAACATAATTCTGCCATAGGATAAATTAAATTCAATTAAATTTTTCCATACAAATTATTATCTACCACAATGTAAAAATATTTATATATCATAAAGATGTAAGAAACACTGACATCTATAATACAGCAGAGTTCAATTTCACTACTACTTAGCTTGATGATATTTTAAGGTCATGTCTCTTGGAATACACATTCAATATTCATTGCCAAATGTCTGAGCTCACCTCTCTTGAAGCCATATTCAATTATCAAATGAAAATAATTTACCAAGCAACCTCACAAAACACAAACTCTAGGTAGCATTAAGGTTTTTCAAAATGATTATTCCTTATTAGTAGTGATCCTAAGATATTAAAACTCATAGATCACATGATCTGAGATTTTCTAATTGAAAAGCTGTAGCTACAAACTTTTAATTCAAAGTCGGATACCACCTTCAGCTGTCAAAAGAATTACACAATCACTTAAATTTCTGGAATGAAAGAGAAAATGAAGGGAATAATAAAAGTAACTTTGAAATGCACCGGGAAACAATTGTAAGGAACCGAATGGAGGCAAAGACAGAGAGAGAGAGGGCTGTTTATCTAACCTTCCCTTCTTGAGTAGGTTTTCTCTGATATCTCTAGAGGAAAACTGGATGTGTAACAATGAAATACAAAATACAAGATATTGTCTTCGTATAATTACTTGTAATGATTCCAAGATGGCAGAATTTGAGAACTTACTAAATAGCACAACAAAGTGGTCTGCTTTTCCAAAATTTTGCCCCTTAACTTAAATATTATTTCATGGTGAAGATCATTAAAACTGAAAATTGGAATTGCCAGATATTATCAGATTTTATTTTTTGAATGCTTAATAGCTGACCCAAAATCTGGTCATAAAAATGGAAGTTAAATTAAATTGTCCTCAAAATTTAAGTTTGCTACATTTGTAAGTGCCACTTGCTTCTTCAAAATTTCAAACTTTCTCATATCTAGCAGCAAATCAAAATTGGAATTTAAGCATGTAAATTCATCGTGGAAACCAAATTGATTAAAATTTTCTGTGTATTCATGATAATGTTTAAAATTTTTGCTACATTTAAACCCTAAGTTAGTTACAAAAACTCTAAAATTATGCTTGTTGAAAAACTTGGGCTAACTTGCTTTTGAAAACATACTGACATATTCATTCCATTCTTCTTATAATTATTTTTGTGTCACTCCCAAACAGCACACCATTGTATATGTCCCCAAAATGGCACTTCTTTGTTAAAGCCATTAAGACAGAAATATTTTTGAGCCAGATGCAATGGCTCATGCCTGTAATCTCAGTACTTAGGGAGGCCTAGGTTAAAGGACTGCTTGAGGATAGGAGTTCGTGACCTGCCTGGGCAATATAGCAAGACCCAGTCTTTACAAATGAAATGAAAATAAAATATAAAATAAACTAGCTGGGCATAGTAGTGCACACCTGTGGTCATAGCTATCAGGAGGCTGAGATGAGAGGACCATATGAACTTAGGAGTTTGGGGCTGTGATGAGCTATGATTGCACCACTGCACTTCAGCCAGAACTACAAGTTGCTGAGGAAATAAGTTCTCAGTTCTGAATATAATAACTGCTCCTGACACTCCCCAGAATCCTGTAAATGTGCTGGGTTTTTTGGTGCCTCTCTATAGTCCCTCTTTCTCAGGAAACATCCCCATGGTTTTGCCTGCTGTGCTATTAATTACACCCATGCTTATTATATGTCAGTTCAGTTTTATCTAGATTCTCCCGAAGTCAGTGCTGAACTTAGCTGTTTGAAAATGTATATATTGTAATAGTTACCAAAAAGACAAAATACAGCTAGATATTTATGCTATTTGTTTTATTTCCATCGTAGGTATATTTCCTTCTAAAATTCATATGTATCTTTCTCTAAGGATTGTCTCCATTTTCAGATGTTAAACACTTTCTCATGCACAAACCACCTAAGCAGCATAGACACAGAGTCCACGTCAGGGAATGTTACATTCAGTATAGGCACCTATTATTTGGTAACTCAGAAGTAGGAAAATGGATATCCTAAAGCAGATGCTTTTCTTGACAGATACAAAAAATTGACCAGGATCATTGACTTACTTCCAACCCACCATTCATCCCTTTTCTCTTATTTTGACCCTAAGGGTCCCAGAGGGATAATGGCCCTACATTGTTATTTAGAATTCAGATTTCAGACTGCATTTCTTATACCATTTTTATAAGTAGTGGTTGCACACAGTTGAGACAATACTATGATATTAATCTACATTCCTCGTTAAATCGACTTTTGTCTTCCATTTTTTTAGCTTAGCTACAATTTCTCACACGGTTTCTCTAGGAAGGAACATTGGGATTTCCCAATGACTTAAACATTTAGAACATAGTCTATTCATAAATATGAAGAGCTTGTGTAGAAAGTATAATTTACTTATACTACTACGCTTAAGAAATTATGTGAAATAATGTGAAAATAATCTTATAACATTTGTATGCTTATTTGCTACAAGAGTCATATTTCATTGATACTTAATCATAATCTTGGACATTGCGGGTTCCAGTAACCAATATTTAATGCAAGACTGTAAACTTAATAGAGAGAAAACCTTATTTATAAATCTTCATGTATTCTTTTCTTGACAATAATAATGAGCTATGAGATTTGTATTTTAAAAGATACTTAGTAATAAAAACTTTAATTTTTAAAACTTTTATTTTTAAATTCTGCTTAATTGCATGAAAGTTAAAAGGTAATATTTAATATTAATGAGGCTTATTGATCTAAATGATGATATGCAGCTTGGGTTATACTTGCAATTATAAGATTTGCTCATTATACCAAAGCAATCTCCTTCACTCAATCTAGCTACCATAAAGGAAGCAAAATTCCCTGAATCATAATATCAAAGCATTCCATTATGTTTTCTATTAAGTTGTTTTGTTCTTTGAATCATTGTCTATTTTAATTTATCCTTTTAGAAAGAAAACAAATTACTTAACTTGCATTTCCCCCTCGAAGCTTCACTGCAGCTAGACTTGGAATTGATTTCAGGCCATTTTTTAATAAATGATGGTCCCCAGTGAAGGATAGAATATTTGAGCAATCAATACTGAGTAAATAAAAGGGTTTGGGTAAATAAGAGAGAAGATACCTATTTTTCTTAAATATTTTAAATATCTAATAACCTATTCCTCATCTAAAACAAGCCACGATTACTGGAAATGATGGTCAGAGGAAGGTTTTAGCAACCCTGTGTAATACTACATGTCATGTTGGATCACTGTTACAGAGAAAGAGTTGTCATGCTGCATTTTAGCAATTCTACACATCACCAGAGAAATAAACAACTCTTATAGCCACAGAAATCCAACGTAGCTACTGTCTACATATTCTTGTTTGAGACCTTTGGTGAAAAAACTCCTATGTGTATTAAATATATTTTACATTAGTTTTATCACAAAAAAGAAAAATGAGAATTCTATTAAATGCTAATATAAATTCTGAATGGCATGAAAGAAAAATTAAAATCAAAGCTGATCTTAATTAACAAAATGTATTATCTGCTTACATGTATATACAACTATTCATATACAAAGGCACAGATGCATTTGTGGTTTTGAAAAATATCTATTTCATTTCAAAAATTCACTGAACAATATTACATATGGCAAGAAAACTGCTGTTTTTGAAGGATCTTTTAAAAAGTGTTAAACTTTATTAGATACTTCAAACTAGCAAAGCTCAACTTCATCACAATTATATAACACCGCACACTTTCAATTTTATCTGGAGAAATATACCTATCCCTTGAAATAAACTCTGTGAACTTCCTGCTCACAGATTTCATTTCAAGCCTTGAAAATGCAGAAAATCAATGCCAAATATACTTGCCCCAAAAGGAAAAGAAAATTTCAGGGGTGTCAGGATGTTTTATCACATAAAATACAGAATTGCAATTTGTATCTGAGCAAGCAACATACCTCCAAAAATAATACAATACTTATACAAAATACATTCACAGATACTAGATTTGGCACAAACCACTCCATACAGCTATTGATCAAATCAGTATTGAAAGCCTTATTACAAAATCTATGGCCCTTTTCTACTCTCCAACAGACATTTCAGGATGCCACAACCTTGCAGTTCCACTCTATCATTAATTTCCCCTAAATACACTTGGCAGAAGAATGAGAAACGTCACATTTTTCATTTAATTTCTAAAGAACATCACATCCTTTAAGAATAGGTTCTTGAAATTTTAAAATGTAAAATTTAAAAACCCTAATGAAAAGAAACAAACATCCAAAAACTTTTCTTCAAAATCACAACAACTTTATATGCTACGTGTTCTTGTAAAATACCACACACACAAACTCACATGCATACCCACCCACCCAAAACACACACACACACACATATATAGCCTCATACCTCACACATACATATATATATATATATATATATATATATAATCAATTCCAACAGAGAAAAGCCAATTTCAGAAAGATGCCTTCAATTTTGATGCATTTACTCACACCTAATTCTATTTCAATTTAACTGGTGCAGAGGCATTACAATACCCTGTAACAAAAACCTGGCAGAAGATTACAACAAATTGCTTAAACGTCAAACCAAAGACTCACATAATTTCATCATAAAGTGAAATTTCCATCCAACTCTCAAAGAATTAGAACATCCTTGCACTTGTCTTGGCCTTGTCCATTCCCCTGATGACCCCAAAAGACCACAGTCATCATCAACAGTCCCAGAGCCCACGTCCACATCCTTCTAGTGACACTTTCATGTCTTCTGGCCATCGCGTCTTAAACTCTGCATATTCAGTGGGGTGGATGTGAAAGTATAATAAATTACATTCTTAGAGAAATATATTACGGCTCAAATCCCATATCTAATATGCATTGTGCATTTCTGAATTATCCTGCTTACAAGGAGGTACATTTGAAAATCATGCTTCCCTTTAGGATTGTCATATTGATGATTAATATGAAAGCTCATTCATCTTTAATCTTTATTCTAAGCATTCATCTGAGTTACATTTTTAATATCATTTTCCAAAACAGGCCATTTAACCTAAGAATGTTAAAAAGTACTCCCAATATACATATTGGAGTTCAGTCAAGCAAAAAAGTTGTGTATGGACACTACTTAAGTATAACTTGATATTTAGGCAAATTGATGAATTTAACATACCATGTAATCTCTACATATATACAAAAGGACTTTTCAACACATTTCTGTAAGTTTAGCATAAATACCCTTGAAAATATTCTCAAGTTTTAAGTGGTATTCTAATTATGTCAGTAATTAACTGAATAAAGAGACTCATCATGTACAAAAGCTAATCTTGTTTACTAAAAATTGAGAGTAAAATTAATTATAGAAGTTACAAAACACTTGTAATTTTGATTTCAGAGATATAACCCACAGGAACTTTCATATATACAAATATTATATATGACAATGTATATTTGAATGTTCATTTTGAAACTGCTCTTCATACTGACACATGAAAATACTTAAATGTCCACCAAAGCAAGGTTATTTATTCATACATTTGAATGATATACACTAGATCAAAAGAATAAACTTGAGTTGCATGTACTAATATGGATGTGTCAAAAATGAATAGTGAAGCAAAACTAGCAAATTGAATAATGATAAGTTCAAAACTATACCTTTCATATGTAAACATGTAAAATAGTTAAAACTATACATTTTATGTTGCATAAATATATAATACAGTATAATAACGCATAAGAATGATAAACACCTTCAAGACCAAAGTTAGGAAATTACAAGACTACAATTTAAATGATTAACAGGTGGAATTTTAAATCAGAGGTTACTCCTAAATCCCAATTTTTCTACAGTTGACAAAATACGGAGTTCAGAAAAGTAAACTTAATGATTTCCAGAATGAATGCTTTATTCAAAATGCTACATAATTACAATTCTAATAAACTTGCGAGGGAATCCAGTCACCCAGAAGTTTTCTTTCTCCCTTTCTCCTACATCACGAAAGGGGAAGATTTAATTAACAACTTTGCATTACTTAATTCAGACTCATAATATCAGAGCTAAAGAGAAATTTAAGAAACACCTAACTCAACCTCTCCATTTTAAATGATCAAATGAGTTGAGAAGGTTACAATGACATTTCTGAGTTCATATGTAAAAACAGAATTTTGATGACAATGACAGTTTAAGTACTAATAAACACTCCATGAAAAGTTACTGTAATCCAGGTTATTTTACTGTGCTAAACGCCTTACATTCTTTACCCAATTTAGTTTTCACAGAAATCCTATGAACAAAGCACTTTCAAAATTTACCACTTCACAGCTAAGAAAAACAAGGCTTAGAGAAATGCTACACGATCCCCTAGTCATGAGGTTAGTAGGTACTATTGTGGAGACTGAGGCAAAGCAGGACGATTTCAATGCCTATGCTCTGAACAAGTAAACACTAAGCAGGAATTTAGTTCTAGATCTCCCAATTGTAGTCCAATAATCAGCCAAAAAATGATTCTGAGAAGAGGGGAAAAAAGATGTCGTGTGTATGGAGCCTCAAGTATTTGATCCCAAATACATCTTCAAATTGAAAATCATTAGAGCATAAGGCAATAGAATTATTAGTTTGTTTCTAAAATCATCAACCTTTCCCAAGTTGAACATACAAGTATATTTTATCATACATATACTATATGTATGTATAACGTGTGTTTATATAAGTATTCCTGTGGTTTATATATCTGGATTTGGAATCACAAGTGTTTTGTGATATATATATATATATATATATATATATATATATATATTTTTTTTTTTTTTTTAAGTCTCCCTCTGTTGCTCTGGCTGGAGTGCAGTGGTGTGACCATAGCTCACTGCAGACTCCAACTCCTAGGCTCAAGCGATACTTTTGCCTCAGCCTCTCAAGTAGCTACGACTACAGGCACACACCACCATACCCAGCTAATTTTTTTTATAGAGATGGGGTCCCACTATGTTGCTTGACTGGTCTCAAACTCCTTAGGTCAAGGGATCATCCCACCTAGACTTCCGAAAGCAATGAGATTACAGGTGTGAGCCACCTTGTGTTTTTTGATTTCTTCGATTAATTTTACTTATAAATTTAATTACACAAGATTAATTTTGTGTACATAATGAATCTCTTTTGAGGTTTAAACTACTGATATAATTAGAGTACCACTTAACATGAGTGTAATCTCAGCATTTTGGGAAGCCGAGGCAGGTGGATCACCTGAGGTCAGGCATGAGCCACCGTGCCCAGCCTATACACATTCTTTTAACTACTACTTGCAGATATTTGTTCCGTTATAATTATAGGGGAACCACTTTCACTTAGTATCAAAATATCCAGATCCACTCATCAAGGTGTAAATAATCCTTCCGTAAATTAGTTTTGCAAATTTATTTTTATGTAATATTTCCGTAACTTCTCCTTACCTACAGCCAGTAGTCATTTTAAAAGGCAGAATTTTTACTATTTTATATGGAACTGAGGCAGTATTTGAAAAAAATCTCAAAACACTCTTCAGGAAGGACTGGCATCTAAAACACCAGTTCCAATACATATTTTAGTAACATTTTAAAGGACAGATGGTTTTCAAAATGTTATTATAATTAAAAAAAATGTAACCTTCCTCTCTGAGTTGATGTGCATGGAAAACTAATATTTCATAAATGCCAAGTTACTATGATGTATTATGTAAATGCTGCCCCTGCCATTCTATAAATATAAAAATCATAACCTTCTAACTAACTTTGGTATTAGTCAACAGTTGTGCTGATGAAAAGTAAAATCAATTCATTTAAAAAACATTTTCTGGGGGAGGAGCCAAGATGGCCGAATAGGAACAGCTCCGGTCTACAGCTCCCTGCGTGAGCGATGAAGAAGACGGGTGATTTCTGCATTTCCATCAGAGGTACCGGGTTCATCTCACTAGGGAGTGCCAGACAGTGGGCGCAGGTCAGTGGGTGCGCGCACCGTGTGCGAGCCAAAGCAGGGCGAGGCATTGCCTCACCTGGGAAGCGCAAGGGGTCAGGGAGTTCCCTTTCTGAGTCAAAGAAATGGGTGACGGGCGGCACCTGGAAAATCGGGTCTCTCCCACCCGAATACTGCGCTTTTCCGACGGGCTTAAAAAACGGCACACCGCGAGACTATATCCCCCACCTGGCTGGGAGGGTCCTACGCCCACGGAGTCTCGCTGATTGCTAGCACAGCAGTCTGAGATCAAACTGCAAGGTGGCAGCAACGCTGGGGGAGGGGCGCCCCCCATTGCCCAGGCTTGATTAGGTAAACAGAGCAGCCGGGGAAACTCCAACAGGGTGGAGCCCACCACAGCTCAAGGAGGCCTGCCTGCCTCTGTAGGCTCCACCTCTGGGGGCGGGACACAGACAAACAAAAAGACAGCAGTAACCTCTGCAGACTTAAATGTCCCTGTCTGACAGCTTTGAAGAGAGCAGTGGTTCTCCCAGCATGCAGCTGGAGATCTGAGAATGGGCAGACTGCCTCCTCAAGTGGGTCCCTGACCCCTGACCCCCAGCAGCCTAACTGGGAGGCACCCCCCAGCAGGGGCACACTGACACCTCACACGGCAGGGTATTCCAACAGACCTGCAGCTGAGGGTCCTCTCTGTTAGAAGGAAAACTAACAAACAGAAAGGACATCCACACCAAAAACCCATCTGTACATCACCATCATCAAAGACCAAAAGTAGACAAAAACCACAAAGATGGGGAAAAAACAGAACAGAAAAACTGGAAACTCTAAAAAGCAGAGCACCTCTCCTCCTCCAAAGGAACGCCGTTCCTCACCAGCAACGGAACAAAGCTGGATGGAGAATGACTTTGACGAGCTGAGAGAAGAAGGCTTCAGACGATCAAATTACTCTGAGCTACGGGAGGACATTCAAACCAAAGACAAAGAAGTTGAAAACTTTGAAAAAAATTTAGAAGAATGTATAACTAGAATAACCAATACAGAGAAGTGCTTAAAGGAGCTGATGGAGCTGAAAACCAAGGCTCGAGAACTACGTGAAGAATGCAGAAGCCTCAGGAGCCGATGCGATCAACTGGAAGAAAGGGTATCAGCGATGGAAGATGAAATGAATGAAATGAAGTGAGAAGGGAAGTCTAGAGAAAAAAGAATAAAAAGAAATGAGCAAAGCCTCCAAGAAATATGGGACTATGTGAAAAGACCAAATCTACGTCTGATTGGTGTACCTGAAAGCGATGGGGAGAATGGAACCAAGTTGGAAAACACTCTGCAGGATATTATCCAGGAGAACTTCCCCAATCTAGCAAGGCAGGCCAACATTCAGATTCAGGAAATACAGAGAACGCCACAAAGATACTCCTCGAGAAGAGCAACACCAAGACACATAATTGTCAGATTCACCAAAGTTGAAATGAAGGAAAAAATGTTAAGGGCAGCCAGAGAGAAAGGTCGGGTTACCCTCAAAGGGAAGCCCATCAGACTAACAGCGGATCTCTCGGCAGAAACCCTACAAGCCAGAAGATAGTGGGGGCCAATATTCAACACTCTTAAAGAAAAGAATTTTCAACCCAGAATTTCATATCCAGCCAAACTAAGCTTCATAAGTGAAGGAGAAATAAAATCCTTTACAGACAAGCAAATGCTGAGAGATTTTGTCACCACCAGGCCTGCCCTAAAAGAGCTCCTGAAGGAAGCACTAAACATGGAAAGGAAAAACCGGTACCAGCCACTGCAAAATCATGCCAAATTGTAAAGACCATCGAGGGTAGGAAGAAACTGCATCAACTAACAAGCAAAATAACCAGCTAACATCATAATGACAGGATCAAATTCACACATAACACTATTAACTTTAAAAGTAAATGGACTAAATGCTCCAATTAAAAGACACAGACTGGCAAATTGGATAAAGAGTCAAGACCCATCAGTGTGCTGTATACAGGAAACCCATCTCATGTGCAGAGACACACATAGGCTGAAAATAAAAGGATGGAGGAAGATCTACCAAGCAAATGGAAAACAAAAAAAGGCAGGGGATGCAATCCTAGTCTCTGATAAAACAGACTTTAAACCAACAAAGATCAAAAGAGACAAAGCAGGCCATTACATAATGGTAAAGGGATCAATTCAACGAGAAGAGCTAACTATCCTAAATATATATGCACCCAATACAGGAGCACCAAGATTCATAAAGCAAGTCCTGAGTGACCTACAAAGAGACTTAGACTCCCACACATTAATAATGGGAGACTTTAACACCCCACTGTCAACATTAGACAGATCAACGAGACAGAAAGTCAACAAGGATACCCAGGAATTGAACTCAGCTCTGCACCAAGCAGACCTAATAGACATCTACAGAACTCTCCACCCAAAATCAACAGAATATACATTTTTTTCAGCACCACACCACACCTATTCCAAAATTGACCACATACTGGGAAGTAAAGCTCTCCTCAGCAAATGTAAAAGAACAGAAATTATAACAAACTATCTCTCAGACCACAGTGCAATCAAACTAGAGCTCAGGACTAAGAATCTCACTCAAAACCGCTCAACTACATGGAAACTGAACAACCTGCTCCTGAATGACTACTGGGTACATAACGAAATGAAGGCAGAAATAAAGATGTTCTTTGAAACCAACGAGAACAAAGACACAACATACCAGAATCTCTGGGACGCATTCAAAGCAGTGTGTAGAGGGAAATTTATAGCACTAAATGCCCACAAGAGAAAGCAGGAAAGATCCAAAATTGACACCCTAACATCACAACTGAAAGAACTAGAAAAGCAAGAGCAAACACATTCAAAAGCTAGCAGAAGGCAAGAAATAACTAAAATCAGAGCAGAACTGAAGGAAATAGAGACACAAAAAACCCTTCAAAAATTAATGAATCCAGGAGCTGGTTTTTTGAAAGGATCAACAAAATTGATAGACCGCTAGCAAGACTAATAAAGAAAAAAAGAGAGAAGAATCAAATAGACGCAATAAAAAATGATAAAGGGGATAGCACCACCAATCCCACAGAAATACAAACTACCATCAGAGAATACGACAAACCCCTCTACGCAAATAAACTAGAAAATCCGGAAGAAATGGATAAATTCCTGGACACATACACTCTCCCAAGACTAAACCAGGAAGAAGTTGAATCTCTGAATACACCAATAACAGGAGCTGAAATTGTGGCAATAATCAATAGCTTACCAATCAAAAAGAGTCCAGGACCAGATGGATTCACAGCTGAATTCTACCAGAGATACAAGGAGGAACTGATACCATTCCTTCTGAAACTATTCCAATCAATAGAAAAAGAGGGAATCCTCCCTAACTCATTTTATGAGGCCAGCATCATTCTGATACCAAAGCCAGGCAGAGACACAACAAAAAAAGAGAATTTTAGACCAATATCCTTGATGAACATAGATGCAAAAATCCTCAATAAAATACTGGCAAACTGAATCCAGCAGCACATCAAAAAGCTTATCCACCATGATCAAGTGGGCTTCATCCCTGGAATGCAAGGCTGGTTCAATATATGCAAATCAATAAATGTAATCCAGCATATAAACAGAACCAAACACAAAAACCACATGATTATCTCAATAGATGCAGAAAAAGCCTTTGACAAAATTCAACAACTCTTCATGCTAAAAACTCTCAATAAATTTGGTATTGATGGGACGTATTTCAAAATAATAAGAGCTATCTATGACAAACCCACAGCCAATATCATACTGAATAGACAAAAACTGGAAGCATTCCCTTTGAAAACTGGCACAAGACAGGGATGCCCTCTCTCACCACTCCTATTCAACATAGTGTTGGAAGTTCTGGCCAGGGCAATTAGGCAGGAGAAGGAAATAAAGGGTATTCAATTAGGAAAAGAGGAAGTCAAATTGTCCTTGTTTGCAGACGACATGATTGTATATCTAGAAAACCCCATTGTCTCAGTCCAAAATCTCCTTCAGCTGATAAGCAACTTCAGCAAAGTCTCAGGATACAAAATCAGTGTACAAAAATCACAAGCATTCTTATACACCAACAACAGACAAACAGAGAGCCAAATCATGAGTGAACTCCCATTCACAATTGCTTCAAAGAAAATAAAATACCTAGGAATCCAACTTACAAGGGACATGAAGGACCTCTTCAAGGAGAACTACAAACCACTGCTCAAGGAAAAAAAAGGGGATACAAACAAATGGAAGAACATTCCATGCTCATGGGTAGGAAGAATCAATATCGTGAAAATGGCCATACTGCCCAAGGTAATTCACAGACTCAATGCCATCCCCATCAAGCTACCAATGACTTTCTTCACAGAATTGGAAAAAACTACTTTAAAGTTCATATGGAACCAAAAAAGAGCCCACATCGCCAAGTCAATCCTAAGCCAAAAGAACAAAGCTGGAGGCATCACACTACCTGACTTCAAACTATGCTAAAAGGCTACAGTAACCAAAACAGCATGGTACTGGTACCAAAACAGAGATATAGATCAATGGAACAGAACAGAGCCCTCAGAAATAACGCCGCATATCTAAAAGTATCTGATCTTTGACAAACCTGAGAAAAACAAGCAATGGGGAAAGGATTCCCTATTTAATAAATAGTGCTGGGAAAACTGGCTAGCCATATGTAGAAAGCTGAAACTGGATCCCTTCCTTACACCTTATACAAAAATCAATTCAAGATGGATTAAAGACTTAAACGTTAGACCTAAAACCATAAAAACCCTAGAAGAAAACCTAGGCATTACCATTCAGGACATAGGCATGGGCAAGGACTTCATGTCTAAAACACCAAAAGCAATGGCAACAAAAGACAAAATTGACAAATGGGATCTAATTAAACTAAAGAGCTTCTGCACAGCAAAAGAAACTACCATCAGAGTGAACAGGCAACCTACAAAATGGGAGAAAATTTTCGCAACCTACTCATCTGACAAAGGGCTAATATCCAGAATCTACAATGAACTCAAACAAATTTACAAGAAAAAAACAAACAACCCCATCAAAAAGTGGGTGAAGGACATGAACAGACACTTCTCAAAAGAAGACATTTAAGCAGCCAAAAAACACATGAAAAAATGCTCATCATCACTGGCCATCAGAGAAATGCAAATCAAAACCACAATGAGATACCATCTCACACCAGTTAGAATGGCAATCATTCAAAAGTCAGGAAACAACAGGTGCTGGAGAGGATGTGGAGAAATAGGAACACTTTTACACTGTTGGTGGGACTGTAAACTAGTTCAACCATTGTGGAAGTCAGTGTGGCGATTCCTCAGGGATCTAGAACGGGAAATACCATTTGACTCAGCCATCCCATTACTGGGTATATACCCAAAGGACTATAAATCATGCTACTATAAAGACACATGCACCCGTATGTTTATTGAGGCATTATTCACAATAGCAAAGACTTGGAACCAACCCAAATGTCCAACAATGATAGACTGGATTAAGAAAATGTGGCACATATACACCATGGAATACTATGCAGCCATAAAAAATGATGAGTTCATGTCCTTTGTAGGGACATGGATGAAATTGGAAATCATCATTCTCAGTAAACTATCGCAAGAACAAAAAACCAAACACCGCATATTCTCACTCATAGGTGGGAACTGAAAAATGAGATCACATGGACACAAGAAGGGGAATATCACACTCTGGGGACTGTTGTGGGGTGGTGGTAGGGGGGAGGGATAGCATCGGGAGATATACCTAATGCTAGATGACGAGTTAGTGGGTGCAGTGCACCAGCATGGCACATGTATACATATGTAACTAACCTGCACAATGTGCACATGTACCCTAAAACTTAAAAGTATAATAATAAAAAAAAACAAAAAACAAGAAAAAGAAAAAAAAAAAGAAAAAAAAATTCCATGAAACAAAAAACAAGTAACTTGTAAGAAGCATGCTAGATGAACCAAAAAATAAAGTAAGATTAACCATAAAGACATGCCATGGACTTCTCTAATCTTTTTTTGGAACACCCTTTTCATGCATATGAGAATAAAAATTAAATATTAAATACCTTCTTTATGTATGTACTTTTACTTGTACCTATTGCTCTTTAAAGATTAAAATAACTCCTAAAGCCTGGATAGTTGAGCCCATTGTGCTCTTCTGCCCATAAAATAGATTGGATATGCAGTGAAAGAGAGATAAAACTTAAGCTTTCAGATTGGTTATGACGATGGAAACACAATTCCATTCAATAGTGTTCATCTTGGTCTTTCAAATGTTTAAGGTCACAAGGCAAAAGAGAACAGACTTTAAGAATGTCCGTGTATTACTTCTCGTCTTACCCAATAGCTACATTAGTTTAATTAGGCAAGTGTTTTGGAGTAAACAGCACTGTGAAATGTGTCGTGGAGTCCAGAGGCTCCACAACCTACCTCCAGATAGTTGTTCTGTCCGATGGAGCCTAGAATAATACCACCACAGTTTAAGAGATTCATTACATCTACAAGTACCAACTAGGAAGGGTAGTCTTGAATTAAACGGCTTTAGAACACTATAAGAGCAAATTGAAGCTTCCAGGTATTAGAACCACTTCAATCACAGAGCATCTCTGGGTTCTATCTGTGGCCAGCATCAGGTATCTGTCTGCCCTCCCCGAATGGTTCCTCTCATCATGTGGATCTTCTAGATGGTTTTATTCTTCCCCAGCCAGCCAACCTGACCAACAAGCCTGGGTATATTATGTATGTATAAAGTTGGTTCTTAAATAAAGTCCATTTCTATATCTAGGTAAGTAATGTCTTCAGACTGGCAATTTCATTGTTATCTAGAAAGAGTGACTCTAGTTAGCTTCTAGTGTCAGTTTTTCTAGCAGCTTCTTTAAAAAAAAATCCTCTCTGGAACAAAGCTTCCTTGCAAGCATTGCTGTTGGCAATAGTCCTCTTTACTGAAATGCTTATCCGGTGAAACTTGGGCTGTGCCAGTGAGCCTGCAGGTTGACAGTCCTTTTGTTCAACTTCTCCATTATAAGCAACCTCTCTGATCACCCTTTTAAAACTAAAGATCAAAGAATCAAATGAGGTCAGGAAGTGACCAGAGCTCACAGGTCATCAATTCCTCTTCTTAGCATATTATAGCACACAGTCTAAGCCAGAAAAACACAGCAGAGCCCATTATAGCTCTCGAGTTCCAGTTATTAACATTGATTTTTTTCAGTGGAAAATTTTCATTAGAAGCCCTCACATGACTCACATTCAGTAATAACTCAGATTAAGATATATACTGGAGCCTTTGTCCTTAGACTAGGTGCCACTGAGTCACCATTAAAAGGAGTCTTTTTGACCTTAGTAAATTCTCACAGGTAGGGCTTATCTCAGTCTAAACTGTACCTGGCCTTTAATAGTGATGTCCAAAGTCCTGTGTAATTCAAATTAACATTGTAATGTATATAAATTGTATATGTAGATATAATACATGCATGTATTTACAATTATTAATTTAATTTTTTTTAATAAGATAAAACTTAGAGGTTAAAATATGACTCTAGGCCATTGTGCTTTAGAATGAAGAGCACAGACATGGGTTGGAAATGTAAATTTTGACCCCATGTAATTTCTGTGACAAATTAATTAATGTCTTCAAGGTTCAGGCTCTATGTATGAGACAAATGAAAACAGCTCTAAGATTCCTGAAAACTCTAAAGTATTAAAATTCCACTCTGCCATTAGTTCAGATAAATCATTTGCCAATTTCCCCCACAAGAACCAGGCATCTTTAAATGGTAACATAACATGCACTTCTCTCTCCCAAAGTGTAGTGCATAAACGTTCTGCTTCTGAATAACACAGGATGCCTGCTAAAATGTGCTGTCAGGGGTATTAGTAAGGAAATGTTGTATCAAAACTTCTGCAGATGTGGCCCTGAAATACACATTGTAATAAATCCTCCAGGCCTCTCAAGTTAGGAATAACTGCTTTATAAAATTGTACTTACTTAAAATTATAGATAAACAGATTTCACAGTAACCCAGTTTTTCTGATCTGAATGAAATAAGGCTCTATATTCAGACTGACCTTTCAGTGAAAAACAACTTAAAATAGTGACAAAACATCTATGTCTAAGTTTAAATGAACGTAACTAAGAGACCTGAAAACTCAGGTTTAGTAGTCATCTTCCAATAGTTTGAGAGCCCACAGGAGCCATAGAGCCCTCAAGTCTCTCCAGAGAAGCAGGGTGATTTTTCATCCTAAACACCATGAAATTCTTGAAGTGAGTAAAAGCATTCCTGCTTACACTGATATTCTCTCAAGTGAACTCAAGTTCTCTCAAGTTAAGCCATCTCCAGCCAGACCAGATACCCTGGCCCATATCTCATTCATTAATATAGGTTGAGAAACCTTTGTTTCTTGGAAACTACATGAAGTGAATAGACTGTGGACTCCACTGGACCTAGTGGTCTATATTTAATCAATTCCCTTAACAAATACGTATCAGATGCTATCTTAGTTACGGAGCTGCAGTGGTGAGTAAGAAAGCCATAGTCCTGTACTCCTAGGGTTTTAATTCTGAAGACAAAGACAGGTACAGAAATCCAACTAAGCAAAGAGAGGAGATTATTACAAAATGTGTTCACATGCAAAGTCAAGCAAGGGACTGAATACACAACAAGGGTGTTGGGGGGAACATGAGACAGATATAATCTTAATTCAGATTATATAAGATTCATACATATAATTTTTATATATAGATATATGAATTTGGGCTGGGCGTGTTGGCTCATGCCTGTAATCCCAGCACTTTGGGAGGCCAAGGCGGATGGATCATTTGAGTCCAGGAGTTTGAGACCAGTATGATCAACATGGCAAAACCCCATCTCTACTAAAAATAAAAAAGTTAGCCAGGTGTAGTGGTGCGTGCTTGTAGTCCCAGCTACTCAGGAGGCTGAGGAAGGAGAACTGCTTGAACCCCAGAGGCAGAGGTTGCAGTGAGCCAAGATTGTGCCACTGCACTCCAGCCTGGGTGACAGAGCGAGACCCTGTCTCAAAAGAAAAAGAAAAAAAGAAATACTAATTTGGATTATACAGATTCTAACTACTTCTTTCAAGTGAGAATATTTAAGCTAAGACCTGAGAATAAAAAGAGTTAGCTTTTCATACAATACAGAAAGGTCTGTCTTTTAGGAAAAAACCCACAGTGTTCAAGGACCCTAATGTATGAGCAAGATCTTGGCATGTGGAAGAAATCTGTGAATTGGATGAAATTAAAAAACTGAAAAGTAGGAATCTGGATGAAGTACAAAAGGACTAATGTGAGATGTGGCTGAAAGAGAAGGGTATGTGAAACTCTACGGGTCTTCATTAGTAATCATGAGGAACATAGGTCTTAGTCCAAGTACACCAGAAAAGTGGGAGAGTTGGAAACTGAAAGACATGTTAAGAGATCACTTTGGTGTCTATGTAGCTAACAGAGTATAGGAAATTAAGAATTAAAGTTGGTTGACTAAGGATGAGCCTAAGAAAATAGAGTAGGTAAGGAAAATAAGTGGATCTGGCTAAGCTGGGGACATTGGAAATCAAAATAAGTAGAGGAAATTACAGATATATTTGGAACCAAAATATTTTTTAAATGAATGTTGAATTGGATATTGTCAGAATATTGAGGAAGAGCCAAAAATGACTTATAAGCATCTAGCATGGCTGGCAGTGCCACTTACTGACATGTGGGAAACTGGGACATGTTACCTCTGAATTATTCGAGTGCTATTGTCATGTAAATCATCAACTCCCAGAATAAAAGTCTGGGCCAAACTCTAAAAGTGGAAATTATTAGCTGTTTAGTAGTGTTTAGAGCTTAGAAAGAGTATGTGTGTAGAGAGAAAAGAAGAGCAATTAGGACAGAACCCTTAGAAACATCAATATTTAAAATTTGGGAAGAGAAATAGAAACAAATAAATCTTCTATTAATGGTGGGAAAATGAAGCTCAGGGTAGCTGCAAGGGAATGCTAAAAATGAACTATGGCATTTGAGGAGGAAAATGTGGAAACTGAAAGCAAGAGAGTACAAATGAACTACGGCATTTGAGGAGCAAAACGTGGAAACTGAAAGCAAGAGAGTACCGATGGATTGTGAGGGAGCAGCAGCAGCTGTGTCCTAAGGAGAGTCTCAATAAAAATGAAGGATTGTAGAAATGAGGATATCCGAGCCAATGAGCTTGCAAGGAGTGATGTCCAGGAGGCAGAATATTTGCATCTAGATCCTGGTGGTACATATCCTTATAGAAAATGTTTCAGATTTGATGACAATAAAGTGGAGGAAAGGAAAAAAGTAATGGAAATAAAGATGTCAAAAAATGGGGAATAGAGGTTTGTAATGGTCCTTTCATGTGAATGTTGAGCCACTAAAATGATGGCTGAACTTGCCTGAAGATGATATTGAGCAAAAGATCTAAAGCCTTAAAGTGGCCACTGGCAAGAAATCAAGAAGTAATCCAGGGCTGATAAACTTTGTTAAAGGAAATGGAAACAACCTATCTGTGAGGCTCAATTCTTGATGGCCTGGCCAAGGTATAGCATCTGGATAAGAGTTCACTGACTCAAACTAAATTTTGTGAAGGTGAAGTACTTGTTAAAATGAAAGATCTATTTACAGAGAAATAAGTAGGCATAATGTCTGCACTATGGATAGGTGTATACCTGCTTTTTGCAAAAACAGTTTGCATCTGTGAAATGCTGGTTTGCCCTGGACAGAGCTAACTTAAATAGAGGCCGGCCACGGTGGCTCATGCCTGTAATCCCAGGACTTTGGGAGGTCAAGGCAGGTGGATCACGAGGTCAGGAGATTGAGACCATGCTGTTTAACACAGTGAAACCCTGTCTCTACTAAAAATGCAAAAAATTAGCCGGGCGTGGTGGCAGGCGCCTGTAGTCCCAGCTACTTGGGAGGCTGAGGCAGCAGAATGACGTGAACCCGGGATGCGGAGCTTGCAGTGAGCTGAGATTGGGCCACTGCACTCCAGCCTGAGAGACACAGCGAGACTCGTCTCAAAAATAAATAAATAAATAAATAAATAAATAAATAAATAAATAAATATATAAAACCAAAGGATTATAAATCATGCTTCTATAAAGACATATGCACATGTATGTTTATTGTGGCACTATTCACAATAGCAAAGACTGGGAACCAACCCAAATGTCCATCAGTGATAGACTCGATTAAGAAAATGTGGCACATATACACCATGGAATACTATGCAGCCATAAAAAAGGATGAGTTCATATCCTTTGTGGGGACATGTATGAAGCTGGAAACCATCATTCTCAGCAAACTATCGCAACGACAAAAAAACCAAACACCGCATGTTCTCACTCATAGGTGGGAAATGAACAACAAGAACACATGGACACAGGAAGGGCAACATCACACACTGGGGCCTGTTGTGGGATATGGGGAGAGGGGAGGGATAGCATTAGCAGATATACCTAATGTAAATGATGAGTTACTGGGTGCAGCACACCAACATGGCACATGTATACATATGTAACAAACCTGCACGTTGTGTGCATGTACCCTAGAACTTAAAGTATATTTTAAAAAAAGAGAAAACTATTAAAGAAAGACTATAATACACAGGAAACACAGACACACATACACCTGTGTGTCTATATCTTCAGTTATCACACTTTTTCTATACAGACTCCAAACAAGACAAACATGTTACATTTTATTTTAGGAGAAACTATAAGTAGAAAGAGGAGAATTTGTTAAATCAATATAGAATGTTCCTTGTTTAGCATAATTCTAAGTGTTTCTCATTAGAGGTCTGAGTAATCAATCTGTATTATATGTGGCCATGCTGGCATTTGGGAAATTCCACAAGAAACTTTTTAAATATGAATTTGGAAAAGGGAAAAGGATTTTAAAAGTGTCTTTTTTTGTTCTGCATTCTGTGTGGAACATATATTTTGTGCTACCTGCTCGTGTTAGCTTGTGATTGCCTGTGACTATGTGGAAGATATACTTTACGTGACTATGTGAGCAATAGTCTTAAAGTTAAGAAATCTAAAAATCGGTTGGCTTAGTTGCTAATTAGGTAAATTACCTTGTAATAGTTACTTAACCTCTCAAAGACTAATTATCTTAAGTGGTACATTGAAGGTTCCATTCATATTGATTTTAGTAGACTTATCCTGCTAAAAAGTAAATTTAGCAACAGAAATTATTCTAGACCTCATTATTTCAGGACACCCCACCCCAGCGTTTATTCCTAACTTCAAGAAATGCAGAGACATTTAAAAATTGGATTTTCTTCCAATTCAACAGAATATAACTGAACTAAATAGATTTATGTATAATTCATTATTTCAACCTTTAACACTATATCCAAGCAGTTTGTTTTCACCATAAAGTTATAGCTGTCTAGGCCAATAATTAAAGAGGACCTTGATAGAGAATGACAAGAGAGGATGATTGCCCTATTGTCTATCTTCCAGCTGCTTTCAATGCCCTGAAGTTTTATTCACACCCAAATATTAGAATCCTATCTGAGAGCGCGTACTCAAATGATAAATCATGCTAATTTCTCAAGAAAAGTGTTACAGAATAATAAATGCCTTTCTGGTCAAAGCACTGATGCTCTGGAAATAATCTTTTTCCAAATGAGGTACAGGAATTGTTATGACTATTAAAAGTTGGTATATGATATCTGCCAAGTTTGACTCAGCTTCATTTAAAAATCTACTATATTACGGCCAAGTGTAATGACTCAAATTAGTGAACTTAAGAATTGATTTAAAATGTTTGATGGAGACATTTCAAATATTGCTCTTTGATTTATCACTGTTATTTTTGCTGAATTCAATTTGATGCCAAGATTTATTCAGATTAATCAAATGCCATAAACTCTGATACCTAATGTTCCTCAACACCTTAAGAACTTTTAAACAGGTCAAATGTTGAAGATATGCTTTTAGTGAAAGTGTGCCTGAGCACATGAATTCCATTTAATATAGTTTTTTAGAAGACTAACAAAGAAAGAAGACTTAGGAAATTAGGATACATTTTTTAAACCTTCCAGAGGAAACTAAACTACTGAAAAATAATTTCAATTTGTGAATCTAATGGCATTAATCAGAAGATAAGAAAAAAGTAACCATAAAACTTTATGGGGGTAATATTTGCTATAAGGATCAGGAAAAACAACTAATGGATATTAGGCTTAATACCTGGGTGATGAAATACACTGTACAACCAACCCCATGGCACAAGCTTCCCTCCGTAACAAACCTGCATTTGTACCCCTGAACTTAAAAGTTAAAATTTAAATAAATAACGTTGTGCTATTAATTTCAACCAGAGCCTTTCCAAGGTGCAGGGAACTTTTGAGAATTTTATTTCTTGCAAAAGGAAATTTGATTCCTTGCTTAGGGCCTTCCTAGCAAAACCTCTATTCTTTGGATGAACATCATACTCCTACAAGATTTAAGGACCATCATATTTGTCAGATTTTTTTTCTGTTTCACTGTGAGCAGTTTACAGAATATAAAGAAAAATCAAATCCGAAGGTGCACTACACATTTTTTAGCAAAAGGAACATTTTTGTTTACTTTTAAGAAAATATGACAAATTTAGTTTTCTGACCTATTACCAAGTTAGACATCTTGAGTGAATTGAATCTGTTGTAATCCTATTTGGTTTTAATCCTATGGCTCTGGAAAACTGTCATCTCCAATTTTTCAACTTTGTTTCTTTCCAGTACCTCATCTATATGACTATTGTAGTACTTTTCATCTGCTTCTACCTCTACACTATGGCTGCATTACTTTTAACATAATGTCCCACACATAAGTGGCTGGCGAATATATACTTAATATAAAGAGTAGAAATTGAATTATAATTGAGTATCCAGTTGCCTCATATTCTGGTCTTCAACTGAAATAACTCAAGCTATCTCAAAACTTCAACCCTCCCTGGAAGTATTGGACCAAATTATCCCAGATTATAGCACTCTCAGGCTAAAATTACTAATGCTTCTATAGTTTCAGAAAGAGTATCGACACAACCTTCCATGCACCATCCCAGCCTCATATAATCAGAGGACACTTAGATGACTTTAATAGTCTTCAAAAGACACCTTCCCCTTTTAGTAATTTATTTATTTATCTATTTATTTAATGGAGACAGGGTCTCATTCTGTCACCCAGACTGGAGCGCAGTGGCATAATCACGGTTCACCGCAGCCTCCACCTCCCGGGCTCAGATCCTTTCACCGCAGCCTCCTGAGTAGCTAGGACTACAGGCGCTAGCCACCAAGTCTGCCTAGTTTTTGTATTTTTTGTAGAGATGGGGTTTCACCATGTTGCCCATGCTGATCTGAAACTCCTGGGCTCAAGCAATCCGTCTGCCCCGGCCTCCCAAAGTGCTGGGATTGCATGAATGAGCCATTGTGCCCATCCGGCCCCGCCCATTTTTTTAACCTTCATACTGTTTATATAATCATCCTTCACAAAATAGAATACTTAATTTCTCGATGGTTCTCATTATTCTAATATGAAGAACCACCTTAAGAAAATAAATTCCCGGCTGGGCGCGGTGGCTCCCGCCTGTAATCCCAGCACTTTGAGAAGCCGAGGCTGGTGGATCATGAGGTCAGGAGATCGAGACCATCCTGGCTAACCCGGTGAAACCCCGTCTCTACTAAAAATACAAAAAATTGGCCGGGCGTGGTGGCGGGCGCCTGTAGTCCCAGCTGATTGGGAGGCTGAGGCAGGAGAATGGCGTGAACCCAGGAGGCGGAGCTTGCAGTGAGCCGAGATCACACCACTGCACTCCAGCCTGGGCCACAGAGTGAGACTCCAGTCTCAAAAAAAAAAAAAAAAGAAAAAAAGAAAAAAGAAAAGAAAATAAATTCCCAATATTTCCTAGAATATCCAATTTAATTCTATACATCAAATAAAGAAAAATAAAAACTGTCTTACTGTGTTAGTTTCTTACTGCTGTTATAATAAATTAACACAAACTCAGAGGCTTAAAACAACACATTTTTTTCTTTATACTTCTGTGGGTCAGAAGTCCAAAATGGGTCTTAGTGTGCTTAAATCAAGTTATCATCAAGTCTATATTTTGTCTGGAGATTCCAAGAGAGAATTCTCCAGGTTTGAGGGGTCACATGTATCCCTGAGCTCTTGGCCTCTGCCTCCATCGACACAGCACATCACTTCAGCCTCGGCTCCAGTTTCCCCAAGCTCTTCTATTCACTCTGGTCTTTCGGTCTTCCTGTTTTTTAAGTGAAATATACATTTTTAAATGTTGTAATACTTATTACGACCAAAAATTGGGGGAAAACATGAAAAACAGATCATTAAAGTGTGTTATGAAAACACAAAAGCACACCCAACACACAGCTGGTATATACTACAGACTCAGTAAGAGTACCTAAAGCAGAAAGTAAAATGATAGCAAAAAATATAACCTGGCAAAGAAACAAGAGAAGAAACTAGGAATTGAAATTGTACTATCAGAGTTAAGAAATCTTAATATTGAAAGATATAGTTTATAATAAATATATAATATTTAGAAATCTTTATGTCCCAAATACATAAAATTTGGACAAATTCAAGAAATGCAAAGTGAAATAAGCATGACTGTACAGAGAGACTTGAAATCACCTCTGACAAAGTAAAAAGTCCCATAAATAAAGTAGAAATGATCCTGTAATAACATCGGTAAGAATGACCAAGTAGCTATATAGTAAAATCTATACTTCATAGGATCTGTATTTCCAAAGTATTCATAGCATAATTATGAAAATTACTGCTGTGTTTGGCCACAAAAATGTCAATAATTTCCTGAATAAGTAAGAACATTTGTAGAACATACAGGATTATGATGTATTCAGTAAGAGCACATTTCTGTTTGTGCCCACAAATTTACATAGGGAGGAGATGGCCACTCGGGCTCACGACCTGTTGTGTCTTTGTGGGTTACAGTTACTGTAACTTAGCTGATGACATAGGCTATGATACTTGACCAAGGCCAAATGGGAGCAAAGGAAAATAAGGTGTCTTAGGGAACCGATTGTAAGAACTGGAAAAGAATAAATTTGTTAATGAATTATCTGCCACAAAAGCTGGATGGAGAAGAAATGTTAGTTTGATATATGCAAAACAACTGACACCACAATCCCTTGTAGTGCAACCATCCTACTGGCAGGGTGTGTACTAGGGAAATTAACGCCAAGTGAATTCAAAGAATTTGACTAAATGAACAGTGGGAGTTCATCTGCAACATGGAGCCCTCTTAATTAAACGGAACACCAGAGGAAGGAAATTTTCTCTCTTCTAGACACCATTGTGGCACAGCAGAAACTCTGGATAATAGTACGTAGAGTTACAAGACACAGTTATTGTTTGTGACTCAGGTTGGCCCATCTATTCTGCCTAAAATAGTTTTCAGAGGAGGTGACATCAAGATGTTTTTGTGGCAATTATAGCAAGTTCTGAAATTTTGAATGATAAACTTATGTGGAAAAAAATTTTTAAACTGTGCTTATTACTGGGAAAATTAAATCTTATTTTTTAAATTACACAACATAGAAGAAAATCATTAGTAATCAGTATTTTACATTTAATGAAAAGGCATTAGCAAAACTAAAAAGTTAATTTTTACTGGAATTGAGAAGAAATGAAACCTAATACCTTAGTCATTAATCAAGAATAAATTGGGAGAGTCCAAAAGTGTTACTCTGACTTTTTAGCTCAATCCCAGTGGCTTTGAATATTTACTTTCAATGAAGACAAGCCAGTTCATGGATATAAAAGGAGTTTATTAAACAAATGTCACTTAAATTTGTGCCTGGAATATATTATGTGAGCTTCTGGTGGCTGATTAATCCTTCTTATTGTGTTTTATTCATGCTAAAATTAAGATGAGTTTCATTTTATAGGGCACTAAAGATTGGTAGTTGGGGGAACCATAATGTGTAGCAGGTGGCAGGGAAAGCCGGTGAAGAATTAAGAAAGAGGCACTTAATGTTTAATGAAAACCAAAACTGTTGATAATTATAAAAGGACTCGGTCATATTTAAAAATGTATATTTCACTTAAAAACATCTCAATTAATTTATTATGACATTTAAACTTTGGTTCCAGGTTAAATGATCAGCTCTCACCTGGGTACACTCAGCATAACCTCTATATTTGATGAGTAAAATGCTCCTATTAAATGTCATTCTCACTCTACAAACATCTTTTGAAATAATTCTTTATTTATATAACTCTCCCCCCATCAACTCTTAAGAATGTCTTATTCATTTTTCTATCTACAGTGTCTAAATAAAAATATGTAAAGAATGAATGATCTAAGCTAATATTTTTATTTAGATTTCTCCCACCATAAATATGCAAAAACTGTATACGCAAACAGTAACTTAAAAGTCTATAGTTCAGAGTTGTACTTTGTAACTTAATGTATTGCCACATAGAACTCAATTTTTAATATGCTCATCAGTTTTGCCTCCTCACTGTTAGAATTCAGAATTTATTATTTTGTGAATAGCAAAGGGTGTCCTGGCTCTAACAACCTTGAAATTTTTGAACCATGTTGAGTGGTACCTGGAGCAGAAACAACTATTTACCAGCCATATATTATTTCAGTTTAGCAAGAGGTGGACACAAATTCAAATGTAAGAAATAGCATTCCTTGGTTTTATGAAAAGTGCAAAAATCAATCATTTCCTTACATATATGTGAAGCAAATATGACCCATTATCTTGAGAGAAACTAGAATATCCTGATTGCAGACACTTTAATCCAAAAATCCAGCTGTGAAGGAAATTCAAATTGCTGTTCAATTGTTTTAAAAGAGTTATGGTTCTATAGATACTGCAACTTCTTTGGGGAAAGTGTTTGTGTTCTCGTGTGGTAGTAGATACCATGAACTATGGGTGGTTCTCAAGCACTTGTAAAGTACGGTCATTAGTTAGAAATAAGGAATATGGAGAAAGAGCACTGGAGAGAAGACATATAGCATTGATAGTCCTTCTCAGGTAGAGAGATTGTTAAGAAAATGAACCCCAGCATGGCAAAGTTCCACCAGGCCTGGGTGCTTGATGTACTAGACGTGGTCTCATTAAATGAGTATGATTTCTCAGGTTTGTGGCCTTGCCAGTTGGGATATTGTTGTAGTGTGTAGAGTAAGATTTACCTTAAAGACAGATCATATTTTCTTCTTTAAATCATTTTAAGAAAAGACTGATCCCCAGAAAGGAGATGAGAATCAGGGAGGAAGGACTTTGACGAGCAGAAAAACAGGTTTTCAACTTTGTTTAGCCTCAAATGGTAGTGCCCCAAGAATTTCAAACCCTTTAATTAGTAAAGTTAATCTCAACCCTGCCAGATGAAGTAGGATTTTAATTCAGCATAGCAACTTCTTAGTAAGCATCCACTCACTTCATTTAATGAGTAAAATGGTCCTATTAAATACACTCTTACTGCTGCAATATGTACCTGGATTCTAAGCTTTGTTCTCAACTAAGTTCAAATGATTGCTTAGTATCTGGGTCACCAATTAGACTGTAGATACTTTTAAAAGAAAACACTAAAACCAGAAATACTTTTTAAAAATAACCATAGCTACTTAATTAATGTGTTGATCTCTGTTAGTTTGTTTGATGGATTATATTTGCAAGTAGTACTTGTAATTAGCAAAAGGTCTTCAGAAGACTTCTGTTAACTGCATTTTTCTGTAACAGAATTGTGTCTTTTAAGAATTTTCCTCTGTAGTCCAAATGTTTTTTAATAATGTTTTGCCCATATCTTTATACAAAAATTTCCCCCTATGAAATATTATAAAGCTAAGGTAATCCATTATGAAATGAAATAAATATGAGATTGGGTCATGATAAATCTGAGATGAAGGGGCAGGTTTCTGTCAGTTAAGTGCTTAACGTTTCTAGCCTCCATGACTCCCTGAAGCTATTTTTCACTTAAAAGCATCATTAACCTAATAATTAAGCAATGAAAATATAAGATGTATTGAACTACTTGTAGAGGCTTACAAATTTTTGTCTTTACTTATCTGATTTTTAGTATTATAGAAACATCAACAAAAAAGTCTTCAACAAACACGTTAATATCATTTATTTAAAGATGGCAATATTTTAATGATGATAATATTAATAAGAGACATTATTACAAACAGCATTTTAACTTCCAAAACATTAAAAATGTTTCCTGTGTCTTACCATTTTTAATCTTATAGCATGTCTATGAGATTTGGAAGACACCTATTCTTGCTGTGCAGTAATTTCAAGTTCACTTAGAAGAAATGGCTCAATAATGCTGATTCATTCTGTATCTCCATTCTACGCTTTCCAGTTTAAGGCATTATCAAAAAGTATTAAGTATTCACTTAAATAAAGTATTTTACTGGTTTGAAGTAATGAAAGGAATAAATATCTGTCACTCTTATCTTACAATAAATAGAGCAGGACAAAGCAAATATGATCATGAAAGATTACTGCATGCTTCTTTGAAAGTATCAAGCAATCTGCTAGAACATTCCTCAAAGAACTCTAAGGTTAACATGAACTGGTTAAGTCATTCACTCATGCATTCATCTTTTCAAGAAGTATGTTTAAGTATCCACTAAAAAGAGTCAGACATCAGACTAATTAAAATATGAACTCAGCAACTGCCCCTTCTTTCAGATTATGTTATGCAAAAGTGCGTTTTCATTGAAATGAAGAGATGTTAATTTGAATCATGTTTGACAAGATCTAGAATAATGAGCTTGAGAAACATTAAAATAACCACTTAAGAAGACCATTTCTTTTTTTAATTTTTATAAACCTGACTAGAAAAACTCAATAACATTTTAAAAATAGACTTCAGACATGAGTAATTGCAACCTTGCCACTTAAAAGTAGAATGCTCTCAGGAAAGTTGCTTAACTTCTTTGAAGTTCAATTTTCCATGTGTAAGCAGATTAAAAATACCTGTCTCTTAGGTTGTGGTAAAGATTAAATGAAGTATATGTAAGATTCGAAATACACAGATTTAGTATATAAAACTACCTTGATAATTAGTTTTTTGTTTCCTGGTTATCTATTGATGTATATTAGCCACCTTAAAATTTGTGGCATAAAATAGCAAACATTTTAGGATGCTCATAGTTCTGAGGGTCAGGAGTGTAGATGGGGTACAGAGAGGAAGGTAATCTGCCCACAAACTCTGGGGCCTCAGCTGGGAAGACCTAAGTAGGTGGAATTGTCTAGAGTTGTCTTCATTAACTTGCCTGGACCCTAGGTTGGAATCACTCAAAGGCTAGAACTATAAACAGGAACACCTATATGTATTCTCTCTGTGTGGTTTGGGCTTCCTGCAGCATGACTGTTGTGTCCCAGTAGCACACACTCAAGACAAACCTGTCTGGGAGCAAACATTCCAGGATAACCAGTTGGAAGCTACATGGCCTTTTATGACTTAGCCTCTGATGACAGGCTGTGTCACTTTCTTCTCAGCCAGCTCAAGTCTGCTGAGATTTCCATGGGTAGGCAACATAGACCATTGATAAAAGGAAAACAATTCTAAAAAATTTGTGGAGGCTATTTTATAAAAACCACCACAGTTCCCATTCTCCACCATAAATTAAACATGCTGACTGTTGGCAGTACTTGCTGAACTAGGGAGTATTCTGCAACTATGTGAGGACATCTTCATTGTAAGAAGTTGGATCAAGACGTCCTAGGTAATGTGGTTCCTGATTTTGAGCTAGTTAGGAGTGATTTCAAGCTGCTTTAAAAGGGAAGTTGTTTGCTCTTTAGATGGAGATGTTTTGCATTTTATTTTCAGTGCGTTTTTTCCATTGGAATTTTAGGTAGTAAAAATTAATTTTGTTTATATTATGTGACTGTACATGGGGTCTTTCTTAGCATCCACCACATGTACTTCTATAAATAATTTGTAAGAAACTAAGTACTGCTCTGTGAATGTCACTATCAATTTCTTTAATGTTCACCGTGTTAGAATGCCAAATATTGTGCTAAAACATAAAAATACATTTTCAAATCTTAACAATTCAGCTAGCACAATAAAATTATGCATTCCATGTAACACATGTCAACTTTTTTTTATTTCTTAGGAAAAAAATATGAAACTTTCATATTTAAAAATATTTACCTAAAGTATCATTGAATAAAATCCTTGCTATACATTTTTAAGTATAATTTGAAAATTACTTATATCAATTTCATCATCTTTTAATTATTTTATGCTTGTATCATGGTGAACTAGTTGACTTCCTTCTGAAAGGCACATTTGGTGTGATTGGCTAGTTCTGTCCTATACTCCAGTGATAGGAAAAGGCTCGAATGATGAGCATATGGGTGCAAGTGTCACCAACTGCTGAAGAGAACTTCTGGATGTCTTAGACTTTTCTACTTGGAATGTAAAGCTGCTACTACATGATACAAAGTAGTAGCTAAATAATCCCTTTCTTCTCGTTATTTTACTCTTGCTCCTTTTCTCTGTCTCCCTTTATCTCTTTTGTCCCGTTTGGATTTGTTTTGATTCTATCTGAAATAGTGGTAAACAGCTGTCATCTTTTTCAAGGACTGTCACTTTCTGTCAATTTGGTAATGTAAGAAAGTATGAGACTGATAAAATTTTTTAACCTGACATGACTAATCATGGCTTTCCTCTGATTATTAGCTTCTAAAAGCAACAGGACTTCTTGTTTGGATTAATTAGAATGTCATATTAGTATGCTGAAATGCCCAGAAGCAAATCACTTTGATGTTGACCATTGTTGTTGAAGGTGAGTGGGGACAGCAGTGGAGAGTGGTGAGGGGTGCCTAGACCTCAATGCTTTACTAAAGATATTAAAGCCAGAAAATAAGTTTCCTAAATTATTCATTTGTTCTGACTCAACCTGCTGTTTGAAAATGGCATTTGATCTGATACTTTATTCCCTAGGTTTTCTCAGACAAAGGACACAGGAAATGCTCCTGTTCAGCCTGTTTCTTCTCTTTTGTTCACAATTCTGAGTTTGCTTATTTGAAAAGTGCGGGTTACAGCTTATATGAGAATTAAGATTATACATATCTTTTTTTCTAAAGGCTAGCATCCTACAAAAAAACCATTTTAAAATATGCATTAAATTTCTCCTTAGAATTTGACTATAGCAACACAGTTTATGTCACAGTGCTATGTGATCATGAAGTTTACCAATAGCAATATTCAGTAGGTGCCACTTTGCTAGAGGATATACCTTTTCCTTTGGGGATATACCCAGTATGGGGGTAGCTGGATGAAATTAAAAGATATATTTTAAATAATATGTGTTAGTGTGTGTATTATATTTTAAATCTAGAAAGTTAGATGTATTGTCTCATCTTAAAATCTGCCAAAAGATCCAAGCTTTAATTTGAGAAAAAATATAACACATCACATTCTATATTGCTTACTATATCCTGGCACTGGTCAAAACGTTTTACATATTATCAACTTATTTAACAGAACAAGGATCATAATCTTTCAACAACAGCTAAATAATTTTAACAACCAAGCAGCTGATATAGAAATAACTGTTTATAGATGGAACTACTGAGTTTACTCACAGAAGTAAATGTTTGCCAGCTATTGGTTTGGTGAAAGTATAGTTGTGATATGACACTGGTGAGAAGGAATAAAAGGTACTTGCATTTGGAAATGAATGTAAGGATACTGAAGCGTCATTGAGTTTTTCACTGGCATTATAATTTTTTTCAAGTATCTGATCGTAATACTATGCATGCTTCTTTTTTTTAATTATACTTTAAGTTTTAGGGTACATGTGCACAATGTGCAGGTTAGTTACATATGTATACATGTGCCATGCTGGTGCGCTGCACCCACTAACTCGTCATCCAGCATTAGGTATATCTCCCGATGCTATCCCTCTGCCTCCCCCCTCCCCCCACCCCACAACAGTCCCCAGAGTGTGATATTCCCCTTCCTGTGTCCATGTGATCTCATTGTTCAATTCCCACCTATGAGTGAGAATATGTGGTGTTTGGTTTTTTGTTCTTGCGATAGTTTACTGAGAATGATGATTTCCAATTTCATCCATGTCCCTACAAAGGACATGAACTCATCATTTTTTATGGCTGCATAGTATTCCATGGTGTATATGTGCCACATTTTCTTAATCCAGTCTATCATTGTTGGACATTTGGGTTGGTTCCAAGTCTTTGCTATTGTGAATAATGCCGCAATAAACATACGGGTGCATGTGTCTTTATAGCAGCATGATTTATAGTCATTTGGGTATATACCCAGTAATGGGATGGCTGGGTCAAATGGTATTTCCAGTTCTAGATCCCTGAGGAGTCGCCACACTGACTTCCACAATGGTTGAACTAGTTTACAGTCCCACCAACAGTGTAAAAGTGTTCCTGTTTCTCCACATCCTCTCCAGCACCTGTTGTTTCCTGACTTTTGAATGATTGCCATTCTAACTGGTGTGAGATGGTATCTCATTGTGGTTTTGATTTGCATTTCTCTGATGGCCAGTGATGATGAGCATTTTTGCATGTGTTTTTTGGCTGCTTAAATGTCTTCTTTTGAGAAGTGTCTGTTCATGTCCTTCACCCACTTTTTGATGGGGTTGTTTGTTTTTTTCTTGTAAATTTGTTTGAGTTCATTGTAGATTCTGGATATTAGCCCTTTGTCAGATGAGTAGGTTGTGAAAATTTTCTCCCATTCTGTAGGTTGCCTGTTCACTCTGATGGTGGTTTCTTTTGCTGAGCAGAAGCTCTTTAGTTTAATTAGATCCCATTTGTCAATTTTGTCTTTTGTTGCCATTGCTTTTGGCGTTTTAGACATGAAGTCCTTGCCCATGCCTATGTCCTGAATGGTAATGCCTAGGTTTTCTTCTAGGGTTTTTATGGTTTTAGGTCTAACGTTTAAGTCTTTAATCCATCTTGAATTGATTTTTGTATAAGGTGTAAGGAAGGGATCCAGTTTCAGCTTTCTACATATGGCTAGCCAGTTTTCCCAGCACCATTTATTAAATAGGGAATCCTTTCCCCATTGCTTGTTTTTCTCAGGTTTGTCAAAGATCAGATAGTTGTAGACATGTGGCTTTATTTCTGAGAGGCATCACACTACCTGACTTCAAACTATACTACAAGGCTACAGTAACCAAAACAGCATGGTACTGGTACCAAAACAGAGATATAGATCAATGTAACAGAACAGAGCTTGCTTCTTTTTATAATCTCTCTTCTTACTATACCACCATAATGCTAGCAGAAGGAGTGTGGGTGAATCTATCTCCTGCTACCAAATCAACTGAAAGAGTTACATCTGGCTACCTACCACAAATTAGAAATTCAGTAGAAAGAAGCTTAATCTGATGGCTCCACCATGAAAATTAACAGGTTATGGAGGTGTATGTACTTCTGTGTATCTGTCATAAATAATGACAAAATGCTTTGAAATATCTACCAAAGGAAAATAGAATTAATTTATGATTGGGATACTTTATTTATATTAATTAATATGATAATTATTTTAAGCAGCATTATTTGATACAAATCAATTATAAATAGAAATCAAAGTAAAATAAAATATTCCTATGAGGAAAATAAAATATGATTAGATTTCTTGACATAAACTGCACTTCATACATAGCCCATTTTTAATCACAATAAGAATGTAGGTTTAGTCAAAACTTTAACCATGTTAAAAGTTAATTCTACCAACTGATTTGTGAGATATTGAGCATAAGGGTGCCTCAGTGTGTACATATTCCCAATCAATCCACTTTAAACAGTCTTCATTTTTACTCATAAAATCATGAGTATTACCATAACATTTTCAACCTAAAAGGCATAAACCTCAAAATAACAACCAATTTATTTAAAACATTTTAATTGCAAAATAAGTTTAATTTGAAGTATAATAGAGATAAAATATCTCATCAAATATTGAGCCTATAGATTACAAACTATTGATGCACAGTCCTTAGAACAGTATTATAAAGAGATCACCGTGACTAGCAGGCATGCATTCTGTGCTCAATCCTTGGCATCACATACCAGCTTTAGTTACTGAATAAGAGTTAGCTGTGACACACCCAACAAATAATCAATACTCTTTAATAGCGACCATTATAGATTCCATGTCTTAAACTAAATCATCCATAAATATGTTAATCCTAACACTTTGGGAGGCTGAGCCAGGTGGATCACGAGGTCAGGAGATCGAGACCATCCTGGCTAACACGGTGAAACCCCGTCTCTACTAAAAAAAAAAAAATACAAAAAATTAGCCAGGCGTGGTGGTTCACGCCTGTAATCCCAGCATTTTGGGAGGCCGAGGTGGGTGGATCACTAGGTCAGAAGATCGAGACCATCCTGGCTAACACGGTGAAACCCCATCTCTACTAAAAACATAAAAAATTAGCTGGGCATGGTGGCGGGCGCCTGTAGTCCCAGCTACTCGGGAGGCTGAGGCAGGAGAATGGCGTGAACCTGGGAGGCGGAGCTTGCAGTAAGCCGAGATCGCACCACTGCACTCCAGCTTGGGCGACAGAGCGAGACGCCATCTCAAAAAACAACAACAACAACAACAACAACAACAAAAAACCATTGACTGCCAAAACTAATTTGCCAGGTCATGCAAAGGCTATACAATATAGTGACTAAGGAGCTGTACACTAGTTTGAATTTATCCCTACAGTCTGTTTAAATTACATCATCTTTCTCTCATTTCTCTACTTCTCCATCAGTAAAATGGTCATAATCCCAGTACCTACCTCTCTGAAACATCATGAGATTACATTGAGTTAAAAATGCAGGAATTTTAAAATACTACTACTTTGTTAGCTGTTAATGATAGCAAACATGATAGCTCAGTTTTGAGCGGTGGTAGTTTCTCTCGAACTAATTCATTCTATTAGAAAAATAAATATCCACGTAAAGCAAAACCAGACTTGGAAGAAATATTGAAAGCAGGTAGCTGATTGTTTAACTCGAATGCCTAAACATCCTTATCCCAATGCCTAAATTCAAGTCAAATTGTAGGATACATTTTTCTTTCTACCTGTGCTTCCTGTCTCCCTTCCTTCTTTCCCCATTCATGTATGACGTATGTCCCCATTTTGATGAAGTAAACATTTTGTGCCTCAATTTCTCATTTTAAAAACCTAGAAATTTTTAACTTTTTATATAAAATTTAATATGGAGTTGAAAGTGGGCTAGTAACAACAATATTAGGGGGTTATTTTCTATTATCTCACCTTTCACTTTTTAAAAGAGGGCCCAGAACTAATCAGGCTCTAAGAAACTTGCGTTACTGAAAATATATACAAATTTGGGAAAGATAACTTAATTAAAAGATTGTTGATTTGCATTGACAAACAACCACCATAAGATCCAAAAAGCCTGAGCATTCTGTTCCCTGCCAAATTGTAATCTCTTAGCTTTGTCCACCATAATTGTCAAAGCACAAGGAATTTTAGTCTCTGTTTCTGAAAATGTCCAAGGTACCCACCTTTTCAAGAAAAAAAAAAGTCTGAGCTCCTACTGTTGATTTAAATTCTTTTATAAATCTCTATCAAACTTTTCATGTTTACAGTTCTTATGCAATTATAAAAAAATCCAATACATGTATAACCACACAATCAATAAATTAAAATTAATAATTTATATGAAATGATAAATAATATAGTTTTGTTGGAATTAATTTGACAACGTTTGATTCAGTTACAAACAGAGATATAACTAAATGTGTTTAAAATATTAAAAGATGAATTGCTATCAATTGTTTGGAATTTTAAACTAAAAATCAATAGTTACTATAAAATTATTATTAAACATTCTAATAATTGTACAGAATCCAGAGCAACTCTTTTCCCAGTTTACTGTATAGCAATGTGTGCTTAGATCAGTGTTATATTAGACAGCATGCTGTAGGAAAGACAGGATGGGCATTCATTAAACGAGCTATGATTTAATTTGTCCTCTGTCATTTTGTGACTGTAATCCAGGGACTACCTACTCCTTAATTTCTCAAATCTGTTTTCTCACCTATAAATAATAATTGCTACCTGAAAAAAATTGTGGGGCATATGAGATTTAATTAACACATGTTAAACATAGCACATGTCCTGGTATTTAGTAGATATTTAGTAATTATTAGTGAAAGCCAATTTATTTTCCTTTGGATTAATAAAGATTTAAATATTTGCCATAGGTTGCATTTTGCAATTATATTTACCCAAAATTTTGGGGAAATATAATTTTTTACAACATTCCCATATTTCTGGAAAAAGAAAAGGTAGGTTTTTAGAAATGGCACTAACATAATTGGTATTTTTTCTTGATGAATATTTCTGAGAGAGATTACAGAAGTTATATATTAAAAATAAATAACTTTAAGTGAAAGCCATGATCTGCCTTGCAGTGCTCAAATAAGTTCTTTCATATATTCACAATGATTTATTTTCTCATGACAGAACTTTATAATGAAACTATCTTACTCTTGGAGATTTTAATAGTTTTTCAGCCTTAGAACTGTGGACATTGATTAATAACAGCAAAACGATATTGAGTAAATAGTAATGCAAAAAGGATTAGATTGTACATTCAGTATCATAAGAATCAGAAAGCTTATCCAATGTAAGTTTTACTAATTATTCAAAGGAAACAATTAATCATGAGACAAAGAACAAACAAAAATGGGTCCAAGACGACGAACATAAATCTCTAGGCCTTTTCTTACGCCGTGAACATACACCTGGCACAGATTAAAATATGAAGTTCTCCAGAACACATATGGAGTCACATCACATACACAGGAGGAGTAATTTTTGGTATAAAATATAGTCATTTGTCTTCGGATAATCATGCCTCATAAATCTTTGAAGTGCATGGCTGTTTGCTATTGACAAGGCTAGAAAATCAGGCATATCTTGCCAAAAGTATTTCCAAAGTAAGAACTCTCCCACCAGCAAATATCATCAATTTGTTTGCCAGGATGACAGTCATTATTTTAGTCTCCAGGTACCAAATTCTGATTAAAGGAGAAAATGTATTTTATGCTTGCTGTTTAATTATTTACTTTCTAGGATTATAAGATAAAAACAAAATTTGGCAAATAGTGGGCCCATTAACTGAATGAAGAGTGAAGTGTGAGGCTGTTGATAAATTGTGACCACTTGAATAGAGCAGGGTCAGGACCAATAACAGAGTAGAGATCAAGATACCCCTGCACACAAGGCAAGTAGGCAACCAGGAATTGACATCATGCCAGAAATGGAAGTTGAGACAAAGAAGTATATCTAAGCAGGCAGTAAATAAGAACAACTAGAAGAACATAGGCATAGAAAGGAAAAAAAAATCAAAGGATTTGAAGGAGTCATGCTGTAGGTCTAGGTAGAGTCAGAAATCATTCAAGCTATCAGGGCATCGATGGCACCCTAAGCAGCCATCCGTCGCTCTATATTCTCCAAGAGCAGAGGCCAGTATCAAGCAGGTGGGAGCAGATGTGCAGTCATTGCAGCCTGGGAAGGAAGCTGTCTATGTAAAAAACTGTACCTTTATGCCAAACCTTTCAACCAAATATTACACAATCAATAACCAAAAGGCTATACAATATAGTGACAATAACCAATTAAAGTGAGCTTGAGGAGCTAAAAACAAAATATTCCTGAGTTGCTTCCTCCTGCTACTTGTTCCCTGCTCTTTATTTTATGCCTATATTTAACTCCCCACCTACTTTTTTGGTAAGATTTTAATGTCATTCATAGAACTTTGTTCATTATTTCATGTAGGTAGTAGATCCAACTTCTCTACTCTTCATTTTTTTATATGGATTTTTTTTCCAACTTTTAAGTGTACGTGTGCAGATGTGCAGGTTTATTACATAGGTACATGTGTGTCATGGGGGTTGGCTGCACAGATCATCCCATCACCTAGGTATTAAGCTCAGCATGCATTAGCTATTTTTCCTGATTCTCTCCCTCCTCCTGCCCCCCACTAACAGATCCTAGTGTGTGTTGTTCCTCACCCTGTGTGTCCATGTGTTCTCATCATTTAGCTCCCACTTATAGGTGAGAACATGCAGTGTTTGGTTTTCTGTTCCTGCATTAGTTTGATAAGGATAATGGCCTCCAACTTCATCCATGTCCTCACAAAGGACACGATCTGATTTGTTTTTACAGCTGCATAATATTTCATGGTGTATATATATATATATATATGGTGTGTGTGTATATATATATGGTGTGTATATATATGGTGTATATATATGGTATATATATGGTGTATATATATGGTATATATATATGGTGTATATATATATGGTGTATATATATGGTATATATATATGATGTATATATATATATGGTGTGTGTATATATATATATGGTGTATATATATATGTGACATTTTCTTCATCCAGTCTATCATTGATGGACATTTAAGTTAATTCTGCGTCTTTGTTATTGTGAATAGTGCTGCAATGATATACTTGTGCATGTGCCTTTATAATTGAATAATTTATATTCCTTTGGGAATTACCCAGTAATGGGATTGCTAGGTTGAACGGCATTTCTGACTTTATGTCTCTGAGTAATCGCCACACCGTCATCCACAATGGTTGAATTAATTTACGCTTCCAACAACAGTGTAAAAGAGTTCCTTTTTCTCCACAATCTCACTAGCATCTGTTATTTTTGACTTTTTAGTAATTGCCATTCTGACCGGTGTTAAATGGTATCTCATTGTGGTTTTGATTTGCATTTCTCCAATGATGACTAATGAGCTTTTTTGCATATGTTTGTTGGCCACATGTATGTCTTCTTTTGAGAAATGTGTGTTCATGTCCTTTGCCCACTTTTTAATGAGGTTATTTGTCTTTTCTTGTAAATTTGTTTGAGTTCTTTATAGATGCTGGATATTAGACTTTTGCTAGATGGATTGATGGCAAAAATTTTCTCCCTTTCTGTAGGTTGTCTGTTTACTCTGTTGATAGTTGTTTTTGTGTGTGTGTGTGTGTGTGTGTGTGTGTGTGTGTGTATGTGCTGTGAAGAAACACTTTAGTTTAATTGGGTCCTATTTGTCAACTTTTGCTTTTTTTGTAATTGCTTTTGGCATCTTGGTCATGAAACCTTTGTCAGTGTCTGTGTCCTGAATCATATTGCCTAGGTTTTCTTCTAGGGTTTTTATAGTTTGGCATTTCACATTTAAGTCTTTATTCCATCTTGGATTGATTTTATATATGGTGTAAAGAAGGGGTCCAGTTCCAGTTTTTTCAACTGATGTCAGCCAGTTATCCCAGCATCATTTATTAAATAGGGAATCATTTCCCCATTGCTTGTTTTTGTTAGGTTTGTCAAAGATCAGATGGTTGCAGGTGTGCAACATTATTTCTGGGTTCTCTATCCTGTTCCATTGGACTACGTGTCTGTTCTTGTACCAGTACCATGCTATTTTGGTTACAGTGGCCCTGTTGTATAGTTTGAAGTCGGGCAGTGTGATAACTTCCAGCCTTGTCCTTTCTGCTAAGGATTGCTTTGGCTAATCAGGCTGTTTTTTGGGTCCATATAAATTTTAAAATAGTTTTTTTTTCTAATTATGTGCAGAATGTCTATGGTAGTTTGATAGGATGCATTGAATCTGTAAATTGCTTTAGGCAGTATGGTCATTTTAATGATATTGATTCTTCCTATCCAGGAGCTTGGAATGTTTATCCATTTGTTTGTGTCTTCTCTACTTCGAGCAGTGGTTTGTAGTTCTCTTTGAAGGTGTCCTTCACTTCCCTTGTTAGCTGTATTCCTAGCTATTTTATTCATTTTGTAGCAATTGTGAAGGAGAGTTCATTCCTGATTTGGCTCTCGGCTTGCCTATTGTTAGCATACAGAAATGCTGGAAATTTTTGCACATTGATTTTGTATCCTGAGACTTTGATGAATTTGCTTATCAGCTTAAGATGCTTTTGGATAGAAATGATGGGGTTTTCTAGATATAGGATCATGTCATCTGGAAACAAAGATAGTTTAATTTCTCTTTCTATTTGAATATGCTTTATTTCTTTCTCTTGCTTGATTGCCCTGGCCAGGACTTCCAACGCTATGTTGAATAGGGGTAGTGAGAGAGGACAACCTTCTCTTGTGCTGTTTTTCAAGGGGAATGCTTCCAGGTATTGCCCATTCAGTATGATATTGGCTCTGGGTTTGCATGTATGGCTCTTATTATTTTGAGGTATATTCCTTTAATAGCTACTTTATTGAGAGGCCTACCAACAAAAAAAAAGTTCAGGACCAGAAGGATTCACAGCTGAATCCTACCAGAGGTACAAAGAAGAGCTGGAACCATTCCTACTTAAACTATTCCAAGAAACTGAGGAGGAGGGACTCCTCCCTAACTCATTCTATGAGGCCAGCATTATCCTGATACCAAATCCTGGCAGAGACACAACAGAAAAAGAAAACTTCAGGCCAATATCCTTGATGAACATCGATGCAAAAATCCTCCACAAAATACTGGCAAACCAAATCCAGATGCACATCAAATAGTTTATCCACCATGATCAAGTAGGCTTCATCCCCAGGGTGGAAGTCTAGTTCAACATACACAAATCAATAAAAGTGATTCATCACATAAACTGGACTAAACCCAAAAACCACATGATTATCTCAATAGATGCAGAAAAGGCCTTTATAAAGTTCAACATGGCTTCTGGTCTAGTCTTCATTTTCTGTGCCTTCCATGAATAGCAGTTGACATTCACCTAGAAGATTCTATTCATTCCCATCCACACTGAGCATCTATCCTATTCCACATGATCCCAATGCTGGACTCCAATCAATAATCTCAAATTGATGTCCTTTCCTCCCCAAGAAATAGGATTTTCTCAGATTCCCTTGAGAAAAAAAATAGGCAGCATGAGTCAAAGGCAAGGTAGGTTTTGATATATCTGATTTAAATTATAGCTATATAATGTCAAGTTAGCAGACCGAGATAACACATTTCAGTGACGAACAAGTAAGTGCCAGATTCTAGGCTGCTGTTTTTACGTGAGTTATGCAGAAACACATTTTTTTCTATCTTTCATTTTAAGGAAAAAATTTCATGATGCTTTTCTTGGTTTATTAGATACAATTTCTTTTTTATCTTTTTCTTTTTTTTCATTTAGAAAGTGCCTACTTTTATTCTCTCATTAACAAACAATTTTATTGCATGGGATGCAAATCTTTTTTTTAATTTTTTTCTTCCTCTTTTTCTTTTTTTTTTCTTTTTTTTATATATCATTAAAAAGTCAGGAAACAACAGGTGCTGGAGAGGATGTGGAGAAATAGGAACACTTTTACACTGTTGGTGGGACTGTAAACTAGTTCAACCATTGTGGAAGTCAGTGTGGCAATTCCTCAGGGATCTAGAACTAGAAATACCATTTGACCCAGCCATCCCATTACTGGGTATATACTCAAAGGACTATAAATCATGCTGCTATAAAGACACATGCACATGTATGTTTATTGCGGCATTATTCACAATAGCAAAGACTTGGAACCAACCCAAATGTCCAACAATGATAGACTGGATTAAGAAAATGTGGCACATATACACCATGGAATACTATGCAGCCATAAAAAATGATGAGTTCATGTCTTTGTAGGGACATGGATGAAATTGGAAATCATCATTCTCAGTAAACTATTGCAAGAACAAAAAACCAAACACCGCATATTCTCACTCATAGGTGGGAATTGAACAATGAGATCACATGGACACAGAAAGGGGAACATCACACTCTGGGGACTGTTGTGGGGTCGGGGGAGAGGGGAGGGATAGCATCGGGAGATATACCTAATGCTAGATGACGAGTTAGTGGGTGCAGTGCACCAGCATGGCACATGTATACATATGTAACTAACCTGCACAATGTGCACATGTACCCTAAAACTTAAAGTACAATAAAAAAAATAGATACAACTTCTAAGACATCTCAATTCTCTGTGAATTTTGATACTATAGGGAACCAGGACATGACACTAATTGAATAGATTCCTCAGAGACCTACAAGCTGTCAACTGCATAAAGATTTCTTTATGTAATGCAATGTTTTGGTTCATTGTACACAACATCAAAACACTAAGATCAGAGAGAATGCAAAAGATGTTTTAACTGATACTTAAGAACAGAATACATTTGACCCCTCAAAGCGTCCCAGGAAGAGTAATTATTCTAAACATTTTTCTCTATTCCTCAGAAAACAGTAGAATCCCATAGTCAACTATCATTTAAAATAGTGGCTTAATAATTATCTTTGATGCCTAGGTGAACATTTATTTTTCTTGTCCCTATTATTATACAATAAAAGTCCAAAAATGCATAAAGTCGCCTACCTACAATGACAAAAAAAAAATTGGCAGTGTGAGCCTGGGGATGGCCTGGAAGCAAGTCATGAGCACTAAGCATTTGCATGCATTTGACTGTCTAGTAAAGCAGACCAATTATACAGCTCCCAAAAGGCAGCTTAGTGATGGAAAATTCTTTCAGTAGCTTTTTAGTTTATTTGATTGATTGTGTATGACCCAGTGATAGCAGTTTGAATTTGATTGTAGATAGAAAAGAAAAAGAAAGCAAACTGAGCTATATTACTTAAAAGAGCAAGTATACAGAAAACTAGGCATGCAATTATTCATTCCATACTGGTGAATATTGGTTTTTGAGAAATTAAAAAATACATTTCTTTGTATTTCCAGGTATTGATTTTAATCTTATTAAATGAAATTACCACGTGTCAACCTGGGGGAAAGACTGAGTGAAGACCATCATGATCATCTCAAAACACAAAGGAACTTGCATCCAGAATGGCTTAACTTTAAAAATAGGTACCTGAGCAAAGAAAAGGGTTAATTCATTTGGTTGTTATAGATTTAGAAGAAAGCTATGGATTTAGAAGAAAACTCACTTGACTACCTAAATAGCTTTATGTCATTTCCAGCTCTCATATCTCTCTACTTTGGAAGTAGATTTTGAAACCCAGATTCTATTTTGAGGCTTCTCTTGCCAAAGGAATTGTCATGACTCGTCTCTTTACCTCACAGGACCCAACTTTAACACCATTCTAATCTTTTCTAATTCAACTTCCTATGCTTTGTTTTCATCGAGGCAGTTAATCAAATAATAACCATAATCATAGTAATAGTAATAATTATGACTATAAGTTGTATTTAAATACTAAGTGCTTTGCCTGTATACACTCATTTTATCCTCACAACTATAGGAGGTAGCAACTAGTGTCATACTGAGGCATAGAAAGGTGAAGTAAGTCACCCAATTTTAAGTGGCAGAGGAAATTTTCATGCCCATATGGTGTGGCTTAAAGCCTGCATACTTGAACACTATACCAGATAGCATGGACTACCAGGCAGGATTAAAGAGAAGTGGCATAATTGTATCACAATTGGTATACTAAAGGAAAATTTGGTAAATATTTTTTCTAAGAGGAATACTTTGATTTTGTATAACAGAACAATGTAAGTGAAGTAAATATTGTTTAGGAAGGATTTTAAGCTCATATTGATTTAATCTGCCTCACTGGGGTTGTGTGCCTTAAAAACCCTCTTACTCCTTTTTCATCTTAGAGAGAGGTTTCCTTCCCTTTTTTGTGAGACAGTGTCTCACTTTGTCAGTCAGGCTGAGTGCAGTGGCAGTCATAGATCACTGTAGCCTCTACCTTCTGAGCTTGAGTGAGCCTCCTGTCTCAGCCTCCTGAGTAGCCACCAGCATAGCTGGGGCTACAGGGGTGCACCACCACATCTTATTTTTTGGTAGAGATGGGATTTCAGCATTTTGTCCAGGCTGGTCACTTGGAGAGAGGTTTCTAGTCACATATTCAGTATGTTACTTTCCTTTAGATCTTGCTTATTCAATTTTTAATCAAAGGCATGAATAAAGATATAGACTGCAAACATACGTTGGCTTATTTAATATCAGACTCAAAAATAATATGCCTAAGTATATAAAACCAAATGTAGTAGAAACAAGTATCAAGTTTTATCTTTAGTTTTATGAAATGTATTTTTTAAGATGTTTAAACTTGAAACACATGTCACAGTGTTATGTAAGTTTTGGTTCATTTGTCTCGCTCTGCTTCTGTATAATAGGTACAAGATGATCTTTCAGAATTCTTAGCAACTGTATAGTACTTATCTCCTAGAACTTGTTCAATAATAATTGTTAGATGGATTCATGGACTAAAGAATTAATAGATATAGATTGAAAACTAAAGTATTTTATTTTACAAAGATCAGAATTAATTTACTAAAATCTAAATTTCTGCTAGTAATATTAAATACACGTGGATAAACTACAAGAATGATAAAAATATTGCATTGTAAGAGTCATTAAAAACTTGATATATTGTTAGACAACAACAGTATATTATGATTGTTTTTCAGGCCTCTCATTCCAAGAGAGATTTTAATACAATGCAAAGCATCAAAAATAACTTTAAAATATGATGAATGCTGTGAAATTCATGAAACATGAACAAAACCTTAGGATATTCCATGTTTATTTCAGAGAAGATCTAAGAAATTGATTTTTACATACTTAAAGGCTTTCCAAAGCAAGATTAGAAATGTTGAGTTTTTCCAGAGACTTACATATTTCAGAAAAGCCAATTTAATCTCAAACTCTGAAAGTCATTTTATAAAGTACATTGGTAATCATTGCATCTGCTACTTCACAAGGTTTTGTGCTCTTTGAAAGGTGTCAAGCAGATCACCTTTCAAAAATGTTCCAGTTTTCTACTGAATGAACTGAAAGGCCTCCCAATTCCATATTCAAAAGATTGCGCAATTTCATGATTTGAAAAATTATATAAAGTCCTAATGAATTCATTCTGCAGCCAAACCCCCAGGAGTCCTGTCCTCAGGACCTCCCTGAGCCGACTTCCACCGAGGGAGGGGGAGCTTCAGGAGGCGGAGCTTCAGGATGCCTGCTGTGTTCTGGGGACATCCGTGTCATATCCGGTTTTCAGCTTCTTCTTGAAGACTGTTTCGTATCGTGGCTTCATTCCTCAGAGAAGAGCCGCGAGGAGATAGAACCATCTCCTTTCACATTGGTCTCCTCCCCTCCTGGAAAACAATGAGCTCCTTTTACCTTTTTTTTTTTTGGTTCGAGTGTGGTCATCTTGATTCTACAAAAGAGGTAGCTCAGGATCGTGATGAAATTTCGGTTTCTTTGAGACCGAAGCTTCTCACATTGTCGAGGTCTTCAGAAAGCCAAAGTGGAACCGCCGTGGAAATGATTGACAACCGCCCACATGACCCAGGCAGAGACGCAGACAGAGGCCCACTAAAGACACGCTGACATGCAAGAGACCGCTTTGTAGCGCACTGGGCACATAAACACACACGCTCACGGGCACACACACAGAGAGAGACAGAGAAAGTGAGAGAAACAGAGAGTGAGTGACAGAGAGAAGAGAGAATGGGAGACACACGCACCCAGACATACAGCAGTGGCAGAGACACACAACCCCCAGGCAATCACTGAGGCTGCGGGTTTCTGCTCTTTGTGAGAATGACCCTCGGGTGAGAGAGTAGTCCTTGGGCACAGAGGCAGACCTGTCCTCGAGATCACGGGGGTCACGACTTTGGGGGGGACTCACCCGAACACCGTACGGGCAGGCCTGAGGCTGGGATGCCGCACTGCTTTCCCTGGACTCCGTCTGCTGTTTCTGCATCCTGGTAGGCCCTCCGTGTAGCATAGTGTCCCGAATCTGTTTTGTCGACCCCCTGGATTAGTCAGATTGGAGCCTCGACACCGACGCACCGCCACGGAGGGCTCCTGCTTTGTCAAGGCTCAGGGAATCGTCCTCAGCCAACCGTTGGTGTCACCGTCACGGGAGAATGGGCTCGTGCCTCCCGCATGCGCATTGCCCAGGCCGACTCCTGCTTTGCTCTTCAAACTCCGGCTGTGGCCGCTTTAAACAGGTTCGGCAACACGTGGCGGGGATTCTGTGGCAGTTGCAGTGGCGGCTGGAGTGGGGATGTAGTAAGGGGCGTTATGGGAGTGGGGGCTTCGGGTCCTCCAGGGCCAGACCCCCGGGAGTCCTGTTCTCAGAACCTCCTTGAGCCGACTTCTACCGGTGCAGGGGGACCCCGCTTCAAGGCGCCAGCTCGGGTCTCCGGACTCACAGGCTGGTGTGCATTGTGGTGATCAGAGCTCACTGCAGCCTCAATCTCCCAGGCTGAAGCAATTTTCTTGCCTCAGCCTCCCACGTACCTGGGACTACAGGCATGTGCCCCCACACTCAACTACTTTTCTCCAAAAACATTTTTGTACGAATGGGGACTTACTACGTTGCCTGGCTCATGTCAAACTCCTGGGCTCCAACTGTCCTCCTGCGTTGGCCTCCCCAAGTGCTGAGATTACAGGTGTGAGCTTGCTCCTGCAGCTAAATTCTTATATCTTAAATCCCTACCTCCCACAAGAAGCAGATGTTAGGCCCACTTATTTTATCACTTTTTGCTGTTGATGTCTTTTTGTCCCTGGACACAGGGATTGGTGACCCACTTTCCACCAAATTTCAAATCATTAGGGGCATTATGTTGTGTCCCAGGAGTGGCTGAGGCTTCAAGTACCTGCTGCTCTAACCTAGGCCTGCTGAGGAGTACAATTCATCTTGTGTTTCTGTGTTGTTTAACAACCTTCCTGAGCTCCTCTAAGTCAGTCCATCCTGCCACAACTGGCAAGAATCAAGAAACTCTCCAAGAAAATGTTTCTCAACCTGCCTGTTGTCAAGTAGAAGAGGTCTGCTGACCATGGCAGGCATGGCAGTGCATGACAGTGAGCGCCCCCCACCGTGTTTGCTATTCACTGCATGTTCCACCTGAACGTTCCCATCTGCTCAGTGAGTCTTGACAGTGGGGTAAAGGAGTCTCACTCTCAAAGACCAAGGCTGACCCTCTCTGAATACAATGCCTTGACCTAGTTACTGTCACTGTGGTTTTGTCTTCAGGGACTAAAAGATACAATAAGAATTTGTTCCTTTAATTGTCCTGTTGATGCACAAAATACTTAAATGCTTCTACATAGGTCTGCTCTTGTGCATCACAGAGCACTAAGGGAAAGTCCCCACAGTAAAAGTGCTTTTCACCTGAGCTGCTACGTGTGACAGTAAAGCAGCTGAAGGTTAAAAAAAAATCAAAGCTCCCCAAATATGGGTATAACAGCTGGTCCAACCTCACAGTCTGTACTTTCCCTCTGTAACAGCATGGATAAATAGAGATAACTAGCAACTGATACCCTAGTGTGCCAAGCAATCGATGTATCTGTGTGATTAAAAACCAGCATTTAGCCATACTCTAGATACACTAAATATCAACCCCACACTCCTAGCCTGTAATTCCACTTTGCTTCCAGATAGCAGTTACAATTGGAAAGGAAATACCTAGTTTACAGGAGGCATTAATACTTCATTGTTGCAGAAACTAAACCCTTAAAAGAATGTAACCTGGACTTTCTGACCTGGATACTAACAAATAGTGAAAAATATGTATCTAAGAATACACTTGGAACAGAAATGTGAAAAACCAAAAGTAAGAGATATTATGAAGGATCAAATATAAAATGACCCAGTGCTGAAGAGGCAACAAAAAAAATTGTAGAAGAAAATGACAGGAGGCATTATGCCTTAATGAGTTTGTGCTACTGTATAAGAAAATACAATAGGCTGGGTAATTTCTGAAGAACAGAAATGTATTTCTCACAGTTCCATAGGCTGGAAGTCCAAGATCAAGGTGCCAGCAGGATTGGTGTCTCGTGAGGACCTGGCCTTTGCATCCAAGATGGTAGCTTGTGCACTGTGTCTTCAGGAGGAGATGCACTGTGCTCTCACATGGCAGAAGACAGAAGGGCAAAACAGGAGAAGCCCACTCCCTCCAGTTCTTACGTAAGGACCCTGAACCCATTCGTGAAGATTCTCTCTTCATGACTAAATCACTACCTGAGGGCCCTACTTCCTAATCCTATAACATTGTGATTAATTTTAGGGGAACACATTCAGAACATAGCACTCTATATTCAATTTTTAAAAAAAATTATTTTGTTGTTTTGCTTTTCTGTTTTTCAAATGGCTTAAAGTGCACAAAATTCGATTAATCATATTCCTTGGCTCATAGCATACCTTGGCTCCTATTTCATCTTTGTCTGTGCCTGGGCCTCTATGTAAATGTATTTGAATGTATTTGAATAATATGGTAATCACTTGTGAACCCACAACACAACCCAAGAACTAGGGTTCTGACCCTAACATCTGCTCCTCCTCTGTCCTTTTTCCTGATTTACACCCTTCAGTCCCAGGGTAACTACTACCCTGAATTTATGTTTAGGATTCCCTGCCTTTAAAAAAACATTGTTTTATTGCATATATATGATTGCCCTAAATGACATATTATTTAGTTTTTTAAGGGTATAATTTATTTACCCATTCTTCTATTAATTTACCCATTCTCCTATTAATGAAAATCTGGCTTGTTTCCATATATTCGCTATTATGAATGGCATTACATTAGCATTTATTTTTCTACTACTTCTGGTACATATGGGCAAGAGTTTCTCCAGGGCCTATGGTAGAGAAATTACTTTGCCCTAACATATGAGAATGCTCAACTTTATGAGATAATCCAAATTGTTTTCCAAAGTGGTTGTTCTAATTTAAACTCTCACCTCCTGTATTAGTTCGAAATGATCTTGTTGATCCACAGTCTCTCCATATTTGGTGATATGGTTTGGCTATGTCCCCACTCAAATCTCAGCTTGGATTCTATCTCCCAGAATACCCACATGTTGTGGGAGGGACCCAGAGTGAGGTAACTGAATGATGGAGGCCAGTCTTTCCTGTGCTATTCTCATGATAGTGAATAAGCCTCATGAGATCTGATGGGTTTATCATGGGTTTCTGCTTTGGCTTCCTCCTCATTTTCTGTTGCTGCTGCCATTTAAGAAGTCCCTTTCACCTCCTACCATGACTCTGAGGCCTCCCCCACCATGTGGGACTGTAAATCCAATTACAGTTCTTTTCCTTTACACCTCTTTTTCTTCTCAGACTTGGGTATGTCTTTATCAGCAGTGTGAAAACGGACTAATATAGTAAATTGATACCAGTGGTGTGGGGTGCTGCAGAAAAGATACCCAAAAATGTGGAAGCGACTTTGAAACTTGGTAACAGGCAGAAGTTGGAACAGTTTGGAGGGCTCAGAAAAAGACTGGAAAAGGTGGGGAATTTTGGAACCTCCTAGAGACTTGTTGAATGGCTTTGACAAAAATGCTGATAGTGTTTTGAACAATAAGGTCCAGGCTGAGGTGGTCTCAGATGGAGATGAGGAACTTGTTGGGAACTGGAGCAAAGGTGACTCTCATTATGTTTTGGCAAAGAGAATGGCAGCATTTTGCCCCTGCCCTAGGGATTTGTGGAACTTTGAACTTGAGAGAGATGATTTAGGTTATCTGCTGGAAGAAATTTCTAAGCAGTAAAGCATTCAAGAGGTGACTTGGGTGATGCTAAAGGCCTTCGGTTTTATAAAGGAAGCAGAGCATACAAGTTTGGAAAATTTGCAGCCTGACAATGTGATAGAAAAGAAAATCCCATTTTCTGAGGATAAATTAGAGCAGTCTGTAGAAATTTGCATAAGTAACGAGAAGCTGAATGTTAATCCCCAAAACAATGGGGAAAATTGCTACGGGACATGTCACAGGTCGTCACAGCAGCCCCTCCCATCACAAGCCCAGAGGCCTAGGAGGAAAAAAATGGCGTTCTGGGCTGGGCCCAGGTTGACTGTGCTGTGTGCAGCCTAGGGCCTTGGTTCTCTGTGTTTCAGCCCCTCCAGCCATGGATGAAAGGGGCCAACATAGAACTCAGGCCTTGGCCTTGAGAGTGCAAACACCAAGCCTTGGCAGCTTCCACATGGTGTTGAGCCTGTGCATGCATAGAAGTCAAGAATTGAGGTTTGGAAACCCCCACCTAGATTTCAGAGGATGTATGAAAATTCCTGGATGTCCAAGCAGAAGTTTGCTGCAGCGGTGGTGCTCTGATGGAGAACCTCTGCTAGGGCTGCGAAGAAGGGAAATGTGGGGTTGGAGCCCCTACAAATAGTCCCTACTGGGGCACTTCCTAGTGGAGCTGTGAGGAGAGGGTCACTCTCCTCCAGGCCTCAGAATGGTAGATTCACTGACAGCTTGCACTGTGAGCCTGGAAAAGCTGCAGTCACTCAACATCAACCCATGAAAACAGCCAGGAGGTGGGCTATACCCTGCAAAGCCACAGGGGCAGAATTACCCAAGGCTGTGGGAGCCCACCTCTTGCATCAGCAAGAGCTTGATGTGAAACATGAAGTCAACGGAGATAATTTTGGAGCTTTAAAATTTGACTACCTTGCTGGATTTCAGACTTGCATGGGGCCTGTAACCCCTTTGTTTTGGCCAATTTATGCCATTTAGAACAGCTGCATTTACTCAATTACCTGTACCCCCACTGTATCTAGGAAGTAACTAGCTTGATTTGGATTTTACAGGGTCATAGGCAGAAGAGACTTGCCTTGTCTCAGATGAGATTTCAGACAGGGGACATTTGGGTTAATGCTGAAATGAGTTAAGACTTTGGGGGACTGTTGGGAAGGCATGATCGGATTTGAAATGTGAGGACATGAGATTTGGAGAGGACATGAGATTTGGAGGGGCCAGGAGTGGAAAAATATGGTTTCACTCTGTCCCTACCCACATCTCACTTGAATTGTATTGCTCAGAATTCCCACATGTTCGGGGAGGGAACCAGGGGGAGGTAGTTGAATCTTTGGGGCCAGTCTTTCCCATGCTATTCTTTTGATAGTGGATAAATCTCACATTATTTTTTGGGTTTATCAGTGGTTTCGTCTTTTGCTTCTTTTGCCTCCTTCTCATATTCTCTTGCCACTGCCATGTAAGAAGTGCTGTTCATCCACCGTCATAACTCTGAGGCCTCCTCAACCATGAGGAACCCTAAATACAATTAACCCACTTTTTCTTCCCTGTCTCAGGTGTGTCTTTATCAGCAGTGTGAATGTGGACTAATACATTTGGTATTGTCAGACTTCTTAATATTTGTGGGGAGAATAGATGTGTAGTATCTTGGGCATTTTCCTGATTACTAATGAGGTTGAGAAATTTTTTACATTCTGCGGGCTTTCTCTTTTGTGAAATCCCTATTGATGTATTTTCCCAATTTTCTGTTGGGTTGCTATTTTTAAAATTAATTCATAGGAGTTCCTTATATTTAGTTGATATGATTTTAATCTTTCATAGGTTTTAGGTACTGCAAATATCTTCTAATTTATAGTTTATCTTTTCACTTTTTTACTTTTATTTTTTAATTTTTTTTTTTTTTGAGACAGAGTCTAGCTCTGTTATTCAGGCTGGAGTGCAGTGGCTCACTGCAACCTCCACCTCCAGCGTTCAGATGATTCTTGTGCCTCAGCTTCCCGAGTAGCTGGGATTACAGGTGTCTGCCACTAATGCCGAGCTAATTTCTTGTATTTTTAGGAGAGACGGGGTTTCACCATGTTGGCCAGCCTGGTCTCAAACTCCTGACCTCAGGTGATGTATTATTGGGATTACAGGCTTCAGACACCGTGCCCAGCCTATCTTTCCACTTTTTGATGTAAAAAGTTCTTAATTTTGCGATAGTCAAAATGTCTAATCTTTTTAAATGGTTAAATGGCTTTTTGTGTCTCATTCACTTACATTTTCTACTAACTTCAAATCTGGCTTCTGAGTGACCTTTTCAGAGATTCTCCAATGTACCCAAGTAAACAAAATAACTGACTTCTATGTTTTTTCATTTTATTTTATGATTAAATATCAAAATATTGAAATAAACAAGATATCCTACATAGGTTTTCTTTCTATCTCAAGTTCTAGATTTTGAGGCCTTTGAAGATAGAAACAACAGAATCAGGTCCTTGAACACAGGAGTTAATCAGTAAGTATTTGCTGAATAAACAATAACAGGACATCTTTCCACTTTCCTAAAACTCATCAAAGAATTCTTACTCATTCTGATCCATCTTCCCTTATGATGAGAACAAACCACTCACTGTGGTCAACGGCATTCAAAAATAAAAAGTGGGGGATTTCCAGAGGTTAAAAAATGTGGACAAAACGATTTGAAATATTCATGTATTTATGAACTGATTCATTAAAAAATTCTCACTATTAATATTTGCACATCATTAGGGACCGTGAGTATAGCAGAGAACAAAACAGAAAAATTTTCCGGCCACATGAAATCTATATTCTAGAGGACAGAAGAAATGGTCTGATAAGAATCAGGAAAGAACATGATACGTCCAGATTAAATCGTAACCTTCATGTAGAATAAGAGTGAAATCCCTGTAAGCTATGTTAATATTTGACCAGGCTACTTGAACACTTTTAGATAAGTGCTTTAAAGCCGTTGGTGGCTTTTGAACAAGGAACTACTGTGGTCACTGAATTTCATGACAGAGTGCAATAGAAGTGGAAAATGTACATATAAATATTCTCAGGCCCCAGTGTGCCATATCATGGAAACTTTGCAATTTTCCAGATGACAGAGAATAGAAATATGAGACATGACAATGGAAATGATAGTGAAAGGATGAATGTTAAATACACTGCAGAGGAGTAAGAACTGGCAAGAATTGACAAATGATGAGCTAAGCAAGGTATGAAAAAATGAGGAGTCAGGTGAGTAAGAAGGGAGGGGGAATAAAATGCATCGCTTAATAACAGAGATACTTTCTGAAAAATACGTTGTTGGACAATTTCATTTTCCTGCAAACATCGTAGAGTGTACTTACACTAACCTAAATTGCAGCCCACTACTACACAACTAGGCAATATGGTATAACCTATTGCTCCTAGGGCTACAAAACTTTATAGCATGTTACTTTACTCAATACTGTAGGCAATTGTAACACAATGGTAGATATTTGTGTTTCTAAACAAGCAACAACATAGAAAAGGTACAGTAAAATACAGTAAGATAGTCTTATGGGTCTACCATCATATATACAAGTCTGTCATTGACCAAACATTGTTATGTGGTGCATGGCTGTAATATGGTATCATGTTGAGCAGAAAGTCTCAGCCTTCCCAGTTGAGGCACACTGATAAAAACTATACTAAGAAATGTGTTACTGATTACAAAATCTCATAATTATGAGCAATTTGTTCTTTCATAAATTTAAGAGAATTTCTCCAGAATAACAACACTCACTTTCATTCCTGTATGCTTGTCTTTAAAAGTAGAAGGAAAAGTTGATGAAAGTATGGCTAAAGTTGGAACTTCTCTCTCTTCTACCCTGGCTGCAGCATTAGTGAATAAGTATAATTTTTATGACTATAACAATTAAATATTTCTCTTTCTGGACTTTACTTTTCCAGAAAGAGAATCTTTGGAGGAAAAGCTGATCTGTGAGGCAGTAAAGGAAAAATGTTAATGTTTATGCCCTATGAACCTTTAGAAGAAAGTCATTTTTTGATGGAAGCTTGCTTGTATCAATACATGCATGCATGGAAACAAATATTCTCTTCTTCCCCATGTCTTTTCTATGCTATCTTATTCCACCAGTCCTGAATTAGTGCTTTTGCTCTGCAGCTAACTCTCTCAAGTTTGTCTTTCTGAAGTCCGAATCTCTCTCTTGAATGTTTCTGGCCTCAGTACCTACCCTGTAAATGCACTAAACCTGATCCGTTTACAGACTAGATAGTTTTTTGGTCCAAAAGATAATTCATGGAATTTCCCTAATAAATGTATATTAATTTATATTACTTTAACAATTGATTTTCATTGATCCTGATGAGGATTGCCTATTAGTTGATTACTATGTGTATTTTGTAAAGATATACATGGCTGGCAGAAAAGAAGATATTTTATGCCATAAAATATTATGGGACAATTTTTTAAAAATAAGACTATGTTTTTCCTGAAACAAGCTATTTCTACAAACATATACTTTCATGAAATTTTATTTCTATGATACCTTTATGATTACCTTATTGTATGCTGACTGTATTAATAAAGTTAGAGATTCTATGAAGTTTTAAGAGATTTTCTCTCTTTTATTATTTTTTTTCTTTAAGTTCTGGGACAGAACATGTACAGAACATGCAGGTTTGTTACATAGGTACACATGTGCCATGGTGGTTTGCTGCACCTATCAACCCATCATCTAGGTTTTAAGCCACACATGGATTAGGTATTTATTCTAATGCTCTCCCTCCTCTTGCTCCACAGCCCCCAACAGGCCCTGGTGTGTGATGTTCCCCTCCATGTGTCCATGTGTTCTCATTGTTCAACTCCCATTTATGAATGAGAAAATGCAGTGTTTGTTTTTCTGTTCCTGTGTTAGTTTGCTGAGAATGGTGGCTTCCAACTTCATCCATGTCCCTGCAAAAGACATGAATTCATTCTTTTTTATGGCTGCATAGTATTCCATGGTGTATACATGCCACATTTTCTTTATCCAGTCTATCATTGATGGGCATTTGGATTGGTTCCAAGCATTTGCTATTTTAAATAGTGCTGCAATAAACATATGTGTGCATGTGTCTTTATAGTAGAATGATTTATAATCTGTTGGGTATATACTCCATAATGAGATGGCTGGGTCAAATAGTATTTCTGGCTCTAGATCATTGAGGAATTGCCACACTGTCTTCCACAATGGTGGAACTACTTTACACTCCCACCAACAGTGTAAAAGCATTCCTATTTCTCCACAGCCTTGCCAGAATCTGTTGTTTCCTGACATTTTAATAATCATCATTCTAACTGGCATGAGATGGTATCTCACTGTGGTTTCGATTTGTATTTCTCTACTGACCAGTGATGATGAGCGTTTTTTCATATGTTTATTGGCTGCATAAATGCCCTCTTTTTTTTTGAGTCGGATTTTCGCTCTTGTTGCCCAATCTGGAGTAGTTAACAGAACGATCTCGGCTCACTGCAACCTCCGCCTCCTGGGTTCAAGTGATTCTCCTGCCTCAGCCTCCCAAGTAGCTGGGATTACAGGCATGTATCACCATGCCCAGCTAATTTTTTGTATTTTTAGTTGAAACGGGATTTCACCATGTTAGCCAGGCTGGTCTTGAACTCCTGACCTCAGGTGATCCACCCACCCCAGCCTCTCAAAGTGCTGGGACTACAGGCATGAGTCACCATGCCCGGCCCTCAATGTCTTCTTTTGAGAAGTGTCTGCTTATATCCTTCACCCACATTTTGATGGGATTGTTTTTTCCTTGTAAATTTGTTTAAGTTCCTTGTAGATTCTGGATATTAGACCTTTGTCCAATGGGTAGATCACAGAAATGTTCTCCCATTCTTTAGGTTGCCAGTTCACACTGATGATAGTTTCTTTTGCTGTGCAGAAGCTTTTTAGTTCAATTAGATTCCATTTGTAAATTTTGGCTTTTGTTGCAATTGCTTTTGGTGTTTTAGTCATAGTCTGCTCATCCCTACATCCTGAACGGTATTGGCTAAGCTTTCTTCTAGGGTTTTTGTGGTTTTAAGTCTTTAATCTGTCTCGAGTTAATTTTTGTATAAGGTGTAAGGAAGGGGCCCAGTTTCTGTTTTCTGCATATGGCTAGCCAGTTTTCTCAGCACCATTTATGAAATAGGGAATCCTTTCCCTGTTGCTTGTTTTTGTCAGGTTTGTGGAAGACCAGATGGTTGTACATGTGTGGTATTATTTTTGAGGTCTCTGTTCTGTTCCATTGGTCTATATATTTGTTGGGTACCAAAACCCTGCTGTTTTGGTTACCATAGCCTTGTAGTACGGTTTGAAGTCAGGTAGCGTGATGCCTCCAACTTTGTTCTTTTTGCTTAGGATTATCTTGGCTATATGGACTCTTTTTTGGTTCCATATGAAATTTAAAGTGTTTTTTTTTTTTCTAATTCTGTGAAGGAAGTCAATAGTAGCTTGATAGGAATAGCATTGAATCTATAAATTACATTGAGCAGTATGGCCATTTTCATTATATTGATTCTTCCTATCCATGAGTATGGACTTTTTTTTTCCCATTTGTTTGTGTCCTGTGTTATTTTCTTGAGCAGTGGTTTGCAGTTCTCCTTGAAGAGGTCCTTCATGTCCCTTGTAAGTTCTATTCCTTGGTAGCTTATTCTTTGTAGCAATTGTGAATGGGAATTGACCCATTATTTGGCTCTCTGCTTGTCTATTATTGGTGTATATGAATACATGTGATTTTTTCACATTGATTTTGCATCCTGATACTTTGCAACTTAAAGAGTTTTGGGTCTGAGACGATGGGGTTTTCTACATATACAGTCATGTCATCTGCAAGCAGAGGCAATTTGACTTCCTCTCTTCCTATTGGATACCTTTTATTTCTTTCTCTTGCCTGATTGCCCTGGACAGAACTTCCAATCCTATGCTGAATAGGAGTGGTGAGAGAGGGCATCCTTGTCTTGTGCCAGTTTTCAAAGGGAATGCTTCCACTTTTGCAATAAGTGTTTATTGTGTTGAAGTTTTGTGAAAATAGTAGATTAGATTTTTCTACCAATTGCGTATCTTAAAAAATCATTTAGTACACAGTTTTTACGTTTTAAGTAAAAGAGATCACAAGTGACTAATTAAAATAACAATGAGAGTACTGTAAGTATTCCAAAATAGTTTTTTCTAGTGGTGATATTTAGGGTGTATATTTGGTTTGGATTTTGTGTATATGTATTTCTAAGTTACCTACAGTGAATACATTTGTGGACATCAAACACTCTATGTTTCTTTTTTTGTGATAGCTTGTGCCTGACCTAATTCTACATTAGCGAACAGATTGAAGAAGTGAGGAGACATCAGATAGATGTAGACACTTCACCAAGGAGTCCCCCTGCAGTGCCACAGGGGAAGTAGACTCACTTATTCCATATCCTTGGCATTTGCAGGGATAAACATACACAGGGAGGCACGGGGAGCTCCTGAGGAGCAAGGGCAGATGGTCAATGATGGGAAAAAGTTGCAGTGCCATAGACCCTCTTTCTTTTAATGGAAACACAGGGATGGATGGTCTGGCCATAAACTATTAATAGTACCTCTGGAAAATAATAATACTCAATACAGGGCCCATCAAAACTGTTTTTCAAATTTAAAAGAGCCACAGGGTTGCAGAACAGGGACTTAGAAATATTAGAGGCAATTATATTTAAAATGGATGGTCACAAAACCCTGATTCTGGGTTAGTATGGTTTGCCTCCTCAGTAAATAAGACATGGAATCATAGCAGTAAAAGTATTTTGAGTCTGGCATTTTACACATAGAAATGTAAATCCATTTTTACATGTAAAAAATGCAAATCAATAGAAAATATGTGGTTTTATACATAGGATTTTTGTTTAAGGACTGTATTTTAGTGCACAGTCTTCTACTTAACAAAATATATCTGCATTCAAAACAAATTATTTGCTATGAAGCAGAGAGTGAAATTTATCAGGGTCTTAATATTATAAGTTAAATTTTATATTTTGAGGTTATTACCGTGGTTTGGATTTTGTACATTTACACAACACCTTACAGAAGTGGTTTTCAAACCACATTCCACAGAATGTCCCTTTTTAAGGCTAAGTAATGTTCCACTGTATATCTGTACCACATTTTGTTTATCCATTCCTCTGCCAATGAATGCTTCTACCTTTTGGCTATCATGAATAATGTTGCTATACACATGAATTTACAAATATCTGTTGAAATCCCTGCTTTCAATTTTTGTGGGTTTAAACCCAGAAGTGGACTTGCTAATTGATATAGTAATTCTATGTTTCATTTGTATTTATTTATTTATTTATTTATTTTTGAGATGGAGTCTGACTCTCTTGGCTCACTGCCACCTCCACCTCCCAGATTCAAGTGATTCTGCTGCCTCAGCCTCCTGAGTAGCTGGGATTACAGGCACGCAGCACCACTCCCAGCTAATTTTTGTATTTTTAGTTGAGACAGGGTTTCAACACATTGGTCAGGCTTGTCTTTAACTCCTGACCTCATGATCTGGCCACCTCGGTGTCCTAAAGTGCTGGGATAACAGGCACGAGCCACTGAGCCCAGCCATTTAATTTTAATTTAGGAACCACTGTACTCTTTTCCACCCTGACTATACTGCTGTAGAGTCCACCGGCAATGTACAAGAGTTTCGACTTGGTTACATCCTCACCAACACTTGTTATTCCCTGCTTTTTTGATGATTGCCATCCTCATGTGTATGAAGTGATATCTTACTATGGTTTTGATTTGCATTTCCTTAGTAATCAGTCATGTTGAGCATCTTTCATGTGCTTGATGGCCACTTGTATATCTTTTTTGGGAAATTTTCTATGTAAGTCCTTTGCCTACTTTTTAATTGGGTTGTTTATTTATTGTTGAGTTGTAGGAATTCTTTATATATTCTGCATATTGATCCCTTATCAAAGATATTATTTGAAATATTTTCTTCCATTCTGCCAGTTGTCCTCTGATTGCACAAAAGTTTTAAATTTTGGTGAAGTCCAATTTACTTATTTTTTTCTTTTGTTACTTATGCTTTTGGTGTCAGAAAGCTTTTAGTTTATAATTTTAACTATATCATGTCTCCTGCCTCATATATACCACTGGACAAGGTCCCTTTTATGTGCTCAGCTTCTGTCAGAGGTAAATGTATTTTGAAGTGGAGAATGAAGATAATTGCAAAACTGGTCTGGAGAACAAAGGTAATTATGAAAGTTCCAGATACAAGGAGAGAGGGCTCAATATGCCAGCAGTTCTCTATGAATCCATCCTAGTGGTCTTCTTTTAGGATTGCCTGAATAATGCAGGGGATGGGTGCAAGACACACAAGTGTTCCAGAAGCATGTAAACAAGGTACAGAGAAGAGGATAAGATAAAATAAGATGAGCTAAGAATATTAGGAAAGCCCTGTTCGGAAGATAGCCTACAGAGGCAAAAGGGACAGTTTCATTTTTGATGAAACATTTTTGAGGGAAACAGGGTGGTAAGAAGCCTCGTGGGGAAGATCCCCGCTTACCCTGATACAGAGAGGTGTAAAATAATGTAATGGGAGAGCATTAGGCTGAGACAGCTCCCATGGCCTGGGTTCGTACATAGACAAAATGAAACAACCTTAGTCCACCAAGTGGCCCACTGAGTATTAGCTGTGTAATGAGAGACCTACCACCAGGATAGTTCAAATAATGCAACTGCCCAAATTTTTGCCAAACAAATAATTGCTCTACTCTACTTCTACATTCACCCTATAAAAGCCTTCCCTACAAACGCCTCCAGTAGATCCTCCAACCACTTTCAGTTTGGAGCTGGCTGATCCGTGAATCTCTGTTTGCTTAAGAAACTCTTTAAAATGTTAATATGCTTAAGTTTATCTATTTTTTTCTCATTTTTAAAAATTGAGATGGGATCTTCCTATGTTGTCCAGGCTGGTCTTAAACTCCTGAACTCAAGGGATCCTTCTGCCTCAGCCTCCTGAGTAGCTGGAATTATAGACGTGTGCCTCCACAGCCAGCTTACATTTATCTTTAAACAAGGGTTTGACCCCTTTCTGAAATGTACTTGTGTTAAAACCTGTACCCTCAGTGATATGGCAGGCTCATTTTAGACCATTGGACACTTTTGTGTCTGGACCACAATTTGCCCTTTGTGACCTGCTCTCCTAAGAAATTCAAGTGTAATTCAAGTTAGTTTACCCTCTGCTGATCAGGGGAGATTGCTCTGGGTGCAAATTCAAGACAGGCACTCACACCTTCATTCATACCCCAAATCTCAGCATCACACAGTACACTCATGTAATAAACCTGCACAGGTACCCACTGGAATCTAAAATGAAAGTTGAAATTCCCTAAAATTTTAATCTCATCTTACTAAAAAACAAAGATAAATTTACTTCTTTCCAATTTTGACATATATTATACTGACATACACTCTATGTTCTATGGTGAATTATATTGATTGAATTTCACATTTTAAACTAACACTGAGTTACTGTGAACAACTCTATTGTGTCATAATGTATTTTGTTTTTAATATATTTTAATACAATTTGCAAATATTCTGTTTTCAAATTACATCTTTGTTCCATAAATAAATAAATATGTAAAAAATAATAAATGTTTATATTATTCAAGTGAGGATTATAGCGATCTTTTTGAATATCTACTTAACCTCAGCTAGCTTTAAATTCAGAAGTAGCAACTCCATAGAAATTCAACTTATTTCTACCTTATTACTCATACTTGTCTCCTTGAAGACGCTTTATTGCTATCAACCAGTTTAGACTGGGATGTCACAGATCTCTAGACTGAGTAGTATAATACTCACTATTCAAATAAAATCAAATTATTATAATGTCATGACACCTCCAAATACAAAAACGAAGCCCATGGATGTTAGGTTAAGGTATAGAGACAAGTATTCCTACTTACTATCTTTTAGGGAAGACATATATCCCAGCTAAGGTGATTGCAAAATGAAATGGAAACCATATTGTGGAAGGGGACTCGAGACTCAGATTGGATTTTCTTTTTTTGTTCTTTTTTTATTATTATACTTTAAGTTTTAGGGTACATGTTCACAATGTGCAGGTTAGATACATAAGTATACAGGTGCCATGCTGGTGTGCTGCACCCGCTAACTCGTCATCTAGCATTAGGTATATCTCCCAATGCTATCCAGCCCCCCTCCCCCCACCCCACAACAGTCCCTAGAGTGTGATGTTCCCCTGCCTGTGTCCATGTGTTCTCATTGTTCAATTGTCACCTATGAGTGAGAATATGTGGTGTTTGGTTTTTTGTTCTTGCGATAGTTTACTGCATTCTCAGATTGGATTTTCATTCCAACTCTTACATACACAAGCTGCATGACTCTGGGTAAATTGCATATTCTCTTAGAGTTTCAATTTCTTCATCTGTACAATGGAGGTTAATGCCTATGGGCTATGGCTGATGTAGGGATAAAAGAACCAACAAGGATGCATGGGCTGGGCCTGGTCCATAGAGCAGCTGGCATCAACAAATGGAAGCCCCCTTCCCATCTTGTCTTTGCGTGCACCACAAAATCCTGAATATGTTGGTATAAAAAGTACTCTTACAAGAGACAGAATTGGAAACTTTTGCAAAAAGAGATTGGAAAGGTGTCACATCTTGTGGCATGAGGATTTGTGGGCATACACTTGAACTTTGTGCTGTGAGATATCCACAGAACTTCAGTAGCTTAAGAGAACAGTTTAGATGTCATCTTATTCATCTACTGTAGAACTTCTTCTTTTCTGAGATTTCTAGACAATAACTTTTACCGCTCTAATAATGCAGTTATCTCCCAATTGTTTGGACTTTTCTAATAGATACAAAGCAGTATTTCACCAGTAGATGCTACTGCAGTTCATATGGTGATTTCAAACTAAGAATCCCTTTAAAGTTATGCAATACTTTTTTTTTTTGGAAATAGGGTGAAAGTACTTTAAGATTAAAATCCTATGAAATAGGTTTACAGTAAATAATTATTTGTTGCAATGTCTATCCTAATATCTTATATTCACACATGTATCGGTGTCCTAATAAGTATATGTGGTGAGTGAAAGTTACTTCAGGGCAGAGACTGTGCCATATGTCCCCTGCACCACTGATGCCTATCTCAGCACGTGATGTACAGTAGATGCTCAGTAAATACTTTAACTTAAAAAACGCACTAAGAATAAATCTTAGAAGACATCAAAATACATATGAGTACAATCTAGGGACATGGTCAGGAGCTCAAAATTCAAACTTATTATTTATTTTTTATTTAGAGACAGAGTCTCACTCTGTCACCCAGGCTGGAGTGTGGGGGCACGATCTCGGCTTACTGCAACCTTCCTCTCCCGGGTTCAAGCGATTCTCCTGCCTCAGCCTCCAGAGTAGCTGGGTTTACAGGTGCACACTAACATGCCCGACTAATTTTTTTTTTTTTATTTTTAATGGACACAGGGTTTCACCAAGTTGGCCAGGCTGGTCTCAAACTCCTGAGCTCAGGCGATCTGCCCACTTTGGTCTCCCAAAATGCTGGGATTATAGGCATCAGCCACTGCACACTACCACATAATGTTTTAATGTAGCTTCAAAACCCCTTTGCAAATAGGTGTATTCATAACAAGATGCAAACAAGAAAACATTGAGCTTCATATAATAGAAGGGTTCTGCCTGGATTTGCATGTGGCCCCATCATTTGTTTGCTGTTGGGCCATGGTCAGGTTACTTAGCTGCTCTCTGCCTCCACTTAGGCTTTATGCCTGTGCATCCCTCATCTACAAAATGGGAATAATAAGAATATCTAACAGTTAGAAGTGGATAAAACATATATAAAGGCCTTTTAAAAGATCTTGTCAAAGCTCAATAATTGTCCTCAATAATTGCTCTCAATAATTGTCAGCTATTATTCAGTAATAATCATAATCATGAAAATATATGACTCAAAGAAAGATTCCTACTTCATATCCAGCTTCCCAAAAGAATATCAAACATTGGACCTGTGAAAGGAATGACATTGAGATTTACTTTCACATCGCTAAGTTGGTTTTTTCTTTGCCATTCAATTTCTGCAGTCCCTACTCTAAGTCCATGGTCCACCATTTTATTTTTCCTTCTAAGATGTCTTCCCTTCTTGTAAGATTTTCTTTGCCTTAAGAAGGGCCCTTTTCATCCACCCACTCTTTTACCCTTCCCAGAAGTTGGTTAATGGGCACAAAAATATAATTAGATGGAAGGAACAGAAGAAGTTCTAGTGTTCAATAGCACAGTAGGGTGATGATCGTTAACAATAACTTATTATACATTTCAAAATGGCTAGAGGAAAGATGTGGAATTTTCCTAACACAAATAAATGATAAATATTTGAGGTGATGGATATGCAAATTGTCTTGATTTGATCAGTGCACACTGTATGCATGTATCAAAATATCACATGAACCCTAGAAATAATTATAATTGTCATGTATCAATAAAAACAAAAAGGGCCTATTTCTCTTTCCTTCCTCCCAGCATTCCCTCCTATCCCAGATATGTGTTGCTCCTGGGGCTCTCCTGCCCCACATTCAGTCAGCACTGAGCCAGCAGGAAGGATTTCACAGGTCATATCCTGAGATCAACCCTCCACCCCTTCAGGTAATGATCCTCCTGCTCTTAGTCATTTATATCCTTTGGTTCATAGATATTTTGAGTCAAGTGCCTTCTAACCTCTGAGCTACATAATATCCCTTGGTTTTTAAAGATAATACAAAGTGGATTTTAGCAACAATCTTGAGTCATCACAGAAGCTAATGAATTTGGGGATTCCATGAAGCCATCCAAGCACATAAAGCCCATTTCCTGGGTCCCTTTCCCTTAGCTCAAGGCCACAAAAATCAGAACATGAATTCCAGCCCATATTTGCATTATGCCTAAATAATTATGAATTATAAATGAAGCTAAAAATAGCTAAATATGTTCTATTCTTCTACTTCAATAACTATACCGCCATAATAACCCACAAGGTCAAAGTTGAGTGTAGAATTCTCTGAGTTCTTGGTGCTCTGCACAGGAATGTGGTAGTAAAGGGAGAGCTGATCCTCAGCCCCAGGCTATTTTTTTTCTTTCATCATAGCTAGCCCTGTCCTTACTTGAGAAGCCTTGGACTCCCTAGGCCCCATGCAAGCTCCATCCACAATTCTCACCCCTTCAGACAGCAGAGCCTTGGGCACCATTTGGACAAGCACAGTTTTCACTTTGAAATGGACCCAGGGAAGAGGCCATGCGGGCTCAGGTACATTTGGCCAGGGGCCTGAGTGCCCAGCGTGTGCCCTAGAAGAGAGGGTGAGAGCTCTGTGTGGGCCGGGGTACAGTCAGTGGAGGGCCAGAGAGGCACCTTCTCAAGCGCAGGATTCAGGGCGGGGGTCCTCTTGCCAAGATCGATGGCTATGATTCCTTCGTGCAATGACGACTGCGTCAAGTCTTCTCAGAGCACATTTCTTTCAGTCTCAGCCACCGTGGGGAGTTCCATGGAAGCACAGGCTTCCCTTGTGCTGCCAGCAAACTCAAGCTACACTTTCTGCCCTGGGACATCTCCACTATTGTAGGATTTCGCCTAAGCACAAATACAGCCCAGAAACACTTGCAGGTCAACAGCCTCAGGGAAGGCCTCAACCAGTGTGGGACAGGTGGGCAAATGCTCGAGGCTCAAGTTTCAGGTGGACAGTCCTGGATAACTTTCCAGAGCCTCTCGGAAGTTCCCGCATAAAAAAAGGCCATGGGAGCAGCCTCAATGGCATTCTATTATTTTGGCTTTTTTTTCTTGCCTGGCTCACTCTTCCCACATCTCACCCTTGCTTCTTGGAATCACTTCCCAAATAAATCATCCACACCCAAGTATTTACTCCAGCTCTGCTTTCAGGGGTACAGGCACACCTTGGAGATATTGCAGGTTTGGTTCTAGGTCACCACAATAAGGCGAATATCACAATAGAGCAAGTCACATGAAATTTTTTGCGAGTCATAAGAAATTTTTTGCTTTCTGGTGCATATAAAAGTTATGTTGCCAGGCATGGTGGCTCACGCCTGTAATCCCAGCACATTGGGAGGCTGAGGCGGGTGGATCACCAGAGGTCAGAAGTTCTAGACCAGCCTGGCCAACATGGGGAAACCCTGTGAAAATACAAAAATGGTGGTGAGCGCCTGTATTCCTAGCTACTCAAGAGGCTGAGGCAGGAGAATTGTTTCAACCTGGGAAGCAGAGTTTGCAGTGAGACAAGATCACACCACTGCACTCCAACCTGGGCAACAGAGTGAGACTCCATCTCAAAAAAAAAAAAAGTTGTGTTTAAACTACTGTAGTTAATTAAGTGTGCAATAGCATTATGTCTAAAATATAATGTATATACCTTATTTTGAAAATACTTGATTGCCAAAAAATGGTAACCATCATCTGGGCCTTCAGCAAGTCATAAGCATTTTGCTGGTGGGTGGTTTTGTCTCAGTGTTCATAGCTGCTGACTGATCAGAGTGATGGTTGCTGAGGGCTGGAGAGGGTGTGGCAATTTCTTAAAATAACATGACAGTGAAGTTTGCCGCGTTGACTGACTCTTGCTTTCACAAAAGATTTCACTGTAGTATGCTACGCCGTTTGGTAGCATTTTACCCACAGTAGAATTTGTATCAAAACTGGAAACAATCCTCTCAAACCCTGCCACTCCTCTGTCAACTAAGTTTATGGGATATTCTAAGTCCTTTGTTGTTCTTTCCACAATGTTCATGGCATCTTCACCAGGAGTAGATTCCATCCCAAGAAACCACTTTCTTTGCTCATTCTTAATGAGCAACTCCTCATCCATTATGATTGCAGCAATCTAACCAGGTGCGGTGGCTCATGCCTGTAATCCCAGCACTTTTGTAGGCTGAAGCAGGTGGATCATCTGACGTTGGGAGTTCGAGACCAGCCTGACCAATATGGTGAAACTCCGTCTCTACTAAAAATACAAAATTAGCCAGGTGTTGTGGCACATGCCTACAATACCAGCTACTCGGGGGGCTGAGGCAGGAGAATCGCTTGAACCCAGGAGGTGGAGGTTGCAGTGAGCTGAGATTGCACCATTGCACTCCAGCCTGGGCAACAAGAGCAAAACTCCATCTCAAAAAAAGATTGCAACAATTCACTCACATCTTCACCCTCCACTTTTAATACTAGTTCTCTTGCTATCTTCACCACATCTGTGATTACTTCCTCTGCTAAAGTCTTGAACCCCTCAAAGTCATTTATGGGGGTTAGAATCAACTTCTTCCAAACTCCCATTAATGCTGCTATTTTTACTTCCTCTGGGAATCATGAATGTTTTTATTGGCATCTAAAATAGTGAATCCATTTATAGAGCACGGGTAGAGCAGATTTAGCGTAATTCTTAAGAGGTGCCCTAGGATTTATGGAATGGCAAATGAGCATTGGCTTGTAATAAGAGAGTCAGTCTGTCCTTTAAATCTTTTTTTTTTTTCTTGAGATAAGGTCTCACTCTGTTGCCCAGGCTGGATTGCAGTGGCAAGATCTTGGCCCACTTCAGACTTGACCTCCTTGACTCAAGCAATCCTCCCACCTCAGCCTCCTGAGTAGCTGGACTAGTAGCATGCACCACCATACATGGCTTATTTTTTTTATTCATTTATTTTTGGTTAGAGACAGGGTTTCACCATGTTGCCCAGGCTGGTCTCAAACTCCTAAGCTCAAGCCATTCTCCCACTTCAGCCTCCCAGAGACGTGAGCCACCCTTCCTGGTCTCTAAATTCGTGTTATGTAGACTGATTTTCATGGTTAAAATGTCCTGAATTGACTGTGGCCTGTTGGGAGGTGGGATGGAGAAAACTACTTACGGAAAATGAAGAAGAAAGGGAAGCACACCAGAAGCAAGAAAGTGTCATCGATTTTTACATCAAGGACTCCATGGTAAAGAGAAAGAACAGGTAGCCTGTTTTCGTGGCTGATCATTGGACTGCAGACTGCACCTGCATCTACCAGGTTCTTCTGGATAGTCCTAGTTTTAAATTGTTGACCTGGCATTCATGAACACAGTGCTACTGGTCAGACCTTTGTCCAGGTTTAAGCTTCAGAAAATAAGGTCTTCATGCAGTGGGAGGCCTGGTTAGGGTTATGATTCAGCCCTGGGGCATCTGTCCCTTCTGACCTGGAGGTAAACTTAGCATCTACAATTTACCTCCACATTTGAACAGCCAAGAATGGGCTGAGCACAAAGGCTCACATCTGTAACTCCAACATTTTGGGAGGCCAAGGCAGAAGGATTGCTTGAGGCCAGGAGTTGTAGACCAGCCTGGGCAATATAGTGAGACCTTGTCTCTGTAAAAACAAACAAACAAACAAACAAAACCAAGGACGGATGGGTGGCAGGGAGCAGTTCAACATGGGAAACCATTAATCTGAGAGCTGGAAGGACCCTTAGACCAGCCCCCTATTAACAGATGAGACTCTGCCCTGGGATTATAGCCTAAGGTAATGTATTGAAGTTTTCTAGAGATTTGAAAATAAACAATCCTAAAACCCCCAAGCATACTGCTACTGTTTACTATTGAATAGTGTTTTCTAGTCCAGGTGTGGTGGGTCATGCCTGTAATCCCAACGCTTTGGAAGGTTGATGCAAGTGGATCACCTGAGGTCAGGAGTTCGAGACCAGCCTGGCCAACATGGTGAAACCCTGTCTCTACTAAAAGTACAAAAAATTAGCAGGCCATGGTGGTGCGTGCCTGTAATCCCAGCTGCTTGGGAGGCTGAGGCAGGAGAATACTTTGATCCTGGGAGGCAGAGGTTGCAGTGAGCTGAGATTGGACCATTACACTCCAGCCTGGGCTACAAGACTCAAATTACATCTCTAAAATACTAATGACAATAATAATGTTTTCTACAAGCAAGGGGTTACTTTGTACTGGGAACTGGTGCAAAGGGATCCACCATGTGTCAGCTTTTGGATTGATGACAGTTATTTCCAGATCATGGAGGTGGGAATGCTTGTTGATCATCTTCTGGGTTCTTTGTTATATTGATTGATTTTTTTAAAAAGCTAGCTTTTTTATAACAATAAAGTCATAAAAATAAGTAACTAAAATAAAGTAAAATAATCTAAAAAGGCCAAGCACGGTGGCTCACACCTGTAATCCCAGCACTTTGGGAGGCCAAGGTGGGTGGATCACGTGAGGTCAGGAGTTCAAGACCAGCCTGGCCAACATGGTGAAACCCCATCTCTACTGAAAAACAAAAATTAGCCAGGCATGGTGGCAGGCACCTGTAATCCCAGCTACTCAGGAGGTTGAGGCAAGAGAATTGCTTGAACCTGGGAGAAGGTGCTTGCAGTGATCTGAGATTGAGCCATTGCATTCCAGCCTGGGTGACAAGAGCTAAACTCCGTCTCAAAACAAAACAAAACAAAAATCTAAATGTAATTGAGTTGAATATTTAAACTTTTAATTGACATTTCCAATTAGATTCTAATTCCATTTAAAAGAGCATCTGATAGAAGCAAATGTACTCATTTATGTTAACTCTGTGGTTTCATTTAAGCAATTTGTTTTGTGAAGGGACACAAATCCAAGCAGATTTTAACAGTGCATAAATAGGTATTTATTAATTTAATTACAATGACAATACTCTCAACTCCCCATTTGAATATAGGAGAGCATCAGATCTGTGTTCTGGGACAGCGTGCACTGTAGGTGTGTGGAAATACCGATGTCCTCAGCTGTGTGGCAGGCTCAGTGGAACCTGCAGTGCAGGAGCCCCTGGGCCATTCACCTCTGGCCACAAAAGTCATTGTCCATTTACCCCCAACTGCTATAGAAATATTATTTTCAGTGGTTGTTATGATGCAAAAGAAAAGATGCAGGGAGATTTATTAAAACTTTACATATAAGTTATGTTAGTAAATAAAGTCTACTTTCTTCTGGCTTAACTAAAAATCTTTACTAGTATTTATGCATTTTGGAAAATAAAGATGCCAATTTAAATATTATGAAGCAAAGCAATTGATTATTAGGTAAGACAGCCAGGTACAACTGCAGAATTGTAGAGGTTATGTGTTACATGTATAAGAATATTTCATAGCAATAATCTTTTAAGACTATATGAAGACACTCCACAGTGAAGCAGAAATTAGAACAGAATTAATAATACTGTGTATGCTCTCAGTTCACCAATTTATCAAAACTAGCTTTATAATTCAGGAGGCTGTCTGCTCTTTTGCAATTGGAAGAAAAGGAATAACATTTTATTTTTCAACTCTTTAGATTTTCTTCATTAAGAGTATTTCCAAAGCTAAGTAAGGGAGTTGCCAGTAGCACCAAGAGAAAAAAGCAGTCTTGAGCAGCTTTTAAAAAATGGTCTTAAAATATGGAAAATGGAGCCAGGTGTGGTGGCTCACTCTTGTGATCCCAGCACTTTGGGAGCTTGAGGTGGGAGGATTGCTTGAGGCCAAAAGTTTGAGACCAGCCTGGGCAGCATAGCAAGATCCCCTTCGTTACAAGAAATAATATTTTTTTTAAAATTAGCTGGATGAGGTGGTGCATGCATTCGAGTCCCAGTTACTTGGGAGGCTGAGGTAGGAGGAGTTCTTGAGCCCAGCAGTTCAAGTCTGCAGTGAGCTACGATTGCACCAGTCCTCAAGCCTGGGCAACAAAGTGAGACCCTGTCTCTCTCTCTCTATATAAATATATACATATATATATAAAATATATATATCTAATATATATATATTATATATAATAATATAGATATATATTAGATATATATATTTTATATATATATATATGGAAAAGGGAAGGGGCCAAGAATATCAAAGCCATTATTGAAGAAGAGGAAAGATTTGTGCTGGCAAATATCAGAACTTTTATAAAGCTACAGCAATTAAGACAGTGTGGTCTTCACTGACAAAGTGACTAATGAAACAGAATAGAGAGTTCCCAAACAAATCTCCACAAATTTAATCTTTGATATGTGATGTAGGTGACATGGCAGTTCAGCAAAGAAAGAAAGGACTTTTCAATAAATGGAATAGAAAAATAATGGTTATTGATATAGGGAACAAAATGAAATTATATTCCTGCCTCACTCTATATACAAACATTAAATTCCAGAGGACCACAGACTTACATGTCAGAAAGAAAACTTTAAAACTTTTAGTAGAAAATGTAAGTGAATGAGACACAAAAAGCCATTTAACCATTAAAAAAGATTAGACATTTTGACTAACACAAAATTAAGAACTTTTTACATCAAAAAGTGGAGAGATAGGCTGTGCACGGTGTCTCAATCCTGTAATCCCGACAGTACATCACCTGAGGTCAGGAGTTTGAGACCAGGCTGGCCAACATGGTGAAACCCCATCTCTCCTAAAAATACAAGAAATTAGCTTGGCCTTAGTGGCAGACACCTGTAATCCCAGCTACTTGGGAAGCTGAGGCACGAGAATCATCTGAACCCAGGAGGTGGAGGTTGCAGTGAGCCACTGCACTCCAGCCTGAATAACAGAGCTAGACTCTGTTTCAAAAAAAAAAAAAAGAAAAGAAAAGAAAAAGAAATTTAAAAATAAAAGTAAAAAAGTGAAAAGATAAACTATAAATTAGAAGATATTTGCAGTATCTAAAACCTATGAAAGATTCAAATCAGATCAACTAAGTATAAGGAGCTCCTAGGAATTAATTTTAAAAATAGCAACCCAACAGAAAATTGGGAAAAGACATCAATACGGATTTCACAAAAGAGAAAGCCCGCAAAATGTACAAAAAATTCTCAACTCATTAGTAATCAGGAAAATGCCAAGATACTACACATCTATTCTCCCCACAATTATTAAGAAGTTTGACAATACCAAATGTATTAGTCCACATTCACACTGGTGATAAAGACATACCTGAGACAGGGAAGAAAATGAGGCTTAATTGGATTTAGGGTTTCACATGGTTGAGGAGGCCTCAGAGTTATGGCAGCGGTTGAACAGCACTTCTTACATGGCAGTGGCAAGAGAATATGAAAAGGAGGCAAAAGAAGCAAAAGACGAAACCCCTAATAATCCCATCAGACCTTGTGAGATTTATCTACTATCACAAGAATAGCACGGGAAAGACCGGCCTCAAAGATTCAACTACCTCCCCCTGGTTCCCTCCCCGAACACGTGGGAATTCTGAGCAATACAATTCAAGTTGAGATGCGGGTAGGGACATAGTCAAACCATATTTTTCCACTCCTGGCCCCTCCAAATCTCATGTCCTCTCCAAATCTCATTTCCTCACATTTCAAAACTTATTAAGCCTTCCCAACAGTCCCCCTAAGTCTTAACTCATTTCAGCATTAAGCCAAATGTGCACTGTCCACCGGGCACAAGCATGAACACCACCGTTTGTTTCACTGTCGCCCCATATGCCTCCGGTGACACACAATCACACCATCTGCTCTGGGATACACCAATACCATGCCTGGCCACATGGTCTCCACCTCGGATTCACCCCTGATCCTGTTTGCACGTGTCTTATAAAGCACTCTCAGCTTTCCAGAGGCCCAGAGCTTTCAGAAGTGGGACACACTGCTCTTTCAAAGGAGGAGGGAGGCAGAGGGCTGATGGATCAGTGAATTTTCAGCTGACAACACGCCTTAAGACCCATGGGATCGATCTGTGCTGCAGCGAGGCCCTGCCTGCCACATCAGGTGTGGTGAGCCCATCCTATCTCACTCGGAAGGGGCCAAAATCGGATCTGAAGGGGAGTCCCGAGAACCCAGCAGGCGTCCTGAAGCTCTCCCTCCCTTGGTGGGAGTCGGCTCAAGGAGGTCCTGAGGACAGGACTCCTGTGGGTTTCGCGCTGGGACAGGACCCTGGCGGTCACCTCTCAAACGCCACCCCCAACTGGACCGCGGATCCAGCCTTCGCTGCAGCTGCAGCAGGAGACTCGCTGCCACCGTGCAGCGGTGGACTTAATTAAAGGGGACGCAGCCTGACTGCCAGGAGCAGAGAGCGAGTCAGCCCAGCCAATGTGCATGCTCCAGAGGCAAGCGGCTTCTCCTGTCAAAGTGCTTCCCACGGTTGTCTTAGAAACCGGTCCCTGAGGATTGGCAGAGCAGGAGCCCTCTGTGGCTGCTCTCTCACCCGAGGGTCATTCTCCCCGAGAGCAGAACCCCGCAGCCTCAGGGTTTGCCTGGGGGTGTGTTTTTCAATGCCTCTGCTGTATGAATCTGTGTGTGTCTTTGTGTGTGTGTGTGTCTTTGTGTGTGTGTGTGTGTGTGAGAGTGTGTGTGTGTGTAACTCCCATTCTCTCTTCTCTCTTTGTCTCTTGGTCTCTGTGTGTTTCTTTCCCTCTCTCTGTCGGTTTGTGTGTGTGTGCCCGTGTGCGTGTGTGTCTTTGGCCGAATGCGCCCTGTGCACCACAGAGCGATTTCTCACATGTCGGCCTGCCTTTGGTGAGCCTTTTTCTGCGTCTCTGCCTGGGTCGTGAGGCCGGTTGTCAATCGTCTTTGCCGCCGAAGATCTGCTTTGGGAGTGTGAAGGCCTGGCCCATGTGAGGAGACGCGTCGGTCCCGGAGCAATTGAAATCTCATCCCCTCGTGAGCGGCCTCTTTTCTAGGATCAAGATGATCACACTGCAGCCAAGGACAAAGCCCCATAGGAGCTCTTTGTCCTGCAGGAGAGGAGCAGACCCACATCAGAGAAGATGGTTGTATCTTTTCACGGCTTTTCTCTGAGAAATGAAGCCACACCATGATACAGTCTGGAAGAGGAAGCCGGGAATGGGAGATGGCAGCAATCCCTGTCACTGGAACGCTGGCCTCTCTGGACAAGCCACCCTTTTGGAACCCCACCCCTTAGGCCCGTGGTGGTGGTATGGTGCTGTATCCTGCCTGGGCTCTGGGCTCTGGCCTCTGCTCCATCCTCCCTCTTGCTGTGCCTCCCCTGTTTCTCAGGGACCTGGATGCCTCTCGCTCTGGCCAAATGTCTTCAAAGAAGATGACCTCCCAGTCCGTCAGGGAGACACTTCCTGGATATCCATGCCATGATTATTTCTCTCTCCAAACCTGTTTCTGCTTGATTTGGGAAGTTTTGAAACTCTCCTTTTGTAGAATCTGCAACTGGATATTTGGGGCGATTTGAGGCCTATGGTGGAAAAAGAAATATCTTCATATAAAAAATAGACAGAAGCATTCTCTGAAACTTCTTTGTGATGTGTGCATTCAACTCACAGAGTTGAACCTTCCTTTTGACAGGGTAGTTTTGAAACAGTCTTTTTGTAGTATCTGCAAGTGGATATTTGGAGTGCTTTGATGCCTATGGTGGAAAAGGAAATATCTTCACATAAAAACTAGACAGAAGCATTCTCAGAAACTTCTTTGTGATGTGTGCATTCAACTCACAGATTGGAAAGTTTCTTTTGATAGAGTAGCTATGAAACACTTCTTTTGTAGAATCTGTTATTGGATATTTGGAGATTTTTGAGGCTTTTGTTGGAAACGGGAATATCTTCACATAAAAACTAGACAGAAGCATTCTCAGAAAGTTCTATGTGATGTGTGCATTGCACTCATAGAGTTGAAACTTCAGTTTGATAGTGCAGTTTTGAAACAGTCTTTTTGTAGAATTTGAAAGTGTTCATTTGGAGCGCTTTGTGGCCTATGGTGGAAAAGGAAATATCTTCATATAAAAACTAGACAGAAGCATTGTCAGAAACTTCTTTGCGATATGTGCATTCACCTTACAGAGTTGAACGTTTCTTTTGATAGAGGAGTTTTGAAACACTCCTTTTGTAGTATCTGATTGTGGATATTTAGAACTCTTTGAGGCCTTCGTTGGAAACGGGATATCTTCACTTAAAAACTAGACCAAAGCATTCTCAGAAACATCTTTGTGGTGTGTGCATTCAACTCACAGGGTTGAACCTTTCTTTTGATACAGCAGTTTGAAACACTCATTTTGTAGAATCCACTTGTGGATATTTGGAGCTCTTTGAGGCCTTCGTTGGAAATGGGATAACTTTACATAAAAACTAGACAGAAGCATTCTCAGAAACTGCTTTTTGATGTGTGCATTCAACACACAGAGTTGAACCTTTCTTTTGATAGAGCAGTTTTGAAAGAGTCTTTTGGTAGAATCAGCAAGTGGATATTTGGAGTGATTTGAGGCCTGTGGTGGAAAAGGAAATACCTTCCTAAAAAAACTAGATAGAAGCATTCTCAGAAAGTTCTTTGTGATGTATGCGTTCAACTCCAGAGTTGAACCATTCTTTTGATAGAGCTGTTTTGAAACACTCCTTTTGTAGAATCCGAAAGTGTTCATTTGGAGCGCTTTGAGGCCTATGGTGGAAAAGGAAATATCTACACATAAAAAGTAGACACAAGCATTCTCAGAAACTTCTTTTTGATGTGTGCTTTCAACCCACAGAGTTGAACCTTGCTTTTGAGAGAGAAGTTTGAAACAGTCTTTTTGTAGAATCTGCAAGTGGATATTTGGAGCGATTTGAGGCCTTCATTTGAAACGGGATATCTTCACTTAAAAACTAGACTGAAGCATTCTCAGAAACTTCTTTGTGACGTGTGCATTCAATTCACAGAGTTGAACCTTTCTTTTGATAGAGCAGTTTTGAAACACTCCTTTTGTAGAATCTGCTTGTGGATATTTGGAGCTCTTTGAGAACTTCATTGGAAACGGGATATCTTCACATAAAAACTAGAGAGAAGCATTCTCAAAACTGCTGTGTGTTGTGTGCATTCAACTCACACAGTTGAACCTTTCTTTTGATAGAGCAGTTTGAAACAGTCTTTTTGTAGAATCTGCAAGTGCTCATTGGGAGTGCTTTGAGGCCTATGGTGGAAAAGGTATTATCTTCACATAAAAACTACACAGAAGCATTCTCAGAAACTTCTTTGTGATGTGTGCATTCAACTCACAGAGTAGAACCTTTCTTTTGATAGAGCAGATTTGAAACACTCTTTTTATAGAATCTGTAAGAGAACATCTGGAGCGCTTTGAGTCCTCTGGTGAAAAAGGAAGTAACTTTACATAAAAACTAGACAGAAGCATTCCCAGAAACTTATTTGTGATGTGTGCATTCAACTCACAGAGTTGAAACTTTCTTTTATTAGAGCAGTTTTGAAACACGCTTTTTGTAGAATCTTCAAGTGTATATTCGGAGCGCTTTGAAGCCTGTGGTGAAAAAGGAAATATCTTCACATAAAAAGTAGACAGGAACATTCTGAGAAAGTCCTTTGTGATGCCTGCATTCAATTCACAGAGTTGAAACTTTCTTTTGATAGAGCAGTTTTGAGACACTCTTTTTGTAGAATCTGCAAGAGTTCATTTGGAGCGCTTTGAGGGCTATGGTGGAAAAGGAAATATCTTCACATACAAACTAGACAGAAGCATTCTCAGAAACTTCTTTGTGATGTGTGCACTCAACTCACAGAGTTGAGCCTTCTTTTTGATAGAGCAGTTTTGAAACAGTCTTTTTCTAGATTCTGCAGGTGGATATTTGGAGCGATTTGAGGTCTGTGGTGGAAAAGGTAATGACTTCACATTAAAATTAGAGAGAAGTATTCTCATAAACTGCTTTGTGATGTGTGCATTCAACTCACAGCGTTGAACCTTTCTTTTGTTAGCGCAGTTTTGAAACACTCTTTTTGTAGAATCTGCAGGTCTTCATATGGAGCGCTTTGAGGTCTATGGTGGAAAACGAAATAACTTCACATAAAAACTAGACAGAAGCATTCTCAGAAACTTCTTAGTGATGTGCACATTCAACTCATAGAGTTGAACCTCCTTTTGATAGAGCAGTTTTGAAACACTCCTTTTGTAGAAACAGCTTGTGGATATTTGGAGCTCCTTGAGGCCTTCGTTTGAAACAGGATATCTTAAAATTAAAACCAGACAGAACCATTCTCAGAAATTTCTTTGTGTTGTGTGCATTCAAGTAACACAGTTGAACCTTTCTTTTGATAGAGCAGTTTCGAAACACTCCTTTTGTAGAGTCTGCTAGTGGATATTTGGAGATTTTGAGGCCTTCGTTGGAAACGGGAATATCTTCACATAAAAACTAGACAGAAGCATTCTCAGAAAATGCTTCATGATGTGTGCATTCAACTCACAGAGTTGAACCTTTCTTTTGATAGAGCAGCTTTGAAACACGCATTTTGTAGAATCTGCAAGTGTTCATTTGGAGGGCTTTGAGGCCTATCCTGAAAAAGGAGGTGTCTTCACATAAAAACTAGACAGAAGCATTCCCAGAAACTTCTTTCTGATGTGTGCATTCAACACACAGAGTTGAACCTTCCTTTTGAGGGAACAATTTTGAAACACTGTTTGTAGAATATGGAAGTGGATGTTTGGAGCAATTTGAGGCCTATGGTGAAAAAGGAAGAATCTTCACATAAAATCTACACAGAAGCATTCTCAGGAACTTCCTTGGGATGTGTGCATTCACCTAACACAGTAGAACCTTTCTTTAGATAGAGCAGTTTTGGAACACTCTTTTTGTAGAATCTGCAAGTTGATATTTGGAGCACTTTGAGGCTTATAGTGAAAAAGGAGGCTATCTTCACATAAAAACTACACAGAAGCATTCCAAGAAACTTCTTTGTGATGTTTGCATTCAAGTCAGAGAGTTGAACCGTTCTTTTGATAGAGCAGTTTTGAAACACTATTTTTGTAGAATCTGCAAGTGGACATACGGAGCGCTTTGAGGCCTGTGGTGATAAAGGAAATATCTTCACATAGAAACTACAAAGAAGCTTTCTCAGAAACTTCTTTGTGATGTGTGCATTCAACTCATAGAGTTGAATGTTTCTTTTCAAAGAGCAGTTATGAAACACACTTTTTGGAGAATCTGGAAGTGGAAATTTGGAGGGCTTTGAGGCCTGGGGTGAAAAAGGAAACATCTTCCCATAAAAACTACACAGAAGCATTCTCAGAAAGTTCTTTGTGATGATTGCTTTCAACTCACACAGTTAAACATTACTTTTCATAGAGCAGTTTTGAAACACAATTTTTGCAGAATTTTCAAGTGGATATTTGGACCGCTTTGAGGCCTTCGTTGGAAATGGTATATCTTCATATAAACTACACAGAAGTACTCCCAGAAACTTCTTTGTGAGGTGTGCTTTCAACTCACATAGTTGAACCTTTCTTTTGATAGAGCAGTTTTGAAACACTCTTTTTGTAGAATCTGCAAGTGGACCTTTGGACCGCTTTGCGGCCTTATTTGGATAAAGGGTATCTTCACGTATAAACCAGACAGAAGCATTCTCAAAAACATCTTTATGATGTCTGGGTTAAACTCACAGAGTTAAACCTTTGTTTTCATAGAGCAGCTTTGAAACACACTATTTGTGGAATCTGGAAATGGACATTTGGAGCGCTTCTAGGCCTGTGGTGAAAAAGGAAATATCTTCACATAAAAAATACACAGAAGCATTTTCAGAAACTTCTTTGTGATGTGTGCATTCAACTCACAAAGTTGAACATTCCTTTTCATAGAGCAGTTTTGAAACACACTTTTTGCAGAATCTGCAAGTGAATATTTCGAGCGCTTTGTGGCTTATACTGAAAAACGAGGTATCTTAACATAAAAACTACACAGCAGCATTCTCAGAAACTTCTTTGTGATGTGTGCATTCAACTCACATAGTTGAACCTTTCTTTTGATAGAGCACTTTTGAAACACTCTTTTTGTAGAATATGCAAGTGGACATTTGGAGCGCTTTGAAACCTATGGTGAAAAAAGAAACAACTTCACATAAAAACTACACCGAAGCATTCTCAGAAACTTCTTTGTGATGTGTGCATTCAACTCACAGAGTTGAACCTTTCTTTTGGTAGAGCAGTTTTGAAACACTCTTTTGGTAGAATCTGCATGTGTGGACAGTTGGAGCTCCTTTATGCCTGTGGTGAAAAAGGAAATATCTTCACATAAAAATGGACAGATGCATTCTCAGAAACTTAATTGTGATGTGTGCATTCAACTCACAGGGTTGAACCTTTCTTTTGATAAAACAGTTTTGAAACACTGTTTTTATAGAATCTGAAAGTGAACATTGGAGCCCTTTGTGGCCTATGGTAAAAAAGGACATATCTTTACCTGAGAACCTCACAGAAGCATTCTCAGAAACTTCTTTGTGGTGTTTGCATTCACCTCATTCTTTTGATGGAGCAGTTTTCAAACACTCATTTTGTAGTATCTGCAAGTGAACATTTAGAGTGCTTTGTGGCCTATGGTGAAAAAGGAAATATCTTCACATAAAAACTACACAGAAGCATTCTCAGAAACTTCTTTGTGATGTGTGCATTCAACTCACAGAGTAGAACCTTTCTTTTGATAGAGCAGATTTGAAACACTCTTTTTTTTTTTTTTTATTATACTTTAAGTTTTAGGGTACATGTGCACATTGTGCAGGTTAGTTACATATGTATACATGTGCCATGCTGGTGCGCTGCACCCACTAACTCGTCATCTAGCATTAGGTATATCTCCCAATGCTATCCCTCCCCCCTCCCCCCTCCCCACCACAGTCCCCAGAGTATGATATTCCCCTTCCTGTGTCCATGTGATCTCATTGTTCAATTCCCACCTATGAGTGAGAATATGCGGTGTTTGGTTTTTTGTTCTTGTGATAGTTTACTGAGAATGATGGTTTCCAATTTCATCCATGTCCCTACAAAGGATATGAACTCATCATTTTTTATGGCTGCATAGTATTCCATGGTGTATATGTGCCACATTTTCTTAATCCAGTCTATCGTTGTTGGACATTTGGGTTGGTTCCAAGTCTTTGCTATTGTGAATAATGCCGCAATAAACATACGTGTGCATGTGTCTTTATAGCAGCATGATTTATAGTCATTTGGGTATATACCCAGTAATGGGATGGCTGGGTCAAATGGTATTTCTAGTTCTAGATCCCTGAGGAATCGCCACAATGACTTCCACAATGGTTGAACTAGTTTACAGTCCCACCAACAGTGTAGAAGTGTTCCTATTTCTCCACATCCTCTCCAGCACCTGTTGTTTCCTGACTTTTGAATGATTGCCATTCTAACTGGTGTGAGATGATATCTCATAGTGGTTTTGATTTGCATTTCTCTGATGGCCAGTGATGATGAGCATTTCTTCATGTGTTTTTTGGCTGCATAAATGTCTTCTTTTGAGAAGTGTCTGTTCATGTCCTTTGCCCACTTTTTGATGGGGTTGTTTGTTTTTTTCTTGTAAATTTGTTTGAGTTCATTGTAGATTTTGGATATTAGCCCTTTGTCAGATGAGTAGGTTGTGAAAATTTTCTCCCACATTGTAGGTTGCCTGTTCACTCTGATGGTAGTTTCTTTTGCTGTGCAGAAGCTCTTTAGTTTAATTAGATCCCATTTGTCAATTTTGTCTTTTGTTGCCATTGCTTTTGGTGTTTTGCACATGAAGTCCTTGCCCATGCCTATGTCCTGAATGGTAATGCCTAGGTTTTCTTCTAGGGTTTTTATGGTTTTAGGTCTAACGTTTAAATCTTTAATCCATCTTGAATTGATTTTTGTATAAGGTGTAAGGAAGAGATCCAGTTTCAGCTTTCTACATATGGCTAGCCAGTTTTCCCAGCACCATTTATTAAATAGGGAATCCTTTCCCCATTGCTTGTTTTTCTCAGTTTTGTCAAAGATCAGATAGTTTTAGATATGCGGCGTTATTTCTGAGGGCTCTATTCTGTTCCATTGATCTATATCTCTGTTTTGGTACCAGTACCATGCTGTTTTGGTTACTGTAGCCTTGTAGTATAGTTTGAAGTCAGGTAGTGTGATGCCTCCAGTTTTGTTCTTTTGGCTTAGGATTGACTTGGCGATGTGGGCTTTTTTTTGGTTCCATATGAACTTTAAAGTAGTTTTTTCCAATTCTGTGAAGAAAGTCATTGGTAGCTTGATGGGGATGGCATTGAATCTGTAAATTACCTTGGGCAGTATGGCCATTTTCACGATATTGATTCTTCCTACCCATGAGCATGGAATGTTCTTCCATTTGTTTGTATCCTCTTTTATTTCCTTGAGCAGTGGTTTGTAGTTCTCCTTGAAGAGGTCCTTCACATCCCTTGTAAGTTGGATTCCTAGGTATTTTATTCTCTTTGAAGCAATTGTGAATGGGAGTTCACTCATGATTTGGCTCTCTGTTTGTCTGTTGTTGGTGTATAAGAATGCTTGTGATTTTTGTACATTGATTTTGTATCCTGAGACTTTGCTGAAGTTGCTTATCAGCTTGAGGAGATTTTGGGCTGAGACGATGGGGTTTTCTAGATAAACAATCATGTCGTCTGCAAACAGGGACAATTTGACTTCCTCTTTTCCTAATTGAATAACCTTTATTTCCTTCTCCTGCCTAATTGCCCTGGCCAGAACTTCCAACACTATGTTGAATAGGAGCGGTGAGAGAGGGCATCCCTGTCTTGTGCCAGTTTTCAAAGGGAATGCTTCCAGTTTTTGCCCATTCAGTATGATATTGGCTGTGGGTAACTATCCTAAATATATATGCACCCAATACAGGAGCACCAAGATTCATAAAGCAAGTCCTGAGTGACCCACAAAGAGACTTAGACTCCCACACATTAATAATGGGAGACTTTAACACCCCACTGTCAACATTAGACAGATCAACGAGACAGAAAGTCAACAAGGATACCCAGGAATTGAACTCAGCTCTGCACCAAGCAGACCTAATAGACATCTACAGAACTCTCCACCCAAAATCAACAGAATATACATTTTTTTCAGCACCACACCACACCTATTCCAAAATTGACCACATACTGGGAAGTAAAGCTCTCCTCAGCAAATGTAAAAGAACAGAAATTATAACAAACTATCTCTCAGACCACAGTGCAATCAAACTAGAACTCAGGATTAAGAATCTCACTCAAAACCACTCAACTACATGGAAACTGAACAACCTGCTCCTGAATGACTACTAGGTACATAACGAAATGAAGGCAGAAATAAAGATGTTCTTTGAAACCAACGAGAACAAAGACACAACCTACCAGAATCTCTGGGACTCATTCAAAGCAGTGTGTAGAGGGAAATTTATAGCACTAAATGCCCACAAGAGAAAGCCGGAAAGATCCAAAATTGACACCCTAACATCACAATTAAAAGAACTAGAAAAGCAAGAGCAAGCACATTCAAAAGCTAGCAGAAGGCAAGAAATAACTAAAATCAGAGCAGAACTGAAGGAAATAGAGACACAAAAAACCCTTCAAAAAATCAATGAATCCAGGAGCTGGTTTTTTGAAAGGATCAACAAAATTGATAGACCGCTAGCAAGACTAATAAATAAAAAAAGAGAGAAGAATCAAATAAACACAATAAAAAATGGTAAAGGGGATATCACCACCAATCCCACAGAAATACAAACTACCATCAGATAATACTTCAAACACCTCTACGCAAATAAACTAGAAAATCTAGAAGAAATGGATAAATTGCTCGACACATACACTCTCCCAAGACTAAACCAGGAAGAAGTTGAATCTCTGAATAGACCAATAACAGGATCTGAAGTTGTGGCAATAATCAATAGTTTACCAACCAAAAAGAGTCCAGGACCAGATGGATTCACAGCTGAATTCTACCAGAGGTACAAGGAGGAACTAATACCATTCCTTCTGAAACGATTCCAATCAATAGAAAAAGAAGGAATCCTCCCTAACTCATTTTATGAGGCCAGCATCATTCTGATACCAAAGCCAGGCAGAGACACAACCAAAAAAGAGAATTTTAGACCAATATCCTTGATGAACATTGATGCAAAAATCCTCAATAAAATACTGGGAAACTGAATCCAGCAGCACATCAAAAAGCTTATCCACCATGATCAAGTGGGCTTCATTCCTGGGATGCAAGGCTGGTTCAATATACGCAAACCAATAAATGTAATCCAGCATATAAACAGAGCCAAAGACAAAAACCACATGATTATCTCAATAGATGCAGAAAAAGCCTTTGACAAAATTCAACAACGCTTCATGCTAAAAACTCTCAATAAATTAGGTATTGATGGGACGTATTTCAAAATAATAAGAGCTATCTAGAAACACTCTTTATGTAGAATCTGCAAGTGGACATTTGGAGTGTTTTGAGGTCCATGTTGAAAAAGGAAATATCTTCCCATAAAAACTACACAGAAGCTTTCTCAGAAACTTCTCTGTGATGTTTGCTTTCAACTCACACAGTTGAACATTTGTTTTGATAGAGCAGTTTTGAAACACTCTTTTTGTAGAATCTGCATGTGGACATTTGGAGCACTTTGAGGCCAGTGGAGAAAAAGGAAATATCCTCACATGAAAACTACACAGAGGCATTCTCAGAATCTTCTTTGTGTTGTTTGCTTTCAACTCACAGAGTTGAACGTTCCTTTTCATAGAGCAGTTTTGAAACAATCTTTTTGTAGAATTTGCAAGTGGATATTTGGACTGCTTTGAGACCTTCGTTGGAAATGGGATATCTTCAAAAAGTAGACAAAACCATTCTCAGAAACTTCTTTGTGATGTTTGCATTCAACGCACAGAGGTGAACCATACTTTTGATACAGCAGTTTTTAAACACTCTTTTTGTAGAATCTGGAAGTGGCCATTTGGAACGCTTTGAGGCTTGTCTTGGAAAAGGAAATATCTTCAGATAAAACTACACAGAAGAATTCTCAGAAACTTCTTTGGATGTTTGTTTTCAACTCACAGAATTGAACATTCCTTTTCATAGAGCAGTTTTCAAACACTCTTATGTGGAATTTGCAACTTGATATTTGGACAGCTTTGAGGCTCTCCTTGGAAACGGGATATCTTCACAAAAACTAGACACAAGCAGTCTCAGAAACTTCTTTGTGATGTGTACATTCAACTCACAGGGTTGAACATTTCTTTTGATAGAGCAGTTTTGAAACACACTTTTTGTAGAATATGTAAATGGAAATTGGAGCTCGTTTGGGCCTATGGTGAAAAAGGAAGAATCTTCACATAAAAACTACACAGAAGCGTTCTCAGAAACTTCTTTGTGATGTGTGCATTCAACTCACAGAGTTGAACCTTACTTTTGATAGAGCAGTTTTGAAACACTCTTTCTGTAGAATCTGCATGTGGACATTTGCAGCGCTTTGAGGCATGTGGTGAAAAAGGACATATTTTCACATAAAAATTACACAGAAGCATTCTCAGAAACTTCTTTGCGTTGTTTGCTTTCAACTCTCAGAGTTGAATATTCCTTTTCATAGAGAAGTTTTGAAACACTCTTTTTGTAGAATTTGAAAGTGGATATTTCTACCGCTTTGAGGCCTTTGTTGGAAACGGAATATCTTCACAAAAACTAGACAGAAACATTCTCAGAAACTTCTTTGTGATGTGTAAATTCAACTCACATGGTGGAACATTTCTCTTGATAGAGCAGTTTTGAATCACACTTTTTGTAGGATCTCCAAGTGGACAATTGGAACTCTATTGGGCCTATGGTGAAAAGGAAGTATCTTCACATAAAAACTACACAGAAGCATTCTCAGACACTTCTTTGTGATGTGTGCATTCAACTCACAGAGTTGAACATTTCTTTTGATAGAGCAGTTTTGAAACACTCCTTTTGTAGAATCTGCAAGTGGACATTTGGAGCGCTTTGAGACCTGTGGAGAAAAAGGAAATATCTTCCCATAAAAACTAAACAGAAGCTCTCTCAGAAACTACTCTGTGATGTTTGCTTTGAACTCACAGAGGTGAACCTGTCTTTTGATACAGGAGTTTTGAAACACTCTTTTTGTAGAATCAGCAAATGAACTTTTGGAACGCTTTGAGGCCTATGGTGAAAAGGAAATATCTTCACTTAAAAATTACACAGAAGAATTCTCAGAAACTTCTTTATGATGTTTTCTTTCAACTCACAGAGTTAAATATTCCTTTTCATAGAGCAATTTGGAAACACTCTTTTTGTGGAATTTGCAAGTGGATATTTGGACCTCTTTGAGGCCTCCTTTGGCAATGTTATATCTTCACAAAAACTAGATGGAAGCATTCTCAGAAACCTTTTTGTGATATTTGCATTCAAATCACAGAGTTGAACCTTTCTTTTGAAAGAGCAGTTTAGAAACACTCTTTATGTAGTATCTGCACGTGGACATTTGGAGGGCTTTGAAGCCTATGGTGAAAAAGGAAATATCTTCCTGTAAAAACTACACAGAAGATTTCTCAGAAATCTCTTTGTGATGTTTGCTTTCAACCCACAGAGTTGAATCTTTCTCGTGATACAGCAGTTTTGAAACACTCCTTTTGTAGAAATTGCATGTGGACATTTGGAGCACTTTGAGGCCTGTGGAGAAAATGGAAATATCTACACACGAAATCTACACAGAAGCATTTTCAGAAACAACTTTGTGTTGTTTGCTTTCAACTCACAGAGTTGAACATTCCTTTTCATAGAGCAGTTTTGTAACACTCTTATGTAGAATTTGCAAGTGGACATTTGGAACGCTTTGAGGCCCTCGTTGGAAACGGGATATCTTCACAAAAACTAGACACAAGCAGTCTCAGAAACTTCTTTGTGATGTGTGCATTCAACTCACAGTGTTGAACAATTCTTTTGATAGAGCAGTTTTGAAACACTCTTTTTGTAGAATCTGCATGTGGACATTTGGAGCACTTTGAGGCCTGTGATGAAAAAGGAAATATTTTCACATAAAAACTACACAGAAGCATTCTTAGAAACTTCTTTGTGTTGTTTGCTTTCAACTCCCAGAGTTGAATATTTCTTTTCATGGAGAAGATTTGAAACATTCTTTTTGTAGAATTTGAAAGTGGATATTTTGATCGCTTGGAGCCCTTCTTTGGAAATGGGATATCTTCACAAAAACTAGACAGAAGAATTCTCAGAAACTTCTTTGTGATGTGTACATTCAACTCATAGAGTTGAACCTTTCTTTTGAGAGTGCTGTTTTGAAACACTCTTTTTGTACTATCTGCAAATGGACGTTTGGAGTGCTTTGAGACCTTTGTTGAAAAAGGATATATCTTCACATTAAAAACTAGACAGAAGCATTCTGAGAAACTTATTTCTGATGTTTGCTTTCAACTCGCAGAGTTGAGCACTCCTTTTCATACAGCCATTTTGAAACACTCTTTTTGTAGAATTCGCAAGTGGAGATTTGGACCGTTTGAGGCCTTCGTTGGAAACAGGATATCTTAACAGAAACTAGACAGAAGCATTCTCAGAAACTTCTTTGTGAAGTGTGCATTCAACTCACAGAGTTGAACCGATCTTTTGACCAAGCAGTTTAGAAACACTCTTTTTGTAGTATCTGCAAGTGGACATTTGGTGCTCTTTGAGGCCTATGGTGAAAAAGGATATATCTTCACTTGAAAACTAGACAGAAGCATTCTCAGAAACTTCCTTGTGATGTGGGCATTCAACTCACAGAGTTGAACCACTCTTTGGATAGAGCAGTTTTGAAAAACTCTGTTTGTGGAATCTGCAAGGGGACATTTGGAGTGTTTTGAGGCCTATGGTGAAAAAGGAAATATCTTCACATAAAAACTACACAGAAGCAATCTCTAAAACTTGTTTGTGATGTGCGCATTCAACTCACAGAGTTGAACATTCCTTTTCATAGAGCCGTTTTGAAACACACTTTTTGTGGAATCTGCAAGTCGACATTTGGAGCACTTTGAGGCCTGAAATGAAAAAGGAAATATCTTCAGATAAAAACTACACGGAAGCATTCTAAGAAACTTCTTTGTGATGTTTCCTTTCAACCCACAGAGTTGAACATTCTTTTTCATAGAGTAGTTTGGAAACCCTCTTTTTGTATAATTTGCAAGTGGATATTTGGACAGCTTTGAGGCCTTCATTGGAAATCGGGATATCTTCACAAAACTAGACAGAAGCATTATCAGAAACTACTTTGTGATGTGTTCACTCAACTCACAGAGTTGAACGGTTGTTTTGATGGAGCAGTTTTGAAACACTCTTTTTGTAGGATCTGCAAGTGGACATTTGGAGCGCTTTGAGGCCTGTGGTGAAGAAGGAAATATCTTCACATAAAAACTACACAGAAGCATTCTCAGAAACTGCTTTGTGATGTTTGCTTTCAACTCACAGAATTGAACATTTCTTTTCTTAGAGCAGTTTTGAAACACTCTTTTTATAGAATTTGCAAGTGGATATTTGGACCGCTTTGAGGCATTCGTTGGATACGGGATATCTTCACATAAAAACTAGAGAGAAGCATTCCCGGAAACTTCTTTGTGATGTGTGCATTCACTTCTCAGAGTTGAACTTTTCTTTTGAGAGAGCAGTTTTGAAACACTCTTTTTGAAGAATCTGCAAATGGACATTTAGAGTGCTTAGAGGCCTAAAGTGAAAAAGGAAATATCTTCTCATAAAAAGTAGACAGAAGCATTCTCAGAATATACTTTCTGATGTGTGCATTCAAGTCACAGTGTTGAACCTTTCTTTTGGCAGAGCAGTTTTGAAACTTGGAGTGCTTTGAGGCCTGTGGTGAAAAAGGAAGTATCTTCACATAAAAACTACACAGAAGCATTCTCAGAAACCTCATTGTGTTGTTTGCTTTCAACCCACAGGGTTGAACATTCTTTTTCATAGAGCAGTTTTGAAACCCTCTTTTTGTATAATTTGCAAGTGGATATTTGGACCGATTTGAGTCCTTTGTTGAAAACATGCTATCTTCACAAAAACTAGAAAAAGCATTCTCAGAAACTTCTTTGTGAAGTTTGCATTCAAATCAGAGAGTTGAACATACCTTTTAATAGAGCAGTTTTGAAACACTCTTTTTGTAGAATCTGCAACTGGACATTTGGAGCGCTTTGAGACCTATGGTGAAAAAGGAAATATCTTCACATAAAAACTACACAGAAGCATTCTCAGAAACCTCTTTGTGTTGTTTGCTTTCAACCCACAGAGTTGATCATTCTTTTTCATAGAGCAGTTTGGAAAAACTCTTTTTGTAGAATTTGCAAGTGGATATTTGGACCGATTCGAGGCCTTCGTTGGAAATGGTCTATCTTCACATAAACTACACAGAAGCATTCCCAGAAACTTCTTTGTGATGTGTGCATTCAATTCACGGAGTTGAACATTTCTTTTCATAGAGCAGTTATGAAACACCGTTTTTCTAGAATCTGCCAGTGAACATTTGTGGAGCTTTGAGGTCTACGGTGAAAAAGGAAATATCTTCACATAAAAACTAGACAGAAGCATTCTCAGAAACTTCTTTGTGATGTGTGCATTCAACTCTTAGAGTTGAACGTTGCTTTTGATAGAGCAGTTTTGGAACGCTCTTTTTGTATAATCTGTAAGTGGACATTTAGTATGCTTTGAGGTCTATGCTGAAAAAGGAAATATCTTCACATAAAAACTAGACAGAAGCATTCTCAGAAACTTCTTTGTGATGTGTGCATTCAACTCACAGAGTTGAACATTCCTTTTGATAGAAGAGTTTTGAAAGACTCTTTGTAGAATCTGTAACCTAATATTTGAACCGCTTTGAGGAATTCGTTTGAAACGGTAATATCTTCACATAAAAATTAGACTGAAGCATTCTCAGAAACTTCTTGTGATAAGTGCATTCAGCTAACAGAGTTGAACCTTTCTGTTTATAGAAGAGATTTGAAACACTCTTTTTGTAGAATCTGCAGGTGGATATTTGGACCGCTTTGAGGACTTCAATGGAAATGAGAATATCTTCATATAAAAGCTAGACAGAAGCATTCTCAGAAACTACTTTCCAATGTGTGCATTCAACACATAGAGTTCAACCTTTGTTTTGATAGAGCCGTTTTGAAACACTGTTTTTGTAGTATCTGCAAGGGGACATTTGGAGCGCTTGAGGCCTATGGTGAAAAAGGAAATTTCTTCATATAAAAACTGGCAGAAGCATTCTCAGAAACTTCCTTGTGATGTGTGTATTCAACTCACAGAGTTGAACATTGCTTTTGATTCAGCAGTTTTGAAACTTGTAGAATCTGCAAGTGGATATGTGGACCACTAAGAGGAATTCGCTGGAAACTGTATTTTCACAAAAAAGCTAGACAGAAACATACTCAGAAACCTCTTAGTGATGTGTGCATTTAAATCACGGAGTTGAACATTCCTTTTGATAGAGCAGTTTTGAAACACTCTTTTTGTAGAATCTGCAATTGGACATTTGGAGCACTTTGAGGCCTATGGTAAAAAAGGAAATATCTTCTCATAACAAATAGAAAGAAGCATTCTCAGAAACTTCTTTACGATGTGTGCATTCAACTCACAGAGTTGAACATTCCTTTCGATAGAGCTGTTTTGAAACACTCTTTTTGTAGAATCTGCAAGTGGACATTTGGATCACTTTGAGGCCTTCGATCGAAATGGGAATGTCTTCACATAAAAACTAGACGGAAGAATTCTGAGAAACTTCCTTGTGATACGTGCCTTCAACCCACAGATTTGAACAGTTCTTTTGATAGAGCAGTTTTGAAACACTCTCTTTATAGAATCTGCAAGTGGACATTTGGTGTGCTTTGAGGCCTGTGGTAAAAAAGGAATTATCTTCACATAAAAACTAGAAAGAAGCATGCTCAGAAACTTCCTTGTGATGTGTGAACTCAATTCACATAGTTGAACCTTACTTTTGATAGAGCAGTTTTGAAACTCTCTTTTTGTAGAATCTGCAAATGGTTATTTGGACAGCTTTGAGGCTTTCGTTGGAAACGGGAATATCTTCACGTAAAAACTAGACTGAATCATTCTCAGAAACTTCTTTGTGATGTGTGCATTCAACTCACAGAGTTGAACATTCCTTTTCATAGAGCAGTTTCGAAACAATCTTTTTGTACCATCTGCAAGTCGACATTTGGAGCGCTTTGAGGTCTTCGTTCGAAACGGGAATATCTTCACATAAAAACTAGAAAGAACCATTCTCAGAAAATTCTTTGTGATGTGTGCATTCAACTCACTGAGTTGAACCCTTCTTTTGAGAGAGTAGTTCTGAAACACTCTCTTTGTAGAATCTGCAAGTGGACTTTTTGTGTGCTTGGAGGCCTATGGTGAAAAAGGAAATATCTTAACATAAAAACTAGACAGAAGCATTCTCAGAAACTTCTTTGTGATGTGTGCATTTAACTCACAGAGTTCAACTTTCCTTTTCACAGAGCAGTTTTGAAACACTCTTTGTGTAGAGTCTGCAAGTGGACATTTGGAGTGCTTGGAGGCCTATGGTGAAAAAGGAAATATCTTCACATAAAAACTAGACAGAAGCATTCTCAGAAACTTCTTTTTGATGTGTGCACTCACCTCACAGAGATGAACCCTTCTTTTGGTAGAGCAGTTTTGTAACCCTCTTTTTGAAGCATTTGCAAGTGGATATTTGGACAGCTTTGAGGCTTTCGTTGGAACTGGAAATATCTTAACATAAAAACTAGACAGAAGCGTTCTCAGAAACTTCTTTGTGATGAGAGCATTCAACTCACAGTGTTGAAACTTTCTTTAAATGGTGCAGATTTGAAACACTCTTTTTGTAGAATTTCCAAGTGGATATTTAGACAGCTTTGAGGACTTCGCTGGAAACAGGAGTATCTTAACATAAAAACTAGGCAGAAGCATTTTCAGAAACTTCCTTGAGATGTTTGCATTGAACTCACATATTTGACCGTGACTTTTCATTGAGCAGTTTTGAAACGCTCTTTTTGTAGAATCTGCAGGTAGACATTTGGAGTGCTTTGAGGCCTACTGTCAAAAGGAAATGTCTTCACATAAAAACTAGACAGAAGTATTCTCAGAAACTTCATTGTGATGTGTGTACTCAACTCACAGAGTTGAACCTTTCTTTTGATAGAGCAGTTTTGAAACACTCTTTTTGTAGAATCTGCAAATGGTTATTTGGACATCTTTGAGGCTTTCGTTGAAAACGGGAATATCTTTGAATAAAAACTAGACAGAAGCATTCTCAGAAACTTCTTTGTGATGTGTGTATTCAACTCACAGAGCTGAACATTCCTTTTCATAGAGCAGTTTTGAAACACTCTTTTTGTAGAATCTGCAAGTCGACATTTGGAGCGCTTTGAGACCTTCGTTCGAAACGGGAATATCTTCACATAAAAACTGGAAAGAACCATTCTCAGAAACTTCTTTGTGATGTGTGTATTCAACTCACAGAGTTGAACCCTTCTTTTGAGAGAGCAGTTCTGAAACACTCTCTCTGTAGAATTTGCTGGTGGAATTTTTGTGTGTTTTGAGGCCTATGGTGAAAAAGGAAATAACATAAAAACAAGACAGAAGCATTCTCAGAAACATCTTTGCGACGTGTGCACTCAACTCACAGAGTTGAAACTTTCTTTTGATAGAGCAGTTTTGAAACACTCTTTTTGTAGAATCTGCAAGTGGATATTTGGAGCGCTTTGTGGCCTTCATTGGAAACGGGAATACCTTTACATAAAAACTAGACAGAAGCATTCTCAGAAACTTCTTTATGATGTTTGCATTTAACCCACAGAGTTCAACATTCTTTTTCATAGAGCAGTTCTGAAACATTCTTTGTGTAGAATTTGCAAGTGCACATTTGGAGCGCTTGGAGGCCTATGGTGAAAAAGGAAATATCTTCACATAAAAACTAGACAGAAGCATTCTCAGAAACTTCCTTTTGATGTGTGTACTCACCTCACAGAGATGAATCCTTTTGGTAGAGCAGTTTTGTAACCCTCTTTTTGAAGCATTTACAAGTGGATATTTGAACAGCTTTGAGGCTTTCATTGGAACCAGGAATATCCTAACATAAAAACTAGACAGAAGCCTTCTCAGAAACTTCTTTGTGATGTGTGCATTCAACTCACAGTGTTGAAACTTTCTTTAAATAGTGCAAATTTGAAACACCCTTTTTGTAGAATTTCCAAGTGGATATTTAGACAGCTTTGAGGCCTTCACAGGAAAAGGGAGTATCATAACATAAAAAGTAGGCAGAAGCATTCTCAGAAACTTTTTTGTGATGTTTGCATTCAAGTCACACAGTTGACCATTACTTTTCATTGAGCAGTTTTGAAACACTGTTTTTGTAGGATCTGCAGGTAGACATTTGGAGCATTTTGAGGCCTACTGTGAAAAGGAAATATCTTCACATAAGAACTAGACAGAAGTATTCTCAGAAACTTCATTGTGATGTGTTTACTCAACTCACAGAGTGGAACCTTTCTTTTGATACAGCAGTTTTGAAACACTCTATTTGTAGAATCTGCAAGCGGATATTTGAATCGTTTTGAGGCTTTCGTTGGAAACGGGAATATCTTCACGTAAAAACCAGACAGAAGCATTCTCAGAAACTTCTTTGTGATGTGTGTATTCAACTCACAGAGTTGAACGTTCCCTTTCATAGAGCAGTTTTGAAACATTCTTTTTGTAGAATCTACAAGTCGACATTTGGAGCGCTTTGAGGCCTTCGTTCGAAACGGGAATATCTTCACATAAAAACTATAAAGAACCATTCTCAGAACCTTTTTGTGATGTGTGCGTTCAACTCACAGAGTTGAACCCTTCTTTTGAGAGTGCAGTTCTGAAACACTCTCTTTGTACTATCTGCAAGTGGAATTTTGGTATGCTTTGAGGCCTATGGTGAAAAAGGAAATATTTTAACATGAAAACTGGACAGAAGCATTCTCAGAAACACCTTTGTGTTGTGTGCATTTAACTCACAGAGTTCAACTTTCCTTTTCATATAGCAGTTTTGAAACACACCTTGTGTAGAGTCTGCAAGTGAACATTTGGAGCGCTTGGAGGCCTACTGGGAAAAAGGAAATATCTTCACATAAAAACTAGACAGAAGCATTCTCAGAAACTTCTTTTTGATGTGTGTACTCAATTCACAGAGATGAACCTTTCTTTTGCTAGAGCAGTTTTGAAACCCTCTTTTTACATTATTTGCAAGAGGATATTTGGACAGCTTTGAGGCCTTCACTCGAAACGGGAATATCTTCACATAAAGACTAGACAGAAGCATTCTCAGAAACTTCTTTGTGATGTTCGCATTCAACTCACAGAGTTGAACGTTCCTTTTCATATAGCAGTTTTGAAGCACTCTTTTTGTAGAATATTCAAGTGGACATTTGGAGCGCTTTGAGGCCTATGGTGAAAAAGGGAACATCTTCACATAAAAACTAGACAGAAGCATTCTCAGAAACTTCTTTGTGATGTGTGTACTCAACTCACAGATTTGAACATTTCTTTTGATAGAGCAGTTTTGAAACACTCTCTTTGTAGTATCTGCAAGTGGATATTTGGACAGTTTGAGGCTTTCTTTGGAAACGGGAATATCTTCACATAAAAGCTAGACAGAAGCATTCTCAGAAACTACTTCGTGATGTTTGCATTCAACTCAGAGAGTAGAACATTGCTTTTCATGGAGCAGTTTTGAAACACTCTTTTTGTTGGATCTGCAAGTGGACATTTGGAGCGCTTGGAGGCCTATGGTGAAAAAGAAATATCTTCACATAAAAACTAGACAGAAGCCGTCTCATAAACTTCTCTTTGATGTGTGTACTCAACTCACAGAGATGAACTTTTCTTTTGCTAGAGCAGTTTTGTAATCCTCTTTTTGAAGTATTTACAAGTGGATATTTGGACAGCGTTGAGGCTTTCATTGGAAACGGGAATATCTTAACATAAAAACTAGACTGAAGCCTTCTAAGAAACTTCTTTGTGATGTGTGCATTCAACTCACACTGTTGTAACTTTCCTTAAATAGTGCAGATTTGAAACAGTATTTTTGTAGAATTTCCAAGTGGATATTTAGACAGCTTTGAGGCCTTCACTGGAAACGGGAGTATCCTCACATAAAAACTAGACAGAAGCATTATCAGAAAGTACTTTTTGATGTGTGTACTCACCTCGCAGAGATGAACTTTTCTTTTGCTAGAGCAGTTTTGAAACACTCTTTTTGCAGCATTTAAAAGTGGATATTTGGACAGCTTTGAGACTTTCATTGGAAACCACAATATCTTCCCATAAAAACTAGACAGAAGCATTCTCAGAAACTTCTTTGTGATGTGTGCATTCAACTCCCAGTGTTGAAACTTTCTTTTGATAGAGCAGATTGGAAACACTCTCTTTGTAGAATCTACAAGTGTATATTTGTACAGCCTTAAGGCTTTCGTTGGAAACGGGAATATCTTCACTTAAAAACTAGACAGAAGCATTCTCAGAAACTTCTCTTTGATGTTTCACATTCAGCTCACAGAGTTGAACATTCCTTTTCATAGAGCACTTTTGAAACACTCTTTTTGTAGTATCTGCAAGTGGGCATTTGGAGAGCTTTGAGGCCTGTGGTGAAAAAGGAAATATCTTCACATAAAAACTAGATAGAAACATTCTCAGAAACTTCTTTGTGATGTGTGCATTCAACTCACAGAGTTGAACATTCCTTTTCATAGAGCAGTTTTGAAACGCTCTTCCTGTAGAATCTGCAAGTGGACATTTGGACCACTTTGAGGCTTTCATTCAAAACGGGAATATCTTCAAATAAAACTACACAGAAGCATTCTCAGAAACTTCTCTGTGATGTGTGCATTCAACTCACAGAGTTGAACCCTTCTTTTGATACAGCAGTTTTGAAACACTCTCTTTGTAGAATCTGCAATTGGACATTTGGTGTGCTTTGAGGCCTATGGTGAAAAAGGAAATAACTTTACATAAAAACTAGACAGAAGCATTCTCAGAAACTTCTTTCTGATGTTTGCGTTTAACTCACAGAGTTGAACAGTCCTTTTCATAGAGCAGTTTGAAACACACTTTTTATAGAATCTGCATGTGGACATTTGGAGCGCTTGGAGGCCTATGATGAAAAAGGAAATATCTTCACATAAAAACTAGACAGAAGCATTCTCAGAAACTGCTTTTTGATGTGTGTACTCACCTCACAGAGATGAACATTTCTTTTTCTAGAGCAGTTTTTAAACACCCTTTTGGAAGCATTTACAAGTGGATAATTGGAGAGCTTTGAGGCTTTCGTTGGAAACCGGAATATCTTCACATAAACACTGGAACGAAGCATTCTCAGAAACTTCTTTGTGATGTGTGCATTCAACTTACAGTGTTGTAACTTTCTTTTGATAGAGTAGATTGGAAACACTCTTTTTGTAGAATTTGCAATTGGATATTTGGACAACTTTGAGACCTTCGCTGAAAACGGGTTTATCTTCACATAAAAACCAGACAGAAGCATTCTCAGAAACTTCTTTGTGATGTTTGCATTCAACTCACAGAGTTGAACATTCCTTTTCATAGAGCAGTTTTGAAACGCTCTTTTTGTAGAATTTGTAAGCGAACATTTGGTGCGATTTGAGGCCTATGGTGAAAAGAAAATATCTTCATATAAAAACTAGACAGAAGCATTGTCAGAAATAACTTTGTGATGTGTGCATTCAACACATGGCATTGAACTTTCCTTTTTCATAGAGCAGTTTTGAAACACTCTTTTTGTAGTATCTGCAAGTGGACATTTTTAGCGCTTTGAGGCCTTCGTTCGAAACGGGAATATCTTCACAGAAAAACTAGACAGAAGCATTCTCAGAAACTTTTTTGTGATGTATGCATTCAACTCACACAGTTGAACCCTTCCTTTGTTGGAGAAGTTTTGAAAAACTCTCTTTGTAGAATCTGCAAGTGGACATATAGTGTGCTTTGAGGCCTATGGTGAAAAAGGAAATATCTTCACATAAAAATTAGAAAGTAGCATTCTCAGAAACTTCTTTTTGATATTTGCATTTAACACACAGGGTTGAACATTCCTTTTCGTAGAGCAGTTTTGAAACATTCTTTTGTAGGATCTGCAATTGGACATGTTAACCCTTGGAGGCCTATGGTGAAAAAGGAAATATTTTCACATAAAAACTAGACAGAGGCATTCACAGAAACTTCTTTGATATGTGTGTACTCAACTCACAGAGATGAACCCTTCTTTTGCTAGAGCAATTTTGATACACTCTTTTCACAGCATTTACAAGTGGATATTTGGACAGCTTTGAGGATTTGTTGGAAATGGGAATGTCTTCACATAGAAACTAGACAGAAGCATTCTCCGAAAATTTCTGTGATGTGGTTACTCACCTCACAGAGGTGAACATTTCTTTAGATAGAGCAGTTTTGAAACACTCTCTTTGTAGATTCTGCAAGTGTATATTTGGACAGCTTTGTGGCTTTACTGGGAAACGGGAATATCTTCACATAAAAACAACACAGAAGCATTCTCAGAACGTTCTTTGTGATGTTTGCATTCAACTCACAGAGTTGAACATTCCTTTTAATAGAGCAGTTTTGAAACACACTTTTTGCAGAATCTGCAAGTGGACATATGGAGCGCTTTGAGGCCTATGGTGAAAACGGAAATATCTTCACATAAAAACTAGACACAAGCATTCTCAGAAACTTCTTTTTGATGTGTATACTCAACTCACAGAGTTAAACTTTATTTTGATAGAGCAGTTTTGAAACAATCTTCTTGTAGAATTTACAATTGGATATCAGGACAGCCTTGAGGCTTTCATTGGAAACAGGAATATCTTCACATATAAACTAGGCAAAAGCATTCTCAGAAACTTCATTGGGAAGTTTGCATTCAAATCACAGAGTTGAACATTTCTTTTCATAGAGCAGTTTTGAAACACTCTTTTTGTAGAATCTGCAAGTGGACATTTGGAGCGCTTTGAGGCCTATGGTGAAAAAGAAAATATCCTCATATAGAAACGAGACAGAAGCATTCTCAGAAACTTCTTCGTGATGTGTGTACTCAACTTACAGAGTTAAACTTTTCTTTTGATAGAGCAGTTTTGAAACACTCTCTTTGTAGTATGTGCAATTGGATATTTGGACAGCTTTGAATCTTTCTTTGGAAACGGGAATATCTTCACATAAAAACTAGACAGAATCATTCTCAGAAACTTCTTTGTGAAGTTTGCATTCAAATAACAGAGTTCAACATTTCTTTTAATAGAGCAGTTTTGAAACACAGTTTTTGTAGAATCTGCAAGTGGACATTTGCAGTGCTTTGAGGCCAATGGTGAAAAAAGAAATATCTTCACATAAAAACTAGACAGAAGCATTCTCAGAAACTTCTTTGTGATGTGTGCACTCAACTCACAGAGTTGAACCTTTCTTTTGATAGATCAGTTTGAAACTCTCTCTTTGTAGAATCTGTAAGTGGATATTTTGGCAGCTTTGGATCTTTCGTTGGAAACGGGAATAACTTCACATAAAAACTAGACAGAAGCATTCTCAAAAACTACTTTGTGATGTTTGCCTTCAACTCACAGAGTTGAACATTCCTTTTCATAGAGCAGTTTTGTAACACTTTTTTTGTAGAATCTGAAAGTGGATATTTGGAGCGCTTTGAGGCCTATCGTGAAAAAGGAAATATCTTCACATAAAAACTAGACAGAAGCATTCTCAGAAACTTCTTTGTTATGTGTGTACTAAACTCACAGATTTGAACCTTTTTTTTGATAGAGCATTTTTGAAACATTCTCTTTGTAGAATCTGCAAGTGGATGTTTGGAAAGCTTTCAATCCTTCGTTGGAAACGGGATTATCTTCACATAAAAACTAGACAGAAGCATTCTCAGAAACTACTTTGTTAATGTGTTCTCAACTCACAGAATTAAACCTTTCCTTTGATACAGCAGTTTTGAAACACTCTTGTTGTAAAATTTACAAGTAGTTATTAGGACAGCATTGAGGATTTCGTTGGAAACGGGAATATCTTCACATAAAACTAGACAGACGCATTCTCAGAGACTTCTTTGTGATGTCTGCATTCAACTCACAGAGTTGAAACTTTCTTTTGATAGAGCAGATAGGAAACCCTCTTTTTGCCTAATTTGCAAGTGGATATTTAGACACCTTTGAGGCCTTCGCTGGAAATGGGTATATCTTCACATAGAAACTAGACAGAAGCATTCTTAGAAACTTCTTTGTGATGCTTGCATTCAACTCACAGAGCTGAACGCTCCTTTTCATAGAGCAGTTTTGAAACACTCTTTTTGAAGAATCTGGAAGTGGAAATTTGGAGCGTTTTGAGGCCTATGGTGAAAAAGGAAATATCTTCCCATAAAAACTAGACAGAAGAATTCTCAGAAACTACTTTGTGATGTGTGTACTCAACTAACAGCATTGAATCTTTCTTTTGATACAGCAGTGTTGAAACACTCTTTTTGTAGAATCTGCAAATCGATATTTTGATAGCTTTGAGGTTTTTGCTGGAAACGTGAATATCTTCACAAAAAAACTGGACACAAGCATTCTCAGAAACTTCTTTGTGAAGCTTGCATTCAACTCACAGAGTTAAACATTCCTTTTCATAGTCCAGTTTTGAAACACTCTTTTTGTAGAATCTGCAAGTGGACATTTGGAGCGATTTGAGACCTATAGTGTAAAAGGAAATATCTTCACATAAAAACTAGACAGAAGCATTCTCAGAAACTGCTTTGTGATGTGTGTACTCAACTCACAGAGATGAACCTTTCTTTTGATAGAGCAGTTTTGAAAAACTCTTTTTGAAGAATCTGCAAGTGGATATTTGGATAGCTTTGACTCTTTAGTTGGAAACGGGAATATCTTCACATAAAAACTAGACAGAAGCATTCTCAGAAAATTCTTTGTGATGTTTGCATTCACCTCACAAAGTTGAACATTCCCTTTCATATAGCAGTTTTGAAACACTATTTTTGTAGTATCTGGAAGTGGACATTTGGAGTGATTTGAGGCCTGTGGTGAAAAAGGAAATATCTTCACATAAAAACTAGACAGAAACATTCTCAGAAACTGCTTTGTGATATGTGTACTCAACTCGCAGAGTTGAAACTTTCTTTTGATACAGCAGTTTTGAAACACTCTTTTTGTAGTATCTGCAAGTAGATATTTGGATAGCTTTTAGGATTTCGTTGGAAACGGGAATATCCTCACATAAAAACTAGACAGAAGCATTCTCAGAAACTTCTTTCTGATGTTTGCATTCAACTCACAGAGTTGAACATTCCTTTTCATAGAGCAGTTTTGAAACACTCTTTTTCTAGAATCTGCAAGCGGACATTTAGCGCGATTTGAGACCTACGGTGAAAAAGGAAATATCTTCACATAAAAACTAGACAGAAGCACTCTCAGAAACTTCTTTGTGATGTGTGTATGCAACTCACAGAGTTGAACTTTTCTTTTGATAGAGCAGTTTTGAAACACTCTTTTTGCAGGGTCTGCAAGTGGATATTTGGATAGCTTTGAGGATTTCGTTGGAAACGGGAATATCTTCACATAAAAACTAGACAGAAGCATTCTCAGAAGCTTCTTTGTGAAGTTTGCATTCACCTCACAGAGTTGAACACTCCCTTTCATCGAGCAGTTTTGTAAGCCTCTTTTTGTAGTATCTGGAAGCGAACATTTGGAGGGCTTTGAGGCCTAAGGTGAAAAAGGGAATATCTTCACATAAAAACTAGACAGAAGCATTCTCAGAAACTACTTTGTGATGTGTGTACTCAATTCTCACAGTTGAATCTTTGTTTTGATAGAGCAGTTTTGAAACACTCTTTTTGTAGAATCTGCAAGTGGATATTTGGATACCTTTGAGGCTTTCGTTGGAAACGTGAATATCTTCACATATAAACAGTACACAACCATTCTCAGAAACTTCTTTGTGATGTTTGCATACAACTCACAGAGTTGAACATTCCTTTTCATAGAGCAGATTTGAAACACTCTTTTTGTAGTATCTGGAAGTGAACATTTGGAGGGCTTTGAGGCCTAAGGTGAAAAAGGGAATATCTTCACATAAAAACTAGACAGAAGCATTCTCAGAAACTACTTTGTGATGTGTGTACTCAATTCCCACAGTTGAATCTTTGTTTTGATAGAGCAGTTTTGAAACACTCTTTTTGTAGAATCTGCAAGTGGATATTTGAATACCTTTGAGGCTTTCGTTGGAAACGTGAATATCTTCACATATAAGCAGTACACAACCATTCTCAGAAACTTCTTTGTGATGTTTGCATACAACTCACAGAGTTGAACATTCCTTTTCATAGAGCAGATTTGAAACACTCTTTTTGTAGAATCTGCAAGTGGACATTTGGAGCGATTTGAGACCTATAGTGAAAAAGGAAATATCTTCACATAAAAACTAAACAGAAGCATTCTCAGAAACTTCTTTGTGATGTGTGTACTCAACTCACAGAGTTGAAACTTTCTTTTGATACAGCAGTTTTGAAACAGTCTTTTTGTGGAATCTGCATGTGGATATTTGGATAGATTTGAGGCCTTCTTTGGAAAAGGGACTATCATCACAAAAAAACTAGACAGAAGCATTCTCAGAAACTTCTTTGGGATGTTTGCATTCAACTCACAGAGTTGAACATTCCTTTCCTGAGAGTAGCATTGAAACACTCTTTTTGTAGAATCTCCAAGTGGACATTTGGAGCGGTTTGAGACCTACGGTGAAAAAGGAAATATCTTCACATAAAAAGTAGACAGAAGTATTCTCAGAAACTACTTTTTGATGTGTGCACTAAACTCAATGAGTTAAACTTTCCTTTGATACAGCAGTTTTGAAACACTCTTCTTGTAGAATTTATAAGTGGATATTAGGAGAACATTGAGGATTTCATTGGAAACGGGATTATCTTCACATAAAACTAGACAGAAGCATTCCATGAAATTTCTTTGTGATGTGTGTACTCAACTTACAGAGTTGAAACTTTCTCTTGATACAGCAGTTTAGAAACACTCTTTTTGTAGAATCTGCAAGTGGATATTTGGATAGCTTTGAGGCTTTCGTTGGAAACGGGAATATCTTCACATAAAAACTAGACAGAAGGATTCTCAGAAACTTCTTTCTGATGCCTCCATTCAAATCACAGTGTTGAACTTTCCTTTTCATGGAGCAGTTTTGAAACACCCTTTTTGTAGAATCTGTAAGTGGAAACTTGGAGCGCTTTGAGGCCTGTGGTGAAAAAGGAAATATCTTCCCATAAAAACTAGACAGAAGAATTATCAGAAACTTCTTTGTGATGTGTGTACTCAACTCACAGAGTTGTACTTTTCTTTTGATAGAGCAGTTTTGAAACACTCTTTTTGCAGTGTCTGCAAGTGGATATTTTGTTAGCTTTGAAGATTATATTGGAAACGGGAATATCTTTACATATAAACTAGACAGAAGCATTCTCAGAAACTTCTTTGTGATGTTTGCATTCACCTCACGGAGTTGAACATTCCCTTTCATAGAGCAGTTTTGAAAAACTCTTTTTGCAGTATCTGGAAGTGGACATTTTGAGCGCTTTGAGACCTATGGTGAAAAAGGAAATATCTTCACATAAAAACTAGACAGAAGCATTCTCAGAAACTACTTTGTGATGTGTGTACTCACCTCATGTAGTTGAACCTTTGTTTTGATAAAGCAGTTTTGAGGCACTCTTTTTGTAGAATCTGCATGTGGATATTTGGATAGATTTGAGGCTTTCGTTGGAAACGGGAATATCTTCACATAAAAACTAGACAGAAGGATTCTCAGAAACTTCTTTGTGATGTTTGCATTCAACTCACAGAGTTGAACATTCCTTTTCGTAGCAGTTTTGAAGCACTCTTTTTGTAGATCTGTAAGTGGAAAATTGGAGCTCTTTGAGGCCTGTGGTGAAAAAGGAAATATCTTCACATAAAAACTAGACAGAAGCATTCTCAGAAGTTTCTTTGTGATGGGTGTACTCAACTAACAGATTTGAAACTTTCTTTTGATACAGCAGTTTAGAAACACTCATTTTATTGAATCTGCAAGTGGATATTTGGATAGCTTTGAGGCTTTCATTGGAAACGGGAATACCTTCACTTAAAAACTAGAGAGAAGCATTCTCAGAAACTACCTTGTGATGTTTGCATTCAACTCAAAGAGTTCAACATTCCTCTTGATAGAGCAGTTTGGAAACCTTCTTTTTGTATTATCTGCAGGTGGATATTTGGGCCTCTTAGAGGCATTCTTTGAAACGGGTTTTCTTCATATAAACAAGACAGAAGAATTCTCAGAATCTACTTTGTGAAGTGTGCTTTCAACTCACGGAGTTTAATCTTCCTTTCGATAGAGCAGTTTAGAAACACTCTTTTTGTGGAATTTGCAAGTGTACATTTATAGCGCTTTGAGGCCTATGTTAGAAAAGGAAATATATTCACATAAAAACTAGACAGAAGCATTCTCAGACACTAATTCGTGATGTTTGCATTCAACTCACAGATTTGTCCATTCCTCTTAATAAAGTAGTTTTGAAATACTCTTTTTGTACAATCTGCAAGTGGATATTTGGACTTCTTTGAGGCTATCATTGGAAATTGGATTTCTTCATATAAAACTAGACAGAAGAATTCGCAGAAACTTCTTTGTGAAGTGAGCATTCATCTCGCAGATATGAACCTTCCTTTCGATAGAGCAGTTTTGAAACACTCTTTTTGTTGAATTTCCAAGTGGATATTTAGAGCATTTTGAGGCCTGTGGTAGTAAAGGAAATATCTTCATAGAAAAACTAGACAGAATTTTTCTGAGAAACTGCTTTTTGATGTGTGGGTTCAACTCACAGAGTTTAACCTTTCTTCTGATAGAGTAGTTTTGAAACAATCTTTTTGTAGAATTTCCAAGTGGATATTTAGAGCGTTTGGAGGCCTATGGTAGAAAAGGAAATATCTTCATAGAAAAACTAAACAGAATCATTCTCAGAAACTACTTTGTGATTTGTGTGTTGAACTCACAGAGTTTAACATTTCTTTTGATAGAGCAGTTTTGAAACACAGTTTTTGTAGTATTTGCAAGTGCATATTTTGAGTGCTTTGTGGCCAATGGTAGAAAAGGAAATACATTCACATGAAAACTAGACAGAAGCATTCTCAGAAACTACTTTGTGATGTTTGTATTCAACTTACAAAGTTGAACGTTCCTCTTGACAGAGCAGTTTTGAAACACTCATTTTGTAGATTCTGCAAGTGGATATTTGGACCCCTTTAAGGCCTTCACTGGAAACGGGATTTCTTCATATAAAACTAGACAGAAGAATTCTCAGAAACTCTTTTGGAATGTGTGCGTTCAACACCCAGAGTTTAAACTTTCTATTGATAGAGGAGTTCTGAAACACTCTTTTTGTAGAATTTGCAAGTGTATATTTACAGCGCTTTGAGGCCTATTTAAAAAAGGAAATATCATCACATAAAAACTAGACAGAAGCATTCTCAGAAACTACTTTGTGATGTTTGCATTCAACTCCCAGAGCTGAACATTCCTCTTGATAGAGCAGTTTTGAAACACTCTTTTTGTAGAATATGGAAGTGGAAATTTGGACATCTTTGAGGCCTTCGTTGGAAATGGGATTTCTTCATATAAAATTAGACAGAAGAATTCTCAGAAACTTCTTTGTGATGTGTGCTTTCAACTCACAGAGTTGAACCTTCCTTTCGATAGAGCAGTTTTGAAACACTCGTTTTGTAGAATTTCCAAGTGGATATTTAGATCGGCTTGAGGCCTATGTTAGAAAAGTAAATATCTTCATATAAAAACTAGACAGAATGATTCTCAGAGACTACTTTATGATGTGTGCGTTCAACTCACAGAGTTTAACCTTTCTTTTGATAGAGCAGTTTTGAAACTCTCTTTTTGTAGAATTTGCAAATGTATATTTAGAGTGCTTTGAGGCCTATGTAAGAAAAGGATGTATCTTCACGTAAAAAAACAGACAGAAGCATTGTCAGAAAGTATTTTATGATGTTTGCATTCAACTCACAGAGTTGAACATTCCTCTTGATAGAGCACTTTTGAAACACTCTTTTTGTGGAATCTGCAAGTGAATATTTGGACGTTTTTGAGGCCTTCATTGGAAACGGGCTTTCTTCACATAAAACTTGACAGAAGAATTCTCAGAAACTTCTTTGTGATGTGTGCATTCAATTCACAGAGTTTAACATTTATTTTGATGGAGCAGATTTGGAACACTCTTTTTGTAGAATTTGCAAGGGTATATTTAGAGTGCTTTGAGGCCTATGGAAGAAAAGGATATATCTTCACATAAAAACCAGGCAGAAGCATTCTCAGAAACTATTTTGTGATGTTTGCATTCAACTCACAGAGTTTAATATTTCTTTTGGTAGAGCAGTTTTGAATCACAGTTTTTGTAGTATTTGCAAGTGCATATTTAGAGTGCTTTGAGGCCTATGGTAGAAGAGGAAATATCTTCACATAAAAACTAGACAGAAGAATTGTCAGAAACTACTTTGTGATGTTTGCATTCCACTAACAGATTTGAACATTCCTCTTGATAGAGCAGTTTTGAAACACTCTATTTGTAGAATCTGCATGTGAATATTTGAACCTTTTTGAGGCATTCGTTGGAAACGGGATTTCTTCGTAGACAACAAGACAGAAGAATTCTAAGAAACATTTTGTGATGTGTGCATTCAACTCACAGAGTTGAAACTTCCTTTTGATGGAGCATTTTTGAAACACTCTTTTTGTAGAATTTCCAAATGAATATTTACAGTGCTTGGAGGCCTATGGTAGAAAAGTAAATATCTTCATAGAAAAACTGGAGAGAATCATTCTCATTATCTACTTTGTGGTGTGTGCTTTCAACTCTCAGAGTTTAACCTTTCTTTTGATAGAGCAGTTTTGAGACGCTCTTTTTGTAGAATTTGCAAGTGTGTATTTAGAGGGCTTTTAGGCCTAGGGTAGAAAAGGAAATATCTTCATATAAACACAAGACAGAAGCATTCTCAGAAACTATTTTGTGATGTTTGCATTCAACTCACAGAGTTGAACATTCCTCTCGATAGAGCAGTTTTGAAACACTCTTTTTGTAGAATCTGCAAGTTGATATTTTGGCCTCTTTGAGGCATTCATTGGAAATGGGATTTCTTCATATAAAACTAGACAGAAGAATTCTCAGAAACTATTTTGTGATGTGTGCGTTTAACTCACGGAGTTTAACCTTTCTTTTGATAGAGCAGTTTTGAAACACTCTTTTTGTAGTGTTTGCAAGTGTATATATAGAGAGCTTTGAAGCCTATGTTAGAAAAGGAAATATCTTCACATAAAAACCAGGCAGAACCATTCTCAGAAACTACTTTGTGATGTTTGCATTCAACTCACAGAGTTGAACATTCCTCTTCATAGAGCAGTTTTGAAACACTATTTTGAATTATCTGCAAGTGGATATTTGGACCTCTTTGAGGCCTTCGTTGGAAACGAGATTTCTTCATATAAAACTAGACAGAAGAATTCTCAGAAACGTCTTCACGATATGTGCGTTCAACTCACAAAGTTTAACCTTTCTTTTGATAGAGCAGTTTTGAAACACTCTTTTTGTAGGATTTGCAAGTGTATATTTAGAGTGCTTTGAGGCCAATGGTAGAAAAGGAAATATCGTCACATAAAAACTAGACAGAAGCATTCTCCGAAGCTACTTCGTGATATTTGCATTCAACTCATAGAGTTGAACATTCTTCTTGATAGAGCAGTTTTGAAACACTCTTTTTGTAGAATTTGCAAGTGTATGTTTAAAATGCTTTTAGGTCTATGGTAGAAAAGGGTATATCTTCATAGAAATACTAGACAGAATAATTCTCAGAAACTATTTTGTGATGTGTGCGTTCAGCTTACAGAGTTTAACATTTCTTTTGATAGAGCAGTTTTGAAACACTCTTTGTGGAATTTGCAAGTGTATATTTAGAGCGCTTTGAGGAATATGGTAGAAAAGGAAATATCTTAACATAAAAACTAGACAGAAGGATTGTCAGAAACTACTTTGTGATATTTGCATTCAACTCATAAAGTTGAACATTCTTCTTGATAGAGCAGTTTTGAAACACTCTTTTTGTAGAATCTGCAAGTGGATGGTTGGACCTCTTTGAGGCCTTCATTGGAAACGGGATTTCTTCATATAAAACTAGATAGAAGAATTCTCAGAAACTTCTTTGTGATGTGTGCATTCAACTCACAGAGTTGAACATTCCTTTCAATAGAGCAGTTTTGAAACACTCTTTTTGTAGAATTTCCAAGTGGATATTTAGAGCGGTTTGAGGCCTATGGTTGAAAAGTAAATATCTTCATATAAAAACTAGACAGAATGATTCTCAGAAACTACTTTGTGATGTGTGCGTTCAACTCACAGAGTTTAACCTTTCTTTTGATAGAGCAGTTTTGAAACACTCTTTTTGTAGAATCTGCAAGTGGATATTTGGACCTCTTTGAGGCCTTCGTTGGAAACGGGATTTCTTCATATAAAACTAGACAGAAGAATTCTCAGAAACTTCTTTGTGATGGGTACATTGAACTCACAGAGTGGAACTCTGCTTTCGATAGAGCAGTTTTGAAACACTCTTTTTGTAGAAGTTCCAAGGGTATATTTAGAGTGCTTGGAGGCCTATGGTAGAAAAGGAAATATCTTCATAGAAAAACTAGACAGAAGCATTATCAGAAACTACTTTGTGATATTTGCATTCAACTCACAGAGCTGAGCATTCCTCCTGATAGAGCAGTTTTGAAACACTCTTTTTCTAGAATCTGCAAGTGGATATTTGGATCTCTTTGACGCCTTCATTGGAAAGGGATTTCTTCATATAAAACTAGACAGAAGAATTCTCAGAAACTTCTTTGTGATGCGTACATTGAACTCACAGAGTGGAACTCTCCTTTCGATAGAGCAGTTTTGAAACACTCTTTTTGTAGAAGTTCCAAGTGTATATTTAGAGCACTTGGAAGCCTATGGTAGAAAAGGAAATATTTTCATAGAAAAACTAGACAGAAGCAATCTCAGAAACTACTTTGTGATGTTTGCATTCAACTCAAAGAGCTGAACATTCCTCCTGATAGTGCAGTTTTGAAACACTCTTTTTGTAGAACCTGCAAGTGGATATTTCAACCTCTTTGAGGCCTTCTTTGGAAACGGGATTTCTTCATATAAAAGTAGACAGAGGAATTCTCAGAAACTTCTTTGTGATGTGTTCATTTAACTCACAGTGTTGAACCTTCCTTTCGATAGAGCAGTTTTGAAAGACTCTTTTTGTAGAAGTTCCAAGTGTATATTTAGAGGGCTTGGAGGCCTATGGTAGAAAAGGAAATATCTTCATAAAAAAACTAGACAGAAGCATTATCAGAAACTACTTTGTGATGTTTGCATTCAACTCACAGAGCTGAGCATTCCTCCTGATAGAGCAGTTTTGAAACACTCTTTTTGTTGAATCTGCAAGTGGATATTTGGATCTCTTTGACGCCTTCATTGGAAACGGAATTTCTTCATATAAAACTAGACAGAAGAATTCTCAGAAACTTCTTTGTGATGTGTGCATTGAACTCACAGAGATGAAACTTCCTTTCGATAGAGCACTTTTGAAACACTGTTTTTGAAGAAGTTCCAAGTGTATATTTAGAACTCTTTGAGGCCTATGGTAGAAAAGGAAATTCTTCATAGAAAAACTAGACAGAATCATTCTCAGAAACTACTTTGTGACATGTGCGTTCAAATCACGGAGCTTAACATTTCCTTTGATACAGCAGTTTTGAAACACTATTTTTGCAGAATTTGCAAGTGTTTACTTAGAGTGCTTTGGGGCCTATGGTTTTTTTTTTTTCATTCATTCCAAATTGCTTTATTTTGTGATTAAAGTAGATAATATAGCTGTAAGTCTGTTCAGGATCACAGTCATAACTATCTTTTTTTTTGCCTATATATGGGCACACATTTGTACAGCTGTGTATGTGATTCACTTATATATATTGCCTTGCTTGGTGACATTGCAAGGATTTTTTTTTATTATACTTTAAGTTTTAGGGTACATGTGCACATTGTGCAGGTTAGTTACATATGTATACATGTGCCATGCTGGTGCGCCGCACCCACTAAGTTGTCATCTAGCATTAGGTATATCTCCCGATGCTATCCCTCCCCCCTACCCCCACCCCACAACAGTCCCCAGAGTGCGATATTCCCCTTCCCGTGTCCATGTGATCTCATTGTTCAATTCCCACCTATGAGTGAGAATATGCGGTGTTTGGTTTTTTGTTCTTGCGATAGTTTACTGAGAATGATGATTTCCAATTTCATCCATGTCCCTACAAAGGACATGAACTCATCATTTTTTATGGCTGCATAGTATTCCATGGTGTATATGTGCCACATTTTCTTAATCCAGTCTATCATTGTTGGACATTTGGGTTGGTTCCAAGTCTTTGCTATTGTGAATAATGCCGCAATAAACATACATGTGCATGTGTCTTTATAGCAGCATGATTTATAGTCATTTGGGTATATACCCAGTAATGGGATGGCTGGGTCAAATGGTATTTCCAGTTCTAGATCCCTGAGGAATCGCCACGATGACTTCCACAATGGTTGAACTAGTTTACAGTCCCACCAACAGCGTAAAAGTGTTCCTATTTCGCCACATCCTCTCCAGCACCTGTTGTTTCCTGACTTTTGAATGATTGCCATTCTAACTGGTGTGAGGTGGTATCTCATTGTGGTTTTGATTTGCATTTCTCTGATGGCCAGTGATGATGAGCATTTTTTTCATGTGTTTTTTGGCTGCATAAATGTCTTCTTTTGAGAAGTGTCTGTTCATGTCCTTCGCCCACTTTTTGATGGGGTTGTTTTTTTTTTCTTGTAAATTTGTTTGAGTTCATTGTAGATTCTGGATATTAGCTCTTTGTCAGATGAGTAGGTTGCAAAAATTTTCTCCCATTTTGTAGGTGGCTTGTTCACTCTGATACTAGTTTCTTTTGCTGTGCAGAAGCTCTTAAGTTTAATTAGATCCCATTTGTCAATTTTGGCTTTTCTTGCCATTGCTATTGGTGTTTTAGACATGAAGTCCTTGCCCATGCCTATGTCCTGAATGGTAATGCCTAAGTTTTCTTCTAGGGTTTTTATGGTTTTAGGTATAATGTTTAAGTCTTTAATCCATTTTGAATTGATTTTTGTATAAGGTGTAAGGAAGGGATCCAGTTTCAGCTTTCTCCATATGGCTAGCCAGTTTTCCCAGCACCATTTATTAAATAGGGAATCCTTTCCCCATTGCTTGTTTTTCTCAGGTTTGTCAAAGATCAGATAGTTGTAGATATGTGGCATTATTTCTGAAGGCTCTGTTCTGTTCCATTGATCTATATCTCTGTTTTGGTACCAGTACCATGCTGTTTTGGTTACTGTAGCCTTGTAGTATAGTTTGAAGTCAGGTAGTGTGATGCCTCCAGCTTTGTTCTTTTGGCTTAGGATTGACTTGGAGATGCGGGCTCTTTTTTGGTTCCATATGAACTTTAAAGTAGTTTTTTTGAGGCCAGCATCATTCTGATAGTAAAGCCAGGCAGAGGCACAACAGAAAAAGAGAATTTTAGACCAATATCCTTGATGAACATTGATGGAAAAATCCTCAATAAAATACTGGCAAAACGAATCCAGCAGCACATCAAAAAGCTTATCCACCATGATCAAGTGGGCTTCATCCCTGGGATGCAAGGCTGGTTCAATATATGCAAATCAATAAATGTAATCCAGCATATAAACAGAGCCAAAGAGAAAAACCACATGATTATCACAATAGATGCAGAAAAAGCCTTTGAAAAAATTCAACAACCCTTCATGCTAAAAACTCTCAATAGATTAGGTATTGATGGGATGTATTTCAAAATAATAAGAGCTATCTATGACAAACCCACAGCCAATATCATACTGAATGGGCAAAAACTGGAAGCATTCCCTTTGAAAACTGGCACAAGACAGGGATGCCCTCTCTCACCACTCCTATTCAACATAGTGTTGGAAGTTCTGGCCAGGGCAATTAGGCAGGGGAAGGAAATAAAGGGTATTCAATTAGGAAAAGAGGAAGTCAAATTGTCCCTGTTTGCAGACGACATGATTGTATATCTGGGGCCTATGGTTGAAAGGGAAATTTCTTCACATAAAAAATAGACAGAAGCATTCTCAGAAACTATTTTGTGATATTTGCATTCAACTCACAAAGTTGAAAATTCTTCATGATAGAGCAGATTTGACACACTATTTTTGTAGAATCTGCAAGTGGACAATTGGAGCGATTTGGGACCTATGGTGAAAAAGGAAATATCTTCACACAAAAAGTAGACAGAATCATTCTCAGAAACTACTTTGTGATGTGTGTACTCAACACACAGAGTTAAAACTTTCCTTTGATACAGCAGATTTGAAACACTCTTCTTGTAGAATTTACAAGTGGATATAAGGACGGCATTGAGGATTTCGTTGGAAAGGGGAATATCTTCACATAAAACTAGACAGAAGCATTCTCAGAAACTTCTTTATGATGTGTGCATTCAACTCAGAGAGTTGAAACTTTCTTTTGATAGAGCAGATTGGAAAAACTCTTTTGTACAATTTGCAAGTGGATACTTGGACAGCTTTGAGGCCTTCGCTGGAAACGGGTATATCTTCACATAAAAACTAGACCAAAGCATTCTCAGAAACTTCTTTGTGATGCTTGCATTCAACTCACAGAGTGGAACATTCCTGTTCATAAAGCAGCTTTGAAACCGTCTTTTTGTAGAATCTGTAAGAGGAAAATTGGAGCGCCATGAGGCCTATGGTGAAAAAGGAAATATCTTCCCATAAAAAATAGACAGAAGAATTCTCAGAAACTACTATGTGATGTGTGTACTCAACTCACAGATTTGAACTCTTCTTTTGATAGAGCAGTTTTAAAACACTCTTTTGTAGAATTTGCCAGGGGATAATTGGATAGCTTTGAGGATTTCATTGTAAACGGGAATATCTTCACATAAAAACTAGACAGAAGCATTTGCAGAAAATACTTTGTGATGTTTGCATTCAACTCACAGAGCAGAATATTCCCTTTCATGGAGCAGTTTTGAAACACTCTTTTTGAAGTAACTGGAAGTGGACATTTGGAGCGCTTTCACACCTATGGTGAAAAAGGAAATATTTTCATATAAAACTAGACAAAAGCATTATCAGAAACTTCTTTGTGATGTGTGTACTCAACTCACAGAGTTGAACATTTCTTTTGATGCAGCAGTTTTGAAACACTCTTTTTGTAGAACCTGCAAGTGGATATATGGAGAGCTTAGAGGCTTTCGTTGGAAACGGAAATATCTTCATATACAATTTAGACAGAAGCATTCTCAGAAACTTCTTTGTGATGTTTGCATTCAAGTCACAGAGTTGAACATTCCCTTTCATAGAGCAGGTTGGAAACATTCTTTTTGTAGATCTGTAAGTTGAAACTTGGAGCACTTTGTGGCCTATGGTGAAAAAGGAAATATCTTCACATAAAAAGCAGACAGAAACATTCTTAGAAACTTCTTTGTGATGTTTGCATTCAACTCACAGAGTTGAACACTCCCTTTCATAGAGCAGTTTTGAAACACTCTTTTTGCAGAATCTGCAAGTGGACGTTTGGAGTGATTTGAGACCTATGGTGAAAAAGGAAATATCTTCACACAAAACGTACACAGAAGCATTCTCAGAAACTAATTTGTAATGTGTTTACTCAACTCACAGAGTTAAAACTTTCATTTGATACAGCAGTTTTGAAAAACCCTTCTTGTAGAATTTACATGTGGATATTAAGACAGCATTGAGGATTTCGCTGGAAATGGCAATATCTTCACATAAAACTAGACAGAAGCATTCTTAGAAAGTTCTTAGTGATGTGTGCATTCAACTCACAGAGTTGAAACTTTCTTTTGATAGAGCAGATTGGAAACACCATTTTTTAGAATTTGCAAGTGGATATTTGGAAATCTTTGAGGCCTTGGCTGGAAACGGGTATATCTTCACATAAAAACTAGACAGAAGCATTCTCAGAAACTTCTTTGTGATGTTTGCATTGAACTCACAGAGTTGAACACTCCCTTTCATAGAGCAGTTTTGAAACACTCTATTTGTAGTATTTGCAAGTGGATATTTGGGTAGATTTGAGGCTTTCACTGGAAACGGGAATATCTTCACATAAAAATTAGACAGATGCATTCTCAGAAACTTCTTTGTGATGTGTATACTCAACTCACAGAGTTGAAACTTTCTTTTGATAGAGAAGATTGGAAACAGTCTTTTTGTGGAATTTGCAAGTGGATATTTGGACGGCTTTGTGTACTTCGCTGGAAACGGGTATATCTTCACATAAAAACTAGACAGAAGCATTCTCAGAAACTACATTGTGATGCTTGCATTCAACACACAGAGTTGAACATTCCTTTTCATATAGCAGTTTTGAAACATTCTTTTTGTAGAATCTCTAATTGGAAACTTGGAGCGCTTTGAGGCCTATGGTGAAAAAGGAAATATCTTCCCATAAAAAAGAGACAGAAGAATTCTCATAAACTTCTCAGTGAGGTGTGTACTCATCTCACTGAGTTGAATTTTTCTTTCGATAAAGCAGTTTTGAAACACTCTTTTTGTAGAATCTGCAAGTGGATATTTGGATAAATTTGAGGCCTTCACTGGAAACGGGAATATCTTCACATAAAAAGTATACGGAAGCATTACCAGAAATTTCTTAGTGATATTTCCATTCAACTCACAGAGATGAATATTCCCTTTCACAGAGCAGTATTGAAACATTCTTTCTGTAGAATCCGTAAGTAGATATTTGGATAGATTTGAGGCTTTCATTGAAAACGGGAATATCTTCACTTAAAAACGAGACAGATGCATACTCAGAAACTTCTTTGTGAGGTTTGCATTCAACTCACAGATTTCAACATTCTGTTTCATAGATAAGTTTAGAAACGCTCTTTTTGTAGTATCTGGAAGTGGACATTTGGAGTGCTTTGAGGCCTATGGTGAAAAAGGAAATAGCTTCACATAAAAACTAGAAAGAAGCATTCTCAGAAACTTCTATGTTATGCTTCCATTCAGTTCAAAGAATTGAACATTCCTTTTCATAGAGCACTTTTGAAACACTCTTTGAAGAATCTGTAAGTGGAATCTTGGAGCGATTTGAGGCCTATGCTGAAAAAGGAAATATCTTTTTTTTTTTTTTAATTATACTTTAAGTTTTAGGGTACATGTGCACATTGTGCAGGTTAGTTACATATGTATACATGTGCCATGCTGGTGCGCTGCACCCACTAACTCGTCATCTAGCATTAGGTATATCTCCCAATGCTATCCCTCCCCCCTCCCCCCTCCCCACCACAGTCCCCAGAGTGTGATATTCCCCTTCCTGTGTCCATGTGATCTCATTGTTCAATTCCCACCTATGAGTGAGAATATGCGGTGTTTGGCTTTTTGTTCTTGCGATAGTTTACTGAGAATGATGGTTTCCAGTTTCATCCATGTCCCTACAAAGGACATGAACTCATCATTTTTTATGGCTGCATAGTATTCCATGGTGTATATGTGCCACATTTTCTTAATCCAGTCTATCACTGTTGCACATTTGGGTTGGTTCCAAGTCTTTGCTATTGTGAATAATGCCGCAATAAACATACGTGTGCATGTGTCTTTACAGTAGCATGATTTATAGTCATTTGGGTATATACCCAGTAATGGGATGGCTGGGTCAAATGGTATTTCTAGCTCTAGATCCCTGAGGAATCGCCACACTGACTTCCACAATGGTTGAACTAGCTTACAGTCCCACCAACAGTGTAAAAGTGTTCCTATTTCTCCACATCCTCTCCAGCACCTGTTGTTTCCTGACTTTTTAATGATGCCATTCTAACTGGTGTGAGATGATATCTCATAGTGGTTTTGATTTGCATTTCTCTGATGGCCAGTGATGCAACTTCAGCAAAGTCTCAGGATACAAAATCAATGTACAAAAATCACAAGCATTCCTATACACCAACAACAGACAAACAGAGAGCCAAATCATGAGTGAACTCCCATTCACAATTGCTTCAAAGAGAATAAAATACCTAGGAATCCAACTTACAAGGGATGTGAAGGACCTCTTCAAGGAGAACTACAAACCACTGCTCAAGGAAATAAAAGAGCATACAAACAAAGGGAAGAACATTCCATGCTCATGGGTAGGAAGAATCAATATCGTGAAAATGGCCATACTGCCCAAGGTAATTTACAGATTCAATGCCATCCCCATCGAGATACCAATGACTTTCTTCACAGAATTGGAAAAAACTACTTTAAAGTTCATATAGAACCAAAAAAGAGCCCGCATTGCCAAGTCAATCCTAAGCCAAAAGAACAAAGCTGGAGGCATCACACTACCTGACTTCAAACTATACTACAAGGCTACAGTAACCAAAACAGCATGGTACTGGTACCAAAACAGAGATATAGATCAATGGAACAGAACAGAGCCCTCAGAAATAATGCCAGTTACCTACAACTATCTGATCTTTGACAAACCTGAGAAAAACAAGCAATGGGGAAAGGATTCCCTATTTAATAAATGGTGCTGGGAAAACTGGCTAGCCATATGGAGAAAGCTGAAACTGGATCCCTTCCTTACACCTTATACAAAAATCAATTCAAGATGGATTAAAGATTTAAATGTTAGACCTAAAACCATAAAAACCCTAGAAGAAAACCTAGGCATTACCATTCAGGACATAGGCGTGGGCAAGGACTTCATGTCCAAAACACCAAAAGCAATGGCAACAAAAGCCAAAATTGACAAATGGGATCTAATTAAACTAAAGAGCTTCTGCACAGCAAAAGAAACTACCATCAGAGTGAATAGGCAACCTACAACATGGGAGAAAATTTTTGCAACCTACTCATCTGACAAAGGGCTAATATCCAGAATCTACAATGAACTCAAACAAATTTACAAGAAAAAAACAAACAACCCCATCAAAAAGTGGGCAAAGGACATGAACAGACACTTCTCAAAAGAAGACATTTATGCACCCAAGAAACACATGAAAAAATGCTCAAAAGGAAATATCTTAACATAAAAACTAGACAGAAGAATTCTCAGAAACTTCTTTGTGATGTGTGTACTCAACTCACGCAGTTGAACCTTTCTTCTGATACAGCAGTTTTGAAATACTCTTTTTGTAGTGTCTGCAAGTGTCTATTTTTATTGCTTTGAGGATTTCATTGGAAACAGGAATATCTTCACATAAAAACTAGACAGAAGCATATTCAGAAACTTCTTTGTGAGGTTGGCATTCACCTCACTGAGTTGGACACATCCTTTCATAAAGCAGTTTTGAAACACTCTTTTTGTAGTAACTGGAAGTGGACATTTGGAGCGCTTTGAGGCCTACGGTGAAAAAGGAAATATCTTACCATAAAAACTAGACAGAAGCATTTTCAGAAACTTGTTTGTGATGTTTGTACTCAACTCACAGAGTTGAACCTTTCTTTTGATACAGCAGTTTTGAAACACTCTTTTTGTATAATCTGCAAGTGGATATTTGTATAGCTTTGAGGCTTTCTTTGGAAACGGGAATATCTTCACATAAAAACTAGACAGAAGCATTATCAGAAACTTCTTTGTGATGTTTGCTTTCAACTCACCGAGTTGAACATTCCATTTCATAGAACAATTTTCAAATACTCTTTTTGTAGTATCTGGAAGTGGACATTTGGAACGCTTTGAGGCCAATGGTGAAAATGGAAATATCTTCACATAAAATCTAGACAGAGGCATTCTCAGAAACTTCTTTGTGATGTTTGCATTCAACTGACAGAGTTGAACATTAATTTTCATAGAGCAGTTTGAAACACTCTTTTTGTACAATCTTCAAGTGGACATTTGGAGCGATTTGAGACCTATGGTGAAAAAGGAAATATCTTCACATAAAAAGTAGACAGAAGCATTCTCAGAAAATTTTGTGATGGGTGTGCTCAACTCACAGAGTTAAACCTTTCCTTTGATACAGCAGTATTGAAACAGTCTTCTTCTAGAATTTACAAGTGGATATTTGGACAGCTTTGAGGATTTCGTTGGAAAGGGGATTATTTTCATAGAAAACTAGATAGAAGCATTCTCAGAAACTTCTTTGTGATGTTTACATTCAACTCACAGAGTTGAAAATTTCTTTTGATAGAGCAGATTGGAAACACACTTTTTGTAGAATTTGCAAGTGGATATTTGGACAACTTTGAGTCCTTCACTGGAAACGGGAATATTTTCACATAAAAACTAGACAGAAGCATTCTCAGAAACTTCTTTGTGATGTTTGCATTCAACTCACAGAGTTGAACGTTCCCTTTCATAGAGCAGTTTTGAAACACTCTTTTTGTAGAATCTGCAAGTGGATATTTGGATTGTTTTGAGGCTTTCTTTGGAAACGGGAATATCTTCACATAAAAACTAGACAGAAGCATTCTCAGAAACTTCTTTGTGATGTTTGCATTCAACTCAAAAAGTTGAACATTCCTTTTCATAGTGCAGTTTTGAAACACTCTTTTTGTAGAATCTGCAAGTGGACATATGGATGGATTTGAGACCTATGGTGAAAAGTGAAATATCTTCCCATAAAAAGTAGACAGAATCATTCTCAGAAACTACTTTGTGATGTGTGTACTTAAGTCACAGAGGTAAACCTTTCCTTTGATCCAGCATTTTTGAAACACTCCTCTTGTAGGATTTACACGTGGATATTAGGACAGCATTGAGGATTTCTTTGGAAATGGGATTATCTTCATATAAAACTGGACAGAAGCATTCTCAGAAACTTCTTTCTGATGTATGCATTAAACTCACAGAGACGAAACTCTCTTTTGATAGAGCAGTATTGAAACACTCTTTTTGTAGTATCTGCAAGTGGATATTTGGATAGCTTTGAGGATTTCGTTGGAAACGGGAATATCTTCACATAAAAACTAGACAGAAGCATTATCAAAAACTTCTTTTTGATGCTTGTATTCAACTGACAGAGTTGAACATTCTTTTACATAGAGAAGTTTTGAAACACTGTTTTTGAAGAATCGGTAAGTGGAAACTTGGAGCGCTTTGAGGCCCATTGTGAAAAAGGAAATATCTTCCCATAAAAACTAGACAGAAGATTTCTCAGAAATTTCTTTGTGATGTGTGTACTCAACTTACAGAGTTGAACTTTTCTTTTGATAGAGCAGTTTTGAAACACCCATTTTGTAGAGTCTGCAAGTGGATATTTAGATAGCTTTGAGGATTTCGTTAGAAACGGGGATATCTTCACATAAAAACTAGACAGAAGCATTATCAGAAACTTATTTTTGATGTTTGCATTCAACTCACAGAGTTGAACATTGCCTTTCATAGAGTAGTATTGAAACACACTTTTGGTAGTATCTGCAAGCGGACATTTTTAGCGCTTTGAGGCTTTCGTTGGAAATGGGAATATCTTCAAATAAAAACGAGACTGAAGCATTCTCAGAAACATCTTTGAGATGATTGCAATCAACTCACAGAGTTAAACATTCCTCTTCATAGAGTATTTTTGAAACACTGTTTTTGTAGAATCTGCAAGTGGACATTAGGAGAGATTTGAGACCTATGGGGAAAAAGGAAATATCCTCACATAAAAAGTAGGCAGAAGTATTCTCAGAAACTACTTTGTGATGTGTGTACTCAACTCACAGAGTTAAACCTTTCCTTTGATACAGCAGGTTTGAAACACTCTTTTTGTAGAATTTACAAGTGGATATTAGGACAGCATTGAGGATTCCATTGTAAACGGGAATATCTTCACATAAAACTAGACTGAAGCATTCTCAGAAACTTCTTTGTGATGTATGCATTCAACTCACAGAGTTGAAACTTTCTTTTGATAGAGCAGATTGGAAACACTCTGTTTGTAGAATTTGCAAGAGGATATTTGGACAGCTTTGAGACCTTCCCTGGAAACGGGTATATCTTCACATAAAAACAAGACAGAAGCGTTCTCAGAAACTTTGTGTGATGCTTGTATTCAACTCACAGAGTTTAATATTCCTTTTCAAAGAGCAGTTTTGAAACACTCTTTTTGTAGAATCTGTAAGAGGAAACTTGGAGGGCTTTGAGGCCAAAGGTGAAAAAGGAAATATCTTCCCATAAAAACTAGACAGAGGAATTCTCAGAAACTCATTTGTGATGTGTGTACTCAACTCACAGATTTGAAGTTTTCTTTTGATAGAGCAGTTATGAAACACTGTTTTTATAGAAACTGCAAGTGGATATTTGTATAGCTTTGAGGATTTCGTTGGAAAAGGGAATATCTTCACAAGAAAACTACACATAAGTATTCTCAGAAACTTCCTTGTGATGTTTGCATTCAATTCACCGTGTTGAACATTCCCTTTCATAGAGCGGTTTTGAAACACTTTTTGTAGTATCTGGAAGTGCACATTTGGAGCGATTTGAGGCCTATGTAGAAAAAACAAATATCTTCACATAAAAACTAGACAGAAGCATTCGCAAAAACTTCTTTGTGATGTGTGTACTCAACTCACAGAGTTGAACATTTCCTTTGATACAGCAGTTTTGAAACACTCTTTTGCAGTATCTGGAAGTAGCCATTTGGAGCGCTTTGGGACCTATGGTGAAAAAGGAATTATCTTCACATAAAAGCTAGACAGAAGAATTCTCAGAAACTTTTGTGATGTGTGTACTCAGCTCACAGGGTTGAACCTTTCTTTTGATACAGTAGTTTTGAAACACTCTTTTTGTAGGATCTGCAAGTGGATTTTTAGATTGCTTTGAGGCCTTCGTTGTAAACGGGAATATCTTCACATAAGAACTAGACCGAAGAATTCTCAGAAAATTTTTGTGATGTTTGCATTCAAGTCACAGAGTTGAACATTCCTTTTCATAGAGCAGTTTTGAAACACTCTTTTTGTAGAATCTGAAATGGGACATTTAGCGTGATTTGAAACCTATGGTGAAAAAGGAAATATCTTCACATAAAAAGTAGACAGAAGAATTCTCAGAAACTAATTTCTGATGTGTGTACTCAGCTCAAAGAGTTAAACCTGTCCTTTGATACAGCAGCTTTGAAGCACTCTTCTTGTAGAATTTACAAGTGCATATTAGGACAGCATTGAGGATTTTGTTGGAAACGGGAATATCTTCACATAAAACTAGACAGAAGCATTCTCAAAAACTTCTTTGGGATTTGTGTCTTCACTTCACAGAGTTGAAACTTTCTTTTGATAGAGCAGATTGGAAACACTCTTTTGTAGAATTTGCAAGTGGATATTTGGACAGCTTTGAGACCTTCGCTGGAAACGGGTATATTTCCACATAAAAACTAGACAGAAGCATTCTCAGAAACTTCTTTGTGATGCTTGCATTCAACTGATAAGTTTAAACATTCCTTTTTGTAGAGCAGTTTTGAAACACTCTTTTTGAAGAATCTGTAAGAGGAAAATTGGAGCGCTTTGAGGCCTAAGGTGAAAAAGGAAGTATCTTCCCATAAAAGCTAGACAGAGGAATTCTCACAAAATCATTTGTGATGTGTGTACTCAACTCACAGAGTTGAACTTTCCTTTTGATAGGGGAGTTTTGAAACACTGTTTTTGTAGAAACTGCAAGTGGATATTTGTATATCTTTGAGGATTTCATTGTAAACGGATATATCTTCACATAAAAACTAGAGAGAAGCATTCTCAGAAACTTCTTTGTGATGCTTTCATTCAACTCACAGAGGTGAACATTCCCTTTCATAGAGCAGTTTTGAAACACTCTTTTTGTAGTATCTGGAAGTGATCATTTGGAGCACTTTGAGGTCTATAGTGAAAAAGGGAATATCTTCACATAAAAACTAGACAGAAGCATTCTCAAAACCTTCTTTGTGATATGTGTACTTAACTCACAGAGTTGAACATTTCTTTTGATACAGCGGTTTTTAAACACTCTTTTTGTAGAATCTGCCAGTGGATATTTGGATAGATTTCAGGATTTCATTGGAAACGGGAATATCTTCCCATAAAAACTAGACAGAAGCATTCTCAGAAACTTCTTTGTGATGTTTGCATTCAACTCACAAAGTTGAAAAATCCTTTTAATAGAGCAGTTTTGAAACACTCTTTTTGAAGTATCTGTAAGTGGAAACTCAGAGCACTTTGTGGCCTATGTTGAAATTGGAAATATCTTCCCATAAATAATAGACGAAAAATTCCCAGAAACTTCTTTGTGATGTGTGTACTCAACTCACAGAGTTGACCTTTTCATAGAGCAGTTTTGAAACACTCTTTTTGTAGAGTCTGCAATTGGATATTAATATATCATTGAGGATTTCGTTGGAAACGGGAATATCTTCACATAAAAACTAGAGAGAAGCATTCTCAGAAACTTCTGTGTGATGTTTTCATTCAACTCACAGAGTTGAAGATTCCGTTTCATAGAGCAGATTTGAAAAACTCTTTTTGTAGTATCTGGAAGCGTTCATTTGGAGCACTTTTAGGCCTATGGTGAAAAAGGAAATATCTTCACATAAAAAGTACACAGAAGCATTCTCAGAAACTAATTTGTGATGTCTGTACTCAACCAACAGAGTTGAACCTTTCCTTTGATACAGCAGTTTTGAAACACTCTTCTTGTAGAATTTAAAGTGGATATTAGGACAGCATTGAAGATTTCATTGGAAACGTTAATATCTTCACATAAAACTATACCGAAGCATTCTCAGACACTTCTTTGTGATGTGTGCATTCAACTCACAGAGCTGAAACTTTCTTTTCATAGAGCAGATTGGAAACACTCTTTTTGTAGAATTTGCAAGTGGATATTTGGACAGCTTTGAGGCATTTGCTGGAAAAGGGTATATCTTCACATAAAAACTAGACAGAAGCTTTCTCAGAAACTTCTTTGTGAGGCTTGCATGCAACTCACAGATTTGGACATTCCTTTTCATAGAGCAGTTTTGAAAACTCTCTTTTTGAAGAATCTGTATGTGGAAACTTGGAGTGCTTTGAGGCCTATGGTGAAAAAGGAGATATCTTCCCATAAAAACTACACAGAAGAATTCTCAGAAACTTCTTTGTGATGTGGGTACTCAACACACAGAGTTGAACATTTCTTTTTTTAGAGCAGTTTTGAAACACTCTATTTGCAGAGTCTGCTAGTGGATATTTGGATAGCTTTGAGGATTTCATTGGAAACGGGAATATCTTCACATAAAAACTAGACAGAAGCATTCTCAGAAACTTCTTTGTGATGCTTGCATTCAACTCAGAGAGTTGAACATTACTTTTCATAGAACAGTTCTAAAATCCTCTTTTTGAAGAATCTGTAAGTGGCAACTTGGAGCGCTTTGAGGTCTAGGCTGAAAAAGGAAATATATTTACATAAAAACTAGACAGAAGTATTCTAAGAAACTTCTTTGTGATGTTTCCATTCAACTAACGGAGTTGAACATTCCTTTTCATAGAGCAGTTTTGAAACACTCTTTTTGTAGAATCTGTAATTGGAAACTTGGAGCGCTTTGAGGTCTAAGGTGAAAAACGAAATATCTTCCCATAAAAACCATACAGAAGAATTCTCAGAAACTTCTTTGTGATGTGTGTACTCAACTCAGAGAGTTGAACTTTTCTTTCGATGGAGTAGTTTTGAAATACTCTTTTTGTAAAGTCTGCTAGTGGATATTTGGATACCTTTTAGGATTTCTTTGGAAACGGGGATGTCTTCTCATAAAAACTAGACAGAAGCATTCTCAGAAACTTCTCTGGGAGGTTTACATTCAACAAATAGAGTTGAACATTCCCTTTCATAGAGCAGTTTTGAAACACTCTTTTTGTAGTATCTGGAAGTGGACATTTGGAGCGCTTTGAGGCCTATGGTGAAAAAGGTGATATCTTCACATAAAAATTAGACAGAAGCATTCTCAGAAACTTGTTTGACGTGTGTGTACTCAGCTCACAGAGTTGAACTTTTCTTTTGATACAGCAGTTTTGAAACACTCTTTTTGTAGAATCTGCAAGTGGATATTTGAATAACTTTGAAGCTTTCGTTGGAAACGGGAGTATCTTCACATAAAATGTAGACAGAAGCATTCTCAGAAACTTCTTTGTGATGCTCGCATTTAACTAACAGAGTTGAACATTCCTTTTCATAGAGCAGTTTTGAAACACTCTTTTTGAAAAATCTGTAGGTGGAAACTTGGAGCGTTTTGAGGCCTATGGTGCAAAAGGAAATATCTTACCATAAAAACTAAACAGAAGAATTCTCAGAAACTTATTTTAGATGTGTGTACCAAACTCAAAAAGTTGAACTTTTCTTTTTATAGAGCAGTTTTGGAACAGTCTTTTTGCACAATCTGCAAGTGTATATTTTGATAGTTTTGAGGATTTCGTTGTAAATGGAAATATCTCCACGTAAAAACCAGACAGAAGCATTCTCAGAAATTACTTAGTGATGTTTGAATTCAACTCACCGAGTTGAACATTCCCTTTCATATAGCACTTTTGAAACACTCTTTTTGTAGTATCTGGAAGTGGTCATTTGGAGCGCTTTTGAGGCCTGTGGTGAAAAAGGGAATATCTTCCCATAAAAACTAGACAGAAGCATTCTCAGAAACTTTTTTGTGATGTGTGTACTCATCTCACAGAGTTGAACCTTCCTTTTGATACAGCAGTTATGAAACACTCTTTTTGAAGAATCTGCAAGTGGATATTTGTATAGATTTGAGGCTTTCATTGAAAATGGGGATATCTTCACATAAAAACTAGACAGAAGCATTCTCGGAAATTTCTTTGTGATGCTTGCATTCAACACACGGAGTTAAACACTCGTTTTCATAGAGCAGTTTTGAAACACTCTTTCTGAAGAATCTGTAGGTGGAAACTTGAAGCGCTTTGAGGCCTATGGTGGAAAAGAAAATATCTTACCATAAAAACTAGACAGATGAATTCTCAGAAACTTCTTTGTGATGTGTGTACTCAACTCACAGAGTTGAACGTTTCTTTTGATAGAGGAGTTTTGAAACACTCTTTTTGTAGACTCTGCAAGTGGATATGTGGATTGGTATAAGGATTTGGCCGGAAACGGGAATATCCTCACTTAAAAACTAGATAGAAGCATTCTCAAAAACTTCTTTTTGACATTTGCATTCAACTCACAGAGTTGAACATTTCCTTTCATAGAGCAGTTTTGAAAAACTCTTTTTGTAGAATCTGGAAGTAGACATTTGGAGCGATTTGAGACCTGTGGTGAAAAAGGAAACATCTTCACATAAAATGAAGACAGAAGGAGTCTCAGAAACTACTTTGTGATGCGTGTACTCAAATCACAGTGTTAAACATTTCTTTTGATACAGCAGTTTTGAAACACTCATTTTATTGAATCCGCAAGGGGATATTTTGACAGATTTGAGACCTTCGCTGGAAATGGTTATATCTTCACATAAAAACTAGACAGAAGCATTCTCAGAAACTTCTTTGTGATGTTTGAATTCAAGTCACAGATTTAAACATTCCCTTTCATAGAGCAGTTTTGAAACACTCTTTTTGTAGTATCTGGAACTGGACATTTTGAGCGCTTTGAGTCCTACGGTGAAAAAAAAAGTCTTCACATAAAAACTAGATAGGAGCATTCTCAGAAACTTCTTTGTGATGTGTGTACTCAACTCACAGTGTTGAAACTTACTTTTGATATAGCAGTTTTGAAACACTCCTTTTGTAGAATCTGCAAGTGGATATTTGGATAGTTTTGAGGCTTTCGTTGGAAACGGGAATATCTTCATATAAATCTAGAAAGAAGCATTCTAGGAAACTTCCTTGTGATGTTTGCATTCAGTTCACAGAGTTGAACACTCCTTTTCATAGAGCAGTTTTGAAACACTGTTTTTCAAGAATCTGCACGTGGACATTTGGAGCAATTTGAGATCTTTGGTGAAAAAGGAAATATCTTCACATAAAAAGCAGACAGAAGAATTCTCAGAAACTTCTTTGTGATGTGTGCACTCAACTCACAGAGATGAATTTTTCTTTTGATAGAGCAGATTTGAAACACTCTTTTTGTAGAATCTGCAAGTGGATATTTGGATAGCTTTGAGGATTTCGTTGGAAGCGATAATATCTTCTTATAAAATCTAGACAGAAGCATTCTCAGAAACTCCTTTGTGATGTGTGCACTCAACTCACAGAGATGAATTTTTCTTTTGATAGAGCAGATTTGCAACACTCTTTTTGTAGAATCTGCAAGTGGATATTTGGATAGCTTTGAGGATTTCATTGGAAGCGATAATATCTTCTTATAAAATCTAGACAGAAGCATTCTCAGAAACTTCTATATGATGTTTGCATTCATCCAACAGAGATGAACATTCCCTTTCATAGGGCAATTTTGAAACACTCTTTTGTAGTGTATGGAAGTGGACATTTTGAGCGCTTTGAGGCGTATGGTGAAAAACGAAATATTTTCACATAAAAACTAGACAGGAGCATTCTCAGAAACTCCTTTGTGATGTGTGTACTCAACTCACAGAGTTGAACCTTTCTTTTGATACAGTAGTTTTGAAACACTCTTTTTGTAGAATTTGCAAGTGGATATTTGGATAGCTTTGTGCATTTCATTGGAAATGGGAATATCTTTACAGAAAAACTAGTGAGAGTCATATGCAGAAACATCTTTGTGATGTTTGCATTCTACTCACAGAGTTGAAGATTCCTTTTCATAGAGCAGTTTTGAAACACTTTTTTTGAAGGATCTTCAAGTGGATATTTTAAGCGATTTGAGACCTATGGTGAAAAAGGAAATATCTTCACATAAAAACAGACAGAAACATTCTCTTAAAATGCTTTGTGATGTGTGTACTCAACTCACAGCATTAAACCTTTCCTTTGACACAGCAGTTTTGGAACACTCTTCTTGTAGAATTTAGAAGTGGATATTAGGACAGCATTGAGGATTGCGTTGGAAACGGGAATATCTTCACATAAAACTAGACAGAAGCATTCTCAGAAACTACTTTGTGATGTGTGCATTCAACTTGAAGAGCTGAAACTTTCTTTTGATAGAGTAGATTGGAAACACTCTTTTTGTAGAATTTGCAAGTGGATCTTTGGACAGCTTTGAGGCCTTCACTGGAAACGTGTATATCGTCACATAAAAACTAGATAGAAGCATTCTCAGAAATTTCTTTGTGTTGCTTGCATTCAACTCATAGTGTTGAACATTCCTTTTCATAGAGCAGTTTTGAAACACTCTTTTTGTAGGATCTGTAAGTGGAAACTTGGAGCGCTTTGAGGCCTATGGTGAAAAAGGTAACTAGACAGAAGAATTCTCAGAAACTTTTTTGTGATGTGTGTACTCAACTCACAGAGTTGAACTTTTCTTTTGATAGAGCAGTTTTGAAACACTATTTTTGTAGGATCTGCAAGTGGGTATTTGGATAGCTTTGAGGATTTTGTTGGAAATGGGAATATCTTCACATAAAAACTAGGCAGAAGCATTTTCAGAAACTTCTTTGCGATGTTTGCATTCTACTCACAGAGTTGAACGTTCCTTTTCATAGAGCAGTTTTGTGACACTCTTTTTGTAGAATCTGCAAGTGGATATTTGGAGCGATTTGAGACATATGGTGAAAAAGGAAATATCTTCACATAAAAAGTAGACAGAAGAATTCTCAGAAACTACTTTGTGATGTGTATACTCAACTGACAGAGTTAAACCTTTCCTTTGATACAGCAGTTTTGAAACACTCTTCTTGTAGAATTTACAAGTGGATATAAGGACACCATTGAGGATTTCGTTGGAAACGGGAATATCTTCACATAAAACTAGACAGAAGTGTTCTCAGAAAATTCTTTGTTATTTGTGCATTCAACTAACAGAGTTGAAACATTCTTTTCATAGAGCAGATTGGGAACACTTTTTGTAGAATTTGCAAGGGAATATTTGGGCAGCTTTGAGGCCTTCACTGGTAATGAGTATATCTTTCCGTAAAAGCTAGACAGAAGCATTCTCAGAAACTTCTTTTTGATGCTTGCATTCAACTCACATAGTTGAACATTTCTTTTCATAGAGCAGTTTTGAAACACTCTTTTTGTAGTATCTGTAAGTGGAAACTAGGAGTGTATTGAGGCCTATGGTGAAAAAGGAAATATCTTCCCATAAATAATAGACAGAATAATTCTCAGAAACTACTTTGTGATGTGTGTACTGAACTCACACTGTTGAACTTTTCTTTTGATAGAGCAGTTTTGAAGCACTCTTTTTGTAGAATCTGCAAGTGGATATTTTGATAGCTTTGAGGATTTCGTTTGAAACGGGAATATCTTCACATAAAAATTAGACAGAAGCATTGTCAGAAACTTCTTTAAGAAGATTGCATTCAACTCACGTAGTTGAACATTCCTTTTCATAGAGAAGTTTGGAAACACCCTTTTTGTAGAATCTGTAGGTGGAAACTTGGAGCGCTTTGAGAGTTAGGGTGAAAATGGAAATATCTTCCCATAAAAACTAGGAAGAAGAATTCTCAGAAACTTCTTTGGGATGTGTGTACTCAACTCACAGAGTTGAAATTTTCTTTTGATATGGCAGGTTTGTAACACTCTTTTTGTAGAATCTGCAAGGGGATATTTGGATAGCTTTGAGGATTTCGTAGCAAACACGAATATCTTCACATAAAAACTAGACAGAAGCATTCTCAGAAAATTCTTTGTGAAGTTTCCATTCAAGCCACAGATTTGAACATTCCCTTTCATAGAGAAGTTTTGAAACATTTTTCTTATAGTATCTAGAAGTGGATATTTGGAGCGCTTTGAGGCCTACGGTGAAAAAGGAACTATCTTCCCATAAAAACTGGACAGAAGCATTCTCAGAAACTTGTTTGTGATGTGTATAATCAACTAACAGAGTTGAACCTTTCTTTTGATAGAGCAGTTTTGAAACACTCTTTTTGTAGAATCTGCAAGTGGATATTTGGAGAACATTGAGGATATCGTTGAAAACCGGAATATCTTCATATAAAATCTAGACGGAAGCATTCTCAGAACCTTCTTTGTGATGTTTGCATTCAACTCACAGAGTTGAACATTCCCTTTCATAGAGCAGGTTTGAAACACTCTTTTTGTAGTATCTGGAAGTGGACATTTGGAGCGCTTTGAGGCCTATGGTGAAAAAGGCAATATTTTCACATGAAAAGCAGACAGAAACATTCTCAGAAACTGCTTTGTGATGTGTGCCCTCAACTCACAGAGTTAAACCTTTCCTTTGATACACCAGTTTTTGAACACTCTTCTTGTAGTATTTACAAGTGGATATTAGGACAGGATTGAGGATTTCATTGGAAATGGGAATATCTTCACATAAAACTAGAAAGAAGCATTCTCAGAAACTTCTTTGTGATGTGTGCATTCAACCCACAGAGTTATAACTTTCTTTTCATATAGCAGATAGGAAACACTCTTTTTGTAGAATTTGCAAGTGTATATTTGGACAGCTTTGAGACCTTCGCTGGAAACGGGTGTATCTTCACATAAAAACTAGACAGAAGAATTCTCAGAAACTTCCCTGTGTTGCTTGCATTCAACTCACAGAGTTGAATATTCCTTTTCATAGAGCAGTTTTGAAACACAATTTTTCTAGGATCTGTAAGTGGAAACTTGGAACGCTTTGAGGCCTATGGTGAAAAGGAAACTAGACAGAAGAATTCTCAGAAACTTATTTGTGATTTGTGTACTCAGCTCACAGAGTTGAACTTTTCTTTTCATAGAACAGTTTTGAAACACTCTTTTTTTAGAATCTGCAAGTGGATATTTGGATAGCTTTGAGGATTTCATTGTAAACGGGAATATCTTCACATAAAAACTAGACAGAAGCATTCTCAGAAACTTCTTTGTGATGTGTGAACTCAGCTAAAGAAGTTGAACCTATCTTTTGATAGAGCAGTTTTGAAACACTCTTTGTAGGATCTGCAAGTGGATATTTGGATAGCTTTGAGGGTTTCGTTTGAAACGGGAATATCTTCATATAAAATCTAGACAGAAGCATACTCAGAAACTTCTTTGTGATGTTTGCATTGAACTCACAGAGTTGAACATTCGCTTTCATTGAGCAGTTTTGAAACACTCTTTTTCTAGTATCTGGAAGTGGACATTTGGAACGCTTTGAGGCCTATGGTGAAAAACCAAATATCTTCACATAAAAACTAGAGAGAAGCATTCTCGGAAACTTCTTTGTGATGCTTGCATTCAACTCACAGAGTTGAACATTCCTTTTCATAGAGCAGTTTTGAAACACTCTTTTAAAAGTATCTGCACGTGGATATTTGGAGCGATTTGAGACCTATGGTGAAAAAGGAAATATCTCCACATTAAAAGCAGACAGAAACATTCTCAGAAACTGCTTTGTGATGTGTGTACTCAACTCACAGATATGAATTTTTCTTTTGATAGGGCAGTTTTGAAACACTCTTTTTGTAGAATCTGCAAGTGGATATTTGGATAGCTTTGAGGGTTTCGTTGGAAGCGGGAATATCTTCTCATAAAATCTAGACAGAAGCATTCTCAGAAACTTCTATATGATGTTGGCATTCAAGTCACAGAGATCAACATTCCCTTTCAAATGGTAGTTTTGAAACAGTCTTTTGTAGTATCTGGTAGTGGACATTTTGAACACTTTGAGGCCTACGGTGAAAAACGAAATATTTTCACATAAATACTAGACAGGAGCATTCTCAGAAACTGCTTTGTGATGTGTGTACTCAACTCACAGGGTTGAACCTTTCTTTTGATATAGCAGTTTTGAAACACTCTTTTTGTAGAATCTGCAAGTGGATATTTGGATAGCTCTGTTCATTTCATTAGAAACGGGAATATCTTTACAGAAAAATTAGAGAGAGTGATACGCAGAAACATCTTTGTGATGTTTGCATTCAACTGACAGAGTTGAACATTCCTTTTCAAAGAGCACTTTTGAAACACTCTTTCTGAAGCATCTGAAAGTGGATATTTTAAGCGATTTGAGATCTATGGTGAAAAAGATATTATCTACACATAGAAACAGACAGAAACATTCACTTAAACTTCTTTGTGATGTGTGTAATCAACTCACAGAGTTAAACATTTCCTGTGATAGAGCTGTTTTGAAACACTCTTCTTGTAGAATTTACCAGTGGATATGAGGACAGCATTAAGGATTTCGTTGGAAATGGGAATATCTTCACATAAAACTAGACAGAAGCATTCTCAGAAACTACTTTGTGATGTGTGCATTCAACTCACAGAGTTGAAATTTTCTTTTCATTAGAGTAGATTGGAAACACTCTTTTTGTAGAATTTACAAGTGGATATTTGGACAGCTTTGAGACCTTCACTGGAAACGGGTATATCTTCACATAAAAACCAGACAGAAGCATTCTCAGAAACTTCTTTGTGTTGCTTGCATTCAACTCACAGTGTTTAACACTGCTTTTCATAGAGCAGTTTTGAAACACTCTTTTTGTAGGATCTGTAAGTGGAAACTTGGAGCGCTTTGAGGACTATGGTGAAAAATGAAACTAGACAGAAGAATTCTCAGAAACTTTTTTGTGATGTGTGTACTCAACTCACAGAGTTGAACTTTTCTTTTGATTGAGCAGTTTTGAAACACTGTTTTTGTAGGATCTGCAAGTGGTTATTTGGATAGCTTTGAGGATTTCGTTGGAAAAGGGAATATCTTCACATAAAAACTAGACAGAAGCATTCTCAGAAACTACTTTGTGATGTTTCCATTCAAGTCACAGAGTTGAACATTCCTCTTCATAGAGCAGTTTTGAAACAATCTTTTTGTAGTATCTGGAAGTGGACATTTGGAGCGCTTTGAGGCCTATGTTGAAAAAGGAAATATCTTCCCATGAAAACTAGACAGAAGCATTCTCAGAAACCTGTTTGTTATGTGTGTACACAACTCACAGAGTTTAACCTTTCTTTTGATAGAGCAGTTTTGAAGCACTCTTTTTGTAGAATCTGCAAGTGGATATTTTGATAGCTTTGAGGATTTCGTTGTAAACGGGAATATCTTCATATAAAAACTAGACAGAAGCTTTCCCAGAAACTTCTTTGTGATGATTCCATTCAAGTCATAGTGTTGAACATTCCCTTTTGTAGAGCAGTTTCCATACACTCTCTTTGTAGTATCTGGAAGTGGACACTTGGAGTGCTTTGAGGCCAATGGTGAAAAAGGAAATATCTTCCCATAAAAATTAGACAGAAGCATTCTCACAAACCTGTTTGTGATGTGTGTACTCAACTCACAGAGCTGAACCTTTCTTTTGATAGAACAGTTTTGAAACACTCTTTTTGTAAAATCTGCAACTGGATATTTGTATAGCTTTGAGGATTTCGTTGGAAACGGGAATATCTTCATATAAAATCTAGACAGAAGCTTTCTCAGAAACTTGTTTGTGATGTTTGCATTCAAGTCACAGAGTTGAACATTCCCTTTCATTGAGCAGTTTTGAAACACTCTTTTTGTAGTATCTGGAAGTGGACATTTGGAGCGCTTTGAGGCCTATGGTGAAAAACCAAATATCTTCACATTAAAACTAGACAGGAGCATTGTCAGAAACTCCTTTGTGATGTGTGTACTCAACTCACAGAGTTGAACCTTTCTTTTGATACAGCAGGTTTGAAACACCCCTTTTGTAGAATCTGCAAGTGGATATTTGGTTAGCTTTGAGGCTTTCATTGGAAACGGGAATATCTTCACATAAAAACTAGAGAGAAGTATTCTCGGAAACTTCTTTGTGATGTTCGCATTCAACTCACAGAGTTCAACATTCCCTTTCATAGAGCACTTTGGAACACTCTTTTTGAAGAATCTGCACGTGGACATTTGGAGTGATTTGAGACCTATGGTGAAAAAGGAAATATCTTCACATACAAAGCAGACAGAAAGATTCTCAGAAACTTCTTTTTGATGTGTGTACTCATCTCACAAAGTTGAACCTTTCTTTTGATACAGCAGTCTTGAAACACTCCTTTTGTAGAATCTGCAAGTGGATATTTGGATAGCTTTGAGACCTTCGCTGGAAACGGGTACATCTTCACATAAAAACTGTACAGAAGCATTCTCAGAAACTTCTTTGTGTTGCTTGCATTCACCTCAAAGAGTTGAACATTCCTTTTCTTAGAAAAGTTATGAAACACTCTTTTTGTAGGATCTGTAAGTGGAAACTTGGAGCGCTTTGTGGCCTATGGTGAAAAAGGAAACTTGCAGAGGAATTCTCAGAAACTTCTTTTTTATGTGTGTACTCAACTCACAGAGTTGAACATTTCTTTTTGTAGAGCAGTTCTGAAGCACTCTTTTTTTAAAATCTGCAGTGAGTATTTGGATAGCTTTGAGAATTTCGTTGTAAACAGGAATATCTTCACCTACAAACGAGACAGAGGCATTCTCAGAAAATTCTTTGTGATGTTTGCATTCAAGTCAGAGTTCGACATTCCTTTTCATAGAGCGTTTTTGAAACACTCTTTTTGTAGGATGTGTACGTGGATGTTTGAATAGCTTTGAGGATTTCGCTGTAAACGGGAATATCTTCATATAAAAACTGGACAGAAGCATTCTCAGAACTTCTTTGTGATGTTTGCATTCAAGTCACAGAGTTGAACATTCCCTCTTATTGAGCAGGTTTGAAACACTCTTTTTGAGTAATCTGCATGTGGACATTTGGAACAATTTGAGACGTATGGTGAAAAAGGAAATATCTTCACATAAAAATCAGACAGAAACATTCTCAGAAACTGCTTTGTGATGTGTGTACTCAACTCACAGAGTTAAACCTTTCTTTTGATAAAGCAGTTTTGAAACACTCTTCTTGTAGAATTTACAAGTAGATAATAAGACAGCATTGAAGATTTCATTGGAGACGGAATGTCTTCACATAAAAGTAGACAGAAGCATTCTCAGAAACTACTTTGTGATGTGTGCATTCTACTCACAGAGTTGAAACTTTCTTTTTATTGAGCAGATTCGAAACACTCTTTTTGTAGAATTTGCAAGTGGATATTGGACAGATTTGAGACCTTCGCTGGAAAAGGGTATATCTTCACATAAAACCTAGACACAAGCATTCTCAGAAACTTCTTTGTGTTGCTTGCATTCAACTCACAGATTTGAACATTCCTTTTCATAGACTAGTTTTGAAACACTCTCATTGTAGGATCGGTAAGTGGAAACTTGGAGCGCTTTGAGGCCTATGGTGAAAACGGAAACTAGACAGAAGAATTCTCAGAAACTTCCATGGGATGTGTGTACTCAACTCACACAGTTGAACTTTTCTTTTGATAGAGCAGTTTTGAAACACTCTTAATGTAGAATCTGCATGTGGATATTAGGATAGCTTTGAGGATTTCATTGGTAACGGGAATATCTTCACATAAAAACTATACAGAAGCATTCTCAGAAACTTCTTTTTGATGCTTGCACTCAACTCACAGAGTTGAACATACCTTTTCATAGAGCAGTTTTGAAAGACTCTTTTTGTAGAATCTGTAGGTGGAAACTTGGAGCAATTTGGGGCCTATGGTGAAAATGGACATATCTTCCCATAAAAAATTGGCAGAAGAATCTTCAGAAACTTCTCTGGGATGTGTGTACTCAACTCAGAGAGTTGAATTTTTCTTTTGATAGAGCAGTTTTGAAACACCCTTTTTGTAGAATCTGCAAGTGGATATTTGGATAGCTTTGAGACTTTCGTTGGAAACGGGAATATCTTCACATAAAAACTAGACAGAAGCATTCTCAGAAACTTCTTCGTGATGTTTGCATTCAAGTCACAGAGTTGAACATTCCCTTTCATAGAGTAGTTTAGAAATACTCTTTTTGTAGTATCTGGAAGTGGACATTTGGGGCGCTTTGAAGCCTATGCTGAAAAAGGAAATATCTTCCCATAAAAACTAGACGGAAGCATTCTCAAAAACTTGTTTGTGATGTGTGTACTCAACTAACAGGGGTGAACCTTCCTTTTGATGGAGCAGTTTTGAAACACTCTTTTTGTAGAATCTGTCAGTGGATATTTGGATAGCTTTGATGATTTCTTTGGAAACGGGAATATCTTCATATACAATCCAGACAGAAGCATTCTCAGAAACTTCTCTGTGATGTTTTCATTGAAATCACAGAGTTGAACATTCCTTTGCATAGAGCAGCTTTGAAACACTCTTTTTGAAGTATCTGCACGTGGACATATGCAGTGATTTGAGACCTATGGTGAAAAAGGAAATATCTTCACATAAAAAGGAGACAGAAACATTCTCAGAAACTGCTTTGTGATGTGTTTACTCAACTCACTGTGTTAAAACTTTCCTTTCATACAGCAGTTTTGAAACACTCTTCTTGTAGAATTTACAAGTGGATATTAGGAGAGCATTGAAGATTTCCTTCGATACGGGAATATCTCCACATAAAACTAGACAGAAGCATTCTCAGAAACTTCTTTGTGTTGTGTGCATTCAACTCACAGAGTTGAAACTTTCTTTTGATAGAGCAGATTCGAATCACTCTTTTTGTAGAATTTGCAAGTAGATATTTGAACAGCTTTGAGACCTTTGCTGGAAACGGGTATATCCTCACATAAAAACTAGACAGAAGCATTCTCAGAAACTTCTTTGTGTTGCTTGCATTCAACTCGCAGATTTGAACATTTCTTCTCATACAGCAGTCTTAAAACACTCTTTTTGTAGGGTCTTTAAGTGGAAACTTGGAGTTCTTTGAGGCCTATGGTGAAAAAGGAAACTAGACAGAATAATTCTCAAAAACTTGTTTGTGATGTGTGTAATCCACTAACAGAGTTAACCTTTCTTTTGATAGAGCAGTTTTGAAACACACTTTTTGTTGAATCTGCAAGTGGATATTTGTATAGTTTTGAAGATTTCGTTGTAAACAGAAATATCTTCCCATAAAAAGTAAACAGAAGCATTCTCAGAAACTTGTTTCTGATGTGTGTACTCAACTAACAGAGTTGAATCTTTCTTTTGATAGAGCAGTTTTGAAACAGTCTTTTTGTAGAATCTGTAAGTGGATATTTGGATAGATTTGAGGATTTTATTAGAAACGGGAATATCTTCATACAAAATCTAGACAGAAACATTCTCAGAAACTTATTTGTGAGGTTTGCATTCAACTCACAGCGTTCAACGTTCCCTTTCATTGAGCAGTTTTGAAACACTCTTTTTGTAGTATCTGGAAGTGGACATTTGGAGCGCTTAGAGGCCTATGGTGAAAAACCAAATATCTTCACATAAAAACTATACAGGAGCATTCTGAGAAACTTCTTTGTGATGTCTGTACTCAACTCACAGAGTTGAACCTTTCTTTTCATACAGCAGTTTTGAAACCCTCCTTTTGTAGAATCTGCAAGTGGATATTTGCATCGCTTTAAGGCTTTTGTTGGAAACGTGAATATCTTCACTTAATGAAAAAATGCTCATCATCACTGGCCATCAGAGAAATGCAAATCAAAACCACAATGAGATACCATCTCACACCATTTAGAATGGCAATCATTCAAAAGTCAGGAAACAACAGGTGCTGGAGAGGATGTGGAGAAATAGGAACACTTTTACAGTGTTGGTGGGACTGTAAGCTAGTTCAACCATTGTGGAAGTCAGTGTGGCGATTCCTCAGGGTTCTAGAACTAGAAATACCATTTGACCCAGCCATCCCATTACTGGGTATATACCCAAATGACTATAAATCATGCTGCTATAAAGACACATGCACCCGTATGTTTATTGCGGCATTATTCACAATAGCAAAGACTTGGAACCAACCCAAATGTCCAACAATGATAGACTGGATTAAGAAAATGTGGCACATATACACCATGGAATACTATGCAGACATAAAAATGATGAGTTCGTGTCCTTTGTAGGGACATGGATGAAACTGGAAATCATCATTCTCAGTAAACTATCACAAGAACAAAAAACCAAACACGGCATATTCTCACTCAGGTGGGAATTGAACAATGAGATCACATGGACACAGGAAGGGGAATATCACACTCTGGGGACTGTGGTGGGGTGGTGGGAGGGGGGAGGGATAGCATCGGGAGATATACCTAATGCTAGATGACGAGTTAGTGGGTGCAGCGCACCAGCATGGCACATGTATACATATGTAACTAACCTGCACAATGTGCACATATACCCTAAAACTTAAAGTATAATAAATAAATAAATAAATAAATAAATAAATAAAAATTAGAGAGAATTCTCGGAAACTTCTTTGTGTTGTTTGCATTCAACTCGCAGAGTTGAACATTCCTTTTCATAGAGCAGTTTTGAAACACTCTTTTTCAAGAATCTACACGTGGACATTTGGAGTGATTTGAGACCTATGAAGAAAAAGGAAATATCTTCACATAAAAAGCAGACACAAACATTCTCAGAAACTACTTTGCGATATGTGTACTCAACTCACAGAGTTAAAAACACTCTTCTTGTAGAATTTACAACTGGATATTAAGACAGCATTGAAGATATCGTTGGAAACGGGAATATCTTCACATAAAATTAGACAGAAGCAGTCTCAGAAACTTCTTTGTGATGTGTGCATTCATCTCACAGAGTGGAAACTTTCTTTCAATAGAGCAGATTGGAAACACTCTTTTTGTAGTATTTGCCAGTGGATATTTGCACAGCTTTGTGACCTTCGCTGAAACGAGTATATCTTCACATAAAAGCTAGACAGAAGCATTCTCTGAAACTTCATTGTGATGCTTGCATTCAACTCACATTGTTGAACATTCCTTTTCATAGAGCAGTTTTTAAACACTCTCTTTCTTGAATCAGTAAGTGGCAAATAGGAGCACTTTGAGGCCTATGGTGAAAAAGGGAACATCTTCTCATAAAAACTAGAGAGAAGAATTCTGAGAAACTCCTTTGTGACGTGTATACTCAACTCACAGAGTTTTACTTTGCTTTTGATAGAGTAGTTTTGAAACACTCTTATTGTAGAATCTGCAAGTGGATATTTGGATAGCTTTGAGGATTTCGTTGGAAACGGGAATATCTTCACATAAAAACTAGACAGAAGCATTCTCAGAAACGTCTTTGTGATGTTTGCATTCAAGTCACAGAGTTGAACATTCCCTTTCATAGAGCAGTTTTGAAATACTCTTTTTGTAGTATCTGGAAGTCTACATTTGAGGCGCTTTGAAGCCTATGGTGAAAAAGGAAATATCTTCCCATAAAAACTAGACAGAAGCATTCTCAGAAACTTGTTTGTGATGTGTGTTCTCAATAAACAGGGTTGAACCTTTCTTTTGATAGAGCAGTTTTGAAACACTGTTTTTGTAGTATCTGCAAATGGATATTTGGATAGCTTTGAGGATTTCACTGGAAACGGGAATATCTTCATATAAAATCTAGACAGAAGCATTCTCAGAAACTTCTTTGTGATGTTTGCATTCAACTCACAGAGTTGAACATTCCCATTCATTGAGCAGTTTGGAAACACTCTTTCTGCAGTATCTGGAAGTGGATATTTGGATCGCTTTGAGGCCTATGGTGAAAAACCAAATATCTTCACATAAAAACTACACAGGAGCATTCTCAGAAACTTCTTTGTGATGTGTGTACTCAACTCACAGAGTTGAACCTTTCTTTTGATACAGCACATTTAAAGCACTCCTTTTGTAGAATCTGCAAGTGGATATTTGGATAGCTTTGAGTCTTTCGTTGGAAAAGGGGATATCTTCACATAAAACTAGAGAGAAGAACTCCTGGTAAAATCTTTGTGATGTTTGCATTCAACTCACAGAGTTGAACATTCCTTTCCATAGAGCAGTTTTGAAACACTGTTTTTGAAGAATCTGCACGTGGACATTTGTAGTGATATGAGACCTATGGTGAAAAAGGAAATATCTTCCCATAAAAAGCAGACAGGAACATTCTCAGAAACTTCTTTGTGATGCGTGTACTCAACTAACAGAGTTGAAACTTTCTTTTGATAAAGCAGTTTGAAACACTCTTTTATTGAATCCGCAAGGGGATATTTGTATAGCATTGAGGCTTTCGTTGGAAACGGGAATATCTTCACATAAAAAGTAGACAGAAGCATTCTCAGAAACTTGTTTGTGATGCTTGCATTCAACTTAAAGAGTTAAATATTCCTTTTCATAGAGCAGTTATGAAACACTCTTTTTCTAGAATCTGTAGGTGGAAACTTGGAGCGCTTTGAGGCCTATGGTCAAAATGGAAATATCTTCCCATAAAAAATAGGAAGAAGAATTCTCAGAAACTTTGTTGGGTTGTGTGTACTCAACTCACAGAGTTGAACTTTTCTTTTCATAGAGCAGTTTTGAAACACTCTTTTTGTAGAATCTGCAAGTGGATATTTGGATACCTTTGAGGATTTCGTTGGAAACAGGAATATCTTCACATAAAATCAAGAAAGAAGCATTCTCAGAAACTTCTTTGTGATGTTTGCATTCAACTCACAGAGTTTAACATTCCCTTTCATTGAGCAGATTTGAAACACTCTTTTTGTACTATCTGGAAGAGGACATTTGGAGCGCTTTGAGGCCTATGGTGAAAAAGGAAATATCTTCCCATAAAAACTAGACAGAAGCATTCTCAGAAACTTGTTTGTGATGTGTGCACTCAACTAACAGAGTTGAACCTTTCTTTTGATACAGCAGTTTTGAAACTCTTTTTGTAGAATCTGCAAGGGGATATTTGTATAGCTTTGAGGATTTCGTTGGAAACCGGAATATCTTCATTTAAAATCTAGACAGAAGCCTTCTCAGAAACTCCTTTGTGATGTGTGCATTCAACGCACATAGTTGAACATTCCCTTTCATTGAGCAGTTTTGAAACTCTCTTTTTGAAGTGTCTGCAAGTGGACATGGGGCGTTTAGAGGCCTATGGTGAAAAAGGAAATATCTTATCACAAAAACTAGACAGAAGCATTCTCAGAAACATTTTTGCGAGGTGTGTACTCGACTAACAGGTTTGAACCTTTCTTTTGATAGAGCAGTTTTGAAACACTATTTTTGTAGAATCTGCAAGTGGATATTTCATAGCTTTGAAGTTTTCATTGGAAACGGTAATATCTTCATATATAATCTAGACTGAAGCATTCTCTGAAACTTCTTTGTGATGTTTGCATTCAACACAGAGAGTTGAACATTTAGTTTCATTGAGCAGTTTTGAAACACTGTTTTTGTAGTATCTGGAAGTGGACATTTTAGTGCTTTGAGGCGTACAGTGAAAAACCAAATATCTTCACCTAAAAAATAGACAGGAGCATTATCAGAAACTTCTTTACGATGTGTGTACTCAACTAAAAGTGTTGAACCTTTCTTTTGATACAGGAGTTTGAAACACTCTTTTATTGTATCCGCAAAGAGATATTTGGATAGCTTTGAGGCATTTGTTGGAAACGGGAATATCTTCACATAAAAACTAGACGGAAGCATTTTCAGAAACTTCTTTGTTATGCTTGCATTCAACTCACAGAGTTAAACATTCCTTTTCATAGAGCAGTAATGAAACACTCTTTTTGTAGAGAATCTGTAGGTGGAACTTGGAGCACTTTGAGGCCTATAGTGAAAATGGAAATATCTTCCCTTAAAAAATAGGCAGAAGAATTCTCAGTAACTTTTCTGGGTTGTGTGTACTCAAATCACAGAGGTGAACTTTTCTTTTGATAGAGCAGTTCCGAAACACTCTTTTTGTAGAATTTGCAAGTGGGTATTTGGATAGCTTTGAGGATTTCGTTGGAAACAGGAATATCTTCATATAAAATCTAGACAGAAGCATTCTCAGAAACTTATTTGTGATGTGTGCATTCAACTCACATAGTTGAACATTCCCTTTCCTTGAGCAGTTTTGAAACTCTCTTTTTGTATTGTCTGCAAGTGGACATTTGGGGCGCTTTGAGGCCTATGGTGAAAAAGGAAATATCTTTCCACAAAAACTAGACAGAAGCATTCTCAGAAACATGTTTGCGATGTGTGTACTCAACTAACAGAGTTGAACCTTTCTTTTGATAGAGCAGTTTTGATACACTGTTTTTGTAGAATCTGCAAGTGGATATTTGGATAGATTTGAGGAGTTCATTGGAAACGGGAATATCTTCATATAAAAAGTAGACAGCAGCATTCTCAGAAACTTCTTTGTGATGTTTGCATTCATCTCACAGAGTTGAACATTCCCTTCTATATAGCAGTTTTGAAGCACTCTTTTTGTAGTATATGGTAGGGGACATTTGGAGAGCTTTGAGGCCTATGGTGAAAAACAAAATATCTTCACATAAAAACCAGACAGGAACATTCTCAGAAACTTCTCTGTGATGTGTGAACTCAACTCCCAAAACTGCACCTTTCTTTTGATACAGCAGCTTTGAAACACTCCTTTTCAGACTCTGCAAGTGGATATTTGGGTAGCTTTGAGACCTTCGCTGGATACGGGTATATCTTCAAATAAAAACAAGACAGAAGGATGCTCAGAAACTTCTTTGCGTTGCTTCCATTCAACTCACAGGGTTGAACATTCTCTTTCATAGAACAGTTTTGAAACACTCTTTTTGTAGGATCCGTAAGTGGAAAATTGGAGCGCTTTGAAGCCTATGGAGAAAAAGGAAACTGGACAGAGGAATTCTCAGAAACTTCATTATGATGAGTGTACTCTACTCACACAGTTGAACTTTTCTTTTCATAGAGCAGTTTTGAAACACTCTTTTTGAAGAATCTGCAAGTGGATATTAGGATAGATTTGAGGATTTCGTTGTAAACGGGAACATCTTTACATAAAAACTAGACAGGAGCATTCTCCGAAACTTCTTTGTGATGTTTCCATTCAAGTCACAGAGTTGAACATTCCCTCTCATAGAGCAGTTTTGAAACACTCTTTTTGTGGTATCTGGAAGTGGACATTTAGAGTGCTTTGTGGCCTATGGTGAAAAAGAAAATATCTTCCCATAAAAACTAGACAGAAGTATTCTCAGAAACTTCCTTGTGATGTCTGTGCTCAACTAAGAGAATTAAACGTTTCTTTTGATAGAGCAGTTTTGAAACACTCTATTTGTAGAATCTGCATGTGGATATTTGGATAGCTTTGAGGAATTCATTGGAAACGGGAATATCTTCATATAAAATCTATACAGAAGCATTCTCAGAAACTTATTTCTGATGTTTGCATTCAACTCACAGAGTTGAACATTCCCTTTCATTGAGCAGTTTTGAAACACTATTTTGGAGGGTCTGGAAGTGGACATTTGGAGCGGTTTGAGGCCTATGGTGAAAAACCAAATATCTTCACATAAAAACTAGACAGGAACATTCTCAGAAACTTATTTGTGATGTGTGAACTCAACTCACAGAGTTGAACCTTTCGTTTGATACAGCAGTTTTGAAACACTCCTTTTGTAGTATCTGCAAGTGGATATTTGGATAGCTTTGAGACCTTTGCTGGAAACGGGGATATCTTCACATAAAAACTAGACAGAAGCATTCTGAGAAACTTCTTTGTGTTGCCTGCATTCAACTCACAGAGTTGAACATTCCCTTTCATAGAGCAGTTTTGAAACACGTTTTTTGTAGGATCTGTAAGTGGAAAATTGGTGCGTTTTGAGACCTACGGAGAAAAAGGAAACTAGACAGAGGAATTCTCAGAAACTTCTTTGTGATGTGTGTACTCAACACACAGAGATGAACTTTTTATTGATAGAGCAGTTTTGAAACACTCTTTTTGTAGAATCTGAAAGTGGATATTTGGAAAGCTTTAAGGATTTCGTTGTAAGTGGGATTATCTTCACATAAAAACTAGACAGAAGCATTCTCAGAGACATCTTTGTGAAGTTTGCATTCAAGTCACAGAGTTGAACATTCCCTTTCTTAGAGCAGTTTTGAAACACTCTTTTTGTTGTATATGGAAGTGGACATTTGGAGCGCTTTGACGCCTATGGTGAAAAAGGAAATATTTTCACATAAAACCTATACAGAAGCATTCACAAAATCTTCTTTGTGATATGTGTACTCAAATAACAGAGTTGAACCTTTCTTTTGATAGAGCAGTTTTGATACACTCTTTTAGCAGAATCTGCAGGTGGATATTTGGATAGCTTTGAGGATTTCATTGGAAACTGGAATATCTTCATATAAAAACTAGACAGATGCATTCTCTGAAATTTCTTTGTGAAGTTTGCATTCAAGTAACAGAATTGAACATTCCCTTTCATAGAGCAGTTTAGAAATACTCTTTTTGTAGTATCTGGAAGTGGACATTTGGGGCGCTTTGAAGCCTATGGTGAAAAAGGAAATATCTTCCCATAAAAACTAGACGGAAGCATTCTCAAAAACTTGCTTGTGATGTGTGTACTCAACTAACAGAGTTGAACCTTTCTTTTCATAGAGCAGTTTTGAAACTCTCTTTTTGTAGAATCTGCAAGTGGATATTTGGATAGCTTTGAGGATTTCGTTGGAAACGGGAATATCTTCATATAAAATCTAGACAGAAACATTCTCAGAAACTTCTTTGTGATGTTTGCATTCAACTCATAGAGTTGAACATTCCCTTTCATTGAGCAGTTTTGAAGCACTCTTCTTGAAGTATCTGGAAGTGGACATTTTGAGCGCTTTGTGGCTTATGGTGAAAAACCATATATCTTCACATAAAAACTACACAGGAGCATTCTGAGAAACTACTTTGTGATGTGTGTTCTCAACTCACAGAGTTGAACCTTTCTTTTGATACAGCAGTTTTGAAACGCTCCTTTTGTAGAATCTGCAAGTGGATATTTGGATTGCTTTTAGACCTTCGCTGGAAAAGGGTATATCTTCACATAAAAACTAGACAGAAGCATCCTCAGAAACTTCTTTGTGTTGCTTGTATTCAACTCACAGAGTTGAACATTCCTTTTCATAGAGCAGTTTTGAAGCCCTCTTTTTGTAGGATCTGTAAGTCTAAACTTGGAGTGCTTTGAGGCCTATGGTGAAAAAGGAAACTAGACAGAGTAATTCTCAGAAACTTCTTTGTGATGTGTTTACTCACCTCACAGAGTTGAACTTTTCTTTTGATAGAGCAGTTTTGAAACACCCTTTGTATAATCTGCAAGTGAATATTTTGATAGCTATGAGGATATCCTTGTAAACGGGACTATCTTCACATAAAAACTAGACAGAAGCATTCTCAGGAACTTCTTTGTGATGTTTCCATTCAAGTCACAGAGCTGAACATTTCCTTTCACAGAGCAGTTTTCAAACACTCTTTTTGTAGTACCTGGAAGTGGACATTTGGAGCGCTTTGAAGCCTAAGGTGAAAAAGGAAATATCTTCCCATAAAAACTAGACAGAAGCATTCTCACAAACTTGTTTGTGATGTGTGTACTCAACTAACGGAGTTGAACCTTTCTTTTGATAGAGCAGTTTTGAAACACACTTTTTGTAGTATTTGCAAGTGGATATTTGGATAGCTTTGAGGATTTCATTGGAAACGGGTATATCTTCATATAAAATCTAGACAGAAGCATTCTCAGAAATTTCTTTGTGATGTTTGCATTCATCTCACAGAGTTGAACATTAACTTTCATTGAGCAGTTTTGAAACACTCTTTTTGTACTATCTGGGAGTGGACATTTGGAGCGCTTTGAGGCCTGTGGTGAAAAACCAAATATCTTCACATTAAAACTAGAAAGGAGCATTCTCAGAAACTTCTTTGTGATGTGTGTACTCAACTCACAGAGTTGAGCCTTTCTTTTGATACAGTAGTTTTGAAACATTCCTTTTGTAGAATCTGCAAGTGGATATTTGGATAGTTTTGAGGCTTTTGTTGGAAACGGGAATATCTTCACATAAAAACTAGACCGAAGCATTCTCAGAAACTTCTTTGCTTTGCTTGCATTCACCTCACAGAGTTGAACATTCCTTTTCATAGAGCAGTTTTGAAACACTCGGAGAATGTAACCTAGTTAGAAAGCACTCTGCAGGGTGTTATCCAGGAGAACTTCCCCAATCTAGCAAGGCAGGCCAATGTTCAGATTCAGGAAATACAGAGAACGCCACAAAAATACTCCTCTAGAAGAGAAACTCCAAGACACATAATTGTCAGATTCACCAAAGTTCAAATGAAGGAAAAAATGTTAAGGGCAGCCAGAGAGAAAGGTCGGGTTACTCTCAAAGGGAAGCCCATCAGACTAACAGCGGATCTCTCGGCAGAAACCCTACAAGCCAGAAGATAGTGGGGGCCAATATTCAACATTCTTAAAGGCAAGAATTTTCAACACAGAATTTCATATCCAGCCAAACTAAGCTTCATAAGTGAAGGAGAAATAAAATACTTTGCAGACAAGCAAATGCTGAGAGATTTTGTCACCACCAGACCTGCCCTAAAAGAGCTCCTGAAGGAAGCGCTAAACATGGAAAGGAACAACCGGGACCAGCCGCTGCAAAATCATGCCAAAATGTAAAGACCATCAAGACTAGGAAGAAACTGCATCAACTAACGAGCAAAATAACCAGCTAACATCATAATGACAGGATCAAATTCACACATAACAATATTAACTTTAAATGTAAATGGAATAAATGCTCCAATTAAAAGACACTGACTGGCAAATTGGATAAAAAGTCAAGACCTATCAGTGTGCTCTATTCAGGAAACCCATCTCACATGCAGAGACACAAGTAGGCTCAAAATAAAAGGATGGAGGAAGATCTACCAAGCAAATGGAAAACAAAAAAAGGCAGGGGATGCAATCCTAGTCTCTGATAAAACAGACTTTAAACCAACAAAGATCAAAAGAGACAAAGAAGGCCATTAAATAATGGTAAAGGGATCAATTCAACAAGAAGAGCTAACTATCCTAAATATATATGCACCCAATACTGGAGCACCAAGATTCATAAAGCAAGTCCTGAGTGACCTACAAAGAGACTTAGACTCCCACACATTAATAATGGGAGACTTTAACACCCCACTGTCAACATTAGACAGATCAACAAGACAGAAAGTCAACAAGGATACCCAGGAATTGAACTCAGCTCTGCACCAAGCAGACCTAATAGACATCTACAGAACTCTCCACCCCAAATCAACAGAATATACATTTTTTTCAGCACCACACCACACCTATTCCAAAATTGACCACGTACTGGGAAGTAAAGCTCTCCTCAGCAAATGTAAAAGAACAGAAATTATAACAAACTCTCTCTCAGACCACAGTGCAATCAAACTAGAACTCAGGATTAAGAATCTCACTCAAAACCACTCAACTACATGGAAACTGAACAACCTGTTCCTGAATGACTACTGGGTACATAACGAAATGAAGGCAGAAATAAAGATGTTCTTTGAAACCAACGAGAACAAAGACACAACATACCAGAATCTCTGGGATGCATTCAAAGCAGTGCGTAGAGGGAAATTTATAGCACTAAATGCCCACAAGAGAAAGCCGGAAAGATCCAAAATTGACACCCTAACATCACAATTAAAAGAACTAGAAAAGCAAGAGCAAACACATTCAAAAGCTAGCAGAAGGCAAGAAATAACTAAAATCAGAGCAGAACTGAAGGAAATAGAGACACAAAAAACCCTTCAAAAATTAATGAATCCAGGAGCTGGTTTTTTGAAAGGATCAACAAAATTGATAGACCGCTAGCAAGACTAATAAAGAAAAAAAGAGAGAAGAATCAAATAGACGCAATAAAAAATGATAAAGGGGATAGCACCACCGATCCCACAGAAATACAAACTACCATCAGAGAATACTACAAACACCTCTATGCAAATAAACCAGAAAATCTAGAAGAAATGGATAAATTCCTCGACGCATACACTCTCCCAAGATTAAACCAAGAAGAAGTTGAATCTCTGAATAGACCAATAACAGGATCTGAAATTGTGGCAATAATCAATAGCTTACCAACCAAAAAGAGTCCACGACCAGATGGATTCACAGCTGAATTCTACCAGGGGTACAAGGAGGAACTGGTACCATTCCTTCTGAAACTATTCCAATCAATAGAAAAAGTGGGAATCCTCCCTAAATCATTTTATGAGGCCAGCATCATTCTAATACCAAAGCCAGGCAGAGACACAACAAAAAAAGAGAATTTTAGACCAATATCCTTGATGAACATTGATGCAAAAATCCCCAATAAAATACTGGCTAAACGAATCCAGCAGCACATCAAAAAGCTTATCCACCATAATCACGTGGGCTTCATCCCTCGGTTGCAAGGCTGCTTCAGTATATGCAAATCAATAAATGTAATCCAGCATATAAACATAGCAAAAGACAAAAACCACATGATTATCTCAACAGATGCAGAAAAAGCCTTTGACAAAAATCAACAGCCCTTCATGCTAAAAACTCTCAATAAATTAGGTATTGATGGGACGTATTTCAAAATAATAAGAGCCATCTATGACAAACCCACAGCCAATATCGTACTGAATGGGCAAAAACTGGAAGCATTCCCTTTGAAAACTGGCACAAGACAGGGATGCCCTCTCTCACCACTCCTATTCAACATAGTGGTGGAAATTCTGGCCAGGGCAATTAGGCAGGAGAAGGAAATAAAGGGTATTCAATTAGGAAAAGAGGAAGTCAAATTGTCCCTGTTTGCAGACGACATGATTGTATATCAAGAAAACCCCATTGTCTCAGCCCAAAATCTCCTTCAGCTGATAAGCAACTTCAGCAAAGTCTCAGGATACAAAATCAGTGTACAGAAATCACAAGCATTCTTATACAACAGCAACAGACAAACAGAGAGCCAAATCATGAGTGAACTCCCATTCACAATTGCTTCAAAGAGAATAAAATACCTAGGAATCCAACTTACAAGGGATGTGAAGGGCCTCTTCAAGGAGAACTACAAACCACTGCTCAAGGAAATAAAAGAGGATACAAACAAATGGAAGAACATTCCATGCTCATGGGTAGGAAGAGTCAATATCGTGAAAATGGCCATACTGCCCAAGGTAATTTACAGGTTCAATGCCATCCCCATCAAGCTACCAATGACTTTCTTCACAGAATTGGAAAAAACTACTTTAAAGTTCATATGAAACCAAAAAAGAGCCCGCATCGCCAAGTCAATTCTAAGCCAAAAGAAAAAAGCTGGAGGCATCACACTACCTGACCTCAAACTATACTACAAGGCTACATTAACCAAAACAGCATGGTACTGGTCCCAAAACAAACAGCATGGTACTGTTACCAAAACAGAGATATAGATCAATGGAACAGAACAGAGCCCTCAGAAATAACGCCACATACCTACAACTATCTGATCTTTGAGAAACCTGAGAAAAACAAGCAATGGGGAAAGGATTCCCTATTTAATAAATGGTGCTGGGAAAACTGGCTAGCCATATGTAGAAAGCTGAAACTGTATCCCTTCTTTACACCTTATACAAAAATCAATTCAAGACGGATTAAAGACTTAACTGTTAGACCTAAAACCATAAAAACCCTAGAAGAAAACCTAAACATTACCATTCAGGACATAGGCATGGGCAAGGACTTCATGTCTAAAACACCAAAAGCAATGGCAACAAAAGACAAAATTGACAAATGGGATCTAATTAAACTAAACAGCTTCTGCACAGCAAAAGAAACTACCATCAGAGTGAACAGGCAACCTACAAAATGGGAGAAAATTTTCGCAACCTACTCATCTGACAAAGGGCTAATATCCAGAATCTACAATGAACTCAAACAAATTTACAAGAAAAAAACAAACAACCCCATCAAAAAGTGGGCGAAGGACATGAACAGACATTTCTCAAAAGAAGACATTTATGCAGCCAAAAAACACATGAAAAAATGCTCATCATCACTGGCCATCAGAGTAATGCAAATCAAAACCACAATGAGATACCATCTCACACCAGTTAGAATGGCAATCATTCAAAAGTCAGGAAACAACAGGTGCTGGAGAGGATGTGGAGAAATAGGAATACTTTTACACTGTTGGTGGGACTGTAAACTAGTTCAACCATTGTGGAAGTCAGTGTGGCAATTCCTCAGGGATCTAGAGCTGGAAATACCATTTGACCCAGCAATCCCATTACTGGGTATATACCCAAAGGACTATAAATCATACTGCTATAAAGACACATACACACGAATGTTTATTGCGGCATTATTCACAATAGCAAAGACTTGGAACCAACCCAAATGTCCAACAATGATAGACTGGATTAAGAAAAAGTGGCATATATACACCATGGAATACTATGCAGCCATAAAAAATGATGAGTTCATGTCCTTTGTAGGGACATGGGTGAAATTGGAAATCATCATTCTCAGTAAACTGTCGCAAGAACAAAAAACCAAACACCTCATACTCTCACTCATAGGTGGGAATTGAACAATGAGATCACATGGACACAGGAAGGGGAATATCACACTCTGGGGACTGTGGTGGGGTGGGGTGAGCGGGGAGGGATAGCAGTGGGAGATATACCTAATGGTACTTGATGAGTTAGTGGGTGCAGCGCCAGCATAGCACATGTATACATATGTAACTAACCTGCACAAAGTGCACATGTACCCTAAAACTTAAAGTATAATAAAAACATAAATAAATACATAAATAAATAATAATAAAAATAATAAAGAGAAACACTCATTTTGTAGGATCTGTAAGTGGAAACTTGGGGTGCTTTGAGGCCTATGCTGAAAAAGGAAACTAGACAGAAGAATTTTCAGAAACTTCTTTGTGATGTGTGTACTCAACTCACAGAGTTCAACTTTTCTTTTGATAGAGCAGTTCTGAAACACTCTTTTTTGTAGAATCTGCAAGTAGATATTTGCACAGCATTGAGGAATTCGTTGGAAATGGGAATATCTTCATATAAAATCTAGACAGAAGCATTCTCAGAAACACCTTTGTGATGTTTGCATTCAAGTCACAGAATTGAACATTGCCTTTCATAGAGCAGCTTTGAAACACTCTTTTTGTGGTATCTGGAAATGGACATTCGTAGTGCTTTGAGGCCTATGGTGAAAAAGGAAATATCTTCCCATAAAAAATAGACAGAAGCATTCTCAGAAACTTATTTGTGATGTGTGTACTAAACTAACAGTTGAACCTTTCTTTTGATAGAGCAGTTTTGAAACACTCTTTTTGTAGAATCTGCAAGTGGATATTTGGATAGCTTTCAGGATTTCGTAGCAAACGGGAATATCTTCATATAAAATCTAAACAGAAGCATTCTCAGAAACTTCTTTGTGATGCCTGCATTGAACTCACAGAGTTGAACATTCCCTTTCATAGAGCAGTTTTGAAACACTCTTTTAGTAGTATCTGGAAGTGGACATTTGGAGCGCTTTGAGGCCAATGGTGAAAAAGGAAATATCTTCCGACAAAAACTAGACAGAAGCATTCTCAGAATCTTGTTTGTGATGTGTGTACTCAGCTAACGGAGTTGAACATTTCTTTTGATAGAGCAGATTTGAAACCCTCTTTTGTAGAATTTGCAAGTGGATATTTGGATAGCTTTGAGGATTTCGTTGGAAATGGGAATATCTTCATTCAAAATCTAGAGAGAAGCATTCTCAGAAACGTCTTTTTGATGTTTGCATTCCTCTCACAGAGTTGAACATTCCCTTGCATTGACTAGCTTTGAAACACTCATTTTGTACTATCTGGAAGTGGATATTTGGAGGGCTTTGAGGCCTATGGTGAAAAACCATATATCTTCACATAAAATCTGGACAGGAGCATTCTCAGAAACTTGTTTGTGATGTGTGTACTCAACTAACAGAGTTGAATCTTCCTTTTGATACAGCAGTTTTGAAACAATCATTTTCTAGAATCTGCAAGTGGATATTTTGATAGCATTGAGGCTTTCGTTGGAAAAGGGAATATCTTCACATAAAAACTAGAGAGAAGCATTCTCCGAAACTTCTTTGTGATGTTTGCATTCAACTCACAGAGTTGAATATTCCTTTTCATAGAGCAGTTTTGAAACACTATTTTCGAAGAATCTGCACGTAGGTATTTGGAGCGATTTGAGACGTGTTTTTAAAAACGAAATATCTTCACATAAAAAGCAGACAGAAACATCCTCAGAAACTGCTTTGCGATGTGTGTACTCAACTCACAGAGTTAAACCGTTCCTTTGAAACAGCAGTTTTGAAACACTCTTCTTGTAGAGTTTACAAGTGGATACTAGGACAGCATTGAAGATTTCTTCGAAAACGGGAATATCTTCACATAAAACTAGACAGAAGCATTCTCATAAAATTCTTTGTGATGAGTGCCTTCAATTCACAGAGTTGAAACTTTCTTTTGATAGAGCAGATTCGAAACACTCTTTCTGTAGAATTTGCAAGTGAATATTTGGAAAGATTTGAGACCTTCGCTGGAAACGGGTATATCTTCACATAAAAATTACACAGAAACATTCTCAAAACTTCTTTGTGTTACTTGCATTCAACTCAAAGATTTCAACATTCCTTTTCATAGTGCAGTTTTGAAACCCTCTTTTTGTAGGATCTGTAAGTGGAAACTTGGAGTGCTTTGAGGCCTATGGTGAAAATGGAAACAAGACAGAAGAATTCTCAGAAACTGCTTTGTGATGTGTGTACTCATCTCACAGATATAAAACTTTCCTTTGATACAGCAGTTTAGTAACACTCTTCTTGAAGAATTTACATGTGGATATTAGGACAGCAGTGCAGATTTCATTGAAAATGGGAATATGTTCACATAAAGCTAGAGAGAAGCATTCTCAGAAACTACTTTGTGATTTGTGTACTCAACTAACACAGTTGAACTTTCTTTTGATAAAGCATATTTGAAACAGTCTTTTTGTAGAATCTGCAGGTGCATATTTGGATAGATTTGAGGATTTCTTTGGAAACGGGAATAACTTCATATAAAATCTAGACAGAAGCATTCTCAGGAACATCTTTGTGATGTTTGCATACAAGTCACAGAATTGAACATTCCCTTTCATAGAGCAGGTTTGAAACACTCTTTTTGTAGAATCTGGAAGTGAACATTTGGAGCTCTTTGAGGCCTATGGTGAAAAAGGAAATATCTTCCCATAAAAACTATACAGAAGCATTCTCAGAAACTTGTTTCTGATGTATGTACTCAACTAACAGAGTACAAGAACCATTCTTTTGATAGAGCAGTTTTGAAACACTCTTTTTGTAGAATCTGCAAGTGGATATTTGGCTAGCTTGGAGGATTTCGTTGGAAACGGGAATACATATAAAAAGTAGACAGCAGCATTCTCAGAAACTTCTTCGTGATGTTTGCATTCATGTCACAGAGTTGAACATTCCCTTTCAGAGAGCAGGTTTGAAACACTCTTTTTGTAGTATCTGGAAGTGGACATTTGGAGCGCTTTGAGGCAAAAGGTGAAAATGGAAATATCTTTCCATAAAAACTAGACAAAAGCATTCTCAGAAACATGTATGTGATGTGTGTATTCAACTAAAAGAGTTGAATATTTCTTTCGATAGAGCAGTTTTGAAACACTCTTTTTGAAGAATCTGCAAGCGCATAGTTGGATAGCTTTGAGGAGTTTGCTGGAAACGGGAAAATCTTCATATAAAAGTAGACAGAAGAATTCTCAGAAACTTCTTTGTGATGTTTGCATTCAAATCACGGAGTTGAACATTCCCTTTAATAGAGCAGGTTTGAAACACTCTTTTTCTAGTATCTGGAAGTGGACATGTGGAGCCACTTGAAGCCTATGGTGAAAAACCAAATATCTTCCCATAAAAATTAGACAGAAGCATTCTCAGAAACTAGTTTGTGATGTGTGTACTCAACTAGCAGAGTTGAACCTTTCTTTTGACAGAGCAGTTTTGAAACATTCTTTTTGTAGTATCCGCATGTGGATATTTGGATAGCTTTGAGGATTTCCTTCAAACGGGAATATCTTCATATAAAAAGTAGACAGCAGCATTCTCAGAAACTTCTTTGTGATGTTTGCATTGAAGTCACAGCGTTGAACATTCCCTTTCATAGAGCAGGTTTGAATCACCATTTTTGTAGTATCTGGAAGTGAACATTTGGAGCGATTCGAGGCCTATAGTGAAAAGGGAAATATCATCCCATAAATCTAGACAGAAGCATTCTCAGAATCTTGTTTCTGATGTGTGTACTCAACTAACAGATTTGAACCTTTCTTTTCATAGAGAAGTTTTGAAACACTCTCTTTGTAGAATCTGTAAGTGGATATTTGGATAGCTTTGAGGATTTCGTTGGAAAAGGGAATATCTTCATATAAAATCTAGGCAGAAACATTCTCAGAAACATCTTTGTGATGTTTGCATTCAAGTCACAGAGTTGAACATTCCCTTTCATAGAACAGGTTTGAAACACTCTTTTGTAGTATCTGGAAGTGGACATTTGGAGTGCTTTGAGGCCCATGGTGAAAAAGGAAATATCTTCCCATAAAAACTAGACAGAAGCATTCTCAGAAACATGTCTGTGATGTGTGTACTCAACTAACAGAGTTGAACCTTTCTTTTGATAGAGCAGTTTCAAAACACTGTTTTTCTAGAATTTGCAAGTGAATATATGGATAGCTTTGAGGATTACGTTGGAAACGGGAATATCTTAACATAAAAGGTAGACAGAAGCATTCTCAGAAACTTCCTTGTGTTGTTTGTATTCAAGTCACAGATTTGAACATTCCCTTTCATATACCAGGTTTGAAAAACTCTTTTTGTAGTCTGTGGAAGTGGAAATTTGTTTCGGTTTGAGGCCTATGGTGAAAAAGGAAATATCTTCACATAAAAACTAGACAGAAGCATTCTTAGAAACTTGTTTGGGATGTGTGTACTCAAATAACAGAGTTGAACCTTTCTTTTGATAGAGGAGTTTTGAAACACTCTTTTTGTAGAATATGCAAGTGGATATTTGGATAGCTTTGAGGATTTCATTGGAAACGGGAATATCTGCATATAAAAACTAGACAGAAGCATTCTCAGAAACACCTTTGTGATGTTTGCATTCAAGTCACAGAGATGAATATTCCCTTTCATAGAGCAGGTTTGAAACACTCTTTTTGTAGTATCTGGAAACGGACATTTGGAGCGCTTTGAGGTCTATTGTGAGAAAGAAAATATCTTCCCATGAAAACTAGACAGAAGCATTCTCAGAAACTTGTTTGTGATATGTGTACTCAACTAAAAGAGTTGAATTTTTTTTTGACAGAGCAGTTTTGAAACACTCTTTTTGTGGAATCTGCAAGCGGATATTTCGACAGCTTTGAGGATTTCGTTGGAAAAGGGAATATCTTCCTATAGAAAGTAGACTACAGCGTTCTGAGAAACATTTTTGTGATGTTTGCATTCAAGTCACAGAGTTGAACATTCCCTTTCATAGAGCAGGTTTGAAATACACTTTTTGTAGTATCTGGAAGTGTACATTTAGAGCGCTTTGAGGCCTATGTTGAAAATGAAAATATCTTCCCATAAAAAATAGACAGAAGCATTCTCAGATACTTATTTGTGTTGTGTGTACTCAACTAGTAGAGTTGAACCTTTCTTTTGACAGAGCAGGTTTGAAACACTCGTTTTGTAGAATCTGCAAGTGTATATTTGGGTAGATTTGAGGATTTCATTGGAAATGGGAATATCTTCATATAAAATATAGACAGAGGCATTCTCAAAAACTTCTTCGCGATGTTTGCATTCAAGTCACAGAGTTGAACATTCCATTTCGCAGAGCAGGTTTGAAACACTCTTTTTGTAGTATCTGGAGGTGGACATTTAGAGCGCTTTCAGGCATATGGTGAAAAATGAAATATCTTCCCATAGAAACTAGAGAGAAGCAATCTCAGAAACTTGTTTATGATGTACCTACTCAACTAACAGAGTTGAACCTTTCTATTGATAGAGCAGCTTTGAAACACTCTTTCTGTGGAATCTGCAAGTGGATATTTGGATAGTTATGAGGATTTTGTTGGAAACGGGAATACATATAAAAAGTAGACAGCAGAATTCTCAGAAACTTCTTTGTGATGTTTGCATTCAATTCACAGAGTTGAACATTCCCTTTCATAGAGCAGGTTTGAAACACTCTTTCTGTAGTATCTGCAAGTGGACATTTTGAGTGCTATCTGGCCTATGGTGAAAAACGAAATATCTTTCCATAAAAACTAGACAGAAGCATTCTCAGAAACTTATTTGTGATGTCTGTCCTCAACTAACAGAGTTGGACCTTTCTTTTGATAGAGCACTTTTGAAATACACTTTTTGTAGAATCTGCAAGTGGATATTTGGATAGCTTTGAGGATTTTGTTGGAAACAGAATAACTTCATATAAAATCTAGACAGAAGCATTCTCAGAAACTTCTTTGTGATCTCTGCATTCAAGTCACAGAGTTGAACATAGCCTTTCATAGAGCAGGTTTAAAACACCCTTTTTGTAGTATCTGGAAGTGGACATTTGGAGCACTTTGAGGCCTATGGTGAAAATGGAAATGTCTTCCCATAAAACCAGAAAGAAGCATTCTCAGAAAATTCTTTATGATGTATATATTCAACTAACAGCATTGAACCTTTCTATTGCTAGAGCAGTTTTGAAACACTGTTTTTGTGGAATCTGCAAGTGGATATTTGGATAGCTTTGAGGATTTCGTTGGAAACGGGAATACATTTAAAAAGTAGACAGCAGCATTCTCAGGAACTTCTTTGTGATGTTTGCTTTCAAGTCACAAAGTTGAATATTCCGTTTCATAGAACAGGCTTGAAACACTCTTTTTGTAGTATCTGGAAGTCGACATTTAGAGCGCTTTCATGCCTATGGTGAAAAAGGAATTATCTTCCCATAAAAACTGGACAGATGCATTCTCAGAAACTTATTTGTGATGTGTGTCCTAAACTATCAGAGTTGAATCTTTCTTTTGATAGAGCAGTTTTGAAACACTCTTTTTGTAGAATCTGCAAGTGGATATTTGGATAGCTTTGAGGATTTCATTGGATACAGGAATATCTTCATATAAAATCTAGACAGAAGCATTCTGAGAAACATCTTTGTGATGTTTGCATTCAAGGCACAGAGTTGAACATTCCCTTTCAAAGAGCAGGTTTGACACACTCTTTTTGTGTTATCTGGAAGTGGACATTTGGAGCTGTTTGGGGCCTATGGTGAAAAATGAAATATCTTCCCATAAAGACTAGACAGAAGCATTCTCCGAAACTTGTTTGTGATGTGTGTTCTCAACTAAAAGAGTTTCACCTTTCTTTTGACAGAGCAGTTTTGAAACACTCTTTTTGAAGAATCTGCAAGTGGATATTTGGATAGCTTTGAGGATTTCATTGGAAACGGGAATATCTTCATGTAAAATCTAGACAGAAACATTTTCAGAAACTTCTTTGTGATGTCTGCATTCAAGTCACAGAGTTGAACATTCCCTTTCATAGAGCAGATTTAAATCAGTCTTTTTGAAGTATCTGGAATTGGACATTTGGAGCGCTTTTACGCCTATGGTGAAAAAGGAAATATCTTCCCATAAAAACTAGACAGAAGCATTCTCAGAAACTTGTTTGGGATGTGTATACTCAACTAACAGAGTTGAACCTTTCTTTTGACAGAGTTTGTAAACACACTTTTTGTACAATCTGCAAGTGGATATTTGGATAGCTGTGAGGATTTCGTTGGAAACGGGAATATCTTCAAATAAAATCTAAACAGAAGCACTCTGAGAAACAACTTTGTGATGTTTCCATTCAAGTCACAGAGTTGAACATTCCCTTTCACAGAGCAGGTTTGAAACACTCTTTCTGTAATTTCTGGAAGTGGACATTTCGAGCGCTTTGGGGCCTACAGTGAAAAAGTAATTATCTTCCCATAAAAAATAGATAGAAGCATTCACAGAGTCATGTTTGTGATGTGTGTACTCAACTAACAGAGTTGAACCTTTCTTTTGATAGAGGACATTTGAAACACTCTTGGTGTAGAATCTGCAAGTGGATATTTGGATAGCTTTGATGGTTTCTTTGGAAACAGGAATGTCTTCATAGAAAATCTAGATGGAAGCATTCTCAGAAACAACTTTGTGATGTTTGCATTCAAGTCACAGAGTTGAACATTCCCATTCATAGAGCTGGTTAGAAATACTCTTTCGGTAGAATCTGCAAGTGGGCATTTGGAGCGCTTCGAGGACTATGGTGTAAAAGGAAATAACTTCCCATAAAAAGTAGACAGAAGCAATCTCAGAAATTTGTTTATGATGTATCTAATCATCTAACAGAGTTGAAACTTTCTATTGATAGAGCACTTTTAAAACACTCTTTTTGTGGAATCTGCAAGTTGATATTTTGATAGCTTTGAGGATTTCTTTGGAAACAGGAATAACGTAATATAAAATCTAGACTGAAGCATTTTCAGAAACTTCTTTGTGATGTCTGCATTCAAGTCACAAAGTTGAACATTCCCTTTCAGAGAGCACGTTTAAAACACCCTTTTTGTAGTATCTGGAATTGCACATTTGGAGCGCTTTGATGCATATGGTGAAAAAGGAAATATCTTCCCATGAAAACTAGACAGAAGCATTCTTAGAAACTTCTTTATGATGTATATATTCAACTAACAGAGTTGAACCTCTCTGTTGATAGAGCAGTTTTGAAACACTCTTTTTGTAGAATCTGCAAGTGGATATTTGGATAGCTTTGAGGATTTCGTTGGAAATGGGAATACACATAAAAAGTAGATAGCAAAATTCTCGGAAACTTCTTTGTGATGTTTTCATTCAAGTCACAGAGTTGAACATTTTCTTTCACAGAGCAGGTTTGAAACACTCTTTCTGTAGTATTTGGAAGTGGACATTTCGAGCGCTTTGAGGCCTACGGTGGAAAAGGAATTATCTTCCCATAAAAAATAGACAGAAGCATTCTCAGAATCATGTTTGTGATGTGTGTACTCAACTAACAGAGTTGAACCTTTCTTTTGATAGAGCACTTTTGAAACACTCTTTTTGTAGAAACTGCAAGTGGATATTTTGATAGCTTTGAGGATTTCGTTGGAAACGGGAATGTCTTCATAGAAAATCTAGACAGAAGGATTCTCAGAAACGCCCTTGTGATGTTTGCATTCAAGTCACAGATTTGAACATTCCCTTTCATAGAGCAGGGTTGAAACACACTTTGTAGTATCTGGAAGTGGACATTTTGAGCGCTTCAAGGCCTATGGTGAAAAAGGAAATATCTTCCCATAAAAACTAGACAGAAGCATTCTCAGAAACTTATTTGTGATGTGTGTCTTCAACTAACAGAGTTGAACATTTTTATTGATAGAGCAGTTTTGAAACACTCTTTTTGTGAAATCTTCAGGTGGATATTTGGCTAGCTTTGAGCATTTCGTTGGAAACGCGAATACATATAAAAAGTAGACAGCAGCATTCTCAGAAACTTCTTTGTGATGTTTGCATTCAAGTCTCAGAGTTGAACATTCCCTTTCAAAGAGCAGGTTTGAAACACTCTTTTTGTACCATCTGAAAGTGGACATTTGGAGCACTTTGTGGCCTATGGTGAAAAAGGAAATATCTTCCCATAAAAACTAGACAAAAGCATTCTCAGAATCTTATTGGTGATGTGTGTCTTCAACTAACAGAGTTGAACATTTTTATTGATAGAGCAGTTTTGAAACACTCTTTTTGTGAAATCTTCAAGTGGATATTTGGCTAGCTTTGAGCATTTCATTGGAAACGCGAATACATATAAAAAGTAGAGAGCGGCATTCTCAGAAACTTCTTTGGGATGTTTGCATTCAAGTCACAGTGTTGACTTGAATATAACTATAGTGTTATAGTGCTCAACAATTACCTTGTTTCAAAGAGTTAGTAGCTGGGATTACAGGTGCGTGACATCATGCTCAGCCAATTGTTTTGTCTCTCTCTCTTTCTTTTTCTTTCTCTTTCTTTCTTTCCTTCCTTCTTTCCTTCTTTTTTTTTTTTTTTTTTTTTTTTGAGAAGGAGTCTTGCTCTGTCACCCAGGCTGGAGTGCAATGGCGCGGATCTCTGCTCACTGCAGCCTCTGCCTCCTGGGTTCAAGCGATTCTCCTGCCTCAGCCTCCTGAGTAGCTGGGATTACAGGTGTGCATCACCACACCCAGCTAATTTTTTTAGTTTTAGTAGAGATGGTTTTCTCCACGTTGGCCAGGCTGGTCTCGAACTCCTGACCTCGTTATCTGCCTGCCTCAGCCTCCCAAAGTGCTGGGATTACAGATGTGAGCCACCGCGCCCCGCCCAATTGTTTTTTATTTTTAGTACAGCTGGGGTTTCACTATGTTGGCCATGCTGGTATCAAACTCCTGACTTGTGACCCGCTGCCTCAGCCTCTCAAAGTGCTGGGATTACAGGCATGAGCCACCACGCCCAGCCACATGCAAGAGATCTTAAAGCTTGGTCTCAAAATGACACACTGTCACTTTCATCTCATGCTGTTGGCAAAAGCAAGTTCCATGGCCGAACTGAAGTCAAGGCTGGGCAAATACACTCCATCCCTTTTGTGGGAGGAACCACAGTCACATGGGCGACTGTCTTCCTTATCATCACTGTTTGCTGATGTTCCTCCGATCTCTCTGACTTTGTTTTGGTCTCATATATGGGTTCCTCTTCTCTCTCCCTTCAAACACTGTGGGGCCCTAAGTGTTCCGTGCCAGCTCTTCTCTTCTGTCTCTATGTGTGGTCTCTGGGCCATCCCAACCATTCTCTAGTTTTCAGTCACCACGTAGGCACTAAAGACCCCCAAATCCATTAGTGGGCTCTCTCCTGAGTCCAGTTGCCAACTGGGCAGGCCACCTGAACATCTCACAGAACTCCCAGATCTTTCTCCTGCTTTGATCTCAGCACCCTCAGCCTCAACCCCACCTCAAACTCCCTCCTCCTTTATTCCCACGGCACACAACCCCCTCCATGCAGCTGCCCAATCTGGGAACCTGGTTGTCAGCAAGCCCACCTGTCTCCATGGTCCGTTCATGCTACAGCTGATACTGATCATGACCACTGGCTGAGTACTTCCTGTGCGCCAAGGACGGGGCTAAGCCTCATCTCAATATTTTCTGATTTAATTCCTGAAACACCCGCCCCCCTCTTCCCCCCTCTGAGGAGGGGGGCACTGATATCAAGTTGTCTGTATTCCATATGGCACATGCCCTCATGGGACAGGTGGCTTCTTTCAGAAGCTGCAGTGATCTCTCCCAAACCAATTGGTTCTGTCAATCCCCAGTGAAAAATCCTTCAGAATCCTCATTGTCCCAGAGAACTGGGCTAAACCCCTTGGTCTGAAGCGGTCAGGTCCAAGATTCTTTCATTTATTCACACACAAAAGGAAATGATTGCGCTCACTCCATAGGCCAGTCAGCCTCTGGGCGCTGGAGAAACATGAGAGGCCCTGGGAACTTAGGCCCAATGGCAAGAGAGAAAATAATAAATATCTAACATGTCAGGTAGTGACGAAGAGATATGAAGACAAATAAGGCAAGGCAAGGGGAGAATTATTTGAGAAGGGTCACTATTTCAGGAGGGAATTCAGGGTCAGCCTCTCTGCTAAGAAGGGATTGCATTGAAGTAAGGGGGGTGGCAAGTGCAAAGGCACTGGGGTAGAAAGGGGCTTGGTGGCCGCCTGTGCAATGAGTGTGAGAGGTGGAAGAGGCTACAGTATGGGCGTGGCTTCCTCCCTGAGTGAAGTTGGGAGCCATGGGAGGGTTTTGAGCAGAGGAGGGCCCTGCCCTGGCTTTGATTTTTACAGAATCCCTCTGGCTACTTGTGGATAACAGTCTTCATGGGGGCCAGGAAGCGGAGAAGTCTGCTGCAGGAAGCGAGGTTTTGCAGGCCTCATGACACTTAGATCACAGAGAGGATTCAGGGGTTTGAGTGACATTCTCAAAAGACACAGGAAAACCAAACAGGATTTTCGGGCTAACCAGAAGCTGCCAGAAGATGGACGGTGCCCAGCATGTCCTGCCCCCAGGCACCCTGGTCCATGGGCCTTTTGTGTAGCATCCTCGGCGGGTGTGGACGCTGTGGTGCTGGTGTTGCTGGTGGGTTTTCCCCTGTGCCTGCCTCTTTGGCTGTTGAGGACAGTGCTGGGGAGGATGTGAGCACTTAGCACCCCAGCATGGTCCGGGCGATGGTGGCCCAGCTCCCGCCAAAGACGCTGACTTCTTTGAACCCGAGAACAAACATTGACGTTCTTAGTTCTGCAAAAAAAAAAAAAAAAAAAAAAAAAAAAAAGCCCTGCGTCCATGCACGCTGTATCCCCCCATCACCACACTCACTTATCTCGCTGCACAATCCTTCAAAGCACAACACAATGTATTTATGTCTGTGGTTTAGGTTCCCAAAACCTGTGATATCAGATAAGTACGATGTTCACAAAAACAAACATCGCAGAAAGGGAAAAAAAAATGACCAAAAAGAAGCCGCTGGTTTCAGCCTCGACTTCCTCTCCCAAGAAAAAGGGGCTCTATCTGGCTGAGGTTTCACTCTACTCAGGCTGGGGGGTCAGAGGAATGCCGTCCTGCCTGTCCAACTGCTCGCATCTCAGCCTTTGATGTGTGACTCTCTGAGGCTGAAAAATCTCACCTGCAAAATGGAAATGCCAGTCTCCACCTCTTGGGACTCATAAAAATAATAATAAAATGATAATAAAAATATACCAATAATTGCTCATCTTTGGATCAATTGTGTTCCATAGGTCATTTCCTTAGTAAATCCTCACATCAGCCTGTGTTTTGCCTTCACGTGGGGTGGCTACTGAGAACATCTCCAGTTGACACACGGGGAAACTGAGGCTTCAAGTAGGAAAAATAGGCAGTTATAAAACACTGCATGGCTACTTTTGGTTTTTAGAAAATGCAAACATGTAATATATAAATTAAATAAATAACAAAATATAAAAATTTAATTAGGCCAAAAAGTTTGGCCGGTTAAATGCCCAAAAACCACAGTGCTTTCCTGAATATCAGAGTGACCACTGAGACAGGAGTCCCACCGCTGTCTCCTTCTCGTCATTCCCGTCTCGGCAAAATGTCACCTCTGCTGAGAGGTCGTCCCCAAGCTCTTGCCTAAGGTGGCCCTCCGGTCCCTCTTATTCCACTCACCTTATTTTATCTCTTTCTGCCCTGACCGTCGCTGGAATGCGCCGTATTTTTTCATCTGTTTCTGAGCTTACCGCCTGTGTTTCCCGCTAGAGCTTCAGACCCAGGAAAGCAGGAACTTCACCCCGTCCCCAGAGCCTTGCCCAGTGCCTGGCACTAGTGGATCTCAATACATATTCCTGGAACAACGGAAGGTGTTTTCTTATTTTTAAAAAATGTACTTTGCACACTGGGCAAGGTGGCTCACACCTGTAATCCCAGCACTTTGGGTGGATGAGGCGAGAGGATCGCTTGAGTCTAGGAATTCAACACCCATCTGGGCAACATAGTGAGACCCTATCTCTATAAAAAAAAAATTAAAGTACTAGCAGGGCGTGGTGGTACCTGCCTGTAGTTCCAGCTACTCCGGAGGCTGAAGTTGGAGGACTGCTTGAACCCAAGAGGTCGAGGCTGCAGTGAGCCGTAATCATGCCACTGCACTCCAGCCTTGGTGACAGCTAGACCTTGTCTCAAAAATAAAAATACAAAGTGAAAAAATTGCTTTGCTTTTTAAAAAGCAAAGCACACCATATGAGTTGTTTTTAATTGTTGTTTTAAGTGCTGGTCAAAAATGAGCTGGCAGGAGCCTCAGCAGGAAGGCACAGCCTCGGCGGGCTTATCTGGCTGAGTGTGAAGGAAGTGGGCACACTGGCTTCCCACAGAGTGGGTCAAGCAGCAAACGTCCCAGAGTTTCCCAGCCCAGCCTGCCCCCAGTTCTCTGGCGCTGGAGATCTTCCCGCCTGGGACAGGGTTATCTTTGAATGTCAGTGTGTTCAGTCTCCCCCATGGGGTGAGGCTGCCCTGAATCTCAGGGGGCAACAGGGATCCCCTGGGCCAAACACAGCCCCCAGGGGATGTTGCTTGGCCCATGCAGTTCAAACAGCTTGGAATTTTGGCATTATTTAAAAAATCAAGATATTTTGGAAGAAAACTTTAAAAATCCTCCCAAAGGGCACCAAATAGGATGAGAATAATTGGATGGGAAGATTTCACATCCTTAAGATGACAATTCTGCCAACATACATAAAACTTAATGCAATTTAAAGTAGCGACCCACAAGGTTTTTTTAGTTGGATAAAACAATCTTTGAGTTCACAAAGAAAAAAGTACAAAATGAAAGAACAATGGGAAGGATCAGGACAAAGATAATATTTCAACTCACTGGGAAAATGGAATATTTAATCCAGGACCCCAGCAGAGCCCACTATCAGCAAAAAACAAAAATGGACTCCCATCTTCTACTACAAATCCAGGGAGTTCACATAAAACACCTGGCTTGTCCAGAAGTCCCGACCACACTGGGCCCTTATTTTTGCAAGGCAGCAATGGATTGATGCTGAGTTGCATCTCGGGGACTCTCCACTTCACCACAGTCTCCACCATTCACTACTGCATCCCACCTGACTGCCTTCAATCATCTGTGTGTCTTGCTTGAGTGTTCGTAGCCTCTGAACTCACTACACAACAGAAGGACTCAGGGAACCTTTGAAGTTGGATTTCTGCTGTTAACCACCTTTGTACTGTTTTCATTTTGCATAGTGGAAATGTGTATTTAGAGGAGGGATGTGGCTTGAGGCATGATTAAGAGCATCATTAAGTTGGTCCACCTGGGCCGGGCGCGGTGGCTCAGGCCTGCAATTCCAATGCTTTGGAAGGCTAAGGTGGGAGGAATGCCTGAGGCCAGGAGTTCAAGACCAGCCTGGGTGACAGAGCGAGACCCTGCCTCTAAAAAATAAAAAAGAAAGAAAGAAAGAAAAAGAGCATGGAGCTAGAAGCTAGAGAGGCTTGAGCAACCTGTGAAGAGTGACTTCCCCGCTCAGTGCCTCAGTTTCCTCCTCTGCCACATGGGGATAATAAGAGCTGTCACACATCATGTTAGTTGCAGAGATTTGTGCCATTCTGCAAAATTCTTTGCTCGGGGCCCAGTGCAGTGTCAGTGCCAGGGAAACAGTGGTGATGACAAAAACCCTCCCTTTACATCTATGGCTTTTAGTTCTCAGGCTTCTAAGGGAGGAAAGAAAAAGGAAGAAACGAAGGGAGGAGGGGTGCAGAACGGAGCATTTGCTTTTACCTTTGATCTCCTTTTGCCAAAAAGGAGGGGAGAAAGTAAATAAACAGCCCTGGCCTCCTTTGATTCCAGCGCCTGCCCGGCACAGAGCTCCAGAGCTGATAAGACCCAGACAAGTTCTAACTGGGCAACTCCACCCTCTTGACCAGGCCTTCCCTTGGCATTTGGAATCCAGAACGCCAAAGCCCTCCCCTGCACCCTACTGTCAGCATGCACCGTTAATGCCCTTCTCACCTTCCCAACTATGGGAGAAAAGATGGAGAGAACTTCCCCACTGTGGAACCCCACACAAAACAATTGGGTGGGTTTGGAGACAAGAAAAGGGTCTTAGAAAGCGGCTTCCGAATACATTAGAAACCCAGTCCCCCATCCCAGGAAGAAGCCCCCACACTGGGGACTTGTGGGAAAACAAAATGCTCAGGGATTTGTCTTGGCAATGAATTAAGCAGAAGGCTGGTGAAGTTCTCGGCGCAGAGCAGAACCACCCCTCCCACCCCCCATTGGTTGGTGGAGAGAAGCCGTGTGGCACGGTGGGTAATGGTATAGCTTTGAACCCATTCGTTTATGTTTGTGTGACTTTGGGCAAGTGACTCGGCCCTGTCGAACTTCAGTTTCTCATCAGCCCTGGCTCTGGGCTCATGGGATTGTTAAAGGTTAACTGAGGTTGTGCCCATCGGGTGCCTGGCGCATACATAGCAGGTGCTTGCGCTTGGACACTATGATTATAAAATGGCTTAGGGAGTCCCAGGATGGCCTCAGGAGGAGAGACAAAAAAAAAATGCTAAGGCCTCATGTCCGGAAAGATGAAAGAGAATCGGTTTGAAATCTCTAAAGGCACCAAGGGCCATGCAGTGGCCAAGGTCAGGCACCGGGTCTGCTTGAAGTTGACAGGAGGTAAATTCAGGACAAAGTTTAGCATACACAGAAGACATTCCTTCCACATTCCCCCCAGGTAGGCCCTAGCTGATGGCTTTAAGAGCTTCCCCAGGGCCTCTGCTAAATAGCTCAGAGCTAAGGCAGAGAGCCTGGGAGAAGAGGCAGAGGTGAGGGGTCCCTCCCACCCCTGCCTCCTCCTGGCTGTGTGCCCTGTGTGCCTGGCCTCAGTTTCTCCACCTGTAAAATGAGGCCATAATAACACCAACCCTGTAGGTTTTGAGGATAGAACACATGGCATTCTGCTGGTGCTCAATGAATGAACAAAAGTCACAAACCACAGCTACTTCCAGGATGAGGCTGTGGAAGCGGTTGTCAGCAGGGAAAGAACTGACTGCTCTTGACTCCTTTCTTAGGAAGTCCAGGCTCAATTCCACATCCACGCCCCGTCCACCTACCCTGGAGGCAGGGCCTTGCTCTGCTTCGCACATTCCCAAGTCCTCAGGGCCTGGCATAGAGCAAGTATTTGTTCAATGAATGCATGAACCTGGATACTCTGTGGAGTCAACCTCCACTGAGAGCAAAGGGAGGCCCAGAGAGGCCAGGTAACTTGCTCGAGGCCTCACAGCCCCCTGCCTGCCGGAAGGCAGAGCTGGAACTGGGGCTGAGCTGAGACTGGTCTGCACCCCTACTTGCTCTGGGCCTTCCCCTCGGGGAAGCCTGCTGTTCCCCACCTGAACACACCCTGCCCAGACTTCCCCCACCCGGCAGAGCAGGCACAAGGAGCTCCTCAGGTGGAAGGAGCTCCTCCTTCCTCGAATGTTCCAGACGCTCACTGCCCTCAGCAGGGACTGGCCTTCCCCTCTCTCCCTGGTAGGCTGAAGGCCACCAGCTTGCCACCTGCAGGCCTCGTCTGGCTTCAGACGAGTTCCGTTATGACCCGCACTGTGTGGTTTTGTATAACCTCCACTGCATGGGTTTCCTTCATCATTTTGAATCATTTGCCAACATTTAAAAATTGGCGATTTCATATAAAACCCAGAATTTCCAGCTTCTTTCGGAAAGTCGGCCTCTCTGGCCACCAGGCCTGCTTTTTTCTGGCTCTGGTCAGCAGGAGCTTCGTCCTAGGCCTCTTCACTCCCCTCGCTCTGACCTGGTGGTCCTCACTCAACCCTGGGCCTACTCTCCCAGGCTTGCAGCCTCCTTACATAAAGGCCCAGGCCTGCCCGGAGACCAGGCCACCCACTCTCCCACCACCGTGGGGTGCCTCCTCCGTTCACCCTCAGCCCGGGCACTCCCAGGGAAAGCCAAAAAAAGGCAGGATTGGAGCCAAACTCTAGGTGTCCAGTAGACAGAATAATGACCCCCCAAATGTGCCCACCTCCTAATCCCCAGGGCCTGTGAACATGTGACCTTACATGGCAAAGGGACTTTGTAGGTGTGATTCAATTCAGGGTCTTGAGATGGGAAGATGAGCCTGGCTTATCCAGTGGGCCCAAGGCAGTCACCAGGGGCCTTATGAGAGGGAAGCGGGAGGGTCAGGCCCAGAGGGCCCACTTCGACTCCAGTGGGAGCAGAGGTGGGAGCGGTGCAAGCCAGTGAGTGCCATTGGCCTCAAGACAAGGCATGGATTCTCCCCTGAAGCCTCCAGAAGGAACTCCACACTGCCTGCACCTTGATTTTCCCCTCGCAAGACCCACTTTGGCTTTCTGACTCTCAGAACAGTAAGGTCATGAAAGTGTGTCATTTTCACTTTGGTGTAACCTGTTACAGCAGCAATAGGAAACATCCCAGGGTTTGAACCCAGGCTTGGCCACTCCCTGGCTATATGCCCTGGGGCAGGTGACATAGTACTGAGCCTGGGTTTTCCCGTCTGAAAAGGGGATGAACAGAGACTTCTGTTAGGTGGGGGCTGTGTGTGGGGGTGAAGTCGATGGCACAGGTAAGGTGTGGGGCAGAGCCCTGACAGCTCACGCGCTAGACGCCACCGTGGTTAGCATCGCCCTCTTACTTCCTCTCACTTCTCTCACTGTCACTGAAACCAACTCAGAGCAGGCTTTTGAATCTGCCCACTGCTGCCCAAGATAAAGACGAAACTTCCTACTTAGGATCCTACACAATCTACCTTCCCTAATAATAATAACAGTAATGATTAAAACCATAATGTCCACTAGCACTGATGAAGCACTTGGCAAGAGCCAGATATTAACTATGTATTAAACTCATTTAGGCCAGGTGCAGTGGCTCACGCTCATCCCAGTGCTTTAGGAGGCAAGGTGGGAGAATCGCTTGAGGCCAGGAGTTCAAGACCAGCCTGGGCAACATAGCAAGACCCCAATCCCTATAAAAAATAAAAAATTTGCCACGTGTGGTGGCATGTACCTATAGTCCCAGCTACTCAGGAGGCAGAGATGGAAAGGATTGCTTGAGCCCTGGAGGTTGAGGCTGCAGTGAGCTGAGATATCACCACTGCACTCCAGCCTGGGTGGCAGAGAGAGTGAGTCCCAGCCTCAAAAAAACACACACAAAAAAATTATTTAGGCCAGATGCAGTGGCTCTTGCCTGTAATTCCAGCACCTTGGGAGGCTGAGGTAGAAAGATCGCCTAAGGCTAGGAGTTTGAGACCTGACTGGGCAACAGAGTGAGACCTCATCTCTCCAAAAAAATTAAAAATTAGCCAGGCATGGTGATGTGCACCTGTAGTCCCAGCTATTCAGGGGGCTAAGGCAGGCAGATCACTTGAGCTCAGGAGTTGGGAGGCCGCAGTGAGCTATGATCAAGCCACTGCACTCCAACCGGGGTGACAGAGTGAGACTCTGTTTCTAAAATAAATAAATAATAACTTCAAAAATTCATTTAATGCTCATGACAATCCTATCACTTGCCCTATTTTTCTGATAGGTAAACTGAGGCCCAAAAGATTAAGTCACTTGCCCAGGATCCCCTGGCAGGCTGGTAGCTAGCTGGGATTTGAGCCCACGTGGTTGGGTCTTGGAGCCTGGATGCTAACCATGGGGCCGTGCTGCCTGTATATATGAGCAGACCAGGGAATAACACTCAGGGCCCCAGGGAGTGGCCAGAGACTCAGTGATCATGGCCTCTCCTCCATACACTGCCTGTCCTGGGTACAATCCTGGACCCGAGAGATCTGAGGGAGGGTCGTGGCTCCTCCTGGTACACAGTTTGTACCCACAAGTGTGTTTATTTTGCAAAACAGTTTCCAGCAGTGCCCACTCTCTGCTGGATACCTGGTTTCCAGAAAAAATGCAGACCCCTCCACTGTACTTAAGATGGTGGAGACAGGCCGGGCGTGGTGGCTCACGCCTTAATCCCAGCACTTTGGGAGGCCGAGGCAGGCAGATCACCTGAGGTCACGAGTTCGAGATCAGCCTGGCCAACATGGTGAAACCCTGTCTCTACTAAAAATACAAAAATTAGCCAGGCGTGGCAGTGGGCACCTGTAATCCCAGCTACTCAGGAATCACTTGCGCCTGGGAGGCGGAGGTTGCAGTGAGTTGAGATCACGCCATTGCACTCCAGCCTGGGCGACAGAGCAAGACTCTCTCTCAAAACAACAACAACAATAAAAGATTGTGGAAACAGATGAGTGCCTAGGCTGTCACAGCCCAGTGAGGGACAGTAGGGGCCTGGGGGCAGGGGGAGGTCGGGGGAAGCTCCCTGAGGCAGGGCCATCTGAGGAGAAGCCCAAGGAAGCTGACGCTGGCATCCTTGAACAGCTGGGCTGAGTGCTGCAAAGAGGATCCGCCCAGGAAGGCCCCGGTGAGAGGAAGCCCGTGTGCTTGGAGAGGTGGATGTGGTCACAGGTGGCTGGAGTGCCGGAGAGAGTGGAAACGTCAAGAGGTCGGCCTGGGCTTGGCCACTTACTGTGTGACCTCGGGCAACCTTCACCACTTTTCTGAGCCTCAGTGTCCGCATCTGTAAAATGGGAATAGGATAGCAGGGTACCTCCTGGGGTGGTTCTGAGGATGCGATGCATCAATACGTGTGAAGGTCAGCGCCTGGCATTGGGAAGGGCTGCATTGGTGTGAGTCGGTCTTGTTGCTGTGATTATGATGAATACGAAGCATCGCGTTGTCAGCCTGCACGCCACCTCCCCTTCCAATCAGCTCCTCAGATGCAGAAGCCGTGAAGCTCCCACAAGTTCATGGGGACAACCCGTGTGAGACCAGTGAGGACCCCCTGCCTGCGGGGAGGGATGTCTTCCCAAGAAGTTTCATGTCTGCCATCCCAGACCCGGGATCCAGACCGGCACCTACACTCCCTGGGGTTCCCAGCTTCAGGCAGCTTAGCCCTCTGCCTGGTGTTTGCTCTCCGTGTCCCTCCTGTCCTTTTGTGTATGACACGTGTCCTTACCCCGCTCCCTTGAGCTCCTTCCTCATCTTCACCAATACCATTTGTCAGTCACACTCAGTGCCCAAGTTCCTCTTTTTCAAGCACGTTAACAATACGAATTGCTGAGAGTTTTTGAGCACTTGCTATGTGCCTGATACTTTCATTCATTTATTCATTCAGCAAGTAGCCTGAACACATCCTGTGTGCATTGGAGATCCTCAGAAATAACAGACAAAGGTCCTTGCACTCCCTGCTGGGCTTAACATCTTGGGGGTGGGGAGTGGAGACGATCATAAAGAAACCGGCAAAGTCTACAAACTATTCTTTGTACACATAAACTCCCTGAATCACAATAATAACCTTATGAAAGGTTTTCCCCCATTTTTCAGGTGAGAAAAACCAAGGCTCAGAGAGAAGGACTTGCCTAAAGTCACACAGCTATGAAATGTCCGAGCTGGGATTCGAACCCACACCTGTCAGACTCCAGAGCCTGTGCTCCTTCTCTCCCCGGCAGCCTGTCTACTAAGATGTTGGCCCAGCTCCACATACAGTCATCTGCCTTGCCAGCAGCACATTTCAGAAGCTCCACAATGTCTGAGGTCGGGGGTGTCGGTGCCCAGGGGCACAGCTCACTCCCACAAGGCCCCGGGCAGGGTGAGCTCTGCCCTCCCTTCCAGCAGCCTCTGACCGGGAGGGCCAAGTACACGGTCAGTCTCTGGCCAGAGCCTGCGGGAACAGGACGTCCTGGTCCTCCTGCCCTGGTGGGGCCCAGCAAGCTATTTTTGGGCACGTTTATTGATGGGACACGGGTGCCCAGCTGGACTCCTGATTCAAGAGGAAGGCCCCAGGCTGGCCCAGGGTGGTTCTGCTTCTCCAGGCCCTTGGCTGCCTTGGGACAGCAACCATCTGCTACACCCCATGTCAAGGGTGTAGCCTGAGCTGGCTGGCTCCAGGAAGAGCAAGGGTCCCCACGAGTGTGGATAGATTTGAGGGGGGGGAGTCACACAGACTACTACTATTTCCCAAAATTCTGGAGCCTGATTAATTCATAGGCAGGCAGAACACAGAATGAGTATGACAACAGGTTTTGAGGTTAGACTTGAGTTCAAACCCCCGCTGTGTCCCCTACTAGCAAATTTACCATGGGTAAGCCAGGCCAACTCCTGGAAGCTCCGTTTCCCTGCCTGTGAAATAATAACAATCCTTACACACGGGGAGGGAATGAAGCTTGAATTAGATAGCCCCCACAGCTCAAAGCCTAGCATACAGTAAGTACTCAATAATGAATAATAACTTTGCAAATAATGATTGACAGCTGACATTTATTGGGAGTTTAGCAGGTGTGAGGCAGTGGGCTAAATTATTGACATTTTAAAAAATCTCACTTCACCCCCCAACAATTCCTGGGGGAAGGTGAATGATGCACTTACAGGTGCCATTATCATTCCCTTTTACAGATAAGAAAACAGTTCACAAAGAGGAATGATTTGCCCGATATCACCCAGCAGACGTGGCAGAAAAACCCACTGGATGCGTGGCAGAAAAACCCGCCTTTGAACTCCGGCCCTAAGAGAGGACAGGGCCAGGCTGCAGAGCTGTGCCTCACGCCCTCCTTTCCCTCCCACAAGGACTGGTTACAAAGACCCCGTCAACACCTAAGTCCATGCCGTATCGTGCGCCCCTCAGTCACCCCCTGTCCCAGAAGGTAACCTCCTGGGCCTTCCTGTTGATGGAAATTCAGACACCAACATCCCTGAATATTCCCTTGACCCTTCTTCCTGCCATTGGGGTTATTTTGTTTTCCTGGTTCATCGGCAAGAAATCTGCAAGAAACTGGCTGGGTTGGCAAAGGCTCTGGGCTAACTTGGAGGCCGCTATGCTGTGTATGCTGGGGTGGGTGCTGGGGGCCTGGTGGGCAGGGGAGGGCAGAGGCTCGCATGCCGGGGCACCTCAAGCCCCAAAGTCAATGCAGTGTTTCCTTGGTAAAGTGCCCTCCTGGCCTGCACCTGCTTACAATTCAACGCAGTGCCCTGAGGGTACATTGCAGCCTCCTTTGGCTGAAAGAAGCAGCCTTTTGTGATCTATCTTCTGCCTTTGTAGCCTTCTTTCCCACCACTGGATCCCCTCCAAAAAGAACGTGCTTTGCCCTGCTTCCAGGCCTTTGGCCCTGCTGTGCCCTCCTCCTGGACACCTTTCCTCCACGGTTCTCTTACCACGTGCTTCTTCTCCTGGTACTTCAGGACTCCTACACTGTGAGGCCCTCCCAGAACCCCCCCAGCCCCCTAGTTGGGGTTGCCACCGCGACAGAGGGACATTGCTTCCAGAACTACGTTGTACTCTAGACTACAAAGCCCAGCCGGTGAGCTGACACCTCCATGTAGGTTTCACGCAGGCCCCTAACTTCACAAAGCGGAATACTCCATTTATTTCCCCTCCTGAAACCCCAGCCCTGCCCACCTGTCTTCCCAGCTCAGGAAACAGTGCTGCCCTGTTCAGACCAGGTCCTGGTGGCCCCTTGGTTCCTGTTTCCCTCACCCCACACATCCCAAGTCTTGCTGACTTGACTGCCAAATACATCCCAAATCTGTGCCCTTGTTGCCACTTTCACAGCTACCACCGAGGTGCAGGCTTGCCACTGTCCTTGCCCACCTGAACCGTGGCAGTGAACTCCTCCTCCCTGGTCTCCTGGCTTCCAGCTTTGCTCCACTCAATCCACACAGTCAGAGGAAATATTTCAAAAGACAAACCAGCTGGGCGCAGTGGCTCACACCTAATACCAGCACTTTGGGAGGCCGAGGCGGGTGGATCACCTGAGGTCAGCAGTTCGAGACCAGCCTGGCCAACATGGCGAAACCCCGTCTCTACTAAAAATATAAATAATTAGCCAGGCGTTGTGGCTTGTGCCTATAATCCCAGCTACTTGGGAGGCTAAGGCAGGAGAATCGCTTGAACCCGGAGGCGAAGGTTGCAGTGAGCTGAGATGGCGCCATTGCCGTCCAGCCTGGGCCACAAGAGTGAGGCTCCATCTCAAAAAAAAAAAAAAAAAAAAAAGAAAAAAGAAAAAAAAATCTGGTTTACTGCTAAATGTTTAATGACACCTTCTCAACAAGGGGGAGCCCTGATTTTTACATGTATCCATTTCGGTGGTGTAAATAGTCCCACCATGGTCCATTTGGAGCTACCAGTGTGACTTACTGAGCATGGCATTGGGAAGACCTTGTTGTACTATTTCCACCGTGGGATATGGCATATGATACGATACAACACAACAGACGTCAATCACTTCAACAACACAGAGAACAGTGAAATGGTGAGAAAGTGGTGATCTGTGAGCAGTTGTTACCTTTGTTTATGTTGTAACTTATTTAACTGGAAGTTCGTGCAATTTAGTTCTTAGTGATGGCTATGTGTGACAACTAGCTTGCAGAATTCGTGAGCCAGTAGGAGGTGGTGCCAGCAACCCCACTGGTTGAAAGCGACACGAGGGCAAGGATGTTTCCACCTTGTTCCTGGCTGTTTCCTGGGGCCTGGAACAGTAGAAGGAGTTCAGGGTAGGTGTTCAGGCCGCATTTGTTGAGTATTTTATAGTGCACCTGTTTGCATCAGAGAGCACAAACTGTTTGCCTCAACTTGACTTCTTGGTCTGAGTCCAGCCCACAAGCAGGTGTCATTTGGCTCTCAGAATGTTTTGGACATTTTTACAAAATTTATTGCCAACGTTTAAAAGTCAAGGGTTTTTTTTTTTTTTTTTCATGAAATCGTACATAAACCTAGATGTGTAGCTTCTCCTGGAAAATCAGAAGCTCTGGACCCGACTCCCTCATGACAACAGAGGCTGGAGCGGAGGGGCGTGCAGCCAGCCCCTTCAGACTGGGCATGGGCTCGCCAGTTTCCGCAGGCCCTACCCCTACCCTCAGTCTCACACCAGGCCCACTTCATTCGTTCACGTAACCTGCTGGGCCTGTGGATATTTAAGTTGCGACTGCCATCTTCGCCTCCATCTTAGCACTTGTCACAGTGTGGGCCTGTCACAGTGTCCCTGCCAGACAGTGAGCACCTTGGGGACAGGCTCTGTGAGGGAGCCCCCCGGGGTCCCCACTCCTGGTACATAGTAGGTCCACAGGTTCTGGAACTAGATGAAATGTTTGTTGTCCAGTGAATGCCAACACCCACCCAGCTACCCGAATTGGGGCACACACTAAACTCAAGCCCCGACCGGAATGTGACAAAGAGGTTGGCCGAGGCCAGGGTTTAAAAATACCCCAGGGCTGGTCAGCTGCGAGGTGCTTGGAGGTGTTGAAACAACCACGCCAACGCTGGCTGGAGGCCAGTGCACCCACTTTGCTCTGTGTGATGTGGGCTAATGGGAGGGGTCACTAGCAGGTCCTGGCGTGCGAGGGTGGGGAGTGGGAGGAGTAGGTGCAGCCCACTCCCCCACAGCCCTGCTTGGGAAAGGTCAGAGATGTTTATAAACAGCATGGGGTGACATGACATAATTTCACATAAAGGGTTACCAGGCAGGGCATGGACACAGGGCGGCCTCCCCTGATGTTTCCACGCCGCGGTCTCCTGGCGTCAAGAAAGCCGGGATGCTGCTAGCACTGTGGTCTCCCCACGGCCTTCAGAACCATGGCCCAGCCCGCTGGAGCCAGGCTTAAAAATAACGCTCCCAGCACAGTCTCCTGGGGGACAGCCAGCGTGGGGGCTGGACAGGGAAGGAACAAGCTCTGCTGGAGCGCCCACTGGATGCCAGGCACATCATGAGCTCATGGAGCCGCACACAGGCCTTGGGAGGGAGGGACTGTCATCCAGATGGGGAAACTGAGGCTCAGGAGTGGTGCCACTGGCTCAATGTTTCCCAGTAAGTGGCAATGCTGCCATGCCAATCCATGAGACAAGAGTGACAAGAAGGCAGGCTCTGTGTCATGCTGCTGTTCCCGAGTCCTTGGAACAGCGTTTGGCCTTAGCAAGCCTCAGGAGGCAGCTCCCATGGAACTTGTCCCGGATCGAAACCTGGTCTCCCACGACAGCTTGTCTCCGTCAAGGGCAGCCCATCCTTCCAGATGCTCAGGGCAGATACCAGGGCATCATCCTCAACTCCTCTTTTTCTCTCACCCCCACACCCGGTGCTTGCTGCTCCATCCAGAAACAGCCGCCCCTCCCTGCCCTGGCCCAGCCCCACCTCTCTCACCTGACCCCTGCAGGAGCCTCCTTCCTGGTCTCCTGCTTCTGCACTCACCCTAACAGTCTTGCCTCCATCAGTGTCCAAGGTAACACACTAGACTCGTATCATCCATCACCTAATGTATTAGGATGCAACAGTGAATAGAACACACATGTCCCCGTCAGCGTGGAGCTGACATTACTGAATGGGGGAGGAAGGGGGCGTCAGCCTTCACAGGTAAATTAAATAGATCATGTTTCCAATGGCAGTGAGTGCTAAGGAGAAAAATAAGCTGGGGAAGGAGGAGGGGAACATCAGAGAGGAATAAATCTAAATAGGGGGTGGGGGTGCAGGGCAGGAAAGGTCTCACTGAGCAAATATTTGAGTACAGCTTGAAAGAGATGAGGGATTGGGCAATGGGGATTTCCAGAGGAAGGGCATTCCTGGTAGAGGAAACAGCAAGTGCAAAGGCCCGAGGCCGGACCGTGCCTGGCATGAGCGAGGATGACAGAGAAGAGGCCAGTGTGGCTGCAGCAGAATGAGTGAGGGGCAGCGTGGGAGGAAGTGAGTTCAGAGGGGTGAAGGGCAGCGCCCATAGAACCTTGCACGTCGAAGGAAGGACTTAGCTTTCCTCTGGGGTAGGTGAGAGCCATGGAGTGTTCTGAACAGAAGAGGGCACAGTCTGACTTCGTTTCTGAAAGAATCTCTCCAGCTGGGTGTAGAGGATGAGCTGTCAGGAGCCAGGGGGAAGGGGACAGTCAGGGTGACTGCAGTGGTTCATGCAGAAGAGAATGGTGAATGGGCCCAAGGGGTGGCTGCGGAGGTGAAGAGGCGGGGAGAATGGACCTCGGACTCCAGATCTGTTCTGAGGTGGAGCTGCTGGGGCATATGCTGCTGGACTAGATGCGATCAATAGAAATCAAGAAGCCAAGGATGTTTGGGTTTCCATTGACACAGGAACAGAAAATCAAACACTGCATGTTCTCACTTATAAGTGGGAGCTGAACGACGAGAACACATGGACACAGGGAGGGGAACAACACTGGGGCCTGTTGTGGGGGTGGGGAGGGAGAGCATCATGACAAATAGCGAATGCTTGCCGAGCTTAATACCTAGGGGATGGGTTGATGGGTGCAGCAAACCGTGATGGCACACGTTTACCTATGTGACAAACCTGCACGGCCTGCATATGTACCCCGGAACTTAAAATAAAATCTAAAAATAAAAGCCAAGGATGGCTCCAAGGTTCCAAATAGAGCAGCCGGAAGGATGGAGCTTCTGCCTTACAGAGATGACCAAGCACCGAGCTGGGCTCCGGGAAGAATGGGAGTGAGGCGGCCCTTCCCCAGGGGGCACACGGATCCTGTGTGAAGGTCATCCTCAATACAGTGGGCTTTGCTTTATGAAATTCCCTGCTGATTCACATCAGGATTCTTCTCCAGCTCCTCCTTCCCATCCCTGTCCCTGAGTCCCTTGTAAATTTTGCAGGAGCCACTAGGTCCCTCCTCCCCTCGATTCCTGAAGAGCAACAAACGCTTCTATAGCCCTCATGTGCCTGGCAGGATCCTAGTCCTTTACTTAAACTTTGTGAACTCATCTGATCATCACAGCAATTCCAGGAGCTGGGGACTCTTATTACACTTATTTCATAAGTGGAGAAAACGCCCAGAGAGGTTAAGTCACTTGTTCAGGATCACACAGCTCCAAGTGGTAGAGGCAGGATATGATCCCAGGCAGTCAGGCCTAGGCCTCATGCTGTTAACCACTACACTTACTATCTCACCCTTGGCCATGAGGAGTCAAACTTGGCTTGAGAGATTGGGTGAGGGGAGAGGGCTTCAGCCGCCCCTTCCACATAAAAGAAACAGTTGCCGTTTTCTGAGTACCTCTCCTGTGCCTAGTTCTATACCTAGGTTTCCTCTATTCTGCATATCAACAGAAGGGGTATCACAAGGATTGTACCCATTCTACAGATAAGAAAACCAAGGCTCAGAGAGGGGAAAAGCCATGTCCACAGTTACAGCCAGGACTGAGAATGTGGAACTCTGGGACTCCAGACCCCATTCTTTCCCCTCCTCCACACTGCCTGTGCTTGTCACCTGCTTCCTGCCTTGGTGGTGAGGGGGGTGCTCAGGGGTCAATGGCCTCACTGCATTTTCTTCTTGCTGGAAGCAGAAGGAGGACAGGAGAAGTGACACATTGCACAACTGCACAGATTCCCACTCTCGGGGCTTGTAGATTTTGTCTGGCACAATCAACATGTCTGAGGCCAGCTCTGGGCCAGGTGCTGGAGAGACCGAGATAGGAACACAGAGTGGAGGGTGAGAAAGATGGAGGCCCTAGGTGGCTTTGATGAGATAGACAGTGGTGGGGTTGTTACAGAAGTTCACAGAAGCCGCTCAGAGGAGCAGGTGCACATGAACCTTGTGCCCCGGCAGCTTCTTCACTTCTCTGGATCTCAATTTCCATCTCTGTGACACGGGGTGGTCATACCTGCCACCCCATCTCACAGAGCTGGTCAGGACTAAAGGTGAGCGCCAAGGGGGCACGCACTATCTCCACCTTGCCCTCTGCTGTCTTCCAGGACAGAAAGAGCACAGGCCCCAGCTTGTTGTAGGCATTCTGGGGACCTGGCACACAGGAGGTGCTCAGGGCCTGCTGGACGTATGGAAATAAAGAAATAAACTTCTTTGGGACTTATTTTCTTCCCCCATAAAGTGAATTATTTCCATGCACCCATGCACTTTACAAAGACATAGACCCTCTCAACCACCTGGCAAGGCGAGTACTAAGATCATCTTTGCTTAACAGGTAAGAAAAACGGACACCTAGAGAAGGTACGAGATTTCACCAAGGTCCTAGAGCTAAGAAGGGATGGAGCTAGCATTTGAATTTCACTCCCTCTGCCTCCTCAGCATTCACAGAACTAATTGCAGAACTAAACTAATAACAGCTTGTGTTTTGTGGAGCATTTATTACATGCCATGCGTTATTCCAGACGCTTCACATATATTAAATAATATTAGTATCTACCTCAAATGTGTGGGAGAGGTGATATTTCCTTCCCATTTTACCCATAAAGAAAGAGGTTAAGGGGCAGGAGCAGTGGCTTAGGCTTGTAGTCCCAGCACTTTGGGAGGCTGAGGTGGAAGAATTGCTTGAGTCCAGGTGTTCGAGACCAGCCCAGGGAACATAGCAAGACCCCCATCTCTACAAAAAATAAAAAATTAGCTGGGTGTGCTGGATCATACCTATAGTCCCAGCTACTTGAGACGCTGAAGTGGGAGGATTGCTTGAGCCCAGGAGATCAAGGCTGCAGTGAGCTGTGATTGTGCCACTGCATTCCAGCCTTGTCTCAAAGTAAAATTTAAAAAAAAGAAAGAGGTTGGCCAGGTGCGGTGGCTCATGCCTATAATCCCAGTGCTTTGGGAGGCCAAGGCAGGTGGATCACCTGAGATCAGGAGTTCGAGACCAGCCTGACCAACCAACATGGCAAAATCCTGTCTCTACTAAAAATACAAAAATTAGCTGGGCATGGTGGCAGGCTTCTGTAGTCCCAGCTACTCGGGAGGCTGAGGCAGGAGAATCACTTGAACCTGGGAGGCGGAGGTTGCAGTGAGCTGAGATTGTGCCACTGCACTCTAGCATGGGCGACAGAGCAAGACTCAGTCTCAAAAAAGAAAAAAAAAAGTAAATAAATAAATAAATGAAAAAGAAAAAAGAAAGAGGTTAAGTAACTTGTGCAAAGTCACAAGTAATTTGCAAAGCCAGGATTCAAACTCAGGCAGTCTGGCTCCAGAGTCCATGGTCTTAAATCACAACACCCTGCAGGAGAGGGTTGGCAATGTCATCCCAGGCACAGAGTCTGGCACACAGGGAGCACTTATTGGATTGTGAAAACCTAGCAAACCACGAAGAGACAAGCAGGGCTTTCCTATTCTGAACCACACTGAGGTCTCCCTTAAGAATTCACTTATTTCCATTTCTTCCTGTGAGTCCCACTTGACAGAGAAGAAGCTGCCCACAGACCATTTTCCCCCTTCTTCCCCCTCCGTCTAGGAAAATTCTGGGCAGCATCCACCAGGTCACAGCTGCCAGCCAGAGGACTGGCTAGAGCAGAGTTTGGCCAGGTTATCGGGTTTCGTGGTCAGCCACCTTCGCCCCTGACCAGAGCTGTCTTTCAAAAACAGAACATTCAGTCACCGCCTGTCCCTGCGCCCAGCTGTCCTTGTGCCCCGACCTTGCTCTCTGCCCACCGGCCCAGGGTTTTTCCTCGTATTCTTGTCTCTTACTGATATCTTGCAAAGATGACCGGAGCAGAGAAAAGAAAGTCAGGGAGCAGGGAGAGAAACGATGAGGAGACAGAGACAGAGAAAGAAGAGACAGAGAAAGAGGTGACAGATGGACAGAGGAGAAAGAGGAGACAAGAAAGACAGAGAAAGAGGAGACAAAGGCGACAGACGGACAGAGAAAGACAGAGAAAGAAGAGACAGAAAGACAGAGAAAGAGGAGACAGAGATGGAGAGACAGAGCTGGAGAGAAAGACAGAGACAGGAGGGCCCTGCAGGTGCCATCTGCCCTCCAAAGCTGTCTCAAGGGCAGGGTTTGTAACCTTGCATCTCCACCCAATGCATCTTGACCTTCTCCCAAGGCTGCAGCATCTTCTCCCAACAGCCCCCAACCTGCTACCAGCCCAGCAGGTCCTAAGAGACCTCGTTTTCCTTCCCCACTCACCTCCATGCACAATCCCTCACCTAACTAACTCCTCCTTATCTCCCTTCCTCCAGGAAGCCCTCCTTGCCCCCACAGCCCCTCTATGCACCCTGATTACACCTCCCTCATACTTTGTGGTTCATTGATAGGTTCGCCTCCTCCACTGGAATGGCAGCTCCTCGAGGGCAGGGTCTGGATCGGTCTGGCTCGCCCTGCATCCCTGCACTCAGCCCAGTGCCTGACTCATAGTAGGTGCTCAATAAATGTTGGTTGAAGGAAGGATTAAGCCAGCTGCTATGTGTCAGCTCCTTGGAGAATCCTTCCCTGGTATGGCTTACAACTGTTTGGACTTCATCGTGTGATTATTTGATTTAGGGTCTGCGTGGCCTCTGGTCCGAAGAAGGCAGGATCTGAGTCTGCTGCATTCACCCTTGTCTTCCCAGCACCTGGAACAGTGCCTAGCACAGAGTAGGTGCTTCAGTATTGGTTGAATGAATGAATGGATGCATGAGCAAATGAATTAACCATTAGCCCTCTGGAGGTTTTGAATCATATTTTTTAACCCATTTGAAGCAGTTCAAATGTTCCCCATTGCCTTTCAAATCAGACCCCAAGTCCTGCCAAGACCTAGGAGGCTCTGCAAGATCTGGCCCCTGCCACGTCTCCAGCCTCTGCCCTTCTCCCACCACCCCTACAGGCACCAATGTCTCTAGGGTGCCCGGCGTGGTAGCAGTTCTCATCCCCCTCCACACCCCACCATAAGTCACGTCAACAGAGCTGGGTTGGTTTATTTGTTTTTTTCTATGAACAAGACTGCCTAGAAAAATGGAGCACTTTTGCACAAACAACCTCAATGTCACCCATGGACCTTGGTCACTGTGGGACAGTCTCCAAGGTTTGGCCGGCCAGCTTCCCAGGGCCCTGACCCCGAGAAAGGGTTTGGGCCCTGGTCGCTCTGTCCATCTCCCACCCGACCCTCTAAAGGGCTGGCTGGCTGGGTGGGAGGGGTGTCCTTGGAGCCCCTGAGTCTGAACTTCATGTTCTGCAGGAAGCCAGGGGAGGGGACCCAATGGAGTGGACCCCATCACATCCTTTAGGCTCAGACCAGGCCTTACCCCCTCCAGAAAGCTGCCTTGGTCACTTTCCTGGCATCTCTGGACTCCTGTTCTCACCCTAATTGCATCTCATATCATGCTTGGCTGAAATTCTCTACTGGACAGTTTCTTCCACTGGACTATGCTCCAAGTGGTTAAGGCCAAGTCTTTTCGATCTTGGTGTCCCCAGAGCCCAGATCTGGCCTATGAGGGTCATCAGCAAACATGCACTGAATGAACAAAAGATTATTGAACAAGCGCTTCCTGCCTTGGTGCATGCTGACCTCTGTCTCTCTTACTAGGATGGGGTCCCAAGGACCTTGTCTCTTTTATCTTTGCTCCTCAGTGTCTAACACTGCTTGACACATCAGTGGCACCATGAAACATGTGTCGAATAAACAAACAAGGCCTTCCTACCATCCATCATATCTGCCTCTCCTCCTGGACTGGGAGCACTATGAGGTCAAGGACCAAGCCTTATTTATTTCTAGCTCCTCTGAGTCTAGCACTGGACCTGGTACAAAAGAGATGCTTGGTAGGTACTTACTGGATGGATGGATGGATTGATAGATGGATGGATGGATGGATGGATAGATGGATGGATGGATGGAGTTGAAATTGATGGATCAATGGAGGAATGAATGGAAGGTTGGACAGAGTAAATGAACAGAATGGGCAGATGGAAGTGCAGGTGGGTGGATGGATGGCAGATGGGTGAATGAAAGGCTGGATAGATAAATACTACAGTCCAGGTTGTGAACGTGGGAAATATTGCTTTCTACCCCCCACACAAAAAAGCCACCATTTTAGAAGAGCTAAAATCATTTTAGAACAGCTAAAATGAGGCCAGAGAATGACTCAGCTAGAGTTTTTATGAGAGATATTTAAAAGAAAAAAAAAATGTGAGAAAGACGGGTCTCGGAGGCTCTGAACTTCTTAAGCAAAACCCTGTAAGTTGGCCATGCTCTCTTGCAGCGTTTATGTGATATTTTATGGAGGGCCTGCCATATTTAGTGCCCTTGGGTTTGGTCTGGAAGTAGAACGAAATTTCAGATGTGGACCCTCACCCCAGGTTGCTCAGAGTCAAACATATGCCCATTCATCCTCAATGCCTCTTCTTGTCGGGGTGTCCAAAGAACAAAGGTTTGGGAAACAAACACAGATTTGTATCCTGACTTCTTTTCTGTGTGACCTCAAGCAAGTATCTTGGCTTCTCTGAACCCTGGTTTGCTCATCCTGCTTTGCAGTGTTGTTGCAAGCACACAACAAGCCCATGCTTATCAAATGCTGAGCCCAGGCTGGGATTGCTGTTGATGACTGGTAAACACTAAACTGGGCCTCAGTGTGCGAAGCTGCTGACTTGCTGTGTGATGTTGTCAGAATGTCAGGACTTTTCTGTTCCTTCATTTCAGCTCAGTGGCATTCATCCTTAACAAGGGCCGTGAACTAAAGAAGAGCTCAAGCTGGGGAACCTAGTAGACCTGGGTTTGGGATCCTTTGCTCCCCGGCTGCATGGTTTCAGACAAGCCACCGTGTCTGTCTGAACCTCAGTCCCTGCATCTACACTGCAGACCTCCTTGCTGTTTCTCAAGCACAGCTGTCACCCCTGCACCCAAGCTCTCCTTTGGCAAGAGAGCCATAGAAAGTGAGTTCCTGGCATCCACCTTGGGGACATGTGGGCTTCTAAATGTGGTGCGCCTTGAGGCACTCCAGAGCAAAGAGGGGTGCAGAAGGATCTGGAAGGGCAAACAGAAGACACCTGTCTTCTCACCCTGTCTGGAAGAGGACCCCCATTCCATGTGGTCCCACTAGCCTACTGATTTATGTTGCCAATAGTTTATACCACATGGCTTTATAGAATTTGTTTATTCAGCGGGGTGTGGTGGCTCACACGTGGAATCCCAGCACTTTGGGAGGCCGGGGCAGATCGCTTGAGGCCGGGAGTTTGAGACCAGCCTGGGCAACGTGGTGAAACCCCATCACTACTAAAATTACAAAAATTAGCCAGACATGGTGGCACATATATGTAATCCCAGCTACTCAGGAGGCTGAGGCAGGAGAATTGCTTGAACCCAGGAGGTGGAGGTTGCAGTGAGCCGAGATCGCACCGCTGTACCCCAGCCTGGGTGACAGAGCGAGACTCTGTCTCAAAACAACAACAACAAAAGAACATGTGTATTCATTTATTTTTCCTAGTCTAACTCCCCACCTGATACTTCTGTCCGCTCCATGAGAGGAGAGTTTCTGTGCATTTTTTTTTTTGAGATGGAGTCTTACTCTGTCACTCAGGCTGGAGTGCAATGGCACGGTCTCTGCTCACTGCAATCTCCGCCTCCAGGGTTCAAGTGATTCTCCAGCCTCAGCCTCCCAAGTACCTGGGACCACAGGCACGTGCCACTACACCTGGCTAATTTTTGTATTTTTAGTAGAGATGGGGTTTCACCATGTTGGCCAGGCTGGTCTCGAACTCCTGACCTGGTAATCTGCCCCCCTCGGCCTCCCGAAGTGCTGAGATTACAGGCGTGAGCCACCGCGCCCGGTCTACGTTTCTGTATGTCTTGATTGCTTTTTCATCCTCGGGTTCTAAAGCCTAGACAGGCACATGGTCTTTGTTAAGTTAATGTGTTGAATAAATGCATGTATGAATGGATTAGCACATAAAGAAATGAATGCATGAATAGATAGATGCATGAATAGCTGGGCCCAACAGAATCAGTTAAGAGGCTTAACCACACATACACTCACACACACACACAGACACAAGCACACGCACACACAAACACACACACCTACATACGCATACAGAGGTGCTTGAGCCCTGCTCCAAAAATAAAAATAAGAAGCAACCCTTAATGATCACTTACTCATTAAGTATACCAGGCGCCATGTTTAGCCCGTGATGTAGGGCATTTCACTGAATCCTCATGACCACCCTCTGCGGGTAGGGACTAATGCTATACTTTTTTCATATGTCAACCCTGAGGCTCAGAGAGGTAAATCACTGACCCCAGGTCACACAGCCAAGAGGTGGAGGAGCCAAAATTGAATCCAAGATCTATTTGATTCCAGAACCATGCCTGACTTTACTGGGCCAGCGGGGTCACCTCTGAATCAAGATTTTTAGGATTCCCCAGGTGATTCTGATGCACAGCCAGGTTGAGAACTCCTGGGCCAGAGCATTGAGGTTTGGGGAAGTCTGCTGGCTTTGGGACCAGCTGATCCAGCCCCTGTGCTGCCTCGCAGCCTGGTTCCTTATCTCTGACACAGGCGTGACAGCAGCGCCTACCTCAGGGGATTTCAGGAGGACCTAATGAATTAATCCACACAACGTGTTAAGCAGAACACAGTAAGCACTTCTCACAGCTCCCCTGGGTGCAGACAGATGCATTCCCAACCTCCTAGTGCAGTGCCTGGGACAAGCTGGAAAGGGCATCTCAGCAGCATTCGAGAGGCTATCGCATCTAAGAGTGAACGGGAATGCTATAGTAATTCCATCCCCCAGAAAAACATCTTGCAGAAATACTCGCACATGTCCACAGAGGTGTGTGCCCTACAGACCACGACAGTGTGGCTTGTGATAGCAACAGCCAGGAAGCAGGCCCAATAGACATGTTTAGGGCAGGGCTCTCCACTTCAGCAAGGCGGACGTTTGGGATCACATAATTCCCTGTTGTGGGGGCTGTCCTGGGCGTTGTGGGATGTTTAGCAGAATCCCTGGCTTCTACCATCTAGATGCCAGTAGCATGTCACTACTCCAAGTTGGGATGACAGAATATGTCTCCAAAATCACTGAATGTCCCCAGCATTGCTGAATGTCCCCTGGAGGAAAAAAAAAATCACCCCATCCAAGTGGAGAAGTTTGTGACATGCCCAAGGAGATGGAGCTCATATTTCAGCAAAGCTGTGACTTTATCCTGCACTAAGTCCCAGGTCACACTTTTCCTATTTGCTTTTTGTGGATTCCTTAGACTTTGCTCCATTCACAATCATGTGTTCTATGACTAGAAATAATTTCATTTCTTCTTTTCCCATCTGGCTGCCTTGGCACGTTTGAGGACAGAACTTGCACAACACAAATTGTAGCTCAAGTGGATTATGTAATCTGCACAGGGATGCTTTTTCGGGAAGTTAACTTTGTTCAAATATTGAAAATTCGTAAAATAGAAGAATATGAATTTTTTTAATGGGACCACCCACAGAGGGCAATTTTCTCGCAGTTTGCTAGTCTGAGTAGCTTTCTCCATTTTGAAATTTTATTATAAAGTTGCAATCACACTGTATGTACAATTTCAAATCCTGTTGGTCTCAAAGTCTTCAAAATCATACTTCTCGTGTTATTACAAAATTTTCTTTGACGTTCTCTTTAATTGTTGTCTATTGTTTCTCTCTTATCCTCTGATCTTCCCTAATCCTTAATAATGAAAATTGCAGGCTGAGCATGGTGGCTCACGCCTGTAATCCCAGCACTTTGGGAGGCTGAGGTGAGCGGATCACCTGAGGTCAGGAGTTCAAGACCAGCCTGACCAACATGGAGAAGGCCTGTCTCAACAAAAAATACAAAAAAAGCCAGATGTGGTGGTGCATGCCTATAATCCCAGGTACTCAAGAAGCTGAGGCAGGAGAATCGCTTGAACCCAGGAATTGGAGGTTGTGGTGAGCCAAGATGGCACCATTGCACTCCTGCCTAGGCAACAAGAATGAAACTCCATCTCTGAAAAAATAAATAAATAATGGAAATTGCAAGCTTTCGCTGGGCATGTGACCACCCAGAAGAAAATCTACACTTCCCAGCCTCTCTTGCAGCTAGGTGTCCATGTGGCCAATGGGATATAAGTAACGTCTAAGCAATGTCTGTGGGAAGGGGTGCCTCTACTTTTTCCCATCCTCCTTGCTGGCTGGAGTGCAGATGTGATGGCCAGAACCTGAGTGGCCATCTTGGGACAAGGCGGAGCAACGAGAGAAAAGGACGCTGAGTCCCCAGTGAATTTGTGCAGCCACCCTACTAGTCCTAGACTGCCACCTCCACGCATCTTTTAGGTAAGAAGCAAATTTCTGGCTGGGCATGGTGGCTCATGCCTGTAATTCCAGCACTTTGGGAGGCCGAGGTGGGCAGATCATGAGGTTAGGATTTTGAGACCAGCCTGACCAACATGGTGAAACCCCGTCTCTACTAAAAATACAAAAATTAGCCAGGCGTGGTGGCAGGTGCCTGTAATCCCAGCTACTCGGGAGCCTGAGGCAGGAGAATCACTTGAACCCCTGGAGGCAGAGGTTGCAGTGAGCTGCGATCGTGCCATTGCACTCCAGCCTGGGCGACAGAGCAAGACTCCATCTCAAAAAAAATTTAAAAAATTTCATTTGAGCCCCTGTTATTCTGGCTTTTCTAACATTCAAAGGTGAACCTAATCCTAAGTATTACACTAATATTTTGTGCAGAAGGTGTCTCTAACATCCTTTTAGGAAACATTTCCTGATTAACTTAAACATTCCCTGCTTATTGGACATTTAAGTAGATTCTGATTCCTCACTATTCTTGTCATTTCTTTTTTTTTTTTTTTTTTTTTTGAGATGGAGTCTCACTCTGCTGCCCAGGCTGCAGTATAGCAGTATGATCTCAGCTCACTGCAATCTGTGCCTCCTGGGTTCAAGCGATTCTCCTGCCTCAGCCTATGGAGTAGCCGGTATTACAGGCGCCTGCCACCATGCCTGGCTAACTTTTGTATTTTTAGTGGAGACAAGGTTTCACCATGTTGGCCAAGCTGGTCTTGAACTCCTGGCTTCAAGTGATCTGCCCACCTTGGCCTCCCAAAGTGCTGGGATTACAGGCGTGAGCCACCACGCCCAGCCTTACTCTTGTCAATTCGGTCGTGAATGTCTTTGTCCACTGTCACTATTTGTGATTATTTCCTTAGTACAGAATCCCAGAAGAAGGGTTTGGGGGTCAAAGAACATGAACATTCTTGAAGCTGTCAGTGCCCGTCACCCAACTGCCTTCCAAAATGGTTCAGCTGACATAATGCCCTCCTCCTCCAGCAGGGGATGTGAGGACCCGTTTTGGGACCAGGGTAAAGATGACAACGTTCCACATCATTCCCTCCAGCAGCTGAAAATGAGTCCGAGATAGTCATTTTTGGATAGTCCTTAAATACAACATATGGATGAGCAGTCATTAACCACGAAGCTTAGGAGACCTAGTGTGATCTAGTGTCAATCTGGGTTTCTTAGTTGCAAGGGACAGAATCACCCCTCTGGCTAGTTTACACAGAAAAGGAGTTTATCAAAGGTTATTAGGTGGTTCATAGGACCCTCAGGGGAGTTCCTGAGTCAGGACTGGGGGCAACACAGCTAGGAATGAGGCTGGAATTTGATGGAGAGCTGCCCCAGTGAGCCCCACTTCTACTCAAGGACGCCCCCACTGCATCCTCCAGACCCAGGTTCTCTTTCCCACCTCTTTTGTCCTATTGTTCTCTTTTAATTGGAAGCCTCTCACAGGGGAGCCCACTTCACACTCCCACACCCGGGAGGCTCAGGGAGGCTAGGAAAGCAAGTTTTCTGGCAATTCCTTTGAGAGATGTGATCTACTAAGGTAGGAAATTCCCTGAAGGGTGACTGCAGGGTGTGGGCCAGAAAGTAGGGCAAAGGTCAGCTCCTTCGGCAAAGACAGCTGGGCTTGTGGGAAGAATCCAAAAAGGTTTCTAGCAACACCTTCTCCATTTCTCCTCCACTGAGGGCAAGAGAACAGCAGAGAGAAGTAAATGACAAAAGTGTCATTCCCATTTGTGTCACCCTTGGGGTTCACCCAACTCTGCAGAGGCTAAGTTAGAGTGGGGACCTTGAGATCTGTCCTCGCTTCACCAACCTGAGGCCAGCAAGCCAACACAGATGTATCTATCTGATGGATGTGTGTCTCCTGGACCCCTGACCACATCCTTCAAGGAGACGTTTGTGAAGGATGTGTTTGCCTTGTCCACTGTTGCACTGAACAACACCAGCATCTGAACAAGCCCTGGCACACAGTAGGTGCTCAATAGATAAATCTCGAATGAATGAATGATGGCACTGGACTCTCTGCCTTGGAAGAAACCTTGGAGTCTAGAGTTAACATGGATTGACTCAACCAGTATTTCCTGAGCACCTACCATGCTCCAGGCCCTATTTTAGGTGCTGGGGATACTGCAGGAAAGAAAAGAAAGTCCCAGTCCCTGTCTTCAGAGTGAAGGAGATGGGAAATCCATTTTAAAACGCCAAAATATTCATATAACACAGCACAACACAACATAACATCATATAATCTGATCTAATACAATACCAAGTAAAATGTTTTACAAGGAAATGTAAAACTGGATAAGTGATTTGGAGATGCTCATTTAGAAAAATAATTGAGGAAGGCCTCTCTGAGAAGCTGATGTTCAAGCAGAGATCTGCAGTAGGAAGGGAGTGAGCTGAGCAAATATGGGAGGGAAGTGTATCCTGGGCAGAGAGAGCAGCCGGCACAAAGGCCCTGAGGCAGGAATGAATGAGCTTGGTGTGTGCCCTTTGTGGTGAGGTGGTCAGTGAGGCAAGGGTTACACCAAGTTTCCCAACTTCAGCAAATCTACAGAACCCTTAACTGGAGGAAACAGGAGGTAGGGAGGGATGAGTTCTTCACTCTTAAGCTTCTCTAGGAAAACATGATGTCAGGGACAGACAGTAAATCTTGACTTGTCCCAGAAAACAATGGGCCCATGTAACCAGTGAAGTGTTAGCCTGAAAGTAACCGGCCAAAGGGCTGGGGTGTGGGTGGGTCATATGGAATTTGTTAACAGATCTGCATTAGAAAAAGAGCTTCCCAGTTGGGGGCAGCAGAAGCTTCTGGCTAACATCAAAAAGATGTTTATTGTGGTGATTCTGTGCAGACATGAAAAATGGAGATTTGCCACACAGAGATGTGGAAAGATGTCCCCAATACGTTAAGTGAAAAAATAGGCCACAGGATAGTATTATATATTGTACGATCCCTTTTGAAAATTCACTAGTCATTTATTCAGAAAATATTCATTATGGACCTACTGTGGTGTGGAAGACCCAGACGCAGTCTTGCCTGCCTCCTGGAACTGACCGCACAGTGGGGAAGGCAGATGACGATCAGATCAGTATACAAACATATCATCCAAACCTTTGATCAGCACTAAGGAAAGATACCTGGTGCTACCAGAATGTGCACACACATCAAGTGATGGAAAAAGCCTGCGAGGATGTGCTCCAAAATGTCAAAGTGGTAGTAAGATTTCAGGAGATTCCACTTTCCTTTTTTGTTTGTTTTTTGGGATGGGGTCTTGCTCTGTCACCCAGGCTGGAGTGCAGTGGCATGATCATGGCTCACTGCAGCCTCGACCTCCTGGGCTCAAGCCATCCTCCCACCTTAGCCTCCCGAGTAGCTGGGACCACAGGCATGCACCAGCACACCTGGCTACCTTCTTTTTTCCTTTTTTTAATTTTGTAGAGGTGAAGGTCTCGCTATGTTACCCAGGCTGATCTTGAACTCCTGGGCTCAAGTAATCCTCCTGTTTCAGCCTGTCAAAGTGCTGGGATTACAGGCATGTGTTACCACACCTGGCTTGATTCCACTTTTCTTATGCTCCTCTTTCTTTTGATTGTCTGTAGATTCTGATTTTTTAAAATAAATGTCATTATTTATAATCGAGTGAATAAAAAAAAACTCAAAATGAATAGGAGCAGGAGAGCTGGAACTCATGGGTCTGCAGAGGACTTAGACCCAGGGAAGGAAGAATACACAAGAAACCAATCAACAGAGGCTGGAGTAGGAGGTAGCCTCACTTCTCCCTGGACACCTTTTGAACCTTTTGAATATGTAAGTATTCAAATAATAGTAATAAGCAAAGGTATTTTAAAATGAAACTTTGAGTCAAGTTTTATTTTTGTGAAAAATGAAAAAACAGACAACAGTAGGATCTCAATTTAAATACGTCAGCTGAGCTGAATTCCTGTGCACATCTTAGAGTGGTTCTCTCTGGGTCACCTTTTTAGTTTTCTTCTTTGTACTTTTCTGTGTCTCCTATATTTAAAATAAGAAGAATACAAAAAGACGAGAAAAAAAGACTACTGAATATAGACCATTTACCACGGGCAAGATCCCATTCTGGGTGCTTTACAAACATGCTTTTGCTTCATCCCCACGACCTTCTCATTCCTTACTTTCATTTGACAGATGAGGAAACCGAGGCTCAGAGCACAAAGTCACCGGCCAGGGTCACCTGGCCAGATTTGACTCCCGTTGATCAGATCCTAAAGTCTGTTTTTAAACTAGAAAGCTCAAGTGCCCTTGGTATGTCCTTCAAGGAAACGACTTTGCTTTGAAAATCAGGGGGAAAAAATAAACAAACCAAACAAGAAATATGACATTTTTTTAAACCACTTATTTAAGCTCTGATGGGACCTGAGACCAGCCGGGCTTGGGGAGGGTTTCTCGGCAGGGCACTGTTTGTGTTGTGGGTGGGGCTGTTCTGCCTGGCAGTCCCCCATGGCACATCCCTGCCTGCTCGTCAGCCATGTTACCCTGTCATTGTGACACTCAGATCCCCCCATCTCTGCCAGCCTCCTCTCCTTGAAGACTGCTGGCCTAGACACTGCAGTGACACTGAATTCCTGCTGGGGCCTCGCTCCTGCTGTCCTGTGAGCCACTGTGTGTTGACACACCCTGCAGACCTGAGAAGCAGGTGCCTCAATGACTTTGTTTTACAAGGAGACTCAGAGAGGGCTGGGTGACTTGTCACACAGCCAAGACTTGGCCCCATGCAATACTGTCTACCCTCTGGGACCAAGTCTTTTGTGGTTGTGGGGTCGAAGCAGGGGAAGGGAAAGGCGAGTGGCCTGCAGCCCCAGGCTCAGAGGGAAGGCAGCCACGAAGCGCCGTCCACTCTCCAGCCAACTGAGCCAGGCTGGGAGAAGCGAAGCTTTGCTGCCAGGCTGGATAGGCCAGGCCGGGCGGCGGGCAGGCGGCCACTACAGTGGGACCGGGAAGTCAAGCACTCCCTCTCACCTGCCCGGCAGTGTCCCATGGCTGCCCGCCAGGCCCCGCCTGACATCAGGGTCTGACCAGGGACATAATGTGCTGGCGTGGGGACAAGGGCTGACTGCAGAGAGACAGAGCCACAAGGCAGTGCAGCCAGGGGAGGTGGGAAGGCAGAGGAGGAGAGAGAGAAAGGGAGAGAGAGAAACAGGCAGAGTGAGAGAGAGAGAGTGAGAGACAGGGGTTGGGAAAGAGAAACGCAGAAACAGATGGAGAGAGAAGGAAACAGAGGGAGGGAGAGAGACAGAGAAAGTGAAAAAGAGAAACAGACAGAAAAGAGACACACAGAAGGAGAAAAACACAACTAGGAAGATGTTCAGGGAAAGCCGGAGAGACAGCAAGAGCCAGAGAGACAGCAAGAGCCAGAGAGAGGAAAGTGGAGGTGCTGGGGGGGTAATGACAGAGAGAGGAGGCCCAGCAGGTGCTGTGCGGTTAAGGGCAGGTGCTTGGGAGACCCCAGACCTGGGCTGGGGTTTGACTCTGCCCCTGTGAACTGTTGACTCACCTCTGGGAGCCTCCACTCCTTACCTGGTGCAATGGGAGTCTGAGTAACAGGGCTTCGCTCATTTGGGGAGGGGACAGAGCCCCTTCCCATGATGCGAGAGGGAGTAAAGGAGTCAGATCTGTGTAAAGTACTTTGGCAGAGCCCTGCATGTAGTAAGTGCTCAATAAATTGGAGGTGAAAATTGAGAAAGAGTTGGGAAGAGGGAAATGGAATGCCAGAGTGTGAGTGGATGGGGTTTGCCCCCATGGACAGAAACTCTCCCTCCACAGCACTCCCTTCCCTGTAGCCTTGGAACAACCCCCTTCCTGTCCCTGCATGGCTTCAGCTTGAGGCCACCAGCACAGACCTTGGCCTGGCCTTGCCTGCCTTGGGGCCCAACCCCCTGCTTATGGGTTCAAGAAGGCCATGATCCCAAGGCCATCGCATCACCAAAGCCAAGCAAGGCCAGACCCTGGTCACTTCTGGCTTTCCAGCCTCGTCACCCCTCAGCCGCTTAATTATTAAATGGCCTGGCAGGGCTGAGGGACTGAGCCAGCCGCCTGTCTGGGTGGGGGCAGCCATTCCCGCATGACCTCCATTAGTGCAGGGGCACACACGCCAGAGGCCTCAGGTAGCACTTGCTGAGGTGAGGATGCAAAGAGCCCTTTCTCTAGCTCCCACTATTCCCAGAAGCCTTCATCAGCCTCAGCCTCGGCCTCAAATTCCCACTGTGTGCCAGGCATGCTTCTGAGCGCTTCACAGGATTAATCTACTCAATCCTCCTGACAGCCCCAAGAGATGAAGTGCTAACATTATCTCATTTTACAGATGAAGACACTGAGGCTCAGAGAGCTGGAGTCACTTGTCCAAGGCCACCTGCTAAGGAGTGGCAGGGCCAGGCAGCCACTTAACCACAGAGCAGCTACGATTCCCTGCACAACTTGAGCAGCAGCTTGTGCTGGGTGGCAACACAAGCACCCGTATCATCTGACCAGGGAGCAGTCCTTGGCTGGGAGTGATTTTGCCCCCACAGGAGATATTAGGCTATATGTGGGGACATTTGGGGTTGTCACAACTGGAGAGAAGTTACTGGCATCTGATGGGTGGAGGCCAGGGATGCTGCTCAATGCCCTACAGTGCACAAGACAACCCCCATAGCAGAGAATTATCCAGTTCCAAATGTCAGTAGCACCAAAGTTAAGAACCTTCTATAAGGTAAATTCTATTACAATCTCCATGTTATAAATGTGGAAACTGGGGCACAGAGAGAGGGTGGCACTATAAAGTAAGTTCTATTACAATCTCCATGTTATAGATGTGGAAACTGAGGCACAGAGAGAGGGTGCCACTTGCACAAGAAGCCCACTTCATGCCCTGCTCTTCCATAAGACCCCATTGCCAATCTGCATTAAGACACCCCTGCCTCCATTCCAGGCCTTCTGAGTCCTCACTTGCTCAGTACAGACGATGCTTCGCCTCCTTTCAATATATGAAGGTCGTCTTAGTCATTGACAGAAAAAAAGATCAAGCCACAAAGTCACTGGGAATGTACGAATGCCTTAAAATGAATTTCTATTTTATTCACGGCAGCATTGAGGGACATTTGAAATAAACCAAATATGGATTCATGGAGCAAGTATTTTCTGAGCACCTACTAAGTGCCAGGCCCTGTCCGTGGTGCTGGAGATACAGCCGAGAACCAGACAGATCCAGCCCCTCCTGGGTCTTTAGGAGGTGACAGTCTGGTGGGGAAGGCAGATGATAGACAAGAAAACAAACACACAACCAAGGTCACTTTTGACTGTGTGAAATGCAACTGTGGGGCAGGAGAAGGGCAGTCCTAGGGAGGGTGATGTCCAACAGGGCCTCTCTGAGAAGATGAGAACCAAAGGAAGAGAAAGGTCCAGTCTTAGGAAGAGGCAGGAATGAAAAGTTCCAGGCAATAGGACGCGTGCAGTGGCTCACATCTGTAATCCCATCACTTTGGGAGGCTGAGGCAGGTGGATCACCTGAGGTCAGGAGTTCGAGACCAGCCTGGCCAACATGGTGAAATCCCCTCTCTACTAAAAATACAAAAATTAGCCAGGCGTGGTGGTGCACACTTGTAATCCCAGCTACTTGGGAGGTTGAAGCAGGAGAATTGCTTGAACCTGGGAGGCAGAGGTTGCAGTGAGCTGAGATTGTGCCACTGCACTCCAGCCTGGGTGACACTTCTGAGCTTCTGAGCACTTTTTTTTGAGATGGAGCAAAGCTCCGTCTCAAAAAAAGGAAAGAAAGGAAAAGGAAAGGAAAGGAAAGGGGATGGAAGGGAGGGGGGAGGAGAGGAGAGGAGAGGAGAGGAAAGGGAAAAGGGGAAAGGAAAGGGGAAAGGAAAGGGGAACAGAAAAGGGAAGATAACAAGAAGAGAAGAGAAAAAAGAAAAGAGAAGAAAAGAAAAGAAAAGAAGGCCTGGCACGGTGGCTCACGCCTGTAATCCCAGCACTTTGGGAGGCCGAGGTGGGCGGATCACAAGGTCAGGAGTTTGAGACCAGCCTGGCCAACATAGTGAAACCCATCTCTACTAAAAATACAAAAATTAGCCGGGCGTGGTGGCGGGCACCTGTAGTCCCAGCTACTTGGGAGGCTGAGGCAGTAGAATCGCTTGAACCCGGGAGGCAGAGGTTGCAGTGAGCCGAGATCACACCACTGCACTCCAGCCTGGGCAACAGAGCAAGACTCTGTCTCAAAAAGAAAAAAGAAAAGAAAAGAAATGAAATGAAAAGTTCCAGGTATAGGGAACAGCATGTGCCAAGGGTCTGACGCAGGTGTTTGCCTGGAGTGTTGAAATACAAGCAGGAGGCCAGTGACTGGAGCCAAGTGAGGCAGGAGAGGAGAAGAAGATGAGATGGGGAAGTCACAAGTGAAGAGATGTGTGATACCATGTGACCACTATAAGGGCTTTGCCTGTAGGAGGTGGGAGCCATAGCAGGGTTTTGAGAAGGAGGCACAGGGTCTGATTCAGGTTCTATTAGGATCATCTTGGATGCTTTGGTTAGCTGAATAGTGGCCTTCCAAAGATGTTCATGTCTTAATTCCCCGAATCTGTGAGTGTTACTTTATGTGGCAAAAGGAACTTGGCAGCTGTGATTCAGTGAAGGCTCTGAAGATGGGGGGATTATTTTGGATCACCCAGGTGGGGCCAATTAATCACAGGAGTCCTTATACCACGAGGCAGATGGAGACCTGCCTACAGAGGAGGAGAAGGCAAAGAGGAGAGAGAATGACAGAAACAAAGACTGCAGTGATGTGCTTTGAGAGTGGAGGGTGGGGCCATAAGCCAAGGGCCATGAGCAGCCACTAGAAGCTGAAACAGACAAGGAGACAGATTCTCTCCTGGAGCCTCCAGAAGGAAGTGGTCCCACCAACACTTCGACAGTTCACCTCCAGAACTGTAAGAGGATAAATATGTGTTGTTTTCAGCCACTAAGTTAGTGGTCATTTGTTTTGGCGACAAGAGGAACTGAGTGTGATGCAGTGGGGAGGATAGATTGTAGGAGGGTGAGGGTGGGAGCAGGAGGACCCATGCAGAGAGGCTACCGCGATTGTCCAGGCAGGAAAGAATGGCAGATGAAGAGAAGCGGATGCCTCACTCAGCCATTGCTGGGCTGGTGCCTAGGACACGGAGCTGGCCACCGCATGGTTCTTGTTTTGAAGAAGACTCCAGCTAGAGGAGGCCCAAGAACAGTTCTGGGAAATGGGAAGGATGGGCTTAGCTGGGCTAGAACCTCATGTCGGTCAGGTCTCTGTCCCAGTGTCCCCTGCAGGGTGGTGTCCTGACCATCCTGGCCCGGGGAATCCTCCCAGGGCTCCCACTCCCTCACTCGGCTTCAGTTTGCTGTGTGTGTCCCATCATCATCCCGTGTGCTACACCTCTGTCTGTTTCTCCATTGTCTGGACCCAAATGAGGAAGGACTTTGCCTATCCTGTTCACTGCGCGTCTCCAGCACCCAGAAACGGCCTGGCATGAAGACGTGCTCAGCACATACGTATTGGGTGAATGAACCAGCAAATGAACCCCCATTTTCCAACCAGGAAAATGGTTGAAAACTATACCAGGAAAGTGACTTACTCAGCACCACACAGTGGCTAACTATGGATCCAGGATTTGAACCCAGAACGGACTCCAAAGTTTGCACTAAGTAGCCTACTTCCTTGTAACACCAATGACACTGCCTGTGTTCCAGAAATTCCTACTTTGTGGGAGTAGTGCTGTATCCTTCTTGAGGGGTCAGACACTCGAAACACAGCACCTCGGGGAACCTACAGGACAACTGACCTGCTCAAGGCTATTATTAGATGAGGAAACTGAGGTTCAGAGAGGTTGGGGTCTTCCCTGAGGTGCACAGCCAGCCGGCGGCAGAGCCTAGAGCTGGGACTCAACCCTTGTTGGATCCCATAGCTGGGGGCCTCTCTCATATTTTCCACCTTGCTCTGGGTCCCAGAGAAATAAGAAAGACTCTCCTGGCCTAAGAGGCAGAGTAGATGTAGATCACACTGCCCAATGTCCGGGCTGAGCCTGGAGGAAGCCCAGTGACACCTCAAGCTGGAAACTTCTGAAAAATGAGGCTGGAGGATTAGGATCTAGGCCCCTGGGGTGAAACCCCAGCTTTGCCCCTCCCCTGCTGTGTGGCCTCAAGCAAGTGATCTCCTCTCTCTGGCCCAGGTCTCCTCTAATAACTCCTACCAAAATTCTGGACAGAGTTGATAAAGCCCTATAGACTACATTTTAAAATCAAAACACCCAGCCGGGCCTGGTGGCTCACGCCTGTAATCCCAGCACTTTGGGGGACTGAGGTGGGCAGATCACCTGAGGCCAGGAGTTTGAGGCCAGCCTGGCCAACATGGCAAAACCCCATCTCTACTAAAAATACAGAAATTAGCCAGGTATGGTGGCGGGTGCTTGTAATCCCAGCTACTTGGGAGGCTGAGGCAGGAGAATCACTTGAACCCAGGACGCAGAGGTTGCAGTGAGCCAAAATCGCACCATTGTGCTCCAGTCTGGGCGACAAAGCGAGACTCCACCTCAAAAAAATAATAAATAATAATAAAATAAATAATAAAAAAAATAAATAAAAATACAAATAAATTTAAAAAATTAAAAGACCCAGTGTGTATTCTAGCTGACATTTTATATCAGATTGTACTGCTTGGGGACATACAAATGTAGTCATAATAAAATGTAGTAAACCACATTTGGAAAAAGTTAAGAAATAAAAGAGGAGTTTCTTTTCCTCTCATGTGAATGAAGTCCAGATGTAGGCAGTTTGGGATGGATTTGGTAACTCTATGAAGCTCTCAGTGTCTCAGCTTCTTCCTGGACACCAGTCTGCCCTCTCTAGGTGTGGGCCCCACTTTCTCATGATCCAAGATGAAGGCCACTGCACCGGCCTTCACGTCTGCCTTCCAGAATGACAGGATGGAGAAGGAAGGATGATGAGTAAAAGGCAGGCATCAACTAAATCTCTAGGGAACAGTCCAGAAACCTGTCACACTACTAATTTCAACCCCTTGGCCAGAGCTCAGGCACATGGCTGCATCTAGCTGCAAGGGAAGCTAGGAAGGTCTGTGTTTATTCTGCACAGCCATGAACTCAGCTAAAAGCCAATCAAATATTTGTAAATAAACAAAACAATTTTAGATAGTGATGTATCCTGGGAAAGAACAAAACAGGGTAATCTCTTGGACAATGAGGGTGGGAAAATGCCTCCCTCAGGAGGCAGCACAGCTGAGATATAAATGATAATAAGGCCTGAGGGACAAGCATTCCAAACACGAGGAACAGAAAAGCAAGCTGCCCTGAGGCAGAAACAAGCCTGGTATGGTAAAGAAACAGAAAGGCCAGCATGGCTGGAACTGGGACAGGGATGCGGTGGGAGGCGGGCACAGCTGGTAGGAAAGGAGGTCAGAGAGTTCAGCAGGTTAGATCCTGGGAGAAACGGGAAGGCCAAGGGAAAAATCTGGATTTTTTTTTTTCTCTAAGTACAGTGAGGCAATATTAGAGGGTTGGGCTGATATGCTATCACTAATGGAGAGAATGCCGAGCTCCCCTGGCTCCTGGAGGATTTGCCATAACCCTTCTGAGCACTTCATTCACTCACCCATTCATTTCTCTCATAAATATTCATTGCTGACCTGCTCTGTGCCAGGTACTGACTTACGGCAGCAGAAATGACTCCTCCAGTCCCCACCCTCAGGAAAAGGAGAGACAGACTGAGCAAACACAAAAGCCTATAAATACAGCTCCCAGATGGCTGCCAGTGGTTTGGAGGGAAGGTAAATGGGGCCACAAGAGGACCTGAGTTCACCTGGGGATGGGAGGGGGTTTCCCACTGGAGGTGATGTTTGAGCTGAAATTGGAATGATAAGGACACTTTGTCTTGTGGTCTGGAGACGAGGGAGAGAACATTCCAGGTAGAGGGAACAGTTTGTGCAAAGGGCTGGAGGCAGGAAGAGAGCTGCATATATCCAGAAACTCACCAGGCTCTGGCCTGGCAAGAGTTGAGAAGGGTGAGAGAGAAGGTGTCTCAAGATGGCCCTGGAGAGGTGAGCAGAAGTCAGATCACAGAAAGCCTGGAAGGGGCCGGGTGTGGGGTCTCACGCCTGTAATCCCAGCACTTTGGGAGGCTGAGGTGGGCGAATCACTTGAGATCAGGAGTTCAAGGTCAGACTGGCTAACATGGTGAAACCTCGTGTCCACTAAAAATACAAAAATTAGCCAAGTGTGGTGGCACATGCCTATAATCCCAGACACTTGGGAGGCTGAGGCAGGAGAATTGTTTGAACCCAGGATGGGGAGGCTGCAGTGAGCTGAGATCGCACCACTGCACTCCAGCCTGGGAGACACAGGCAGACTCCATCTCTAAATAAATAAATAAATAAATAAATAAATAAATAAATAAAAGTCTGGAAGGAGGGTGGGGCTCCCGTGTTCTGGGAGGATGATTTATGAAGAACTTTGACCCCAAATCCCTGGGAGGGGCCTGTGGCCAATCCCAGACAAGCAGGGCCTGGCTGTCCTTGGACGGTGTTTACAAGCTCGCTGATGACTCGGCCTTCTGCCTTCCTGTGGTTTGCTAATCACTGGGTGCTATGAGCCGGGATGTTCTCCTGCTCCTCAGCCCTGAGACCACACTCTGACTCATGCCTCCTACCCCAGCCACTCCCTCCCATCACCACCAAGGCTGCCATCTTTCCCGTGACCCCCAAGGCCCCACAGAATCACACGACCCTGGCACCAGGAAGTGCACCTGTGTCTCCAATCAGAACTGCGCATTTCACAGAGGAAGAAACTAAGGTCCCATGAGAAAAGCCTTTCCCCAAGTCTCACCCCAAGACCGGAATAGCACCAGGGCCCGGTCCCAGGTCTCCTAACACCTAGTCCTAATTCTTCCCACTGTTTAATGACAGAAGAGAGAAAATGAGAAGAAAGGAAGCAGGAAGAGGTGGAGGAGAAAGCAAGGAGGGAGTGAGGAGAGAGAGGGAAGGGGAGCTGGAAAAGCAGTGTTCAAATCCCCAACTCCTAAGTGAGCCCTGGGAGGGGAGGGGAGAGGATTCGTGTTTGTTGGGCACCCACTACATGCCAGGTGCCTCGACTGTGTCAGCTCCTTCAGCAGAATCCTCACAGGAGAATGGATACAATTACTTACTCTAAATGCTTTGGAAAACAGAGAAGCTGTGCAACCCATCTACCATTACACAGCAGTTACCTGGCAGAGAGGAGAACGGAACCCAGGTCTGGCTGCAAATTCCTAACCCTAAGCACACTCCAGGCCCCAGGCTGCCTCCAGCCCAGCCTCTGCTCCGCTCCTCTTTTTGAGGCAGTTGCAGCCTCCACTTCCAGAGCTGATCAGCAGAGGCTTTGCACTGGCTGCCCACAAGTCAGCAGACGGATTTCCTTTGGCCCACAGGGCATTTTAATTAAATTTGAGCCAATGTTCATAAATCAAGAGATTTCACATAAAAATTCAGATTTCTACCTCCCTTAAAACACTGTAAGATTTCACTGTGCTAAATCCACATTCCCACCTGGCAAACGTCAGCTGGGGACAGGGGTATTTGAAGTGGACACACCAGTTCCCCCATACTCCCCACCTGTCCCTGCTGCCTCCCTGGTCCTGAGGCTGAATGTCGGGTGCCGTTCATCGCAATGCATATACTGTTGTTTTCTGAGAGCAGGGACGTATTTCTCTGTAACTGTATCTCTTTCAAAAAGAAGAAAACAAGTGCTAATTCAAAAGGGGTCAGGTTTCATGAAAAATGGGGGAATGTCTAATTCTTTGCGGAACCAAGAGATACTCCTTCATGCTTATTATGCAAACAAAGTGTGCCTGAGCCCTCACACCACTGCTTAGCTTCCTAAAATATTTTTTGTTTTGTGTGTATCTGAAATTCTAATTTAACTGGGCATCCTGTATTTTATCTGGTAACCCTCTCTAGACTAGTCACCTTGCTGGGTGAGTGATCTTGATTGAGCAAGTCATTTAAGTTTTCTGGGTTTCAGGTTGTTCCTCATAGATAAGGTTAATAACAGCATGAGAGGTTGAGGTAGGAGGATCCTTTGAGGCCAGGAGTTTGAGACCAACCTGGGCAACATACTTCGTTTACTTAAAACGAAGTTTGGCATTCCTCATCTCTACAAAAAAAAAAAATTTTTTTTTTTTTTAATTAGCCAGGTGTGGTGGCTCGTTCCTATAATCCTAGCTACAGGGGAGGCTGAGGCAGGAGGATTGCTTGAGCCTAGGAGTTTAAGGCTGCAGCGAGCTGGGATTACACCACTGCACTTCAGCCTGGGTAACACAGCAAGACCCTGTCTCTAAATAATAATAAATAACGAGAGGACCTGATGAGATATTACACATTAAGAGCTTAGGACAGAGCCTGGCTCACTGTACATGCTCAGTAAACGTCAGCTGCTGGGGCAGATGACACCAGCTGCTTGCCCAACACCCATTCCTTTGTTCCTCGCTAACTGAACCCTGGTTAATGGCAGCCATAGTACCTGGCCCCAGGGGATGAATGTGATTGGTCTAGTCAAGCATGCTATAGCCATTCCAAGCTGCCAGTGATTGGACCAAGGTGAGCATGTGACCTGACTCTAGCCAATAAGGTACAACAAGAAGTCAGCGGGGATGAGTGTTCCAGGGAGGCTTTCTCTCCCTAAGGAGTTGGCACTACTGCCTCTGTTCCTCCCTTTTTGTTTTGGACACATCCATTGGGAAAAAGGGATACAGGATCCCAGTCCCCATCTTAAGACAGTGAGCATGGCCAAGGTCTAGGCTGGAGGACTCCTGGGCTGACAATGCCAAACTTCGTTTTAAGTAAATGATGGATGTCGTTATGGCCGAAGCCATTTGCTAATTGGCTCTATATTGTGGCAGCCCAGTTATGTTACTGACTAGCTCTGTGCCTCAGTTTCCCTATATGGAGAATGGAGGGAACGATAGTATCCGCTACATAGGGTTGTTGTAAAGTTATTCAATGAGTTAGCATAAATGAAGTGCTAATTACTCTACCTGGCAAGTTATACTCACCATATAATTGTTAGTCATTATAATTCTTCTGTTATTTGCATCCGAGTCTTTCTAACTGATACAGTCAGAAATTCCCTGAAAGCTGCGAATTCTGAAGTTTGATAATACATCAAAGAATCCAAGCCCCAAAATATAAGCAAATGTGCCTGTTTAAGGTGAGTCAATGTCAAAGATTCATTCAAGAAGTTTCCTTATATTTCATTCACCCTGCAAAGGATCTAAGCAGATTCAACAGGCTGTTCATCAGCTCCCAAGAAGGGGAGGTGGGAGATGGGCATGTCAGCCAATCCTGGAAATAAGAGATAGTCCCATCATTTGGAATTTTGGGTAGAAACTGCAGGACCAAAATATGGTAGCCTGAGCACAAGTGTATTAGTTAGCAATGCCTTCTGCTGAAGCTTCAGAATGCCCCAGTCACAGTGGGTTAAACAGTAAAGGCATTCTATTATTTCGCAGACAACACTTTGAAAGTTGATGGCTTCAGGGTCAAAAAAGCATCTCAGCAATGTCATTCAGCATCCAGCTACTTTCAGCCTTCATATTTAGCCATTCTGTGTTGGCTTTTTATCATTAGCCTTGTGGCCCCACAGTAACAATATAGTTGCCACAGCCCCAAGCATCACATCCCTTAATGAAGTTCAACATAGGAGTGTTGGGTGGTGCGTTAAAAAAAAAAAAAAAAAAAATCTTGGCCAGGCGCAGTGGCTTACGCCTGTAATCCCAGCACTTTGGGAGCCTGAGGCAGGTGGATCACCTGAGGTCACGAGTCCGAGACCATCCTGGCCAACGTGGTGAAACCGCGTCTCTACTAAAAATACAAAAATTAGCTGGGCATGGTGGCACACACTTCTAGTCCCAGCTACTCAGGAGGCTGAGGCAGGAGAATCGCTTGAACCCGGGAGGTGGAGGTTGCAGTGAGCCGAGATTGTGCCATTGCACTTCAGCCTGGCTACTGAGCAAGAGTCCATCTAAAAACAAACAAACAAACAAAAAAACACAAAACTCTCCACTTGAGCTTTTGTTTTAGAGAGTTTTTTGTTGTTGTTTTGGTTTGGTTTTTTTAGATAAAGACAAGTTCTCACTATGCTGCCCAGGCTGGTCTCAAACTCCTGAGCTCAAATGATCTTCCCACCTCGGCCTCCCAAAATTTTAGGATTACAGGCATGAGCCACCATGCTTGGCCTCTCCTTGAGCTCTTTTAATCTGGAAAGAAAATCTTTCCCATGATCTCCCTGAAAGGACTTCCCTTCACATTTCACTGGCCAGAACTGGTCATATCTCTGCTCCACGCTGCAAAGGAGGCTGGAAAAGGGAAGTGGGATGGTGTGACTGGCACAGCCCAATCTTAATCCCTCTCCCCTGGCTGGACCTCCCACGCCAAAACAAAATCAGGGCTCTGCTGTTGAGGACTGAGGGTCCAGCTATTAGGCAGCCAGTAAAGGGTGTCACCATAGTGTAAACCTCTGCTTCTTCCAGAAATTTCACTGACAGGGTAAAAGGGCACAAACACACAGGGCAGAGAACAGGCAGAGGAAGAGGTGATGCCACTGGGTTATAAAAGCTGGACAGCAGATGATGGGTGAGGGATCCCACTAATTTGGCCAGAGAAAACTGGCAGCAAGTGCCTGCAGGAAGGTTGGGCGAGGCAGAGGCAGGTACATGGCACCCCAGAGCCCTGAAAGGACCGAGACCTCTGCAGGGAGCACTGAAACCTGAGGGGTGAGATGTAAGTCCCCAAGGACCCTCATCCCCCTTCACGCTCATGGAAGAGTCTAAGGTGAAGCAGTTGAACCAGGGATGCCCTGACACAGGAATGGGGGTTCTACACAGAAAACAAATGTAAATCTATCTACTGAACAATGAGATCTGCAGACTCCTTCTCCCACCACGCCCTCAGGAACAGCTGCTTAGGACAGGGGATAAAGACTTTCCTATCTTGGGAAGCAGCCCTGACTGAAGACAAAAGAGAAAGCTCCCGGAAGATAATGATTTGGAGTTCCCCAACAAAGGACCACGGCCCCACCCAGGCACCCCACCATGTGACAGGCCCTGCCCAGACACACGGAGCATGCAACGGTGATTAATTGCCTCACACTCAAATATCACAGAACATGAGACATTTGAGAACTGCTAACACGAGAAACAAACAGCAAAAGGTCCTGGGGAAATGCCAGTGATCCTTGGAAGGGGACCTAGTCTTCGATCTGTCAGAAGCTGTCAGATGTTTGCATTCAAATCACAGAGTTGAACATTCCCTTTCATAGACGAGGTTTGAAACACTCTTTTTGTAGTGTTTCTGCATTCTCATGCAGAATGTTTTATAGTGGAATCACTATAAAACTTGCAAGAGCATATTTGGATAGCTTTGAGGATTACGTTGTATATCTAAATGTCCACTTCCAGTTACTACAAAAAGAGTGTTTCAAACCTGCTCTATGAAAGGGAATGTTCAACTCTGTGACTTGAATGCAAACATCACAAAGAAGTTTCTGAGAATGCTGCTGTCTACATTTTATATGTATGCGTTTCGTTGGAAATGGGAATATCTTCATATAAAATCTAGACAGAAGAATTCTCAGAAACTTCTTTGTGATGTCTGCATTCAATCACAGAGTTGAACATTCCCTTTCATAGAGCAGGTTTGAAACACTCTTTGTAGTATCTGGAAGCGGACATTTGGAGCGCATTGACGCCTATGGTGAAAAAGGAAATACCTTCCCATAAAAACTAGACAGACGCATTCTCAGAAACTTGCTTGTGATGTGTGTACTCAACTAACAGAGTTGAACCTTTCTTTTGAGAGAGTAGTTTTGAAACACTCTTTTTGTAGAATCTGCAAGTGGATATTTGGATAGCTTTGAGGATTTCGTTGGAAACGGGAATATCTTCATATAAAATCGAGACAGAAGCATTCTGAGAAACATCTCTGTGATGTCTTCATTCAAGTCACAGAGTTGAACATTCCCTTTCATAGAGCAGGTTTGAAATACTCTTTTTGTAGTATCTGAAAGTGGACATTTGCAGCACTTTGAGGCCTATGGTGAAAAAGGAAATACCTTCCCATAAAAACTAGACAGACGCATTCTCAGAAACTTGCTTGTGATGTGTGTACTCAACTAACAGAGTTGAACCTTTCTTTTGATAGAGCACTTTTGAAACACTCTTTTTGTAGAATCTGCAAGTGGATATTTGGATAGCCTTGAGGATTTCATTGCAAACGGGAATAACTTCATATAAAATCTAGACAGAAGCATTATCAGAAACTCCTTTGGGATGTCTTCATTCAAGTCACAGAGTTTAACATTCCCTTTCATGGAGCAGGTTTGAAACACTCTTTTTGTAGTCTCTCGAAGTGGACATTTGGAGTGCATTCAGGCCTATGGTGAAAAAGGAGATATCTTCCCATAAAAACTAGACAGAAGCATTCTCAGACACTTATTTGTGATGTGTGTCCTCAACTACAAGAATTGAACCTTTCTTTTGCTACAGCAGTTTTGAAACACTCTTTTTGTAGAATCTGCAAGTGGATATTTGGATAGCTTTGAGGATTTCATTAGAAACGGGAATATCTTCATATAAAATCTAGACAGAAGCATTCTCAGAAACTTCTTTGTGATGTCTGCATTCACGTCACAGAGTTGAACATTCCCTTCCATAGAGCAGGTTTGAAACACTCTTTTTGTAGTATCTGGAAGTGGACATTTGGAGCGCTTTCAGGCCTATGGTGAAAAAGGAAATATCTTCCCATAAGAATCTGTAAGTGGATATTTGGCTAGCTTTGAGGATTTCGTTGGAAACGGGAATACATATAAAAAGTAGACAGCAGCATTCTCAGAAACTTCTTTGTGATGTTTGCATTCAAGTCACAGAGTTGAACATTCCCTTTCATAGAGCAGGTTTGAAACACTCTTTTTGTAGTAACTGGAAGTGGACATGTGGAGCACTCTGAAGGCTTTGGTGAAAAAGGAAATATCTTCCCATAAAAACTAGATAGAAGCAGTCTCAGAAACTTGTTTATGATGTATCTACTCAACTAACAGAGTTGAACCATTCTTTTGATAGAGAAGTTTTGAAACACTCTTTTTGTGGAATCTGCAAGTGGATATTTGGCTAGCTTTCAGGATGTTGTTGGAAACTGGAATACATATAAAAAGCTGATTGCTGTGGTCTGAGACCCTTCTTTGTGATGTTTGCATTCAAGTCACAGAGTTGAACATTCCCTTTCACAGAGCAAGTTTGAAACACTCTTTTTGTAGTATCTGGAAGTGGACTTTTGGAACACACTGAAGCCTTTGGTGAAAAAGGAAATATCTTACCATAAAAACTAGATAGAAGCAATCTCAGAAACTTGTTTATGATGTATCTACTCAACTAACAGAGTTGAACCTTTCTTTTGATAGAGCAGTTTTGAAACACGCTTTTTTCAGAATCTGCAAGTGGATATTTGGATAGCATTGAGTATTTCGTTGGAAAGGGTAATATCTTCATATAAAATCTAGACAAGCGTTCTCAGAAACTTCTTTGCGATGTTTACATTCAAGTCACAGAGTTGATCATTACTTTTCATAGAGCAGGCTTGAAACATTCTTTTTCTACTATCTGGAAGTGGATATTTGGAGAGATTTCAGGCCTAGGGTGAAAAAGGAAATATCTTCCCATAAAAACTAGACAGAAGCATTCTCAGAAACTTATTTGTGATGTGTGTCCTCAACTAACAGATTTGAACATTTCTTTTGATAGAGCAGTTTTGAAACACTCTTTTTGTGGAATCTGTAAGTGGATATTTCGCTAGCATTGAGGATTTCGTTGGAAACAGGAATACATATAAAAAGCAGACAGCAGCGTTCTGAGAAACTTCTTTGTGATGTTTGCATTCAAGTCACAGAGTTGAACATTCCCTTTCATAGAAGAAGTTTGAAACACTCTTTTTATAGAATCTGGAAGCAGACATTTGGAGCGCTCTGAAGCCTTTGGTGTAAAAGGAAATATCTTCCCATAAAAACTAGACAGTAGCATTCTCAGAGACTTATTTGCGATGAGGGCCCTCAACTAACAGAGTTGGACCTTTCTTTTGATAGAGCGGTTTTGAAACACTCTTTTTGTAGAATCTGCAAGTGGATATTTTGATACCTTTGAGGATTTCGTTGGAAACGGGAATACATATAAAAAGCAGATAGAGCATGCTCAGAAACTTCTTTGTGATGTTTACATTCAAGTCACAGATTTGAACATTCCCTTTCATAGAGCAGGTTTGAAACACTCTTTTTGTACTATCTGGAAGTGGACATTTGGAGCGCTTTCAGGCCTACGGGGAAAAGGTAATATCTTCCCATAAAAACTAGACAGAAATATTCTCAGAATCTACTTTGTGATGTGTGTACTCAACTAACAGAGCTGAACCTTTCTTTTGACACAGCAGTTTTGAAACAATCTTTTTGTAGAATCTGCAAGTGGATATTTGGCTATCTTTGAGGATATCTTTGGAAACGGGAATACATAAAAAACTAGACAGCAGCATTGTCAGAAACTTCTTTAGGATGTTTGCATTCAAGTCACAGAGTTGAACATTCCCTTTCATAGAGCAAGTTTGAAACACTCTTTTTGCAGTATCTCGAAGTGGACATTTGGAGCGCTCTGAAACCTTTAGTGAAAAAGGAAATATCTTCCCATAAAAGCTAGATAGAAGCAATCGCAGAAACTTGTTTATGATGTATCTGCTCAACTAACAGAGTTCAACCTTTCTTTTGATAGAGCAGATTTGAAACACTCTTTTTCTGGAATCTGCAAGTGAATATTTGGCTAGCTTTGAGGATTTCGTTGGAAAAGGGAATACATATAAAAAGCAGACTGCAGTGGTCTGAGAAACTTCTTTGTGATGTTTGCATTCAAGTCACAGAGTTGACCATTCCCTTTCATAGAGCAGGTTTGAAACCCTCTTTTTGTAGTGTCTGGAAGTGGACATTTGGAGCGCTTTCAGGCCTAAGGTGAAACAGGAAATATCTTCCCATAAAAAGTAGACAGAATCGTTCTCAAAAACTTTTTCATGGTGTGTGTCCTCAACTAACAGAGTTGAACCTTTCTTTTCATAGAGCAGTTTTGAAACACTCTTTTTGTAGGATCTGCAAGTGGATATTTCGATGTCTTGAGGATTTCCTTGGAAACGGGAATATCTTCATATAAAATCTACACAGAAGCATTCTCAGAAACTTCCTTGTGATGTTTGCATTCAAGTCACAGAATTGAACATTCCCTTTCATAGAGCAGGTTTGAAACACTCTTTTAATAGTATCTGGAAGTGGACACTTGCAGCGCTTTCAGGCATAAGGTGAAAAAGGAAATATCTTCCCATAAAAATTGGACAGAAGCATTCTCAGAAACTTGTTTATGATGTATCTACTTAACTAACAGAGTTGAACCTTTCTTTTGATGGAGCAGTTTTGAAACACTTTTTGTGGAATCTGCAAGTGGATATTTGGCTAGCTTTGAGGATTTCGTTGGAAACAGGAATACATATAAAATGCCGACTTCAGCCTTCTGAGAAACACCTTTGTGATGTTTGCATTCAAGTCGCAGAGTTGAACATTCCCTTTCATAGAGCAGGTTTGAAGCACTCCTTTTTTAGTATCTGGAAGTGTACATTTGGAGTGCTTTCAGGGCTATGCTGGAAAAGGAAATATCTTCCCATAAAAACTAGACAGAAGCATTCTCAGAAACTTCCTTGTGATGTTTGTACTCAACTAAGAGAGTTGAACCTTTCTTTTTACAGATCAGTTTTGAAACACTCTTTTTGTGGAATCTGCAAGTGGATATTTGGCAAGCTTTGAGGATTTCGGTGGAAATGGGAATACATATAAAAAGCAGACTGCAGCATTCTCAGAAACTACTTTGTGATGTTTGCATTCAAGTCAAAGGTTGAACATTCGCTTTCATAGAGCATGATTGAAATACTCTTTTTGTAGTATCTGGAAGTGGACATTTGGAGAGCTTTCAGGTCTACGGTGAAAAAGGAAATATCTTCGACGAAAAACTAGATAGAAGCAATCTCAGAAACTGTTTTATGATGTATCTACTCAGCTAACAGAGTTGAAACTTTCTTTTGAGAGAGCAGCTTTGAAACACTCTTTTTGTGGAATCTGCAAGTGGATAATTCTCTAGCTTTGAGGATTTCATTGGAAACGGGAATACAGATAAAAAACAGACAGCAGCATTCTCAGAAACTACTTTGTGATGTTTGCATTCAAGTCACAGTGTTGAACATTCCCTTTCATAGACCAGGCTTGAAACACTCTCTTTGTAGTATCTGGAAGTGGACATTTGGAGGGCATTCAAGCCTATTGTGAAAAAGGAAATATCATCCAATAAAAATTAGACACAAGCATGCTCAAAAACTTGTTTATGACGTATCTACTCAACTAACAGAGTTGAACCTTTCTTTTGATAGAGCAGTTTTGAAACACTCTTTTTGTGGAATCTGCAAGTGGATATTTGGCTAGCTTTGAGGATTTAGTTGGAAACGGGAATACATATAAAATGCAGAATGCATTGTTCTGAGAAACACCTTTGTGATGTTTGCATTCAAGTCGCAGAGTTGAGTATTCCCTTTCATAGAGCAGGTTTGAAACACTCCTTTTGTAGAATCTAGACGTGGACATTTGGAGCGCTTTCAGGCCTATGTTTAAAAAGGAAATATCTTCCCATAAAAACTAGACATAAGCATTCTCAGAAACTTATTTGTGATGTGTGCCATCAACTAACAGAGTTGAAGCTTTCTTTTGATAGAGCAGTTTTGAAACACTCTTTTTGAAGAATCTGCACGTGGATATTTGGATAGCTTTGCGGATTTCGTTGGAAACGGGAATGTCTTCTTATAAAATCTAGACAGAAGAATTCTCAGAAACTTCTTTGTGATGTTTGCATTCAAGTCACAGAGTTGAACATTCCTTTTCATAGAGCAGGTTTGAAACACTCTTTTTCTATTATCTGGAAGTGGACATTTTGTGCGGTTTCAGGCCTATGGTTAAAAAGGAAATATCTTCCCATAAAAATTAGACAGAAGCATTCTCAGAAACTGATTTGTGATGTGTGCCTTCAACTAACAGAGTTGAACATTTCTTTTGATAGAACAGTTTTGAAACACTCTTTTTGTTGAGTCTGCAAGTGGACATTTGGATAGATTTGAGGATTTCCTTGGAAACGGGAATGTCTTCATATAAAATCTAGGCAGAAGCATTCTCAGAAACTTCTTTGTGATATTTGCATTCAAGTCACAGAGTTGAACATTCCCTTTGATAGAGCAGGTTTGAAACAATCTTTTTGTAATATCTGGAAGTGGACATTTGAGCGCTTTCAGGCCTATGGTGAAAAAGTAAATATCTTCCCATAAAAACTAGACAGAAGCATTGTCAGAAACTTCTTTGTGATGTGTGTACTCAACTAACAGAGTTGAACCTTTCTTTTGACACAGCAGTTTTGAAACACTCTATTGTAGAATCTGCAAGTGGATATTTGGCTAGCTTTGAGGATTTCGTTGGAAAGGGGAATACATATATAAAGCAGACTGCTGCATTCTTAGAAACTTACTTGTGATGTTTGCATTCAAGTCACATAGTTGAACATTCCCTTTCATACAGCAGGTTTGAAACACTTTTTTTGTAGTTTCTGGAAATGGATATTTGGAGCGCTTTCAAGCCTATGGTGAAAAAGGAAATATCTTCCAATAAAAACTAAATAGAAGCAATCTCAGAAACTTTTTTATGATGTATCTGCTCAGATAACACAGTTGAACCTTTCCTTTGATAGAACAGTTTGAAACACTCTGTTTGTGGAATCTGCAAGTGGATATTTAGCTAGGTTTCAGGATTTCACTGGCAACGGGAATACATATAAAATGCAGACTGCAGCGTTCTGAGAAACATCTTTGAGATGTTTGCATTCAAGTCACAGATTTGAACATTCCCTTTCATAGAGCAGGTTTGAAACACTCCTTTTGTAGTATCTGGAAGTGGACATTTGGAGCCCTTTTAGGCTTATGTTGAAAAAGGAAATATCTTCCCATAAAAACTAGACAGAAGCATTCTTAAAAACTTATTTGTGATGTGTGGCCTCAACTAACAGAGTTGAACCTTTCTTTTGATAGAGCAGACTTGAAACACTCTTTTTGTGGAATCAGCAAGTGGATATTTGGATAGCTTTGAGGATTTCGTTGGAAACGGGAATGTCTTCATATAAAATCTAGACAGAAGGATTCACAGAAACATCTTTGTGTTGGTTGCATTGAAGTCACAGTGTTGAACATTCCCTTTTATAGGGCAGGTTTGAAACACACTTTTTGTAGTATCTGGAAGTGGACATTTGGAGCGCTTTCAGGACTAAGGTCAAAAAGGAAATATCTTAACATAAAAACTAGACCGAAGCGTTATCAGAAACTTATTCATGATGTGTGTCCTCAAATAACACAGTAGAACCTTTCTTTTCATAGCGCAGTTTTGAAACACTCTTTTTGTAGAATCTGCAAGTGGATATTTGGATAGCTTTGAGGATTTCGCTGGAAACGGGAATGTCTTCATATAAAATCTAGACAGAAGCATTCTCAGAAACTTCTTTGCGATGTTTGCATTCAACTCACAGAGTTGAGTATTCCCTTTCATAGAACAGGTTTGAAACACTCTTTTTGTAGTATCTGGAAGGGGACATTTGGAACGCTTTCAGGCCTATGGTGAAAAAGGAAATATCTTCCCATAAAAACTAGACAGAATCATTCCCAGAAACTTCTTTGTGATGTGCGTACTCAACTAACAGAGTTGAAACTTTCTTTTGACAGAGCAGTTTTGAAACACTCTATTTGTGGAATCTCCAAGTGGATATTTGGATAGCTTTGAGGATTTCGTTGGAAACGGGAATGTCTTCATATAAAATCTAGACACTAGGATTCTCAGAAACTTGTTTGTGATGTTTGCATTCAAGTCACAGAGTAGAACATTCCCTTTCATAGAGCAGATTTGAAACACTCTTTTTCTAGTATCTGGAAGTGGACATTTGAGCGCTTTCAGGCCTTTGGTGAAAAAGTAAATATCTTCCCATCAAAACTAGACAGAATCATTCACAGAAACTTCTTTGTGATGAGTGTACTCAACTAACAGAATTGAAACTTTCTTTTGACAGAGCAGTTTTGAAACACTCTTTTTGTAGAATCTGGAAGTGGGTATTTGGCTGGATTTGAGGATTTCGTTGGAAATGGGAATACATATAAAAATTAGACAGCAGCATTGTCAGAAACTTCTTTGTGATGTTTGCACTCAAGTCACAGAGTTTAACATTCCCTTTCATAGAACAAGTTTGAAACACTCCTTTTGTAGTATCTGGAAGTGGACATTTGGAGCGCTCTAAAGCCTTTGGTGAAAAACGAATTATCTTCCCATAAAAACTGGACAGAATTAATCTCAGAACCTTGTTTATGATGTATCTATTCAACTAACAGAGTTGAACCTTTCTTTTGATACAGCAGTTTTGAAACACTCTTTTTGTGGAATCTGCAAGTGGATATTTGGCTAGGTTTCAGGATTTCACTGGAAATGGGAATACATATAAAATGCAGACTGCAGCATTCTGAGAAACATCTATGTGATGTTTGCATTCAAGTCACAGAGTTGAACATTCCCTTTCATAGAGCAGGTTTGAAACACTCCTTTTGCAGAATCTGGAAGTGAACCTTTGGAGCGCTTTTAGGCCTATGTTGAAAAAGGAAATATCTTCCCATAAAAACAATACAGACGCATTCTCAGAAACTTATTTGTGATGTGTGCCCTCAACTAACAGAGTTGAACCTTTCTTTTGATAGGGCAGATTTGAAACACTCTTTTTGTAGAATCAGAAAGTGGATATATGGATAGCTTTGAGGATTTCGTTGGAAACGGGAATGTCTTCATATAAAATCTCGACAGAAGGATTCACAGAAACTTCTTTGTGATGTTTGCATTCAAGTCACAGATTTGAACATTCCCTTTCATAGAGCAGGTTTGAAACACCCTTTTTGTAGTCTCTGGATGTGGACATTTGGAGCGCTTTCACGCCTAAGGTGAAAAAGGGAATATCTTTACATAAAAGCTAGACAGAAGTATTATCAGAAACTTATTCGTGATGTGTGTCCTCAACTAACAGAGTTGAACCTTTCTTTTCATAGAGAAGTTTTGAAACACTCTTTTTGTAGAATCTGCAAGTGTATATTTTCTGGATTTGAGGATTTCGTTGGAAAGGGGAATACATATAAAAAGTAGACAGCAGCATTGTCAGAAAAATCTTTGTGATGTTTGCACTGAAGTCACAGAGTTTAACAATCCCTTTCATAGAACAAGTTTGAAACCCTCTTTTTACAGTATCTGGAAGTGGACATTTGGAGCGCTCTGAAGACTTTGGAGAAAAAGGCATTATCTTCCCATAAAAACTAGATAGAAGCAATCTCAGAAACTTGTTTCTGATGTATCTACTCAACTAACAGAGTTGAACCTTTCTTTTCATAGAACAGTTTTGAAACAGTCTTTTTTGTGGAATCTGCAAGTGGATATTTGGCTAGGTTTCAGGATTTCGTTGGAAACGGGAATACATATAAAATGCAGACAGCAGCGTTCTGAGAAACATCTTTGTGATGCTTGCAGTCAAGTCACAGAGATGAACATTCCCTTTCATAGAGCAGGTTTGAAACACTCCTTTTGTAGTATCTGGAAGTGGACATTTGGAGCCATTTCAGGCCTATGTTGAAAAAGGAAATATCTTCCCATAAAAATTAGACAGAAGCATTCTCAGAAACTTATTTGTGATGTGTGCCCTCAACTAACATAGTTGAACCTTTCTTTTGATAGAGCAGATTGGAAACACTCTTTTTGTAGAATATGCAAGTGGATATTTGGATAGCTTTGAGGATTTCGTTGGAAACGGGAATGTCTTCTAATAAAATCTAGACAGAAGGATTCACAGAAACTTCTTTGGATGTTTGCATTCAATTCACAGAGTTGAACATTCCCTTTCATAGAGCAGGTTTGAAACATTCTTTTTATAGTATGTGGAAGTGGACTTTTGGAGTTTTTCAGGCCTATGTTGGAAAAGGAAATATCTTCTCGTAAAAACTAGACAGAAGCATTCTCAGAAACTAGTTTCTAATGTGTGTCCTCAACTAACAGAGTTGAACCTTTCTTTTGATAGAGCAGATTTGAAACACTCATTTTGTAGAATCAGCAAGTGGATGTTTGGATAGCTTTGAGGATTTCGTTGGAAACGGGAATGTCTTCATATAAAATATAGACAGAAGCATTCTCAGAAACTTCTTTGTGATGTTAGCATTCAAGTCACAGAGTTGAACATTCCCTTTCATAGAGCAGGTTTGAAACACTCTTTTTCTAGTATCTGGAAGTGGACATTTGGAGCGCTTTCTGGCCATTGGTGAAAAAGGAAGTATCTTCGGATAAAAACTAGACAGAATCATTCACAGAAACATCTTTGTGATGAGTTTAGTCAACTGACAGAGTTGAACCTTTCTTTTGACAGAGCAGTTTTGAAACACTGTTTTTGTAGAATCTGCAAGTGGATATTTGGCTGGATTTGAGGATTTCGTTGGAAACGGGAATACATATTAAAAGTAGACAGCAGCATTGTCAGAAACTTCTTTCTGATGTTTGCACTCAAGTCACAGAGTTTAACTTTCCCTTTCATAGAACAAGTTTGAAACACTCTTTTTGTAGTATCTGGAAGTGGACATTTGGAGCGCTGTAAGCCTTTGGTGGAAAAGGAATTATCTTCCCATAAAAACTAGATAGAATCAATCTCAGAAACTTGTTTATGATGTATCTATTCAACTAGCAGAGATGAACCTTTCTTTTGGTAGAGTAGTTTTGAAACACTCTTGTTGTGGAATCTGCAAGTGGATATTTCGCTAGCTTTGGGGATTTCGTTGGAAACGGGAATACAGATAAAATCAGACTTCAGCATTCTGAGAATCTTCTTTGTGATGTTTGCATTGAAGTCACAGAGTTGAACATTCTCTTTCATAGAGCAGTTTCGAAACACTCTTTTTATAGTACGTGGATGTGGACTTTGGGGAGTTTCAGGCCAATGTTGGAAAAGGAAATATCTTCACATGAAAACTAGACCGAAGCATTCTCAGAAACTAGTTTCTCATGTGTGTCGTCAACTAACAGATTTGAACCTTTCTTTTGATAGAGTAGATTTGAAACACTCTTTTTGTAGAATCAGCAAGTGGATATTTGGATAGATTTGAGTCTTTCGTTGGAAACGGGAAAGTCTTCATATAAAATCTAGACAGAAGGATTCTCAGAAACTTCTTGTGATGTTTGCATACAAGTCACAGAGTTGAACATTCCCTTTCATAGAGTAGGTTTGAAACACTCGTTTTGTAGTATCTGGAAGTGGACATTTGAGCGCTTTCAGGCCTACAGTGAAAAAGGGAATATCTTCCAATAAAAACTAGGTAGAAGCAATCTCAGAAACTTTTTTATGATGTATGTACTCAGCTAACAGATTTGAACCTTTGTTTTGAGAGAGCAGTTTTGAAACATTCTTATTGTGGAATCTGCAAGTGGATATTTCACTTGCTTGGAGGATTTCTTTGGAAACGGGAATACATATAAAAAGCAGACAGCAGCATTCTCAGAAACTACTTTGTGATGTTTGCATTCAAGTCACAGAGTTGAACATTCCCTTTCATAGAGCAGGTTTGAAACACTCTTTTTGTACTATCTGGAAGTGGACATTTGGAGCGATTTTAAGCCTATGTTGAAAAAGGAAATATCTTCCCATAAAAGCTAGACAGAAGCATTCTCAGAAACTTATTTGTGATGTGTGCCCTCAACTAACAGAGTTGAACCTTTCTTTTGATAGAGCAGATTTGAAACACTCTTTTTGTAGAATCAGTAAGTGAATATTTTGATAGCGTTGAGGATTTCATTGGAAACGGGAAAGTCTTCATATAAAACCTAGACAGAAGCTTTCACAGAAACTTCTTTGGGATGTTTGCATTCAAGTCGCAGAGTTGAACATTCCCGTTGGAGCGCTCTAAAGCCTTTGTTGAGAAAGGAAACATCTTCCCATAAAAACTAGACAGAAGCATTCTCAGAAACTTATTTGTGATGTGCGCCCTCAACTAACAGAGTTGAAACTTTCTGTTGATAGAGCAGATTTGAAACACTCTTTTTGTGGAATCTGCAAGTGCATATTTGGCTGGATTTGAGGATTTCAATGGAAACGGGAATACGTATAAAAATTAGACAGCAGCAATTTCAGAAACTACTTTGTGATGTTTGCACTCAAGTCACAGAGTTTAATATTCCCTTTCATAGAACAAGTTTGGAACTCTCTTTTTGTAGTATCTGGAAGTGGACATTTGGAGCGCTCTAAAGCCTTTGGTGAAAAAGGAATTATCTTCCCATAAAAACTAGATAGAATCAATCTCAGAAACTTGTTTATGATGTATCTACTCAACTAACAGAGTTGAACCTTTCTTTTGATGGAGCAGTTTTGAAACACTCTTTTTGTGGAATTTGCAAGTGGATATTTGGCTAGGATTCAGGATTTCGTTGGAAATGAGAATACCTATAAAATGCAGACAGCAGCGTTCTGAGAATCATCTTTGTGATGTTTGCGTTCAAGTCACAGAGTCGAACATTCCCTTTCATAGAGCAGGTCTGAAACACACTTTTTGTAGTATCTGGAAGTGGACATTTGGAGCACTTTCAGGCCTAAGGTGAAAAAGGAAATATCTTCCCATAAAAACTAGACAGAAGCATTATCAGAAACTTATTCGTGATGTGTGTCCTCAACTAACAGAGTTGAACCTTTCTTTTCATAGAGCAGCTTTGAAAAACTCTTTTTGTAGATTCTGCAAATGGATATTTGGATAGCTTTGAGCATTTCTTTGGAAAAGGGAAAGTCTTCATATAAAATCTAGACAGAAGTATTCTCAAAATCTTCTTTGTGATGTTTGCATTCAAGTCACAGAGTTGAACATTCCCTTTCATAGAGCAAGTTTGAAACAATCTTTTTCTAGTATCTGAAAGTGGACATTTGCAGTGCTTTCAGGCCTTCGGTGAAAAAGGAAATACCTTCCCATAAAAACTAGACAGAAGCATTCTCAGAAACTAGTGTCTCATGTGTGTCCTCAAATAACAGAGTTGAACCTTTCTTTTGATAGAGCAGATTAAAAACACAGTTTTTGTAGAATCAGCAAGTGGATATTTGGATAGAATTGAAGATTTCTTTGGAAACGGGAATGTCTTCATATAAAATCTAGACAGAAGGATTCTCAGGAACTTCTTTGTGATGTCTGCATTCAAGCCACAGTGTTGAACATTCCCTCTCATAGAGGAGGTTTGAAACACTCTCTTTGTAGTATCTGGAAGTTGACATTTGAGCGCTTTCAGGCCTACGGTGAAAAAGTAAATATCTTCCAATAAAAATTTGATAGAAGGAATCTCAGAAACTTTTTAATGATGTATGTACTCAGCTAACAGAGTTGAACCTTTATTTTGGGAGAGGACCTTTGAAACACTCTTTTTGTGGAAGCTGCAAGTGGATATTTGGATTACTTGCAGGATATCATTGGAAACGGGAATACATATAAAAATCAGACAGCAGCATTCTCAGAAACTTCTTTGTGATGTTCGCATTCAAGTCACAGAGTTGAACATTCCCTTTCATAGAGCAGGTTTGAAAAACTCTTTTTCTAGTATCTGGAAGTGGACACTTGGAGCGCTTTCAGGCCTTGGGTGAAAAAGGAAATATCTTCCCATAAAAACTAGACAGAATCATTCACAGAAACTTCTTTGTGACGAGTGTACTCAACTAACAGAGTTGAAACTTTCTTTTGACAGAGCAGTTTTGAAACACTCTTTTTGTAGAATCTGCTAGTGGATATTTGGCTGGATTTGAGGATTTCGTTGGAAACGGGAATACATATAAAAAGTAGTCAGCAGCATTGTCAGAAACTTCGTTGTGATGTTTGCACTCAAATCACAGAGTTTAACATTCCCTTTCATACAACAAATTTGATACACTCTTTTTGTAGTATCTGGAAGTGGACATTTGGAGCGCTTTCAGGCCTATGGTGAAAAAGGAAATATCTTCCCATTAAAACTAGATAGAATCAATCTCAGAAACTTGTTTATGATGTATCTACTCAATTAACAGAGTTGAACTTTTCTTTTCATAGAGCAGTTTTGAAACACTCTTTTTGTAGAGTCTGCAAGTGGATATTTGGATAGATTTGAGGATTTCGTTGGAAACGGGAATGTCTTCGTATAAAATATAGACTGAAGCATTCTCACAAACTTCTTTGTGATGTTTGCATTCAAGTCACAGAGAGGAACATTCCCTTTCATAGAGCAGCTATGAAACACTCTTTTTGTAGTATCTGGAAGGGGACATTTTTATCGCTTTCAGTCCTTTGGTGAAAAACGAAATATCTTCCCATAAAAACTAGACAGAAGCATTCACAGAAACATTTTTGTGATGTGCGTACTCAACTAACAGAGTTGAAACTTTCTTTTGACAGAGCAGTTTTGAAACACTCTTTTTGTGGAATCTGCAAGTGGATATTTGGCTAGCTTTGGGGATTTATTTGGAAACGGGAATACATATAAAAAACAGATTGCAGCATTCTAAGAATTTTCTTTGTGATGTTTGCATTCAAGTCACAGATTTGAACATTCGCTTTCACAGAGCAGGTTTGAAACACTCTTTTTATAGTATGTGGAAGTGGACTTTTGGAGGGTTTCAGGCCTATGTTGGAAAAGGAAATATCTTCCCATAAAAACTAGACAGAAGCATTCTCAGAAACTAGTTTCTCATGTGTGTCCTCAAATAACAGAGTTGAACCTTTCTTTTGATAGAGCAGATTTGAAACACTCTTTTTGTAGAATCAGCAAGTGGATATTTGGATATTTTTGAAAATTTCGTTGGAAACGGGAATGTCTTCATAGAAAATCTAGACAGAAGGATTCACAGAAACTTCTTCGTGATGTTTGCATTCGAGTCACAGAGCTGATCATTCCCTTTCATAGAGCAGGTTTGAAACACAGTTTTTGTAGTATCTGGAAGTGGACATTTGGAGCGCTTTCAGGTCTTTGGTGAAAAAGGAAATATCTTCCCATAAAAACTAGACAGAATTATTCACAGAAACTTCTTTGTGACGAGTGTACTCAACTAACAGAGTTGAACCTTTCTTTTGACAGAGCAGTTTTGAAACACTCTTTTTGTAGAATCTGCAAGGGGATATTTGGCTGGATTTGAGGATTTCGTTGGAAACGGGAATACATATAGAAAGTAGAGAGCAGCATTGTCAGAAACTTCTTTGTGATGTTTGCACTCACGTCACAGAGTTTAACATTCCCTTTCATAAAACAAGTTTGAAACACTACTTTGAAGTATCTGTAAGTGGACATTTGGAGCGCTCTGAAGCCTTTGGTGAGAAAGGAATTATTTCCCATAAAAACTAGATAGAATCAATCTCCGAAACATGTTTATGATGTATCTACTCAACTAACAGAGTTGAAACTTTCTTTTGATAGAGCAGTTTTGAAAAACTCTTTTTGTGGAATCTGCAAGTGGATATTTGACTACGTTTCAGGATTTCGCTGGAAAAAGGAATACATACAAATTGCAGACTGCAGTGTTCTGAGTATCATTTTTGAGATGTTTGCATTCAAGTCACAGAGTTGAACATTGCCTTTCATAGAGCAGGTTTGAAACACTCCTTTTGTAGTATGTAGAAGCGGACATTTGGAGCGCTATGAGGCCTATGTTGAAAAAGGAAATATTTTCCCATAAAAACTAGACAGAAGCATTCTCGGAAACTTATTTGTGATGTGTGCCCTCAACTAACAGAGTTGAACCATTCTTTGGATAGAGCAGACTTGAAACACTCTTTTTGTAGAATCAGCAAGTGGATATTTGGATAGCTATGAAAATTTCGTTGGAAACGGGAATGTCTTCGTAGAAAATCTAGACAGAAGCATTCTCAGAAACTTCTTTGTGATGTTTGCATTCAAGTCACAGAGTTGAACATTGCCTTTCATAGAGCAGGTTTGAAACACTCCTTTTGTAGTATGTAGAAGTGGACATTTGGAGCGCTATGAGGCCTATGTTGAAAAAGGAAATATCTTCCCATAAAAACTAGACAGAAGCATTCTCAGAAACTTATTTGTGATGTGTGCCCTCAACTAACAGAGTTGAACCATTCTTTTGATAGAGCAGACTTGAAACACTCTTTTTGTAGAAACAGCAAGTGGATATTTGGATAGCTATGAAAATTTCGTTGGAAACGGGAATGTCTTCGTAGAAAATCTAGACAGAAGCATTCTCAGAAACTTCTTTGTGATGTTTGCATTCAAGTCACAGAGTTGATCATTCCCTTTCATAGAGTAGATATGAAACACACTTTTTGTATCATCTGGAAGTGGACATTTGGAGCACTTTCAGGCCTAAGGTGAAAAAGGAAATATCCTAACATAAAAACTAGACAGAAGCATTATCAGAAACTAATTTGTGATGTGTGTCCTCAACTAACAGAGTTGAAACTTTCTTTTCATAGAGCAGTTTTGAAACACTCTTTTTGTAGAATCTGCAAGTGGATATTTGGATAGCTTTGAGGATTTCCTTGGAAATGGGAATGTCTTCATATAAAATCTAGACAGAAGGATTCACAGAAATTTCTTTGTGCTGTTTGCATTCAAGTCACAGAGTTGAACATTCCGATTCATAGAGCAGGTTTGAAACTCACCTTTTGTAGTATCTAGAAGTGGACATTTGAGCGCTTTCAGGCCTAAGGTGAAAAAGGAAATATCTTAACATAAAAACTCGACAGAAGCATTATCAGAAACTTATTCGTGATGTGTGTCCTCAACTAACAGAGTTGAATTTTTCTTTTCATAGAGCAGTTTTGAAACACTCTTTTTGTAGAATCTGCATGTGGATATTTGGATAGTTTTGAGGATTTCATTGGAAACGGGAATGTCTTCGTATAAAATCTAGACAGAAGCATTCTCACAAACATCTTTGTGATGTTTGCATTCAAGTAACAAAGTGGAACATTCCCTTTCATAGAGCAGGTTTGAAACACTCTTTTTGTAGTATCTGGAAGGGGACATTTTGATCACTTTCAGGCCTTTGGTGAAAAACGAAATATCTTCCCATAAAAACTAGACAGAAGCATTCACAGAAACATGTTTGTGATGTGCATACTCAACTAACAGAGTTGAAGCTTTCTTTTGACAGAGCAGTTTTGAAACACTCTTTTTGTGGAATCTGCAAGTGGATATTTGGCCAGCTTTGGGGATTTAGTTGGAAACGGGAATACATGTAAAAAGCAGACTGCAGCATTCTCAGAATTATCTTTGTGATGTTTGCATTGAAGTCACAGAGTTGAACATTCCCTTTCATAGAGCAGGTTTGAAACACTCCTTTTGTAGTATCTAAAAGTGGACATTTGGAGCGCTTTGACGCTTATGTTGAAAAAGGAAATATCTTCCAATAAAAACTAGACAGAAGCATTCTCAGAAACATATTTGTGATGTGTGCCCTCAACTAACAGAGCTGAACCTTTCTTTTGATAGAGCAGATTTGAAGCACTCTTTTTGTAGAATCAGCAAGTGGATGTTTGGATAGCTTTGAGGATTTCATTGGAAACGAGAATGTCTTCATAGAAAATCTAGACAGAAGGATTCACAGAAAATTCTTTGTGATGTTTGCATTCAAGTCACAGAGTTGATCATTCCCTTTCATAGAGCAGGTTTGAAACACACTTTTTCTAGTTTCTGGAAGTGGACATTTGGAGCGCTTTCAGGCCTAAGGTGAAAAAGGAAATATCCTTACATAAAAACTAGACAGAAGCATTATCAGAAACTAATTCGTGATTTGTGTCCTCAGCTAATAGAGTTGAACCTTTCTTTTGATGGAGCAGTTTTGAAACACTCTTTTTGTAGAATCAGCAAGTGGATATTTGGATAGCTATGAAAATTTCGTTGGAAACGGGAATGTCTTCGTAGAAAATCTAGACAGAAGCATTCTCAGAAACTTCTTTGTGATGTTTGCATTCAAGTCACAGAGTTGAACATTGCCTTTCATAGAGCAGGTTTGAAACACTCCTTTTGTAGTATGTAGAAGTGGACATTTGGAGCGCTATGAGGCCTATGTTGAAAAAGGAAATATCTTCCCATAAAAACTAGACAGAAGCATTCTCAGAAACTTATTTGTGATGTGTGCCCTCAACTAACAGAGTTGAACCATTCTTTTGATAGAGCAGACTTGAAACACTCTTTTTGTAGAAACAGCAAGTGGATATTTGGATAGCTATGAAAATTTCGTTGGAAACGGGAATGTCTTCGTAGAAAATCTAGACAGAAGCATTCTCAGAAACTTCTTTGTGATGTTTGCATTCAAGTCACAGAGTTGATCATTCCCTTTCATAGAGTAGATATGAAACACACTTTTTGTATCATCTGGAAGTGGACATTTGGAGCACTTTCAGGCCTAAGGTGAAAAAGGAAATATCCTAACATAAAAACTAGACAGAAGCATTATCAGAAACTAATTTGTGATGTGTGTCCTCAACTAACAGAGTTGAAACTTTCTTTTCATAGAGCAGTTTTGAAACACTCTTTTTGTAGAATCTGCAAGTGGATATTTGGATAGCTTTGAGGATTTCCTTGGAAATGGGAATGTCTTCATATAAAATCTAGACAGAAGGATTCACAGAAATTTCTTTGTGCTGTTTGCATTCAAGTCACAGAGTTGAACATTCCGATTCATAGAGCAGGTTTGAAACTCACCTTTTGTAGTATCTAGAAGTGGACATTTGAGCGCTTTCAGGCCTAAGGTGAAAAAGGAAATATCTTAACATAAAAACTCGACAGAAGCATTATCAGAAACTTATTCGTGATGTGTGTCCTCAACTAACAGAGTTGAATTTTTCTTTTCATAGAGCAGTTTTGAAACACTCTTTTTGTAGAATCTGCATGTGGATATTTGGATAGTTTTGAGGATTTCGTTGGAAACGGGAATGTCTTCGTATAAAATCTAGACAGAAGCATTCTCACAAACATCTTTGTGATGTTTGCATTCAAGTAACAAAGTGGAACATTCCCTTTCATAGAGCAGGTTTGAAACACTCTTTTTGTAGTATCTGGAAGGGGACATTTTGATCACTTTCAGGCCTTTGGTGAAAAACGAAATATCTTCCCATAAAAACTAGACAGAAGCATTCACAGAAACATGTTTGTGATGTGCATACTCAACTAACAGAGTTGAAGCTTTCTTTTGACAGAGCAGTTTTGAAACACTCTTTTTGTGGAATCTGCAAGTGGATATTTGGCCAGCTTTGGGGATTTAGTTGGAAACGGGAATACATGTAAAAAGCAGACTGCAGCATTCTCAGAATTATCTTTGTGATGTTTGCTTTGAAGTCACAGAGTTGAACATTCCCTTTCATAGAGCAGGTTTGAAACACTCCTTTTGTAGTATCTAAAAGTGGACATTTGGAGCGCTTTGACGCTTATGTTGAAAAAGGAAATATCTTCCAATAAAAACTAGACAGAAGCATTCTCAGAAACATATTTGTGATGTGTGCCCTCAACTAACAGAGCTGAACCTTTCTTTTGATAGAGCAGATTTGAAGCACTCTTTTTGTAGAATCAGCAAGTGGATGTTTGGATAGCTTTGAGGATTTCATTGGAAACGAGAATGTCTTCATAGAAAATCTAGACAGAAGGATTCACAGAAAATTCTTTGTGATGTTTGCATTCAAGTCACAGAGTTGATCATTCCCTTTCATAGAGCAGGTTTGAAACACACTTTTTCTAGTTTCTGCAAGTGGACATTTGGAGCGCTTTCAGGCCTAAGGTGAAAAAGGAAATATCCTTACATAAAAACTAGACAGAAGCATTATCAGAAACTAATTCGTGATTTGTGTCCTCAGCTAACAGAGTTGAACCTTTCTTTTGATGGAGCAGTTTTGAAACACTCTTTTTGTAGAATCTGCAAGTGGATATTTGGATAGCTTTAAGGGTTTCGTTGGAAACGGGAATGTCTTCGTTGAAAATCTAGACGGAAGGATTCACAGAAACTACTTTCTGATGTTTGCATTCAAGTCACAGAGTTGAACATTCCCTTTCATAGAGCAGGTTTCAAACACTCTTTTAGTAGTATCCGGAAGTGGATATTTGAGCGCTTTCAGGCCTATGGTGAAAAAGGAAATATCTTCCAACAAAAACTAGATAGAAGCAATCTCAGAAACTTTTTATGATCTATGTACTCAGATAACAGAGCTGAATCTTTGTTTTGAGAGGGCAGTTTTGAAACACTCTTTTTGTGGAATCTGCAAGTGGATATTTCGCTTGCTTCGAGGATTTCGTTGGAAACGGTAATACATATAAAAATCAGACGGCAGCATTTTCAGAAACTTCTTTGTGATGTTTGCATTCAAGTCACAGTGTTGAACATTCCCTTTCATAGAGCAGGTTTGAAACACACTTTTTGTAGTATCTGGAAGTGGACATTTGGAGCGCTTTCAGGCCTTTGGTGAAAAAGGAAGTATCTCCCCATAAAAACTAGACAGAATCATTCACAGAAACTTCTTTGTGACGAGTGTACTCAACTAACAGAGTTGAACCTTTCTTTTGACAGAGCAGTTTTGAAACACTCGTTTTGTAGAATCTGCAAGTGGATATTTGGCTGGATTTCAGGATGTCGTTGGAAACGGGAATACATATAGAAAGTAGACAGCAGCATTGTCAGAAACTTCTTTGTGATGTTTGCACTCAAGTCACAAAGTTTAACGTTCCCTTTCATAGAACAAGTTTGAAACACTATTTCTGCAGTATCTGGAAGTGGACAATTGGTGCGCTCTGAAGCCTTTGGTGAGAAAGGAATTATTTCCCTTAAAAACTAGATGGAATCAATCTCAGAAACTTGTTTACGATGTATCTACTCAACTAACAGAGTTGAACCTTTCTTTGGATAGAGCAGTTTTGAAACACTCTTTTTGTGGAATCTGCAAGTGGATATTTGGATAGGTTTCAGGATTTTGCTGGAAACGGGAACACATATAAAATGCAGACTGCAGCGTTCTGAGTAACATTTTTGAGATGTTTGCATTCAAGTCACAGAGTTGAACATTGCCTTTCATAGAGCAGGTTTGAAACACTCCTTTTGTAATATCTAAAAGTGGACATTTGGAGCGCTTTGACGCTTATGTTGAAAAAGGAAATATCTTCCAATAAAAACTAGACAGAAGCATTCTCAGAAACATATTTGTGATGTGTGCCCTCAACTAACAGAGCTGAACCTTTCTTTTGATAGAGCAGATTTGAAACACTCTTTTTGTAGAATCTGCAAGTGGATATTTGGATAGCTTTAAGGGTTTCCTTGGAAACAGGAATGTCTTCATAGAAAATCTAGACAGAAGGATTCACAGAAACTTCTTTGTGATGTTTGCATTCAAGTCACAGAGTTGAACATTCCCTTTCATAGAGCAGGTTTCAAACACTCTTTTAGTAGTATCTGGAAGTGGACATTTGAGCGCTTTCAGGCCTATGGTGAAAAAGGAAATATCTTCCAACACAAACTAGATAGAAGCAATCTTAGAATCTTTTTATGATATATGTACTCAGCTAACAGAGCTGAGCCTTTGTTTTGAGAGGGCAGTTTTGAAACACTCTTTTTGTGGAATCTGCAAGTGGATATTTCACTTGCTTCGAGGATTTCACTGGAAACGGGAATACATATAAAAATCAGACGGCAGCATTCTCAGAAACTTCTTTGTGATGTTTGCATTCAAGTCACAGTCTTGAACATTCCCTTTCATAGAGCAGGTTTGAAACACACATTTTGTAGTATCTGAAATTGGACATTTGGAGCGCTTTCAGGCCTTTGGTGAAAAAGGAAATCTCTTCCCATAAAAACTAGACAGAATCATTCACAGAAACTTCTTTGTGGCGAGTGTACTCAACTAACAGAGTTGAACCTTTCTTTTGACAGAGCAGTTTTGAAACACTCTTTTTGTAGAATCTGCAAGTGGATATTTGGCTGGATTTGAGGATGTCGCTGGAAATGGGAATACATATAGAAAGTAGACAGCAGCATTGTTAGCAACTTCTTTGTGATGTTTGCACTCAAGTCACAAAGTTTAACATTCCCTTTCATAGAACAAGTTTGAAACACTATTTTTGCAGTATCTGGAAGTGGACCTTTGGTGCGCTCTGAAGCCTTTGGTGAGAAAGGAATTATTTCCCATAAAAACTAGATGTAATCAATCTCAGAAATTTGTTTATGATGTATGTACTCAACTAACAGAGTTGAACCTTTCTTTTGATAGAGCAGTTTTGAAACACTCTTTTTGTGGAATCTGCAAGTGGATATTGGGCTAGGTTTCAGGATTTCGTTGGAAACGGGAATACATATAAAATGCAGACTGTAGCGTTCTGAGAAACATCTTTGAGATGTTTGCATTCAAGTCACAGAGTTCAAAACTGCCTTTCATAGAGCAGGTTTGAAACACTCCTTTTGTAGTATCTGGAAGTGGACATTTGGAGAGCTACTGGCCAATGTTGAAAAAGGAAATATCTTCCCATAAAAACTAGACAGAAGCATTCTCAGAAACTTATTTGTGATGTGTGCCCTCAACTAACAGAGTTGAACCTTTCTTTTGATAGAACAGATTTGAAACACTCTTTTTGAAGAATCAGCAGGTAGATATTTGGATAGCTTTGAAAATTTCGTTGGAAACGGGAATGTCTTCATAGAAAATCTAGACAGAAGGGTTCACAGAAACTACTTTCTGATGTTTGCATTCAAGTCACAGAGTTGATCATTCCCTTTCATAGAGCAGGTTTGAAACACACTTTTTGTAGTTTCTGGAAGTGGATATTTGGAACGCTTTCAGGCCTAAGGTGAAAAAGGAAATATCCTAACATAAAAACTAGACAGAAGCATTATCAGACACTAATTCGTGAAGTGTGTCCTCAACTAACAGAGTTGAACCCTTCTTTTGATGGAGCAGTTTTGAAACACTCTTTTTGTAGATTCTGCAAGTGGATATTTGGATAGCTGTAAGGGTTTCGTTGGAAACGGGAATGTCTTCGTAGAAAATGTAGACAGAAGGATTCACAGAAACTTCTTTCTGATGCTTGCATTCAAGTCACAGAGTTGAACATTCCCTTTCATAGAGCAGGTTTCAAACACTCTTTTAGTAGTATCTGGAAGTGGACATTTGAGCGCTTTCAGGCCTATGGTGAAAAAGGGAATATCTTCCAACAAAAACTAGATAGAAGCAATCTCAGAAACTTTTTATGATATATGTACTCAGCTAACAGAGCTGAACCTCTGTTTTGAGAGGGCAGTTTTGAAACACTCTTTTTGTGGAATCTGCAAGTGGATATTTCGTTTGCTTCGAGGATTTCGTTGGAAACGGGAATACATATAAAAATCAGACGGCAGCATTCTCAGAAACTTCTTTGTGATGTTTGCATTCAAGTCACAGTGTTGAACATTCCCTTTCATAGAGCAGGTTTGAAACATTCCCTTTCATAGAGCAGATACTACTTTTTGTAGTATCTGGAAGTGGACATTTGGAGCGCTTTCAGGCCTTTGGTGAAAAAGGAAGTATCTCCCCATAAAAACTAGACAGAATCATTCACAGAAACTTCTTTGTGAAGAGTGTACTCAACTAACCGAGTTGAGCCTTTCTTTTGACAGAGCAGTTTTGAAACACTCGTTTTGTAGAATCTGCAAATGGATATTTGGCTGGATTTGAGGATGTCGTTGGAAACGGGAATACATATAGAAAGTAGACAGCAGCATTGTCAGAAATTTCTTTGTGATGTTTGCACTCAAGTCACAAAGTTTAACATTCCCTTTCATAGAACAAGTTTGAAACACTATTTTTGCAGTATCTGGAAGTGGACATTTGGTGCGCTCTGAAGCCTTTGGTGAGAAAGGAATTATTTCCCATAAAAACTAGATAGAATGAATCTCAGAAACTTGTTTATGATGTATGTACTCAACTAACAGAGTTGAACCTTTCTTTTGATAGAGCAGTTTTGAAACACTCTTTGTGTAGAATCTGCAAGTGGATATTTGGCTAGGTTTCAGGATTTCGCTGAAAACGGGAATACATATAAAATGCAGACTGCAGCGTTCTGAGAAACATCTTTGAGATGTTTGCATTCAAGTCACAGAGTTGAAAATTGCCTTTCATAGAGCAGGTTTGAAACACTCCTTTTGTAGTATCTGGAACTGGACATTTGGAGAGCTATTAGGCCTATGTTGAAAAAGGAAATATCTTCCCATAAAAACTAGACAGAAGCATTCTCAGAAACTTATTTGTGATGTGTGCCCTCAACTAACAGAGCTGAACCTTTCTTTTGATAGAGCAGATTTGAAACACTCTTTTTGTAGAATCCGCAAGTGGATATTTGGATAGCTATGAAAATTTCGTTGGAAACGCGAATGTCTTCATAGAAAATCTAGACGGAAGGATTCACAGAAACTTCTTTGTGATGTTTGCATTCAAGTCACAGAGTTGATCATTCCCTTTCATAGAGCAGGTTTGAAACACACTTTTTGTAGTATCTGGAAGTGGACATTTGGAGCACTTTCAGGCCTAAGTTGAAAAAGGAAATATCCTAACATAAAAACTAGACAGAAGCATTATCAGAAACTAATTCGTGATGTGTGGCCTCAACTAACAGAGTTGAACCTTTCTTTTCATAGAGCAGTTTTGAAACACTCTTTTTGTAGAATATGCAATTGGATATTTGAATAGCTTGGAGGATTTCCTTGGAAACGGGAATGTCTTCATATAAAATCTAGAGAGAAGGATTCACAGAAACTTCTTTGTGCTGTTTGCATTCAAATGACAGAGTTGAACATTCCGTTTCATAGAGCAGGTTTGAAACACACATTTTGTAGTGTCTGGAAGTGGACATCTGAGCGCTTTCAGGCCTAAGGTGAAAAAGGAAATATCTTAACAGAAACACTCGACAGAAGCATTATCAGAAACTTATTCGTGATGTGTGTCCTCAACTAACAGAGTTGAACCTTTCTTTTCATAGAGCAGTTTTGAAACACTCTGTTTGTAGAATCTGCAAATGGATATTTGGATAGCTTTGAGGATTTCGTTGGAAACGGGAATGTCTTCGTATAAAATCTAGACAGAAGCATTCTCACAAACTTCTTTGTGATGTTTGCATTCAAGTCACAGAGTGGAACATTCCCTTTCATAGAGCAGGTTTGAAACACTCTTTTTTTAGTATCTGAAAGGGGACATTTTGATCACTTTCAGGCCTTTGGTGAAAAACGAAATATCTTCCCATAAAAACTAGACAGAAGCATTCACAGAAACATATTTGTGATGTGCATACTCAACTAACAGAGTTGAAACTTTCTTTTGACAGAGCAGTTTTGAAACACTCTTTTTGTGGAATCTGCAAGTGGATATTTGGCCAGCTTTGGGGATATAGTTGGAAACGGGAATACATGTAAAAAGCAGACTGCAGCATTCTCAGAATTATCTTTGTGATGTTTGCATTGAAGTCACAGAGTTGAACATTCCCTTTCATAGAGCAGGTTTGAAACACTCTTTTTATAGTATGTGGAAGTGGACTTTTGGAGGGTTTCAGGCCTATGTTGGAAAAGGAAATATCTTCCCATAAAAACTAGACAGAAGCATTCTCAGAAACTAGTTTCTCATGTGTATGCTCAAATAACAGAGTTGAAACTTTCTTTTGATAGGGCAGATTTGAAATACTCTTTTTGAAGAATCAGCAAGTGGATATTTGGATAGCTTTGAAGATTTCGTTGGACACGGGAAAGCCTTCATATAAAATCTAGACAGAAGGATTCTCAGAAAATTCTTTGTGATGTTTGCATTCAAGTCACAGAGTTGAACATTCCCTTTCATAGAGCAGGTTTCAAACACTCTTTTTGTAGTATCTGGAAGTGGACATTTGGGCACTTTCAGGCCTACGATGAAAAAGGAAATATCTTCCAATAAAAACTAGATAGAAGCAATCTCAGAAACATTGTTATGATGTATGTACTCAGCTAACAGAGTTGAACCTTTGTTTTGAGAGAGCAGTTTTTAAACACTCTTTTTGAGGAATCTGCAAGTGGATATTTGGCTTGCTTGGAGGATTTCGTTGGAAACGGGAATACATATAAAAAGCAGACAGCAGCATTCTCAGAAACTTCTTTGTGGTGTTTACATTCAAGTCACAGAGTTGAACATTTCCTTTCACAGAGCAGGTTTGAAACACTCTTATTCTAGTATCTGGAAGTGGACATTTGGAGCGCTTTCAGGCCTTTTGTGAAAAAGGAAATATCTTCCCATAAAAACTAGACAGAATCATTCACAGAAACTTCTTTGTGATGTGTGCCCTCAACTAACAGATTTGAACCTTTCTTTTGATAGAGCAGATTTGAAGCACTCTTTTTGTAGAATCAGCAAGTGGATGTTTGGACAGCTTTGAGGATTTCGTTGGAAACGGGAATGTCTTCATAGAAAATCTAGACAGAAGGATTCACAGAAACTTCTTTGTGATGTTTGCATTCAAGTCACAGAGTTGATCATTCCCTTTCATAGAGCAGGTTTGAAACACACTTTTTCTAGTTTCTGCAAGTGGACATTTGGAGCGCTTTCAGGCCTAAGGTGAAAAAGGAAATATCCTTACATAAAAACTAGACAGAAGCATTATCAGAAACTAATTCGTGATTTGTGTCCTCAGCTAACAGAGTTGAATCTTTCTTTTGATGGAGCAGTTTTGAAACACTCTTTTTGTAGAATCTGCAAGTGGATATTTGGATAGCTTTAAGGGTTTCGTTGGAAACGGGAATGTCTTCGTTGAAAATCTAGACGGAAGGATTCACAGAAACTACTTTCTGATGTTTGCATTCAAGTCACAGAGTTGAACATTGCCTTTCATAGAGCAGGTTTCAAACACTCTTTTAGTAGTATCCGGAAGTGGATATTTGAGCGCTTTCAGGCCTATGGTGAAAAAGGAAATATCTTCCAACAAAAACTGGATAGAAGCAATCTCAGAAACTTTTTATGATCTATGTACTCAGCTAACAGAGCTGAACCTTTGTTTTGAGAGGGCAGTTTTGAAACACTCTTTTTGTGGAATCTGCAAGTGGATATTTCGCTTGCTTCGAGGATTTCGTTGGAAACGGGAATACATATAAAAATCAGACGGCAGCATTCTCAGAAACTTCTTTGTGATGTTTGCATTCAAGTCACAGTGTTGAACATTCCCTTTCATAGAGCAGGTTTGAAACACACTTTTTGTAGTATCTGGAAGTGGACATTTGGAGCGCTTTCAGGCCTTTGGTGAAAAAGGAAATATTTTCCCATACAAACCGGACAGAATCATTCACAGAAACTTCTTTGTGACGAGTGTACTCAACTAACAGAGTTGAACCTTTCTTTTGACAGAGCAGTTTTGAAACACTCGTTTTGTAGAATCTGCAAGTGGATATTTGGCTGGATTTCAGGATGTCGTTGGAAACGGGAATACATATAGAAAGTAGACAGCAGCATTGTCAGAAACTTCTTTGTGATGTTTGCACTCAAGTCACAAAGTTTAACGTTCCCTTTCATAGAACAAGTTTGAAACACTTTTTCTGCAGTATCTGGAAGTGGACAATTGGTGCGCTCTGAAGCCTTTGGTGAGAAACGAATTATTTCCCTTAAAAACTAGATAGAATCAATCTCAGAAACTTGTTTACGATGTATCTACTCAACTAACAGAGTTGAACCTTTCTTTGGATAGAGCAGTTTTGAAACACTCTTTTTGTGGAATCTGCAAGTGGATATTTGGATAGGTTTCAGGATTTCGCTGGAAACGGGAATACATATAAAATGCAGACTGCAGCGTTCTGAGTAACATTTTTGAGATGTTTGCATTCAAGTCACAGAGTTGAACATTGCCTTTCATAGAGCAGGTTTGAAACACTCCTTTTGTAGTATCTAAAAGTGGACATTTGGAGCGCTTTGACGCTTATGTTGAAAAAGGAAGTATCTTCCAATAAAAACTAGACAGAAGCATTTTCAGAAACATATTTGTGATGTGTGCCCTCAACTAACAGAGCTGAACCTTTCTTTTGATAGAGCAGATTTGAAGCACTCTTTTTGTAGAATCCGCAAGTGGATATTTGGATAGCTATGAAAATTTCGTTGGAAACGCGAATGTCTTCATAGAAAATCTAGACGGAAGGATTCACAGAAACTTCTTTGTGTTGTTTGTATTCAAGTCACAGAGTTGATCATTCCCTTTCATAGAGCAGGTTTGAAACACACTGTTTGTAGTATCTGGAAGTGGACATTTGGAGCACTTTCAGGCCTAAGTTGAAAAAGGAAATATCCTAACATAAAAACTAGACAGAAGCATTATCAGAAACTAATTCGTGATGTGTGGCCTCAACTAACAGAGTTGAACCTTTCTTTTCATAGAGCAGTTTTGAAACACTCTTTTTGTAGAATATGCAATTGGATATTTGAATAGCTTGGAGGATTTCCTTGGAAACGGGAATGTCTTCATATAAAATCTAGAGAGAAGGATTCACAGAAACTTCTTTGTGCTGTTTGCATTCAAATGACAGAGTTGAACATTCCGTTTCATAGAGCAGGTTTGAAACACACATTTTGTAGTGTCTGGAAGTGGACATTTGAGCGCTTTCAGGCCTAAGGTGAAAAAGGAAATATCTTAACAGAAACACTCGACAGAAGCATTATCAGAAACTTATTCGTGATGTGTGTCCTCAACTAACAGAGTTGAACCTTTCTTTTCATAGAGCAGTTTTGAAACACTCTGTTTGTGGAATCTGCAAGTGGATATTTGGATAACTTTGAGGATTTCGTTGGAAACGGGAATGTCTTCGTATAAAATCTAGACAGAAGCATTCTCACAAACTTCTTTGTGATGTTTGCATTCAAGTCACAGAGTGGAACATTCCCTTTCATAGAGCAGGTTTGAAACACTCTTTTTTTAGTATCTGAAAGGGGACATTTTGATCACTTTCAGGCCTTTGGTGAAAAACGAAATATCTTCCCATAGAAACTAGACAGAAGCATTCACAGAAACATATTTGTGATGTGCATACTCAACTAACAGAGTTGAAACTTTGTTTTGACAGAGCAGTTTTGAAACACTCTTTTTGTGGAATCTGCAAGTGGATATTTGGGTAGCTTTGGGGATTTAGTTGGAAACGGGAATACATGTAAAAAGCAGACTGCAGCATTCTCAAAATTATCTTTGTGATGTTTGCATTGAAGTCACAGAGTTGAAAATTCTCATTCATAGGGCAGGTTTGAAACACTCTTTTTATAGTTTGTGGAAGTGGACTTTGGAGGGTTTCAGGCCTATGTTGGAAAAGGAAATATCTTCCCATAAAAACTAGACAGAAGCATTGTCAGAAACTAGTTTCTAATGTGTGTTGTCAACTAACAGAGTCGAACATTTATTTTGAAAGTGCAGATTTGAGACACCCTTTTTCTGGAATCTGTAAGTGGATATTTGGTTTGCTTGGAGGATTTCGTTGCAAACGGGAACACATATAAAAAGCAGACAGCAGCATTCTCAGAAACTTCTTTGTGTTGTTTGCATTCACGTCACAGAGTTGAACATTCCCTTTCATAGAGCAGCTTTGAAACACTCTTTTTCTAGTATCTGGAAGTGGACATTTGGAGGGCTTTGGGACCTTTGATGAAAAAAGAAATATCTTCCCATAAAAACTAGACAGAATCCTTTACAGACAGTTCTTTGTGATGAGTGTACTCAACTAACAGAGTTGAACCTTTCTTTTGACAGAGCAGTTTTGAAACACTCTTTTTGTAGAATCTGCAAGTGGATATTTGGCTGAATTTAAGGATTTCGCTGAAAACGGGAATACGTATAAATTAGACAGCAGCATTGTCAGAAACTCCTTTGTGATTTTTGCACTCAAGTCACAGAGTTTAACATTCCCTTTCATAGAACAAATTTGAACCACTCACTTTGTAGTATCTGGAAGTGGATATTTGGAGCGCTCTAAAGCGTTTGGTGAAAAAGGAATTATCTTCCCGTAAAAACTAGATAGAATCAATCTCAGAAACTTGTTTATGATGTATCTACTCAACTAACAGAGTTGAACCTTACTTTTGATAGAGCAGTTTTGAAACACTCTTTTGGTTGAATCTGCAAGTGGATATTTGGCTAGCTTTCAGGATTTCGTTGGAAAATGGAATACATAATAAATGCAGACTGCAGCGTTCTGAGAAACATCTTTGTGATGCTGGCATTCAAGTCACAGAGTTGAACATTCCCTTTCATAGAGCGGGTTTGAAACACTCCTTTTGTGGTATCTGGAAGTGGACATTTGGAGCACTTTTAGGCCTATTTTGGAAAAGGAAATATCTTCCCATTAAACCTAGACAGAAGCATTCTAAAAACTTATTTGTGAAGTGTGCCTTCAACTAACAGATTTGAACCTTTCTTTAGACAGAGCAGATTTGAAAGTCTCTTTTTGCGGATTTTACAAGTGGTGATTTCAAGCGATTTGAGGCCAACAGTAGAATAGGAAATATCTTCATATAAAAACTAGAGAGAATCATTCTCAGAAACTACTTTGTGATGTGTGCGTTCATCTCACACAGTTTAAATTTTCTTTTCACAGAACAGTTTGGAAACACTCTGTTTCTAAAGTCTGCAAGTGGATATTTGATCCTCTTTGAGACCTTCGTTGGAAACGGGATTTCTTCATATAATGCTAGACACAAGAATTCTGAGTAACTTCGTTGTGTTGTGTTTATTCAACTCACAGAATTGAACCTATATTAAGCAGAGAAGATTTGAAAAACTCTTTTTGTGGAATTTGCAAGTGGAGATTTCAGGAGATTTGTGGCTAATTGTAGAAAAGGAAGCATCTTCGTATAAAAACTAGACAGAATCATTCTCAGAAACTACTTTGTGATGTGTGCGTTCAACTCACAGAGTTTAAACTTTCTTTTCAGAGAGCAGTTTGGAAACCCTCTGTTTATAATGTCTGAAATTCAATATTTGAACCTCTTTGAGGACTTCGTTGGAAACGGGATTTCTTCATATAATGCTAGACAGTAGAATTCTTAGTAACTTCTTTGTGTTGTGTGTATTCAACTCACAGAGTTGAACTTTTCTTTAGACAGAGCAGATTTGAAACTCTCTTTTTGTGGAATTTTCAGGTGGTGATTTCAACCGATTTGAGGCCAATATTAGAAAGGGAAATATCTTCGCATAAAAACTACACACAATCATTCTCAGAAACTTCTGTGAGATGTGTACGTTCAACTCACGGAGTTTAACCTTTCTTTTCATAGAGCACTTCGGAAACACTCTGTTTGGAAAGTTTGAAAGAGGATATTTTGACCTCTTTGAGGCCTTCGTTGGAAGCAGTATTTCTTCAAATAATGCTAGACAGAAGAATTCTCAGTAACTTCTTTGTGTTGTGTGTATTCAACTCACAGAGTTGAACCTTTCTTTAGACAGAGCAGATTTGAAACACTCTTTTTGTGGAATTTGCAAGTGGAGATTTCGAGCGATTTGAGGCCAATGGTAGAAAAGGAACTATCTTCATACAAAAAATTAGACAGAGTCATTCTCAGAAACTATTTTGTGATGTGTGCGTTCAACTCACAGAGTTTAACCTTTCTTTTCGTAGAGGAGTTTGGAAACATTGTTTGTAATGTCTGCAAGTGGATATTTGGACTTCTTTGAGGACTTCCTTTGAAATGGGATTTCTTCATATAATGCTACACAGAAGAATTCTCAGTAACTTCTTTGTGTTGTGTGTGTTCAACTCACAGAGTTGAAACTTTCTTTAGACAGAGGAGATTTGAATCTCCCTTTCTGTGGATATTGCAATTGGAGATTTCAAGCGATTTGAGGCTAATGGAAGAAAAGCAATTATCTTCGTATAAAAACTAGACAGAAGCATTCTCAGAAACTGCTTTGTGATGTGTGCGTTCAACTCACAGAGTTTAACTTTTCTTTTCACAGAGCAGTTTGGAAACACTCTGTTTGTAAAGTCTGCAATTGGATAGTTGGAGCTCTTTGAGGCCTTCGTTGGAAACGAGATTTCTTCATATAATTCTAGAGAGAAGAATTCTGAGTAACTTCTTTATGTTGTGTATATTCAACTCACAGAGTTGGACCTTTCTTTAGAGAGAGCAGATTTGAAAGTCTCTTTTTGTGGATTATGCAAGTGGAGATTTCTAGCGTTTTGAGGCCAGTGGCAAGAAAGGAAATATCTTCGTATAAAAACTAGACCGAATCATTCTCAGAAACTACTTTGTGATGTGTGTGTTCAACTCACAGAATTTCACCTTTCTTTTCATAGAGCAGTTTGGAATCACTGTGTTTGTAATGTCTGCAAGTGGATATTTGGGCCTGTTTGAGGACTTCGTTGGAAACGGGATTTCTTCATATAATGCTAGACAGAAGAATTCTCAGTAACTTCTTTGTGTTGTGTGTATTCAACTCACAGAGTTGAACCTTCCTTTAGACACAGCAGGTCTGAAACTCTCTTTTTGTGGAATTTTCAGGTGGTGATTTTAGGCGATTGGAGGCCAATGGTAGAAAAGGAAATATCTTCGCATAAAAACTAGACAGAATCATTCTCAGAAACTGCTTGGTGCTGTGTGCGTTCAACTCACAGAGTTTAACCTTTCTTTTCATAGAGCAGTTTAGAAACGTTCTGTTTGTAAAGTCTGCAAGTGGATATTTGGAGCTCTTTGAGGCCTTCGTTGGAAACGGGATTCTGCATGTAATGCTAGACAGTAGAATTCTCAGTAACTTCTTTGTGTTGTGTGTATTCAACTTACATAGTTGAAACTTTCTTTTGACAGAGCAGATTTGAAACTCTCTTTCTGTGGAATTTCCAAGTGGAGATTTCCAGCGATTTGAGGCCAATGGTAGAAAAGGAAGTATCTTCAAATAAAAACTAGACAGAATCATTCTCAGAAACTACTTTGGGATGTTTGCGTTCAACTCACAGTGTTTAACCTTTCTTTTCATAGGGCAGTTTGGAAACACTGTGTTTGTAAAGTCTGCAAGTGGATACTTGGAATCCTTTGAGGGCTTCGTTAGAAAAGGGATTTCTTCATTTAATGCTAGACAGAAGAATTCAAAGTAACTTCCTGGTGTTGTGTGTATTCAACTCAAAGAATTGAACCTTTCTGTAGACACAGCCGATTTGAAACTCTCCTTTTGTGGAATTTTCAGCTGGTGATTTCAAGTGATCTGAGGCCAATGGTAGAAAAGGAAATATCTTCGCATAAAAACTAGACAGAATCATTCTCAGAAACTTCTTTGTGATGTGTGCGTTCAACTCACAGAGTTTAACCTTTCTTTTCATAGAGCAGTTTGGAAACACTCTATTTGGAAAGTCTGCAACTGGATATTTTGATCTCTTTGAAGCCTTTGTTGGAAACGGGATTTCTTCATGAGATCCCAGATAGAAGAATTCTCAGTAACTTCTTTGTGTTGTGTGTATTTAACTCACAGAGTTTAACCTTTCTTTAGACAGAGCAGACTTGAAACACTCTTTTTGTGGAATTTGTAAGTGGAGATTTCAAGGGATTTGAGGCTAATGGTAGAAAAGGAAATATGTTCGTATAAAAACTACACAGAATCATTCTCAGAAACTACTTTGTGATGTCTGCACTCAACTCACAGCGTTTCACCTTTCTTTTCACAGAGCAGTTTCGAAACACTTTGTTTGTAATGTGTGCAAGGGGATTCTTTGACCTCCTTGAGGCCTTCGCTGGAAACGGGGTTTCTTCATAAAATGCTAGAAAGAAGAATTCTCAGTAACTTCTTTGTGTTGTGAGTATTCAACTCACAGAGTTGAACCTTTCTTTAGACAGAGCAGATTTGAAACACTCTTCTTTCGGAATTTGCAATTGGAGATTTCAATCGATTTGAGGCCAGCGGTAGAAAAGGAAATATCTTCGTAAAAACTAGACAGAATCATTCTCAGAAACTAATTTGTGATGTGTGTGTTCAACTCACAGCGTTTAACCTTTCTTTTCACAGAGCAGTTTGTAAACTCTCTCTTTGTAAAATCTGCAAGTGCATATTTGGACCTCTTTTAAGACTTCGTTGGAAATGGGATTTCCTCATATAGTGCTAGACAGGAGAATTCTCAGTAACTTCTTTGTGTTGGGTGTATTCATCTCACAGAGATGAACCTTCCTTTAGACATAGCAGATTTGAAACTCTCTTTTTGTGTAATTTTCAGGTGGTGATTTCAAGCGATTTGAGGCCAATATTAGAAAAGGTAATATATTCGCAGAAAAACTACACAGAATCATTCTAAGAAACTTCTTTGTGAAGCGTGCATTCAGCTCACAGAGTTTAAGCTTTCTTTTCATAGAGAAGTTTGGAAACACTCTGTTTGGAAAGTCTGCAAGTGGATATTGGGAGCTCTTTGAGGCCTTCGTTGGAAACGGGGTTTCTTCATATACTGCTAGACAGAAGAATTCTGAGAAACGTCTTTGTGTTGTTTGGATTCAACTCAAAGAGTTGACCCTTTCTTTAGACAGAGCAGATTTGACACACTCTTTTTCTGGAATTTGCAAGGGGAGATTTCAAGCGATTTGAAGCCAGTGGTAGAAAAGGAAGTATCTTCGTATAAAAACTAGACAGAATCATTCTCAGAAACTTATTTGTGATGTGTGCGTTCAACTCACAGACTTTAACTTTCTTTTCATAGAGCAGTTTGCAAACACTCTGTTTGGAAAGTCTGCAAGTGGATACTATGACCTCATTAAGGCCTTCGTTGGAAACGGGATTTCTTCATATAATGCTAGACAGAAGAATTCTGAGTAACTTCTTTGTGTTGTGTGTATTCAACTCACAGAGATGAACCTTTCTTTAGACAGAGCAGATTGGAAACACTCTTTTTGTGGTACTTGCAAGTGGATATTTCAAGAGATTTGGGGCCAAAGGTAGAAAAGGCAGTATTTTCGTATAAAAACTAGACAGAATCATTCTCAGAAACTACTTTGTGATGTGTGCATTCAACTCACAGTGTTTAACCTTTCTTTTTATAGAGCAGTATGGAAACACTCTGTTTGTAATGTCTGCAAGTGGATATTTGGACTTCTTTGAGTCCTTCGTTGGAAACGGGATTTCTATATATAGTGCTAGACAGAAGAATTCTCAGTAACTTCTTTGTGTTGCTTGTATTCAACTCACAGAGTTGAACTTTTCTTTAGACAGAGCAGATTTGAAACACTCATTTTGTGTAATTTGCAAGTGCAGATTTCAAGCGGTTTGAGGTCAATGGTAGAAAAGGAAGTATCTTCGTACTAAAACTAGACAGAATCATTCTCAGAAACAACTTTCCGATGTGTGCGTTCAACTCACAGAGTTTAACCATTCTATTCATAGAGCAGTTTGGAAACACGCTGTTTGCAAAGTCTGCAAGTGGATATTTGGAGCTCTTTGAGGTCTTCGTTGGAAACGGGATTTCTTCATATAATGCTAGACAGAAGAATTATCAGTAAATTCATTATGTTGTATGTATTCCAGTCACAGAGTTGAACCTTCCTTTAGACAGAGCAGATTTCAAACACTCTTTTTATGGAATTTGCAAGTGGAGATTTCAAGCGATTTGAGGCCAGTGGTAGAAAACGAACTAGCTTCGTATACAAACTAGACAGAATCATACTCAGAAACTTCTTTCTGATGTGTGCGTTCAACTCACAGAGTTTAACCTTTCTTCTCATAGAGCAGTTTGGAAACACTCTGTTTGGAAAGTCTACAAGTGGATATTTTAACCTCTTTGTGGCCTTCGTTGGAAACGGGATTTCTTCATATAATGGTAGACAGAAGAATTCTGAGTAACTTCTTTGTGTTGTGTGTATTCAACTCACAGAGTTGAAACTTTGTTTAGACAGAGCAGATTTGGAACTCTCTTTTTATGCATTTTGCAAGTGGAGATTTCAACTGCTTTGAGGCCAATGATAGAAAAGGAAATAACTTCATATAAAAATTAGACAGAATCATTCTCAGAAACTAGTTTGTGATGTGTGCGTTCAACTCACAGCGTTTAACCTTTCTTTTCATAGAGTAGTTTGGAAACACTCTGTTTGGAAAGTCTGCAAGTGGATATTTTGACCTGCTTGAGGCCTTCATTGGAAACGGGATTTCTTCATATAATGCTAGACAGGAGAATTCTCAGTAACTTCTTGTGTTGAGTGTATTCAACTCACAGAGTTGAACCTTTCTTTAGACAGAGCACATATGAATCTCTCTTTCTGTGGATATTGCAATTGGAGATTTCAGGCGATATGATGCTAATGGTAGAAAAGGAAATATCTTCGTATGAAAACAATACAGAATCATTCTCAGAAACTACTTTGTGATGTGTGCGTTCAATTCACAGTGTTTTACTGTCCTTTTCACAGAACAGTTTGGAAACACTCTATTTGGAAAGTCTGCAAGTGGATATTTGGACCTCTTTGAGGCCTTTGTTGGAAATGGGATTTCTTCATATAATGCTAGAATGACGTATTCTCAGTAACTTCTTTGTGTTGTGTGTATTCAACTCACTGAGTTGAACCTTTCTTTAGAGAGAACAGATTTGAAACACTCTTTTTGTGGAGTTTGCAAGTGGAGATTTCAAGCGGTTTGAGTCCAATGGTAGAAAAGGAGGTATCTTCGTATAAAAACTAGACAGAATCATTCTCAGAAACTACTTTGTGATGTGTGCGTTTAACTCATGTAGTTTAACCTTTCTTTTCATAGAGCAGTGCGGAAAAACTCTGTTTGTAAAGTCTGCAAGTGGATATTTGGACCTCTTTGAGGCCTTCGTTTGAAACGGGATTTCTTCATTTACTGCTAGACAGAAGAATTCTCAGTAACTTCTTTGTGTTGCGTGTATTCAACTCTCAGAATTGAACCTTTCTTTAGACAGAGCAGACTTGAAACTCTCTTTCTTTGGATATTGCAATTGGAGATTTCAAGCGATTTGAGGCTAATGGTAGTAAAGGAAATATCTTCATATAAGAACTAGACAGTAGCATTCTCAGAAACTACTTTGTGATGTGTGCGTTCAACTCACAGCGTTTAATCTTTCTTTTCACAGAGCAGTTTGGAAACACTCTGTTTGTAAATTCTGCAAGTGGATATTTGGACCTCTTTGAGGACTTCTTTGGAAACGGGATTTATTCATATAACAGTAGACAGAAGAATTCTCAGTAACTTCTTTATGTTGTGTGTATTCAACTGACAGAATTGAACGTTCCTTTAGACACAGCAGATTTGAAACTCTATTTTTGTGTATTTTGCAAATGGAGATTTCCAACAATTTGAGGCCAAAGGTAGAAAAAGAAATATCTTCGTATAAAAACTATACCGAATCATTCTCAGAAACAACTTTGTGATGTGTGCGTGCAACTCACAGAGTTTAACTTTTCTTTTCACAGTGTAGTTTGGAAACCATCTCTTTGTAATGTCTACAAGTGCATATTTGGACCTCTTTGAGGTCTTCTTTGGAAACGTGATTTCTTCATATAGTGCTAGACAGAAGAATTCTCAGTAACTTCTTTGTGTTGTGTGTATTCAACTCACAGAATTGAGAATTTCTTTACATAGAGCTGATTTGAAACTCTCTGTCAGTTTTGCATTTGGAGATATCAAGCGATTTGAGGCTAATGGTAGATAAGGAAGTATCTTCATATAAAAACTAGACAGAATCATTCTCAGAAACTACTTTGTGATGTGTGTGTTCAACTCATAGAGTTTAACCTTTCTTTTCAGAGAGCAGTTTGGAAACACTCTGTTTGTAACGTCAGCAAGTGGATATTTGGACCTCTTCGAGGCCTTCGTTGGAAACGGGATTTCTTCATATAATGCTAGACAGAAGAATTCTCAGTAACTTCTTTACGTTTTATGTATTCAACTCAAAGACTTGAACCTTTCTTTAGACAGAGCAGATTTGAAACTCTCTTTCTGTGAATATTTCAAATGTAGATTTCAAGCGATTAGAGGCTAATGTTAGAAAAGGAAATATCTTCGTATAAAAACTAGACAGAATCATTCTCAGAAACTACTTTGTGATGTGTGTGTTCAACTCACAGAGTTTAACCTTTCTTTTCTTACTGCAGTTTGGTAACACTCTGTTTGTAAAGTCGGCAAGTGGATATTGAAGTCTTTGAGTCCTTCGTTGGAAACGAGTTTTCTTCATACAATGCTAGACAGAAGAATTCTCAGTAACTTCTTTATGTTTTGTGTATTCAACTCACAGATTTGAACCTTTCTTTAGACAGAGCAGATTTGAAACTCTCTTCCTGTGGATATTCCAATTGGAGATTTCAAGCGATTTCAGGCTAATGGTAGAAAAGGAAATATCTTCGTATAAAAACTAGACAGAAGCATTCTCAGAAACTACTTTTTGATGTGTGCGTTCAACTCACAGAGTTTAACCTTTCTTTTCACAGAGCAGTTGGGAAAAACTCTGTTTGTAAAGTCTGCAGGTGAATATTTAGCCCTCTTTGCGGTCTTCTTTGGAAACGGGATTTCTTCTTATAATGCTAGATGGAAGAATTCTCAGTAACTTCTTTGTGTTGGTTGTATTCATCTCACAGGGTTGAACATTCCTTTAGACACAGCAGATTTGAAAATCTCTTTTTGTTGGATTTTCAGGTGGTGATATCAAGCGATTTGAGGTTAATGGTAGAAAAGGAAATATGTTCTTATAAGAACTATACAGAATCATTCTCAGAAACTGCTTTGTGATGTGTGTGTTCAACTCACAGAGTTTAACTTTTCTTTTCACAGAGCAGTTCGGTAACATTCTGTATGTAAATTTTGCAAGTGCATATTGGGAGCTCTTTTACGCCTTCGTTGGAAACGGGATTTCTTCATGTAATTCTAGACAGAAGAATTCTGAGTAACTTCTTGGTGTTGTGTGTATTCAACTCACAGAGTTGAAAATTTCTTTAGACAGAGCAAATTTGAAACTCTCTTTTTACGCATTTTGCAAGTGGAGATTTCAAGTGCTTTGAGGCCAAAGGTAGAAAAGGAAATATCTTCGTATAAAAACTAGACAGAATCATTCTCAGAAACTACTTTGTGATGTGTGCGTTCAACTCACAGCGTTTAACCTTTCTTTTCAAAAAGCAGTTTGATAACACTCTGTTTGTAAATTCTGCAAGTGGATATTTGGGCCTCTTTGAGGGCTTCGTTGGAAACGGGATTTCTGCATATTATGCCAGACAGAGGAATTCTCAGTAACTTCTTTGTGTTGTGTGTATTCAACTCACAGAGTAGAACCTTCCTTTAGACACAGCAGACTTGAAACTCTCTTTTTGTGGAATTTGCAAATGGAGATTTCAAGCGATTTGTGGGCAGTGGTAGAAAAGGAAATATCTTCGTAGAAAAACTAGACAGAATCATTCTCAGAAACTACTTTGTGATGTGTGCGTTCAACTCACAGAGTTTAACCTTTCTTTTCATAGAGCAGTTTGGAAACGCTGTGTGTGTAAAGTCTGCAAGTGGATATTTGGAGCTCTTTGAAGCCTTCGTTGGAAACAGGATTTCTTCATACAATGCTAGACAGAAGAATTCTCTGTAACTTCTTTGTGTTGTTTGTATTCAACTCACGGAGTTGAACCTTCCTTTAGGCAGAAGAGATTACAAACACTCTTTTTGTGGAATTTGCAAGTGGAGATTTCAAGTGATTTGAGGCCAGTGGTAGAAAAGGGAGTATCTTTGTATAAAAACCAGAAAGAATCATTCTCAGAAACTTCTTTGTGATGTGTCCATTCAACTCACAGAGATTAACTTTTCCTTTCATGGAGCAGTTTGGAAACACCCTGGAAAGTCTGCAAGTGGATATTTTGACCTCCTTGAGGCCTTCATTGGAAACGGGATTTCTTCACGTAATGCTAGACAGGAGAATTCTCAGTAACTTCTTGTGTTGGGTGTATTCGACTCACAGAGTTGAACCTTTCTTTAGACAGAGCAGATTTGAAACCCTCTATTTGTGGAATTTGCTAGTGAAGATTTCAATCGATTTGGGGCCTATGGCAGAAAAGGAAGTATCTTCGTATAAAAACTAGATGGAATCATTCTCAGGAACTACTCTGTGATGTGTGCTTTCAACTCACAGAGTTTAACCTTTCCTTTCATAGAGCAGTTTGGAAACACTCTGTTTGTAAAGTCTGCAAGTGGATATTTGGAGCTCTTTGAGGCCTTCGTTGGAAACGGAATTTCTACATATAATGCTAGACAGAAGAATTCTCTGTAACTTCTTTGTGTTGTGTGAATTCAACTCACGGAGTTGAGCTTTCCTTTAGGCAGAGGAGATTTGAAATACTCTTTTTGTGGGATTTGCAAGTGGAGATTTCAAGCGATTTAAGGCCAGTGGGAGAAAAGGAAGTATCTTCGTATAAAAACAAGACAGGCACATTCTCAGAAACTTCTTTGTGAAGTGTGCGTTCAACTCACAAAGTTTAAACTTTCTTTTCATAGAGCAGATTGGAAACACTCTGCTTGGAAAATCTGCAAGTGGATATTTTGTCCTCCTTGAGGCCTTCATTGGAAACCGGATTTCTTCATATAATGCTAGACAGGAGAATTCTCAGTAACTTCTTGTGTTGGGTGTACTCAACTCACAGAGTTGAACCTTTCTTTAGACAGAGCAGATTTGAGACACTCGTTTTGTGGAATTTGCAAGTGGAGATTTCAAGCGATTTGAGGCCAATGGTAGTAAAGGAAATATCGTCATATAAACACTGGACAGAATCATTCTTAGAAACACCTTTGTGATGTGTGCTTTCAACTCACAAATTTTAACATTTCTTTTCATAGAGCAGTTTGGAAACACTCTGTTTGGAAAGTCTGCAAGTGGATATTTTGACCTCTTTGAGGCTTTCGTTGGAAACGGGATTTCTTCATATAATGCTAGGCAGAAGTATTCTCAGCAACTTCCTTGTGTTGTGTATATTCAACTCACAGAGTTGAACCTTTCTTTAGACAGATCAGATTTGAATCTCTCCTTCTGTGGGTATTGCAATTGGAAATTTCAAGCGATATGACGCTATTGGTAGAAAAGGAAATATCTTCATATAAGAAATATACAGAATCATTCTCAGAAACTACTTTGTGATGTGTGCGTTCAACTCACAGAGTTTAACTTTTCTTTTCACAGAGCAGTTCGGTAACATTCTGTATGAAAATTCTGCAAGTGCATATTTGGAGCTCTTTGATGCCTTCGTTGGAAATGGGATTTCTTCATGTAACTCTAGACAGAAGAATTCTGAGTAACGTCTTTGTGTTGTGTGTATTCAACTCACAGAGTTGAACCTTTCTTTAGACAGAGCAGATTGGAAACTCTCTTTTTGTGGAATTTGCAATTGGAGATTTTAAGCGATTTGAGGCCAATTGTAAAAAAGGAAGTATCGTCGTATAAACACTGGACAGAATCATTCTTAGAAACTCCTTTGTGATGTGTGCTTTCAACTCACAAATTTTAACATTTCTTTTCATAGAGCAGTTTGGAAACACTCTGTTTGGAAAGTCTGCAAGTGGATATTTTGACCTCTTTGAGGCTTTCGTTGGAAACGGAATTTCTTCATATAATGCTAGGCAGAAGTATTCTCAGTAACTTCCTTGTGTTGTGTTTATTCAACTCACAGAGTTGAACCTTTCTTTAGACAGATCAGATTTGAATCTCTCTTTCTGTGGATGTTGCAATTGGAAATATCAAGTGATATGACGCAATTGGTAGAAAAGGAAATATCTTCGTATAAGAAATATACAGAATCATTCTCAGAAACTACTTTGTGATGTCTGCATTCAACTCACAGAGTTTAACTTTTCTTTTCACAGAGCAGTTCGGTAACATTCTGTATGAAAATTCTGCAAGTGCATATTTGGAGCTCTTTCAGGCCTTCGTTGGAAAGGGGATTTCTTCATGTAATTCTAGACAGAAGAATTCTGAGTAACGTCTTTGTGTTGTGTGTATTCAACTCACAGAGTTGAACCTTTCTTTAGACAGAGCAGATTTGATACTCTCATTTTGTGGATTTTGCAAGTGGAGATTTCAAGCGCTTTAAGGCCAAAGTTAGAAAAGGAAATATCTTCGTATAAAAACTACAGAGAATCATTCTCAGAAACCACTTTGTGATGTGTGCATTCAATTCACAGCGTTTAACCTTTCTTTTCATAGAGCACTTCGGAAACCCTCTGTTTTTTAAGACGGCAAGTGGATATTGGACCTCTTTGAAGACTTCGTTGGAAAAGGGCTTTCTTCATATAATGCTAGACAGAAGAATTCTCAGTAACTTCTTTGAGTTGTGTGTATTCAACTCACAGAGTTGAACCTTTCTTTAGACAGAGCAGATTTGAAACACTCCTTTTGTGTAATTTGCAGGTGCAGGTTTTAAGCGGTTTGAGGCTAATGGTAGAAAAGGAAGTATCTTTGTATAAAAACTAGACAGAATCATTCTCAGAAACTGCTTTGGGACGTGTGCATTCATTTCACAGAGTTTAAACCTTCTATTCAAAGAGCAGTTTGGAAACACGCTGTTTGTAAAGTCTGCAACTGGGTATTTGGACTTCTTTGAGGTCTTCGTTGGGAACGGGATTTCTTCATATAATGCTAGGCATAAGAATTATCAGTAACTTCTTTGTGTTCTGTGTATACAACTCACAGAGTTGAACTTTCTTTAAAAAGAGCAGCTTTGAAACTCTCTTTTTGTGGATTTTGCAACTGGAGATTGCAAGGGATTTGAGGCCTATTTTAGAAAAGGAAATATCTTCGTATAAAAACTAGACAGAATCATTCTCAGAAACTACTTTGTGATGTGTGCGTTCAACTCACAGAGTTTAACCTTTCTTTTCATAGGGCAGTTTGGTAACACTCTGTTTGTAATGTCTGCAGTGGATATTTGGACCTCTTTGAGGCCTTCGTTGGTAACGGGATTTCTTCTTATAATGCCAGACAGAAGAATTCTTAGTAACTTCTTTGTATTGTATGTATTCAACTCACAGAGGTGAACCTTTCAGTAGACAGAGCTGACTTGAAACTTTCTTTCTGTGAATATTCCAATTGGAGATTTCAAGCGATTTGAGGCTTATGGTAGAAAAGGAAATATCTTCGTATTAAAACTAGACAGAATTATTCTCAGAAACTACTTTGTGATGTGTGCGTTCACCTCATAGAGTTTAACTTTTCTTTTCACAGAGCAGTTTGGAAACACTCTGTTTGTAAATTCTGCAAGTGGATATTTCGAGGTCTTTGAGGACTTCGTTGGAAACGGGATTTCTTCATATATTGCTAGACAGAAGAATTCTCAGTAACTTCTTTGTGTTGTGTGAATTCAACTCACAGAGTTGAACATTTCATTACACAGAGCAGATTAGAAACTCTCTTTCTTTCGATGTTGCAATTGGAGATTTCAAGCGATTGGAGGCTAATTGTAGAAAAGGAAATATCTTCGTATAAAAACTAGACAGTATCATTCTCAGAAACTGCTTTGTGATGCGTGCGATCAACGAACAGCGTTTAACATTTCTTTTCATAGAGCAGTTTGGAAACACTCTGTTTGTAAAGTCTGGAAGCGGATATTTGGACCTCTTTGAGGACTTCGTTGGAAGCGGGATTTCTTCATATGATTACAGACAGAAGAATTCTCAGTAAACTCTTTGTGTTCTGTGTATTCAACTCACAGAGTTGAACTTTCCTTTAGACACAGCAGATTTGAAACTCTCTTTCTGTCGATATTGCAATTGAAGGTTTCAAGCGATTTGAAGCTAATGGTAGAAAACGAAATATGTTCGTACAAAAACTATACAGAATCATTCTCAGAAACTACTTTGTGATGTGTGCGTTCAACTCAGAGAGTTTAACATTTCTTTTCACAGAGTAGTTTGGAAACACTCTGTTTGTGATGCCTGCAAGTGGATATTTGAGCTGTTCGAGGACTTCCTTGGAAACGGGATTTCTTCATATAATGCTAGACAAAAGAATTCTAAGTAACTTCTTTGTGTTGGGTGTATTCAGCTCACAGAGTTGAACCTTGCTTTAGCACGGCAGATTTGAAACTCTCTTTTTGTGGATTTTGCAAGCGGAGATTTCAACCGATTTGAGGCCAATGGTAGAAAAGGATATATTTTCGTATAGAAACTAGACAGAATCATTTTCAGAAACTACTTTGTGATGTGTGAATTCAACTCACAGAGTTTAACTTCTCTTTTCACAGAGCAGTTTGGAAACACTCTGTTTCTAAAGTATGCAAGCGGATATTTGTGTCTCTCTGAGGCCTTCGTTGGAAACGGGATTTCTGCATATAATGCTAGACAGAAGAATTCTCAGTACCTTCTTTGTGTTTTTTATATTCAACTCACAGAGTTGCACGTTCGTTTCAACAGAGCAGATGTGAAACACTCTTTTTGTGGAATTTGCAAGTGGAGATTCCAAGCGATTTGAGGACAGTGGTAGAAAAGGATGTATCTTCGCATAAAAACTAGACAGAATCATTCTCAGAAACTTCTTTTTGATGTGTGCGTTCAACTCACAGAGTTTAACCTTTCTTTTCATAGAGCAGTTTGGAAACACTCTGTTTGTAAAGTCTGCAAGTGGATATTTGGAGCTCTTTGAGGCCTTCGTTGGAAAAGGGAATTCTTCATATAGTGCTAGACAGAAGTATTCTCAGTAACTTCCTTGTGTTGTGTGTATTCAACTCACAGAGTTGAATCTTTCTTTAGACAGAGCAGATTTGAATCTCTTTCTGTGGATATTGCAATTAGGGATTTCAAGCGATTTGAGGCTAATGGTAGAAAAGGAAATATCTTTGTATAAAAATTATTCAGAATAATTCTCAGAAACTAGTTTGTGATGTGTGCGTTCAACTCACAGAGTTTAACTTTTCTTTTCACAGAGCAGTTTGGAAAGACTGTGTTTGTAAAGTCTGCATGTGGATATTTGGAACTCTTCGAGGCCTTTGTTGGAAACGGGATTTCTTCATATAATGCTAGACAGAAGAATTCTGAGTAACTTCTTTGTGTTGTGTGTATTCAACTCACAGAATTGAAACTTTCCTTAGACAGAGCAGATTTGAAACACTCTTTTTGTGGAATTTGCAAGTGGAGATTTCAAGCGATTTATGGCCAATTGTAGAAATGGAAGTATTTTTGTTTAAAAACTAGACAGAATCATTATTAGAAACTATGTTGTGATGTGTGCATTGAATTCACAGAGTTTAACCTTTGTTTTCATAGAGCAGCTTGGAAACATTCTGTTTAGAAAGTCTTCAAGTGGATATTTTGACCTCTTTGAGGCCTCTGTTGGAAACGGGATTTCTTCATATAATGCTTGACAGAAGTATTCTCAGTAACTTCCTTATGTTGTGTGTATTCAACTCACAGAGTTGAACCTTTCTTTACACATAGCAGATTTGAAACACTCTTTTTGTGGAATTTGCAAGTGGAGATTTCAAACGATTTGAGGCCAGTGGTACAAAAGAAAGTATCTTCGTATAAAAACTAGACAGAATCATTCTCGGAAACTTCTTTGTAATGTGTTCATTTAACTCACAGAGTTTAACCTTTCTTTTCATAGGGCATTTTGGAAACGTTCTGTTTGGAAATTCTGCAAGTGGATATTTGGAGCTCTTTGAGGCCTTCGTTGGAAACGGGATTTCTTCAAATGAGTCTAGACAGTAGAATTCTCAGTATCTTCCTTGTGGTGTGTGTATTCAACTCACAGCGTTGAACCATTTTTTAGACAGAACAGATTTGAAACACTCTTATTGTGAAATTTGCAAGTGGAGATTTCAAGCGATTTGAGGCCAGTGGTAGAAAGGGAAGTATCTTCGCATAAAAACTAGACAGAATCATTCTCAGAAACGTCTTCTGATGTGTGCATTCAACTCACAGAGTTTAACCTTTGTTTTCATAGAGCAGATTGGAAACACTCTGTTTGTAAATTCTGCAAGTGGTTATTTGGACCTCTTTGAGGACTTCGTTGGAAACGGGATTTCTTCATATAATGACAGACAGAAGAATTCTCAGTAACTTCTTTGTGTTGTGTGTATTCAACTCATGGAGTTGAACCATCCTTTAGGCACAGCAGATTTGAAACTCTCTTTTTGCGGATTTTGCAAGTGGAGATTTCAAGCGATTTGAGGCCAGTGGTAGAAAAGGAAGTATTTTCGTATAAAAACTAGACAGAATAATTCTCAGAAACTACTTTGTGATGTGTGTGTTCAACTCACAGAGTTAAACCTTTCTTTTCATAGACCAGTTTGGAAACACTGTTTGTAAAGTCTGCAAGTGGATATTTTGACCTCTTTGAGGCCTCCGTTGGAAACGGGTTTTCTTCATAAACTGCTAGACAGAAGTATTCTCAGTAACTTCCTTATGTTATGTGTATTCAACTCACGGAGTTGAACCTTTCTTTAGACATAGCAGATTTGAAAAACTCTTTTTGTGGAATTTGCAAGTGGAGATTTCAAGCGATTTGAGGCCTGTGGTAGAAACGGAAGTATCTTCGTATAAAAAACAGACAGAATCATTCACAGAAACTTCTTTGTGATGTGTTCATTCAACTCACAGACTTTAACCTTTCTTTTCATAGCGCAGTTTGGAAACATTCTGTTTGAAATGTCTGCAGGTGGATATTTGGAGCTCTTTGAGGCCTTCGTTGGAAAAGGGAATTCTTCATATGAGTCTAGACAGGAGAATTCTCAGTATCTTCCTTGTGGTGTGTGTATTCAACTCACAGAGTTGAACCTTTCTTTAGACAGAACAGATTTGAAACACTCTTATTGTGGAATTTGCAAGTGGAGATTTCAACCGATTTGAGGCCAGTGCTAGAAAAGGACGTATCTTCGTATAAAAACTAGACAGAATCATTCTCAGAAACTTCTTTTTGATGTGTGCATTCAACTCACAGAGTTTAAACTTTCTTTTCATAGAGCAGTTTGGAAACACTCTGTTTGTAAAGTCTGCAAGTCATTATTTTGACCTCTTTGAGGACTTCGTTGGAAACGGGAATTCTTCATATAATGCTAGACAGAAGTATTCTCAGTAACTTCCTTGTGTAGTGTGTATTCAACTCACAGAGTTGAACCGTTCTTTAGACAGAGCAGATTTGAATCTCTCTTTCTGTGGATATTGCAATTGGGGATTTCAAGCTATTTGACTAATGTTAGAAAAGGATATGTCTTCGTAAAAAAATACGCAGAATCCTTCTCAGAAACTACTTTGTGATGTGTGCGTTCAACTCACAGAGTTTAACTTTTCTTTTCGTGGAGCAGTTTGGAAACACTCTGTATGTAAAGTCTGCAGGTGGATATTTAGACCTCGTTGAGGACTTCGTTGGAAACGGGATTTCTTCATATAATGCTAGACAGAAGAATTCTGAGTAACTTTTTTGTGTTGTGTGTATTCAAATCACAGAGTTGAAACTTTATTTAGACAGAGCAGATTTGAAACTCTCTTTTTGTGGATTTTGCAAGTGGATATTACAAGCGTTTTGAGGACAATTTTAGAAAAGGAAACATCTTCGTATAAAAACAAAACAGAATCATTCTCAGAAACTACTTTGTGATGTGTGTGTTCACTTCACAGAATTTAACCTTCCTTTTCACAGACCAGATTGGAAACACTCTTCTTGTAAAGTCTGCAAGTGGATATTTGGATCTCTTTGAGGACTTCGTTGGAAAAGGGATTTCTTCATATAATGCCAGACAGAAGAATTCTCAGTAACTTCTTTGGTTTGTGTATATTAACTCACAGAGTTGAACCATCCTTTAGACACAGCAGGTTTGAAACTCTCTTTTTGTGAATTTTGAAAGAGGAGATTTCAAACGATTTGAGGACAACAGTAGAAAAGTAAATATCTCCGTATAAAAACTAGACAGAATCATTCTCAGAAACTGCTTTGTGATGTCTGCATTCAACTCACAGAATGCTGCTTTTCTTCTCACGGAGCAGTTTGCAAACACTCTATTTGGAACGTCTGCAAGTGGATATTTTGACCTCCTTGAGGCCTTCATTGTAAAAGGGATTTCTTCATATAAGGCTAGACAGAAGTATTCGCAGTCATTTCTTGTGTTGTGTGTATTCAACTCACAGAGTTGAACCTTTCTTTAGACAGAGCAGACTTGAAACACTCTTTTTGTGGAATTTGCATGTGGAGATTTCTAGCGATTTGAGGCCTATTGTAGAAATAGATGTATTTTCGTATAACAACTAGAAAGAATCATTCTCAGAAATTACTTTGTGATGTGTCCCTTCAACTCACAGTGTTTATCGTCTTTTTAATAGAGCAGTTTGGAAACTCTCTGTTTGAAAAGTCTGCAGGTGGATATATGGACCTCTTTGAGGCCTTCATTGGAAACGGGATTTCTTCATATAATGCTAGACATAATTATTCACAGTAACTTCCTTGTGTTGTGTGTATTCAACTCACAGAGTTCAAACTTTCTTTAGCAGAGCAGATTTGAATTTCTCTTTCTGTGGATATTGCAATTGGAGATTTGAAGGGATTTGAGTCTAATGGTAGAAAAGGAAATATCTTCGTATAAAACTATACAGAATCTTTCTCAGAAATTACTATGTAATGTGTCTGTTCAACTCACAGAGTGTAACCTTTCTTTTCAAAGAACAGTTTGGAAACACTCTGTTTGTAAAGTCTGCAATTGGATATTAGGACATGTTTGAGGAGTTCGTTGGAAACGGGATTTCTTCCTGTAATTTGAGACAGAAGTATACTAAGTAACTTCCTTGTGTTGTGTGTCAGACACAGCAGATTTGAAACACTCTTTTTGTGGAATTTGCAAGTGGAGATTTCTAGCGATTTGAGGCCAACGGTAGAAAAGGAAATATCTTCGTATAAAAACTAGACAGAATCATTCTCAGAAACTACTTTGTGATGTGTGCGTTCAACTGACAGCATTTAACCTTTCTTTTCACAGAGCATTTTGGAAACACTCTTTGTGAAATCTGCAATTGGATATAAGGACCTCTTTGAGGCCTTCGTTGGAAACGGGATTTCTTCTTATAATGCTAGACAGAATTATTCTCAGTAACTTCCTTGTGTTGTGTGTATTCAACTCGCAGAGTCGAACCTTTCTTTAGACATAGCAGATATGAAACACTCTTTTTGTGGAATTTGCAAGTGGAGATTTCAAGCGATATGGGGCAAACGGTAGAAAAGGTAATATCCTCGTACAAAAACTAGACAGAATCATTCTCAGAAACTACTCTGTGATGTGTGCGTTCAACTCATAGAGTTTAACATTACCTTTCATTGAGAAGTTTGTAAACACTCTGTTTGTAAAGTATGCAAGTGGATATTTGGAGCTCTTTGAGGCCTTCTTTCGAAACGGGATTTCTGCATATAATGCCAGACAGAAGAATTCTCAGTAACTTCCTTGTGTTGCGTATATTCAACTCACAGATTTGAACATTCCTTTAGACAGAGCAGATTTGAAACACTCCTTATGTGGAATTTCCAAGAGGAGATTTCTAGCGATTTTAGACCAATGGTAGAAAAGGAAGTATCTTCTTATAAAAACTACACAGAATCATTCTCAGAAACTACTTTGTGATGTGTGCATTCAACTCACAGAGTTTAACCTTTCTTTTCAGAAAACAGTATGGGAACACTCTGTTTGAAAATCTCCAAGTGGATATTTGGAGTTCTTTGAGGCCTTCATTGGATTCGGGATTTCTTCAAATAATGCAAGACAGAAGAATTCTGAGTAACTTCCTTGTGTTGTGTGTATTCAACTCATGGAGTTGAAACTTTCTTTAGACCGAGCAGATTTGAAACTCGCTTTTTGTGGATTTTGCAAGTGGAGATTTCAAGCGATTTGAGGCCAACGGTAGAAAAGGAAATATCTTCGTATAAAAACTAGACAGAATCATTCTCAGAAACTACTTTGTGATGTGTGCGTTCAACTGACAGCATTTAACCTTTCTTTTCACAGAGCATTTTGGAAACACTGTTTCTGAAATCTGCAATTGGATATAAGGACCTCTTTGAGGCCTTCGTTGGAAACGGGATTTCTTCTTATAATGCTAGACAGAAGTATTCTCCGTAACTTCCTTGTGTTGTGTGTATTCAACTCGCAGAGTCGAACCTATCTTTAGACATAGCAGATATGAAACACTCTTTTTGTGGAATTTGCAAGTGGAGATTTCAAGCGATATGGGGCAAACGGTAGAAAAGGTAATATCCTCGTACAAAAACTAGACAGAATCATTCTCAGAAACTACTTTGTGATGGGTGCGTACAAATCACAGAGTTTAAACTTTCTTTTCATAGAGCAGTTTGGACACACTCTGTTTGTAAAGTCTACAAGTGAATATTTGGGCCTCTTTGAGGACTTCGTTGGAAACGGAATTTCTTCATTTAATGCCACACAGAAGAATTCTCAGTAACTTCTTTGTGTTGTGTGTATTCAACTCACAGAGTTGAACCTTCCTTTAGACAGAGCAGATTTGAAACTCTCTTTATGTGGAATTTGCAAGCGGAGATTTCTAACGATTTGAGTCCAATGGTAGAAAAGGAAGTACCTTCGTATAAAAACTAGACAGAATCATTCTCAGAAACTACTTGGTGATGTGTGTGTTCAACTCACGGAGTTTAACCTCTATTTTCAAAGAAAAGTTTGGAAAAACTCTGTTTGAAAAGTCTGCAAGTGGATATTTGGAGCTCTTTGAGTCCTTCTTTGCAAAGGGGATTTCTACATATAATGCTAGACAGAAGTACTCCCAGTAACTTCTTTGTGTTGTGTGTATTCAACTCACAGAGTTCAACCTTTCTGTAGACAGAGAAGATTAGAATTTCTCTTTCTGTGGATATTGCAATTGGAGATTACAAGAGATTCGAGGCTATTGGAAGAAAAGGAAATATCTTCGTATAAAAACTATACAGAATCATTCTCAGAAACTACTTTGTGATGTGTGCGTTCAACTCACAGATTTTAACTTTTCTTTTCACAGAGCAGTTTGGAAACACTCTGTTTGTAAAGTCTGCAAGTGTATATTTGGAGATCTTCGAGACTTTCGTTGGAAACGGGATTTCTTCATATAATGCTAGACAGAAGAATTCGGAGAAACTTCTTTGTGTCGTGTGTATTCAACTCACAGAGCTGAAAATTTCTTTAGACAGAGCAGATTTGAAACTCTCTTTTTGTGGATTTTGCATGTGGAGATTTCTAGCGCTTTGAGGCTAATTGTAGAAAAGGAAATATCTTCGTATAAAAACTAGACAGAATCATTCTCAGAAAATACTTTGTGATGAGTGCGTTCAACTCACAGAGTTTAACCTTTCTTTTCACAGAGCAGCTTGGAAACACTCTGTTTCTAATGTCTGCAGTTGGATATTAGGTCCTCTTTGAGGCCTTCTTCGGAAAAGGGATTTCTTCGTATAATGCCAGACAGAAGTATTCTCAGCAACTTCCTTTTGTTGTGTGTATTCAACTCACAGAGTTGAACCTTTCATTAGACATAGCAGATTTGAAACACTCTTTTTGTGGAATTTCCAAGTGGAGATTTCTAGCAATTTGAGGCCAACGGTAGAAAAGTAAATATCTTCGTATAAAAACTAGACAGAATCATTCTCAGAAAATACTTTGTGATGTGTGTGTTCAACTCACAGAATTTAACTTTTCTTTTCATAGAGCAGTTTGGAAACACTCTGTTTGTAAAGTCTGCAAGTGGATATTTGGACCTGTTTGAGGAGTTCGTTGGAAACGGTATTTCTTCATGTAATGCCAGACAGAAGAATTCTCAGTAACTACTTTGTGTTGTGTGTATTCAATTCACAGAGTTCAACCTTTCTTTAGACATAGCAGATTTGAAACACACTTTTTGTGGAATTTGCAATGGAGATTTTAGACGATTTGAGGCCAACGGTAGAAAAGGAAATATCTTCGTACAAAAACTAGACAGAATCATTTTCAGAAACTTCTTTGTGATGTGGGCGTTCAACTCTCAGAGTTTAACTTATCTTTTCACAGAGCAGTTTGGAAACACTCTGTTTTTGAAGTCTGCAAGTGGATATTTGGAGCTCTTCGAGGCCTTCATTGGAAATGGGATTTCTGCATATAATGCCAGACAGAAGAATTCTCAGTAACTTCTTTTTGTTGTGTGTATTCAACTCAGAGAGTTGAACCTTCCTTTAGTCAGTGTAGATTTGAAACACTCTTTATGTGGAATTTGCAAGTGGAAATTTCTAACGATTTGAGTCCAATTGTAGAAAAGGATGTATCTTCGTATAATAACTAGACAGAATGATTCACAGAACCTATTTTGTGATGTGTGTATTCAACACACAGAGTTGAAGCTATCATTAGACAGAGCAGATTTGAGTCTCTCTTTCTGTGGATATTGCAATTGGAGATTACAAGCGATTCGAGGCTAAAGGTAGAAAAGGAAATCTCATCTTATAAAAACTATACAGAATCATTCTCAGAAACTACTTTGTGATGAGTCCGTTCAACTCACAGAGTTTAACCTTTCTTTTCACAGAGCAGTTTGGAAAATCTCTATTTGTAAAGTATGCAATTGTATATTGGGATATCTTTGAGGCCTTCGTTGGAAACCGGATTTCTTCATATAATGCTAGATAGAAGTATTCACAGTAACTTCCTTGTGTTGTGTGTATTCAACCCACAGACTTGAACCTTTTTTTAGAAATAGCAGATTTGAAACACTCTTTTTGTGGAATTTGCAAGTGGAGATTTCTAGCGATTTGAGGCCAATGGTTGAAAAGGAAATATGTTTTTATGAAAACTAGACAGAACCATTCTCAGAAACTACTTTGTGATGTGTGTGCTCAACTCACAGAGTTTAACCTTTCTTTTCATAGAACAGTTTGGAAACACTCTGTTTGTGAAGTCTGCAATTGGATATTTGGAGCTCTTTGGGTCCTTCGTAGGAAACGGGATTTCTGCATAGAATGATAGACAGAACTATTCATCGTAACTTCCTTGTGTTGTGTGTATTCAAGTCACAGAGTTGAACCATTCTTTAGACAGAGCACATTTGAATCTCTCTTTCTGTGGATATAGCAACTGGAGATTAGAAGCAATTTGAGGCTAATGGTAGAAAAGGAAATATCTTCGTATAAAAACTGTACAGAATCATTCTCAGAAACTACTTTGTGTTGTGTGCGTTCAACTCACATAGTTTAACTTTTCTTTTCACAGAGAAGTTTGGAAACTCTCAGTTTGTAAAGTCTGCAAGTGGATATTTGGAGCTCTTCGAGACCTTCGTTGGAAACGGGATTTCTTCATATAATGCTAGACAGCAAAATTCTGAGAAACTTCTTTTTGTTGTGTGTATTCAACTCACAGAGTTGATAATTTCCTTTGACAGAGCAGATTTGAAACTCAATTTTTTGGATTTTGCAAGTGGATATTTCAAGTGCTTTGTGGCCAATGGTAGAACAGCAAATATCTTCATGTAAAAACTAGACATAATCATTCTCAGAAATTACTTTGTGAGCAGTGCGTTCAACTCACAGAGTTTAACCTTTCTTTTCACATAGCAGTTTGGAAACACTCCTTTTGTAAAGTCTGCAATTGCATATTAGGACCTGTTTGAGGCCATCGTTGGAAACTGGATTTCTTCATATAATGCTAGACAGAAGTACTCTTAGTAACTTCCTTGTGTTGTGTGTATTCAACTCACAGAGTTGAACCTTTCTTAGACATAGCAGATTTGAAACACTCTTTTTGTGGAATTTGCCAGTGGAGATTTCTAGTGATTTGAGGCCAACGGCTGAAAAGGAAACATCTTCCTATAAAAACTAGACAGAATCATTCACAGAAAATACTCTGTGATGTGTGCGTTCAACTCACAGACTTTAACCTTTCTTTTCATTGAGCAGTTTGGAAACACTCTGTTTGTAAAGTCTGCAAGTGGATCTTTGGACCTCCTTGAGTACTTCGTTGGAAACGGGATTTCTTCATATGATGCCAGACAGAAAAATTCTCAGTAACTTCTTTATGTTCTGTGTATTCAACCCACAGAGTTGAACCACGCTTTAGGCACAGGAGATTTGAAACTCTCTTTTAGTGGATTTTGCAATTGGAGATTTCAAGCTATTTGAGGCCAATGGCAGAAAAGGAAGTATCTTTCTATAAAAACTAGACAGAATCACTCTCAGAAACTACTTTGTGATGTGCGTGTTCAACTCACACAGTTTAACCTTTCTTTTCAAAGAACAGTTTGGAAACACTCTGTTTGTGAAGTCTGCAAGTGGATATTTGGAGCTCTTTGAGGCCTTTGTTGGAAACGGGATTTCTGCATTCAATGCTAGACAGAAGTATTCACAGTAACTTCCTTGTGTTGTGTGTATTCAACTCACAGAGTTGAACCTTTCTTTAGACAGAGCAGATTTGAATCTCTCTTTCTGTGGAAATTGCAGTTGGAGATTACAAGTGATTTGTGGCTAATGGTTGAAAAGGAAATATCTTCGTATAAAAACTAGACAGAATAATTCTCAGAAACTACTTTGTGATCTGTGCGTTCAACCCACAGAGTTTAACTTTTATTTTCACAGAGCAGTTTGGAAACACTCTGTTTGTAAAGTCTGGAAGGGTATAATTTTGGAGCTCTTCGGGACCTTCGTTGGAGACGGGATTTCTTCATATAATGCTAGACAGAAGAGTTCTGAGAAAATTCTTTGTGTTGTGTTTATTCAACTCACAGAGTTGAAAATTTCCTTCGACAGAGCAGATTTCAAACTCTCTTTTTGTGGATTTTGCAAGTGGAGAGTTCAAGCACTTTCAGGCCACTGGTAGAAAAGGAAATATCTTCGTATAAAAATTAGACAGAATCATTCTGAGAAAATACGTTGTGATGTGTGCATTCAACTCACAGAGTTTAAGCTTTCTTTTCATAGAGCAGTTTGGAAACACTCTGTTTGTAAAGTCTGCAAGTGGATATTTCGACCTCCTTGAGGACTTCGTTGGAAACGGGATTTCTTCATATAATGCTAGACAGAAGAAGTCTCAGTAACTACTTTGTGTTGTGTTTATTCAACTCACAGAGGTGAACCATCCTTTAGGCACAGCAGATTTGAAACTCTCTTTTTGTGGATTTTGCAAGTGGAGATTTCAAGACTTTTCAGGCCAACGTTAGAAAAGGAAATATTTTCGTATAAAAACTAGACAGAATCATTCTCGGTAACTACTTTCTGATGGGGGCGTCCAACTCTCAGAGTTTAACTTTTCTTTTCACAGAACAGTTTGGAAACACTCTGGTTGTAAAGTCTGCAAGTGGATATTTGGACTTCTTTGAGGCCTTCGTTGGAAACGGTTTTTCTGCATATAATGCCAGACAGAAAAATTCTCAGTAACTTCTTTGTGTTGTGTGTATTCAACTCACAGAGTTGAACCTTCCTTTAGACAGAGCAGAATTGAAACAGTCTTTACGTGGAATTTGCAAGTAGAGATTTCATGCGATTTGAGTCCAATGGTAGAAAAGGAAGTATCTTCGTATAAAAACTAGACAGAATCATTCTCAGAAACTAATTTGTGATGTGTGTGTTCAACTCACAGAGCTTAACCTTTCTTTTCTAAGAACAGCTTGGAAACACTCTGTTTGTAGAGTCTGCAAGTGGATATTTGGAGCTCTTTGAAGCCTTCGTTGGAAACGGGATTTCTGCATATAATGCTAGACAGAAGTATTCACAGTAACTTCCTTGTGTTGTGTGTATTCAACTCACAGAGTTGAACCTTTCTTTAGACACAGCAGATTTCAATCTCTCTTTCTGTGGATATTGCAATTGGAGACTACAAGCGATTTGAGGCTAATGGTAGAAAAGGAAATATCTTCGTATAAAAACTATACAGAATCATTCTCAGAAACTACGTTGTGATGTGTGCGTTCAACTCACAGAGTTTAACTTTTCTTTTCACAGAGCAGTTTGGAAACACTCTGTAAAGTCTGCAAGTGGATATTTGGAGCTTTTTGAGACCTTCGTTGGAAACGGGTTTTCTTCATATAATTGTAGACAGAAGAATTTTGAGGAACTTCTTTGTGTTGTGTGTATTAAACTCACAGAGTTGTAAATTTCCTTAGACGTAGGAGATTTGAAACTCTCTTTTTGTGGATGTTGCAAGTGGAGATTTCAAGCGCTTTCAGGCCAATGGTAGAAAAAGATATATCTTCGTATAAAAACTAGACAGAATCATTCTCAGAAAGTACTTTGTGGTGAGTGCGTTCAACTCACAGAGTTTAACCTTTCTTTTCACAGAGCAGTTTGGAAACACTCGGTTTGTAAAGTCTGCAATTGGATATTTTTACCTCTTTGAGGCCTTCGTTGGAAAGGGGATTTCTTTATATAATGTTAGACACAAGTATTCTCTGCAACTTCCTTGAGTTGTGTGTATTCAACTCACGGAATTGAACCTTTCTTTACACATTGCTAGTTTGAAACACTCTTTTGGTGGAATTTGCAAGTGGAGATTTCTAGCGATTTGAGGCCAACGGTAGAAAAGGAAATATCTTCACATAAAAACTAGACAGAATCATTCTCAGAAAATACTTTGTGATGTGTGTGTTCAGCTCACAGTGTTTAACCTTTCTTTTCACAGAGCAGTTTGGAAACACTCTGTTTGTAAAGTCTGCAATTGGATATTAGGACCTCTTTGAGGCCTTCGTTGGAAACGGGATTTATTCATATAATGCCAGACAGAAGTATTCTCAATAATTTCCTTGTGTTGTGCGTATTCAACTCACAGAGTGGAACCTTTCTTTAGACATAGCAGATTTGAAACACTCATTTGTGGAATTTGTAAGTGGAGATTTCTAGCGATTTGAGGCCAACGGTAGAAAAGGAAATATCTTCCTATTAAAACTAGACAGAATCATTCTCCGAAACTACTTTGTGATGAGAGTGTTCAACTCACAGAGTTTAAACTTTGTTTTCATAGAGCAGTATGGAAACACTCTGTTTGTAAAGGCTGCAAGTGGATATTTGCACCTCTTTGAGTACTTCGTTGGAAAAGGGATTTCTTCATATATAGCCAGACAGAAGAATTCTCAGTAACTTCTTTTGTTGTGTGCTTTCAACTAACAGATTTGAAACATCCTTTAGTCACTGCAGATTTGAAACTCTCTTTTTGTGGATTTTGCAAGTGGAGATTTCAAGAGATTTGAGTCCAACGGTAGAAAAGGAAATATCTTCGCATAAAAACTAGACAGAATCATTCTCAGAAACTACTTTGTGATGTGGGCGTCCAACTCTCAGAGTTTAACTGTTCTTTTCACAGAGCAGTTTGGAAACACTCTGTTTGTAAAGTCTGCAGGTGGATATTTGGACCTCCTTGAGGACTTCGTTGGAAAGGGGATTTCTTTATATAACGCCAGATAGAAGAATTCTCAGTAACTTCTTTGTGTGGTGTGTATTCAACTCACAGAGTTGTACAATCCTTTAGGCACAACAGATTTGAAACTCTCTTTTTGTGGATTTTGCAAGTGGAGATTTCAAGCGATTTGAGGCCAACCATAGAAAAGGAAATATCTTGGTACAAAAACTAGACAGAATCATTCTCAGAAACTACTTTGTGATGTGGGCGTCCAACTCTCAGAGTTTAACTTTTCTTTTCACAAAGCAGTTTGGAAACACTCTGTTTGAAAGTCTGACAGTGGATATTTGCAGATTTTTGAGGCCTTCGTTGGAAATCGGATTTTTGCATATAATGCTGGACAGAAGAATTCTAAGTAACTTCTTCGTGTTGTGTGTATTCAACTCACAGATTTGAACCTTACTTTAGACAGAGCAGATTTGAAACACTCATTATGTGGAATTTGCAAGTGGAGATTTCAAGCGATTTGAGTCTAATGGTAGAAAAGGAAGAATCTTCGTATAAAAACAAGACAGAATCATTCTCAGAAACTACTTTGTGATGTGTGTGTTCAACACACAGATTTTAAACTTTCTTTTCATAGAACAGTTCAGAAACCCTCTGTTTCTAAAGTCCCCATTTGGATTTTTTGACCTCTTTGAGCCTTCGTAGGAAACGGGATTTCTTCATTCAATGCTAGACTGAAGTATTCACAGTAACTTCATTGTGTGGTGCGTATTCAACTCACAAAGCTGATCCTTTCTTTAGACAGAGGAGAATTGAATCTCTCTTTCTGTGGATTTTGCAATTGGAGATTACAAGCGATTTGAGGCTAATCGTAGAAAAGGAAATATCTTCGCATAAAAACTAGACAGAATCATTCTCAGAAACTACTTCGTGATGTGTGCGTTCAACTCACAGAGTTTAACTTTCCTTTTCACGGAGCAGTTTGGAAACACACTGTTTGTAAAGTCTGCAAGTGGATTTTTGGAGCTCTTTGAGACCTTCGTTGAAAACGAGATTTCTTCATATAATGCTAGACAGAAGAATACTGAGTAACTTCTTTGTGTTGTGTGTATTCAACTCAGAGATTTGAAACTTTCTTTAGATAGAGCAGGTTTGAACCTCTTTTTTTGTGGATTTTGCATGTGGAGATTTCAAGTGCTTTGAGGCCAATTGTAGAAAAGGAAGTATCTTCATATTAAACCTAGACAGAATCATTCAGAGGAACTACTTTGTGATGAGTGCGTTCAGCTCACAGAGTTAATCCTTTCTTTTAACAGAGCAGTTTGGAAACACTCTGTTTGTAAAGTCTGCTAGTGGATATTTGGACCTCCTTGAGGCCTTCATTGGAAACTGGATTTCTTTATATAATGCTAGACAGAAGTATTCACAGTAACTTCCTTGTTTTGTGTGTACTCAACTAACGGAGTTGAACCTTTGTTTAGACATACCAGATTTGAAACACTCTTTTTGTGGAATCTGCATGTGGAGATTTCTAGCGATTTGAGGTCAATTTTAGAAATCGAAATATCTTTGTATAAAAACTAGACAGAATCATTCTCAGAAACTACTTTGTGATGTCGGCGCTCAACTCTCGGAGATTAAATTATCTTTTCACAGAGCAGTTTGGAAACAATCTGTTTGTAAATTCGGCAAGTGGATATTTGGAGCTCTTTGAGGCCTTCCTTGGAAACGGGATTTCTGCATATAATGCCAGACAGAAGAATTCTCAATAAATTCCTTGTGTTGTGTGTATTCCACTCACAGAGTTGAACCTTCCTTTAGAGAGAGCAGATTTGAAACACTCTTTATTTGGAATTTGCAAGTGGAAATTTCTAACGATTAGTGTCCAATGGTAGAAAAGGAAGTATTTTCGTATAAGAACTAGACAGAATCATTCTCAGAAACTACTTTGTGATGTGTGGGTTCAACTCACAGAGTTTAACCGTTGTTTTCAAAGAACAGTTTGGAAACACTCTGTTTGTTAAGTCTGCAAGTGGATATTTGGAGTTCTTTGAGGGCTTCGTTGAAAACGGGATTTCTGCATATAATGCTAGACAGAAGTATTCACAGTAACTTCCTTGTGTTGTGTGTATTCAACTCACAGAGTTGGACCTTTCTTTAGACAGAGCAGATTTGAATCTCTCTTTCTGTGGATACTGCAATTGGAGATTACATGCGATTTGAGGATAATGGTAGAAAACGAAATACCTTCGTATAAAAACTAAACAGAATCATTCTCAGAAACTACTTTGTGATGAGTGCGTTCAACTCACAGAGTTCAACCATTCTTTTCATAGAGCAGTTTGGAAACATTCTGTTTGTAAAGTCTGCAAGTGGATATTTGGAGCTCTTTCAGGCCTTCGATGGAAACGGGATTTCTGCCTATAATGCCAGACAGCAGAATTCTCAGTAACTTCTTTGTGTTGTGTGTATTCAACTCACAGAGTTGAACCTTCCTTTAGACAGAGCAGATTTGAAACACTATTTATGTGGAATTTGCAATTGGAGATTTCAAGCGATTTGAGTCCAATGGTAGAAAAGGAAGTATCTTCGGATAAAAACTAGACAGAATCATTCTCAGAAACTACGTTGTGATGTCGGCGTTCAACTCTCAGAGTTTAACTTATATTTTCACAGAGCAGTTTGGAAACACTCTGTTTTTAACGTCTGCAAGTGGATATTTGGAGCTCTTTGAGGCCTTCGTTGGAAACGGGATTTCTGCATATAGTGCCAGAAAGAAGAATTCTCAGTAAATTCTTTGTGTTGTGTATATTCAACTCTCAGAGTTGAACCTTTCTTTAGACAGAGCAGATTTGAATCACTCTTTCTGTGCATATTGCAATTGGAGATTACAAGGGATTTGAGGCTAATGGTAGAAAAGGAAATATCTTCGTATAAAAACTAGTCGGAATCATTCTCAGAAACTTCGTTGTGTTGTGGTCGTTCAACTCTCAGAGTTTAACTTATCTTTCCACTGAGCAGTTTGGAAACACTCTGTTTGTAAAGTCTGCAAGTGGATATTTGGAGTTCTTTGAGGCCTTCGTTGGAAACGGGATTTCTGCATATAATGCCAGACAGAAGAATTCTCCATAACTTCTTTGTGTTGTGTGTATTCAACTCACAGAGTTGAACCTTCCTTTAGACATAGCAGATTTGAATCACTCTTTTTGTGGAATTTGCAAGTGGAGATTTCTAGGGTTTTGAAGCCAACTGTAGAAAAGGAAATATCTTCTTATAAAAAGTAGACAGAATCATTCTCAGAAACTACTTTGTGATGTGTGCGTTCAACTCACAGCGTTTAACCTTTCTTTTCAAGGAACAGTTTGGAAACACTGTGTTTGTAATGTTCGCAATTGGATATTAGGACCTCTTTGAGGCCTTCGTTGGAAATGAGATTTCTACATATATTGCTAGACAGAAGTATTCACAGTAACTTCCTTGTGTGGTGTGCATTCAACTCACAGGGTTAAACCTTTCTTTAGACAGAACAGATTTGAATCTCTCTTTCTGTGGATATTGCAATTGGAGATTACAAGCGATTTGAGGCTATTGGTAGAAAAAGAAAAATCTTCGTATAAAAACTATACAGAATCATTCTCAGAAACTACATTGTAATGAGTGCGTTCAACTCACAGAGTTTAACCTTACTATTCAGAGAGCAGTTTGGAAACTCTCTGTTTATAAAGTCTGCAATTGGATATGTGGGCTCCTTTGAGGCCTTCGTTGGAAACGGGATTTCTTCATTTAATGCTAGACAGAAGTATTCTGAGTAACTTCCTTGTGTTGTGTGTATTCAACTCACACAGTTGAACCTTTTTGTAGACATAGCAGATTTGAAACACTATGTTTGTGGGATTTGTAAGTGGAGATTTCTAGCTCTTTGAGGCCTACGATAGAAAAGGAAATATCTTCGTATAAAAACTAGACAGAATCATTCTCAGAAACTACTTTGTGATGTGTGCGTTCAACTCACAGAGTTTAACATTTCTTTTCATAGAGCAGTTTGGAAACACTCTGTTTGTAAAGCCTGGAAGTGGATATTTGGACCTCTTTGAGGACTTGTTTGGAAACAGGGTTTCTTCATATAATGCCAGACTGAAGAATTCTCAGTAACTTCTTTGAGTTGTGTGTATTCAACTCACAGAGTTGCACCATCCTGTAGATAGAGCAGATTTGAATCTCTCTTTCTGTGGATATTGCAGGTGGAGTATTGAAGCGATTTGAGGCTAATGGTAGAAAAAGAAATATCTTCGTATAAAAACTATACAGAATCTTCCTCAGAAACTACTTTGTGATGAGTGCGTTCAACTCACAGATTTTAACATTTCTTTTCACAGAGCAGTTTGCAAACACTCTGTTTGTAAAGTTTGCAATTGAATATTAGGACCTCTTTGAGGCCTTCGTTGGAAACGGGATTTGTTCAAATGATGCTAGACAGAAATATTCACAGTAACTTCCTTGTGTTGTGTGTATTCAACTCAGAGAGTTGAACCTTTCTTTAGACATAGCAGATTTGAAACACTGTTTTTGTGGAATTTGCAAGTGGAGATTTCTGGGGATTTGAGGCCAACTGTAGAAAAGGAAATATCTTCGTATAAAAACTAGACAGAATCATTCTCTGAAACTACGTTTTGATGTGGGCGTTCAACTCTCAGAGTTTAACTTATCTTTTCACAGAGCAGTTTGGAAACACTCTGTTTGTAAAGTCTGCAAGTGGATATTTGTAGCTCTTTGAGGCCTTCGTTGGAAACGGGATTTCTGCATATAGTGCCAGAAAGAAGAATTCTCAGTAACTTTTTTGTTGTGTGTATTCAACTATGAGAGTTGAACCTTTCTTAAGAGAGAGCAGATTTGAATTACTCTTTCTGTGCATATTGCAATTGGAGATTACAAGCGATTTGAGGCTAATGGTAGAAAAGGAAATATCTTCGTATAAAAACTAGACAGAATCATTCTCAGAAACTACTTTGTGATGTGTGTGTTCAACTCAAAGAGTTTAGCCATTCTTTTCAAAGAACAGTTTGGAAACACTTTGTTTGTAAAGTCTGCAAGTGGATAATTGGAGCTCTTTGAGGCCTTCGTTGGCAACGGGATTTCTGCATTCAGTGCTAGACAGAAGTATTCACAGTAACTTCCTTGTGTTGTGTTTATTCAACTAAAAGAGTTGAGCCAACCTTTAGGCACAGCAGATTTGAAACTCTCTTTTTGTGGATTTTGCAAGTGGAGATTTCAAGCGATTTGAGGCCAATGGTAGAAAAGGTAATATCTTCGTGTAAAAACTAGACAGAATCATTCTCAGAAACTACTTTGTGATGTGGGCTTTCAACTATCAGAGTTTAACTTATCTTTTCACAGAGCAGTTTGGAAACACTCTGTTTGTAAAGCCTGCAAATGGATATTTGGAGCTCTTTGAGGCCTTCGTTTGAAACGGGATTTCTGCATATAATGCCAGACAGAAGAATTCTCAGTATCTACTTTGTGTTGTGTGTATTAAACTCACAGAGTTAAACCTTCCTTTAGACAGAGGAGATTTGCAACACTCTTGATGTGGAATTTGCAAGTCGAGATTTCCAGCCATTTGAGTCCAATGGGAGAAGAGGAAGTATCTTCGTATAAAAACTAGACAGAATCATTCTCAGAAACTACTTTGTGATGTGTGTGTTCAACTCACAGAGTTTAACCTTTCTTTTCAAAGAACATTTTATAAACACTCTGTTTGTAAACTGTGCAAGTGGATATTTGAGGCTCTTTGAGGGCTTCGTTGGAAAAGGGATTTCTGCATATAATGCTAGACAGAAGTATTCACAGTAACTTCCTTGTGTTGTGTGTATTCAACTCAGAGGGTTGAACCTTTCTTTAGAAGGAGAAGATTTGAATCTCTCTTTCTGTGCATAATGCAATTGGGGATTACAAGCGATTTAAGGCTAACGGTAGAAAAGGAAATATCTTCGTATAAAAATTATACAGAATCATTCTCAGAAACTACTTTGTGATTAGTGCGTTCAACTCACAGAGTTTAACCTTTCTTTTCACAGAGCAGTTTGTATACACTCTGTTTGTAATGTTTGCAGTTGGATATTAGGCCATCTTTGAGGCCTTCGTTGGAAACGGGATTTCTTCATATAATGCTAGACAGAAGTATTCACAGTAACTTCTTTGTGTTGTGCGTATTTTACTCACAGAGTTGAACCATCCTTTAGGCACAGCAGATTTGAAACTCTCTTTTTGTGGATTTTGCAATTGGAGATTTCAAACGATTTGGGGCGAATGGTAGAAAAGGAAATATCTTCGTATAAAATTATACAGAATCATTCTCAGAAACTACTTTGCGATTTGGGGGTTCAACTCTCAGAGTTTAACTTATCTTTTCACAGAGCAGTTTGGAAACACACTCTTTGTAAAGTCTGCAAGGGGATATTTAGAGCTCTTTGAGGCCTTCATTTGAAACGGGCTTTCTGCATATAATGCTAGACAGAAATATTCACAGTAACTTCCTTGTGTTGTGTGTATTCAACTCACAGAGTTGAACCTTTCTTTAGGCAGAGCACATTTGAAGCTCTCTTTCTGTAGATATTGCAATTGGAGATTTCAAGCGATTTGAGGCTAATGGTAGAAAAGGAAATATCTTCGTATAAAAACTATACAGAATCATTCTCAGAAACTTCTTTGTGATGATTGCGTTCAACACATAGAGTTTAACCTTTCTTTGCACAGAGCAGTTTGGAAACATTCTGCTTGCAAGTCTGCAATTGGATATTAGGACTTCTTTGAGGTCTTCATTGGAAACGGTATTTCTTCATATACTGCTAGACAGAAGTATTCACAGTAACTTCCTTGTGTAGTGTGTCTTCAACTCACAGAGTTGTATCTTTCTTTAGACATAGCAGATTTGAAACACTCATTTTGTGGAATTTGCATGTGGAGGTTTCTGGCGATTTGAGGCCAACAGTAGAAAAGGAAATATCTTCGTATAAAAACTAGACAGAATCATTCTCAGAAACTGCTTTGTGATGAGTGGGTTCAACTCACAGAGTTTAACCCTTCTTTTCACAGAGCAGTTTGGAAACACTCTGTTTGTAAAGTCTGCAAATGGACATTTGGACCTCTTTGAGCACTTCGTTGGAAACGGTATTTCTTCGTATAATGCCAGACAGAACAATTCTCAATACCTTCTTTGTGTTGCATGTATTCAACTCACAAAGTTGAACCATCCTTTAGGCACAGCAGATTTAAAACTCTCTTTTTGTGGATTTTGCAATTGGAGATTACATTCGATTTGAGGCTAAAGGTAGAAAATGAAATATCTTCGTATAAAAACTATACAGAATCACTCTCAGAAACTACTTTGTGATGAGTGCGTTCAACTCACAGAGTTTAACCTTTCTTTTCCTAGAGCAGTTTGGAAACACTCTGTTTGAAATGTTTGCAATTGGATATTAGGACCTCTTTTAGGCCTTCGATAGAAACGGGATTTCTTCAAATAATGGTAGAGAGAAGTATTCACAGTAACTTCCTTGTGTTGTGTGTATTCAACTCACAGAGTTGAACCTTTCTTTAGACATAGCAGATTTGAAAAAGTCTTTTTGTGGAATTTGCAAGTGGAGATTTCTAGCGATGTGAGTCCAATGGTAGAAAAGGAAGTATCTTAGTATAAAAACTAGACAGAACCATTCTCAGAAACTACTTTGTGATCTGTGTGTTCAATTCACAGAGTTTAACCTTTCCTTCAAAGAACATTTTGGAAACACTCGGTTTGTAAAGTCTGCAAGTGGATATTTGGAGCTCTTAGGGGCCTTCGTTGGAAACGGGATTTCTGCATATAACGCTAGACAGAAATATTCACAGTAACTTCCTTGTGTTGTTTGTATTCGACTCACAGAGTTGAACCTTTCTTTAGACAAAGCAGATTTGAATCTCTCTTTCTGTGGATTTTGCAATTGGAGATTACAAGCGATTAGAGGTTAATGGTAGAAAAGGAAATATCTTCGTATAAAAACTATACAGAATCACTCTCAGAAACTACCTTGTGATGACTGCGTTCAACTCACAGAGTTTAACCTTTCTTTTCATAGAGCAGTTTGGAAACACTTTGTTTGAAAGGTTTGCAATTGTATATTAGGACCTCTTTGAGGCCTTCGTTAGAAACGGGATTTCTTCAAATATAGCTAGACAGAAGTATTCACAGTAACTTCCTTGTGTTGTGTGTATTCAACTCACAGAGTTGAACCTTTCTTTAGACATAGCAGATTTGAAGCACTCTTTTTGTGGAATTTGCAAGTGGAAATTTCTAGCGATTTGAGGGCAACGGTGGAAAAGGAAATATCTTCATATAAAAACTAGACAGAATCATTCTCAGAAACTACTTTGTGATGTGTGCGTTCAACTCACAGAGTTTAACCTTTCTTTTCATAGTGCAGTTTGGAAACACTCTGTTTATAAAGTTTGCGATTGGATATTAGGACCTCTTTGGGGCCTTCGTTGGAAAAGGGATTTCTTCATATAATGCTAGACAGAAGTATTCACAGTAACTTCCTTGTGTTGTGTGTATTCAACTCACAGAGTTGAACCTTCCTTTAGACAGAGCAGATTTGAAACACTCTTTATGTGGAATTTGCAAGTGGAGATTTCTAGCGAAGTGAGTCCAATGGTAGAAAAGGAAGTAGTTTCGTATAAAAACTAGACAGAATAATTCTCAGAAACTACTTTGTGATGTGTGTGTTCAATTCACAGAATTTAACCTTTCCTTCAAAGAACAGTTTGGAAACACTCTGTTTGTAATGTCTGCAAGTGGATATTGGAGCTCTTTGGGGCCTTCGTTGGAAACGGGATTTCTTCATATAATGCTAGACAGAAGTATTCACAGTAACTTCCTTCTGTTGTGTGTATTCGACTCACAGAGTTGAAACTTTCTTTAGACAAAGCAGATTCGAATCTCTCTTTCTGTGGATTTTGCAATTGGAGATTACAAGCGGTTTGAGGCTCATGGTAGAAAAGGAAATATCTTCGTATAAAAACTATACAGAATCACTCTCAGAAACTACCTTGTGATGACTTCGTTCAACTCACAGAGTTTAACCTTTCTTTTCATAGAGCAGTTTGGAAACACTTTGTTTGAAATGTTTGCAATTGGATATTAGGACCTCTTTGAGGCCTTCGTTAGAAACGGGATTTCTTCAAATAATGCTAGAGAGAAGTATTCACAGTAACTTCTTTGTGTTGTGTGTATTCAACTCACGGAGTTGAACCTTTCTTTAGACATAGCAGGTTTGAAGCACTCTTTTTGTGGAATTTGCAAGTGGAAATTTCTAGCGATTTGAGGGCAACGGTGGAAAAGGAAATATCTTCGTAAAGAAACTAAACAGAATCATTCTCAGAAACTACTTTGTGATGTGGGCGTTCAACTCTCAGAGTTTAACTTAACTGTTCTCAGAGCAGTTTGGAAACACTCGGTTTGTGAAGCCTGCAAATGGATATTTGCACCTCTTTGAGGACTTCGTTGGAAACGGGATTTATTCATATAATGCCAGACATAAGAATTCTCAGTAACTTCTTTGCGTTCTGTGTATTCAACTCACAGAGTTGAACCGTGCTTTAGGCACAGCAGATTTGAAACTCTCTTTTTGTCGATTTTGCATGTGGAGATTTCAAGCGATTTGAGACTAGTGGTAGAAAAGGAAATATCTTCGTTGAAAAACTGGACAGAATCATTCTCAGAAACTACTTTGTGATGTGGGCGTTCAACTCTCAGAGTTTAACTTATCTTTTTACAGAGCAGTTTGGAAACACTCTGTTTGTAAAGTCTGCAGTTCGATATTTGGAGCTCTTTGAGGCCTTCGTTGGAAACGGGATTTCTGCATATAATGCCAAACAGAAGGATTCTCAGTAACTTCTTTCTGTTGTGTGTATTCAACTCACAGATTTGAACCTTCCTTTAGACAGAGCAGATTTGAAACACTCCTTATGTGGAATTTGCAAGTGGGGATTTCCAGATATTTGAGTCCAATGGTAGAAAAGGATGTATCTTCGTATAAAAACTAGACAGAATCATTCTCAGAAACTACTTTGTGATGTGTGTGTTCAACTCACAGAGTTTAACCTTCCTTTTCAAAGAACAGTTTGGAAACACTCTGTAAAGTCTGCAAGTGGATATTTGGAGCTTTTTGAGGCCTTCGTTGGAAACGGGATTTCTGAGTATAATGCTAGACAGAAGTATTCACAGTAACTTCCTTGTGTTGTGTGTATTCAACTCACAGAGTTAAACCTTTCTTTAGACAGAGCAGTTTGGAATCTCTCTTTCTGTGTATATTGCAACTGGAGATTACAAGCGATTTCAGGCTAATCGTAGAAAAGGAAATATCTTCGTATAAAAACTAGACAGAATCATTCTCAGAAACTGCTTTGTGTTGGGTGCATTCAACTCACAGAGTTTAACGTTTCTTTTCATAGATCAGTTTGGAAACACTCTGTTTGTAAAGTCTGCAAGTGGATATTTGGACCTCTTTGAGGAGTTCGTTGGAAACGGGATTTCTTCATATAATGCCAGACGGAAGAATTCTCAGTAACTACTTTGTGTTGTGTGTATCCAATTGACAGAGTTGAAACATCCTATAGGCACAGGAGATTTGAAAGTCTCTTTTTGTGGATTTTGCAAGTGGAGATTTCAATCGATTTGTGGCTAATGGTAGAAAAGGAAATATTTTCGTATAAAAACTAGACAGAATCATTCTCAGAAAGTACTTTGTGATGTGTGTGTTCAATTCACAGTGTTTAACCTTTCTCTTCAAAGAACAGTTTGGAAACACTCTGTTTATAAAGTCTGCAAGTGGATATTTGGAGCTCTTTGAGGCCTTCGTTGGAAACGGGATTTCTGCATATAATGCTAGACAGAAGTATTCACAGTAACTTCCTTGTGTTGTGTGTATTCAACTCATAGAGTTAAACCTTTCGTTAGACAGAGCAGATTTGAATCTCTCTTTCTGTGGATATTACAATTCGAGATTACAAGTGATTTGAGGATAATGGTAGAAAAGGAATTATCTTCGTATAAAAACTATACAGAATCATTCTCAGAAACTACTTTGTGATGAGTGCGTTCAACTCACAGAGTTTAACCTTTCTTTTCACATAGCAGTTTCGAAACACTCTATTTGTAAAGTTTGCAATTGGATATTAGGACCTCTTTGAGGCCTTCTTTGGAAACGGGATTTCTTCATATAATGCTTGACAGAAGTATTCACAGTAACTCCCTTGTGTTGTGTGTATTGAACTCACAGAGTTGAACCTTTCTTTACACATAGCAGATATGAAACAGTCTTTTTGTGGAATTTCCAAGTTGAGATTTCTTGCGAATTGAGGCCTTCTTTGGAAACGGGAATTCTTCATATAATGCTTGACAGAAATATTCACAGTAACTCCCTTGTGTTGTGTGTATTGAACTCACAGAGTTGAACCTTTCTTTAGACATAGCAGATATGAAACAGTCTTTTTGTGGAATTTCCAAGTGGAGATTTCTTGCGAATTGAGGCCTTCTTTGGAAACGGGAATTCTTCATATAATGCTTGACAGAAATATTCACAGTAACTCCCTTGTGTTGTGTGTATTGAACTCACAGAGTTGAATCTTTCTTTAGACATAGCAGATATGAAACAGTCTTTTTGTGGAATTTCCAAGTTGAGATTTCTTGCGATTTGAGGCCAACAGTAGAAAAGGAAATATCTTCGTATAAAAACTAGACAGAATCATTCTCCGAAACTACTTTTTTATGTGTGTGTTCAACTCACAGAGTTTAACCTTTCGTTTCAAAGAACAGTTTGGAAACACTCTGTAAAGTCTGCAAGGGGATATTTGGAGCTCTTTGAGGCCTTCGTTGGAAACGGGATTTCTGCATATAATGCTAGACAGAAGTATTCACGGTAACTTCCTTGTGTTGTGTGTATTCAACTCACAGAGTTAAACCTTTCTTTAGACAGAGCAGATTTGAATCTCTCTTTCTGTGGATATTGCAATTGGAAATTACAAGCGATTTGAGGATAATGGTAGAAAAGGAAATATCTTCGTATAAAAACTAGACAGAATCATTCTCAGAAACTACTTTGTGATGTGTGCGTTTAACTCACAGGGCTTAACCTTTCTTTTCATAGAGCAGTTTGCAAACACTCTGTTTGTAAAGTCTGCAAGTGGATATTTGGACCTCTTTGAGGACTTCGTTGGAAACGGGATTTCTTCATATAATGCAAGACAGAAGAATTCTCAGTAACTTCCTTGTGTTGTGTGTATTCAACTCACAGAGTTTAACCATCCTTTATGCCTAGAAGTTTTGAATGTCTGTTTTTGTGGATTTTGCAAGTGGAGATTTCAAGCGATTTGAGGCTAATGGTAGAAAAGGAAATATCTTCGTAGAAAAACTAGACAGAATCATTCTCAGAAACTACTTTGTGATGTGTGCGTTGAACTCTCAGAGTTTAACTTATCTTTTCACAGAGCAGTTTGGAAACACTCTGTTTGTAAAGTCTGCAAGTGGATATTTGGAGCTCTTTGACGCCTTCTTTGGAAACGGTTTTCTGCATATAATGCCAGACAGAAGTAACTTCCTTGTGTTGTGTCTATTCAACTCACAGAGTTGAACCTTTCTTTAGACAGAGCAGATTTGAAACAGTCTTCTTGTGGAATTCACAAGTGGAGATTTCTAGTGATTTGAGGCCAACGGTGGAAAAGAAAATATCTTCGTATAAAAACTATACAGAATCATTCTCAGAAACTACTTTGTGATGTGTGTGTTCATCTCGCAGAGTTTAACCTTTCTTTTCAAAGAACAGTTTGGAAACACTCTGTAAAGTCTGCAAGTTGATATTTGGAAATCTTTGAGGCCTTCGCTGGAAACGGGATTTCTGCATATAATGCTAAACAGATGTATTCACGGTAACTTCCTTGAGTTGTGTGTATTCAACTCACAGAGTTAAAACTTTCTTTAGACAGTGCAGATTTGAATCTCTCTTTCTGTGGATATTGCAATTGGAGATTACAAGCGATTTGAGGAAAGTGGTAGAAAAGGAAATATCTTCATATAAAAACTAGACAGAATCATCCTCAGAAACTACATTTTGATGTGGGCGTTCAACTTTCAGAGTTTAACTTATCTTTTCACAGAGCAGTTTGGAAACACTGTGTTTGTAAAGTCTCCAAGTGGATATTTGGGTCTCTTTGAGGCCTTCGTTGGAAACGGGATTTCTGCGTATGATGCCAGACAGAAGAATTCTCAGTAACTTCTTTGTGTTGTGTGTATTCAACTCACAGAGTTGAACCTTCCTTTAGACAGAGCAAATTTGAAACACTCTTTATGTGGAATATGCAAGTGGAGACTTCCAGCGATTTGAGTCCAATGGTAGAAAAGGAAGTATCTTCGTATAAAAATTAGACAGAATCATTCTCAGAAACTACTTTGTGATGTGTGTGTTCAACTCACAGAGTTTAACCTTTCTTTTCTAAGAACAGTTTGGAAACACTCTGTTTGTAAAGTCTGCAAGTGGATATTTGGAGCTGTTTTAGGCCTTCGTTTTAAACGGGATTTCTGCATATAATGCTAGACAGCAGTATTCACAGTAACTTCCTTGTGTTGTGCGTTTTCAAATCACAGAGTTGAACCTTTCTTTAGACAGAGCAGATTGGAATCTCTCTTTCTGTGGATATTGCAATTGGAGATTACATGCGATTTGAGGGTAATGGTAGAAAAGGAAATATCTTCGTATAAAAACTAGACAGAATCATTCTCAGAAACTAGTTTGTGTTGAGTGCGTTCAACTCGGAGACTTTAGCCTTTCTTTTCAAAGAACAGTTTGGAAAAACTCTGTTTGTAAAGTTTGCAATTGGATATTAGGACCTCTTTGAGGCCTTCGTTGGAAACGGGATTTCTTCATATAATGCAAGACAGAAGAATTCTCAGTAACTTCTTAGTGTTGTGTGTATTCAACTCACAGAGTTGAACCATCTTTTAGGCACAGCAGATTTGGAACTCTCTTTCTGTGGATTTTGCAAGTGGAGATATCATGCGATTTGAGGCTAATGGTACAAAAGGAAATATCTTCGTATAAAAACTACACAGAATCATTCTCAGAAACTACTTTGTGATGTGGGCGTTCAACTCTCAGAGTTTAACTTATCTTTTCACAGAGCAGTTTGGAAACACTCTGTTTGTAAAGTGTGCAAGTGAATATTTGGAGCTCTTTGAGGCCTTTGTTGGAAACGGGATTTCTGCATATAATGCCAGACAGAAGAATTCTCAGTAACTTCTTTGTGTTGTGTGTATTCAACTCACAGAGTTGAACCTTTCTTTAGACATAGCAGATTTGAAAAAGTCTTTTTGTGGAATTTGCAAGTGGAGATTTCTAGTGATTTGAGGCCAACGATTGAAAAGGAAATATCTTCTTTTAAAAACTAGACAGAATCATTCTCATAAACTACTTTGTCATGAGTGCGTTCAACTCACGGAGTTTAACATTTCTTTTCATAGAGCAGTTTGGAAACACTCTGTTTGCAAAGTCTGCAAGTGGATATTTGGACCTCTTTGAGGACTTCGTTGGAAACGGGATATCTTCATATAATGCCAGACAGAAGAATTCTGTCTTTGAAAAGAAAGTTTAACGTTTCTTTTCAAAGAGCAGTTTGGAAACACTCTGTCTGTAAAGTCTACAGGTCTTTGAGGCCTTCGTTAGAAACGGGATTTCTGCATATAATGCTAGACAGATGTATTCACAGTAACTTCCTTTTGTTGTGTGTATTCAACTCACAGAGTTGAACCTTTCTTTAGACAGAGCAGATTTGAATCTCTCTTTCTGTGGATATTGCAATTGGAGATTACATGCGATTAGAGGCTAGTGGTAGAAAAGGGAATATCTTCGTATAAAAACTAAACAGAATCATTCTCAGAAACTACTTTGTGATGAGTGCGTTCAACTCACAGAGTTTAACCTTTCTTTTCACAGAGCAGTTTGGAAACACTCTATTTGTAAACTTTGCAATTGGATATTAGGACCTCTTTGAGGCCTTAGTTGGAAACGGGATTTCTTCATATAATGCTAGACAGAAGTATTCACAGTAACTCCCTTGTGTTGTGTGTATTGAACTCACAGAGTTGAACCTTTCTTTAGACATAGCAGATTTGAAACAGTCTTTTTGTGGAATTTGCAAGTGGAGATTTCTAGCGATTTGAGGCTAATGGTAGAAAAGGAAATATCTGGCTGGGCGCAGTGGCTCACCCCTGTAATCCCAGCACTTTGGGAGGCCGAGGCGGGCGGATCGCGAAGTCAGGAGATCGAGACCATCCTGGCTAACACGGTGAAACCCCGTCTCTACTGAAAATACAAAAAATTAGCCGGGCGTGGTAGAGGGCGCCTGTAGTCCCAGCTACTCGGGAGGCTGAGGCAGGAGAATGGCGTGAACCCGGGAGGCGGAGCTTGCAGTGAGCCGAGATCGCGCCACTGCACTCCAGCCTGGGCGACAGAGCGAGACTCCGTCTCAAAAAAAAAAAAAAAAAAAAAAAAAAAAAGAAAAGGAAATATCTTCGTCTAAAAGCTAGACAGAATCATTCTAAGAAACTACTTTGTGATGTGTGCATTCAACTCACAGAGTTTAACCTTTCTTTTCATAGAGCAGTTTGGAAACACTCTGTTTGTAAAGTCTGCAAGTGGATATTTGGACTTCTTTGAGGACTTCGTTGGAAACGGGATTTCTTCATATAATGCTAGACAGAAGTATTCACAGTAACTTCCTTGTATTGTGTGTATTCAACTCACAGAGTTGAACCTTTCTTTAGACAGAGCAGATTTGAATCTCTCTTTCTGTGAATATTGCAATTGGAGATTACAAGCGATTTGAGGCTAATGGTAGAAAAGGAAATATGTTCGTAGAAAAATTAGACAGAATTATTCTCAGAAACAACTTTATGATGTGGGCGTTCAACTCTCAGAGTTTAACTTATCTTTTCACAGAGCACTTTGGAGACACTCTTTAAAGTCTGCAAGTGGATATTTGGAGCTATTTGAGGCCTTCTTTGGAAACGGGTTTTCTGCATATAATGCCAGACAGAAGAATTCTCAGTAACTTCTTTGTGTTGTGTGTATTCAACTCACAGAGTTGAACATTTCTTTAGACATAGCAGATATGAAACACTCTTAATGTGGAATTTGCAAGTCGAGATTTCCAGCCGTTTGAGTCCAATGGGAGAAAAGGAAGTATCTTCGTATAAAAACTAGACAGAATCATTGTCAGAAACTACTTTGTGATGAGTGCGTTCAACTCACAGAGTTTAACCCTTCTTTTCAAAGAACAGTTTGGAAACACTGTGTTTGTAAAGTCTGCAAGTGGATATTTGGAGCTCTTTGAGGCCTTCGTTGGAAACGGGATTTCTGCATATAATGCTAGTCAGAAGTATTCACAGTAACTTCCTTGTGTTGTGTGTATTCAACTCACAGAGTTGAACCTTTCTTTAGACAGAGCAGATTTGAATCTCTCTTTCTGTGGATATTGCAATTGGAGATTACAAGCGATTGGAGGCTAACGGTAGGAAAGGAAATATCTTCATATAAAAACTATACAGAAGCATTCTCAGAAAGTACTTTGTGATGTGGGCGTTCAACACTCAGAATTTAACTTATCTTTTCACAGAGCAGTTTGGAATCACTCTGTTTGTAAAGTCTGCAAGTGGATATTTGGAGCTCTTTGAGGCCTTCTTTGGAAACAGGATTTCTGCATATAATGCCAGACAGAAGAATTCTCAGTAACTTCTTTGTGTTGTGTGTATTCAACTCACAGAGTTGAACCTTCCTTTAGACAGAGCAGATTTGAAACACTCCTTATGTGGAATTTGTAAGTGCAGATTTCTAGCGATTTGATTCCAATGGAAGAAAAGGAAGTATCTTCGTATAAAAACTAGACAGAATCATTCTCAGAAACTACTTTGTGATGTGTGTGTTCAATTCACAGTGTTTAACCTTTGTTTTCAAAGAACAGTTTGGAAACACTCTGTTTGTAAAGTCTGCAAGTGTATATTTGGAGCACTTTGAGGCCTTCGTTGGAAACGGGATTTCTGCATATAATGCTAGACAGAAGTATTCACAGTAACTTCCTTGTGTTGTGTGTATTCAACTCACAGAGTTGAACCTTTCTTTAGACATAGCAGATTTGAAAAAGTCTTTTTGTGGAATTTGCAAGTGGAGATTTCTAGTGATTTCAGGCCAACGGTAGAAAAGAAAATATCTTCGTATAAAAACTGGACAGAATCATTCTCAGAAACTACTTTGTGATGTGTGTGTTCAACTCGCAGAGTTTAACCTTTCATTTCAAAGAACAGTTTGGAAAAATTCTGTAAAGTCTGCAAGTGGATATTTGGAACTCTTTGAGGCGTTAGTTGGAAACGGGTTTCTGCATATAATGCTAGACAGAAGTATTCACGGGAACTTCCTTGTGTTGTGTGTATTCAACTCACAGAGTTAAACCTTTCTTTAGACAGAGCAGATTTGAATCTCTCTTTCTTTTGATATTGCGATTGGAGATTACAAGCGATTTGAGGCTAGTGGTAGAAAAGAAATATCTTCGTATAAAAACTACACAGAATCATTCTCAGAAACTACTTTGTGATGAGTGCATTCAACTCACAGAATTTAACCTTTCTTTTCACAGAGCAGTATGGAAACACTCTGTTTGTATAGTTTGCAATTGGATATAAGGACCTCTTTTAGGCCTTCTTCGGAAACGGGATTTCTTCTTACCATATAATGCAAGACAGAAGTATTCACAGTAACTTCCTTGTGTTGTGTGTATTCAACTCACAGAGTTGAAACTTTCTTTAGACATAGCAGATTTGAAAAAGTCTTTTTGTGGAATTTGCAAGTGGAGATTACTAGTGATTTGAGGCCAACAGTAGAAAAGAAAATATCTTCGTATAAAAACTAAACGGAATCATTCTCAGAAACTACTTTGTGATGTGTGTATTCAACTCACAGAGTTTAACCTTTCATTTCAAAGAACAGTTTGGAAACACTCTGTAAAGTCTGCAAGTGGATATTTGGAGCTCTTTGAGGCCTTAGTTGGAAACGGGATTTCTTCATATAATGCTAGACAGAAGTATTCACGGTAACTTCCTTGTGTTGCGTGTATTCAACTCCCAGAGTTAAACCTTTATTTAGACAGAGCAGATATGAATCTCTCTTTCTGTGGATATTGCAATTTGAGATTACAAGCGATTTGAGGCTAATGGTAGAAAAGGAAATATCTTCGTATAAAAACTACACAGAATCATTCTCAGAAACTACTTTGTGATGAGGGCATTCAACTCACTGAGTTTAACCTTTCTATTCACAGAGCAGTATGGCAACACTCTGTTTGTATAGTTTGCAATTACCTATTAGGACCTCTTTCAGGCCTTCGTTTGAAACGGGATTTCTTCATATAATGCTAGACAGAAGTATTCACAGTAACTTCTTTGTGTTGTGTGTATTCAACTCACAGAGTTGAACTTTCTTTAGACATAGCAGATTTGAAAAAGTCTTTTTGTGGAATTTGCAAGGGGAGATTTCTAGTGATTTGAGGCCAACGGTAGAAAAGAAAATATCTTCGTATAAAAACTAGACAGAATCATTCTCAGAAACTACTTTGTGATGTGTGTGTTGAACTCGCAGAGTTTAACCTTTCATTTCAAAGAACAGTTTGGAAAAACTCTGTAAAGTCTGCAAGTGGATATTTGGAGCTCTTTGAGGCCTTAGTGGGATACGGGATTTCTGCATATAATACTAGACAGAAGTATTCACGGTAACATCCTTGTGTTGGGTGTATTCAACTCACCGAGTTAAACCTTTCTTTAGATATATCAGATTTGAATCTCTCTTTCTGTGGATATTGCAATTGGAGATTACAAGCGATTTGAGGGTAATGGTAGAAAAGGTAATATCTTCGTATAAAAACTCTGCAGAATCATTCTCAGAAACTACTTTGTGATGAGTGCGTTCGACTCACAGAGTTTAACCTTTCTTTTCACAGAGCAGTTTGGAAACACTCTATTTGTAAACTTTGCAGTTGGATATTAGGACCTCTTTGAGGCCTTCGTTGGAAACGGGATTTCTTTATATAATGCTAGACAGAAGTATTCACAGTAACTCCCTTGTGTTGTGTGTATTGAACTCACAGAGTTGAAACTTTCTTTAGAAATAGCAGATTTGAAACTGTCTTTTTCTGGAATTTGCAAGTGGAGATTTCTAGCGATTTGAGGCCAATGGTAGAAAAGGAAGTATCTTCGTATAAAAACTAGACAGAATCATTATCAGAAACTACTTTGTGATGTGTGCATTCAACTCCCAGTGTTTAACCTTTCTTTTCATAGAGCAGTTTGGAAACACTCTGTTTGTAAAGTCTGCAAGTGGATATTTGGATCTCTTTGAGGACTTCGTTGAAAACGGGATTTCTTCATATAATGCTAGACAGAAGTATTCACAGTAACTTCCTTGTGTTGTGTGTATTCAACTCACAGAGTTGAACCTTTCTTTTGGCAGAGCAGAGTTCAATCTCTCTTTCTGTGGATAGTGCAATTGGAGATTACAAGCGATTTGAGGCTAACGGTATAAAAGGAAATATCTTCGTATAAAAACTACACAGAATCATTCTCAGAAACTACTTTGTGATGAGTGCATTCAACTCACAGAGTTTAACCTTTCTTTTCACAGAGCAGTTTGGAAACACTCTGTTTGTATAGGTTGCAATTAGATATTAGGACCTCTTTTAGGCCTTCGTTGGAAACGGGATTTCTTCCTATAATGCTAGACAGAAGTATTCACATTAACTTCCTTGTGTTGTGTGTATTCAACTCACAGAGTTGAACCTTTCTTTGACATAGGAGATTTGAAACACTCTTTTTGTGGAATTTGCAAGTGGAGATTTCTAGCGATTTGAGGCCAACGGTAGAAAAGGAAATATCTTCGTATAAAAACTAGACAGAATCATTCTCAGAAACAGCCTTGTGATGTGTGCGTTTAACTCACAGAGTTTAACCTTTCTTTTCATAGAGCAGTTTGGAAACACTCTGTCTGTAAAGTCTGCAAGTGGATATTTGGACCTCTTTGAGGACTTCGTTGGAAACGGGATTTCTTCATATAATGCCAGGCAGAAGAATTCTCAGTAACTTCCATGTGTTGTGTGTATTCAACTCACAGAGTTGAACCTTCCTTTAGACAGAGCAGATTTGACACACTCTTTAGGTGGAATTTGCAAGTGGAGATTTCTAGCGATCTGAGGCCAATGGTAGAAAAGGAAATATCTTCGTATAAAAACTACACAGAATCATTCTCAGAAACTACTTTGTGATGTGTGCATTGAACTCACAGAGTTTAACCTTTCTTTTCATAGAGCAGTTTGGAAACACTCTGTTTGTAAAGTCTGCAAGTGGTTATTTGGAGCACTTTGAGGCCTTCGTTGGAAAAGGGATTTCAGCATATAATGCTAGATAGAAGTATTCACAGTAACTTCCTTGGGTTGTGTGTATTCAACTCACATAGTTGAACTTTCTTTAGACATAGCAGATTTGAAAAATTCTTTTTGTGGAATTTGCAAGGGGAGATTTCTAGTGATTTGAGGCCAAATGTATAAAAGAAAATATCTTCGTATAAAAACTAGACAGAATCATTCTCAGAAACTACTTTGTGATGTGTGTGTTCAACTCACAGTGTTTAACCTTTCATTTCAAAGAACAGTTTGGAAACACACTGTAAAGTCTGCAAATGGATATTTGGAGCTCTTTGAGGCCTTCGTTGGGTACAGGATTTCTGCATATAATGCTAGACAGAAGTATTCACGGTAACTTCCTTGTGTTGTGTGTATTCAACTCACAGAGTTGAACCATCCTTTAGGCACAGCAGATTTGAAACTCTCTTATTGTGGATTTTGCAAGTGGAGATTTCAAGCGATTTGTGGCTAATGGTAGAAAAGGAAATGTCTTCGTATAAAAACTAGACAGAATCATTCTCAGAAACTACTTTGTGATGTGTGTTTTCAACTCGTAGAGTTTAACCTTTCTTTTCACAGAACAGTTTGGGAACACTCTGTCTGTAAAGTCTGCAAGTCGGTATTTTGAGCTCTTTGAGGCCTTCGTTAGAAACGGGATTTCTGCATATAATGCTAGACAGAAGCATTCACAGTAACTTACTTTTGTTGTGTGTATTCAACTCACAGAGTTGAAGCTTTCTTTAGACAGAGCAGATTTGAATCTCTCTTTCTGTGGATATTGCAATTGGAGATTACAGGCGATTAGAGGCTAGTGGTAGAAAAGGGAATATCTTCGTATAAAAACTATACAGAATCATTCTCAGAAACTACTTTGTGATGAGTGCGATCAAGTCACAGAGTTTAACCTTTCTTTTCACAGAGCAGTTTGGAAACACTCTCTTTGTCAAGTTTGCAATTGGATATTAGGACATCTTAGAGGCCATCGTTGGAAACGGGATTTCTTCATATAATGCTAAACAGAAGTATTCACAGTAACTTCCTTGTGTTGTGTGTGTTCAACTAACAGAGTTGAACCTGTCTTTAGACATAGCAGATTTGAAACACTCTTTTTGTGGAATTTGTAGATGGAGATTTCTAGCGATTTGTAGCAAACGGTAGAAAAGGAAATATCTTCGAATAAAAACTAGACAGAATCATTCTCAGAAACTACATTCTGATGGGTGCGTTCAACTCACAGAGATTAACCTTTCTCTTCAAAGAACGGTTTTGAAACACTCTGTTTGTAAAGTCTGCAAGTGGATATTTGGGCCTCTTTGAGGACTTCTTTCGAAACAGGATTTCTTCATATAATGATAGACAGAAGAATTCTCAGTAACTTCTTTGTGTTGTGTGTATTCAACTCACAGAGTTGAACCATCCTTTAGGCACAGCAGATTTGAAACTCTCTTTTTGTGCATTTTGCAAGTGGAGATTCCAAGCGATTTGAGGCTAATGGTAGAAAAGGAAATATCTTCGTATAAAAACGAGACAGAATCATTCTCAGAAACTACTTTGTGATGTGGGCGTTCCACTCACAGAGTTTAACCTTTCTTTTCATAGAGCAGTTTGGAAACACTCTGTGAAGCCGGCAAGTGGATATTTGGAGATCTTTGAGGACTTCGTTGGAAAAGGGATTTCTTCATATAATGCTAGACGAAGAATTCACAGTAACTTCCTTGTGTTGTCTGTATTCAACTGACAGAGTTGAAACTTTCTTTAGACAGAACAGATTTGAATCTCTCTTTCTGTGGATATTGCAATTGAAGATTGCAAGCGATTTGGGGCTAACGGTAGAAAAGGAAATATCTTCGTATAAAAATTATACTGAATCCTTCTCAGAAACTACTTTGTGATGAGTGCGTTCAACTGACAAAGCTTAACCTTTCTTTTCACAGAGCAGTTTGGAAACACTCTGTTTGTAAAGTCTGCAAGTGGATATTTGGACCTCTTGAGGCCTTCGTTTGAATCGGGATTTCTTCATATAATGCTAGACAGAAATATTCACAGTAACTTCCTAGTGTTGTGTGTATTCAACTCACAGAGTTGAAAGTTTCTTTAGCCATAGCAGATTTGAAACAGTCTTTTTGTGGAATTTGCAAGTGGAGATTTCTAGCGATTTGAGGCCAACGGTGGAAAAGGAAATATCTTCGTATAAAAACTAGACAGAATCATTCTCAGAAACTACTTTGTGATGCGTGCTTTCAACTCACAGAGTTTAACATATCTTTTGACACAGCAGTTTATAAACACTCTGTTTGTAAAGTCTGCAAATGGATATTTGGATCCCTTTGAGGACTTTTTTGGAAATGGGATTTCTTCATATTATTCCAGACAAAAGAATTCTCAGTAACTTCTTTGTGTTGTGTGTATTCAACTCACAGAGTTGAACCATCCTCTAGGCACAGCAGATTTGAAACTCTCTTTTTGTGGATTTTGCAAGTGGAGATTTCAAGCGATTTGAGGCCAATGGTAGAAAAGGAAATACCGTCGTAGAAAAACTAGACAGAATCATTCTCAGAAACTACTTTGTGATGGGTGCGTTCAACTCACAGAGTTTAACCTTTCTTTTCATAGAGCAGTTTGGAAACACTCTGTTTGTAAAGTCTGCAAGTGGATATTTGGACCTCTTTGAGGACTTCGTTGGAAATGGTATTTCTTCATATAATGCCAGATAGAAGAATTCTCAGTAACTTCCTTGTGTTGTGTGTATTCAACTCACAGAGTTGAACCATCCTTTAGGCCAAGCAGTTTTGAAAGTCTCTTTTTGTGGATTTTGCAAGTGCAGATTTCAAGCGATTTGAGGCTAATGGTAGAAAAGGAAATACTTCGTAGAAAAACTAGACAGAATCATTCTCAGAAACTACTTTGTGATGTGGGCGTTCAACTCTCAGAGTTTAACTTATCTTTTCACAGTGCTGTTTGGAAACACTCTGTTTGTAAAGTCTGCAAGTGGATATTTGGAGCTCTTTGAGGCCTTCTTTGGAAACGGGTTTTTTGCATATAATGCCAGACAGAAGAATTCTCAGTAACTTCTTTGTGTTGTGTGTATTCAACTCACAGATTTGAACCTTCCTTTAGACAGAGCAGATTTTACCCACTCCTTAGGAGGAATTTGCAAGTGGAAATTTCTAGCGATTTGAGTCCAATGGTAGAAAAAGGAGTATCTTCGTATAAAAACTAGACAGAATCATTCTCAGAAACTACTTTGTGATTAGTGCCTTCAACTCACAGAGTTTAAACTTTCTTTTCAAAGAACAGTTTGGAAACACTGTGTTTGTAAAGTCTGCAAGTGGATATTTGGAGCTCTTTGAGGCCTTCCTTGGAAACGGGATTTTTGCATATAATGCTAGACAGAAGTATTCAAAGTAACTTCCTTGTGTTGTGTGTATTCAAGTCACAGAGTTGAACTTTCCTTAGACAGAGCAGATTTGAAAAAGTCTTTTTGTGGAATTTGCAGGTGGAGATTTCTAGTGATTTGAGGCCAACGGTAGAAAAGAAAATATCTTCGTATAAAAACTGGACAGAATCATTCTCAGAAACTACTTTGTGATGTGTGTGTTCAACTCACAGAGTTAATCCTTTCATTTCAAAGAACAGTTCGGAAACACTCTGTAAAGTCTGCAAGTGGATATTTGGAGCTCTTTGAGGCCTTCGTTGGAAACGGGATTTCTGCATATAATGCTAGACAGAAGTATTCACGGTAGCTTCCTTGTGTTGTGTGTATTCAACTCACAGAGTTAAACCTTTCTTTAGACATAGCAGATTTGAATCTCTCTTTCTGTGGATATTGCAATTTGAGATTACAAGCGATTTGAGGCTAATGGTAGAAAAGGAAATATCTTCGTATAAAAACTACACAGAATCATTCTCAGAAACTACTTTGTGATGTGTGCATTCAACTCACAGAGTTTAACGTTTCTTTTCACAGAGCAGTTTGGAAACCCTCTGTTTGTATAGTTTGCAATTAGATATTAGGACCTCATGAGGCATTCGTTGGAAACGGGATTTCTTCATATAATGCAGACAGAAGTATTCTCAGTAACTTCCTTGTGTTGTGTGTATTCAACTCACAGAGTTGAACCTTTCTTTGACATAGGAGATTTGAAACACTCTTTTTGTGGAATTTGCAAGTGGAGATTTCTACCGATTTGAGGCCAACGGTAGAAAAGGAAATATCTTCGTATAAAAACTTGACAGAATCATTCTCAGAAACTACTTTGTGATGTGTGCGTTCAACTCACAGAGTTTCACGTTTCTTTTCATAGAGCAGTTTGGAAACACTCTGTTTGTAAAGTCTGCAAGTGGATATTTGGACCTCTTTGAGGACTTCGTTGGAAACGGGATTTCTTCATATAATGCCAGACAGAAGAATTCTCAGTAACTTCCTTGTGTTGTGTGTATTCAACTCACAGAGTTGAACCTTTCTTTAGACAGAGCATATTTGAATCTCTCTTTCTGTTGATATTGCAATTGGAGATTACAAGCGATTTGAGGCTAACGGTAGAAAAGGAAGTATCTTCATATAAAAACTATACAGAAGCATTCTCAGAAACTGCTTTGTGATGTGGGCGTTCAAAACTCAGAATTTAACTTATCTTTTCACAGAGCAGTATGGAATCACTCTGTTTGTAAAATCTGCAAGTGGATATTTGGAGCTCTTTGAGGCCTTCTTTGGAAACGGGATTTCTGCATATAATGCCAGACTGAAGAATTCTCAGTAACTACTTTGTGTTGTGTGTATTCAACTCACAGAGTTGAACCTCCCTTTGGACAGAGCAGATTTGAAACACTCTTTATGTGGAATTTGTAAGTGGAGATTTCTAGCGATTTGATTCCAATGGTAGAAAAGGATGTATCTTCGTATAAAACTAGACAGAATCATTCTCAGAAACTACTTTGTGATGTGTGTGTTCAATTCACAGTGTTTAACCTTTCTTTTCATAGAACAGTTGGGAAACACTCTGTTTGTAAAGTCTGCAAGTGGATATTTGGAGCACTTTGAGGCCTTCGTTGGAAACGGGATTTCTTCATATAATGCTAGACAGAAGCATTCACAGTAACTTCCTTGTGTTGTGTGTATTCAACTCACAGAGCTGAACTTTCTTTAGACATAGCAGATTTCAAAAAGTCTTTTTGTGGAATTTGCAAGTGGAGATTACTAGTGATTTGAAGCCAACAGTAGAAAAGAAAATATCTTCGTATAAAAACTAGACAGAATCATTCTCCGAAACTACTTTTTTATGTGTGTGTTCAACTCACAGAGTTTAACCTTTCATTTCAAAGAACAGTTTGGAAACACTCTGTAAAGTCTGCAAGGGGATATTTGGAGCTCTTTGAGGCCTTCGTTGGAAACGGGATTTCTGCATATAATGCTAGACAGAAGTATTCACGGTAACTTCCTTGTGTTGTGTGTATTCAACTCACAGAGTTAAACCTTTCTTTAGACAGAGCAGATTTGAATCTCTCTTTCTGTGGATATTGCAATTGGAGATTACAAGCGATTTGAGGATAATGGTAGAAAAGGAAATATCTTCGTATAAAAACTACACAGAATCATTCTCAGAAACTACTTTGTGATGAGTGCATTGAACTCACAGTGTTTAACCTTTCTTTTCACAGAGCAATTTGGAAACACTCTGTTTGTATAGTTTGCAATTAGATATTAGGACCTCTTGAGGCCTTCGTTGGAAACGGGATTTCTTCATATAATGCTAGACAGAAGTATTCACAGTAACTTGCTTGTGTTGTGAGTATTCAACTCACAGAGTTGAAACTTTCTTTGACATAGGAGATTTGAAACACTCTTTTTGTGGAATTTGCAAGTGGAGATTTCTAGAGATTTCAGGCCAACGGTAGAAAAGGAAATATCTTCGAATAAAAACTAGACAGAATCATTCTCAGAAACTACTTTGTGATGTGTGCGTTCAACTCACAGGGCTTAACCTTTATTTTCATAGAGCAGTTTGGAAACACTCTGTTGGTAAAGTCTGCAAGTGGATATTTGGACCTCCATGAGGACATTGTTGGAAACGGGATTTCTTCATATAATGCCAGACAGAATTCTCAGTAACTTCCTTGTGTTGTGTGTATTCAACTCACAGAATTGAACCCTTGTTTAGACATAGCAGACTTGAAACACTCTTTTTGTGGTAGTTGCAAGTGGAGATTTCTAGCGATTTGAGGCCAATGGTAGAAAAGGAACTATCGTCGTCTAAAAACTAGAAAGAATCATTCACAGAAACTACATTGTGATGTGTGCGTTCAACTCACAGAGTTTAACCTTCCTTTTCATAGAGCAGTTTGGAAACACTCTGTTTGTAAAGTCTGCAAGAGGATATGTGGGCCTATTTGAGGACTTCGTTGGAAACGGGATTTCTCCATATAATGCCAGACAGAAGAATTTTCAGTAACTTCTTTGTGTTGTGTGTACTCAACTCACAGAGTTGAACAATCCTTTAGGCACAGCAGATTTGAAACTCTCTTTTTGCGGATTTTGCAAGTGGAGATTTCAAGCCATTGGGGGCTAATGGTAGAAAAGGAAATATCTTCGTATAAAAACCAGACAGAATCATTCTCAGAAACTACTTTGTGATGTTGGCGTTCAACTCTCAGAGTTTAACTTATCTTTTCACAGAGCAGTTTGGAAACACTCTGTTTGTAAAGTCTGAAAGTGGATATTTGGAGCTCCTTGAGGCCTTCGTTGGAAACGTGATTTCTTCACATAATGCTAGACAGAAGTATTCACAGTAACTTCCTTGAGTTGTGTGTTTTCAACTCACAGAGTTGAACCTTTGTTTAGACATAGCAGATTTGAAAGAGTCTTTTTGTGGAATTTTCAAATGGAGATTTCTAACGATTTGAGTGCAATGGTAGAAAAGGAAGTATCTTCGTAGAAAAACTACACAGAATCATTCTCGGAAACAACTTTGTGATGAGTGCGTTCAACTCACAGAGTTTAACCTTTCTTTTCACAGAGAAGTTTGGAAACACTCTGTTTGTAAAGTCTGCAAGTGGATATTTGGACCTCTTTGAGGAATTCGTTGGAAACGGGTTTTCTTCATATAATGCCAGACAGAAGAATTCTCAGTAACTTCTTTGTTTTGTGTGTATTCAAGTCACAGAGTTGAACCATCCTTTAGACACAGCAGATTTGAAACTCTCTTTTTGTGGATTTTGCAAGTGGAGATTTCAAGCGATTTGAGACTAATGGTAGAAAAGGGAATATCTCCGTATAAAAACTAGACAGAATCATTCTGGGAAACAACTTTGTGATGTGGGCGTTAAAATCTCAGAGTTTAACTTGTCTTTTCACAGAGCATTTTGGAAACACTGTTTGTAAAGTTTGCAATTGGATATTAGGACCTCTTTCAGGCCTTCGTTGGAAACGGGATTTCTTCATGTAAAGCTAGACAGAAGCATTTACAGTAACTTCCTTGTGTTGTGTGTATTCAACTCACAGAGTTGAACCTTTCTTTAGACATAGCAGGTTTGAAACACCATTTTTGTGGCATTTGCAAGTGGAGATTTCTAGCGATTTGAGGCCAAAGGTAGAAAAGGAAATATCTTCGTATAAAAACTAGACACAATCATTTACAGAAACTACTTTGTGATGTGTGTGTTCAACTTACGGAGTTCAACCTTTCTTTTCAAAGAACAGTTTGGAAACACTCTGTTTGTAAAGTCTGCAAGTGGATATTTGGAGCTCTTGGAGGCCTTCTTTGGAAACAGGATTTCTGAATATAATGCTAGACAGAAGTATTCACAGTAACTTCCTTGTGTTGTGTGTATTCAACTCACAGAGATGAACCTTTCTTTAGACAGAGCAGATTTGAAATACTCTTTATGTCGTATTTGCAAGTGGAGATTTCTAACGATTAGAGTCCAATGGTAGAAAAGGAAGTATCTTCGTACAAAAACTAGACAGAATCATTCTCAGAAACTACTTTGTGATGTGGGCGTTCAACTCTCAGAGTTTAACCTTTCTTTTCAAAGAACAGTTTGGAAACACTCTGTTTGTAAAGTCTGCAAGTGGATATTTGAAGCTCTTTGAGGCCTTCGTTGGAAACGGGATTTCTGCATATAATGCTAGACAGAAGTATTCACAGTAACTTCCTTGTGTTGTGTGTATTCAAATCACGGAGTTGAACATTTCTTTAGACAGAGCAGAATTTATATCTCTCTTTCTGTGGATATTGCAATTGGAGATTACATGCGATTTGTGGCTAATGGTAGAAAAGGAAATATCTTCGTATAAAAACTACACAGAATCTTTCTCAGAAACTACTTTGTGATGAATGCGTTCAACTCACACAGTTTAACCTTTCTTTTCATAGAGCAGTTTGGAAACAATCTGTTTGTAAAGTCTGCAAGTGGATATTTGGACCTGTTTGAGGAATTCGTTGGAAACGGGATTTCTTCATATAATGCCAGACAGAAGAATTCTCAGTAACTTCTTTGTGTTGTGTGTATTCAACTCACAGAGTTAAACCATTATTTAGGCACAGCAGATTTGAAACTCTCTTTTTGTGGATTTTGAAAGTGAAGATTTCAAGCGATTTGAGACTAATGGTAGAAAAGGAAATATCTTCGTATAAAAACTAGAGAGAATCACTCTCAGAAACTACTTAGTGATGTGGGCGTTCAACTCTCAGAGTTTAAATTATGTTTTCACAGAGCAGTTTGGAAACACTCTGTTTGTAAAATCTGCAAGTGGATATTTGGAGCTCTTTGAGGCCTTCGTTGGAAACGGAATTTCTGCATATAATGCCAGACAGAAGAATTCACAGTAACTCCTTTGTGTTGTGTGTATTCAGTTCCCAAAGTTGAACCGTCCTTTAGACAGAGCAGATTTGAAACACTCTTTATGTTGAATTTGCAAGTGGAGATTTCTAACGATTAGGGTCCAATGGTAGAAAAGGAAGTATCTTCGTATAAAATCTAGACAGAATCAATCACAGAAACTACTTTGTGATGTGTGTGTTCAACACACAGAGTTTAAGCTTTCTTTGCAAAGAACAGTTTGGAAACGCTCTCTATGTAAAGTGTGCAAGTGGATACTTGCAGCTCTTTCAGGCATTCGTTGGAAACGGGATTTCTGCATATAATGCCAGACAGAAGAATTCTCAGTAACTACTCTGTGTTGTGTGTATTCATCTCACAGAGTTATACCATTATTTAGGCACAGCAGATTTGAAACTCTATTTTTGTGGATTTTGCAAGTGAAGATTTCAAGCGATTTGAGACTAATGGTAGAAAAGGAAATATCTTCGTATAAAAACTAGACAGAATCATTCTCAGAAACTACTTAGTTATGTGGGCGTTCAACCCTCAGAGTTTAAATTATCTTTTCACAGAGCAGTTTGGAAACACTCTGTTTGTAATGTCTGCAAGTGGATATTTGGAGCTCTTTGAGTCCTTCGTTGGAAACGGAATTTCTACATATAATGCCAGACAGAAGAATTCACAGTAACTCCTCTGTGTTGTGTGTATTCAGTTCCCAAAGTTGAACTGTCCTTTAGATAGAGCAGATTGGAAACACTCTTTATGTTGAATTTGCAAGTGGAGATTTCTAACGATTAGAGTCCAATGGTAGAAAAGGAAGTATCTTCATATAAAAACTAGACAGAATCAATCACAGAAACTACTTTGTGATGTGTGTGTTCAACACACAGAGTTTAAGCTTTCTTTACAAAGAACAGTTTGGAAACACTCTCTTTGTAAAGTGTGCAACTGGATACTTGCAGCTCTTTGAGGCATTCGTTGGAAACGGGATTTCTGCATATAATGCCAGACAGAAGAATTCTCATTAACTACTCTGTGTTGTGTGTATTCATCTGACAGAGTTGAACACTCCTTTAGGCACAGCAGATTTGAAACTCTCTTTTGGTGCATTTTGCAAGTGGAGATTTCGAGCGATTTGTGGCCAATGGTAGAAAAGGAAATATCTTCGTATAAAAACTAGACAGAATCATTCTCAGAAACTACTTTGTGATGTGGGCGTTCAACTCTCAGAGTTTGACTTATCTTTTCACAGAACACTTTGGAAACACTCTGTTTGTAAAGTCTGCAAGTGGATATTTGGAGCTCTTTGAGTCCATCGTTCGAAACGGGTTTTCTGCATATAATGCTAGACAGAAGTATTCACAGTAACTTCCTTGTGTTGTGTGTATTCAACTCACAGAGTTGAACCTTTCTTTAGACAGAGGAGATTTGAAAAACTCTTTTTGTGGAATTTGCAAGTGGAGATTTCTAGCAATTTGTGGCCAATGGTAGAAAAGGAAATATCTTCGTATAAAACCTAGACAGAATCATTCTCAGAAACTACTTTGTGATGGGTGCGTTCAACTCACAGAGTTTAACCTTTCTTTTCAAAGAGCAGTTTGGAAACTCTCTGTTTGTAAAGTCTGCAAGTAGATATCTGGACCTCTTTGAGGACTTCGTTGGAAACGGGATTTCTTCATATAATGCCAGACAGAAGAATTCTCAGTAACTTCCTTGTGTTGTGTGTATTCAACTCACAGAATTGAACCATCCTTTAGGCACAGCAGATTTGAAACTCTCTTTTTGTGGATTTTGCAAGCGGAGATTTCATGCGATTTGAGGCTAATGGTAGAAAAGGAAATATCTTCGTATAAAAACTAGTCAAAATCATTCCCAGAAACTACTTTGTGATGTCGGCGTTCAACTCTCAGAGTTTAACTTATCTTTTCACAGAGCAGTTTGGAAACACTCTGTTTGAAAAGTCTGCAAGTGGATATTTGGAGCTCTTAGAGGCCTTTGTTGGAAACGGGATTTCTTCATATAATGCCAGACAGAAGAATTCTCAGTAACTTCTTTTTGTTGTGTGTATTCAACTCACAGAGTTGAACCTTCCTTTAGACAGAGCAGATTTGAAACACTCTTTATCTGGAATTTGCAAGTGGAGATTTCTAACGATTTGAGTCCAATGGCAGAAAAGGAAGTATCTTCGTATAAAAACTAGACTGAATCATTCTCAGAAACTATTTTGTTATGTGTGTATTCAACTATCAGAGTTTAACCTTTCTTTTCAAAGAACAGTTTGGGGGCACTCTGTTTGTAAAGTCTGCAAGTTGATATTTGGGGCTCTTGGAGGCCTTCCTTGGAAACGGGCTTCTGCATATAATGCTAGACTGAAGTATTCACAGTAACTCCCTTGTCTTGTGTGTATTCAACACAGAGAGTTGAACCTTTCTTTAGACAGAGCAAATTTGAATCTCTCTTTCTGTGGATATTGCAATTGGAGATTACAAGTAATTTGAAGCTAATGGTAGAAAAGGAAATATCTTTGTATAAAAACTATACAGAATCATCCTCAGAAACTATTTTGTGATGATTGCGTTCAACTAACAGAGTTTAACCTTTCTTTTCACAGAGCAGTTCTGAAACACTCCGTTTGTATAGTCTGCAAGTGGATATTTGGAGCTCTTTGAGGCCTTCGTTGGAAACGGGTTTTCTGCATTTAATGCTAGACAGAAGTATTCACAGTAACTTCCTTGTTTTGTGGGTATTCAAGTCACAGAGTTGAAGTTTTCCTTAGACAGAGCAGATTTGAATCTCTCTTTCTGTGGATATTGCAATTGGAGATTACAAGCGATATGAGGCTAATGGTAGAAAAGGAAATAACTTCGTATAAAAACTATACAGCATCATTCTCAGAAACTTCTTTGTGATGAGTGCGTTCAACTCACAGATTTTAACCTTTCTTTTCACAGAGCAGTTTGGAAAAACTCTGTTTGTAAAGTTTGCAATTGGATATTAGGACCTCTTTGAGGCCTTCGTTGGAAACGGGACTTCTTCATATAATGCTAGACAGAGGTATTCACAGTAACTTCCTTGTGTTGTGTGTATTCAACTCACAGAGTTGAACCTTGCTTTAGACATAGCAGATTTGAAACACTCTTTTTGTGGAATTTGCAAGTGCAGATTTCTAGCAATTTGAGGCCAATGGTAGAAAAGGAAATATCTTGGTATAAAAACTAGACAGAATCATTTTCAGAAACCATTTCGTTATGTGTGCGTTCAACTCACAGAGTTTAACCTTTCTTTTCATAGAGCAGTTTGGAAACTCTCTGTTTGTAAAGTCTGCAAGTGGATATTTGGACCTCCTTGAGGACTTCGTTGGAAACGGCATTTCTTCATATAATGCCGGACAGAAGAATTCTCAGTAACTTCTTTGTGTTTTCTGTATTCAACTCACAGAGTTGAGCCATCCTTTAGGCACAGCAGATTTGAAACTCTCTTTTCGTTGATTTTGCAAGCGGAAATTTCAAGTGATTTGAGGCTAATGGTAGAAAAGGAAATATCTTCCTATAAAAACTATACAGAATCATTATCAGAACCTACTTTGTGATGAGTGTGTTCAACTCACAGAGTTTAACCTTTCTTTTCACAGAGCAGTTTGGAAACACTCTGTAAAGTTTGCAAATGGATATTAGGACATCTTCGAAGTCTTCGTTGGAAACGGGATTTCTTCATATAATGCTAGACAGAAGTATTCACAGTAACTTCCTTGTGTTGTGTGTATTCAACTCACAGAGTTAAACCTTTCTTTAGACATGGCAGATTTGAAACACTCTTTTTGTGGAATTTGCAAATGGAGATTTCTAGCAATTTGAGGCCGATGGTAGAAAAGGAAATATCTTCGTATAAAAACTAGACAGAATCATTCTCAGAAACTACTTTCTGATGGGTGGGTTCAACTCACAGTGTTTAACCTTTCTTTTCATAGAGCAGTTTGGAAACTCTCTGTTTGTAAAGTCTGCAAGTAGATATCTGAACCTCTTTGAGGACTTCGTTGGAAACGGGTGTTCTTCATATAATGCATACAGAAGGATTCTCAGTAACTTCCTTCTGTTGTCTGTATTCAACTCACAGAGTTGAACCATCCTTTAGGCACAGCAGATTTGAAACTCTCTTTTTGTGGATTTTGCAAGCGGAGATTTCAAGCGTTTTTAGGCTAATGGTAGAAAAGGAAGTATATTCGTATAAAAATTAGACAGAATCATTCTCAGAAACTACTTTGTAATGTGAGCGTTCAACTCTCAGAGTTTAACTTATCTTTTCAAAGAGCAGTTTGGAAATACTCTGTTTGTAAAGTCTGCAAGTGGATATTTGGAGCTCTTTGAGGCCTTCGTTGGAAACGGGATTTCTGCATATAATGCCAGACAGAAGAATTCTCAGTAACTCCTTTGTGTTGTGTGTATTCACCTCACAGAGTTGAACCTGTCTTTAGACAGAGCAGATTTGAATCTCTCTTTCTGTGGATATTGCAATTGGAGATTACAAGTGATTTGAGGCTAATGGAAGAAAAGGAAATATCTTCGTATAAAAACTAGACAGAATCATACTCAGAAACTACTTTGTGATGTGTGCGTTCAACTCACAGAGTTTAACCTTCTTTTTCATAGAGCAGTTTGGAAACACTCTGTTTGTAACGTCTGCAAGTGCATATTTTGACCTCTTTAGGACATCGTTGGAAACGGGATTTCTTCATAGAATGCCAGACAGAAGAATTCTCAGTAACTTCTTTGTGCAGTGTGTATTCAACTCACAAAGTTGAACTTTCCTTTAGACACAGCAGATTTGAAACACTCTTTATGTGGAATTTGCAATCGGAGATTTCTAAGGATTTGAGTCCGATGGTAGAAAAGGAAGTATCTTCGTATAAAAACTAGACAGAATAATTCACAGAAAGTGCTTTGTGATGTGTGTGTTCAACTCACAGAGTTTAACCTTTCTTTTCACAGAGCAGTTTGGAAACACTCTGTTTGTAAAGTTTGCAAATGGATATTAGGACATCTTCGAAGTCTTCGTTGGAAACGGGATTTCTTCATATAATGCTAGACAGAAGTATTCACAGTAACTTCCTTGTGTTGTGTGTATTCACCTCACAGAGTTAAACCTTTCTTTAGACATAGCAGATTTGAAACACTCTTTTTGTGGAATTTGCAAATGGAGATTTCTAGCAATTTGAGGCCGATGGTAGAAAAGGAAATATCTTCGTATAAAAACTAGACAGAATCATTCTCAGAAACTACTTTCTGATGGGTGGGTTCAACTCACAGTGTTTAACCTTTCTTTTCATAGAGCAGTTTGGAAACTCTCTGTTTGTAAAGTCTGCAAGTAGATATCTGAACCTCTTTGAGGACTTCGTTGGAAACGGGTGTTCTTCATATAATGCATACAGAAGGATTCTCAGTAACTTCCTTCTGTTGTCTGTATTCAACTCACAGAGTTGAACCATCCTTTAGGCACAGCAGATTTGAAACTCTCTTTTTGTGGATTTTGCAAGCGGAGATTTCAAGCGTTTTTAGGCTAATGGTAGAAAAGGAAGTATATTCGTATAAAAATTAGACAGAATCATTCTCAGAAACTACTTTGTAATGTGAGCGTTCAACTCTCAGAGTTTAACTTATCTTTTCACAGAGCAGTTTGGAAATACTCTGTTTGTAAAGTCTGCAAGTGGATATTTGGAGCTCTTTGAGGCCTTCGTTGGAAACGGGATTTCTGCATATAATGCCAGACAGAAGAATTCTCAGTAACTCCTTTGTGTTGTGTGTATTCACCTCACAGAGTTGAACCTGTCTTTAGACAGAGCAGATTTGAATCTCTCTTTCTGTGGATATTGCAATTGGAGATTACAAGCGATTTGAGGCTAATGGAAGAAAAGGAAATATCTTCGTATAAAAACTAGACAGAATCATACTCAGAAACTACTTTGTGATGTGTGCGTTCAACTCACAGAGTTTAACCTTCTTTTTCATAGAGCAGTTTGGAAACACTCTGTTTGTAACGTCTGCAAGTGCATATTTTGACCTCTTTAGGACATCGTTGGAAACGGGATTTCTTCATAGAATGCCAGACAGAAGAATTCTCAGTAACTTCTTTGTGCAGTGTGTATTCAACTCACAAAGTTGAACTTTCCTTTAGACACAGCAGATTTGAAACACTCTTTATGTGGAATTTGCAATCGGAGATTTCTAAGGATTTGAGTCCGATGGTAGAAAAGGAAGTATCTTCGTATAAAAACTAGACAGAATAATTCACAGAAAGTGCTTTGTGATGTGTGTGTTCAACTCACAGAGTTTAACCTTTCTTTTCAAAGAACAGTTTGGAAACACTCTGTTTGTAATGTCTGCAAGTGGATATTTGGAGCTCATTGAGGCCTTCGTTGGAAACGGGATTTCTGCATATAATGCTAGACAGAAGTATTCACAGTAACCTCCTTGTGTTGTGTGTATTCAACTCACAGAGTTGAACCTTTCTTTAGACAGAGCAGATTTGAATCTCTCTTTCTGTGGATATTGCAATTGGAGATAAGAAACGATTTGAGGGTAATGGTAGAAAAGGAAATATCTTCGTATAAAAACTGTACAGAATCATTCTTGGAAACTACTTTGTGTGGAGTCCGTTCATCTCACAGAGTTTAACCTTTCTTTTCACAGAGCAGTTTGGAAACACTCTGTTTGTAAAGTTTGCAATTGGATATTAGGACCTCTTTGAGGCCTTCGTTGGAAATGGGATTTCTTCATGTAATGCTAGACAGAAGTATTCACAGTAACTTCCTTGTGTTGTGTTTATTCAACTCACAGAGTTGAACCTTTCTTTAGAGATAGCCGATTCAAAACACCCATTTTGTGGAATTTGTAAGTGGACATTTCTAGCGATTTGTGGCCAATGGTAGAAAAGGAAATATCTTCGTATAAAAACTAGACAGAATCATTCTCAGAAACTACTTTGTGATGGGTGGGTTCAACTCACAGAGTTTAACCTTTCTTTTCATAGAGCAGTTTGGCAACTCTCTGTTTGTGAAGTCTGCAAGTAGATATCTGAACCTCTTTGAGGACTTCGTTGGAAACGGGATTTCTTCATATAATGCCAGACAGAAGGATTCTCAGTAACTTCCTTGTGTTGTCTTTATTCAACTCACAGAGTTGAACCATCATTTAGGCACAGCAGATTTGAAACTCTCTTTTTGTGGATTTTTCAAGCGGAGATTTCAAGCGATTTGAGGCTAATGGTAGAAAAGGAAATATCTTCGTATAAAAACTAGACAGAATCATTCTCAGAAACTACTTTGTGATGTGGGAGTTCAACTCTCAGAGTTTAACTTATCTTTTCACAGAGCAGTTTGGAAACACTCTGTTTGAAATGTCTACAAGAGGATACTTGGAGCTCTTTGAGGCCTTTGTTGGAAACGGGATTTCTTCGTATAATGCCAGACAGAAGAATTCTCAGTAACTTCTTTTTGTTGTGTATATTCAACTTACAGAGTTGAACCTTCCTTTAGACAGATCAGATTTGAAACACTCTGTATCTGCAATTTGCAAGTTGAGATTTCTAACGACTTGAGTCCAATGGTAGAAAGGGAAGTATCTTCGTATAAAAACTAGACAGAATCATTCTCAGAAACTATTTTGTGATGTGTGTGTTCAACTCACAGAGTTTAGCCTTTGTTTTCAAAGAACAGTTTGGGAGCACTCTGTTTGTAAAGCCTGCAAATGGATATTTCGGGCTCTTTGCGGCCTTCGTTGGAAACGGGCTTCTGCATATAATGCTAGACTGAAGTATTCACAGTAACTTCCTTGTGTTGTGTGTATTCAACTCAGAGAGTTGAACCTTTCTTTAGACAAAACTGATTTGAGTCTCTCTTTCTGTGGATATTGCAATTGGAGATTACATGCGATTTGAGGCTAATGGTAGAAAAGGAAATATCTTTGTATAAAAACTGTAGAGAATCATTCTCAGAAACCATTTTGTGATGATTGCGTTCAACTCACAGAGTTTAACCTTTCTTTTCACAGAGCAGTTTTGAAACACTCCGTTTGTATAGTCTGCAAGTGGATATTTGGAGCTCTTTGAGGCCTTCGTTTAAAACGGGTTTTCTGCATTTAATGCTAGACAGAAGTATTCACAGTAACTTCCTTGTTTTGTGTGTATTCAAGCCACAGAGTTGAAGTTTTCCTTAGACAGAGCAGATTTGAATCTCTCTTTCTGTGGTTATTGCAATTGGAGATTACAAGCGATTTGAGTCCAATGGTAGAAAAGGTAATATCTTCGTATACAAACTATACAGATTCATTCTCAGAAACTACTTTGTGATGAGTGCGTTCAACTCACAGAGTTTAACCTTTCTGTTCACTGAGCAGTTTGGAAACACTCTGTTTGTAATGTATGCAATTAGATATTAGGAACTCTTTGAGGCGTTCGTTGGAAACGGGATTTCTTCATATAATGCTAGACAGAAGTATTCACAGTAACTTGCTTGTGTTTTGTGTATTCAACTCACAGAGTTGAACCTTTCTTTAGTCATAGCATATTTGACACAGTCTTTCTGTGGAATTTGCAACTGGAGATTTCTAGCGATTTGAGGCCAACGGTAGAAAAGGAAATATCTTCGTATAAAAACTAGACAGAATCATTCTCAGAAAGTACTTTGTGATGTGTGCGTCCAACTCACAGAGTTTAACCTTCTTTTTCATAGAGCAGTTTGGAAACACTCTGTTTGTAAAGTCTGCAAGTGGATATTTGGAGCTCTTTGAGGCCTTCGTTGGAAACGGGATTTCTGCTTATAATGCCAGACAGAAGAATTCTCAGTAACTCCTTTGTGTTGTGTGTATTCCACTCACAAAGTTGAACCTTCCTTCAGAGAGAGCAGATTTGAAACACTCTTTATGTGGAATTTGCAAGTGGAGATTTCTAGCGATTTGAGTCCAGTGGTGGAAAAGGAAGTATCTTGATATAAAAACTAGACATAATCATTCTCAGAAACTACTTTGTGATGTGTGTGTTCAACTCACAGAGTTTAACCTTTCTTTTCAAAGAACAGTTTGCAAACACTCCGTTTGTAAAGTCTGCAAGTGGATATTTGGAGCTCTATGAAGCCTTCGTTGGAAACCGGATTTCTGCATATAATGCTGGACAGAAGTATTCACAGTAACTTCCTTGTGTTGTGTGTATTCAACTCACAGAGTTGAAGCTTTCTTTAGACAGAGCAGATTTGAATCTCTCTTTCTGTGGATATTGCAATTGGAGATTACAAGCGATTTGTAGCTAATGGAAGAAAAGGATATATCTTCGTATAAAACTATACAGAATCATTCTCAGAAACTGCTTTGTGATGAGTGAGTTCAACTCACAGAGTTTAACCTTTCTTTTAACAGAGCAGTTTGGAACCACACTCTTTGTAATGTTTGCTATTGGATATTAAGACCCCTTTGAGGCCATCGTTGGAAACGAGATTTCTTCATATAATGCTAGACAGAAGTATTCACAGTAACTTCCTTGTGTTGTGTGTATTCAACTCACAGAGATGAACCTTTCTTTGACATAGCAGATTTGAAACACTCTTTTTGTGGAATTTGCAAGTGGAGATTTCTTGAGATTTGAGGCGAACGCTAGAAAAGGAAATATCTTCGTACAAAAACTAGACAGAATCATTCTCAGAAACTACTTTGTGATGTGTGGGTGCAACTCACAGAGTTTAACCTTTCTTTTCATAGAGCAGTTTGGAAACTCTGTGTTTGTAAAGTCTGCAAGTGGATATTTGGACCTCTTTGAGGAATTCGTTGGAAACGGGATTTCCTCATATACTGCCATACAGAAGAATTCTGAGTAACTTCTTTGTGTTGTGTATTCAACTTACAGAGTTGAAATATCCTTTAGGCTAAGCAGATTTGAAACTCTTTTTGTGGATTTTGCAAGCGTAGATTTCAAGCGATTTGAGGCTAACTGTGGAAAAGGAAGTATATTCGTATAAAAATTAGACAGAATCATTCTCAGAAACTACTTTGTGATGTGGGCGTTCAACTCTCAGAGTTTAACTTATCTTTTCACAGAGCAGTTTGGAAATACTCTGTTTGTAAAGTCTGCAAGTGGATATTTGGAGCTCTTTGAGGCCTTCGTTGGAAACGGGATTTCTGCATTAATGCCAGACAGAAGAATTCTCAGTAACTCCTTTGTGTTGTGTGTATTCCACTCACAAAGTCGAACCTTCCTTTAGACAGAGCAGAGTTCAAACACTCTTTATGTGGAATTTGCAAATGGAGATTACTAGCGATTTGAGTCCAATGGTAGAAAAGGAAGTATCTTGGTATAAAAATTAGACAGAAGAATTATCAGAAACTACTTTATGATGTGTGTGTTCAACTCACAGAGTTTAACCTTTCTTTTCAAAGAACAGTTTGCAAACACTCTGTTTGTAAAGTCTGCAAGTGGATATTTGGAGCTCTATGAGGCCTTCGTTGGAAACGGGGTTTCTGCATATAATGCTGGACAGAAGTATTCACAGTAACTTCCTTGTGTTGAGTGTATTCAACTCACAGAGTTGAAACTTTCTTTAGACAGAGCAGATTTGAATCTCTCTTTCTGTGGATATTGCAATTGGAGATTACAAGCGATTTAAGGCTAATGGTAGAAAAGGAAATATCTTCCTATAAAAACTATACAGAATCATTATCAGAAACTACTTTGTGATGAGTGAGTTCAACTCACTGAGTTTTACCTTTATTTTCATAGAGCACTTTGGAAACACTCTGTTTGTAAAGTCTGCAAGTGGATATTTGGACCTCTTTGAGGAATTCGTTGGAAACTGGATTTCTGCATATAATGCCAGACAGAGGAATTCTCAGTAACTCCTTTGTTTTGTGTGTATTCAGCTCACAAAGTTGAACCGTCCTTTAGACAGAGCAGATTTGAAACACTCTTTATCTGGAATTTGCAAGTGGAGATTTCTAGGGATTTGAGTCCAGTGGTAGAAAAGGAAGTATCTTGGCATAAAAACAGACAGAATCATTCTCAGAAACTACTTTGTGATGAGTGCATTTAACTCACAGAGTTTAACCTTTCTTTTCACAGAGCACTTTGGAAACACTCTCTTTGTAAAATTTGCAATTGGATATTTGGACTTCTTTGAGGCCTTCTTTGGAAACGTGATTTCTCCATGTAATGCTAGACAGAAGTATTCACAGTAACTTCCTTGTGTTGTGTGTATTCAACTCACAGAATTGAACCTTTCTTTTGACATAGCAGATTTGAAACACCCTTTCTGTGGAGTTTGCAAGTGGAGATTTCTAGCGATTTGAGGCCAACGGTAGAAAAGGAAATACCTTCGTATAAAAATTAGACAGAATCATTTTAAGAAACTACTTTGTGATGTGTGCGTTCAACTCACAGAGTTTAACCTTTCTTTTCATAGAGCAGTTTGGAAACACTCTGTTTGTAAAGTCTGCAAGTGGATATTTGGAGTTCTTTGAGGCCTTCATTGGAAACGGGATTTCTTCATATAATGCCAGACAGAAGAATTCTCAGTAACTTCTTTGTATTGTGTGTATTTAACTCACAGAGTTGAACAATCCACTAGGCAAAGCAGATTTGAAACTGTCTTTTTGTGGATTTTGCAAGTGGAGATTTCAAGCGATTTGAGGCTAATGGTAGAAAAGGAAATATCTTCGTATAAAAACTAGACAGAATCACTCTCAGAAACAACTTTGTGATGTGGGCGTTCAACTCTCAGAATATAACTTATCTTTTCACAGAGCAGTTTGGAGACACTGTGTTTGTAAAGTCTGCAATTCGATATTTGGAGCTCTTTGAGGTCTTCGTTGGAAACTGGCATTCTGCATATAAGGCTAGACAGAAGTATTCACAGTAACTTCCTTGTGTTGTGTGTATTCAACTCACAGAGTTGAACCTTTCTTTAGACAGAGTAGATCTGAATCTCTCTTTCTGTGGATATTGCAATTGGAGATTACAAGCGATTTGAGGCTAATGGTAGAAAAGGAAATATCTTCGTATAAAACTAGAGAGAATCATTCTCCGAACCTACTTTGTGATGTGTGCGTTCAACTCACAGAGTTTAACCTTTCTTTTCATAGAGCAGTTGGAAACACTCTGTTTGTAAAGTCTGCAAGTGGATATTTGGACCTCTTTGAGGAATTCTTTTGAAACGGTATTTCTTCATATAATGCCAGACAGAAGAATTCTCAGTAACTTCTTAGTGTTGTGTGAATTCAACTTGCAGAGCTGAACAATCCTTTAGGCACAGCAGATTTGAAACTCTCTTTTTGTGGATTTTGGAAGTGGAGATTTCAAGCGATTGGAAGCTAATGGTAGAAAAGGTAATATCTTCTTATAAAAACTAGACAGAATCATTCTCAGAAACTATTTTGTGATGTGGGCGTTCAACTCTCAGAGTTTAACTTATCTATTTACAGAGCAGTTTGGAAACACTCTGTTTGTAAAGTCTGTAAGTGAATATTTGGAGCTCTTTGAGGCCTTCGTTGGAAACGGGATTTCTGCATATAATGCCAGACAGAAGAATTTTCAGTAACTCCTTTGTGTTGTATGTATTCAACTCACAAAGTTGCACCTTCCTTTAGACAGAGCAGATTTGAAACACTCTTTATCGGGAATTTGCAAGTGGAGATTTCTAGCGATTTGAGTCCAGTGGTGGAAAAGGAAGTATATGGTATAAAAACCAGACAGAATCACTCACAGAAAGTACTTTGTGATGTGTGTGTTCAACTCACAGTGTTTAACCTTTCTTTTCAAAGAACAGTTTGGAGATACCCTGTTTGTTAAGTCTGCAAGTGGATATTTGGAGCTCTTTCAGGCCTTCGTTGGAAACGGGATTTCTGCATATAATGCTAGACAGAAGTATTCAAAGTAACTTCCTTGTGTTGTGTGTATTCAAATCACAGAGTTGAACCTTTCTTTAGGCAGAGCAGATTTGAATCTCTTTCTGTGGATATTGCAATTGGAGATTACAAGCGATTTGATGCTAATGGTAGAAAAGGAAATATCTTCATATAAAAACTAGTCAGAATCATTCTCAGAAACTACTTTGTGATGAGTGCGTTCAACTCACTGAGTTTTACCTTTCTTTTCACAGAGCACTTTGGAAACACTCTGTTTGTAAAGTCTGCAAGTGGATATTTGGACCTCTTTGAGGAATTCGTTGGAAACCGGATTTCTGCATATAATGCCAGACAGAGGAGTTCTCAGTAACTCCTTTGTTTTCTGTGTATTCAGCTCACAAAGTTGAACCATTCTTTAGACAGAGCAGATTTGAAACACTCTTTCTGTGGAATTTGCAATTGGAGATTTCTAGCGATTTGAGTCCAATGGTAGAAAAGGAAGTATGTTGGTGTAAAAACAAGACAGAACCATTCTCAGAAACTACTTTCTGATGAGTGCGTTCAACTCACAGAGTTTAACCTTTCTTTTCACAGAGCAGTTTCGAAACACTATGTTTGTAAAGTTTGCAATTCGATATTAGGACCTGTTTGAAGCCTTCGTTGGAAACGGGATTTCTTCATATAATGCTAGACAGAAGTATTCACAGTAACTTACTTGTGTTGTGTGTATTCAACTCACAGAGATGAACATTTCTTTAGACATAGCAGATTTGAAACACTCTTTTGTGTAATTTGCAAGTGGAGATTTCAAGTGATTTGAGGCCAACGGTAGAAAAGGAAATATCTTCGTATAAAAACTAGACAGAATCATTCTCAGAAACTACTTTGTGATGTGTGCGTTCAACCCACAGAGTTCAACCTTTCTTTTCACAGAGCAGTTTGGAAACACTCTGTTTGTAAAGTCTGCAACTGGATATTTGGAGGTCTTGAGGCCTTCGTTGGAAACGGGATTTCTGCATATAATGACAAACAGAAGAATTCTCAGTAACTCCTTTGTGTTGTGTGTATTCAACTCACAGAGTTGAACAATCCTTTAGGCACAGCAGATTTGAAACTCTGTTTTTGTGGATTTTGCAACTGGAGATTTCATGCGATTTGAGGCTAATTGTAGAAAACGAAATATCTTCGTGTAAAAACTAGATAGAATCATTTTCAGAAACTACTTTGTGATGTGGGCGTTCAACTCTCAGAGTTTTACTTTTCTTTTCACAGAGCAGTTTGGAAACACTCTGTTGTAAAGTCTGCAAGTGGATATTTGGAGCTCTTTGAGGCCTTCGTCGGAAACGGGATTTCTGCATATAATGCCAGACAGAAGAACTCTCAGTAACTTATTTGTGTTGTGTGTATTCAACTCACAGAGTTGAACCTTCCTTTAGACAGAGCAGATTTGAAGCACTCTTTATGTGGAGTTTACAAGTGGAGATTTCAAGCGATTTGAGGCCAACGGTAGAAAAGGAAATATCTTCGTATAAAAGCTAGACAGAATCATTCTCAAAAACTACTTTGTGATGTGTGCGTTCAACTCACAGAGTTTAACCTTTCTTTTCGTAGAGCACTTTGGTAACACTCTGTTGGTAAAGTCTGCAAGTGGATATTTGGACCTCTTTGAGGACGTCGTTGGAAACGGGAGTTCTTCATATAATGCCAGACAGAAGAATTCTGAGTAACTTCTTTTTGTTGTGTGTATTCAACTCACAGAGTTGAACCTTCCTTTAGACAGAGCAGATTTAAAACACTCTTTATGTGGAATTTGCAAGTGGAGATTTCTAGAGATTTGGTCCAATGGTAGAAAAGGAAGTATCTTGGTATAAAAACTGGACAAAATCATTTTCAGAAACTACTTTGTGATGTGTGCATTCAACTCACAGAGTTTAACCTTTCTTTTCAAAGAACAGTTTGGAAACACTCTGTTTTTAAAGTCTGCAAGTGGATATTTGGAGCTCTTTGAGGACTGCGTTGGAAATGGGATTTCTGCATATAATGCTAGACAGAAGTATTAATAGTTACTTCCTTGTGTTGTGTGTATGCAACTCACAGAGTGGAAACTTTCTTTAGACAGAGCAGATTTGAATGTCTCTTTCTTTGGATATTGCAATTGCATATTACAAGCGATTTGAGGCTAATGGTAGAAAAGGAAATATCTTCGTATAAAAACTATACAGAATCATTTTCAGGAACTACTTTGTGAGGAGTGCGTTCAACTCACAGAGTTTAACCTTTCTTTTCAAAGAGCAGTTTGGAAACACTCTGTAACGTTTGCAATTTTATATTATGATCTCTTTGAGGCCTTTGCTGGAAATGGGATTTCATCATATAATGCTAGACAGAATTATTCACAGTAACTTCCTTGTGTTGTGTGTATTCAACTCACAGAGTTGAACCTTTATTTAGCCATAGCAGATTTGAAACACTCTTTTTGTGGAATTTGCAAGTGCAGATTTCTAGCCATTTCAGGCCAATGGTAGAAAAGGCAATATCTGCGTATGAAAACTAGACAGAATCATTCTCAGAAACTAGTTTGTGATGTGTGTGTTCAACTCACAGACTTTCACCTTTCTTTTCATAGAGCAGTTTGGAAACACTCTGTTTGTTAAGCTTGCAGCAGGATATTGGGACCACATTGAGGCCTTCGTTGGAAACGGGATTTCTCAGTATTCAGCTAGACAGATGAATTCCCAGTAACTTCTTTGTGTTGAGTTTATTCAACTCACTGAATTGAACCTTCCTTTAGACAGAGCAGTTTGGAAACACTCTTTTTGTGGAATTTGCAAGTGGAGATTTCAAGCGATTTGAGGCCAATTTTAGAAATCGAAATATCTTTGAATAAAAACTAGACAGAATCATTCTCAGAAACTACTTTGTGATGTGTGCGTTCAACGCCCAGAGTTTAACGTTTCTTTTCATAGAACAGGTTGGAAACACTCTGTTTCTTAAGTCTGCAAGGGGATATTTAGACCTCTTTGAGGCCTTCGTTGGAAACGGGATTTCTTCATATAAACCTAGACAGATGAATTCTCAATAAATTCTTAGTGTTGTGTTTATTCAACTCACAGAGCTGAACATTTCTTTAGAGAGAGCAGATATGAAACTCTCTTTTTGTAGATTTTACAAGTGGAGATTTCATACGATTTCAGGCCAATTGTAGTAAAGGAAATATCTTCGTTTACAAACTAGACAGAATCATGCTCAGAAACTACTTTGTGATGTGTGCGTTCAACTCACAGAATTTCACCTTTCTTTTCATAGAGCAGTTTGGAAACACTCTGTGTGTTAAGTTTGGAAGAGGATATTTGGACCATTTTGAAGCCTTCGTTGGAAACGGGATTTCTTAGTATACTCTAGACAGATGAATTCCCAGAAACTTCTTTGTGTTGTGTGTATTCACCTCACAGAGTTAAACCTTCCTTTAGAGAGAGCAGTTTGGAAACACCCTTTTTACGGAATTTGCAACTGGACATTTCAAACGATTTGAGGAAAATTGTAGTCAAGGAAATATCTTCGTTTAAAAACTACACAGAATCATTCTCAGAAACTACTTTGTGATGTGTGTGTTCAACTCACAGAGTTTAACCTTTCTTTTCACAGAGCAGTTTGGAAACAGTCTGTTTGTTCAGTCTGCAAGGGGATATTTAGACCTCTTTGAAGCCTTCGTTGGAAACGTGATTTCTTCATATAAAGCTAGACAGATGAATTCTCAGTAACTTCTTTGTGTTGTGTGTATTCAACTCACAGAGTTGAACCTTTCTTTAGACAGAGCAGATTTGAAACACTCTTTTTGTGGATTTTACAATTGGAGATTTCAAGGGATTTGAGGCCATTTGTACTAAAGGAAATATCTTCGTTGAAAAAATAGACAGAATCATTCTCAGAAACTACTTTGTGATGTGTGCTTTTAAATCAAGTACTTTCACCTTTCTTTTCATAGAGCAGTTTGGAAACACTCTGTTTGTTACGTGTGCAGCAGGATATTTGGACCACTTTGAGGCCTTCGTTGGAAACGGGATTTCTCAGTATACTGCTAGACCGATGAATTCCCAGTAACTTCTTTGTGTTGAGTTTATTCAACTCACTGAATTGAACCTTCCTTTAGACAGAGCAGTTTGGAAACACTCTTTTTGTGAAATTTGCAAGTGGAGATTTCAAGCGATTTGAGGCCAATTTTAGAAATCGAAATATCTTTGTATAAAAACTAGACAGAATCATTCTCAGAAACTACTTTGTGATGTGTGCGTTCAACTCACAGAGTTTAACCTTTCTTTTCATAGAGCAGTTTGGAAACACTCTGTTTCTTAAGTCTGCAAGGGGATATTTAGACCAATTTGAGGCCTTCGTTGGAAACGGGATTTCTTCATATAAAGCTAGACAGATGAATTCTCAGTAACTTCTTTGTGTTGTGTGTATTCAACTCACAGAGTTGAACCTTTCTTTAGACAGAGCAGATTTGAAACACTCTTTTTGTGGATTTTACAATTGGAGATTTCAAGGGATTTGAGGCCATTTGTACTAAAGGAAATATCTTCGTTGAAAAAATAGACAGAATCATTCTCAGAAACTACTTTGTGATGTGTGCTTTTAAATCAAGTAGTTTCACCTTTCTTTTCATAGAGCAGTTTGGAAACACTCTGTTTGTTACGTGTGCAGCAGGATATTTGGACCACTTTGAGGCCTTCGTTGGAAACGGGATTTCTCAGTATACTGCTAGACCGATGAATTCCCAGTAACTTCTTTGTGTTGAGTTTATTCAACTCACTGAATTGAACCTTCCTTTAGACAGAGCAGTTTGGAAACACTCTTTTTGTGAAATTTGCAAGTGGAGATTTCAAGCGATTTGAGGCCAATTTTAGAAATCGAAATATCTTTGTATAAAAACTAGACAGAATCATTCTCAGAAACTACTTTGTGATGTGTGTGTTCAACTCACAGAGTTTAACCTTTCTTTTCATAGAGCAGTTTGGAAACACTCTGTTTCTTAAGTCTGCAAGGGGATATTTAGACCAATTTGAGGCCTTCGTTGGAAACGGGATTTCTTCATATAAAGCTAGACAGATGAATTCTCAGTAACTTCTTTGTGTTGTGTGTATTCAACTCACAGAGGTGAAAGTTTCTTTAGACAGAGCAGATTTGATACACTCTTTTTGTGGATTTTAGAAGTGGAGATTTCAAGCGATTTGAGGCCGTTTGTAGTAAAGGAAATATCTTCGTTTAAAAACTAGACTGAATCATTCTCAGAAACTACTTTGTGATGTGCGTGTTCAACTCACAGAGTTTCACCTTTCTTTTCATAGAGCAGTTTGGAAACACTCTGTTTGTTACGTTTGGAAGAGGATATTTGGACCAATTTGAGGCTTTCGTTGGAGACGGGATTTCTCAGTATACAGCTAGACAGATGAATTCCCAGTAACTTCTTTGTGTTGAGTTTATTCAACTCACTGAATTGAACCTTCCTTTAGACAGCGCAGTTTGGAAACACTCTTTTTGTGGAATTTGCAATTGGAGATTTCTAGCGATTTGAGGCCAATTTTAGAAATCGAAATATCTTTGTATAAAAACTAGACAGAATCATTCTCAGAAACTACGTTGTGATGTGTGCGTTCAACGCACAGAGTTTAACGTTTCTTTTCATAGAGCAGTTTGGAAACACGTTGTTTCTTAAGTCTGCAAGGGGATATTTAGACCTCTTTGAGGCCTTCGTTGGAAACGGGATTTCTTCATATATAGCTAGACAGATGAATTCTCAATAATTTCTTTGTGTTGTGTATATTCAACTCACAGAGTTGAACCTTTCTTTAGAGACAGCAGATATGAAACACTCTTTTTGTAGATTTTACAAATGGAGATTTCATACGATTTCAGGCCTATTGTAGTAAAGGAAATATCTTCGTTTAAAAACTAGAAAGAATCATTCTCAGAAACTACTTTGTGTTGTGTGCGTTCAACTCACAGAGTTTCACCTTTCTTTTCATAGAGCAGTTTGGAAACACACTGTTAAGTTTGGAAGAGGATATTTGGACCACTTTGAGGCCTTCGTTGGAAACGGGATTTCTCAGTATTCTGGTAGACAGATGAATTCCCAGTAACTTCTTTGTGTTGTGTGTATTCACCTCACAGAGCTGAACCTTCCTTTAGACAGAGCAGTTTGGAATCACGCTTTTTGTGGAATTTGCAACTGGACATTTCAAGCGATTTGAGGAAAATTGTAGTCAAGGAAATATCTCCGTTTAAAAACTACACAGAATCATTCTCAGAAACTACTTTGTGATGTGTGCGTTCAACTCACAGAGTTTAACCTTTCTTTTCATAGAGCAGTTTGGAAACACTCTGTTTGTTAAGTCTGCAATGTGATATTTAGACCTCTTCGAGGCCTTCGTTGGAAACGGGATTTCTTCATATAAAGCTAGACAGATGAATTCTCAGTAACTTCTTTGTGTTGTGTGTATTCAACTCACAGAGTTGAACCTTTCTTTAGACAGAGCAGATTTGAACCACTCTTTTTATGGATTTTACAAGTGGAGATTTCCAGCGATGTGAGGCCAATTGTAGGAAAGGAAATATCTTCGTTTAAAAACTAGACAGAATCATTCTCAGAAACTAGTTTGTGATGTGTGTGTTCAACTCACAGACTTTCACCTTTCTTTTCATAGAGCAGTTTGGAAACACTCTGTTTGTTAAGTTTGCAGCAGGATATTTGAACCACTTTGAGGCCTTCGTTGGAAACGGGATTTTTCAGTATACGGCTAGACAGATGAATTCCCAGTAACTTCTTTGTGTTGTGTGTATTCAACTCACAGAGTTGAACCTTCCTTTAGACAGAGCAGTTTGGAAACACTCTTTTTGAGGAATTTGCAACTGGACATTTCAAGCGATTTGAGGAAAATTGTAGTCAAGGAATTATCTTCGTTTAAAAACTACACAGAATCATTCTCAGAAACTACTTTGTGATGTGTGCGTTTAATTCACAGAGTTTAACCTTTCTTTTCATAGAGCAGTTTGGAAACACTCTGTTTCCTAAGTCTGCAAGGGGATATTTAGACCTCTTTGACGCCTTCGTTGGAAAAGGGATTTCTTCATATAAAGTTAGACAGATGAATTCTCAGTAACTTCTTTGTGTTGTGTGTATTCAAATCACAGACTTGAACCATTCTATAGACAGAGCAGATTTGAAACACTCTTTTTGTGGATTTTACAAGTGGAGATTTCAAGCGATTTGAGGCCGTTTGTAGTAAAGGAAATATCCTCGTTTAAAAACTACATAGAATCATTCTCAGAAACTACTTTGTGATGTGTTTGTTCAACTCACGGAGTTTCACCTTTCTTTTCACAGAGCAGTTTGGAAACACTCTGTTTGTTAAGTTTGCAGCAGGATATTTGGACCAATTTGAGGCCTTCGTTGGAAACGGGATTTCTCAGTATACAGCTAGACAGATGAATTCCCAGTAACTTCTTTGTGTTGAGTTTATTCAACTCACTGAATTGAACCTTCCTTTAGACAGAGCAGTTTGCAAACACTCCTTTTGTGGAATTTGCAAGTGGAGATTTCAAGCGATTTGAGGCCAATTTTAGAAATCGAAATATCTTTGTATAAAAACTAGACAGAATCATTCTCAGAAACTACTTTGTGATGTGTGCGTTCAACGCACAGAGTTTAACCTTTCTTTTCATAGAGCAGTTTGAAAACACGCTGTTTCTTAAGTCTGCAAGGGGATATTCAGACCTCTTTGAGGCCTTCGTTGGAAACCGGATTTCTTCATATATACTTAGAGAGATGAATTCTCAATAACTTCTTTGTGTTGTGTTTCTTCAACTCACAGAGTTGAACCTTTCTTTAGAGAGAGCAGACATGAAACACTCTTTTTGTAGATTTTACAAGTGGAGATTTCATACGATTTCATGCCAATTGTAGTAAAGGTAATATCTTCTTTTAAAAACAAGAAAGAATCATTCTCAGAAACTACTTTGTGATGTGTGCGTTAAACTCACAGAGTTTCACCTTTCTTTTCATAGAGCAGTTTGGAAACACTCTGTTTGTTAAGTTTGGAAGAGGATATTTGGACCACTTTGAGGCCTTCGTTGTTAACGGGATTTCTCAGTATACTGCTAGACAGATGAATTCCCCGTAACTTCTTTGTGTTGTGTGTATTCACCTCACAGAGTTAAACCTTCCTTTAGACAGAGCAGTTTGGAAACACTCTTTTTGTGGAATTTGCAACTGGACATTTCAAGCGATTTGCGGAAAATTGCAGTCAAGGAAATATCTTCGTTTAAAAACTAGACAGAATCATTCTCAGAAACTACTTTGTGATGTGTGCGTTCAACTCACAGAGTTTCACCTTTGTTTTCATAGAGCAGTTTGGAAACACTCTGTTACGTGTGCAGCAGGATATTTAGACCACTTTGAGTCCTTCGTTGGAAACGGGATTTCTCAGTATACTGCTAGAGCGATGAATTCCCAGTAACTTCTTTGTGTTGAGTTTATTCAACTCACTGAATTGAACCTTCCTTTAGACAGAGCAGTTTGGAAACACTCCTTTTGTGGAATTTGCAAGTGGAGATTTCAAGCGATTTGAGGCCAATTTTAGAAATCGAAATATCTTTGTATAAAAACTAGACAGAATCATTCTCAGAAACTACTTTGTGATGTGTGCGTTCAACTCACAGAGTTTAACCTTTCTTTTCATAGAGCAGTTTGGAAACACGCTGTTTCTTAAGTCTGGAAGGGGATATTCAGACTCCTTTGAGGTCGTCGTTGGAAACGGGATTTCTTCATATACAGCTAGACAGATGAATTCTCAATAACTTCTTTGTGTTGTGTTTATTCAACTCACAGAGTTGAACCTTTCTTTAGAGAGAACAGACATGAAACACACTTTTTGTAGATTTTACAAGTGGAGATTGCATACGATTTCATGCCAATTGTAGTAAAGGAAATATCTTCTTTTAAAAACTAGAAATAATCATTCTCAGAAATTACTCTGTGATGTGTGCGTTCAACTCCAGAGTTTCACCTTTCTTTTCATAGAGCAGTTTGGAAACACTCTGTTTGTTAAGTTTGCAGCAGGATATGTGGACCACTTTGAGGCCTTCGTTGGAAACGGGATTTTTCAGTATACGGCTAGACAGATGAATTCCCAGTAACTTCGTTGTGTTGTGTGTATTCGACTCACAGAGTTGAACCTTCCTTTAGACAGAGCAGTTTGGAAGCACTCTTTTTGAGGAATTTGCAACTGGACATTTCAAGCGATTTGAGGAAAATTGTAGTCAAGGAAATATCTTCGTTTAAAAACTACACAGAAACATTCTCAGAAACTACTTTGTGATGTGTGCATTTAAGTCACAGAGTTTAACCTTTCTTTTCATAGAGCAGTTTGGAAACACTCTGTTTCTTAAGTCTGCAAGGGGATATTTAGACCTCTTTGAGGCCTTCGTTGGAAACGGGATTTCTTCATATAAAGCTAGAGAGATGAATTCTCAGTAACTTCTTTCTGTTGTGTGTATTCAACTCACAGAGTTGAACCATTGTATAGACAGAGCAGATTTGAAACACTCTTTTTGTGGATTTTACAAGTGGATATTTCAAGCGATTTGAGGCCGTTTGTAGTAAAGGAAATATCCCCGTTTAAAAACTACATAGAATCATTCTCAGAAACTACTTTGTGATGTGTGTTTTCAACTCACAGAGTTTCACCTTTCATTTCATAGAGCAGTTTGGAAACACTCTGTTTGTTAAGTTTGCAGCAGGATATTTGGACCAATTTCAGGCCTTCGTTGGAAACGGGATTTCTCAGTATACAGCTAGACAGGTGAATTCCCAATAACTCCTTTGTGTTGATTTTATTCAACTCACTGAATTGAATCTTCCTTTAGACTGAGCAGTTTGGAAACACTCTTTTGTGGATTTTACAAGTGAAGATTTCAAGCGATTTGGGGCCGTTTGTAGTAAAGGAAATATCGTCTTTTAAAAACTACACAGAATCATTCTCAGAAACTACATTGTGATTTGTGCGTTCAACTCACAGAGTTTAACCTTTCTTTTCATAGAACAGTTTGGAAACACTCTGTTTCTTAAGTCTGCAAGGGGATATTTAGACCTCTTTGACGCCTTCGTTGGAAAGGGGATTTCTTCATATAAAGCTAGACAGATGAATTCTCAGTAACTTCTTTGTGTTGTGTGTATTCAACTCTCAGAGTTGAACCTTTCTTTAGACAGAGCAGATATGAAACACTCTTTTTGAGGATTTCACAAGTGGAGATTTCTAGCGATTTGAGGCCAATTGTAGTAAAGGAAATATCTTCGTTTAAAAACTAGACAGAATCATTCTCAGAAACTACTTTGTGATGTGTTTGTTCAACTCACAGAATTTCACCTTTCTTTTCAAAGAGCAGTTTGGAAACACTCTGTTTGTTAAGGTTGAAAGAGGATATTTGGACCACTTTGAGGCCGTCGTTGGAAGCGGGATTTTTCAGTATACGGCTAGACAGATGAATTCCCTCTAACTTCTTTGTGTTGTGTGTACTGAACTCACAGAGTTGAACCTTCTTTAGACAGAGCAGTTTGGAAACACTCTTTTTGTGGAATTTGCAACTGGACATTTCAAGCGATTTGAGAAAAATTGTAGTCAAGGAAATATCTTAGTATAAAACTAGACAGAATCATTCTCAGAAACTACTCTCTGATGTGTGCGTTTAACTCACAGAGTTTAACCTTTCTTTTCATAGAGCAGTTTGGAAACACTCTTTTTGTGGAATTTGCAAGTGGAGATTTCAAGCGATTTGAGGCCAATTTTAGAAATCGTAGTATCTTTGTATAAAAACTAGACAGAATCATTCTCATAAACTAATTTGTGATGTGTGCATTCAATTCACAGAATTTAACCTTTCTTTTCATAGAGCAGTTTGGAAACACTCTGTTTCTTAAGTCTGCAAGGGGATATTTAGACCTCTTTGAGGCCTTCTTTGGAAACGGGATTTCTTCATATAAAGCAAGACAGATGAATTCTCAATAACTTCTTTGTGTTGTGTTTATTCAACTCTCAGAGGTGAACCTTTCTTTAGAGAGAGCAGATAGGAAACACTCTTTTTGTAGGTTTTACAAGTGGAGATTTCATACGGTTTCAGGCCAATTGTAGTAAAGGAAATATCTTCGTTTAAAAACTAGACAGAAACATTCTCAGAAACTACTTTGTGATGTGTGCGTTCAACTCACAGTTTCACCTTTCTGTTCATAGAGCAGTTTGGAAACACTCTGTTTGTTAAGTTTGGAAGAGGATATTTGGACCACTTTGAGGCCTTCATTGGAAACGGGATTTCTCAGTATACTGCTAGACAGATGAATTCCCAGTAACTTCTTTGTGTTGTGTGTATTCACCTCACACAGTTAAACCTTCCTTTAGACAGAGCAGTTTGGAAACACCCTTTTTGCGGAATTTGCAACTGGACATTTCAAGCGATTTGAGGAAAATTGTAGTCAAGGAAATATCTTCATTTAAAAACTACGCAGAATCATTCTCAGAAACTACTTTGTGATGTGTGCGTTCAACTCACAGAGTTTAATCTTTCTTTTCATAGAACAGTTTGGAAACAATCTGTTTGTTATGTCTGCAAGGGGATATTTAGACTTCTTTGAGGCCTTCGTTGGAAACGGGATTTCTTAATATAAAGATAGACAGATGAATTCTCAATAACTTCTTTGTGTTCTGTTAATTCAACCCACAGAGTTGAACCTTTCTTTAGAGAGAGCAGATATGAAACACTCTTTTTGTAGATTTTACAAGTGGAGATTTCATACGATTTCAGGCCAATTGTAGTAAAGGAAATATGTTCATTTAAAAACTAGACAGAATCATTCTCAGAAACTACTTTGTGATGTGTGCGTTCAACTCACAGAATTTCACCTTTCTATTCAAAGAGCAGTTTGGAAACACTCGGTTTGTTAACTTTGGAATAGGATATTTGGACCACTTTGAAGCCTTCTTTGGAAACGGGATTTCTCAGTATACTGCTAGACAGATGAATTCCCAGTAACTTCTTTGTGTTGTGCGTATTCACCTCACAGAGTTAATCCTTCCTTTAGACAGAGCAGTTTGGAAACACCTTTTTGCGGAGTTTGCAACTGGCCATTTCAAGGGATTTGAGGAAAATTGTAGTCAAGGAAATATCTTCGTTTAAAAACTACACAGAATCATTCTCAGAAACTACTTTGTGATGTGTCCGTTCAACTCACAGAGTTTAACCTTTCTTTTCATAGAACAGTTTGGAAACACTCTGTTTCTTAAGTCTGCAAGGGGATATTTAGACCTCTTTGACGCCTTCGTTTGAAACGGGATTTCTTCATATAAAGCTAGACAGATGAATTCACAATAACTTCTTTGTGTTGTGTTTATTCAACTCTCAGAGTTGAACCTTTCTTTAGAGAGAGCAGTTTTGAAACACTCTTTTTGAGGATTTCACAAGTGGAGATTTCAAGCGATTTGAGGCCAATTGTAGTAAAGGAAATATCTTCGTTTAAAAACTAGACAGAATCATTCTCAGAAACTACTTTGTGATGTGTGCGTTCAACTCACAGAGTTTAAGCTTTCATTTCATAGAGCAGTTTGGAAACACTCTGTTTCTTAAGTCTGCAAAGGGATGTTTAGACCTCTTTGAGGCCTTCGATGGAAACGGGATTTCTTCATATAAAGCTAGACCGATGAATTCTCAGTAACTTCTTTATGTTGTGTTTATTCAACTCACAGAGTTGAACCATTCTTCAGACAGAGCAGATGTGAAACACTTTTTTTGTGGATTTTACAAGTGGAGATTTCCAGCGATTTGAGGCCAATTGTAGAAAGGAAATATCTTAGTTTAAAAACTAGACAGAATCATTCTCAGAAACTAATTTGTGATGTGTGTGTTCAACTCACAGAGTTTCACCTTTCTTTTCAAAGAGCAGTTTGGAAACACTCTGTTTGTTAAGTTTGAAAGAGGATATTTGGACCACTTTGCGGCCGTGGTTGGAAACGGGATTTTTCAGTATACGGCTAGACAGATGAATTCCCACTAACTTCTTTGTGTTGTGTGTATTGAACTCACACAGTTGAACTTTCCTTTAGACAGAGCAGTTTGGAAACACTCTTTTTATGGAATTTGCACCTGGACATTTCAAGCGATTTGAGAAAAATTGTAGTCAAGGATATATCTTCGTTTAAAAACTAGACAGAATCATTCTCAGAAACTACTCTGTGATGTGTGCGTTTAACTCACAGAGTTTAACCTTTCTTTTCATAGAGCAGTTTGGAAACACTCTGTTTGTTAAGTTTGCAGCAGGATATTTTGACCACTTTGAGGCCTTCGTTGGAAACGGGATTACTCAGCATACAGCTAGACAGATGAATTCCTATTAACTTCTTTGTGTTGAGTTTATTCAACTCACTGAATTGAACCTCCCTTTAGACAGAGCAGTTTGGAAACACTCTTTTTGTGGAATTTGCAAGTGGAGATTTCAAGCGATTGAGGCCAATTTTAGAAATCGAAACATCTTTGTATAAAAACTAGACAGAATCATTCTCAGAAACTACTTTGTGATGTGTGCGTTCAACTCACAGAGTTTAACCTTTCTTTTCATAGAACAGTTTGGAAACACTCTCTTTCTTAAGTCAGCAAGGGTATATTTAGACCTCTTTGAGGCCTTCGTTGGAAACGGGATTTCATCACATAAAGCTAGACAGATGAATTCTCAATAACTTCTTTGTGTTGTGTTTATTCAACTCAAAGAGTTGAACCTTTCTTTAGAGAGAGCAGATATGAAACACTCTTTTTGTGGATTTTACAATTGGAGGTTTGAAGCGACTTGAGGCCTTTTGTAGTAAAGGAAATATCTTCGTTTAAAAACTAGACTGAATCTTTCTCAGAAACTACTTTGTGATGTGTGCGTTTAACTCACGGAGTTTCACCTTTGTTTTCAAGGAGCAGTTTGGTAACACTCTGTTCGTTACGTTTGCAGCAGGATATTTGGACCACTTTGAGGACTTCGTTGGAAACGGGATTTCTCAATATACTGCTACACCGATGAATTACCAGTAACTCCTTTGTGTTGAGTTTATTCAACTCACTGATTTGAAGCTTCCTGTAGACAGAGCAGTTTGGAAACACTATTTTTGAGGAATTTGCAAGTGGAGATTTCAAGCGATTTGAGGCCAATCTTAGAAATCGAAATATCTTTGTATAAAAACTAGACAGAACAATTCTCAGAAACTAATTTGTGATGTGTGCATTTGACTCACAGAGTTTAACCTTTCTTTTCATAGACCAGTTTGGAAACACTCTGTTTCTTAAGTCTGCAAGAGGATATTTAGACCTCTTTGAGGCCTTCGTTGGAAACGGGATTTCTTCATATAAGCTAGACAGATGAGTTCTCAATAACTTCTTTGTGTTGTGTTTATTCAACTCTCAGAGGTGAACCTTTCTTTAGAGAGAGCAGATAGGAAACACTCTTTTTGTAGGTTTTACAAGTGGAGATTTCATACGGTTTCAGGCCAATTGTAGTAAAGGAAATAACTTCGTTTAAAAACTAGACAGAAACATTCTCAGAAACTACTTTGTGATGTGTGCGTTCAACTCACAGTTTCACCTTTCTGTTCATAGAGCAGTTTGGAAACACTCTGTTTGTTAAGTTTGGAAGAGGATATTTGGACCACTTTGAGGCCTTCGTTGGAAACGGGATTTCTCAGTATACTGCTAGACAGATGAATTCCCAGTAACTTCTTTGTGTTGCGTGTATTCACCTCACAGAGTTAAACCTTCCTTTAGACAGAGCAGTTTGGAAACACTCTTTTTGTGGAATTTGCAACTGGACATTTCAAGCGATTTGAGGAAAATTGTAGTCAAGGAAATATCTTCATTTAAAAACTACACAGAATCATTCTCAGAAACTACTTTGTGATGTGTGCGTTCAACTCACAGAGTTTAACCTTTCTTTCCATAGAGCAGTTTGGAAACACTCTGTTTGTAAAGTCTGCAAGGGGATATTTAGACCTCTTTGAGGCCTTCGTTGGAAACGGGATTTCTTCATATAATCATAGACAGATGAATTCTCAGTAACTTCTTTGTGTTGTGTGTATTCCACTCACAGACTTGAACCTTTCTTTAGACAGAGCAGATTTGAAACACTCTTTTTGAGGATTTCACAAGTGGAGATTTCAAGCGATTTGAGGCCAATTGTAGTAAAGTAAATATCTTCGTTTAAAAACTAGACAGAATCATTCACAGAAACTACTTTGTGATGTGTGCGTTCAACTCACAGAGTTTAAGCTTTCTTTTCATAGAGCAGTTTGGAAACTCTCTGTTCGTTAAGTTTGGAAGAGGATATTTGGACCACTTTGAGGCCTTCGTTGGAAACGGGTTTTCTTCACATAAAGCTAGACAGATCAATTCTCAAAAGCTTCTTTGTGTTGTGTTTATTCAACTCACAGAGTTGAACCTTTCTTTGGAAAGAGCAGATTTGAAACACTCTTTTTGTGGATTTTACAAGTGGAGATTTCCAGCGATTTGAGGCCAATTGTAGTAATTGAAATACCTTCGTTTAAAAACTACACAGAATCATTCTCAGAAACTACTTTGTGATGTGTGTGTTCAACTCACAGTTTCTCCTTTCTTTTCATAGAGCAGTTTGGAAACACTCTGTTTCTTAAGTCTGCAAGGGGATATTTAGACATCTGTGAGGACTTCGTTGGAAACGGGATTTCTTCATATAAAGCTAGACAGATGAACTCTCAGTAACTTCTTTGTGTTGTGTGTATTCAACTCACAGAGTTGAACCTTTCTTTGGAAAGAGCAGATTTGAAACACTCTTTTTGTGGATTTTACAAGTGGAGATTTCCAGCGATTTGAGGCCGATTGTTGTAAAGGAAATATCTTCGTTTAAAAACTAGACAGAATCATTCTCAGAAACTACTTAGTGATGTGTGTGTTCAACTCACAGTTTCTCCTTTCTTTTCATAGAGCAGTTTGGAAACACTCTGTTTGTTAAGTTTGCAGCAGGATATTAGGACCACTTTGAGGCCTTCGTTGGAAACGGGATTTTTCAGTATACGGCTAGACAGATGAATTCCCAGTAACTCGTGGAGTTGTGTGTATTCAACTCACAGAGTTGAACCTTCCTTTAGACAGAGCAGTTTGGAAACACTCTTTTTGTGGAATTTGCAACTGGACATTTCAAGCGATTTGAGGAAAATTGTAGTCAAGGAAATATCTTCGTTTGAAAACTAAGCAGAACCATTCTCAGAAACTACTTTGTGATGTGTGCGTTCAACTCACAGAGTTTCACCTTTCTTTTCATAGAGCAGTTTGGAAACTCTCTGTTCGTTAAGTTTGGAAGAGGATATTTGGACCACTTTGAGGCCTTCGTTGGAAAAGGGATTTCTCAGTATACTGCTAGACAAATGATTTCCCAGTAACTTTTTTGTGTTGTGTGTATTCACCTCACAGAGTTAAACCTTCCTTTAGAAAGAGCAGTTTGGAAACACTCTTTTTGTGGAATTTGCAACTGGACATTTCAAGCGATTTGAGGAAAATTGATGTCAAGGAAATATCTTCGTTTAAAAACTACACAGAATCATTCTCAGAAACTACTTTGTGATGTGTGCGTTTAACTCACGGAGTTTAACCTTTCTTTTCATAGAGCAGTTTGGAAACACTCTGTTTGTTAAGTCTGCAAGGGGATATTTAGACCTCTTTGAGGCCTTCGTTGGAAACGGGATTTCTTCATATAAAGCTAGACAGATGAATTCTCAGTAACTTCTTTGTGTTGTGTGTATTCAACTCACAGAGTTGAGCCATTCTTAGGCAGAGCAGATTTGAAACACTCTTTCTGTGGATTTTACAAGTGGAGATTTCAAGCGATTTGAGGTCATTTGTAGTTAAGGAAATATCTTCGTTTAAAAACTAGACAGAATCATTCTCAGAAACTAGTTTGTGATGTGTGCGTTTAACCCACAGAGTTTAACCTTTCTTTTCATAGAGCAGTTTGGAAACACACTGTTTGTTAATTTTGCAGCAGGATATTTGGACCACTTTGGGGCCTTCGTTGGAAATGGGATTTCTCAGTATACAGCTAGACAGATGAATTCCCAGTAACGTCTTTGTGTTGAGTTTATACAACTCACTGAATTGAACATTCCTTTAGACAGAGCAGTTTGGAACCACTCTTTTTGTGGAATTTGCAAGTGGAGATTTCAAGCGATTTGAGGCCAATTTTAGAAATCGAAATATCTTTGTATAAAAACGAGAGAGAATCATTCTCAGAAACTACTTTGTGATGTGTGCGTTCAACTCACAGAGTTTAACCTCTCTTTTCATAGAAGAGTTTGGAAACACTCTGTTTCTTAAGTCTACAAAGGGATATTTAGACCTCCTTGAGGCCTTCGTTGGAAACGGAATTTCTTCATATAAAGCTAGACAGATGAATTCTCAGTAACTACTTTGTGTTGTGGGTATTCAACTCACAGAGGTGAATCTTTCTTTAGACACCGCAGATTTGAAACACTCTTTTTGTGGATTTCACAAGTGGAGATTTCAAGCGATTTGAGGCCAATTGTATTAAAGGAAATATCTTCGTTTAAAAACTAGACAGAATCATTCTCAGAAACTAATTTGTGATGTGTGCGTTCAACTCACAGAGTTTAACCCTTTTTTTCATAGAGCATTTTGGAAATACTCTGTTTCTGAAGTCTGCAAGGAGATATTTAGACCTCTTTGAGGCCATCGTTGGAAACGGGATTTCTTCATATAAAGCTAGACAGATGAACTCTCAGTAACTTCTTTGTGTTGTGTATATTCAACTCACAGAGTTGAACCTTTCTTCGGACAGTGCAGATTTGAAACACTCTTTTTGTGGATTTTACAAGTGGAGATTTCCAGCGATTTGAGGCCAATTGTAGTAAAGGAAATATCTTCGTTTAAAAACTAGACAGAATCATTCCCAGAAACTACTTTGTGATGTGTGTGTTCAACTCACAGTTTCACCTTTCTTTTCATAGAGCAGTTTGGAAACACTCTGTTTGTTAAGTTTGCAGCAGGATATTAGGACCACTTTGAGGCCTTCGGTGGAAACGGGATTTTTCAGTATACGGCTAGACAGATGAATTCCCAGTAACTTCTTTGTGTTGAATTTATTCAAATCACTGAATTGAACCTTACTTTAGAGAGAGCAGTTTGGAAACACTCTTTTTGTGGAATTTGCAACGGGACATTTCAAGCGATTTCAGGAAAATTGTAGTCAAGGAAATATCTTCGTTTAAAAACTACACAGAATCATTCTCAGAAACTGCTTTGTGATGTGTGCATTCAACTCACAGAGTTTAACCTTTCTTTTCATAGAGCAGTTTGTAAACACTCTGTTAATACTGCAAGGGGATATTTAGACCTCTTTGAGGCCTTCGTTGGAAACGGAATTTCTTCTTATAAAGCTAGACAGATGAATTCTCAGTAACTTCTTTGTGTTGTGTGTATTCAGCTCACAGAATTGAAACGTTCTTTAGACGGAGCAAATTTGAAACACTCTTTTTCTGGATTTCACAAGTGGAGATTTCAAGCGATTTGAGTCCAATTGTAGTAAAGGAAATATCTTCGTTTAAAAACTAGACAGAATCATGCTCAGAAACTACTTTGTGATGTGTTCGTTCAACTCACAGAGTTTAAGCTTTCTTTTCATAGAGCAGTTTGGAAACACTCCGTTTGTTAAGTCTGCAAGGGGATATTTAGAACTCTTTGAGGCCTTCGTTGGAAAAGGGATTTCTTCATATAAAGCTAGACAGATGAATTCTCAGCAACGTCTTTGTGTTGTGTGTATTCAACTCACAGATTTGAACCATTTTTAGACAGAGCAGATTTGAAACACTCTTTTCTTGGATTTTACAAGTGTAGATTTTAAGCGATTAGAGGCCATTTGTAGTAAAGGAAATATCTTCGTTTAAAATTAGAAAGAATCATTCTCAGAAATTGCTTTGTGATGTGTGTCTTTAACTCACAGAGTTTAACCTTTCTTTTCATAGAGCAGTTTGGAAACACTCTGTTTGTTAAGTTTGCAGCAGGATATTTGGACCACTTTGAGGCCTTCGTTGGAAACGGGATTTCTCAGTATACAGCTAGACAGATGAATTCCCAGTAGCTTCTTTGTGTTGAGTTTATTCAACTCACTGAATTGAACCTTCCTTTAGAAAGAGCAGTTTGGAAACACTCTTTTTGTGGAATTTGCAAGTGGAAATTTCAAGCGATTTGAGGCCAATTTTAGAAATCGAAATATCTTTGTATAAAAACTATACAGAATCATTCTCAGAAACTCCTTTGTGATGTGTGCGTTCAACTCACAGAGTTTAACATTTCTTTTCATAGAACAGTTTGAAAACACTCTGTTTCTTAAGTCTGCAAGGGGATATTTAGACCTCTTTGAGGCCTTCGTTGGAAACGGGATTTCTTCATATAAAGCTAGACAGAAGAATTCTCAATAATTTCTTTGTGTTGTGTGTATTCAACTAACAGAATTGAACCTTTCTTTAGAGAGAGCAGATATGAAACACTCTTTTTGTAGATTTTGTAAGTGGAGATTTCAAGCGATTTGAGGCCAATTGTAGTAAAGGATATATCCTCGTTTAAAAACTAGACAGAATCATTCTCAGAAACTGCTTTGGGATGTGTGTTTTCAACTCACCGAGTTTAAAATTTCTTTTCATAGAACAGTTTGGAAACACTCTGTTTGTTAAGTCTGCCACGGGTTATTTAGACCTCTTTGAGGCCTTCGTTGGAAACGGGTTTTCTTCATATAAAGCTAGACAGATGAATTCTCAGTAACTTCTCTCTGTTGTGTGTATTCAACTAACAGAGTTGAACCATTCTTTAGACAGAGCAGATTTGAAACACTTTTTGTGGATTTTACAAGTGGAGATTTCAAGCGATTTGAGGCGATTTGTAGTAAAGGAAATATCTTCGTTTAAAAACTAGACAGAATCATTCTCAGAAACTACTTTGTGATGTGTGCGTTTAACTCACAGAGTTTAACCTTTCTTTTCATAGAGCAGTTTGGAAACACTCTGTTTGTGAAGTTTGCAGCAAGATATTTGGACCAAATTGAGGCCTTCGTTGGAAACGGGATTTCTCAGTGTACAGCTAAACAGATGAATTCCCTGTAACTTCTTTGTGTTGAGTTTATTCAACTCACTGAATTGAACCTTCCTTTAGACAGAGCAGTTTGGAAACACTCTTTTTGTGGAATTTGCAACGGGACACTTCAAGCGATTGAGGAAAATTGTAGTCAAAGAAATATCTTCGTTTAAAAACTACACAGAATCATTCTCAGAAACTACTTTGTGATGTGTGCATTCAACTCACAGAGTTTAACCTTTCTTTTCATAGAGCAGTTTGTAAACACTCTGTTTGTTAAGGCTGCAAGGGGATATGTAGACCTCTTTGAGGCCTTCGTTGGAAACGGAATTTCCTCATATAAAGCTAGACAGATGAATTCTCAGCAACTTCTTTGTGTTGTGTGTATTCAGCTCACAGAATTCAAACGTTCTTAAACAGAGCAGATTTGAAACACTCTTTTTTTGGATTTTACAAGAGGAGATTTCAAGCGATTTGAGGCCATTTGTAGAAAGGGAATATCTTCGTTTAAAATTAGAAAGAATCATTCTCAGAAATTGCTTTGTGATGTGTGCGTTTAACCCACAGAGTTTAACCTTTCTTTTCATAGAGCAGTTTGGAAACACTCTGTTTGTTAAGTTTGCAGCAGGATATTTGGACCACTTTGAGGCATTCGTTGGAAACGGCATTTCTCAATATACTGCTAGACGGATGAATTCCCAGTAATTTCTTTGTGTTGTGTGTATTCACCTCACAGAGTTAAACCTTCCTTCAGACAGAGCAGTTTGGAAACACTCTTTTTGTGGAATTTGGAACTGGACATTTCAAGCGATTTGTGGAAATTTGTAGTCAAGGAAATATCTTCGTTTAAAAACAACACAGAATCATTCTCAGAAACTACTTTGTGATGAGTGCGTTCAACTCACAGAGTTTAACCTTTCTTTTCATAGAGCAGTTTGGAAACACTCTGTTTGTTAAGTCTGCCAGGGGATATTTAGACCTCTTTGAGGACTTCGTTGGAAACGGGTTTTCTTCATATAAAGCTAGACAGATGAATTCTCAGTAACTTCTTTGTGTTGTGTGTATTCAACTCACAGAGTTGAACCATTCTTTAGACAGAGCAGATTTGAAACACTCTTTTTGTGGATTTTACAAGTGGACATTTCAAGCGATTTGAGGCCATTTGTAGTAAAGGAAATATCTTCCTTTAAAAACTAGACAGAATGATTCTCAGAAACTACTTTGTGATGTGTGCGTTCAACTCACAGAGTTTAACCTTTCTTTTCATAGAGCAGTTTGGAAATACTCTGTTTGTTACGTTTGCAGCAGGATATTTGGACCACTTTGAGGCCTTCGTTGGAAACGGGATTTCTCAGTATACTGCTAGACAGATGAATTCCCAGTAACTTCTTTGTGTTGTGTGTATTCACCTCACACAGTTAAACCTTCCTTTAGACAGAGCAGTTTGGAAACACTCTTTTTGTGGTATTTGCAACTGGACATTTCAAGCGATTTGAGGAAAATTGTAGTCAAGGAAATATCTTCGTTTAAAAACTACACAGAATCATTCTCAGAAACTGCTTTGTGATGTGTGCATTCAACACACAGAGTTTAACCTTTCTTTTCATAGAACAGTTTGGAAACACTCTGTTTGTTAAGCCTGCAAGGGGATATTTAGACCTCTTAGAGGCCTTCGTTGGAAACGGGATTTCATCATATAAAGCTAGACAGATGAATTCTCAGTAACTTTTTTGTGTTGTGTGTATTCAACTCACAGAGTTGAAGCATACTTTAGACAGAGCAGATTTGAAACACTCTTTTTTTGGATTTTACAAGTGGAGATTTCAAGCGATTTGAGGCCATTTGTAGCAAAGGAATTATCTTCGTTTAAAATTACTCAAAATCATTCCCAGAAATTGCTTTGTGATGTGTGCGTTTAAATCACAGAGTTTCACCTTTCTTTTCATAGAGCAGTTTGGAAACACTCTGTTTGTTAAGTTTGCAAGAGGATATTTGGACCAATTTGAGGCCTTCGTTGGAAACGGGTTTTCTCAGTATAATGCTAGACAGATGAATTCCCAGTAACTACTTTGTTTTGTGTCTATTCAACTCACGGAGTTGAACCTTCCTTTAGACAGAGCAGTTTGCAAACACTCTTTTTGTGGAATTTGCAAGTGGGGAATTCAAGCGATTTCAGGCCAATCTTAGAAAGGGAAATATCTTTGTATAAAAACTAGACAGAATCATTCTCAGAAACTACTTTGTGTTGAGTGAGTTCCACTCACAGAGTTTAACCTTTCTTTTCATAGAGCAGTTTGGAAACACTCTGTTTGTTATGTCTGCATGGGGATATTTAGACCTCTTTGACGCCTTCGTTAGAAACGGGATTTTTTCATATACAGCTAGACACATGAATTCTCAGTATCTTCTTTGTGTTGTGTGTATTCAACTCACAGAGTTGAACCTTTCTTTAGACAGAGCAGATTTGAAACACTCTTTTTGTGGATTTTACAAGTGGAGATTTCAAGCGATTTGAGGCCAATTGTAGTAAAGGAAATATCCTCGTTTAAAAACTAGACAGAATCATTCTCAGACACTACTTTGTGATGTGTGCGTTCAACTCACCGAGTTTAACCTTTCTTTTCACAGAGCAGTTTGGAAACACTCTGTTTGTTAAGTTTGCAAGAGGATATTTGGACCACTTTGAGGACTTCGTTGGAAACGGGATTTTTCAGTATAATGCTAGACAGACGAATTCCCTGTAACTTCTTTGTGTTGTGTCTATTCAACTCACAGAGTTGAACCTTCCTTTAGACAGAGCTGTTTGCAAATACTCTTTTTGTGGAATTTGCAAGTGGAGATTTCAAGCGATTTAAGGCCAATCTTAGAAAGGGAAATATCTTTGTATAAAAACTAGACAGAATCTTTCTCAGAACCTACATTGTGTTGTGTGCGTTCCACTCACAGAGTTTAACCTTTGTTTTCATAGAGCAGTTTGGAAACACTCTGTTTGTTAAGTCTGCAAGGGGATATTTAGACCTCTTTGACGCCTTCGTTGGAAACGGGATTTCTTCATATACAGCTAGATACATGAATTCTCAGTAACTTCTTTGTGTTGTGTGTATTCAACTCACAGAGTTGGACCTTTCTTTAGACAGAGCAGATTTGAGACACTCCTTTTGTGTATTTTACAAGTGGAGATTTCAAGCGATTTGAGGCCAATTGTAGTAAAGGAAATTTCCTCGTTTAAAAACTAGACAGAATCATTCTCAGAAACTACTTTGTGATGTGTGCGTTCAACTCACAGAGTTTCACCTTTCTTTTCATAGAGCAGTTTGGAAACACTCTGTTTGTTAAGTTTGCAAGAGGATATTTGGACCACTTTGAGGACTTCGTTGGAAACGGGATTTTTCAGTATAATGCTAGACAGACGAATTCCCTGTAACTTCTTTGTGTTGTGTCTATTCAACTCACAGAGTGGAACCTTCCTTTAGACAGAGCTGTTTGCAAATACTCTTTTTGTGGAATTTGCAAGTGGAGATTTCAAGCGATTTCAGGCCAATCTTAGAAAGGGAAATATCTTTGTATAAAAACTAGACAGAATCTTTCTCACAACCTACTTTGTGTTGTGTGCGTTCCACTCACAGAGTTTAACCTTTCTTTTCATAGAGCAGTTTGGAAACACTCTGTTTGTTAAGTCTGCAAGGGGATATTTAGACCTATTTGACGCCTTCGTTGGAAACGGGATTTCTTCATATACAGCTAGACACATGAATTCTCAGTATCTTCTTTGTGTTGTGTGTATTCAACTCACAGAGTTGGACCTTTCTTTAGACAGAGCAGATTTGAGACACTCCTTTTGTGTATTTTACAAGTGGAGATTTCAAGCGATTTGAGGCCAATTGTAGTAAAGGAAATATCCTCGTTTAAAAACTAGACAGAATCATTCTCAGAAACTACTTTGTGATGTGTGCGTTCAACTCACAGAGTTTCACTTTTCTTTTCATAGAGCAGTTTGGAAACACTCTGTTTGTTAAGTTTGCAAGAGGATATTTGGACCACTTTGAGGCCTTCTTTGGAAATGGTATTTCTCAGTATAATGCTAGACAGATGATTACCCAGTAACTTCTTTGTGTTGTGTCTATTCAACTCACAGAGTTGAACCTTCCTTTAGACAGAGAAGTTTGCAAACACTCTTTTTGTGGAATTTGCAAGTGGAGATTACAAGCGATTTCAGGCCAATCTTAGAAAGGGAAATATCTTTGTATAAAAACTAGACAGAATCATTCTCAGAAACTACTTTGTGTTGTGTGCCTTCCACTCACAGAGTTTAACCTTTCTTTTCATAGAGCAGTTTGGAAACACTCTGTTTGTTAAGTCTGCAAGGGGATATTTAGACCTCTTTGACGCCTTCGTTGGAAACGGCTTTTCTTCATATACAGCTAGGCACATGAATTCTCAGTAACTTCTTTGTGTTGTGTGTATCCAACTCACAGAGTTGAACCTTTCTTTAGAAAGAGCAGATTTGAAACTCTCTTTTTGTGGATTTTACAAGTGGAGATTTCAAGCGATTTGAGGTCAATTGTAGTAAAGGAAATATCCTCGTTTAAAAACTAGACAGAATCACTCTCAGAAACTACTTTGTGATGTGTGCGTTCAACTCACAGAGTTTCACCTTTCTTTTCATAGAGCAGTTTGGAAACACTCTGTTTGTTAAGTTTGCTAGAGGATATTTGGACCACTTTGAGGCCTTCGTTGGAAACGGGATTTCTCAGTATAATGCTAGACAGATGAATTCCCAGTAACTTCTTTGTGTTGTGTCTATTCAACTCACAGAGTTGAACCTTCCTTTAGACAGAGCAGTTTGCAAACACCACTCTTTTTGTGGAATTTGCAAGTGGAGATTACAAGCGATTTCAGGCCAATCTTAGAAAGGGAAATATCTTTGTATAAAAACTAGACAGAATCATTCTCAGAAACTACTTTGTGTTGTGTGAGTTCCACTCACTGAGTTTAACCTTTCTTTTCATAGAGCCGTTTGGAAACACTCTGTTTGTTAAGTCTGCAAGGGGATATTTAGACCTCTTTGACGCGTTCGTTGGAAACGGGATTTTTTCATATACAGCTAGACACATGAATTCTCAGTAACTTCTTTGTGTTGTGTGTATTCAACTCACAGAGTTGGACCTTTCTTTAGACAGAGCAGATTTGAGACACTCCTTTTGTGTATTTTACAAGTGGAGATTTCAAGCGATTTGAGGCCAATTGTAGTAAAGGAAATTTCCTCGTTTAAAAACTAGACAGAATCATTCTCAGAAACTACTTTGTGATGTGTGCGTTCAACTCACAGAGTTTCACCTTTCTTTTCATAGAGCAGTTTGGAAACACTCTGTTAAGTTTGCAAGAGGATATTTGGACCACTTTGAGGCCTTCGTTGGAAACGGGATTTTTCAGTATAATGCTAGACCGACGAATTCCCTGTAACTTCTTTGTGTTGTGTCTATTCAACTCACAGAGTGGAACCTTCCTTTAGACAGAGCTGTTTGCAAATACTCTTTTTGTGGAATTTGCAAGTGGAGATTTCAAGCGATTTCAGGCCAATCCTAGAAAGGGAAATATCTTTGTATAAAAACTAGACAGAATCATTCTCAGAAACTACTTTGTGTTGTGTGCCTTCCACTCACAGAGTTTAACCTTTCTTTTCATAGAGCAGTTTGGAAAAACTCTGTTTGTTAAGTCTGCAAGGGGATATTTAGACCTCTTTGACGCATTCGTTGGAAACGGGATTTCTTCATATACAGCTAGACACATGAATTCTCAGTAACTTCTTTGTGTTGTGTGTATTCAACTCACAGAGTTGAACGTTTCTTTAGACACAGCAGATTTGAAACACTCTTTTTGTGGATTTTACAAGTGAAGATTTCAAGTGATTTGAGGCCAATTGTAGTAAAGGAAATATCGTCGTTTAAAAAGTAGACAGAATCATTCTCAGAAACTACTTTGTGATGTGTGCATGCAACTCACAGAGCTTCACCTTTCTTTTCATAGAGCAGTTTGGAAACACTCTGTTTCTTAAGTTTGCAAGAAGATATTTGGACCACTTTGAGGCTTTCGTTGGAAACGGGATTTCTCAGTATAATGCTAGACACATGAATTCCCAGTAACTTCTTTGTGTTGTGTCTATTCAACTCACAGAGTTGAACCTTCCTTTAGACAGAGCAGTTTGCAAACACTCTTTTTGTGGAATTTGCAAGTGGGGATTTCAAGCGATTTCAGGCCAATCTTAGAAAGGGAAATATCTTTTTATAAAAACTAGACAGAATCATTCTCAGAAACTACTTTGTGTTGTATGCGTTCCACTCACAGAGTTTAACCTTTCTTTTCATAGAGCAGTTTGGAAACACTCTGTTTGTTAAGCATGCAAGGGGATATTTAGACCTCTTTGACGCCTTCGTTGGAAACGGGTTTTCTTCATATACAGCTAGATACATGAATTCACAGTAACTTCTTTGTGTTGTGTGCATTCAACTCACAGAATTGAACCTTTCTTTAGAGAGAGCAGATTTGAAAAACTCTTTTTATGGATTTTACAAGTGGTGATTTCAAGCGATTTGAGGCCAATTGTAGTAAAGGAAATATCCTCGTTTAAAAAGTATACAGAATCATTCTCAGAAACTACTTTGTGATGTGTGGGTTCAACTCATAGAGTTTCACCTTCTTTTTCATAGAGCAGTTTGGAAACACTCTGTTTGTTAAGTTTGCAAGAGGATATTTGGATCACTTTGAGGCCTTCGTTGGAAACGGGATTTCTCAGTATAATGCTAGACAGGTGAATTCCCAGTAACTTCTTTGTGTTGTGTCTATTCAACTCACAGAGTTGAACCTTCCTTTAGACAGAGCAGTTTGCAAACACTCTTTTTGTGGAATTTGCAAGTGGAGATTTCAAGCGATTTCAGGCCAATCTTAGAAAGGGAAATATCTTTGTATAAAAACTAGACAGAATCATTTTCAGAAACTACTTTGTGTTGTGTGCCTTCCACTCACAGAGTTTAACCTTTCTTTTCATAGAGCAGTTTGGAAAAACTCTGTTTGTTAAGTCTCCAAGGGGATATTTAGACCTCTTTGACGCATTCGTTGGAATCGGGATTTCTTCATATACAGCTAGACACATGAATTCTCAGTAACTTCTTTGTGTTGCGTGTATTCAACTCACAGAGTTGGACCTTTCTTTAGACAGAGCAGATTTGAAACACTCTTTTTGTGGATTTTACAAGTGGAGATTTCAAGCGATTTGAGGCCAATTGTAGTAAAGGAAATATCCTCGTTTAAAAAGTAGACAGAATGATTCTCAGAAACTACTTTGTGATGTGTGCGTTCAACTCACAGAGTTTCAACTTTCTTTTCATAGAGCAGTTTGGAAACACTCTGTTTGTTAAATTTGCAAGAGGATATTTGGACCACTTTGAGGCCTTCGTTGGAAACGGGATTTCTCAGTATAATGCTAGACAGACGAATTCCCGGTAACTTCTTTGTGTTATGTCTATTCAACTCACAGAGTTGAACCTTTCTTTAGACATAGCAGTTTGCAAACACTCTTTTTGTGGAATTTGCAAGTGGAGATTTCAAGCGATTTCAGGCCAATCTTAGAAAGGGAAATATCTTTGTATAAAAACTAGACAGAATCATTCTCAGAAACTACTTTGTGTTGTGTGCATTCCACTCACAGAGTTTAACCTTTCTTTTCATAGAGCAGTTTGGAAACACTCTGTTTGTTAAGTCTGCAAGGGGATATTTAGACCTCATTGACGCCTTCGTTGGAAACGGGATTTCTTCATATACAGCTAGACACATGAATTCTCAGTAACTTCTTTGTGTTGTGTGTATTCAACTCAAAGAGTTCAAACTTTCTTTAGACAGAGCAGATTTGAAACAATCTTTTTGTGGATTTTACAAGTGCAGATTTCAAGCGATTTGAGGCCAATTGTAGTAAAGAAAATATCCTGGTTCAAAAACTAGACAGAATCATTCTCAGAAACTACTTTGTGATGTGTGCGTTCAACTCACAGAGTTTCAACTTTCTTTTCATAGAGCAGTTTGGAAACACTCTGTTAAGTTAGCAAGAGGATATATGGACCACTTTGAGGCCTTCGTTGGAAACGGGATTTCTCAGTGTACAGCTAGACAGATGAATTCCCAGTAACTTCTTTGTGTTGTGTCTATTCAACTCACAGAGTTGAACCTTCCTTTAGACAGAGCAGTTTGCAAACACTCTTTTTGTGGAATTTGCAAGTGGAGATTTCAAGCGATTTCAGGCCAATCTTAGAAAGGGAAATATCTTTGTATAAAAACTAGACAGAATCATTCTCAGAAACTACTTTGTGTTGTGTGCCTTCCACTCACAGAGTTTAACCTTTCTTTTCATAGAGCAGTTTGGAAAAACTCTGTTTGTTAAGTCTGCAAGGGGATATTTAGACCTCTTTGACGCATTCGTTGGAAACGGGATTTCTTCATATACAGCTAGACACATGAATTCTCAGTAACTTCTTTGGGTTGTGTGTATTCAACTCACAGAGTTGAACGTTTCTTTAGACACAACAGATTTGAAACACTCTTTTTGTGGATTTTACAAGTGAAGATTTCAAGTGATTTGAGGCCAATTGTAGTAAAGGAAATATCCTCGTTTAAAAAGTAGACAGAATCATTCTCAGAAACTACTTTGTGATGTGTGCATGCAACTCACAGAGCTTCACCTTTCTTTTCATAGAGCAGTTTGGAAACACTCTGTTTCTTAAGTTTGCAAGAAGATATTTGGACCACTTTGAGGCTTTCGTTGGAAACGGGTTTTCTCAGTATAATGCTAGACACATGAATTCCCAGTAACTTCTTTGTGTTGTGTCTATTCAACTCACAGAGTTGAACCTTCCTTTAGACAGAGCAGTTTGCAAACACTCTTTTTGTGGAATTTGCAAGTGGGGATTTCAAGCGATTTCAGGCCAATCTTAGAAAGGGAAATATCTTTTTATAAAAACTAGACAGAATCATTCTCAGAAACTACTTTGTGTTGTATGCGTTCCACTCACAGAGTTTAACCTTTCTTTTCATAGAGCAGTTTGGAAACCCTCTGTTTGTTAAGTCTGCAAGGGGATATTTAGACCTCTTTGACGCCTTCGTTGGAAACGGGTTTTCTTCATATACAGCTAGATACATGAATTCTCAGTAACTTCTTTCTGTTGTGTGCATTCAACTCACAGAATTGAACCTTTCTTTAGAGAGAGCAGATTTGAAAAACTCTTTTTGTGGATTTTACAAGTGGTGATTTCAAGCGATTTGAGGCCAATTGTAGTAAAGGAAATATCCTCGTTTAAAAAGTAGACAGAATCATTCTCAGAAACTACTTTGTGATGTGTGGGTTCAACTCATAGAGTTTCACCTTCTTTTTCATAGAGCAGTTTGGAAACACTCTGTTTGTTAAGTTTGCAAGAGGATATTTGGATCACTTTGAGGCCTTCGTTGGAAACGGGATTTCTCAGTATAATGCTAGACAGGTGAATTCCCAGTAACTTCTTTGTGTTGTGTCTATTCAACTCACAGAGTTGAACCTTCCTTTAGACAGAGCAGTTTGCAAACACTCTTTTTGTGGAATTTGCAAGTGGAGATTTCAAGCGATTTCAGGCCAATCTTAGAAAGGGAAATATCTTTGTATAAAAACTAGACAGAATCTTTCTCAGAACCTACTTTGTGTTGTGTGCATTCCACTCACAGAGTTTAACCTTTCTTTTCATAGAGCAGCTTGGAAACACTCTGTTTGTTATGTCTGCAAGGGGATATTTAGACCTCTTTGACGCCTTCGTTGGAATCGGGATTTCTTCATATACAGCTAGACACATGAATTCTCAGTAACTTCTTTGTGTTGTGTGTATTCAACTCACAGAGTTGGACCTTTCTTTAGACAGAGGAGATTTGAAACACTCCTTTTGTGGATTTTACAAGTGGAGATTTCAAGCGATTTGAGGCCAATTGTAGTAAAGGAAATATCCTCGTTTAAAAAGTAGACAGAATCATTCTCAGAAAGTACTTTGTGATGTGTGCGTTCAACTCACAGAGTTTCACCTTTCTTTTCATAGAGCAGTTTGGAAACACTCTGTTTCTTAAGTTTGCAAGAGGATATTTGGACCAATTTGAGGCCTTCGTTGGAAAAGGTATTTCTCAGTATAATGCTAGACAGATGAATTCCCAGTAACTTCTTTGTGTTGTGTCTATTCAACTCACAGAGTTGAACCTTCCTTTAGACAGAGCAGTTTGCAAACACTCTTTTTGTGGAATTTGCAAGTGGAGATTTCAAGCGATTTCAGGCCAATCTTAGAAAGGGAAATATCTTTGTATAAAAACTAGACAGAATCTTTCTCAGAACCTACTTTGTGTTGTCTGCGTTCCACTCACAGAGTTTAACCTTTCTTTTCATAGAGCAGTTTGGAAACACTCTGTTTGTTAAGTCTGCAAGGGGATATTTAGACCTCTTTGACGCCTTCGTTGGAATCGGGATTTCTTCATATACAGCTAGACACATGAATTCTCAGTAACTTCTCTGTGTTGTGTGTATTCAACTCACAGAGTTGGACCTTTCTTTAGACAGAGCAGATTTGAAACACTCTTTTTGTGGATTTTACAAGTGGAGATTTCAAGCGATTTGAGGCCAATTGTAGTAAAGGATATATCCTCGTTTAAAAACTAGACAGAATCATTCTCAGAAACTACTTTGTGATGTGTGCGTTCAACTCACAGAGTTTCACCTTTCTTTTCATAGAGCAGTTTGGAAACACTCTGTTTGTTAAGTTTGCAAGAGGATATTTGGACCACTTTGAGGCCTTCGTTGGAAACGGGATTTCTCAGTATAATGCTAGACAGACGAATTCCCGGTAACTTCTTTGTGTTGTGTCTATTCAACTCACAGAGTTGAACCTTTCTTCAGACAGAGCAGTTTGCAAACACTCTTTTTGTGGAATTTGCAACTGGAGATTTCAAGCGATTTAAGGCCAATCTTAGAAAGGGAAATATCTTTGTATAAAAACTAGACAGAATCATTCTCAGAAACTACATTGTGTTGTGTGCGTTCCACTCACTGAGTTTAACCTTTCTTTTCATAGAGCAGTTTGGAAACACTCTGTTTGTTAAGTCTGCAAGGGGATATTTGGACCACTTTGAGGCCTTCGTTGGAAACGGGATTTCTCAGTATAATGCTAGACAGATGAATTCCCAGTAACATCTGTGTGTTGTGTCTATTCAACTCACAGATTTGAACCTTCCTTTAGACAGAGCAGTTTGCAAACACTCTTTTTGTGGAATTTGCAAGTGGGGATTTCAAGGGATTTCAGGCCAATCTTAGAAAGGGAAATATCTTTGTATAAAAACTAGACAGAATCATTCTCAGAAACTACTTTGTGTTGCGTGCGTTCCACTCACAGAGTTTAACCTTTCTTTTCATAGTGCAGTTTGGAAACACTCTGTTTGTTAAGTCTGCAAGGGCATATTTAGACCTCTTTGACGCCTTCGTTGGAAACGGGATTTCTTCATATACAGCTAGACACTTGAATTCTAAGTAACTTCTTTGTGTTGTGTGTATTCAACTCACAGAGTTCAACCTTTCTTTAGACAGAGCAGATTTGAAACACTCTTTTTGTGGATTTTACAAGTGGAGATTTCAAGCGATTTGAGGCCAATTGTAATAAAGGAAATATCCTCGTTTAAAAAGTAGACAGAATCATTCTCAGAAAGTAATTTGTGATGTGTGGGTTCATCTCATAGAGTTTCACCTTTCTTTTCATAGAGCAGTTTGGAAACACTCTGTTTGTTAAGTTTGCAAGAGGATATTTGGACCACTTTCAGGCCTTCGTTGTAAACGGGATTTCTCAGTATAATTCTAGACAGATGAATTCCCAGTAACTTCTTTGTGTTGTGTCTATTCAACACACAGAGTTGAACCTTCCTTTAGACAGAGCAGTTTGCAAACACTGTTTTTGTGGAATTTGCAACTGTAGATTTCAAGCGATTTCAGGCCAATCTTAGAAAGGGAAATATCTTTGTATAAAAACTAGACAGAATCTTTCTCAGAACCTACTTTGTGTTGTGTGCGTTCCACTCACAGAGTTTAACCTTTCTTTTCATAGAGCAGTTTGGAAACACTCTGTTTGTTAAGTCTGCAAGGGGATATTTAGACCTCTTTGACGCCTTCGTTGGAATCGGGATTTCTTCATATACAGCTAGACACATGAATTCTCAGTAACTTCTCTGTGTTGTGTGTATTCAACTCACAGAGTTGGACCTTTCTTTAGACAGAGCAGGTTTGAAACACTCTTTTTGTGGATTTTACAAGTGGAGATTTCATGCGATTTGAGGCCAATTGTAGTAAAGGAAATATCCTAGTTTAAAAAGTAGACAGAATCATTCTCAGAAACTACTTTGTGATGTGTGCGTTCAACTCACAGAGTTTCACCTTTCTTTTCATAGAGCAGTTTGGAAACACTCTGTTTGTTAAGTTTGCAAGAGGATATTTGGACCACTTTGAGGCCTCCGTTGGAAACGGGATTTTTCAGTATAATGCTAGACAGAGGAATTCCCAGTAACTTCTTTGTGTTGTGTCTATTCAACTCACAGAGCTGAACCTTCCTTTAGACAGAGCAGTTTGCAAACACTCTTTTTGTGGAATTTGCAACTGGAGATTTCAAGCGATTTAAGGCCAATCTTAGAACGGGAAATATCTTTGTATAAAAACTAGACAGAATCATTCTCAGAAACTACATTGTGTTGTGTGCGTTCCACTCACTGAGTTTAACCTTTCTTTTCATAGAGCAGTTTGGAAACACTCTGTTTGTTAAGTTTGCAAGAGGATATTTGGAAAACTATGAGGCCTTCGTTGGAAACGGGATTTCTCAGTATAATGCTAGACAGATGAATTCCCAGTAACTTCTTTGTGTTGTGTCTATTCAACTCACAGATTTGAACCTTCCTTTAGACAGAGCAGTTTGCAAACACTCTTTTTGTGGAATTTACAAGTGGGGATTTCAAGCGATTTCAGGCCAATCTTAGAAAGGGAAATATCTTTGTATAAAAACTAGACAGAATCATTCTCAGAAACTACTTGTGTTGCGTGCGTTCCACTCACAGAGTTTAACCTTTCTTTTCATAGTGCAGTTTGGAAACACTCTGTTTGTTAAGTCTGCAAGGGCATATTTAGACCTCTTTGACGCCTTCGTTGGAAACGGGATTTCTTCATATACAGCTAGACACTTGAATTCTAAGTAACTTCTTTGTGTTGTGTGTATTCAACTCACAGAGTTCAACCTTTCTTTAGACAGAGCAGATTTGAAACACTCTTTTTGTGGATTTTACAAGTGGAGATTTCAAGCGATTTGAGGCCAATTGTAATAAAGGAAATATCCTCGTTTAAAAAGTAGACAGAATCATTCTCAGAAAGTAATTTGTGATGTGTGGGTTCATCTCATAGAGTTTCACCTTTCTTTTCATAGAGCAGTTTGGAAACACTCTGTTTGTTAAGTTTGCAAGAGGATATTTGGACCACTTTCAGGTCTTCGTTGTAAACGGGATTTCTCAGTATAATTCTAGACAGATGAATTCCCAGTAACTTCTTTGTGTTGTGTCTATTCAACACACAGAGTTGAACCTTCCTTTAGACAGAGCAGTTTGCAAACACTGTTTTTGTGGAATTTGCAACTGTAGATTTCAAGTGATTTCAGGCCAATCTTAGAAAGGGAAATATCTTTGTATAAAAACTAGACAGAATCTTTCTCAGAACCTACTTTGTGTTGTGTGCGTTCCACTCACAGAGTTTAACCTTTCTTTTCATAGAGCAGTTTGGAAACACTCTGTTTGTTAAGTCTGCAAGGGGATATTTAGACCTCTTTGACGCCTTCGTTGGAATCGGGATTTCTTCATATACAGCTAGACACATGAATTCTCAGTAACTTCTCTGTGTTGTGTGTATTCAACTCACAGAGTTGGACCTTTCTTTAGACAGAGCAGGTTTGAAACACTCTTTTTGTGGATTTTACAAGTGGAGATTTCATGCGATTTGAGGCCAATTGTAGTAAAGGAAATATCCTCGTTTAAAAAGTAGACAGAATCATTCTCAGAAACTACTTTGTGATGTGTGCGTTCAACTCACAGAGGTACACCTTTCTTTTCATAGAGCAGTTTGGAAACACTCTGTTTGTGAAGTTTGCAAGAGGATATTTGGACCACTTTGAGGCCTTCGTTGGAAACGGGATTTTTCAGTATAATGCTAGACAGATGAATTCCCAGTAACTTCTTTGTGTTGTGTCTATTCAACTCACGGAGCTGAACCTTCCTTTAGACAGAGCAGTTTGCAAACACTCTTTTTGTGGAATTTGCAAGTGGGGATTTCAAGCGATTTCAGGCCAATCTTAGAATGGGAAATATCTTTGTATAGAAACTAGACAGAATCATTCTCAGAAACTACTTTGTGTTGTGTCCGTTCCACTCACAGAGTTTCAACTTCCTTTTCATAGAGCCATTTGGAAACACTCTGTTTGTTAAGTCTGCAAGGGGATATTTAGACCTCTTTGACGCCTTCTTTGGAAAAGGGATTTCTTCATATACAGCTAGACACATGAATTCCCAGTAACTTCTTTGTGTTGTGTCTATTCAACTCACAGAGCTGAACCTTCCTTTAGACAGAGCAGTTTGGAAACATTCTTTTTGTGGAATTTGCAACTGGAGATTTCAAGCGATTTAAGGCCAATCTTAGAAAGGGAAATATCTTTGTATAAAAACTAGACAGAATCATTCTCAGAAACTACATTGTGTTGTGTGCGTTCCACTCACTGAGTTTAACCTTTCTTTTCATAGAGCAGTTTGGAAACACTCTGTTTGTTAAGTTTGCAAGAGGATATTTGGAAAACTATGAGGCCTTCGTTGGAAACGGGATTTCTCAGTATAATGCTAGACAGATGAATTCCCAGTAACTACTTTGTGTTATGTCTATTCAACTCACAGATTTGAACCTTCCTTTAGACAGAGCAGTTTGCAAACACTCTTTTTGTGGAATTTGCAAGTGGGGATTTCAAGCGATTTCAGGCCAATCTTAGAAAGGGAAATATCTTTGTATAAAAACTAGACAGAATCTTTCTCAGAAACTACTTGTGTTGCGTGCGTTCCACTCACAGAGTTTAACCTTTCTTTTCATAGTGCAGTTTGGAAACACTCTGTTTGTTAAGTCTGCAAGGGCATATTTAGACCTCTTTGACGCCTTCGTTGGAAACGGTATTTCTTCATATACAGCTAGACACTTGAATTCTAAGTAACTTCTTTGTGTTGTGTGTATTCAACTCACAGAGTTCAACCTTTCTTTAGACAGAGCAGATTTGAAACACTCTTTTTGTGGATTTTACAAGTGGAGATTTCAAGCGATTTGAGGCCAATTGTAGTAAAGGAAATATCCTCGTTTAAAAAGTAGACAGAATCATTCTCAGAAACTACTTTGTGATGTGTGCGTTCAACTCACGGAGCTTCACCTTTCTTTTCAAAGAGCAGTTTGGAAACACTCTGTTTGTTAAGTTTGCAAGAGGATATTTGGACTACTTTGAGGCCTTCGTTGGAAACGGGATTTCTCGGTATAATTCTAGACAGGTGAATTCCCAGTAACTTCTTTGTGTTGTGTCTATTCAACTCACAGAGTTGAACCTTCCTTTTGACAGAGAAGTTTCCAAACACTCTTTTTGTGGAATTTGCAAGTGGAGATTTCAAGCCATTTCTGGCCAATCTTAGAAAGGGAAACATCTTTGTATAAAAACTAGACAGAATCATTCTCAGAAACTACTTTGTGTTGTGTGCGTTCCACTCACAGAGTTTAACCTTTCTTTTCATAGAGCAGTTTGGAAACACTCTGTTTGTTACCTCTGCAAGGGGATATTTAGACCTGTTTGAAGCCTTCGTTAGAAACGGGATTTCTTCATATACAGCTAGACACATGAATTCTCAGTAACTTCTTTGTGTTGTGTGTATTCAACTCACAGAGTTGAAACTTTCTTTAGACAGAGCAGATTTGAAACACTCTTTTTGTGGATTTTACAAGTGGAGATTTCAAGCGATTTGAGGCCAATTGTAGTAAAGAAAATATCCTCGTTAAAAAACTAGACAGAATCATTCTCAGAAACTACTTTGTGATGTGTGCGTTCAACTCACAGAGTTTCACCTTTCTTTTCATAGAGCAGATTGGAAACACTCTGTTAAGTTAGCAAGAGGATATTTGGACCACTTTGAGGCCTTCGTTGGAAACGGGATTTCTCACTATACAGCTAGACAGATGAATTCCCAGTAACTTCTTTGTGTTGTGTGTATTCAAATCACAGAGTTGAACCTTCCTTTAGACAGAGCAGTTTGCAAACACTCTTTTTGTGGAATTTGCAAGTGGAGATTTCAAGCGATTTCAGGCCAATCTTAGAAAGGGAAATATCTTTGTATAAAAATTAGACAGAATCTTTCTCAGAAACTACTTTGTGTTGTGTGCGTTCCACTCACAGAGTTTAACCTTTCTTTTCATAGAGCAGTTTGGAAACACTCTGTTTGTTAAGTCTGCAAGGGGATATTTAGACCTCTTTGACGCCTTCGTTGGAAACGGGATTTCTTCATATAGAGCTAGACACATGAATTCTCAGTAACTTCTTTGTGTTGTGTGTATTCAACTCACAGAGTTGAACGTTTCTTTAGACACAGCAGATTTGAAACACTCTTTTTGTGGATTTTACAAGTGGAGATTTCAAGCGATTTGAGGCCAATTGTAGTAAAGGAAATAACTTCGTTTAAAAAGTAGACAGAATCATTCTCAGAAACTACTTTGTGATGTGTGCGTTCAACTCACAGAGTTTCACCTTTCTTTTCATAGAGCAGTTTGGAAACACTCTGTTTCTTAAGTTTGCAAGAGGATATTTGGACCACTTTGAGGCCTTCGTTGGAAACGGGATTTCTCAGTATAATGCTAGACAGATGAATTCCCAGTAACTTCTTTGTGTTGTGTCTATTCAACTCACAGAGTTGAACCTTCCTTTAGACAGAGCAGTTTGCAAACACTCTTTTTGTGGAATTTGCAAGTGGGGATTTCAAGCGATTTCAGGCCAATCTCAGAAAGGGAAATATCTTTGTATAAAAACTAGACAGAATCATTCTCAGAAACTACTTTGTGTTGTGTGCGTTCCACTCACAGAGTTAAACCTTTCTTTTCATAGAGCAGTTTGGAAACACTCTGTTAGTTAAGTCTGCAAGGGGATATTTAGACCTCTTTGACGCCTTCGTTTGAAACGGGATTTCTTCATATACGGCTAGACATATGAATTCTCAGTAACTTCTTTGTGTTGTGTGTATTCAACTCACAGAGTTGAACCTTTCTTTAGAGAGAGCAGATTTGAAACACGCTTTCTGTGGATTTTACAAATGGAGATTTCAAGCGATTTGAGGCAAATTGTAGTAAAGGATATATCCTCGTTTAAAAAGTAGACAGAATCATTGTCAGAAACTACTTTGTGATGTCTGCGTTCAACTCACAGAGTTTCACCTTTCTTTTCATATAGCAGTTTGGAAACACTCTGTTTCTTAAGTTTGCAAGAGGATATTTGGACCACTTTGAGGCCTTCGTTGGAAACGGGATTTATCAGTATAATGCTAGACAAACGAATTCCCGGTAACTTCTTTGTGTTGTGTCTATTCAACTCACAGAGTTGAACCTTCCTTTAGACAGAGCAGTTTGCAAACACTCTTTTTGTGGAATTTGCAAGTGGAGATTTCAAGCGATTTCAGGCCAATCTTAGAAAGGGAAATATCTTTGTATAAAAACTAGACAGAATCGTTCTCAGAAACTACTTTGTGTTGTGTGCATTCCACTCACAGAGTTTAACCTTTCTTTTCATAGAGCAGTTTGGAAACACTCTGTTTGTTAAGTCTGCATGGGGATATTTAGACCTGTTTGACGCCTTCGTTGGAAACGGGATTTCTTCATATACAGCTAGACACATAAATTCTCAGTAACTTCTTTGTCTTGTGTGTATTCAACTCACAGAGTTGAACCTTTCTTTAGACAGAGCAGATTTGAAACAGTCTTTTTGTGGATTTTACAAGTGGAGATTTCAAGCGATTTGAGGCCAATTGTAGTAAAGGAAATATCCTCGTTTAAAAAGTAGACAGAATCATTCTCAGAAACTACTTTGTGATGTGTGCGTTCAACTCACAGAGCTTCACCTTTCTTTTCAAACAGCAGTTTGGAAACACTCGGTTTGTTAAGTTTGCAAGAGGATATTTGGACTACTTTGAGGCCTTCGTTGGAAACGGGATTTCTCAGTATACAGCTAGACAGATGAATTCCCAGTAACTTCTTTGGATTGTGTCTATTCAACTCACAGAGTTGAACCTTCCTTTAGACAGAGCAGTTTGCAAACACTCTTTTTGTGGAATTTGCAAGTGGGGATTTCAAGCGATTTCAGGCCAATCTTAGAAAGGGAAATATCTTTGTATAAAACTAGACAGAATGATTCTCAGAAACTACTTTGTGTTGTGTGCGTTCCACTCACAGAGTTTAACCTTTCTTTTCATAGAGCAGTTTGGAAACACTCTGTTTGTTAAGTCTGCAAGGGGATATTTAGACCTCTTTGACGCCTTCGTTGGAAACGGGATTTCTTCTTATACAGACAGTTACATGAATTCTCAGTAACTTCTTTGTGTTGTGTGTATTCAACTCACAGAGTTGAACCTTTCTTTAGACAGAGCAGATTTGAAACACTCTTTTTGTGGATTTTACAAGTGGAGATTTCAAGCGATTTGAGGCCAATTGTAGTAAAGGAAATATCCTCGTTTAAAAAGTAGACAGAATCATTCTCAGAAACTACTCTGTGATGTGTGGGTTCAACTCATAGAGTTTCACCTTTCTTTTCATAGAGCAGTTTGGAAACACTCTGTTTGTTAAGTTTGCAAGAGGATATTTGGACCACTTTGAGGCCTTCGTTGGAAACGGGATTTCTCAGTATAATGCTAGACAGGTGAATTCCCAGTAACTTCTTTGTGTTGTGTCTATTCAACTCACAGAGTTGAACCTTCCTTTAGACAGAGAAGTTTGCAAACACTCTTTTTGTGGAATTTGCAAGTGGAGATTTCAAGCGATTTCAGGCCAATCTTAGAAAGGGAAATATCTTTGTATAAAAACTAGACAGAATCATTCTCAGAAACTACTTTGTGTTGTGTGCATTCCACTCACAGAGTTTAACCTTTCTTTTCATAGAGCAGTTTGGAAACACTCTGTTTGTTAAGTCTGCAAGGGGATATTTAGTCCTCTTTGACGCCTTCGTTGTAAACGGGATTTCTTCATATACAGCTAGACACATGAATTCTCAGTAACTTCTTTGTGTTGTGTGTATTCAACTCACAGAGTTGAAACTTTGTTTAGACAGAGCAGATTTGAAACACTCTTTTTGTGGATTTTACAAGTGGAGATTTCAAGCGATTTTAGGCCAATTGTAGTAAAGAAAATATCCCCGTTAAAAAACTAGACAGAATCATTCTCAGAAACTACTTTGTGATGTGTGCGTTCAACTCACAGAGTTTCACCTTTCTTTTCACAGAGCAGTTTGGAAACACTCTGTTAAGTTTGCAAGAGGATATTTGGACCACTTTGAGGCCTTCGTGGGAAACGGGTTTTCTCAGTATACAGCTAGACAGATGAATTCCCAGTAACTTCTTTGTGTTGTGTCTATTCAACTCACAGAGTTGAACCTTCCTTTAGACAGAGCAGTTTGCAAACACTCTTTTTGTGGAATTTGCAAGTGGGGATTTCAAGCGATTTCAGGCCAATCTTAGAAAGGGAAATATCTTTGTATAAAAAGTAGACAGAATCATTCTCAGAAACTACTTTGTGTTGTGTGCGTTCCACTCACGGAGTTTAACCTTTCTTTACATAGAGCAGTTTGGAAACACTCTGTTTGTTAAGTCTGCAAGAGAATATTTAGACCTCTTTGACGCATTCGTTGGAATCGGGATTTCTTCATATACAGCTAGATACATGAATTCTCAGTAACTTCTTTGTGTTGTGTGTATTCAACTCACAGAGTTGAACCTTTCTTTAGACAGAGCAGATTTGAAACACTCTTTTTGTGGATTTTACAAGTGGAGATTTCAAGCGATTTGAGGCCAATTGTAGTAAAGGAAATATCCTCGTTTAAAAAGTAGACAGAATCATTCTCAGAAACTACTCTGTGATGTGTGGGTTCAACTCATAGAGTTTCACCTTTCTTTTCATAGAGCAGTTTGGAAACACTCTGTTTGTTAAGTTTGCAAGAGGATATTTGGACCACTTTGAGGACTTCTTTGGAAACGGGATTTCTCGGTATAATGCTAGACAGGTGAATTCCCAGTAACTTCTTTGTGTTGTGTCTATTCAACTCACAGAGTTGAACCTTCCTTTAGACAGAGCAGTTTGCAAACACTCTTTTTGTGTAATTTGTAAGTGGAGATTTCAAGCGATTTTAGGCCAATCTTAGACAGGGAAATATCTTTGTATAAAAACTAGACAGAATCTTTCTCAGAACCTACTTTGTGTTGTGTTCGTTCCACTCACAGAGTTTAACCTTTCTTTTCATAGAGCAGTTTGGAAACACTCTGTTTGTTAAGTCTGCAAGGGGATATTTAGACCTCTTTGACGCCTTCGTTGGAATCGGGATTTCTTCATATACAGCTAGACACATGAATTCTCAGTAACTTCTTTGTGTTGTGTGTATTCAACACACAGAGTTGGACCTTTCTTTCGACAGAGCAGATTTGAAACACTCTTTTTGTGGATTTTACAAGTGGAGATTTCAAGCGATTTGAGGCCAATTGTAGTAAAGGATATATCCTCGTTTAAAAAGTAGACAGAATCATTCTCAGAAACTACTTTGTGATGTGTGCGTGCAACTCACAGAGTTTCACCTTAGTTTTCATAGAGCAGTTTGGAAACACTCTGTTTCTTAAGTTTGCAAGAGGATATTTTGACCACTTTGAGGCCTTCGTTGGAAACGGGATTTCTCAGTATAATGCTAGACAGATGAATTCCCAGTAACTTCTTTGTGTTGTGTCTATTCCACTCACAGAGTTGAAGCTTCCTTTAGACAGAGCAGTTTGCAAACACTCTTTTTGTGGAATTTGCAAGTGGGGATTTCAAGCGATTTCAGGCCAATCTTAGAAAGGGAAATATCTTTGTATAAAAACTAGACAGAATCATTCTCAGAAACTACTTTGTGTTGTGTGCGTTCCACTCACAGAGTTTAACCTTTCTTTTCATAGAGCAGTTTGGAAACACTCTGTTTGTTAAGTCTGCAAGGGGATATTTAGACCTCTTTGACGCCTTCGTTGGAAACGGGATTTCTTCTTATACAGACAGATACATGAATTCTCAGTAACTTCTTTGTGTTGTGTGTATTCAACTCACAGAGTTGAACCTTTCTTTAGACAGAGCAGATTTGAAACACTCTTTTTGTGGATTTTACAAGTGGAGATTTCAAGCGATTGTGGCCAATTGTAGTAAAGGAAATATCCTCGTTTAAAAAGTAGAGAGAATCATTCTGAGAAACTACTCTGTGATGTGTGGGTTCAACTCATAGAGTTTCACCTTTCTTTTCATAGAGCAGTTTGGAAACACTCTGTTTGTTAAGTTTGCAAGAGGATATTTGGACCACTTTGAGGCCTTCGTTGGAAACGGGATTTCTCAGTATAATGCTAGACAGGTGAATTCCCAGTAACTTCTTTGTGTTGTGTCTATTCAACTCACAGAGTTGAACCTTCCTTTAGACAGAGAAGTTTGCAAACACTCTTTTTGTGGAATTTGCAAGTGGAGATTTCAAGCGATTTCAGGCCAATCTTAGAAAGGGAAATATCTTTGTATAAAAACTAGACAGAATCATTCTCAGAAACTACTTTGTGTTGTGTGCTTTCCACTCACAGAGTTTAACATTTCTTTTCATAGAGCAGTTTGGAAACACTCTGTTTGTTAAGTCTGCAAGGGGATATTTAGTCCTCTTTGATGCCTTCGTTGTAAATGGGATTTCTTCATATACAGCTAGACACATGAATTCTCAGGAACTTCTTTGTGTTGTGTGTATTCAACTCACAGAGTTGAAACGTTCTTTAGACAGAGCAGATTTGAAACACTCTTTTTGTGGATTTTACAAGTGGAGATTTCAAGCGATTTTAGGCCAATTGTAGTAAAGAAAATATCCCCGTTAAAAACTAGACAGAATCATTCTCAGAAACTACTTTCTGATGTGTGCGTTCAACTCACAGAGTTTCACCTTTCTTTTCATAGAGCAGTTTGGAAACACTCTGTTAAGTTTGCAAGAGGATATTTGGACCATTTTGAGGCCTTCGTAGGAAACGGGATTTCTCAGTATACAGCTAGACAGATGAATTCCCAGTAACTTCTTTGTGTTGTGTCTATTCAACTCACAGAGTTGAACCTTCCTTTAGACAGAGCAGTTTGCAAACACTCTTTTTGTGGAATTTCCAAGTGGGGATTTCAAGCGATTTCAGGCCAATCTTAGAAAGGGAAATATCTTTGTATAAAACTAGACAGAATCATTCTCAGAAACTACTTTGTGTTGTGTGCGTTCCACTCACAGAGTTTAACCTTTCTTTTCATAGAGCAGTTTGGAAACACTCTGTTTGTTAAGTCTGCAAGGGGATATTTAGACCTCTTTGACGCCTTCGTTGGATACGGGATTTCTTCTTATACAGCTAGATACATGAATTCTCAGTAACTTCTTTGTGTTGTGTGTATTCAACTCACAGAGTTGAACCTTTCTTTAGACAGAGCAGATTTGAAACACTCTTTTTGTGGATTTTACAAGTTGAGATTTCAAGCGATTTGAGGCCAATTGTAGTAAAGGAAATATTCTCGTTTAAAAAGTAGACAGAATCATTCTCAGAAACTACTTTGTGATGTGTGCGTTCAACTCACAGAGTTTCACCTTTCTATTCATAGAGCAGTTTGGAAACACTCTGTTTGTTAAGTTTGCAAGAGGATATTTGGACCACTTTGAGGCCTTCGTTGGAAACGGGATTTCTCAGTATAGTGCTAGACAGACGAATTCCCGGTAACTGCTTTGTGTTGTGTCTATTCAACTCACAGAGTTGAACCTTGCTTTAGACAGAGCAGTTTGCAAACACTCTTTTTGTGGAATTTGCAAGTGGAGAATTCAAGCGATTTCAGGCCAATCTTAGAAAGGGAAATATCTTTGTATAAAAACTAGACAGAATCATTCTCAGAAACTACTTTGTGTTGTGTGTATCCCACTCACAGAGTTTAACCTTTCTTTTCATAGAGCAGTTTGGAAACACTCTGTTTGTTAAGTCTGCAAGGGGATATTTAGACCACTTTGACGCCTTCGTTGGAATCGGGATTTCTTCATATACAGCTAGACACATGAATTCTCAGTAACTTCTTTGTGTTGTGTGTATTCAACACACAGAGTTGGACCTTTCCTTAGACAGAGCAGATTTGAAAGACTCTTTTTGTGGATTTTACAAGTGGAGATTTCAAGCGATTTGAGGCCAATTGTAGTAAAGGAAATATCCTCGTTTAAAAAGTAGACAGAATCATTTTCAGAATCTACTTTGTGATGTGTGCGTTCAACTCACAGAGTTTCACCTTTCTTTTCATAGAGCAGTTTGGAAACACTCTGTTTGTTAAGTTTGCAAGAGGATATTTGGACCACTTTGAGGCCTTCGTTGGAAACGGGATTTCTCAGTATAGTGCTAGACAGACGAATTCCCGCTAACTTCTTTGTGTTGTGTCTATTCAACTCACAGAGCTGAACCTACCTTTAGACAGAGCAGTTTGCAAACACTCTTTTTGTGGAATTTGCAAGTGGAGATTTCAAGCGATTTCAGGCCAATCTTAGAAAGCGAAATATCTTTGTATAAAAACTAGACAGAATCATTCTCAGAAACTAATTGTGTTGTGTGCATTCCACTCACAGAGTTTAACCTTTCTTTTCATAGAGCAGTTTGGAAACACTCTGTTTGTAAAGTCTGCAAGGGGATATTTAGACCTCTTTGACGCCTTCGTTGTAAACGGGATTTCTTCATATACAGCTAGACACATGAATTCTCAGTAACTTCTTTGTGTTGTGTGTATTCAACTCACAGAGTTGAAACTTTCTTTAGACAGAGCAGATTTGAAACACTCTTTTTGTGGATTTTACAAGTGGAGATTTCAAGCGATTTTAGGCCAATTGTAGTAAAGAAAATATCCCCGTTAAAAAACTAGACAGAATCATTCTCAGAAACTACTTTGTGATGTGTGCGTTCAACTCACAGAGTTTCACCTTTCTTTTCATAGAGCAGTTTGGAAACACTCTGTTAAGTTTGCAAGAGGATATTTGGACCACTTTGAGGCCTTCGTAGGAAAGGGGATTTCTCAGTATACAGCTAGACAGATGAATTCCCAGTAACTTCTTTGTGTTGTGTCTATTCAACTCACAGAGTTGAACCTTCCTTTAGACAGAGCAGTTTGCAAACACTCTTTTTGTGGAATTTGTAAGTGTAGATTTCAAGCGATTTTAGGCCAATCTTAGAAAGGGAAATATCTTTGTATAAAAACTAGACAGAATCTTTCTCAGAACCTACTTTGTGTTGTGTGCGTTCCACTCACAGAGGTTAACCTTTCTTTTCATAGAGCAGTTTGGAAACACTCTGTTTGTTAAGTCTGCAAGGGGATATTTAGACCTCTTTGACGCCTTCGTTGGAATCGGGATTTCTTCATATACAGCTAGACACATGAATTCTCAGTAACTTCTTTGTGTTGTGTGTATTCAATTCACAGAGTTGGACCTTTCTTTAGACAGAGCAGATTTGAAACACTCTTTTGGTGGATTTTACAAGTGGAGATTTCATGCGATTTGAGGCCAATTGTAGTAAAGGAAATATCCTCGTTTAAAAACTAGACAGAATCATTCTCAGAAACTACTTTGTGATGTGTGCGTTCAACTCACAGAGTTTCACCTTTCTTTTCATAGAGCAGTTTGGAAACACTCTGTTTGTTAAGTTTGCAAGAGGATATTTGGACCACTTTGAGGCCTTCGTTGGAAAAGGGATTTCTCAATATAGTGCTAGACAGACGAATTCCCGGTAACTTCTTTGTGTTGTGTCTATTCAACTCACAGAGTTGAACCTTTCTTTAGACAGAGCAGTTTGCAAACACTCTTTTTGTGGAATTTGCAAGTGGAGATTTCAAGCGATTTCAGGCCAATCTTAGAAAGGGAAATATCTTTGTATAAAAAGTAGACAGAATCATTCTCAGAAACTACTTTGTGTTGTGTGCATTCCACTCACAGAGTTTAACCTTTCTTTTCATAGAGCAGTTTGGAAACACTCTGTGTGTTAAGTCTGCAAGGGGATATTTAGCCCTCTTTGACGCCTTGGTTGGAATCGGGATTTCTTCATATACAGCTAGACACATGAATTCTCAGTAACTTCTTTGTGTTGTGTGTATTCAACACACAGAGTTGGACCTTTCTTTAGACAGAGCAGATTTGAAACACTCTTTTTGTGGATTTTACAAGTGGAGATTTCAAGCGATTTGAGGACAATTGTAGTAAAGGAAATATCCTCGTTTAAAAACTAGACAGAATCATTCTCAGAAACTACTTTGTGATGTGTGCGTTCAACTCACAGAGCTTCACCTTTCTTTTCACAGAGCAGTTTGGAAACACTCTGTTTGTTAAGTTTGCAAGAGGATATTTGGACCACTTTGAGGCCTTCGTTGGAAACGGGATTTCTCAGTATAGTGCTAGACAGACGAATTCCCGGTAACTGCTTTGTGTTGTGTCTATTCAACTCACAGAGTTGAACCTTGCTTTAGACAGAGCAGTTTGCAAACACTCTTTTTGTGGAATTTGCAAGTGGAGAATTCAAGCGATTTCAGGCCAATCTTAGAAAGGGAAATATCTTTGTATAAAAACTAGACAGAATCATTCTCAGAAACTACTTTGTGTTGTGTGTATCCCACTCACAGAGTTTAACCTTTCTTTTCATAGAGCAGTTTGGAAACACTCTGTTTGTTAAGTCTGCAAGGGGATATTTAGACCACTTTGACGCCTTCGTTGGAATCGGGATTTCTTCATATACAGCTAGACACATGAATTCTCAGTAACTTCTTTGTGTTGTGTGTATTCAACACACAGAGTTGGACCTTTCCTTAGACAGAGCAGATTTGAAAGTCTCTTTTTGTGGATTTTACAAGTGGAGATTTCAAGCGATTTGAGGCCAATTGTAGTAAAGGAAATATCCTCGTTTAAAAAGTAGACAGAATCATTCTCAGAATCTACTTTGTGATGTGTGCGTTCAACTCACAGAGTTTCACCTTTCTTTTCATAGAGCAGTTTGGAAACACTCTGTTTGTTAAGTTTGCAAGAGGATATTTGGACCACTTTGAAGCCTTCGTTGGAAACGGGATTTCTCAGTATAGTGCTAGACAGACGAATTCCCGCTAACTTCTTTGTGTTGTGTCTATTCAACTCACAGAGCTGAACCTACCTTTAGACAGAGCAGTTTGCAAACACTCTTTTTGTGGAATTTGCAAGTGGAGATTTCAAGCGATTTCAGGCCAATCTTAGAAAGCGAAATATCTTTGTATAAAAACTAGACAGAATCATTCTCACAAACTAATTGTGTTGTGTGCATTCCACTCACAGAGTTTAACCTTTCTTTTCATAGAGCAGTTTGGAAACACTCTGTTTGTAAAGTCTGCAAGGGGATATTTAGACCTCTTTGACGCCTTCGTTGTAAACGGGATTTCTTCATATACAGCTAGACACATGAATTCTCAGTAACTTCTTTGTGTTGTGTGTATTCAACTCACAGAGTTGAAACTTTCTTTAGACAGAGCAGATTTGAAACACTCTTTTTGTGGATTTTACAAGTGGAGATTTCAAGCGATTTTAGGCCAATTGTAGTAAAGAAAATATCCCCGTTAAAAAACTAGACAGAATCATTCTCAGAAACTACTTTGTGATGTGTGCGTTCAACTCACAGAGTTTCACCTTTCTTTTCATAGAGCAGTTTGGAAACACTCTGTTAAGTTTGCAAGAGGATATTTGGACCACTTTGAGGCCTTCGTAGGAAAGGGGATTTCTCAGTATACAGCTAGACAGATGAATTCCCAGTAACTTCTTTGTGTTGTGTCTATTCAACTCACAGAGTTGAACCTTCCTTTAGACAGAGCAGTTTGCAAACACTCTTTTTGTGGAATTTGTAAGTGTAGATTTCAAGCGATTTTAGGCCAATCTTAGAAAGGGAAATATCTTTGTATAAAAACTAGACAGAATCTTTCTCAGAACCTACTTTGTGTTGTGTGCGTTCCACTCACAGAGGTTAACCTTTCTTTTCATAGAGCAGTTTGGAAACACTCTGTTTGTTAAGTCTGCAAGGGGATATTTAGACCTCTTTGACGCCTTCGTTGGAATCGGGATTTCTTCATATACAGCTAGACACATGAATTCTCAGTAACTTCTTTGTGTTGTGTGTATTCAATTCACAGAGTTGGACCTTTCTTTAGACAGAGCAGATTTGAAACACTCTTTTGGTGGATTTTACAAGTGGAGATTTCATGCGATTTGAGGCCAATTGTAGTAAAGGAAATATCCTCGTTTAAAAACTAGACAGAATCATTCTCAGAAACTACTTTGTGATGTGTGCGTTCAACTCACAGAGTTTCACCTTTCTTTTCATAGAGCAGTTTGGAAACACTCTGTTTGTTAAGTTTGCAAGAGGATATTTGGACCACTTTGAGGCCTTCGTTGGAAAAGGGATTTCTCAATATAGTGCTAGACAGACGAATTCCCGGTAACTTCTTTGTGTTGTGTCTATTCAACTCACAGAGTTGAACCTTTCTTTAGACAGAGCAGTTTGCAAACACTCTTTTTGTGGAATTTGCAAGTGGAGATTTCAAGCGATTTCAGGCCAATCTTAGAAAGGGAAATATCTTTGTATAAAAAGTAGACAGAATCATTCTCAGAAACTACTTTGTGTTGTGTGCATTCCACTCACAGAGTTTAACCTTTCTTTTCATAGAGCAGTTTGGAAACACTCTGTGTGTTAAGTCTGCAAGGGGATATTTAGCCCTCTTTGACGCCTTGGTTGGAATCGGGATTTCTTCATATACAGCTAGACACATGAATTCTCAGTAACTTCTTTGTGTTGTGTGTATTCAACACACAGAGTTGGACCTTTCTTTAGACAGAGCAGATTTGAAACACTCTTTTTGTGGATTTTACAAGTGGAGATTTCAAGCGATTTGAGGACAATTGTAGTAAAGGAAATATCCTCGTTTAAAAACTAGACAGAATCATTCTCAGAAACTACTTTGTGATGTGTGCGTTCAACTCACAGAGCTTCACCTTTCTTTTCATAGAGCAGTTTGGAAACACTCTGTTTCTTAAGTTTGCAAGAGGATATTTGGACCACTTTGAGGCCTTCGTTGGAAACGGGATTTCTCAGTATAATGCTAGACAGATGAATTCCCAGTAACTTCTTTGTGTTGTGTCTATTCAACTCACAGAGCTGAACCTTCCTTTAGACAGAGCAGTTTGCAAACACTCTTTTTGTGGAATTTGCAAGTGGGGATTTCAAGCGATTTCAGGCCAATCTTAGAAAGGGAAATATCTTTGTATAAAAACTAGACACAATCATTCTCAGAAACTACTTTGTGTTGTGTGCGTTCCACTCATAGAGTTTAACCTTCCTTTTCATAGAGCTGTTTGGAAACACTCTGTTTGTTAAGTCTGCAAGGGGATATTTAGACCTCTTTGACGCCTTCGTTGGAAACGGGATTTCTTCATATACAGCTAGACACATGAATTCTTAGTAACTTCTTTGTGTTGTGTGTATTCAACTCACAGAGTTGGACCTTTCTTTAGACAGAGCAGATTTGAAACACTCTTTTTGTGGATTTTACAAGTGGAGATTTCAAGCGATTTGAGGCCAATTGTAGTAAAGGAAATATCCTCGTTTAAAAACTAGACAGAATCATTCTCAGAAACTACTTTGTGATGTGTGGGTTCAACTCACAGAGTTTCACCTTTCTTTTCATAGAGCAGTTTGGAAACACTCTGTTTGTTAAGTTTGCAAGAGGATATTTGGACCACTTTGAGGCCTTCGTTGGAAACGGGATTTCTCAGTATAGTGCTAGACAGACGAATTCCCGCTAACTTCTTTGTGTTGTGTCTATTCAACTCACAGAGCTGAACCTACCTTTAGACAGAGCAGTTTGCAAACACTCTTTTTGTGGAATTTGCAAGTGGAGATTTCATGCGATTTCAGGCCAATCTTAGAAAGCGAAATATCTTTGTATAAAAACTAGACAGAATCATTCTCAGAAACTACTTTGTGTTGTGTGCATTCCACTCACAGAGTTTAACCTTTCTTTTCATAGAGCAGTTTGGAAACACTCTGTTTGTAAAGTCTGCAAGGGGATATTTAGACCTCTTTGACGCCTTCGTTGTAAACGGGATTTCTTCATATACAGCTAGACACATGAATTCTCAGTAACTTCTTTGTGTTGTGTGTATTCAACTCACAGAGTTGAAACTTTCTTTAGACAGAGCAGATTTGAAACACTCTTTTTGTGGATTTTACAAGTGGAGATTTCAAGCGATTTTAGGCCAATTGTAGTAAAGAAAATATCCCCGTTAAAAAACTAGACAGAATCATTCTCAGAAACTACTTTGTGATGTGTGCGTTCAACTCACAGAGTTTCACCTTTCTTTTCATAGAGCAGTTTGGAAACACTCTGTTAAGTTTGCAAGAGGATATTTGGACCATTTTGAGGCCTTCGTAGGAAACGGGATTTCTCAGTATACAGCTAGACAGATGAATTCCCAGTAACTTCTTTGTGTTGTGTCTATTCAACTCACAGAGTTGAACCTTCCTTTAGACAGAGCAGTTTGCAAACACTCTTTTTGTGGAATTTCCAAGTGGGGATTTCAAGCGATTTCAGGCCAATCTTAGAAAGGGAAATATCTTTGTATAAAACTAGACAGAATCATTCTCAGAAACTACTTTGTGTTGTCTGCGTTCCACTCACAGAGTTTAACCTTTCTTTTCATAGAGCAGTTTGGAAACACTCTGTTTGTTAAGTCTGCAAGGGGATATTTAGACCTCTTTGACGCCTTCGTTGGATACGGGATTTCTTCTTATACAGCTAGATACATGAATTCTCAGTAACTTCTTTGTGTTGTGTGTATTCAACTCACAGAGTTGAACCTTTCTTTAGACAGAGCAGATTTGAAACACTCTTTTTGTGGATTTTACAAGTTGAGATTTCAAGCGATTTGAGGCCAATTGTAGTAAAGGAAATATTCTCGTTTAAAAAGTAGACAGAATCATTCTCAGAAACTACTTTGTGATGTGTGCGTTCAACTCACAGAGTTTCACCTTTCTATTCATAGAGCAGTTTGGAAACACTCTGTTTGTTAAGTTTGCAAGAGGATATTTGGACCACTTTGAGGCCTTCGTTGGAAACGGGATTTCTCAGTATAGTGCTAGACAGACGAATTCCCGGTAACTGCTTTGTGTTGTGTCTATTCAACTCACAGAGTTGAACCTTGCTTTAGACAGAGCAGTTTGCAAACACTCTTTTTGTGGAATTTGCAAGTGGAGAATTCAAGCGATTTCAGGCCAATCTTAGAAAGGGAAATATCTTTGTATAAAAACTAGACAGAATCATTCTCAGAAACTACTTTGTGTTGTGTGTATCCCACTCACAGAGTTTAACCTTTCTTTTCATAGAGCAGTTTGGAAACACTCTGTTTGTTAAGTCTGCAAGGGGATATTTAGACCACTTTGACGCCTTCGTTGGAATCGGGATTTCTTCATATACAGCTAGAAACATGAATTCTCAGTAACTTCTTTGTGTTGTGTGTATTCAACACACAGAGTTGGACCTTTCCTTAGACAGAGCAGATTTGAAAGACTCTTTTTGTGGATTTTACAAGTGGAGATTTCAAGCGATTTGAGGCCAATTGTAGTAAAGGAAATATCCTCGTTTAAAAAGTAGACAGAATCATTCTCAGAATCTACTTTGTGATGTGTGCGTTCAACTCACAGAGTTTCACCTTTCTTTTCATAGAGCAGTTTGGAAACACTCTGTTTGTTAAGTTTGCAAGAGGATATTTGGACCACTTTGAGGCCTTCGTTGGAAACGGGATTTCTCAGTATAGTGCTAGACAGACGAATTCCCGCTAACTTCTTTGTGTTGTGTCTATTCAACTCACAGAGCTGAACCTACCTTTAGACAGAGCAGTTTGCAAACACTCTTTTTGTGGAATTTGCAAGTGGAGATTTCAAGCGATTTCAGGCCAATCTTAGAAAGCGAAATATCTTTGTATAAAAACTAGACAGAATCATTCTCAGAAACTAATTGTGTTGTGTGCATTCCACTCACAGAGTTTAACCTTTCTTTTCATAGAGCAGTTTGGAAACACTCTGTTTCTAAAGTCTGCAAGGGGATATTTAGACCTCTTTGACGCCTTCGTTGTAAACGGGATTTCTTCATATACAGCTAGACACATGAATTCTCAGTAACTTCTTTGTGTTGTGTGTATTCAACTCACAGAGTTGAAACTTTCTTTAGACAGAGCAGATTTGAAACACTCTTTTTGTGGATTTTACAAGTGGAGATTTCAAGCGATTTTAGGCCAATTGTAGTAAAGAAAATATCCCCGTTAAAAAACTAGACAGAATCATTCTCAGAAACTACTTTGTGATGTGTGCGTTCAACTCACAGAGTTTCACCTTTCTTTTCATAGAGCAGTTTGGAAACACTCTGTTAAGTTTGCAAGAGGATATTTGGACCACTTTGAGGCCTTCGTAGGAAAGGGGATTTCTCAGTATACAGCTAGACAGATGAATTCCCAGTAACTTCTTTGTGTTGTGTCTATTCAACTCACAGAGTTGAACCTTCCTTTAGACAGAGCAGTTTGCAAACACTCTTTTTGTGGAATTTGTAAGTGTAGATTTCAAGCGATTTTAGGCCAATCTTAGAAAGGGAAATATCTTTGTATAAAAACTAGACAGAATCTTTCTCAGAACCTACTTTGTGTTGTGTGCGTTCCACTCACAGAGGTTAACCTTTCTTTTCATAGAGCAGTTTGGAAACACTCTGTTTGTTAAGTCTGCAAGGGGATATTTAGACCTCTTTGACGCCTTCGTTGGAATCGGGATTTCTTCATATACAGCTAGACACATGAATTCTCAGTAACTTCTTTGTGTTGTGTGTATTCAATTCACAGAGTTGGACCTTTCTTTAGACAGAGCAGATTTGAAACACTCTTTTGGTGGATTTTACAAGTGGAGATTTCATGCGATTTGAGGCCAATTGTAGTAAAGGAAATATCCTCGTTTAAAAACTAGACAGAATCATTCTCAGAAACTACTTTGTGATGTGTGCGTTCAACTCACAGAGTTTCACCTTTCTTTTCATAGAGCAGTTTGGAAACACTCTGTTTGTTAAGTTTGCAAGAGGATATTTGGACCACTTTGAGGCCTTCGTTGGAAAAGGGATTTCTCAATATAGTGCTAGACAGACGAATTCCCGGTAACTTCTTTGTGTTGTGTCTATTCAACTCACAGAGTTGAACCTTTCTTTAGACAGAGCAGTTTGCAAACACTCTTTTTGTGGAATTTGCAAGTGGAGATTTCAAGCGATTTCAGGCCAATCTTAGAAAGGGAAATATCTTTGTATAAAAAGTAGACAGAATCATTCTCAGAAACTACTTTGTGTTGTGTGCATTCCACTCACAGAGTTTAACCTTTCTTTTCATAGAGCAGTTTGGAAACACTCTGTGTGTTAAGTCTGCAAGGGGATATTTAGCCCTCTTTGACGCCTTGGTTGGAATCGGGATTTCTTCATATACAGCTAGACACATGAATTCTCAGTAACTTCTTTGTGTTGTGTGTATTCAACACACAGAGTTGGACCTTTCTTTAGACAGAGCAGATTTGAAACACTCTTTTTGTGGATTTTACAAGTGGAGATTTCAAGCGATTTGAGGACAATTGTAGTAAAGGAAATATCCTCGTTTAAAAACTAGACAGAATCATTCTCAGAAACTACTTTGTGATGTGTGCGTTCAACTCACAGAGCTTCACCTTTCTTTTCATAGAGCAGTTTGGAAACACTCTGTTTCTTAAGTTTGCAAGAGGATATTTGGACCACTTTGAGGCCTTCGTTGGAAACGGGATTTCTCAGTATAATGCTAGACAGATGAATTCCCAGTAACTTCTTTGTGTTGTGTCTATTCAACTCACAGAGCTGAACCTTCCTTTAGACAGAGCAGTTTGCAAACACTCTTTTTGTGGAATTTGCAAGTGGGGATTTCAAGCGATTTCAGGCCAATCTTAGAAAGGGAAATATCTTTGTATAAAAACTAGACACAATCATTCTCAGAAACTACTTTGTGTTGTGTGCGTTCCACTCATAGAGTTTAACCTTCCTTTTCATAGAGCTGTTTGGAAACACTCTGTTTGTTAAGTCTGCAAGGGGATATTTAGACCTCTTTGACGCCTTCGTTGGAAACGGGATTTCTTCATATACAGCTAGACACATGAATTCTTAGTAACTTCTTTGTGTTGTGTGTATTCAACTCACAGAGTTGGACCTTTCTTTAGACAGAGCAGATTTGAAACACTCTTTTTGTGGATTTTACAAGTGGAGATTTCAAGCGATTTGAGGCCAATTGTAGTAAAGGAAATATCCTCGTTTAAAAACTAGACAGAATCATTCTCAGAAACTACTTTGTGATGTGTGGGTTCAACTCACAGAGTTTCACCTTTCTTTTCATAGAGCAGTTTGGAAACACTCTGTTTGTTAAGTTTGCAAGAGGATATTTGGACCACTTTGAGGCCTTCGTTGGAAACGGGATTTCTCAGTATAGTGCTAGACAGACGAATTCCCGCTAACTTCTTTGTGTTGTGTCTATTCAACTCACAGAGCTGAACCTACCTTTAGACAGAGCAGTTTGAAACACTCTTTTTGTGGAATTTGCAAGTGGAGATTTCATGCGATTTCAGGCCAATCTTAGAAAGCGAAATATCTTTGTATAAAAACTAGACAGAATCATTCTCAGAAACTACTTTGTGTTGTGTGCATTCCACTCACAGAGTTTAACCTTTCTTTTCATAGAGCAGTTTGGAAACACTCTGTTTGTAAAGTCTGCAAGGGGATATTTAGACCTCTTTGACGTCTTCGTTGTAAACGGGATTTCTTCATATACAGCTAGACACATGAATTCTCAGTAACTTCTTTGTGTTGTGTGTATTCAACTCACAGAGTTGAAACTTTCTTTAGACAGAGCAGGTTTGAAACACTCTTTTTGTGGATTTTACAAGTGGAGATTTCAAGCGATTTTAGGCCAATTGTAGTAAAGAAAATATCCCCGTTAAAAAACTAGACAGAATCATTCTCAGAAACTACTTTGTGATGTGTGCGTTCAACTCACAGAGTTTCACCTTTCTTTTCATAGAGCAGTTTGGAAACACTCTGTTAAGTTTGCAAGAGGATATTTGGACCACTTTGAGGCCTTCGTAGGAAAGGGGATATCTCAGTATACAGCTAGACAGATGAATTCCCAGTAACTTCTTTGTGTTGTGTCTATTCAACTCACAGAGTTGAACCTTCCTTTAGACAGAGCAGTTTGCAAACACTCTTTTTGTGGAATTTGTAAGTGGAGATTTCAAGCGATTTTAGGCCAATCTTAGAAAGGGAAATATCTTTGTATAAAAACTAGACAGAATCTTTCTCAGAACCTACTTTGTGTTGTGTGCGTTCCACTCACCTAGTTTAACCTTTCTTTTCATAGAGCAGTTTGGAAACACTCTGTTTGTTAAGTCTGCAAGGGGATATTCAGACCTCTTTGACGCCTTCGTTGGAATCGGGATTTCTTCATATACAGCTAGACACATGAATTCTCAGTAACTTCTTTGTGTTGTGTGTATTCAATTCACAGAGTTGGACCTTTCTTTAGACAGAGCAGATTTGAAACACTCTTTTGGTGGATTTTACAAGTGGAGATTTCATGCGATTTGAGGCCAATTGTAGTAAAGGAAATATCCTCGTTTAAAAAGTAGACAGAATCATTCTCAGAAACTACTTTGTGATGTGTGCGTTCAACTCACAGAGTTTCACCTTTCTTTTCATAGAGCAGTTTGGAAACACTCTGTTTGTTAAGTTTGCAAGAGGATATTTGGACCAATTTGAGGCCTCCGTTGGAAAAGGGATTTCTCAATATAGTGCTAGACAGACGAATTCCCGGTAACTTCTTTGTGTTGTGTCTATTCAACTCACAGAGTTGAACCTTTCTTTAGACAGAGCAGTTTGCAAACACTCTTTTTGTGGAATTTGCAAGTGGAGATTTCAAGCGATTTCAGGCCAATCTTAGAAAGGGAAATATCTTTGTATAAAAACTAGACAGAATCATTCTCAGAAACTACTTTGTGTTGTGTGCATTCCACTCACAGAGTTTAACCTTTCTTTTCATAGAGCAGTTTGGAAACACTCTGTTTGTTAAGTCTGCAAGGGGATATTTAGACCTCTTTGACGCCTTCGTTGGAATCGGGATTTCTTCATATACAGCTAGACACATGAATTCTCAGTAACTTCTTTGTGCTGTGTGTATTCAACACACAGAGTTGGACCTTTCTTTAGACAGAGCAGATTTGAAACACTCTTTTTGTGGATTTTACAAGTGGAGATTTCAAGCGATTTGAGGACAATTGTAGTAAAGGAAATATCCTCGTTTAAAAACTAGACAGAATCATTCTCAGAAACTACTTTGTGATGTGTGCGTTCAACTCACAGAGCTTCACCTTTCTTTTCATAGAGCAGTTTGGAAACACTCTGTTTCTTAAGTCTGCAAGGGGATATTTAGACCTCTTTGACCCCTTCATTGGAAACGGGATTACTTCATATACAGCTAGACAAATGAATTCTCAGTAACTTCTTTGTGTTGTGTGTATTCAACTCACAGAGTTGAACCTTTCTTTAGAGAGAGCAGATTTGAAAGCCTCTTTCTGTGGATTTTACAAGTGGAGATTTCAAGCGATTTGAGGCCAATTGTAGTAAAGGATATATCCTCGTTTAAAAACTAGACAGAATCATTCTCAGAAACTACTTTGTGATGTGTGCGTTCAACTCACAGAGTTTCACCTTTCTTTTCGTAGAGCAGTTTGGAAACACTCTGTTTGTTCAGTTTGCAAGAGGATATTTGGACCACTTTGAGGCGTTCGTTGGAAACGGGATTTCTCAGTATAATGCTAGACAGGTGAATTCCCAGTAACTTCCTTGTGTTGTGTCTATGCAACTCACAGAGTTGAACCTTCCTTTAGACAGAGCACTTTGCAAACACTCTTTTTGTGGAATTTGCAAGTGGAGATTTCAAGCGATTTCAGGCCAATCTTAGAAAGGGAAATATCTTTGTATAAAAACTAGACAGAATCATTCTCAGAAACTACTTTGTGTTGTGTGCATTCCACTCACAGAGTTTAACCTTTCTTTTCATAGTGCAGTTTGGAAACACTCTGTTTGTTAAGTCTGCAGGGGGATATTTAGACCTCTTTGACCCCTTCATTGGAAACGGGATTTCTTCATATACAGCTAGACACAGGAATTCTCAGTAACTTCTTTGTGTTGTGTGTATTCAACTCACAGAGTTGAACCTTTCTTTAGAGAGAGCAGATTTGAAACCCTCTTTCTGTGGATTTTACAAGTGGAGATTTCAAGCGATTTGAGGCCAATTGTAGTAAAGGATATATCCTCGTTTAAAAAGTAGACAGAATCATTCTCAGAAACTACTTTGTGATGTGTGCGTTCAACTCACAGAGTTTCACCTTTCTTTTCATAGAGCAGTTTGGAAAATCTCTGTTTCTTAAGTTTGCAAGAGGATATTTGGACCACTTTGAGGCCTTCGTTGGAAACGGGATTTCTCAGTATAATGCTAGACAGATGAATTCCCAGTAACTGCTCTGTGTTGTGTCTATTCAACTCACACAGTTGAACCTTCCTTTAGACAGAGCAGTTTGCAAACACTCTTTTTCTGGAATTTGCAAGGGGGATTTCAAGCGATTTCAGGCCAATCTTAGAAAGGGAAATATCTTTGTATAAAAACTAGACAGAATCATTCTCAGAAACTACTTTGTGTTGTGTGCGTTCCACTCACAGAGTTTAACCTTTCTTTTCATAGAGCAGTTTGGAAACACTCTGTTTGTTAAGTCTGCAAGGGGATATTTAGACCTCTTTGAAGCCTTCGTTGGAAACGGGATTTCTTCATATACAGCTAGACACATGAATTCTCAGTAAATTCTTTGTGTTGTGTGTATTCAACTCACAGAGTTGAACCTTTCTTTAGACAGAGCAGATTTGAAACACTCTTTTTGTGGATTTTACAAGTGGAGATTTCAAGCGATTTGAGGCCAATTGTAGTAAAGGAAATATCCTCGTTTAAAAAGTAGACAGAATCATTCTCAGAATCTACTTTGTGATGTGTGCGAAACTCACAGAGTTTCACCTTTCTTTTCATAGAGCAGTTTGGAAACACTCTGTATGTTAACTTTGCAAGAGGATATTTGGACCACTTTGAGGCCTTCGTTTGAAACGGGATTTCTTCATATACAGCTAGACATATGAATTCTCAGTAACTTCTTTGTGTTGTGTGTATTCAACTCACAGAGTTGAACCTTTCTTTAGACAGAGCAGATTTGAAACACTCTTTTTGTGGATTTTACAAGTGGAGATTTCAAGCGATTTGAGGCCAATTGTAATAAAGGAAATATCCTCGTTTAAAAACTAGACAGAATCATTCTCAGAAACTACTTTGTGATGTGTGCGTGCAACTCACAGATTTTCACCTTTCTTTTCATAGAGCAGTTTGGAAACACTCTGTTTCTTAAGTTTGCAAGAGGATATTTGGACCACTTTGAGGCCTTCGTTGGAAACGGGATTTCTCAGTATAATGCTAGGCAGATGAATTCCCAGTAACTTCTTTGTGTGGTGTCTATTCAACTCACAGAGTTGAACCTTCCTTTAGACAGAGCAGTTTGCAAACACTCTTTTTGTGGAATTTGCAAGTGGAGATTTCAAGCGATTTCAGGCCAATCTTAGAAACGGAAATATCTTTGAATAAAAACTAGACAGAATCATTCTCAGAAACTATTTTGTGTTGTGTGCGTTCCACTTACAGAGTTTAACCTTTCTTTTCATAGAGCAGTTTGGAAACACTCTGTTTGTTTAGTCTTCAAGGGGATATTCAGACCTCTTTGATGCCTTCGTTGGAAACGGGATTTCTTCATATATAGCTAGACACATGAATTCTCCGTAACTTCTTTGTGTTGTGTGTATTCAACTCACAGAGTTGAACATTTCTTTAGACAGAGCAGATTTGAAACCCTCTTTCTGTGGATTTTACAAGTGGAGATTTCAAGCGATTTGAGGCCAATTGTAGTAAAGGATATATCCTGGTTTATAAAGTAGACAGAATCATTCTCAGAAACTACTTTGTGATGTGTGCGTTCAACTCACAGAGTTTCACCTTTCTTTACATAGAGCAGTTTGGAAACACTCTGTTCCTTAAGTTTTCAAGAGGATATTTGGACCACTTTGAGGCCTTGGTTGGAACCGGGATTTCTCAGTATAATGCTAGACAGATGAATTCCCAGTAACTTCTTTGTGTTGTGTCTATTCAACTCACAGAGTTGAACCTTCCTTTAGACAGAGCAGTTTGCAAACACTCTTTTTGTGGAATTTGCAAGTGGGGATTTCAAGCGATTTCAGGCCAATCTTAGAAAGGGAAATATCTTTGTATAAAAACTAGACAGAATCATTCTCAGAAACTACTTTGTGTTGTGTGCGTTCCACTCACAGAGTTTAACCTTTCTTTTCATAGAGCAGTTTGGAAACACTCTGTTAGTTATGTCTGCAAGGGGATATTTAGACCTCCTTGACGCCTTCGTTTGAAACGGGATTTCTTCATATACGGCTAGACACATGAATTCTCAGTAACTTCTTTGTGTTGTGTGTATTCAACTCACAGAGTTGAACCTTTCTTTAGAAGGGGCAGATTTGAAACACTCTTTTTGTGGATTTTACAAGTGGAGAATTCAAGCGATTTGAGGCCACTTGTAGTAAAGGAAATATCCTCTTATAAAAAGTAGACAGAATCATTCTCAGAAGCTGGTTTGTGATGTGTGGGTTCAACTCACAGAGTTTCACCTTTCTTTTCATAGAGCAGTTTGGAAACACTCTGTTTCTTAAGTTTGCAATAGGATATTTGGACCACTTTGAGGCCTTCGTTGGAAACGGTATTTCTCAGTATAAAGCTAGACAGATGAATTCCCAGTAACTTCTTTGTGTTGTGTCTATTCAACTCACAGAGTTGAACCTTCCTTTAGACAGAGCAGTTTGCAAACACTCTTTTTGTGGAATTTGCAAGTGGAGATTTCAAGCGATTTCAGGCCAATCTTAGAAAGGGTAATATCTTTGTATAAAAGCTAGACAGAACCATTCTCAGAAACTACTTTGTGTTGTGTGCGTTCCACTCACAGAGTTTAACCTTTCTTTTCATAGAGCAGTTTGGAAACACTCTGTTAGTTATGTCTGCAAGGGGATATTTAGACCTCCTTGACGCCTTCGTTTGAAACGGGATTTCTTCATATACGGCTAGACACATGAATTCTCAGTAACTTCTTTGTGTTGTGTGTATTCAACTCACAGAGTTGAACCTTTCTTTAGAAGGGGCAGATTTGAAACACTCTTTTTGTGGATTTTACAAGTGGAGAATTCAAGCGATTTGAGGCCACTTGTAGTAAAGGAAATATCCTCTTATAAAAAGTAGACAGAATCATTCTCAGAAACTACTTTGTGATGTGTGCGTGCAACTCACAGAGTTTCACCTTTCTTTTCATAGAGCAGTTTGGAAACACTCTGTTTCTTAAGTTTGCAAGAGGATATTTGGACCACTTTGAGGCCTTCGTTGGAAACGGGATTTCTCAGTATAATGCTAGGCAGATGAATTCCCAGTAACTTCTTTGTGTTGTGTCTATTCAACTCACAGAGTTGAACCTTCCTTTAGACAGAGCAGTTTGCAAACACTCTTTTTGTGGAATTTGCAAGTGGAGATTTCAAGCGATTTCAGGCCAATCTTAGAAACGGAAATATCTTTGAATAAAAACTAGACAGAATCATTCTCAGAAACTATTTTGTGTTGTGTGCGTTCCACTTACAGAGTTTAACCTTTCTTTTCATAGAGCAGTTTGGAAACACTCTGTTTGTTTAGTCTTCAAGGGGATATTCAGACCTCTTTGATGCCTTCGTTGGAAACGGGATTTCTTCATATATAGCTAGACACATGAATTCTCAGTAACTTCTTTGTGTTGTGTGTATTCAACTCACAGAGTTGAACATTTCTTTAGACAGAGCAGATTTGAAACCCTCTTTCTGTGGATTTTACAAGTGGAGATTTCAAGCGATTTGAGGCCAATTGTAGTAAAGGATATATCCTGGTTTATAAAGTAGACAGAATCATTCTCAGAAACTACTTTGTGATGTGTGCGTTCAACTCACAGAGTTTCACCTTTCTTTACATAGAGCAGTTTGGAAACACTCTGTTTCTTAAGTTTTCAAGAGGATATTTGGACCACTTTGAGGCCTTGGTTGGAAACGGGATTTCTCAGTATAATGCTAGACAGATGAATTCCCAGTAACTTCTTTGTGTTGTGTCTATTCAACTCACAGAGTTGAACCTTCCTTTAGACAGAGCAGTTTGCAAACACTCTTTTTGTGGAATTTGCAAGTGGGGATTTCAAGCGATTTCAGGCCAATCTTAGAAAGGGAAATATCTTTGTATAAAAACTAGACAGAATCATTCTCAGAAACTACTTTGTGTTGTGTGCGTTCCACTCACAGAGTTTAACCTTTCTTTTCATAGAGCAGTTTGGAAACACTCTGTTAGTTATGTCTGCAAGGGGATATTTAGACCTCCTTGACGCCTTCGTTTGAAACGGGATTTCTTCATATACGGCTAGACACATGAATTCTCAGTAACTTCTTTGTGTTGTGTGTATTCAACTCACAGAGTTGAACCTTTCTTTAGAAGGGGCAGATTTGAAACACTCTTTTTGTGGATTTTACAAGTGGAGAATTCAAGCGATTTGAGGCCACTTGTAGTAAAGGAAATATCCTCTTATAAAAAGTAGACAGAATCATTCTCAGAAGCTGGTTTGTGATGTGTGTATTCAACTCACAGAGTTGAAACTTTCTTTAGACAGAGCAGATTTGAAACACTCTTTTTGTGGATTTTACAAGTGGAGATTTCAAGCGATTTGAGGCCAATTGTAGTAAAGGAAATATCCTCGTTTATAAAGTAGACAGAATCATTCTCAGAATCTACTTTGTGATGTGTGCGAAACTCACAGAGTTTCACCTTTCTTTTCATAGAGCAGTTTGGAAACACTCTGTTTGTTAACTTTGCAAGAGGATATTTGGACCACTTTGAGGCCTTCGTTGGAAAGGGGATTTCTCAGTAAAATGCTAGACAGATGAATTCCCAGTAACTTCTTTGTGTTGTGTCTATTCAACTCACAGAGTTGAACCTTCCTTTGACAGAGCAGTTTGCAAACACTCTTTTTGTGGAATTTGCAAGTGGGGATTTCAAGCGATTTCAGGCCAATCTTAGAAAGGGAAATATCTTTGTATAAAAACTAGGCAGAATCATTCTCAGAAACTACTTTGTGTTGTGTGCGTTCCACTCACAGAGTTTAACCTTTCTTTTCATAGAGCAGTTTGGAAACACTCTGTTTGTTAAGTCTGCAAGGGGATATTTAGACCTCTTTGACGCCTTCGTTTGAAACGGGATTTCTTCATATACAGCTAGACATATGAATTCTCAGTAACTTCTTTGTGTTGTGTGTATTCAACTCACAGAGTTGAACCTTTCTTTAGACAGAGCAGATTTGAAACACTCTTTTTGTGGATTTTACAAGTGGAGATTTCAAGCGATTTCAGGCCAATTGTAATAAAGGAAATATCCTCGTTTAAAAAGTAGACAGAATCATTCTCAGAAACTACTTTGTGATGTGTGCGTGCAACTCACAGAGTTTCACCTTTCTTTTCATAGAGCAGTTTGGAAACAGTCTGTTTCTTAAGTTTGCAAGAGGATATTTGGACCACTTTGAGGCCTTCGTTGGAAACGGGATTTCTCAGTATAATGCTAGACAGATGAATTCCCAGTAACTTCTTTGTGTTGTGTCTATTCAACTCACCGAGTTGAACCTTCCTTTAGACAGAGCAGTTTGAAAACACTCTTTTTGTGGAATTTGCAAGTGGAGATTTCAAGCGATTTCAGGCCAATCTTAGAGGGGGAAATATCTTTGTATAAAAACTAGACAGAATCATTCTCAGAAACTACTTTGTGTTGTGTGCATTCCACTCACAGAGTTTAACGTTTCTTTTCATAGAGCAGTTTCGAAACACTCTGTTTGTTAAGTCTGCAAGGGGATATTTAGACCTCTTTGACGCCTTCGTTGGAAACGGGATTTCCTCATATACAGCTAGACACATGAATTCTCAGTAACTCCTTTGTGTTGTGTGTATTCAACTCACAGAGTTGAACCTTTCTTTAGACAGAGCAGATTTGAAACCCTCTTTTTGTGGATTTTACAAGTGGAGATTTCAAGCGATTTGAGGCCAATTGTAGTAAAGGAAATAACCTCGTTTAAAAAGTAGACAGAATCATTCTCAGAAACTACTTTGTGATGTGTGCGAAACTCAAAGAGTTTCACCTTTCTTTTCATAGAGCAGTTTGGAAACACTCTGTTAACTTTGCAAGAGGATATTTGGACAACTTTGAGGCCTTCGTTGGAAACGGGATTTCTCAGTGTAATGCTAGACAGATGAATTCCCAGTAACTTCTTTGTGTTGTGTCTATTCAACTCACAGAGTTGAACCTTCCTGTAGACAGAGCAGTTTGCAAACACTCTTTTTGTGGAATTTGTAAGTGGAGATTTCAAGCGATTTCAGGCCAATCTTAGAAAGGGAAATATCTTTGTATAAAAACTAGACAGAATCATTCTCAGAAACTACTTTGTGTTGTGTGCCTTCCACTCACAGAGTTTAACCTTTCTTTTCATAGAGCAGTTTGGAAACACTCTGTTTGTTAAGTCTGCAAGGGTATATTTATACCTCTTTGACGCCTTCGTTGGAAACGGGATTTCTTCATATACAGCTAGGCACATGAATTCTCAGTAACTTCTTTCTGTTGTGTGTATTCAACTCACAGAGTTGAACATTTCTTTAGACAGAGCAGATTTGAAACACTCTTTTTGTGGATTTTACAAGTGGAGATTTCAAGCGATTTGAGGCCAATTGTAGTAAAGGAAATATCCTCGTTTAAAAACTAGGCAGAATCATTCTCAGAAACTACTTTGTGATGTGTGGGTTCAACTCACAGTGTTTCACCTTTCTTTTCATAGAGCAGTTTGGAAACACTGTGTTTGTTAAGTTTGCAAGAGGATATTTGGACAACTTTGAGGCCTTCGTTGGAAACGGGATTTCTCAGTATAATGCCAGACAGATGAATTCCCAGTAACTTCTTTGTGTTGTGTCTATTCAACTCACAGAGCTGAACCTTCCTTTAGACAGAGCAGTTTGCAAACACTCTTTTTGTGGAATTTGCTAGTGGAGATTTCAAGCGATTTCAGGCCAATCTTAGAAAGCGAAATATCTTTGTATAAAAACTAGACAGAATCTTTCTCAGAAACTACTTTGTGTTGTGTGCGTTCCACTCACAGAGTTTAACCTTTCTTTTCATAGAGCAGTTTGGAATCACTCTGTTTGTTAAGTCTGCAAGGGGATATTTAGACCTCTTTGACGCCTTCGTTGGAAACGGGATTTCTTCATATTCAGCTAGGCACATGAATTCTCAGTAACTTCTTTGTGTTGTGTGTATTCAACTCAGAGAGTTGAACCTTTCTTTAGACAGAGCAGATTTGAAACACTCTTTTTGTGGATTTTACAAGTGGAGATTTCAAGCGATTTGAGGCCAATTGTAGTAAAGGAAATATCCTCATTTAAAAACAAGACAGAATCATTCTCAGAAAATATTTTTGTGATGTGTGCGTTCATCTCAGAGAGTTTCACCTTTCTTTTCATAGAGCAGTTAGGAAACACTCTGTTTGTTAAGTTTGCAAGAGGATATTTGGACAACTTTGAGGCCTTGGTTGGAAACGGGTTTTCTCAGTATAATGCTAGACAGATGAATTCCCAGTAACTTCTTTGTGTTGTGTGTATTCAACTCACAGAGTTGAACCTTTCTTTAGAGAGAGCAGATTTGAAACCCTCTTTCTGTGGATTTTACAAGTGGAGATTTCAAGCGATTTGAGGCCATTTGTAGTAAAGGATATATCCTCGTTTAAAAACTAGACAGAATCATTCTCAGAAACTACTTTGTGATGTGTGCGTTCAACTCACAGAGTTTCACCTTTCTTTTCATAGAGCAGTTTGGAAACACTCAGTTTGTTCAGTTTGCAAGAGGATATTTGGACCACTTTGAGGCCTTCGTTGGAAACGGGATTTCACAGTATAATGCTAGACAGATGAATTCCCAGTAACTTCTTTGTGTTGTGTCTATTCAACTCACCGAGTTGAACCCTCCTTTAGACAGAGCAGTTTGAAAACACTCTTTTTGTGGAATTTGCAAGTGGAGATTTCAAGCGATTTCAGGCCAATCTTAGAAAGGGTAATATCTTTGTATAAAAACTAGACAGAATCATTCTGAGAAACTACTTTGTGTTGTGTGCATTCCACTCACAGAGTTTAACGTTTCTTTTCATAGAGCAGTTTCGAAACACTCTGTTTGTTAAGTCTGCAAGGGGATATTTAGACCTCTTTGACGCCTTCGTTGGAAACGGGATTTCCTCATATACAGCTAGACACATGAATTCTCAGTAACTCCTTTGTGTTGTGTGTATTCAACTCACGGAGTTGAACCTTTCTTTAGACAGAGCAGATTTGAAACACTCTTTTTGTGGATTTTACAAGTGGAGATTTCAAGGGATTTGAGGCCAATTGTAGTAAAGGAAATAACCTCGTTTAAAAAGTAGACAGAATCATTCTCAGAAAGTACTTTGTGATGTGTGCGAAACTCACAGAGTTTCACCTTTCTTTTCATAGAGCAGTTTGGAAACACTCTGTTAACTTTTCAAGAGGATATTTGGACCTCTTTGAGGCCTTCGTTGGTAACGGGATTTCTCAGTGTAATGCTAGACAGATGAATTCCCAGTAACTTCTTTGTGTTGTGTCTATTCAACTCACAGAGTTGAACCTTCCTTTAGACACAGCAGTTTGCAAACACTCTTTTTGTGGAATTTGTAAGTGGAGATTTCAAGCGATTTCAGGCCAATCTTAGAAAGGGAAATATCTTTGTATAAAAACTAGACAGAATCATTCTCAGAAACTACTTTGTGTTGTGTGCCTTCCACTCACAGAGTTTAACCTTTCTTTTCATAGAGCAGTTTGGAAACACTCTGTTTGTTAAGTCTGCAAGGGGATATTTAGACCTCTTTGACGCCTTCGTTGGAAACGGGATTTCTTCATATACAGCTAGGCACATGAATTCTCAGTAACTTCTTTGTGTTGTGTGTATTCAACTCACAGAGTTGAATATTTCTTTACACAGAGCAGATTTGAAACACTCTTTTTGTGGATTTCACAAGTGGAGATTTCAAGCGATTTGAGGCCAATTGTAGTAAAGGAAATATCCTCGTTTAAAAACTAGGCAGAATCATTCTCAGAAACTACTTTGTGATGTGTGGGTTCAACTCACAGAGTTTCACCTTTCTTTTCATAGAGCAGTTTGGAAACACTCTGTTAACTTTGCAAGAGGATATTTGGACCACTTTGAGGCCTTCATTGGAAACGGGATTTCTCAGTATAATGCTAGACAGATGAATTCCCAGTAACTTCTTTGTGTTGTGTCTATTCAACTCACAGAGCTGAACCTTCCTATAGAGAGAGCAGTTTGCAAACACTCTTTTTGTGGAATTTGGAAGTGGAGATTTCAAGCGATTTCAGGCCAATCTTAGAAAGGGAAATATCTTTGTATAAAAACTAGACAGAATCTTTCTCAGAAACTACTTTGTGTTGTGTGCGTTCCACTCACAGAGTTTAACCTTTCTTTTCATAGAGCAGTTTGGAATCACTCTGTTTGTTAAGTCTGCAAGGGGATATTTAGACCACTTTGACGCCTTCGTTGGAAACGGTATTTCCTCATATTCAGCTAGGCACATGAATTCTCAGTAACTTCTTTGTGTTGTGTGTATTCAACTCAGAGAGCTGAACCTTTCTTTAGACAGAGCAGATTTGAAACACTCTTTTTGTGGATTTTACAAGTGGAGATTTCAAGCGATTTGAGGCCGATTGTAGTAAAGGAAATATCCTCGTTTAAAAACTAGGCAGAATCATTCTCAGAAACTACTTTGTGATGTGTGGGTTCAACTCACAGAGTTTCACCTTTCTTTTCATAGAGCAGTTTGGAAACACTCTGTTAACTTTGCAAGAGGATATTTGGACCACTTAGAGGCCTTCGTTGGAAACGGGATTTCTCAGTATAATGCTAGACAGATGAATTCCCAGTAACTTCTTTGTGTTGTGTCTATTCAACTCACAGAGCTGAACCTTCCTATAGAGAGAGCAGTTTGCAAACACTCTTTTTGTGGAATTTGCAAGTGGAGATTTCAAGCGATTTCAGGCCAATCTTAGAAAGGGAAATATCTTTGTATAAAAACTAGACAGAATCATTCTCAGAAACTACTTTGTGTTGTGTGCCTTCCACTCACAGAGTTTAACCTTTCTTTTCATAGAGCAGTTTGGAAACAGTCTGTTTGTTCAGTCTGCAAGGGGATATTTAGACCTCTTTGATGCCTTCGTTGGAAACGGGATTTCTTCATATACAGCTAGGCACATGAATTCTCAGTAACTTCTTTGTGTTGTGTGTATTCAACTCACAGAGTTGAACCTTTCTTTAGACAGAGCAGATTTGAAACACTCTTTTTGTGGATTTTACAAGTGGAGATTTCAAGCGATTTGAGGCCAATTGTAGTAAAGGAAATATCCTCGTTTAAAAAGTAGACAGAATCATTCTCAGAAACTACTTTGTGATGTGTGCGTTCAACTCACAGAGTTTCACCTTTCTTTTCATAGAGCAGTTTGGGAACACTCTGTTTGTTAAGTTTGCAAGAGGATATTTGGACCACTTTGAGGCCTTCGTTGGAAACGGGATTTCTCAGTATAATACTATACAGATGAATTCCCAGTAACTTCTTTGTGTTGTGTCTATTCAACTCACAGAGTTGAACCTTCCTTTAGACAGAGCAGTTTGCAAACACTCTTTTTGTGGAATTTGCAAGTGGAGATTTCAAGCGAATTCAGGCCAATCTTAGAAACGGAAATATCTTTGTATAAAAACTAGACAGAATCATTCTCAGAAACTACTTTGTGTTGTGTGCGTTCCACTCACAGAGTTTAACCTCTCTTTTCATAGAGCAGTTTGGAAACACTCTGTTTGTTTAGTCTGCAAGGGGATATTCAGACCTCTTTGATGCCTTCGTTGGAAACGGGATTTCTTCATATATAGCTAGCCACATGAATTCTCAGTAACTTCTTTGTGTTGTGTGTATTCAACTCACAGAGTTGAACATTTCTTTAGACAGAGCAGATTTGAAACACTCTTTTTGTGGATTTTACAAGTGGAGATATGAAGCGATTTGAGGCCAATTGTAGTAAAGGAAATATCCTCGTTTAAAAACTAGGCAGAATCATTCTCAGAAACTACTTTGTGATGTGTGCGTTCAACTCACAGAGTTTCACCTTTCTTTTTATAGAGCAGTTTGCAAACACTCTGTTTGTTAAGTTTGCAAGAGGATATTTGGACCACTTTGAGGCCTTCGTTGGAAACGGGATTTCTCAGTATAATGCTAGACAGATGAATTCCCAGTAACTTCTTTGTGTTGTGTCTATTTAACTCACAGAGCTGAACCTTCTAATAGACAGAGCAGTTTGCAAACACTATTTTTGTGGAATTTGCAAGTGGAGATTTCAAGCGATTTCAGGCCAATCTTAGAAACGGAAATATCTTTGTATAAAAACTAGACAGAATCTTTCTCAGAAACTACTTTGTGTTGTGTGCGTTCCACTCACAGAGTTTAACCTTTCTTTTCATAGAGCAGTTTGGAATCACTCTGTTTGTTAAGTCTACAAGGGGATATTTAGACCTCTTTGACGCCTTCGTTGGAAACGGGATTTCTCAGTATAATGCTAGACAGGTGAATTCCCAGTAACTTCCTTGTGTTGTGTCTATGCAACTCACAGAGTTGAACCTTCCTTTAGACAGAGCAGTTTGCAAACACTCTTTTTGTGGAATTTGCAAGTGGAGATTTCAAGCGATTTCAGGCCAATCTTAGAAAGGGAAATATCTTTGTATAAAAACTAGACAGAATCATTCTCAGAAACTACTTTGTGTTGTGTGCATTCCACTCACAGAGTTTAACCTTTCTTTTCATAGTGCAGTTTGGAAACACTCTGTTTGTTAAGTCTGCAAGGGGATATTTAGACCTCTTTGACCCCTTCATTGGAAACGGGATTTCTTCATATACAGCTAGACACATGAATTCTCAGTAACTCCTTTGTGTTGTGTGTATTCCACTCACAGAGTTGAACATTTCTTTAGACAGAGCAGATTTGAAACCCTCTTTTTGTGGATTTTACAAGTGGAGATTTCAAGCGATTTGAGGCCAATTGTAGTAAAGGAAATATCCTCGTTTAAAAAGTAGACAGAATCATTCTCAGAATCTACTTTGTGATGTGTGCGAAACTCACAGAGTTTCACCTTTCTTTTCATAGAGCAGTTTGGAAACACTCTGTTTGTTAACTTTGCAAGAGGATATTTGGACCACTTTGAGGCCTTCGTTGGAAACGGGATTTCACAGTATAATGCTAGACAGATGAATTCCCAGTAACTTCTTTGTGTTGTGTCTATTCAACTCACCGAGTTGAACCTTCCTTTAGACAGAGCAGTTTGAAAACACTCTTTTTGTGGAATTTGCAAGTGGAGATTTCAAGCGATTTCAGGCCAATCTTAGAAAGGGTAATATCTTTGTATAAAAACTAGACAGAATCATTCTGAGAAACTACTTTGTGTTGTGTGCATTCCACTCACAGAGTTTAACGTTTCTTTTCATAGAGCAGTTTCGAAACACTCTGTTTGTTAAGTCTGCAAGGGGATATTTAGACCTCTTTGACGCCTTCGTTGGAAACGGGATTTCCTCATATACAGCTAGACACATGAATTCTCAGTAACTCCTTTGTGTTGTGTGTATTCAACTCACGGAGTTGAACCTTTCTTTAGACAGAGCAGATTTGAAACACTCTTTTTGTGGATTTTACAAGTGGAGATTTCAAGGGATTTGAGGCCAATTGTAGTAAAGGAAATAACCTCGTTTAAAAAGTAGACAGAATCATTCTCAGAAAGTACTTTGTGATGTGTGCGAAACTCACAGAGTTTCACCTTTCTTTTCATAGAGCAGTTTGGAAACACTCTGTTAACTTTTCAAGAGGATATTTGGACCTCTTTGAGGCCTTCGTTGGTAACGGGATTTCTCAGTGTAATGCTAGACAGATGAATTCCCAGTAACTTCTTTGTGTTGTGTCTATTCAACTCACAGAGTTGAACCTTCCTTTAGACACAGCAGTTTGCAAACACTCTTTTTGTGGAATTTGTAAGTGGAGATTTCAAGCGATTTCAGGCCAATCTTAGAAAGGGAAATATCTTTGTATAAAAACTAGACAGAATCATTCTCAGAAACTACTTTGTGTTGTGTGCCTTCCACTCACAGAGTTTAACCTTTCTTTTCATAGAGCAGTTTGGAAACACTCTGTTTGTTAAGTCTGCAAGGGGATATTTAGACCTCTTTGACGCCTTCGTTGGAAACGGGATTTCTTCATATACAGCTAGGCACATGAATTCTCAGTAACTTCTTTGTGTTGTGTGTATTCAACTCACAGAGTTGAATATTTCTTTACACAGAGCAGATTTGAAACACTCTTTTTGTGGATTTCACAAGTGGAGATTTCAAGCGATTTGAGGCCAATTGTAGTAAAGGAAATATCCTCGTTTAAAAACTAGGCAGAATCATTCTCAGAAACTACTTTGTGATGTGTGGGTTCAACTCACAGAGTTTCACCTTTCTTTTCATAGAGCAGTTTGGAAACACTCTGTTAACTTTGCAAGAGGATATTTGGACCACTTTGAGGCCTTCATTGGAAACGGGATTTCTCAGTATAATGCTAGACAGATGAATTCCCAGTAACTTCTTTGTGTTGTGTCTATTCAACTCACAGAGCTGAACCTTCCTATAGAGAGAGCAGTTTGCAAACACTCTTTTTGTGGAATTTGGAAGTGGAGATTTCAAGCGATTTCAGGCCAATCTTAGAAAGGGAAATATCTTTGTATAAAAACTAGACAGAATCTTTCTCAGAAACTACTTTGTGTTGTGTGCGTTCCACTCACAGAGTTTAACCTTTCTTTTCATAGAGCAGTTTGGAATCACTCTGTTTGTTAAGTCTGCAAGGGGATATTTAGACCACTTTGACGCCTTCGTTGGAAACGGTATTTCCTCATATTCAGCTAGGCACATGAATTCTCAGTAACTTCTTTGTGTTGTGTGTATTCAACTCAGAGAGCTGAACCTTTCTTTAGACAGAGCAGATTTGAAACACTCTTTTTGTGGATTTTACAAGTGGAGATTTCAAGCGATTTGAGGCCGATTGTAGTAAAGGAAATATCCTCGTTTAAAAACTAGGCAGAATCATTCTCAGAAACTACTTTGTGATGTGTGGGTTCAACTCACAGAGTTTCACCTTTCTTTTCATAGAGCAGTTTGGAAACACTCTGTTAACTTTGCAAGAGGATATTTGGACCACTTAGAGGCCTTCGTTGGAAACGGGATTTCTCAGTATAATGCTAGACAGATGAATTCCCAGTAACTTCTTTGTGTTGTGTCTATTCAACTCACAGAGCTGAACCTTCCTATAGAGAGAGCAGTTTGCAAACACTCTTTTTGTGGAATTTGCAAGTGGAGATTTCAAGCGATTTCAGGCCAATCTTAGAAAGGGAAATATCTTTGTATAAAAACTAGACAGAATCATTCTCAGAAACTACTTTGTGTTGTGTGCCTTCCACTCACAGAGTTTAACCTTTCTTTTCATAGAGCAGTTTGGAAACAGTCTGTTTGTTCAGTCTGCAAGGGGATATTTAGACCTCTTTGATGCCTTCGTTGGAAACGGGATTTCTTCATATACAGCTAGGCACATGAATTCTCAGTAACTTCTTTGTGTTGTGTGTATTCAACTCACAGAGTTGAACCTTTCTTTAGACAGAGCAGATTTGAAACACTCTTTTTGTGGATTTTACAAGTGGAGATTTCAAGCGATTTGAGGCCAATTGTAGTAAAGGAAATATCCTCGTTTAAAAAGTAGACAGAATCATTCTCAGAAACTACTTTGTGATGTGTGCGTTCAACTCACAGAGTTTCACCTTTCTTTTCATAGAGCAGTTTGGGAACACTCTGTTTGTTAAGTTTGCAAGAGGATATTTGGACCACTTTGAGGCCTTCGTTGGAAACGGGATTTCTCAGTATAATACTATACAGATGAATTCCCAGTAACTTCTTTGTGTTGTGTCTATTCAACTCACAGAGTTGAACCTTCCTTTAGACAGAGCAGTTTGCAAACACTCTTTTTGTGGAATTTGCAAGTGGAGATTTCAAGCGAATTCAGGCCAATCTTAGAAACGGAAATATCTTTGTATAAAAACTAGACAGAATCATTCTCAGAAACTACTTTGTGTTGTGTGCGTTCCACTCACAGAGTTTAACCTCTCTTTTCATAGAGCAGTTTGGAAACACTCTGTTTGTTTAGTCTGCAAGGGGATATTCAGACCTCTTTGATGCCTTCGTTGGAAACGGGATTTCTTCATATATAGCTAGCCACATGAATTCTCAGTAACTTCTTTGTGTTGTGTGTATTCAACTCACAGAGTTGAACATTTCTTTAGACAGAGCAGATTTGAAACACTCTTTTTGTGGATTTTACAAGTGGAGATATGAAGCGATTTGAGGCCAATTGTAGTAAAGGAAATATCCTCGTTTAAAAACTAGGCAGAATCATTCTCAGAAACTACTTTGTGATGTGTGCGTTCAACTCACAGAGTTTCACCTTTCTTTTTATAGAGCAGTTTGCAAACACTCTGTTTGTTAAGTTTGCAAGAGGATATTTGGACCACTTTGAGGCCTTCGTTGGAAACGGGATTTCTCAGTATAATGCTAGACAGATGAATTCCCAGTAACTTCTTTGTGTTGTGTCTATTTAACTCACAGAGCTGAACCTTCTAATAGACAGAGCAGTTTGCAAACACTATTTTTGTGGAATTTGCAAGTGGAGATTTCAAGCGATTTCAGGCCAATCTTAGAAACGGAAATATCTTTGTATAAAAACTAGACAGAATCTTTCTCAGAAACTACTTTGTGTTGTGTGCGTTCCACTCACAGAGTTTAACCTTTCTTTTCATAGAGCAGTTTGGAATCACTCTGTTTGTTAAGTCTACAAGGGGATATTTAGACCTCTTTGACGCCTTCGTTGGAAACGGGATTTCTTCATATAGAGCTAGACACATGAATTCTCAGTAACTTCTTTGTGTTGTGTGTATTCAACTCACAGAGTTGAACATTTCTTTAGACAGAGCAGATTTGAAACACTCTTTTTGTGGATTTCACAAGTGGAGATTTCAAGCGATTTGAGGCCAATTGTAGTAAAGGAAATATCCTCGTTTAAAAAGTAGACAGAATCATTCTCAGAAACTACTTTGTGATGTGTGGATTCAACTCACAGAGTTTCACCTTTCTTTTCATAGAGCAGTTTGGAAACACTCTGTTTCTTAAGTTTGCAAGAGGATATTTGGACCACTTTGAGGCCTTCATTGGAAACGGGATTTCTCAGTATAATGCTAGACAGATGAATTCCCAGTAACTTCTTTGTGTTGTGTCTATTCAACTCACAGAGCTGAACCTTCCTATAGAGAGAGCAGTTTGCAAACACTCTTTTTGTGGAATTTGCAAGTGGAGATTTCAAGCGATTTCAGGCCAATCTTAGAAAGGGAAATATCTTTGTATAAAAACTAGACAGAATCTTTCTCAGAAACTACTTTGTGTTGTGTGCGTTCCACTCACAAAGTTTAACCTTTCTTTTCATAGAGCAGTTTGGAATCACTCTGTTTGTTAAGTCTGCAAGGGGATATTTAGACCACTTTGACGCCTTCGTTGGAAACGGTATTTCCTCATATTCAGCTAGGCACATGAATTCTCAGTAACTTCTTTGTGTTGTGTGTATTCAACTCAGAGAGTTGAACCTTTCTTTAGAAAGAGCAGATTTGAAACACTCTTTTTGTGGATTTTACAAGTGGAGATTTCAAGCGATTTGAGGCCGATTGTAGTAAAGGAAATATCCTCGTTTAAAAACTAGGCAGAATCATTCTCAGAAACTACTTTGTGATGTGTGGGTTCAACTCACAAAGTTTCACCTTTCTTTTCATAGAGCAGTTTGGAAACACTCTGTTAACTTTGCAAGAGGATATTTGGACCACTTTGAGGCCTTCGTTGGAAACGGGATTTCTCAGTATAATGCTAGACAGATGAATTCCCAGTAACTTCTTTGTGTTGTGTCTATTCAACTCACAGAGCTGAACCTTCCTATAGAGAGAGCAGTTTGCAAACACTCTTTTTGTGGAATTTGCAAGTGGAGATTTAAAGCGATTTCAGGCCAATCTTAGAAAGGGAAATATCTTTGTATAAAAACTAGACAGAATCATTCTCAGAAACTACTTTGTGTTGTGTGCCTTCCACTCACAGAGTTTAACCTTTCTTTTCATAGAGCAGTTTGGAAACACTCTGTTTGTTCAGTCTGCAAGGGGATATTTAGACCTCTTTGATGCCTTCGTTGGAAACGGGATTTCTTCATATACAGCTAGGCACATGAATTCTCAGTAACTTCTTTGTGTTGTGTGTATTCAACTCACAGAGTTGAACATTTCTTTAGACAGAGCAGATTTGAAACACTCTTTTTGTGGATTTCACAAATGGAGATTTCAAGCGATTTGAGGCCAATTGTAGTAAAGGAAATATCCTCGTTTAAAAAGTAGACAGAATCATTCTCAGAAACTACTTTGTGATGTGTGGGTTCAACTCATAGAGTTTCACCTTTCTTTTCATAGAGCAGATTGGAAACACTCTGTTTCTTAAGTTTGCAAGAGGATATTTGGACCACTTTGAGGCCTTCGTTGGAAACGGGATTTCTCAGTATAATGCTAGACAGATGAATTCCCAGTAACTTATTTGTGTTGTGTGTATTCAACTCACACAGTTGAACCTTCCTTTAGACAGAGCAGTTTGCAAACACTCTTTTTGTGGAATTTGCAAGTGGAGATTTCAAGCGATTTCAGGCCAATCTTAGAAACGGAAATATCTTTGTATAAAAACTAGACAGAATCATTCTCAGAAACTACTTTGTGTTGTGTGCGTTCCACTCACAGAGTTTAACCTTTCTTTTCATAGAGCAGTTTGGAAACACTCTGTTTGTTTAGTCTGCAAGGGGATATTCAGACCTCTTTGATGCCTTCGTTGGAAACGGGATTTCTTCATATATAGCTAGCCACATGAATTCTCACTAACTTCTTTGTGTTGTGTGTATTCAACTCACAGAGTTGAACCTTTCTTTAGACAGAGCAGTTTTGAAACACTCTTTTTGTGGATTTTACAAGTGGAGATTTCAAGCGATTTGAGGCCAATTGTAGTAAAGGAAATATCCTCGTTTAAAAACAAGACAGAATCATTCTCAGAAACTATTTTTGTGATGTGTGCTTTCAACTCAGAGAGTTTCACCTTTCTTTTCATAGAGCAGTTTGGAAACACTCTGTTTGTTAAGTTTGCAAGAGGATATTTGGACCACTTTGAGGCCTTCGTTGGAAACGGGATTTCTCAGTATAATGCTAGACAGATGAATTCCCAGTAACTTCTTTGTGTTGTGTCTATTCAACTCACAGAGTTGAACCTTCCTTTAGACAGAGCAGTTTGCAAACACTCTTTTTGTGGAATTTGCAAGTGGAGATTTCAAGCGATTTCAGGCCAATCTTAGAAAGGGAAATATCTTTGTATAAAAACTAGACAGAATCTTTCTCAGAAACTACTTTTTGTTGTGTGCGTGCCACTCACAGAGTTTAACCTTCCTTTTCATAGAGCAGTTTGGAATCACTCTGTTTGTTAAGTCTGCAAGGGGATATTTAGACCTCTTTGACGCCTTCGTTGGAAACGGGATTTCTTCATATACAGCTAGACTCATGAATTCTCAGTAACTTCTTTGTGTTGTGTGTATTCAACTCACAGAGTTGAACCTTTCTTTAGACAGAGCAGATTTGAAACACTCTTTTTTTGGATTTTACAAGTGGACAATTCAAGCGATTTGAGGCCAATTGTTGTAAAGGAAATATCCTCGTTTAAAAACTAGACAGAATCATTCTCAGAAACTACTTTGTGATGTGTGCGTTCAACTCACAGAGTTTCACCTTTCTTTTCATAGAGCAGTTTGGAAACACTCTGTTTCTTAAGTTTGCAAGAGGATATTTGGACCACTTTGAGGCCTTCGTTGGAAACGGGATTTCTCAATATAATGCTAGACAGATGAATTCCCAGTAACTTCTTTGTGTTGTGTCTATTCAACTCACAGAGCTGAACCTTCCTTTAGACAGAGCAGTTTGCAAACACTCTTTTTGTGGAATTTGCAAGTGGAGATTACAAGCGATTTCAGGCCAATCTTAGAAAGGGAATTATCTTTGTATAAAAACTAGACAGAATCTTTCTCAGAAACTACTTTGTGTTGTGTGCGTTCCACTCACAGAGTTTAACCTTTCTTTTCATAGAGCAGTTTGGAAACACTCTGTTTGTTAAGTCTGCAAGGGGATATTTAGACCTCTTTGACGCCTTCGTTGGAAACGGGATTTCTTCCTATAGAGCTAGACACATGCATTCTCAGTAACTTCTTTGTGTTGTGTGTATTCAACTCACAGAGTTGAACCTTTCTTTAGACAGAGCAGATTTGAAACACTCTTTTTGTGGATTTTACAAGTGGAGATTTCAAGCGATTTGAGGCCAATTGTAGTAAAGGAAATATCCTCGTTTAAAAAGTAGACAGAATCATTCTCAGAAACTACTTTGTGACGTGTGGGTTCAACTCACAGAGTTTCACCTTTCTTTTCATAGAGCAGTTTGGAAACACTCTGTTTCTTAAGTTTGCAAGAGGATATTTGGACCACTTTGAGGCCTTCGTTGGAAACGGGATTTCTCAGTATAATGCTAGACAGATGAATTCCCAGTAACTTCTTTGTGTTGTGTCTATTCAACTCACAGAGCTGTACCTTCCTTTAGACAGAGCAGTTTGAAAACACTCTTTTTGTGGAATTTGCAAGTGGAGATTACAAGCGATTTCAGGCCAATCTTAGAAAGGGAATTACCTTTGTATAAAAACAAGACAGAATCTTTCTCAGAAACTACTTTGTGTTGTGTGCGTTCCACTCACAGAGTTTAACCTTACTTTTCATAGAGCAGTTTGGAAACACTCTGTTTGTAAAGTCTGCAAGGGGATATTTAGACCTCTTTGACGCCTTCGTTGGAAACGGGATTTCTTCATATACAGCTAGACACATGAATTCTCAGTAACTTCTTTGTGTTGTGTGTATTCAACTCACAGAGTTGAACCTTTCTTTAGACAGAGCAGATTTGAAACACTCTTTTTGTGGATTTTACAAGTGGAGATTTCAAGCGATTTGAGGCCAATTGTAGTAAAGGAAATATCCTCGTTTGAAAAGTAGACAGAATCATTCTAAGAAACTACTTTGTGATGTGTGCGTTCAACTCACAGAGTTTCACCTTTCTTTTCATAGAGCAGTTTGGAAACACTCTGTTTGTTCAGTTTGCAAGAGGATATTTGGACCACTTTGAGGCCTTCGTTGGAAACGGGATTTCTCAGTATAATGCTAGACAGATGAATTCCCAGTAACTTCTTTGTGTTTTGTCTATTCAACTCACAGAGTTGAACCTTCCTTTAGACAGAGCAGTTTGCAAACACTCTTTTTGTGGAATTTGCAAGTGGAGATTTCAAGCGATTTCAGGCCAATCTTAGAAAGGGAAATATCTTTGTATAAAAACTAGACAGAATCTTTTTCAGAAACTACTTTTTGTTGTGTGCGTGCCACTCACAGAGTTTAACCTTCCTTTTCATAGAGCAGTTTGGAATCACTCTGTTTGTTAAGTCTGCAAGGGGATATTTAGACCTCTTTGACGCCTTCGTTGGAAACGGGATTTCTTCATATACAGCTAGACACATGAATTCTCAGTAACTTCTTTGTGTTGTGTGTATTCAACTCACAGAGTTGAACCTTTCTTTAGACAGAGCAGATTTGAAACACTCTTTTTTTGGATTTTACAAGTGGACAATTCAAGCGATTTGAGGCCAATTGTTGTAAAGGAAATATCCTCGTTTAAAAACTAGACAGAATCATTCTCAGAAACTACTTTGTGATGTGTGCGTTCAACTCACAGAGTTTCACCTTTCTTTTCATAGAGCAGTTTGGAAACACTCTGTTTCTTAAGTTTGCAAGAGGATATTTGGACCACTTTGAGGCCTTCGTTGGAAACGGGATTTCTCAATATAATGCTAGACAGATGAATTCCCAGTAACTTCTTTGTGTTGTGTCTATTCAACTCACAGAGCTGTACCTTCCTTTAGACAGAGCAGTTTGAAAACACTCTTTTTGTGGAATTTGCAAGTGGAGATTACAAGCGATTTCAGGCCAATCTTAGAAAGGGAATTACCTTTGTATAAAAACAAGACAGAATCTTTCTCAGAAACTACTTTGTGTTGTGTGCGTTCCACTCACAGAGTTTAACCTTACTTTTCATAGAGCAGTTTGGAAACACTCTGTTTGTAAAGTCTGCAAGGGGATATTTAGACCTCTTTGACGCCTTCGTTGGAAACGGGATTTCTTCATATACAGCTAGACACATGAATTCTCAGTAACTTCTTTGTGTTGTGTGTATTCAACTCACAGAGTTGAACCTTTCTTTAGACAGAGCAGATTTGAAACACTCTTTTTGTGGATTTTAGAAGTGGAGATTTCAAGCGATTTGAGGCCAATTGTAGTAAAGGAAATATCCTCGTTTGAAAAGTAGACAGAATCATTCTCAGAAACTACTTTGTGATGTGTGCGTTCAACTCACAGAGTTTCACCTTTCTTTTCATAGAGCAGTTTGGAAACACTCTGTTTGTTCAGTTTGCAAGAGGATATTTGGACCACTTTGAGGCCTTCGTTGGAAACGGGATTTCTCAGTATAATGCTAGACAGATGAATTCCCAGTAACTTCTTTGTGTTTTGTCTATTCAACTCACAGAGTTGAACCTTCCTTTAGACAGAGCAGTTTGCAAACACTCTTTTTGTGGAATTTGCAAGTGGAGATTTCAAGCGATTTCAGGCCAATCTTAGAAAGGGAAATATCTTTGTATAAAAACTAGACAGAATCTTTTTCAGAAACTACTTTTTGTTGTGTGCGTGCCACTCACAGAGTTTAACCTTCCTTTTCATAGAGCAGTTTGGAATCACTCTGTTTGTTAAGTCTGCAAGGGGATATTTAGACCTCTGTGACGCCTTCGTTGGAAACGGGATTTCTTCATATACAGCTAGACACATGAATTCTCAGTAACTTCTTTGTGTTGTGTGTATTCAACTCACAGAGTTGAACCTTTCTTTAGACAGAGCAGATTTGAAACACTCTTTTTTTGGATTTTACAAGTGGACAATTCAAGCGATTTGAGGCCAATTGTTGTAAAGGAAATATCCTCGTTTAAAAACTAGACAGAATCATTCTCAGAAACTACTTTGTGATGTGTGCGTTCAACTCACAGAGTTTCACCTTTCTTTTCATAGAGCAGTTTGGAAACACTCTGTTTCTTAAGTTTGCAAGAGGATATTTGGACCACTTTGAGGCCTTCGTTGGAAACGGGATTTCTCAATATAATGCTAGACAGATGAATTCCCAGTAACTTCTTTGTGTTGTGTCTATTCAACTCACAGAGCTGAACCTTCCTTTAGACAGAGCAGTTTGCAAACACTCTTTTTGTGGAATTTGCAAGTGGAGATTACAAGCGATTTCAGGCCAATCTTAGAAAGGGAATTATCTTTGTATAAAAACTAGACAGAATCTTTCTCAGAAACTACTTTGTGTTGTGTGCGTTCCACTCACAGAGTTTAACCTTTCTTTTCATAGAGCAGTTTGGAAACACTCTGTTTGTTAAGTCTGCAAGGGGATATTTAGACCTCTTTGACGCCTTCGTTGGAAACGGGATTTCTTCATATACAGCTAGACACATGAATTCTCAGTAACTTCTTTGTGTTGTGTGTATTCAACTCACAGAGTTGAACCTTTCTTTAGACAGAGCAGATTTGAAACACTCTTTTTGTGGATTTTACAAGTGGAGATTTCAAGCGATTTGAGGCCAAATGTAGTAAAGGAAATATCCTCGTTTAAAAAGTAGACAGAATCATTCTCAGAAACTTCTTTGTGACGTGTGGGTTCAACTCACAGAGTTTCACCTTTCTTTTCATAGAGCAGTTTGGAAACACTCTGTTTCTTAAGTTTGCAAGAGGATATTTGGACCACTTTGAGGCCTTCGTTGGAAACGGGATTTCTCAGTATAATGCTAGACAGATGAATTCCCAGTAACTTCTTTGTGTTGTGTCTATTCAACTCACAGAGCTGAACCTTCCTTTAGACAGAGCAGTTTGAAAACACTCTTTTTGTGGAATTTGCAAGTGGAGATTACAAGCGATTTCAGGCCAATCTTAGAAAGGGAATTACCTTTGTATAAAAACAAGACAGAATCTTTCTCAGAAACTACTTTGTGTTGTGTGCGTTCCACTCACAGAGTTTAACCTTACTTTTCATAGAGCAGTTTGGAAACACTCTGTTTGTAAAGTCTGCAAGGGGATATTTAGACCTCTTTGACCCCTTCATTGGAAACGGGATTTCTTCATATACAGCTAGACACATGAATTCTCAGTAACTCCTTTGTGTTGTGTGTATTCAACTCACAGAGTTGAACCTTTCTTTAGACAGAGCAGATTTGAAACCCTCTTTTTGTGGATTTTACAAGTGGAGATTTCAAGCGATTTGAGGCCAATTGTAGTAAAGGAAATATCCTCGTTTAAAAAGTAGACAGAATCATTCTCAGAATCTACTTTGTGATGTGTGCGAAACTCACAGAGTTTCACCTTTCTTTTCATAGAGCAGTTTGGAAACACTCTGTTTGTTAACTTTGCAAGAGGATATTTGGACCACTTTGAGGCCTTCGTTGGAAACGGGATTTCACAGTATAATGCTAGACAGATGAATTCCCAGTAACTTCTTTGTGTTGTGTCTATTCAACTCACAGAGTTGAACCTTCCTTTGACAGAGCAGTTTGCAAACACTCTTTTTGTGGAATTTGCAAGTGGGGATTTCAAGCGATTTCAGGCCAATCTTAGAAAGGGAAATATCTTTGTATAAAAACTAGGCAGAATCATTCTCAGAAACTACTTTGTGTTGTGTGCGTTCCACTCACAGAGTTTAACCTTTCTTTTCATAGAGCAGTTTGGAAACACTCTGTTTGTTAAGTCTGCAAGGGGATATTTAGAACTCTTTGACGCCTTCGTTTGAAACAGGATTTCTTCATATACAGCTAGACATATGAATTCTCAGTAACTTCTTTGTGTTGTGTGTATTCAACTCACAGAGTTGAACCTTTGTTAGACAGAGCAGATTTGAAACTCTCTTTTTGTGGATTTTACAAGTGGAGATTTCAAGCGATTTGAGGCCAATTGTAATAAAGGAAATATCCTCGTTTAAAAAGTAGACAGAATCATTCTTAGAAACTACTTTGTGATGTGTGCGTGCAACTCACAGAGTTTCACCTTTCTTTTCATAGAGCAGTTTGGAAACACTCTGTTTCTTAAGTTTGCAAGAGGATATTTGGACCACTTTGAGGCCTTCGTTGGAAACGGGATTTCTCAGTATAATGCTAGACAGATGAATTCCCAGTAACTTCTTTGTGTTGTGTCTATTCAACTCACAGAGCTGAACCTTCCTTTAGACAGAGCAGTTTGCAAACACTCTTTTTGTGGAATATGCAAGTGGAGATTACAAGCGATTTCAGGCCAATTTAGAAAGGGAATTATCTTTGTATAAAAACTAGACAGAATCATTCTCAGAAACTACTTTGTGTTGTGTGCGTTCCACTCACAGAGTTTAACCTTTCTTTTCATAGAGCAGTTTGGAAACACTCTGTTTGTTAAGTCTGCAAGGGGATATTTAGACCTCTTTGACGCCTTCGTTGGAAACGGGATTTCTTCATATACAGCTAGACACATGTATTCTCAGTAACTTCTTTGTGTTGTGTGTATTCAACTCACAGAGTTGAACCTTTCTTTAGACAGAGCAGATTTGAAACACTCTTTTTGTGGATTTTACAAGTGGAGATTTCAAGCGATTTGAGGCCAATTGTAGTAAAGGAAATATCCTCGTTTAAAAAGTAGACAGAATCATTCTCAGAAACTACTTTGTGACGTGTGGGTTCAACTCACAGAGTTTCACCTTTCTTTTCATAGAGCAGTTTGGAAACACTCTGTTTCTTAAGTTTGCAAGAGGATATTTGGACCACTTTGAGGCCTTCGTTGGAAACGGGATTTCTCAGTATAATGCTAGACAGATGAATTCCCAGTAACTTCTTTGTGTTGTGTCTATTCAACTCACAGAGCTGAACCTTCCTTTAGACAGAGCAGTTTGAAAACACTCTTTTTGTGGAATTTGCAAGTGGAGATTACAAGCGATTTCAGGCCAATCTTAGAAAGGGAATTACCTTTGTATAAAAACAAGACAGAATCTTTCTCAGAAACTACTTTGTGTTGTGTGCGTTCCACTCACAGAGTTTAACCTTACTTTTCATAGAGCAGTTTGGAAACACTCTGTTTGTAACGTCTCCAAGGGGATATTTAGACCTCTTTGACGCCTTCATTGGAAACGGGATTTCTTCATATACAGCTAGACACATGAATTCTCAGTAACTTCTTTGTGTTGTGTGTATTCAACTCACAGAGTTGAACCTTTCTTTAGACAGAGCAGATTTGAAACACTCTTTTTGTGGATTTTACAAGTGGAGATTTCAAGCGATTTGAGGCCAATTGTAGTAAAGGAAATATCCTCGTTTGAAAAGTAGACAGAATCATTCTCAGAAACTACTTTGTGATGTGTGCGTTCAACTCACAGAGTTTCACCTTTCTTTTCATAGAGCAGTTTGGAAACACTCTGTTTGTTAAGTTTGCAAGAGGATATTTGGACCACTTTGAGGCCTTCGTTGGAAACGGGATTTCTCAGTATAATGCTAGACAGATGAATTCCCAGTAACTTCTTTGTGTTGTGTCTATTCAACTCACACAGTTGAACCTTCCTTTAGACAGAGCAGTTTGCAAACACTCTTTTTGTGGAATTTGCAGGTGGAGATTTCAAGCGATTTCAGCCCAATCTTAGAAACGGAAATATCTTTGTATAGAAACTAGACAGAATCATTCTCAGAAACTACTTTGTGTTGTGTGCGTTCCACTCACAGATTTTAACCTTTCTTTTCATAGAGCAGTTTGGAAACACTCTGTTTGTTTAGTCTGCAAGGGGATATTCAGACCTCTTTGATGCCTTCGTTGGAAACGGGATTTCGTCATATATAGCTAGCCACATGAATTCTCAGTAACTTCTTTGTGTTGTGTGTATTCAACTCACAGAGTTGAACCTTTCTTTAGACAGAGCAGATTTGAAACACTCTTTTTGTGGATTTTACAATTGGAGATTTCAAGCGATTTGAGTCCAATTGTAGTAAAGGAAATATCCTCGTTTAAAAACAAGACAGAATCATTCTGAGAAACTATTTTTGTGATGTGTGCTTTCAACTCAGAGAGTTTCACCTTTCTTTTCATAGAGCAGTTTGGAAACACTCTGTTTCTTAAGTTTGCAAGAGGATATTTGGACCACTTTGAGGCCTTCGTTGGAAACGGGATTTCTCAGTATAATGCTAGACAGATAAATTCCAAGTAACTACTTTGTGTTGTGTCTATTCAACTCACAGAGCTGAACCTTACTTTAGACAGAGCAGTTTGCAAACACTCTTTTTGTGGAATTTGCAAGTGGAGATTACAAGCGATTTCTGGCCAATCTTAGAAAGGGAATTATCTTTGTATAAAAACTAGACAGAATCTTTCTCAGAAACTACTTTGTGTTGTGTGCGTTCCACTCACAGAGTTTAACCTTTCTTTTCATAGAGCAGTTTGGAAACACTCTGTTTGTTAAGTCTGCAAGGGGATATTTAGATCTCTTTGACGCCTTCGTTGGAAACGGGATTTCTTCATATACAGCAAGACACATGAATTCTCAGTAACTTCTTTGTGTTGTGTGTATTCATCTCACAGAGTTGAACCTTTCTTTAGACAGAGCAGATTTGAAACACTCTTTTTGTGGATTTTACAAGTGGAGATTTCAAGCGATTTGAGGCCAATTGTAGTAAAGGAAATATCCTCATTTAAAAACAAGACAGAATCATTCTCAGAAACTATTTTTGTGATGTGTGCGTTCATCTCAGAGAGTTTCACCTTTCTTTTCATAGAGCAGTTAGGAAACACTCTGTTTGTTAAGTTTGCAAGAGGATATTTGGACAAATTTGAGGCCTTCGTTGGAAACGGGTTTTCTCAGTTTAATGCTAGACAGATGAATTCCCAGTAACTTCTTTGTGTTGTGTGTATTCAACTCACAGAGTTGAACGTTTCTTTAGAGAGAGCAGATTTGAAACCCTCTTTCTGTGGATTTTACAAGTGGAGATTTCAAGCGATTTGAGGCCAGTTGTAGTAAAGGATATATCCTCGTTTAAAAACTAGACAGAATCATTCTCAGAAACTACTTTGTGATGTGTGCGTGCAACTCACAGAGTTTCACCTTTCTTTTCGTAGAGCAGTTTGGAAACACTCTGTTTGTTCAGTTTGCAAGAGGATATTTGGACTACTTTGAGGCCTTCGTTGGAAACGGGATTTCTCAGTATAATGCTAGACAGGTGAATTCCCAGTAACTTCCTTGTGTTGTGTCTATGCAACTCACAGAGTTGAACCTTCCTTTAGACAGAGCAGTTTGCAAACACTCTTTTTGTGGAATTTGCAAGTGGAGATTTCAAGCGATTTCAGGCCAATCTTAGAAAGGGAAATATCTTTGTATAAAAACTAGACAGAATCATTCTCAGAAACTACTTTGTGTTGTGTGCATTCCACTCACAGAGTTTAACCTTTCTTTTCATAGTGCAGTTTGGAAACACTCTGTTTGTTAAGTCTGCAAGGGGATATTTAGACCTCTTTGACGCCTTCGTTTGAAACAGGATTTCTTCATATACAGCTAGACATATGAATTCTCAGTAACTTCTTTGTGTTGTGTGTATTCAACTCACAGAGTTGAACCTTTCTTTAGACAGAGCAGATTTGAAACTCTCTTTTTGTGGATTTTACAAGTGGAGATTTCAAGCGATTTGAGGCCAATTGTAATAAAGGAAATATCCTCGTTTAAAAAGTAGACAGAATCATTCTTAGAAACTACTTTGTGATGTGTGCGTGCAACTCACAGAGTTTCACCTTTCTTTTCATAGAGCAGTTTGGAAACACTCTGTTTCTTAAGTTTGCAAGAGGATATTTGGACCACTTTGAGGCCTTCGTTGGAAACGGGATTTCTCAGTATAATGCTAGACAGATGAATTCCCAGTAACTTCTTTGTGTTGTGTCTATTCAACTCACAGAGTTGAACCTTCCTTTAGACAGAGCAGTTTGCAAACACTCTTTTTGTGGAATTTGCAAGTGGAGATTTCAAGCGATTTCAGGCCAATCTTAGAAAGGGAAATATCTTTGTATAAAAACTAGACAGAATCATTCTCAGAAACTACTTTGTGTTGTGTGCCTTCCACTCACAGAGTTTAACCTTTCTTTTCATAGAGCAGTTTGGAAACACTCTGTTTGTTAAGTCTGCAAGGGGATATTTAGACCTCTTTGATGCCTTCGTTGGAAACGGGATTTCTTCATATACAGCTAGGCACATGAATTCTCAGTAACTTCTTTGTGTTGTGTGTATTCAACTCACAGAGTTGAACATTTCTTTAGACAGAGCAGATTTGAAACACTCTTTCTGTGGATTTTACAAGTGGAGATTTCAAGCGATTTGAGGCCAATTGTAGTAAAGGAAATATCCTCGTTTAAAAACTAGGCAGAATCATTCTCAGAAACTACTTTGTGATGTGTGCGTTCAACTCACAGAGTTTCACCTTTCTTTTCATAGAGCAGTTTGGAAACACTCTGTTTGTTAAGTTTGCAAGAGGATATTTGGACCACTTTGAGACCTTCGTTGGAAACGGGATTTCTCAGTATAATGCTAGACAGATGAATTCCCAGTAACTTCTTTGTGTTGTGTCTATTCAACTCACAGAGCTGAACCTTCCTATAGAGAGAGCAGTTTGCAAACACTCTTTTTGTGGAATTTGCAAGTGGAGATTTAAAGCGATTTCAGGCCAATCTTAGAAAGGGAAATATCTTTGTATAAAAACTAGACAGAATCATTCTCAGAAACTACTTTGTGTTGTGTGCCTTCCACTCACAGAGTTTAACCTTTCTTTTCATAGAGCAGTTTGGAAACACTCTGTTTGTTCAGTCTGCAAGGGGATATTTAGACCTCTTTGATGCCTTCGTTGGAAACGGGTTTTCTTCATATACAACTAGGCACATGAATTCTCAGTAACTTCTTTGTGTTGTGTGTATTCAACTCACAGAGTTGAACATTTCTTTAGACAGAGCAGATTTGAAACACTCTTTTTGTGGATTTCACAAATGGAGATTTCAAGCGATTTGAGACCAATTGTAGTAAAGGAAATATCCTCGTTTAAAAATTAGGCAGAATCATTCTCAGAAACTACTTTGTGATGTGTGGGTTCAACTCACAGAGTTTCACCTTTCTTTTCGTAGAGCAGTTTGGAAACACTCTGTTAACTTTGCAAGAGGATATTTGGACCACTTTGAGGCCTTCGTTGGAAACGGGATTTCTCAGTATAATGCGAGACAGATGAATTCCCAGTAACTTCTTTGTGTTGTGTCTATTCAACTCACAGAGATGAACCTTCCTATAGAGAGAGCAGTTTGCAAACACTCTTTTTGTGGAATTTGCAAGTGGAGATTTCAAGCGATTTCAGGCCAATCTTAGAAAGGGAAATATCTTTGTATAAAAACTAGACAGAATCTTTCTCAGAAAACTACTTTGTGTTGTGTGCGTTCCACTCACAGAGTTTAACCTTTCTTCTCATAGAGCAGTTTGGAATCACTCTGTTTGTTAAGTCTGCAAGGGGATATTTAGACCTCTTTGACGCCTTCGTTGGAAACGGTATTTCTTCATATTCAGCTAGGCACATGAATTCTCAGTAACTTCTTTGTGTTGTGTGTATTCAACTCAGAGGGTTGAACCTTTCTTTAGACAGACCAGATTTGAAACACTCTTTTTGTGGATTTTACCATGGAGATTTCAAGCGATTTGAGGCCAATTGTAGTAAAGGAAATATCCTCATTTAAAAACAAGACAGAATCATTCTCAGAAACTATTTTTGTGATGTGTGCGTTCATCTCAGAGAGTTTTACCTTTCTTTTCATAGAGCAGTTTGGAAACACTCTGTTTGTTAAGTTTGCAAGAGGATATTTGGACCAGTTTGAGGCCTTCGTTGGAAAAGGGATTTCTCAGTATAATGCTAGACAGATGAATTCCCAGTAACTTTTTGTGTTGTGTCTATTCAACTCACGGAGTTGAACCTTCCTTTAGACAGGGCAGTTTGCAAACACTCTTTTTGTGGAATTTGCAAGTGGGGATTTCAAGCGATTTCAGGCCAATCTTAGAAAGGGAAATATCTTTGTATAAAAACTAGACAGAATCATTCTCAGAAACTACTTTGTGTTGTGTGCGTTCCACTCACAGAGTTTAACCTTTCTTTTCATAGAGCAGTTTGGAAACACTCTGTTTGTTAAGTTTGCAAGAGGATATTTGGACCACTTTGAGGCCTTCGTTGGAAACGGGATTTCTCAGTATAATGCTAGACAGATGAATTCCCAGTAACTTCTTTGTGTTGTGTCTATTCAACTCGCAGAGTTGAACCTTCGTTTAGACAGAGGAGTTTGCAAACACTCTTTTTGTGGAATTTGCAAGTGGGGATGTCAAGCGATTTCAGGCCAATCTTAGAAAGGGAAATATCTTTGTATAAAAACTAGACAGAATCATTCTCAGAAACTACTTTGTTTTGTGTGCGTTCCAATCACAGAGTTTAACCTTTCTTTTCATAGAGCAGTTTGGAAACACTCTGTTTGTTAAGTCTGCAAGGGGATATTTAGACCTCTTTTACGCCTTCGTTTGAAACCGGATTTCTTCATATACAGCTAGACATATGAATTCTCAGTAACTTCTTTGTGTTACGTGCATTCAACACACAGAGTTGAACCTTTCTTTAGACAGAGCAGATTTGAAACACTCTTTCTGTGGATTTTACAAGTGGAGATTTCAAGCGATTTGAGGCCAATTGTAGTAAAGGAAATATCCTCGTTTAAAAAGTAGACAGAATCATTCTCAGAAACTACTTTGTGATGTGTGCGTTCAACTCACAGAGTTTCACCTTTCTTTTCATAGAGCAGATTGGAAACACTCTGTTTCTTAAGTTTGCAAGAGGATATTTGGACCACTTTGAGGCCTTCGTAGGAAACGGGATTTCTCAGCATAATGCTAGACAGATGAATTCCCAGTAACTTCTTTGTGTTGTGTCTATTCAACTCACAGAGCTGTACCTTCCTTTAGACAGAGCAGTTTGAAAACACTCTTTTTGTGGAATTTGCAAGTGGAGATTACAAGCGATTTCAGGCCAATCTTAGAAAGGGAATTACCTTTCTATAAAAACTAGACAGAATCATTCTCAGAAACTACTTTGTGTTGTGTGCGTTCCACTCACAGAGTTTAACCTTACTTTTCATACAGCAGTTTGGAAACACTCTGTTTGTTTAGTCTGCAAGGGGATATTCAGACCTCTTTGATGCCTTCGTTGGAAACGGGATTTCTTCATATACAGCTAGACACATGAATTCTCAGTAACTTCTTTGTGTTGTGTGTATTCAACTCACAGAGTTGAACCTTTCTTTAGACAGAGCAGATTTGAAACACTCTTTTTGTGGATTTTACAAGTGGAGATTTCAAGCGATTTGAGGCCAATTGTAGTAAAGGAAATATCCTCGTTTGAAAAGTAGACAGAATCATTCTCAGAAACTACTTTGTGATGTGTGCGTTCAACTCACAGAGTTTCACCTTTCTTTTCATAGAGCAGTTTGGAAACACTCTGTTTGTTAAGTTTGCAAGAGGATATTTGGACCACTTTGAGGCCTTCGTTGGAAACGGGATTTCTCAGTATAATGCTAGACAGATGAATTCCCAGTAACTTCTTTGTGTTTTGTCTATTCAACTCACAGAGTTGAACCTTCCTTTAGACAGAGCAGTTTGCAAACACTCTTTTTGTGGAATTTGCAAGTGGAGATTTCAAGCGATTTCAGGCCAATCTTAGAAAGGGAAATATCTTTGTATAAAAACTAGACAGAATCTTTTTCAGAAACTACTTTTTGTTGTGTGCGTGCCACTCACAGAGTTTAACCTTCCTTTTCATAGAGCAGTTTGGAATCACTCTGTTTGTTAAGTCTGCAAGGGGATATTTAGACCTCTTTGACGCCTTCGTTGGAAACGGGATTTCTTCATATACAGCTAGACACATGTATTCTCAGTAACTTCTTTGTGTTGTGTGTATTCAACTCACAGAGTTGAACCTTTCTTTAGACAGAGCAGATTTGAAACACTCTTTTTGTGGATTTTACAAGTGGAGATTTCAAGCGATTTGAGGCCAATTGTAGTAAAGGAAATATCCTCGTTTAAAAAGTAGACAGAATCATTCTCAGAAACTACTTTGTGACGTGTGGGTTCAACTCACAGAGTTTCACCTTTCTTTTCATAGAGCAGATTGGAAACACTCTGTTTCTTAAGTTTGCAAGAGGATATTTGGACCACTTTGAGGCCTTCGTTGGAAACGGGATTTCTCAGTATAATGCTAGACAGATGAATTCCCAGTAACTTCTTTGTGTTGTGTCTATTCAACTCACAGAGCTGTACCTTCCTTTAGACAGAGCAGTTTGAAAACACTCTTTTTGTGGAATTTGCAAGTGGAGATTACAAGCGATTTCAGGCCAATCTTAGAAAGGGAATTATCTTTGTATAAAAACTAGACAGAATCATTCTCAGAAACTACTTTGTGTTGTGTGCGTTCCACTCACAGAGTTTAACCTTACTTTTCATAGAGCAGTTTGGAAACACTCTGTTTGTTTAGTCTGCAAGGGGATATTCAGACCTCTTTGACGCCTTCGTTGGAAACGGGATTTCTTCATATACAGCTAGACACATGAATTCTCAGTAACTTCTTTGTGTTGTGTGTATTCAACTCACAGAGTTGAACCTTTCTTTAGACAGAGCAGATTTGAAACACTCTTTTTGTGGATTTTACAAGTGGAGATTTCAAGCGATTTGAGGCCAATTGTAGTAAAGGAAATATCCTCGTTTGAAAAGTAGACAGAATCATTCTCAGAAACTACTTTGTGATGTGTGCGTTCAACTCACAGAGTTTCACCTTTCTTTTCATAGAGCAGTTTGGAAACACTCTGTTTGTTAAGTTTGCAAGAGGATATTTGGACCACTTTGAGGCCTTCGTTGGAAACGGGATTTCTCAGTATAATGCTAGACAGATGAATTCCCAGTAACTTCTTTGTGTTTTGTCTATTCAACTCACAGAGTTGAACCTTCCTTTAGACAGAGCAGTTTGCAAACACTCTTTTTGTGGAATTTGCAAGTGGAGATTTCAAGCGATTTCAGGCCAATCTTAGAAAGGGAAATATCTTTGTATAAAAACTAGACAGAATCTTTTTCAGAAACTACTTTTTGTTGTGTGCGTGCCACTCACAGAGTTTAACCTTCCTTTTCATAGAGCAGTTTGGAATCACTCTGTTTGTTAAGTCTGCAAGGGGATATTTAGACCTCTTTGACGCCTTCGTTGGAAACGGGATTTCTTCATATACAGCTAGACACATGAATACTCAGTAACTTCTTTGTGTTGTGTGTATTCAACTCACAGAGTTGAACCTTTCTTTAGACAGAGCAGATTTGAAACACTCTTTTTTTGGATTTTACAAGTGGACAATTCAAGCGATTTGAGGCCAATTGTTGTAAAGGAAATATCCTCGTTTAAAAACTAGACAGAATCATTCTCAGAAACTACTTTGTGATGTGTGCGTTCAACTCACAGAGTTTCACCTTTCTTTTCATAGAGCAGTTTGGAAACACTCTGTTTCTTAAGTTTGCAAGAGGATATTTGGACCACTTTGAGGCCTTCGTTGGAAACGGGATTTCTCAATATAATGCTAGACAGATGAATTCCCAGTAACTTCTTTGTGTTGTGTCTATTCAACTCACAGAGCTGAACCTTCCTTTAGACAGAGCAGTTTGCAAACACTCTTTTTGTGGAATTTGCAAGTGGAGATTACAAGCGATTTCAGGCCAATCTTAGAAAGGGAATTATCTTTGTATAAAAACTAGACAGAATCTTTCTCAGAAACTACTTTGTGTTGTGTGCGTTCCACTCACAGAGTTTAACCTTTCTTTTCATAGAGCAGTTTGGAAACACTCTGTTTGTTAAGTCTGCAAGGGGATATTTAGACCTCTTTGACGCCTTCGTTGGAAACGGGATTCCTTCATATACAGCTAGACACATGTATTCTCAGTAACTTCTTTGTGTTGTGTGTATTCAACTCACAGAGTTGAACCTTTCTTTAGACAGAGCAGATTTGAAACACTCTTTTTGTGGATTTTACAAGTGGAGATTTCAAGCGATTTGAGGCCAATTGTAGTAAAGGAAATATCCTCGTTTAAAAAGTAGACAGAATCATTCTCAGAAACTACTTTGTGACGTGTGGGTTCAACTCACAGAGTTTCACCTTTCTTTTCATAGAGCAGATTGGAAACACTCTGTTTCTTAAGTTTGCAAGAGGATATTTGGACCACTTTGAGGCCTTCGTTGGAAACGGGATTTCTCAGTATAATGCTAGACAGATGAATTCCCAGTAACTTCTTTGTGTTGTGTCTATTCAACTCACAGAGCTGTACCTTCCTTTAGACAGAGCAGTTTGAAAACACTCTTTTTGTGGAATTTGCAAGTGGAGATTACAAGCGATTTCAGGCCAATCTTAGAAAGGGAATTATCTTTGTATAAAAACTAGACAGAATCATTCTCAGAAACTACTTTGTGTTGTGTGCGTTCCACTCACAGAGTTTAACCTTACTTTTCATAGAGCAGTTTGGAAACACTCTGTTTGTTGAGTCTGCAAGGGGATATTCAGACCTCTTTGATGCCTTCGTTGGAAACGGGATTTCTTCATATACAGCTAGACACATGAATTCTCAGTAACTTCTTTGTGTTGTGTGTATTCAACTCACAGAGTTGAACCTTTCTTTAGACAGAGCAGATTTGAAACACTCTTTTTGTGGATTTTACAATTGGAGATTTCAAGCGATTTGAGGCCAATTGTAGTAAAGGAAATATCCTCGTTTGAAAAGTAGACAGAATCATTCTCAGAAACTACTTTGTGATGTGTGCGTTCAACTCACAGAGTTTCACCTTTCTTTTCATAGAGCAGTTTGGAAACACTCTGTTTGTTAAGTTTGCAAGAGGATATTTGGACCACTTTGAGGCCTTCGTTGGAAACGGGATTTCTCAGTATAATGCTAGACAGATGAATTCCCAGTAACTTCTTTGTGTTTTGTCTATTCAACTCACAGAGTTGAACCTTCCTTTAGACAGAGCAGTTTGCAAACACTCTTTTTGTGGAATTTGCAAGTGGAGATTTCAAGCGATTTCAGGCCAATCTTAGAAAGGGAAATATCTTTGTATAAAAACTAGACAGAATCTTTTTCAGAAACTACTTTTTGTTGTGTGCGTGCCACTCACAGAGTTTAACCTTCCTTTTCATAGAGCAGTTTGGAATCACTCTGTTTGTTAAGTCTGCAAGGGGATATTTAGACCTCTTTGACGCCTTCGTTGGAAACGGGATTTCTTCATATACAGCTAGACACATGAATACTCAGTAACTTCTTTGTGTTGTGTGTATTCAACTCACAGAGTTGAACCTTTCTTTAGACAGAGCAGATTTGAAACACTCTTTTTTTGGATTTTACAAGTGGACAATTCAAGCGATTTGAGGCCAATTGTTGTAAAGGAAATATCCTCGTTTAAAAACTAGACAGAATCATTCTCAGAAACTACTTTGTGATGTGTGCGTTCAACTCACAGAGTTTCACCTTTCTTTTCATAGAGCAGTTTGGAAACACCCTGTTTCTTAAGTTTGCAAGAGGATATTTGGACCACTTTGAGGCCTTCGTTGGAAACGGGATTTCTCAATATAATGCTAGACAGATGAATTCCCAGTAACTTGTTTGTGTTGTGTCTATTCAACTCACAGAGCTGAACCTTCCTTTAGACAGAGCAGTTTGCAAACACTCTTTTTGTGGAATTTGCAAGTGGAGATTACAAACGATTTCAGGCCAATCTTAGAAGGGGAATTATCTTTGTATAAAAACTAGACAGAATCTTTCTCAGAAACTACTTTGTGTTGTGTGCGTTCCACTCACAGAGTTTAACCTTTCTTTTCATAGAGCAGTTTGGAAACACTCTGTTTGTTAAGTCTGCAAGGGGATATTTAGACCTCTTTGACGCCTTCGTTGGAAACGGGATTTCTTCATATACAGCTAGACACATGTATTCTCAGTAACTTCTTTGTGTTGTGTGTATTCAACTCACAGAGTTGAACCTTTCTTTAGACAGAGCAGATTTGAAACACTCTTTTTGTGGATTTTACAAGTGGAGATTTCAAGCGATTTGAGGCCAATTGTAGTAAAGGAAATATCCTCGTTTAAAAAGTAGACAGAATCATTCTCAGAAACTACTTTGTGACGTGTGGGTTCAACTCACAGAGGTTCACCTTTCTTTTCATAGAGCAGATTGGAAACACTCTGTTTCTTAAGTTTGCAAGAGGATATTTGGACCACTTTGAGGCCTTCGTTGGAAACGGGATTTCACAGTATAATGCTAGACAGATGAATTCCCAGTAACTTCTTTGTGTTGTGTCTATTCAACTCACAGAGCTGTACCTTCCTTTAGACAGAGCAGTTTGAAAACACTCTTTTTGTGGAATTTGCAAGTGGAGATTACAAGCGATTTCAGGCCAATCTTAGAAAGGGAATTACCTTTGTATAAAAACTAGACAGAATCAATCTCAGAAACTACTTTGTGTTGTGTGCGTTCCACTCACAGAGTTTAACCTTACTTTTCATAGAGCAGTTTGGAAACACTCTGTTTGTTTAGTCTGCAAGGGGATATTCAGACCTCTTTGATGCCTTCGTTGGAAACGGGATTTCTTCATATACAGCTAGACACATGAATTCTCAGTAACTTCTTTGTGTTGTGTGTATTCAACTCACAGAGTTGAACCTTTCTTTAGACAGAGCAGATTTGAAACACTCTTTTTGTGGATTTTACAAGTGGAGATTTCAAGCGATTTGAGGCCAATTGTAGTAAAGGAAATATCCTCGTTTGAAAAGTAGACAGAATCATTCTCAGAAAGTACTTTGTGATGTGTGCGTTCAACTCACAGAGTTTCACGTTTCTTTTCATAGAGCAGTTTGGAAACACTCTGTTTGTTAAGTTTGCAAGAGGATATTTGGACCACTTTGAGGCCTTCGTTGGAAACGGGATTTCTCAGTATAATGCTAGACAGATGAATTCCCAGTAACTTCTTTGTGTTTTGTCTATTCAACTCACAGAGTTGAACCTTCCTTTAGACAGAGCAGTTTGCAAACACTCTTTTTGTGGAATTTGCAAGTGGAGATTTCAAGCGATTTGAGGCCAATTGTAGTAAAGGACATATCCTCGTTTAAAAAGTAGACAGAATCATTCTCAGAAACTACTTTGTGACGTGTGGGTTCAACTCACAGAGTTTCACGTTTCTTTTCATAGAGCAGTTTGGAAACACTCTGTTTCTTAAGTTTGCAAGAGGATATTTGGACCACTTTGAGGCCTTCGTTGGAAACGGGATTTCTCAGTATAATGCTAGACAGATGAATTCCCAGTAACTTCTTTGTGTTGTGTCTATTCAACTCACAGAGCTGAACCTTCCTTTAGACAGAGCAGTTTGAAAACACCCTTTTTGTGGAATTTGCAGGTGGAGATTTCAAGCGATTTCAGCCCAATCTTAGAAACAGAAATATCTTTGTATAGAAACTAGACAGAATCATTCTCAGAAACTACTTTGTGTTGTGTGCGTTCCACTCACAGATTTTAACCTTTCTTTTCATAGAGCAGTTTGGAAACACTCTGTTTTTAAGTCTGCAAGGGAATATTTAGACCTCTTTGACGCCTTCGTTGGAAACGGGATTTCTTCATATACAGCTAGACACAAGAATTCTCAGTAACTTCTTTGTGTTGTGTGTATTCATCTCACAGAGTTGAAACTTTCTTTAGACAGAGCAGATTTGAAACACTCTTTTTGTGGATTTTACAAGTGGAGATTTCAAGCGATTTGAGGCCAATTGTAGTAAAGGAAATATCCTCCTTTAAAAAGTAGACAGAATCATTCTCAGAAACTACTTTGTGATGTGTGCGTTCAACTGACAGAGTTTCACCTTTCTTTTCATAGAGCAGTTTGGAAACACTCTGTTTCTTAAGTTTGCAAGAGGATATTTGGACCACTTTGAGGCCTTCGTTGGAAACGGGATTTCTCAGTATAATGCTAGACAGATGAATTTCCAGTAACTTCTTTGTGTTTTGTCTATTCAACTCACACAGTTGAACCTTCCTTTAGACAGAGCAGTTTGAAAACACTCTTTTTGTGGAATTTGCAGGTGGAGATTTCAAGCGATTTCAGGCCAATCTTAGAAACGGAAATATCTTTGTATAGAAACTAGACAGAATCATTCTCAGAAACTACTTTGTGTTGTGTGCCTTCGACTCACAGAGTTTAACCTTTCTTTTCATAGAGCAGTTTGGAAACACTCTGTTTGTTTAGTCTGCAAGGGGATATTTAGACCTCTTTGACGCCTTCGTTGGAAACGGGATTTCTTCATATACAGCTAGACACATGAATTCTCAGTAACTTCTTTGTGTTGTGTGTATTCAACTCACAGAGTTGAACCTTTCTTTAGACAGAGCAGATTTGAAACACTCTTTTTGTGGATTTTACAATTGGAGATTTCAAGCGATTTTAGGCCAATTGTAGTAAAGGAAATATCCTCGTTTGAAAAGTAGACAGAATCATTCTCAGAAACTACTTTGTGATGTGTGCGTTCAACTCACAGAGTTTCACCTTTCTTTTCATAGAGCAGTTTGGAAACACTCTGTTTGTCAAGTTTGCAAGAGGATATTTGGACCACTTTGAGGCCTTCGTCGGAAACGGGATTTCTCAGTATAATGCTAGACAGATGAATTCCCAGTAACTTCTTTGTGTTGTGTCTATTCAACTCACAGAGCTGAACCTTCCTTTAGACAGAGCAGTTTGCAAACACTCTTTTTGTGGAATTTGCAAGTGGAGATTACAAGCGATTTCAGGACAATCTTAGAAAGGGAATTACCTTTGTATAAAAACTAGACAGAATCTTTCTCAGAAACTACTTTGTGTTGTCTGCGTTCCACTCACAGAGTTTAACCTTTCTTTTCATAGAGCAGTTTGGAAACACTCTGTTTGTTAAGTCTGCAAGGGGATATTTAGACCTCTTTGACGCCTTCGTTGGAAACGGGATTTCTTCATATACAGCTAGACACATGAATTCTCAGTAACTTCTTTGTGTTGTGTGTATTCAACTCACAGAGTTGAACCTTTCTTTAGACAGAGCAGATTTGAAACACTCTTTTTGTGGATTTTACAAGTGGAGATTTCAAGCGATTTGAGGCCAATTGTAGTAAAGGAAATATCCTCGTTTGAAAAGTAGACAGAATCATTCTCAGAAACTACTTTGTGATGTGTGCGTTCAACTCACAGAGTTTCACCTTTCTTTTCATAGAGCAGTTTGGAAACACTCTGTTTGTCAAGTTTGCAAGAGGATATTTGGACCACTTTGAGGCCTTCGTTGGAAACGGGATTTCTCAGTATAATGCTAGACAGATGAATTTCCAGTAACTTCTTTGTGTTGTGTCTATTCAACTCACACAGTTGAACCTTCCTTTAGACAGAGCAGTTTGCAAACACTCTTTTTGTGGAATTTGCAGGTGGAGATTTCAAGCGATTTCAGGCCAATCTTAGAAACGGAAATATCTTTGTATAGAAATTAGACAGAATCTTTTTCAGAAACTACTTTTTGTTGTGTGCCTTCCACTCACAGAGTTTAACCTTTCTTTTCATAGAGCAGTTTGGAAACACTCTGTTTGTTTAGTCTGCAAGGGGATATTTAGACCTCTTTGACGCCTTCGATGGAAACGGGATTTCTTCATATACAGCTAGACACATGAATTCTCAGTAACTTCTTTGTGTTGTGTGTATTCAACTCACAGAGTTGAACCTTTCTTTAGACAGAGCAGATTTGAAACACTCTTTTTGTGGATTTTACAAGTGGAGATTTCAAGCGATTTGAGGCCAATTGTAGTAAAGGAAATATCCTCGTTTAAAAAGTAGACAGAATCATTCTCAGAAACTACTTTGTGATGTGTGGGTTCCACTCACAGAGTTTCACCTTTCTTTTCATAGAGCAGTTTGGAAACACTCTGTTTCTTAAGTTTGCAAGAGGATATTTGGACCACTTTGAGGCCTTCGTTGGAAACGGGATTTCAAAGTATAATGCTAGACAGATGAATTCCCAGTAACTTCTTTGTGTTGTGTCTATTCAACTCACAGAGCTGAACCTTCCTTTTGACAGAGCAGTTTGCAAACACTCTTTTTGTGGAATTTGCAGGTGGAGATTACAAGCGATTTCAGGCCAATCTTAGAAAGGGAATTATCTTTGTATAAAAACTAGACAGAATCTTTCTCAGAAACTACTTTGTGTTGTGTGCGTTCCACTCACAGAGTTTAACCTTTCTTTTCATAGAGCAGTTTGGAAACACTCTGTTTTTTAAGTCTACAAGGGGATATTTAGACCTCTTTGACGCCTTCGTTGGAAACGGGATTTCTTCATATACAGCTAGACACATGAATTCTCAGTAACTTCTTTGTGTTGTGTGTATTCATCTCACAGAGTTGAAACTTTCTTTAGACAGAGCAGATTTGAAACACTCTTTTTGTGGATTTTACAAGTGGAGATTTCAAGCGATTTGAGGCCAATTGTAGTAAAGGAAATATCCTCGTTTAAAAAGTAGACAGAATCATTCTCAGAAACTACTTTGTGATGTGTGCGTTCAACTGACAGAGTTTCACCTTTCTTTTCATAGAGCAGTTTGGAAACACTCTGTTTGTTAAGTTTGCAAGAGGATATTTGGACCACTTTGAGGCCTTCGTTGGAAACGGGATTTCTCAGTATAATGCTAGACCGATGAATTTCCAGTAACTTCTTTGTGTTGTGTCTATTCAACTCACACAGTTGAACCTTCCTTTAGACAGAGCAGTTTGAAAACACTCTTTTTGTGTAATTTGCAGGTGGAGATTTCAAGCGATTTCAGGCCAATCTTAGAAACGGAAATATCTTTGTATAGAAACTAGACAGAATCATTCTCAGAAACTACTTTGTGTTGTGTGCCTTCGACTCACAGAGTTTAACCTTTCTTTTCATAGAGCAGTTTGGAAACACTCTGTTTGTTTAGTCTGCAAGGGGATATTTAGACCTCTTCGACGCCTTCGTTGGAAACGGGATTTCTTCATATACAGCTAGACACATGAATTCTTAGTAACTTCTTTGTGTTGTCTGTATTCAACTCACAGAGTTGAACCTTTCTTTAGACAGAGCAGATTTGAAACACTCTTTTTGTGGATTTTACAAGTGGAGATTTCAAGCGATTTGAGGCCAATTGTAGTAAAGGAAATATCCTCGTTTGAAAAGTAGACAGAATCATTCTCAGAAACTACTTTGTGATGTGTGCGTTCAACTCACAGAGTTTCACCTTTCTTTTCATAGAGCAGTTTGGAAACACTCTGTTTGTCAAATTTGCAAGAGGATATGTGGACCACTTTGAGGCCTTCGTTGGAAACGGGATTTCTCAGTATAATGCTAGACAGATGAATTTCCAGTAACTTCTTTGTGTTGTGTCTATTCAACTCACAGAGTTGAACCTTCCTTTAGACAGAGCAGTTTGCAAACACTCTTTTTGTGGAATTTGCAGGTGGAGATTTCAAGCGATTTCAGGCCAATCTTAGAAATGGAAATATCTTTGTGTAGAAATTAGACAGAATCTTTTTCAGAAACTACTTTTTGTTGTGTGCGTTCCACTCACGGAGTTTAACCTTTCTTTTCATAGAGCAGTTTGGAAACACTCTGTTTTTTTAGTCTGCAAGGGGATATTTAGACCTCTTTGACGCCTTCGTTGGAAACGGGATTTCTTCATATACAGCCAGAAACATGAATTCTCAGTAACTTCTTTGTGTTGTGTGTATTCAACTCACAGAGTTGAACCTTTCTTTAGACAGAGCAGATTTGAAACACTCTTTTCGTGGATTTTACAAGTGGAGATTTCAAGCGATTTGAGGCCAATTGTAGTAAAGGAAATATCCTCGTTTAAAAAGTAGACAGAATCATTCTCAGAAACTACTTTGTGATGTGTGGGTTCAACTCACAGAGTTTCACCTTTCTTTTCATAGAGCAGTTTGGAAACACTCTGTTTCTTAAGTTTGCAAGAGGATATTTGGACCACTTTGAGGCCTTCGTTGGAAACGGGATTTCAAAGTATAATGCTAGACAGATGAATTCCCAGTAACTTCTTTGTGTTGTGTCTATTCAACTCACAGAGCTGAACCTTCCTTTAGACAGAGCAGTTTGCAAACACTCTTTTTGTGGAATTTGCAGGTGGAGATTACAAGCGATTTCAGGCCAATCTTAGAAAGGGAATTATCTTTGTATAAAAACTAGACAGAATCTTTCTCAGAAACTACTTTGTGTTGTGTGCGTTCCACTCACAGAGTTTAACCTTTCTTTTCATAGAGCAGTTTGGAAACACTCTGTTTGTTAAGTCTGCAAGGGGATATTTAGACCTCTTTGACGCCTTCGTTGGAAACGGGATTTCTTCATATACAGCTAGACACATGAATTCTCAGTAACTTCTTTGTGTTGTGTGTATTCAACTCACAGAGTTGAACCTTTCTTTAGACAGAGCAGTTTTGAAACACTCTTTTTGTGGATTTCAAAAGTGGAGATTTCAAGCGATTTGAGGCCAATTGTAGTAAAGGAAATATCCTCGTTTAAAAAGTAGACAGAATCATTCTCCGAAACTACTTTGTGACGTGTGGTTTCAACTCACAGAGTTTCACCTTTCTTTTCATAGAGCAGTTTGGAAACACTCTGTTTCTTAAGTTTGCAAGAGGATATTTGGACCACTTTGAGGCCTTCGTTGGAAACGGGATTTCTCAGTATAATGCTAGACAGATGAATTCCCAGTAACTTCTTTGTGTTGTGTCTATTCAACTCACAGAGCTGAACCTTCCTTTAGACAGAGCAGTTTGCAAACACTCTTTTTGTGGAATTTGCAAGTGGAGATTACAAGCGATTTCAGGCCAATCTTAGAAAGGGAATTACCTTTGTATAAAAACAAGACAGAATCTTTCTCAGAAACTATTTTGTGTTGTGTGCGTTCCACTCACGGAGTTTAACCTTACTTTTCATAGAGCAGTTTGGAAACACTCTGTTTGTAAAGTCTGCAAGGGGATATTTAGACCTCTTTGACGCCTTCGTTGGAAACGGGATTTCTTCATATACAGCTAGACACGTGAATTCTCAGTAACTTCTTTGTGTTGTGTGTATTCAACTCACAGAGTTGAACCTTTCTTTAGACAGAGCAGATTTGAAACACTCTTTTTGTGGATTTTACAAGTGGAGATTTCAAGCGATTTGAGGCCAATTGTAGTAAAGGAAATATCCTCGTTTGAAAAGTAGACAGAATCATTCTCAGAAACTACTTTGTGATGTGTGCGTTCAACTCACAGAGTTTCACCTTTCTTTTCATAGAGCAGTTTGGAAACACTCTGTTTGTTAAGTTTGCAAGAGGATATTTGGACCACATTGAGGCCTTCGTTGGAAACGGGATTTCTCAGTATAATGCTAGACAGATGAATTCCCAGTAACTTCTTTGTGTTGTGTCTATTCAACTCACACAGTTGAACCTTCCTTTAGACAGAGCAGTTTGCAAACACTCTTTTTGTAGAATTTGCAGGTGGAGATTTCAAGCGATTTCAGCCCAATCTTAGAAACGGAAATATCTTTGTATAGAAACTAGACAGAATCATTCTCAGAAACTACTTTGTGTTGTGTGCCTTCGACTCACAGAGTTTAACCATTCTTTTCATAGAGCAGTTTGGAAACACTCTGTTTGTTTAGTCTGCAAGGGGATATTTAGACCTCTTTGACGCCTTCGTTGGAAACGGGATTTCTTCATATACAGCTAGACACATGAATTCTCAGTAACTTCTTTGTGTTGTGTGTATTCAACTCACAGAGTTGAACCTTTCTTTAGACAGAGCAGATTTGAAACACTCTTTTTGTGGATTTTACAAGTGGAGATTTCAAGCGATTTGAGGCCAATTGTAGTAAAGGAAATATCCTCGTTTAAAAAGTAGACAGAATCATTCTCAGAAACTACTTTCTGCTGTGTGGGTTCAACTCACAGAGTTTAACCTTTCTTTTCATAGAGCAGTTTGGAAACACTCTGTTTGTTAAGTCTGCAAGGGGATATTTAGACCTCTTTGACGCCTTCGTTGGAAACGGGATTTCTTCATATACAGCTAGACACATGAATTCTCAGTAACTTCTTTGTGTTGTGTGTATTCAACTCAGAGAGTTGAACCTTTCTTTAGACAGAGCAGATTTGAAACACTCTTTTTGTGGATTTTACAAGTGGAGATTTCAAGCGATTTGAGGCCAATTGTAGTAAAGGAAATATCCTCGTTTAAAAAGTAGACAGAATCATTCTCAGAAACTACTTTGTGATGTGTGGGTTCAACTCACAGAGTTTCACCTTTCTTTTCATAGAGCAGTTTGGAAACACTCTGTTTCTTAAGTTTGCAAGAGGATATTTGGACCACTTTGAGCCCTTCGTTGGAAACGGGATTTCTCAGTATAATGCTAGACAGATGAATTCCCAGTAACTTCTTTGTGTTGTGTCTATTCAACTCACAGAGCTGAACCTTCCTTTAGACAGAGCAGTTTGCAAACACTCTTTTTGTGGAATTTGCAAGTGGAGATTACAAGCGATTTCAGGCCAATCTTAGAAAGGGAATTATCTTTGTATAAAAACTAGACAGAATCTTTCTCAGAAACTACTTTGTGTTGTCTGCGTTCCACTCACAGAGTTTAACCTTTCTTTTCATAGAGCAGTTTGGAAACACTCTGTTTGTTAAGTCTGCAAGGGGATATTTAGACCTCTTTGTCGCCTTCGTTGGAAACGGGATTTCTTCATATACAGCTAGACACATGAATTCTCAGTAACTTCTTTGTGTTGTGTGTATTCAACTCACAGAGTTGAACCTTTCTTTAGACAGAGCAGATTTGAAACACTCTTTTTGTGGATTTTACAAGTGGAGATTTCAAGCGATTTGAGGCCAATTGTAGTAAAGGAAATATCCTCGTTTAAGAAGTAGACAGAATCATTCTCAGAAACTACTTTGTGACGTGTGGGTTCAACTCACAGAGTTTCACCTTTCTTTTCATAGAGCAGTTTGGAAACACTCTGTTTCTTAAGTTTGCAAGAGGATATTTGGACCACTTTGAGGCCTTCGTTGGAAACGGGATTTCTCAGTATAATGCTAGACAGATGAATTCCCAGTAACTTCTTTGTGTTGTGTCTATTCAACTCACAGAGCTGAACCTTCCTTTAGACAGAGCAGTTTGCAAACAGTCTTTTTGTGGAATTTGCAAGTGGAGGTTACAAGCGATTTCAGGCCAATCTTAGAAAGGGAATTACCTTTGTATAAAAAATAGACAGAATCTTTCTCAGAAACTACTTTGTGTTGTCTGCGTTCCACTCACAGAGTTTAACCTTTCTTTTCATAGAGCAGTTTGGAAACACTCTGTTTGTTAAGTCTGCAAGGGGATATTTAGACCTCTTTGACGCCTTCGTTGGAAACGGGATTTCTTCATATACAGCTAGACACGTGAATTCTCAGTAACTCCTTTGTGTTGTGTGTATTCAACTCACAGAGTTGAACCTTTCTTTAGACAGAGCAGATTTGAAACACTCTTTTTGTGGATTTTACAAGTGGAGATTTCAAGCGATTTGAGGCCAATTGTAGTAAAGGAAATATCCTCGTTTGAAAAGTAGACAGAATCATTCTAAGAAACTACTTTGTGATGTGTGCGTTCAACTCACAGAGTTTCACCTTTCTTTTCATAGAGCAGTTTGGAAACACTCTGTTTGTTAAGTTTGCAAGAGGATATTTGGACCACATTGAGGCCTTCGTTGGAAACGGGATTTCTCAGTATAATGCTAGACAGATGAATTCCCAGTAACTTCTTTGTGTTGTGTCTATTCAACTCACACAGTTGAACCTTCCTTTAGACAGAGCAGTTTGCAAACACTCTTTTTGTAGAATTTGCAGGTGGAGATTTCAAGCGATTTCAGCCCAATCTTAGAAACGGAAATATCTTTGTATAGAAACTAGACAGAATCATTCTCAGAAACTACTTTGTGTTGTGTGCCTTCGACTCACAGAGTTTAACCATTCTTTTCATAGAGAAGTTTGGAAACACTCTGTTTGTTTAGTCTGCAAGGGGATATTTAGACCTCTTTGACGCCTTCGTTGGAAACGGGATTTCTTCATATACAGCTAGACACATGAATTCTCAGTAACTTCTTTGTGTTGTGTGTATTCAACTCACAGAGTTGAACCTTTCTTTAGACAGAGCAGATTTGAAACACTCTTTTTGTGGATTTTACAAGTGGAGATTTCAAGCGATTTGAGGCCAATTGTAGTAAAGGAAATATCCTCGTTTAAAAAGTAGACAGAATCATTCTCAGAAACTACTTTGTGATGTGTGCGTTCAACTCACAGAGTTTCACCTTTCTTTTCATAGAGCAGTTTGGGAACACTCTGTTTGTTAAGTCTGCAAGAGGATATTTGGACCACTTTGAGGCCTTCGTTGGAAACGGGATTTCTCAGTATAATGCTAGACAGATGAATTTCCAGTAACTTCTTTGTGTTGTGTCTATTCAACTCACACAGTTGAACCTTCCTTTAGACAGAGCAGTTTGAAAACACTCTTTTTGTGGAATTTGCAGGTGGAGATTTCAAGCGATTTCAGGCCAATCTTAGAAACGGAAATATCTTTGTATAGAAACTAGACAGAATCATTCTCAGAAACTACTTTGTGTTGTGTGCCTTCGACTCACAGAGTTTAACCTTTCTTTTCATAGAGCAGTTTGGAAACACTCTGTTTGTTTAGTCTGCAAGGGGATATTCAGACCTCTTTGACGCCTTCGTTGGTAACGGGATTTCTTAATATACAGCTAGACACATGAAATCTCAGTAACTTCTTTGTGTTGTGTGTATTCAACTCACAGAGTTGAACCTTTCTTTAGACAGAGCAGATTTGAAACACTCTTTTTGTGGATTTTACTAGTGGAGATTTCAAGCGATTTGAGGCCAATTGTAGTAAAGGAAATATCCTCGTTTAAAAAGTAGACAGAATCATTATCAGAAACTACTTTCTGATGTGTGGGTTCAACTCACAGAGTTTAACCTTTCTTTTCATAGAGCAGTTTGGAAACACTCTGTTTGTTAAGTCTGCAAGGGGATATTTAGACCTCTTTGACGCCTTCGTTGGAAACGGGATTTCTTCATATACAGCTAGACACATGAATTCTCAGTAACTTCTTTGTGTTGTGTGTATTCAACTCAGAGAGTTGAACCTTTCTTTAGACAGAGCAGATTTGAAACACTCTTTTTGTGGATTTTACAAGTGGAGATTTCAAGCGATTTGAGGCCAATTGTAGTAAAGGAAATATCCTCGTTTGAAAAGTAGACAGAATCATTCTCAGAAACTACTTTGTGATGTGTGGGTTCAACTCACAGAGTTTCACCTTTCTTTTCATAGAGCAGTTTGGAAACACTCTGTTTCTTAAGTTTGCAAGAGGATATTTGGACCACTTTGAGGCCTCCGTTGGAAACGGGATTTCTCAGTATAATGCTAGACAGATGAATTCCCAGTAACTTCTTTGTGTTGTGTCTATTCAACTCACAGAGCTGAACCTTCCTTTAGACAGAGCAGTTTGCAAACACTCTTTTTGTGGAATTTGCAAGTGGAGATTACAAGCGATTTCAGGCCAATCTTAGAAAGGGAATTATCTTTGTATAAAAACTAGACAGAATCTTTCTCAGAAACTACTTTGTGTTGTCTGCGTTCCACTCACAGAGTTTAACCTTTCTTTTCATAGAGCAGTTTGGAAACACTCTGTTTGTTAAGTCTGCAAGGGGATATTTAGACCTCTTTGTCGCCTTCGTTGGAAACGGGATTTCTTCATATACAGCTAGACACATGAATTCTCAGTAACTTCTTTGTGTTGTGTGTATTCAACTCACAGAGTTGAACCTTTCTTTAGACAGAGCAGATTTGAAACACTCTTTTTGTGGATTTTACAAGTGGAGATTTCAAGCGATTTGAGGCCAATTGTAGTAAAGGAAATATCCTCGTTTAAGAAGTAGACAGAATCATTCTCAGAAACTACTTTGTGACGTGTGCGTTCAACTCACAGAGTTTCACCTTTCTTTTCATAGAGCAGTTTGGAAACACTCTGTTTCTTAAGTTTGCAAGAGGATATTTGGACCACTTTGAGGCCTTCGTTGGAAACGGGATTTCTCAGTATAATGCTAGACAGATGAATTCCCAGTAACTTCTTTGTGTTGTGTCTATTCAACTCACAGAGCTGAACCTTCCTTTAGACAGAGCAGTTTGCAAACAGTCTTTTTGTGGAATTTGCAAGTGGAGGTTACAAGCGATTTCAGGCCAATCTTAGAAAGGGAATTACCTTTGTATAAAAAATAGACAGAATCTTTCTCAGAAACTACTTTGTGTTGTCTGCGTTCCACTCACAGAGTTTAACCTTTCTTTTCATAGAGCAGTTTGGAAACACTCTGTTTGTTAAGTCTGCAAGGGGATATTTAGACCTCTTTGACGCCTTCGTTGGAAACGGGATTTCTTCATATACAGCTAGACACATGAATTCTCAGTAACTCCTTTGTGTTTTGTGTATTCAACTCACAGAGTTGAACCTTTCTTTAGACAGAGCAGATTTGAAACACCCTTTTTGTGGATTTTACAAGTGGAGATTTCAAGCGATTTGAGGCCAATTGTAGTAAAGGAAATATCCTCGTTTGAAAAGTAGACAGAATCATTCTCAGAAACTACTTTGTGATGTGTGCGTTCAACTCACAGAGTTTCACCTTTCTTTTCATAGAGCAGTTTGGAAACACTCTGTTTGTCAAGTTTGCAAGAGGATATTTGGACCACTTTGAGGCCTTCGTTGGAAACGGGATTTCTCAGTATAATGCTAGACAGATGAATTTCCAGTAACTTCCTTGTGTTGTGTCTATTCAACTCACACAGTTGAACCTTCCTTTAGACAGAGCAGTTTGCAAACACTCTTTTTGTGGAATTTGCAGGTGGAGATTTCAAGCGATTTCAGCCCAATCTTAGAAACGGAAATATCTTTGTATAGAAACTAGACAGACTCATTCTCAGAAACTACTTTGTGTTGTGTGCCTTCGACTCACAGAGTTTAACCTTTCTTTTCATAGAGCAGTTTGGAAACACTCTGTTTGTTAAGTCTGCAAGGGGATATTTAGACCTCTTTGACGCCTTTGTTGGAAACGGGATTTCTTCATATACAGCTAGACACATGAATTCTCAGTAACTTCTTTGTGTTGTGTGTATTCAACTCACAGAGTTGAACCTTTCTTTAGACAGAGCAGATTTGAAACACTCTTTTTGTGGATTTTACAAGTGGAGATTTCAAGCGATTTGAGGCCAATTGTAGTAAAGCAAAAATATCCTCGTTTAAAAAGTAGACAGAATCATTCTCAGAAACTACTTTGTGATGTGTGCGTTCAACTCACAGAGTTTCACCTTTCTTTTCATAGAGCAGTTTGGAAACACTCTGTTTGTTAAGTTTGCAAGAGGATATTTGGACCACTTTGAGGCCTTCGTTGGAAACGGGATTTCTCAGTATAATGCTAGACAGATGAATTTCCAGTAACTTCTTTGTGTTGTGTCTATTCAACTCACACAGTTGAACCTTCCTTTAGACAGAGCAGTTTGAAAACACTCTTTTTGTGGAATTTGCAGGTGGAGATTTCAAGCGATTTCAGGCCAATCTTAGAAACGGAAATATCTTTGTATAGAAACTAGACAGAATCATTCTCAGAAACTACTTTGTGTTGTGTGCCTTCGACTCACAGAGTTTAACCTTTCTTTTCATAGAGCAGTTTGGAAACACTCTGTTTGTTTAGTCTGCAAGGGGATATTTAGACCTCTTTGACGCCTTCGTTGGTAACGGTATTTCTTAATATACAGCTAGACACATGAAATCTCAGTAACTTCTTTGTGTTGTGTGTATTCAACTCACAGAGTTGAACCTTTCTTTAGACAGAGCAGATTTGAAACACTCTTTTTGTGGATTTTACTAGTGGAGATTTCAAGCGATTTGAGGCCAATTGTAGTAAAGGAAATATCCTCGTTTAAAAAGTAGACAGAATCATTCTCAGAAACTACTTTGTGTTGTGTGCCTTCGACTCACAGAGTTTAACCTTTCTTTTCATAGAGCAGTTTGGAAACACTCTGTTTGTTAAGTCTGCAAGGGGATATTTAGACCTGTTTGACGCCTTCGTTGGAAACGGGATTTCTTCATATACAGCTAGACACATGAATTCTCAGTAACTTCTTTGTGTTGTGTGTATTCAACTCAGAGAGTTGAACCTTTCTTTAGACAGAGCAGATTTGAAACACTCTTTTTGTGGATTTTACAAGTGGAGATTTCAAGCGATTTGAGGCCAATTGTAGTAAAGGAAATATCCTCGTTTAAAAACTAGACAGAATCATTCTCAGAAACTACTTTGTGATGTGTGGGTTCAACTCACAGAGTTTCACCTTTCTTTTCATAGAGCAGTTTGGAAACACTCTGTTTCTTAAGTTTGCAAGAGGATATTTGGACCACTTTGAGGCCTTCGTTGGAAACGGGATTTCTCAGTATAATGCTAGACAGATGAATTCCCAGTAACTTCTTTGTGTTGTGTCTATTCAACTCACAGAGCTGAACCTTCCTTTAGACAGAGCAGTTTGCAAACACTCTTTTTGTGGAATTTGCAAGTGGAGATTACAAGCGATTTCAGGCCAATCTTAGAAAGGGAATTATCTTTGTATAAAAACTAGACAGAATCTTTCTCAGAAACTACTTTGTGTTGTCTGCGTTCCACTCACAGAGTTTAACCTTTCTTTTCATAGAGCAGTTTGGAAACACTCTGTTTGTTAAGTCTGCAAGGGGATATTTAGACCTCTTTGTCGCCTTCGTTGGAAACGGGATTTCTTCATATACAGCTAGACACATGAATTCTCAGTAACTTCTTTGTGTTGTGTGTATTCAACTCACAGAGTTGAACCTTTCTTTAGACAGAGCAGATTTGAAACACTCTTTTTGTGGATTTTACAAGTGGAGATTTCAAGCGATTTGAGGCCAATTGTAGTAAAGGAAATATCCTCGTTTAAGAAGTAGACAGAATCATTCTCAGAAACTACTTTGTGACGTGTGGGTTCAACTCACAGAGTTTCACCTTTCTTTTCATAGAGCAGTTTGGAAACACTCTGTTTCTTAAGTTTGCAAGAGGATATTTGGACCACTTTGAGGCCTTCGTTGGAAACGGGATTTCTCAGTATAATGCTAGACAGATGAATTCCCAGTAACTTCTTTGTGTTGTGTCTATTCAACTAACAGAGCTGAACCTTCCTTTAGACAGAGCAGTTTGCAAACAGTCTTTTTGTGGAATTTGCAAGTGGAGGTTACAAGCGATTTCAGGCCAATCTTAGAAAGGGAATTACCTTTGTATAAAAACTAGACAGAATCTTTCTCAGAAACTACTTTGTGTTGTCTGCGTTCCACTCACAGAGTTTAACCTTTCTTTTCATAGAGCAGTTTGGAAACACTCTGTTTGTTAAGTCTGCAAGGGGATATTTAGACCTCTTTGACGCCTTCGTTGGAAACGGGATTTCTTCATATACAGCTAGACACATGAATTCTCAGTAACTCCTTTGTGTTTTGTGTATTCAACTCACAGAGTTGAACCTTTCTTTAGACAGAGCAGATTTGAAACACTCTTTTTGTGGATTTTACAAGTGGAGATTTCAAGCGATTTGAGGCCAATTGTAGTAAAGGAAATATCCTCGTTTGAAAAGTAGACAGAATCATTCTCAGAAACTACTTTGTGATGTGTGCGTTCAACTCACAGAGTTTCACCTTTCTTTTCATAGAGCAGTTTGGAAACACTCTGTTTGTCAAGTTTGCAAGAGGATATTTGGACCACTTTGAGGCCTTCGTTGGAAACGGGATTTCTCAGTATAATGCTAGACAGATGAATTTCCAGTAACTTCCTTGTGTTGTGTCTATTCAACTCACACAGTTGAACCTTCCTTTAGACAGAGCAGTTTGCAAACACTCTTTTTGTGGAATTTGCAGGTGGAGATTTCAAGCGATTTCAGCCCAATCTTAGAAACGGAAATATCTTTGTATAGAAACTAGACAGAATCATTCTCAGAAACTACTTTGTGTTGTGTGCCTTCGACTCACAGAGTTTAACCTTTCTTTTCATAGAGCAGTTTGGAAACACTCTGTTTGTTAAGTCTGCAAGGGGATATTTAGACCTCTTTGACGCCTTTGTTGGAAACGGGATTTCTTCATATACAGCTAGACACATGAATTCTCAGTAACTTCTTTGTGTTGTGTGTATTCAACTCACAGAGTTGAACCTTTCTTTAGACAGAGCAGATTTGAAACACTCTTTTTGTGGATTTTACAAGTGGAGATTTCAAGCGATTTGAGGCCACTTGTAGTAAAGGAAATATCCTCGTTTAAAAAGTAGACAGAATCATTCTCAGAAACTACTTTGTGATGTGTGCGTTCAACTCACAGAGTTTCACCTTTCTTTTCATAGAGCAGTTTGGAAACACTCTGTTTGTTAAGTTTGCAAGAGGATATTTGGACCACTTTGAGGCCTTCGTTGGAAACGGGATTTCTCAGTATAATGCTAGACAGATGAATTTCCAGTAACTTCTTTGTGTTGTGTCTATTCAACTCACACAGTTGAACCTTCCTTTAGACAGAGCAGTTTGCAAACACTCTTTTTGTGGAATTTGCAGGTGGAGATTTCAAGCGATTTCAGGCCAATCTTAGAAACGGAAATATCTTTGTATAGAAACTAGACAGAATCATTCTCAGAAACTACTTTGTGTTGTGTGCCTTCGACTCACAGAGTTTAACCTTTCTTTTCATAGAGCAGTTTGGAAACACTCTGTTTGTTTAGTCTACAAGGGGATATTTAGACCTCTTTGACGCCTTCGTTGGTAACGGGATTTCTTAATATACAGCTAGACACATGAAATCTCAGTAACTTCTTTGTGTTGTGTGTATTCAACTCACAGAGTTGAACCTTTCTTTAGACAGAGCAGATTTGAAACACTCTTTTTGTGGATTTTACTAGTGGAGATTTCAAGCGATTTGAGGCCAATTGTAGTAAAGGAAATATCCTCGTTTAAAAAGTAGACAGAATCATTCTCAGAAACTACTTTCTGATGTGTGGGTTCAACTCACAGAGTTTATCCTTTCTTTTCATAGAGCAGTTTGGAAACACTCTGTTTGTTAAGTCTGCAAGGGGATATTTAGACCTCTTTGACGCCTTCGTTGGAAACGGGATTTCTTCATATACAGCTAGACACATGAATTCTCAGTAACTTCTTTGTGTTGTGTGTATTCAACTCAGAGAGTTGAACCTTTCTTTAGACAGAGCAGATTTGAAACACTCTTTTTGTGGATTTTACAAGTGGAGATTTCAAGCGATTTGAGGCCAATTGTAGTAAAGGAAATATCCTCGTTTAAAAAGTAGACAGAATCATTCTCAGAAACTACTTTGTGATGTGTGGGTTCAACTCACAGAGTTTCACCTTTCTTTTCATAGAGCAGTTTGGATACACTCTGTTTCTTAAGTTTGCAAGAGGATATTTGGACCACTTTGAGGCCTTCGTTGGAAACGGGATTTCTCAGTATAATGCTAGACAGATGAATTCCCAGTAACTTCTTTGTGTTGTGTCTATTCAACTCACAGAGCTGAACCTTCCTTTAGACAGAGCAGTTTGCAAACACTCTTTTTGTGGAATTTGCAAGTGGAGATTACAAGCGATTTCAGGCCAATCTTAGAAAGGGAATTATCTTTGTATAAAAACTAGACAGAATCTTTCTCAGAAACTACTTTGTGTTGTCTGCGTTCCACTCACAGAGTTTAACCTTTCTTTTCATAGAGCAGTTTGGAAACACTCTGTTTGTTAAGTCTGCAAGGGGATATTTAGACCTCTTTGTCGCCTTCGTTGGAAACGGGATTTCTTCATATACAGCTAGACACATGAATTCTCAGTAACTTCTTTGTGTTGTGTGTATTCAACTCACAGAGTTGAACCTTTCTTTAGACAGAGCAGATTTGAAACACTCTTTTTGTGGATTTTACAAGTGGAGATTTCAAGCGATTTGAGGCCAATTGTAGTAAAGGAAATATCCTCGTTTAAGAAGTAGACAGAATCATTCTCAGAAACTACTTTGTGACGTGTGGGTTCAACTCACAGAGTTTCACCTTTCTTTTCATAGAGCAGTTTGGAAACACTCTGTTTCTTAAGTTTGCAAGAGGATATTTGGACCACTTTGAGGCCTTCGTTGGAAACGGGATTTCTCAGTATAATGCTAGACAGATGAATTCCCAGTAACTTCTTTGTGTTGTGTCTATTCAACTCACAGAGCTGAACCTTCCTTTAGAGAGAGCAGTTTGCAAACACTCTTTTTGTGGAATTTGCAAGTGGAGGTTACAAGCGATTTCAGGCCAATCTTAGAAAGGGAATTACCTTTGTATAAAAACTAGACAGAATCTTTCTCAGAAACTACTTTGTGTTGTCTGCGTTCCACTCACAGAGTTTAACCTTTCTTTTCATAGAGCAGTTTGGAAACACTCTGTTTGTTAAGTCTGCAAGGGGATATTTAGACCTCTTTGACGCCTTCGTTGGAAACGGGATTTCTTCATATACAGCTAGACACATGAATTCTCAGTAACTCCTTTGTGTTTTGTGTATTCAACTCACAGAGTTGAACCTTTCTTTAGACAGAGCAGATTTGAAACACTCTTTTTGTGGATTTTACAAGTGGAGATTTCAAGCGATTTGAGGCCAATTGTAGTAAAGGAAATATCCTCGTTTGAAAAGTAGACAGAATCATTCTCAGAAACTACTTTGTGATGTGTGCGTTCAACTCACAGAGTTTCACCTTTCTTTTCATAGAGCAGTTTGGAAACACTCTGTTTGTCAAGTTTGCAAGAGGATATTTGGACCACTTTGAGGCCTTCGTTGGAAACGGGATTTCTCAGTATAATGCTAGACAGATGAATTTCCAGTAACTTCTTTGTGTTGTGTCTATTCAACTCACACAGTTGAACCTTCCTTTAGACAGAGCAGTTTGCAAACACTCTTTTTGTGGAATTTGCAGGTGGAGATTTCAAGCGATTTCAGCCCAATCTTAGAAACGGAAATATCTTTGTATAGAAACTAGACAGAATCATTCTCAGAAACTACTTTCTGTTGTGTGCCTTCGACTCACAGAGTTTAACCTTTCTTTTCATAGAGCAGTTTGGAAACACTCTGTTTGTTAAGTCTGCAAGGGGATATTTAGACCTCTTTGACGCCTTTGTTGGAAACGGGATTTCTTCATATACAGCTAGACACATGAATTCTCAGTAACTTCTTTGTGTTGTGTGTATTCAACTCACAGAGTTGAACCTTTCTTTAGACAGAGCAGATTTGAAACACTCTTTTTGTGGATTTTACAAGTGGAGATTTCAAGCGATTTGAGGCCAATTGTAGTAAAGGAAATATCCTCGTTTAAAAAGTAGACAGAATCATTCTCAGAAACTACTTTGTGATGTGTGGGTTCAACTCACAGAGTTTCACCTTTCTTTTCATAGATCAGTTTGGAAGCACTCTGTTTCTTAAGTTTGCAAGAGGATATTTGGACCACTTTGAGGCCTTCGTTGGAAACGGGATTTCTCAGTATAATGCTAGACAGATGAATTCCCAGTAACTTCTTTGTGTTGTGTCTATTCAACTCACAGAGCTGAACCTTCCTTTAGACAGAGCAGTTTGCAAACACTCTTTTTGTGGAATTTGCAGGTGGAGATTTCAAGCGATTTCAGGCCAATCTTAGAAAGGGAATTATCTTTGTATAAAAACTAGACAGAATCTTTCTCAGAAACTACTTTGTGTTGTGTGCGTTCCACTCACAGAGTTTAACCTTTCTTTTCATAGAGCAGTTTGGAAACACTCTGTTTGTTCAGTCTGCAAGGGGATATTTAGACCTCTTTGACGCCTTCGTTGGAAACGGGATTTCTTCATATACAGCTAGACACGTGAATTCTCAGTAACTTCTTTGTGTTGTGTGTATTCAACTCACAGAGTTGAACCTTTCTTTAGACAGAGCAGATTTGAAACACTCTTTTTGTGGATTTTACAAGTGGAGATTTCAAGCGATTTGAGGCCAATTGTAGTAAAGGAAATATCCTCGTTTGAAAAGTAGACAGAATCATTCTCAGAAACTACTTTGTGATGTGTGCGTTCAACTCACAGAGTTTCACCTTTCTTTTCATAGAGCAGTTTGGAAACACTCTGTTTGTTAAGTTTGCAAGAGGATATTTGGACCACTTTGAGGCCTTCGTTGGAAACGGGATTTCTCAGTATAATGCTAGACAGATGAATTCCCAGTAACTTCTTTGTGTTGTGTCTATTCAACTCACACAGTTGAACCTTCCTTTAGACAGAGCAGTTTGCAAACACTCTTTTTGTAGAATTTGCAGGTGGTGATTTCAAGCGATTTCAGGCCAATCTTAGAAAAGGAAATATCTTTGTATAGAAACTAGACAGAATCATTCTCACAAACTACTTTGTGTTGTGTGCCTTCGACTCACAGAGTTTAACCTTTCTTTTCAAAGAGCAGTTTGGAAACACTCTGTTTGTTTAGTCTGCAAGGGGATATTTAGACCTCTTTGACGCCTTCGTTGAAAACGGGATTTCTTCATATACAGCTAGACACATGAATTCTTAGTAACTTCTTAGTGTTGTGTGTATTCAACTCACAGAGTTGAACCTTTCTTTAGACAGAGCAGATTTGAAACACTCTTTTTGTGGATTTTACAAGTGGAGATTTCAAGCGATTTGAGGCCAATTGTAGTAAAGGAAATATCCTCGTTTAAAAAGTAGACAGAATCATTCTCAGAAACTACTTTGTGATGTGTGGGTTCAACTCACAGAGTTTCACCTTTCTTTTCATAGAGCAGTTTGGAAACACTCTGTTTCTTAAGTTTGCAAGAGGATATTTGGACAACTTTGAGGCCTTCGTTGGAAACGGGATTTCTCAGTATAATGCTAGACAGATGAATTCCCAGTAACTTCTTTGTGTTGTGTCTATTCAACTCACAGAGCTGAACCTTCCTTTAGACAGAGCAGTTTGCAAACAGTCTTTTTGTGGAATTTGCAAGTGGAGGTTACAAGCGATTTCAGGCCAATCTTAGAAAGGGAATTACCTTTGTATAAAAACTAGACAGAATCTTTCTGAGAAACTACTTTGTGTTGTCTGCGTTCCACTCACGGAGTTTAACCTTTCTTTTCATAGAGCAGTTTGGAAACACTCTGTTTGTTAAGTCTGCAAGGGGATATTTAGACCTCTTTGACGCCTTCTTTAGAAACGGGATTTCTTCATATACAGCTAGACACATGAATTCTCAGTAACTCCTCTGTGTTTTGTGTATTCATCTCACAGAGTTGAACCTTTCTTTAGACAGAGCAGATTTGAAACCCTCTTTTTGTGGATTTTACAAGTGGAGATTTCAAGCGATTTGAGGCCAATTGTAGTAAAGGAAATATCCTCGTTTGAAAAGTAGACAGAATCATTCTCAGAAACTACTTTGTGATGTGTGCGTTCAACTCACAGAGTTTCACCTTTCTTTTCATAGAGCAGTTTGGAAACACTCTGTTTGTCAAGTTTGCAAGAGGATATTTGGACCACTTTGAGGCCTTCGTTGGAAACGGGATTTCTCAGTATAATGCTAGACAGATGAATTTCCAGTAACTTCTTTGTGTTGTGTCTATTCAACTCACACAGTTGAACCTTCCTTTAGACAGAGCAGTTTGCAAACACTCTTTTTGTGGAATTTGCAGGTGGAGATTTCAAGCGATTTCAGCCCAATCTTAGAAACGGAAATATCTTTGTATAGAAACTAGACAGAATCATTCTCAGAAACTACTTTGTGTTGTGTGCCTTCGACTCACAGAGTTTAACCATTCTTTTCATAGAGCAGTTTGGAAACACTCTGTTTGTTTAGTCTGCAAGGGGATATTTAGACCTCTTTGACACCGTCGTTGGAAACGGGATTTCTTCATATACAGCTAGACACATGAATTCTCAGTAACTTCTTTGTGTTGTGTGTATTCAACTTACAGAGTTGAACCTTTCTTTAGACAGAGCAGATTTGAAACACTCTTTTTGTGGATTTTACAAGTGGAGATTTCAAGCGATTTGAGGCCAATTGTAGTAAAGGAAATATCCTCGTTTAAAAAGTAGACAGAATGATTCTCAGAAACTACTTTGTGATGTGTGCGTTCAACTCACAGAGTTTCACCTTTCTTTTCATAGAGCAGTTTGGAAACACTCTGTTTGTTAAGTTTGCAAGAGGACATTTGGACCACTTTGAGGCCTTCGTTGGAAACGGGATTTCTCAGTATAATGCTAGACAGATGAATTTCCAGTAACTTCTTTGTGTTGTGTCTATTCAACTCACACAGTTGAACCTTCCTTTAGACAGAGCAGTTTGCAAACACTCTTTTTGTGGAATTTGCAGGTGGAGATTTCAAGCGATTTCAGGCCAATCTTAGAAACGGAAATATCTTTGTATAGAAACTAGACAGAATCATTCTCAGAAACTACTTTGTGTTGTGTGCCTTCGACTCACAGAGTTTAACCTTTCTTTTCATAGAGCAGTTTGGAAACACTCTGTTTGTTTAGTCTGCAAGGGGATATTTAGACCTCTTTGACGCCTTCGTTGGTAACGGGATTTCTTAATATACAGCTAGACACATGCAATCTCAGTAACTTCTTTGTGTTGTGTGTATTCAACTCACAGAGTTGAACCTTTCTTTAGACAGAGCAGATTTGAAACACTCTTTTTGTGGATTTTACTAGTGGAGATTTCAAGCGATTTGAGGCCAATTGTAGTAAAGGAAATATCCTCGTTTAAAAAGTAGACAGAATCATTCTCAGAAACTACTTTGTGATGTGTGGGTTCAACTCACAGAGTTTAACCTTTCTTTTCATAGAGCAGTTTGGAAACACTCTGTTTGTTAAGTCTGCAAGGGGATATTTAGACCTCTTTGACGCCTTCGTTGGAAACGGGATTTCTTCATATACAGCTAGACACATGAATTCTCAGTAACTTCTTTGTGTTGTGTGTATTCAACTCACAGAGTTGAACCTTTCTTTAGACAGAGCAGACTTGAAACACTCTTTTTGTGGATTTTACAAGTGGAGATTTCAAGCGATTTGAGGCCAATTGTAGTAAAGGAAATATCCTCGTTTAAAAAGTAGACAGAATCATTCTCAGAAACTACTTTGTGATGTGTGGGTTCAACTCACAGAGTTTCACCTTTCTTTTCATAGAGCAGTTTGGAAACACTCTGTTTCTTAAGTTTGCAAGAGGATATTTGGACCACTTTGAGGCCTTCGTTGGAAACGGGATTTCTCAGTATAATGCTAGACAGATGAATTCCCAGTAACTTCTTTGTGTTGTGTCTATTCAACTCACAGAGCTGAACCTTCCTTTAGACAGAGCAGTGTGCAAACACTCTTTTTGTGGAATTTGCAAGTGGAGATTACAAGGGATTTCAGGCCAATCTTAGAAAGGGAATTATCTTTGTATAAAAACTAGACAGAATCTTTCTCAGAAACTACTTTGTGTTGTCTGCGTTCCACTCACAGAGTTTAACCTTTCTTTTCATAGAGCAGTTTGGAAACACTCTGTTTGTTAAGTCTGCAAGGGGATATTTAGACCTCTTTGTCGCCTTCGTTGGAAACGGGATTTCTTCATATACAGCTAGACACATGAATTCTCAGTAACTTCTTTGTGTTGTGTGTATTCAACTCACAGAGTTGAACCTTTCTTTAGACAGAGCAGATTTGAAACACTCTTTTTGTGGATTTTACAAGTGGAGATTTCAAGCGATTTGAGGCCAATTGTAGTAAAGGAAATATCCTCGTTTAAGAAGTAGACAGAATCATTCTCAGAAACTACTTTGTGACGTGTGGGTTCAACTCACAGAGTTTCACCTTTCTTTTCATAGAGCAGTTTGGAAACACTCTGTTTCTTAAGTTTGCAAGAGGATATTTGGACCACTTTGAGGCCTTCGTTGGAAACGGGATTTCTCAGTATAATGCTAGACAGATGAATTCCCAGTGACTTCTTTGTGTTGTGTCTATTCAACTCACAGAGCTGAACCTTCCTTTAGACAGAGCAGTTTGCAAACAGTCTTTTTGTGGAATTTGCAAGTGGAGGTTACAAGCGATTTCAGGCCAATCTTAGAAAGGGAATTACCTTTGTATAAAAACTAGACAGAATCTTTCTCAGAAACTACTTTGTGTTGTCTGCGTTCCACTCACAGAGTTTAACCTTTCTTTTCATAGAGCAGTTTGGAAACACTCTGTTTGTTAAGTCTGCAAGGGGATATTTAGACCTCTTTGACGCCTTCGTTGGAAACGGGATTTCTTCATATACAGCTAGACACATGAATTCTCAGTAACTCCTTTGTGTTTTGTGTATTCAACTCACAGATTTGAACCTTTCTTTAGACAGAGCAGATTTGAAACACTCTTTTTGTGGATTTTACAAGTGGAGATTTCAAGCGATTTGAGGCCAATTGTAGTAAAGGAAATATCCTCGTTTGAAAAGTAGACAGAATCATTCTCAGAAACTACTTTGTGATGTGTGCGTTCAACTCACAGAGTTTCACCTTTCTTTTCATAGAGCAGTTTGGAAACACTCTGTTTGTCAATTTTGCAAGAGGATATTTGGACCACTTTGAGGCCTTCGTTGGAAACGGGATTTCTCAGTATAATGCTAGACAGATGAATTTCCAGTAACTTCTTTGTGTTGTGTCTATTCAACTCACACAGTTGAACCTTCCTTTAGACAGAGCAGTTTGCAAACACTCTTTTTGTGGAATTTGCAGGTGGAGATTTCAAGCGATTTCAGCCCAATCTTAGAAACGGAAATATCTTTGTATAGAAACTAGACAGAATCATACTCAGAAACTACTTTGTGTTGTGTGCCTTCGACTCACAGAGTTTAACCTTTCTTTTCATAGAGCAGTTTGGAAACACTCTGTTTGTTAAGTCTGCAAGGGGATATTTAGACCTCTTTGACGCCTTTGTTGGAAACGGGATTTCTTAATATACAGCTAGACACATGAATTCTCAGTAACTTCTTTGTGTTGTGTGTATTCAACTCACAGAGTTGAACCTTTCTTTAGACAGAGCAGATTTGAAACACTCTTTTTGTGGATTTTACAAGTGGAGATTTCAAGCGATTTGAGGCCAATTGTAGTAAAGGAAATATCCTCGTTTAAAAAGTAGACAGAATCATTCTCAGAAACTACTTTGTGATGTGTGGGTTCAACTCACAGAGTTTCACCTTTCTTTTCATAGATCAGTTTGGAAGCACTCTGTTTCTTAAGTTTGCAAGAGGATATTTGGACCACTTTGAGGCCTTCGTTGGAAACGGGATTTCTCAGTATAATGCTAGACAGATGAATTCCCAGTAACTTCTTTGTGTTGTGTCTATTCAACTCACAGAGCTGAACCTTCCTTTAGACAGAGCAGTTTGCAAACACTCTTTTTGTGGAATTTGCAGGTGGAGATTTCAAGCGATTTCAGGCCAATCTTAGAAAGGGAATTATCTTTGTATAAAAACTAGACAGAATCTTTCTCAGAAAACACTTTGTGTTGTGTGCGTTCCACTCACAGAGTTTAACCTTTCTTTTCATAGAGCAGTTTGGAAACACTCTGTTTGTTCAGTCTGCAAGGGGATATTTAGACCTCTTTGACGCCTTCGTTGGAAACGGGATTTCTTCATATACAGCTAGACACATGAATTCTCAGTAACTTCTTTGTGTTGTGTGTATTCAACTCACAGAGTTGAACCTTTCTTTAGACAGAGCAGATTTGAAACACTCTTTTTGTGGATTTTAAAAGTGGAGATTTCAAGCGATTTGAGGCCAATTGTAGTAAAGGAAATATCCTCGTTTAAAAAGTAGACAGAATCATTCTCAGAAACTACTTTGTGACGTGTGGTTTCAACTCACAGAGTTTCACCTTTCTTTTCATAGAGCAGTTTGGAAACACTCTGTTTCTTAAGTTTGCAAGAGGATATTTGGACCACTTTGAGGCCTTCGTTGGAAACGGGATTTCTCAGTATAATGCTAGACAGATGAATTCCCAGTAACTTCTTTGTGTTGTGTCTATTCAACTCACAGAGCTGAACCTTCCTTTAGACAGAGCAGTTTGCAAACAGTCTTTTTGTGGAATTTGCAAGTGGAGGTTACAAGCGATTTCAGGCCAATCTTAGAAAGGGAATTACCTTTGTATAAAAACTAGACAGAATCTTTCTGAGAAACTACTTTGTGTTGTCTGCGTTCCACTCACAGAGTTTAACCTTTCTTTTCATAGAGCAGTTTGGAAACACTCTGTTTGTTAAGTCTGCAATGGGATATTTAGACGTCTTTGACGCCTTCGTTGGAAACGGGATTTCTTCATATACAGCTAGACACATGAATTCTCAGTAACTCCATTGTGTTTTGTGTATTCATCTCACAGAGTTGAACCTTTCTTTAGACAGAGCAGATTTGAAACACTCTTTTTGTGGATTTTACAAGTGGAGATTTCAAGCGATTTGAGGCCAATTGTAGTAAAGGAAATATCCTCGTTTGAAAAGTAGACAGAATCATTCTCAGAAACTACTTTGTGATGTGTGCGTTCAACTCACAGAGTTTCACCTTTCTTTTCATAGAGCAGTTTGGAAACACTCTGTTTGTCAAGTTTGCAAGAGGATATTTGGACCACTTTGAGGCCTTCGTTGGAAACGGGATTTCTCCGTATAATGCTAGACAGATGAATTTCCAGTAACTTCTTTGTGTTGTGTCTATTCAACTCACACAGTTGAACCTTCCTTTAGACAGAGCAGTTTGCAAACACTCTTTTTGTGGAATTTGCAGGTGGAGATTTCAAGCGATTTCAGCCCAATCTTAGAAACGGAAATATCTTTGTATAGAAACTAGACAGAATCATTCTCAGAAACTACTTTGTGTTGTGTGCCTTCGACTCACAGAGTTTAACCTTTCTTTTCATAGAGCAGTTTGGAAACACTCTGTTTGTTTAGTCTGCAAGGGGATATTTAGACCTCTTTGACGCCTTTGTTGGAAACGGGATTTCTTCATATACAGCTAGACACATGAATTCTCAGTAACTTCTTTGTGTTGTGTGTATTCAACTCACAGAGTTGAACCTTTCTTTAGACAGAGCAGATTTGAAACACTCTTTTTGTGGATTTTACAAGTGGAGATTTCAAGCGATTTGAGGCCAATTGTAGTAAAGGAAATATCCTCGTTTAAAAAGTAGACAGAATCATTCTCAGAAACTACTTTGTGACGTGTGGTTTCAACTCACAGAGTTTCACCTTTCTTTTCATAGAGCAGTTTGGAAACACTCTGTTTCTTAAGTTTGCAAGAGGATATTTGGACCACTTTGAGGCCTTCGTTGGAAACGGGATTTCTCAGTATAATGCTAGACAGATGAATTCCCAGTAACTTCTTTGTGTTGTGTCTATTCAACTCACAGAGCTGAACCTTCCTTTAGACAGAGCAGTTTGCAAACACTCTTTTTGTGGAATTTGCAAGTGGAGATTACAAGCGATTTCAGGCCAATCTTAGAAAGGGAATTACCTTTGTATAAAAACAAGACAGAATCTTTCTCAGAAACTACTTTGTGTTGTGTGCGTTCCACTCACAGAGTTTAACCTTACTTTTCATAGAGCAGTTTGGAAACACTCTGTTTGTTTAGTCTGCAAGGGGATATTTAGACCTCTTTGACGCCTTCGTTGGAAACGGGATTTCTTCATATACAGCTAGACACATGAATTCTCAGTAACTTCTTTGTGTTGTGTGTATTCAACTCACAGAGTTGAACCTTTCTTTAGACAGAGCAGATTTGAAACACTCTTTTTGTGGATTTTACAAGGGGAGATTTCAAGCGATTTGAGGCCAATTGTTGTAAAGGAAATATCCTCGTTTGAAAAGTAGACAGAATCATTCTCAGAAACTACTTTGTGATGTGTGCGTTCAACTCACAGAGTTTCACCTTTCTTTTCATAGAGCAGTTTGGAAACACTCTGTTTGTTAAGTTTGCAAGAGGATATTTGGACCACTTTGAGGCCTTCGTTGGAAACGGGATTTCTCAGTATAATGCTAGACAGATGAATTCCCAGTAACTTCTTTGTGTTGTGTCTATTCAACTCACACAGTTGAACCTTCCTTTAGACAGATCAGTTTGCAAACACTCTTTTTGTAGAATTTGCAGGTGGAGATTTCAAGCGATTTCAGGCCAATCTTAGAAACGGAAATATCTTTGTATAGAAACTAGACAGAATCATTCTCAGAAACTACTTTTTGTTGTGTGCCTTCGACTCACAGAGTTTAACCTTTCTTTTCACAGAGCAGTTTGGAAACACTCTGTTTGTTTAGTCTGCAAGGGGATATTTAGACCTCTTTGACGCCTTCGTTGGAAACGGGATTTCTTCATATACAGCTAGACACATGAATTCTCAGTAACTTCTTTGTGTTGTGTGTATTCAACTCACAGAGTTGAACCTTTCTTTAGACAGAGCAGATTTGAAACACTCTTTTTGTGGATTTTACAATTGGAGATTTCAAGCGATTTGAGGCCAATTGTAGTAAAGGAAATATCCTCGTTTAAAAAGTAGACAGAATCATTCTCAGAAACTACTTTGTGATGTGTGGGTTCAACTCACAGAGTTTCACCTTTCTTTTCATAGAGCAGTTTGGAAACACTCTGTTTCTTAAGTTTGCAAGAGGATATTTGGACCACTTTGAGGCCTTCGTTGGAAACGGGATTTCTCAGTATAATGCTAGACAGATGAATTCCCAGTAACTTCTTTGTGTTGTGTCTATTCAACTCACAGAGCTGAACCTTCCTTTAGACAGAGCAGTTTGCAAACACTCTTTTTGTGGAATTTGCAAGTGGAGATTACAAGCGATTTCAGGCCAATCTTAGAAAGGGAATTATCTTTGTATAAAAACTAGACAGAATCTTTCTCAGAAACTACTTTGTGTTGTGTGCGTTCCACTCACAGAGTTTAACCTTTCTTTTCATAGAGCAGTTTGGAAACACTCTGTTTGTTAAGTCTGCAAGGGGATATTTAGACCTCTTTGACGCCTTCGTTGGAAACGGGATTTCTTCATATACAGCTAGACACATGAATTTTCAGTAACTTCTTTGTGTTGTGTGTATTCAACTCACAGAGTTGAACCTTTCTTTAGATAGAGCAGATTTGAAACACTCTTTTTGTGGATTTTACAAGTGGAGATTTCAAGCGATTTGAGGCCAATTGTAGTAAAGGAAATATCCTCGTTTAAAAAGTAGACAGAATCATTCTCAGAAACTACTTTGTGATGTGTGCGTTCAACTCACAGAGTTTCACCTTTCTTTTCATAGAGCAGTTTGGAAACACTCTGTTTGTTAAGTTTGCAAGAGGATATTTGGACCACTTTGAGGCCTTCGTTGGAAACGGGATTTCTCAGTATAATGCTAGACAGATGAATTTCCAGTAACTTACTTGTGTTGTGTCTATTCAACTCACACAGTTGAACCTTCCTTTAGACAGAGCAGTTTGAAAACACTCTTTTTGTGGAATTTGCAGGTGGAGATTTCAAGCGATTTCAGGCCAATCTTAGAAACGGAAATATCTTTGTATAGAAACTAGACAGAATAATTCTCACAAACTACTTTGTGTTGTGTGCCTTCGACTCACAGAGTTTAACCTTTCTTTTCAAAGAGCAGTTTGGAAACACTCTGTTTGTTTAGTCTGCAAGGGGATATTTAGACCTCTTTGACGCCTTCGTTGAAAACGGGATTTCTTCATATACAGCTAGACACATGAATTCTTAGTAACTTCTTAGTGTTGTGTGTATTCAACTCACAGAGTTGAACCTTTCTTTAGACAGAGCAGATTTGAAACACTCTTTTTGTGGATTTTACAAGTGGAGATTTCAAGCGATTTGAGGCCAATTGTAGTAAAGGAAATATCCTCGTTTAAAAAGTAGACAGAATCATTCTCAGAAACTACTTTGTGATGTGTGCGTTCAACTCACAGAGTTTCACCTTTCTTTTCATAGAGCAGTTTGGAAACACTCTGTTTGTCAAGTTTGCAAGAGGATATTTGGACCACTTTGAGGCCTTCGTTGGAAACGGGATTTCTCAGTATAATGCTAGACAGATGAATTTCCAGTAACTTCTTTGTGTTGTGTCTATTCAACTCACACAGTTGAACCTTCCTTTAGACAGAGCAGTTTGCAAACACTCTTTTTGTGGAATTTGTAGGTGGAGATTTCAAGCGATTTCAGGCCAATCTTAGAAACGGAAATATCTTTGTATAGAAACTAGACAGAATCATTCTCAGAAACTACTTTGTGTTGTGTGCCTTCGACTCACAGAGTTTAACCTTTCTTTTCATAGAGCAGTTTGGAAACACTCTGTTTGTTTAGTCTGCAAGGGGATATTTAGACCTCTTTGACGCCTTTGTTGGAAACGGGATTTCTTCATATACAGCTAGACACATGAATTCTCAGTAACTTCTTTGTGTTGTGTGTATTCAACTCACAGAGTTGAACCTTTCTTTAGACAGAGCAGATTTGAAACACTCTTTTTGTGGATTTTACAAGTGGAGATTTCAAGCGATTTGAGGCCAATTGTAGTAAAGGAAATATCCTCGTTTGAAAAGTAGACAGAATCATTCTCAGAAACTACTTTGTGATGTGTGCGTTCAACTGACAGAGTTTCACCTTTCTTTTCATAGAGCAGTTTGGAAACACTCTGTTTGTGAAGTTTGCAAGAGGATATTTGGACCACTTTGAGGCTTTCGTTGGAAACGGGATTTCTCAGTATAATGCTAGACAGATGAATTTCCAGTAACTTCTTTGTGTTGTGTCTATTCAACTCACACAGTTGAACCTTCCTTTAGACAGAGCAGTTTGCAAACACTCTTTTTGTGGAATTTGCAGGCGGAGATTTCAAGCGATTTCAGGCCAATCTTAGAAACGGAAATATCTTTGTATAGAAACTAGACAGAATCATTCTCAGAAACTACTTTGTGTTGTGTGCCTTCGACTCACAGAGTTTAACCTTTCTTTTCATAGAGCAGTTTGGAAACACTCTGTTTGTTTAGTCTGCAAGGGGATATTTAGACCTCTTTGACGCCTTTGTTGGAAACGGGATTTCTTCATATACAGCTAGACACATGAATTCTCAGTAACTTCTTTGTGTTGTGTGTATTCAACTCACAGAGTTGAACCTTTCTTTAGACAGAGCAGATTTGAAACACTCTTTTTGTGGATTTTACAAGTGGACAATTCAAGCGATTTGAGGCCAATTGTAGTAAAGGAAATATCCTCGTTTAAAAAGTAGACAGAATCATTCTCAGAAACTACTTTGTGATGTGTGGGTTCAACTCACAGAGTTTCACCTTTCTTTTCATAGATCAGTTTGGAAGCACTCTGTTTCTTAAGTTTGCAAGAGGATATTTGGACCACTTTGAGGCCTTCGTTGGAAACGGGATTTCTCAGTATAATGCTAGACAGATGAATTCCCAGTAACTTCTTTGTGTTGTGTCTATTCAACTCACAGAGCTGAACCTTCCTTTAGACAGAGCAGTTTGCAAACACTCTTTTTGTGGAATTTGCAAGTGGAGATTACAAGCGATTTCAGGCCAATCTTAGAAAGGGAATTATCTTTGTATAAAAACTAGACAGAATCTTTCTCAGAAACTACTTTGTGTTGTGTGCGTTCCACTCACAGAGTTTAACCTTTCTTTTCATAGAGCAGTTTGGAAACACTCTGTTTGTTAAGTCTGCAAGGGGATATTTAGACCTCTTTGACGCCTTCGTTGGAAACGGGATTTCTTCATATACAGCTAGACACATGAATTCTCAGTAACTTCTTTGTGTTGTGTGTATTCAACTCACAGAGTTGAACTTTTCTTTAGACAGAGCAGATTTGAAACACTCTTTTTGTGGATTTTACAAGTGGAGATTTCAAGCGATTTGAGGCCAATTGTAGTAAAGGAAATATCCTCGTTTAAAAAGTAGACAGAATCATTCTCAGAAACTACTTTGTGATGTGTGCGTTCAACTCACAGAGTTTCACCTTTCTTTGCATAGAGCAGTTTGGAAACACTCTGTTTGTTAAGTTTGCAAGAGGATATTTGGACCACTTTGAGGCCTTCGTTGGAAACGGGATTTCTCAGTATAATGCTAGACAGATGAATTCCCAGTAACATCTTTGTGTTGTGTCTATTCAACTCACACAGTTGAACCTTCCTTTAGACAGAGCAGTTTGCAAACACTCTTTTTGTGGAATTTGCAGGTGGAGATTTCAAGCGATTTCAGGCCAATCTTAGAAACGGAAATATCTTTGTATAGAAACTAGACAGAATCATTCTCAGAAACTACTTTGTGTTGTGTGCCTTCGACTCACAGAGTTTAACCTTTCTTTTCATAGAGCAGTTTGGAAACACTCTGTTTGTTTAGTCTGCAAGGGGATATTTAGACCTCTTTGACACCTTCGTTGGAAACGGGATTTCTTCATATACAGCTAGACACATGAATTCTCAGTAACTTCTTTGTGTTGTGTGTATTCAACTCACAGAGTTGAACCTTTCTTTAGACAGAGCAGATTTGAAACACTCTTTTTGTGGATTTTACAAATGGAGATTTCAAGCGATTTGAGGCCAATTGTAGTAAAGGAAATATCCTCGTTTAAAAAGTAGGCAGAATCATTCTCAGAAACTACTTTGTGACGTGTGCGTTCAACTCACAGAGTTGCACCTTTCTTTTCATAGAGCAGTTTGGAAACACTCTGTTTGTTTAGTCTGCAAGGGGATATTTAGACCTCTTTGACGCCTTCGTTGGAAACGGGATTTCTTCATATACAGCTAGACACATGAATTCTCAGTAACTTCTTTGTGTTGTGTGTATTCAACTCACAGAGTTGAACCTTTCTTTAGACAGAGCAGATTTGAAACACTCTTTTTGTGGATTTTACAAGTGGAGATTTCAAGCGATTTGAGGCCAATTGTAGTAAAGAAAATATCCTCGTTTAAAAAGTAGACAGAATCATTCTCAGAAACTACTTTGTGATGTGTGGGTTCAACTCACAGAGTTTCACCTTTCTTTTCATAGAGCAGTTTGGAAACACTCTGTTTCTTAAGTTTGCAAGAGGATATTTGGACCACTTTGAGGCCTTCGTTGGAAACGGGATTTCTCAGTATAATGCTAGACAGATGAATTCCCAGTAACTTCTTTGTGTTGTGTCTATACAACTCACAGAGCTGAACCTTCCTTTAGACAGAGCAGTTTGCAAACACTCTTTTTGTGGAATTTGCAAGTGGAGATTACAAGCGATTTGAGGCCAATCTAAGAAAGGGAATTATCTTTGTATAAAAACTAGACAGAATCATTCTCAGAAACTACTTTGTGTTGTCTGCGTTCCACTCACAGAGTTTAACCTTTCTTTTCATAGAGCAGTTTGGAAACACTCTGTTTGTTAAGTCTGCAAGGGGATATTTAGACCTCTTTGACGCCTTCGTTGGAAACGGGATTTCTTCATATACAGCTAGACACATGAATTCTCAGTAACTTCTTTGTGTTGTGTGTATTCAACTCACAGAGTTGAACCTTTCTTTAGACAGAGCAGATTTGGAACACTCTTTTTGTGGATTTTACAAGTGGAGATTTCAAGCGATTTGAGGCCAATTGTAGTAAAGGAAATATCCTCGTTTGAAAAGTAGACAGAATCATTCTCAGAAACTACTTTTGATGTGTGCGTTCAACTGACAGGGTTTCACCTTTCTTTTCATAGAGCAGTTTGGAAACACTCTGTTTGTTAAGTTTGCAAGAGGATATTTGGACCACTTTGAGGCCTTCGTTGGAAACGGGATTTCTCAGTATAATGCTAGACAGATGAATTTCCAGTAACTTCTTTGTGTTGTGTCTATTCAACTCACACAGTTGAACCTTCCTTTAGACAGAGCAGTTTGCAAACACTCTTTTTGTGGAATTTGCAGGTGGAGATTTCAAGCGATTTCAGGCCAATCTTAGAAACGGAAATATCTTTGTATAGAAACTAGACAGAATCATTCTCAGAAACTACTTTGTGTTGTGTGCCTTCGACTCACAGAGTTTAACCTTTCTTTTCATAGAGCAGTTTGGAAACACTCTGTTTGTTTAGTCTGCAAGGGGATATTTAGACCTCTTTGACGCCTTCGTTGGAAACGGGATTTTTTCATATACAGCTAGACACATGAATTCTCAGTAACTTCTTTGTGTTGTGTGTATTCAACTCACAGAGTTGAACCTTTCTTTAGACAGAGCAGATTTGAAACACTCTTTTTGTGGATTTTACAAGTGGAGATTTCAAGCGATTTGAGGCCAATTGTAGTAAAGGAAATATCCTCGTTTAAAAAGTAGACAGAATCATTCTCAGAAACTACTTTGTGATGTTTGCGTTCAACTCACAGAGTTTCACCTTTCTTTTCATAGAGCAGTTTGGAAACACTCTGTTTCTTAAGTTTGCAAGAGGATATTTGGACCACTTTGAGGCCTTCGTTGGAAACGGGATTTCTCAGTATAATGCAAGACAGATGAATTCCCAGTAACTTCTTTGTGTTGTGTCTATTCAACTCACAGAGCTGAACCTTCCTTTAGACAGAGCAGTTTGCAAACACTCTTTTTGTGGAATTTGCAAGTGGAGATTACAAGCGATTTCAGGCCAATCTTAGAAAGGGAATTATCTTTGTATAAAAACTAGACAGAATCATTCTCAGAAACTACTTTGTGTTGTTTGCGTTCCACTCACAGAGTTTAACCTTTCTTTTCATAGAGCAGTTTGGAAACACTCTGTTTGTTAAGTCTGCAAGGGGATATTTAGACCTCTTTGACGCCTTCGTTGGAAACGGGATTTCTTCATATACAGCTAGACACATGAATTCTCAGTAACTTCTTTGTGTTGTGTGTATTCAACTCACAGAGTTGAACCTTTCTTTAGACAGAGCAGATTTGAAACACTCTTTTTGTGGATTTTACAAGTGGAGATTTCAAGCGATTTGAGGCCAATTGTAGTAAAGGAAATATCCTCGTTTAAAAAGTAGACAGAATCATTCTCAGAAACTACTTTGTGACGTGTGGGTTCAACTCACAGAGTTTCACCTTTCTTGTCATAGAGCAGTTTGGAAACCCTCTGTTTCTTAAGTTTGCAACAGGATATTTGGACCACTTTGAGGCCTTCGTTGGAAACGGGATTTCTCAGTATAATGCTACACAGATGAATTCCCAGTAACTTCTTTGTGTTGTGTCTATTCAACTCACAGAGCTGAACCTTCCTTTAGACAGAGCAGTTTGCAAACACTCTTTTTGTGGAATTTGCAAGTGGAGATTACAAGCGATTTCAGGCCAACCTTAGAAAGGGAATTACCTTTGTATAAAAACTAGACAGAATCTTTCTCAGAAACTACTTTGTGTTGTCTGCGTTCCACTCACAGAGTTTAACCTTTCTTTTCATAGAGCAGTTTGGAAACACTCTGTTTTTTAAGTCTGCAAGGGGATATTTAGACCTCTTTGACACCTTCGTTGGAAACGGGATTTCTTCATATACAGCTAGACACATGAATTCTCAGTAACTTCTTTGTGTTGTGTGTATTCAACTCACAGAGTTGAACCTTTCTTTAGACAGAGCAGATTTGAAACACTCTTTTTGTGGATTTTACAAGTGGAGATTTCAAGCGATTTGAGGCCAATTGTAGTAAAGGAAATATCCTCGTTTGAAAAGTAGACAGAATCATTCTCAGAAACTACTTTGTGATGTGTGCGTTCAACTCACAGAGTTTCACCTTTCTTTTCATAGAGCAGTTTGGAAACACTCTGTTTGTTAAGTTTGCAAGAGGATATTTGGACCACTTTGAGGCCTTCGTTGGAAACGGGATTTCTCAGTATAATGCTAGACAGATGAATTCCCAGTAACTTCTTTGTGTTGTGTCTATTCAACTCACACTGTTGAACCTTCCTTTAGACAGAGCAGTTTGCAAACACTCTTTTTGTGGAATTTGCAGGTGGAGATTTCAAGCGATTTCAGGCCAATCTTAGAAACGGAAATATCTTTGTATAGAAACTAGACAGAATCATTCTCAGAAACTACTTTGTGTTGTGTGTCTTCGACTCACAGAGTTTAACCTTTCTTTTCATAGAGCAGTTTTGAAACACTCTGTTAGTCTGCAAGGGGATATTTAGACCTCTTTGACGCCTTCGTTGGAAACGGGATTTCTTCATATACAGCTAGACACATGAATTCTCAGTAACTTCTTTGTGTTGTGTGTATTCAACTCACAGAGTTGAACCTTTCTTTAGACAGAGCAGATTTGAAACACTCTTTTTGTGGATTTTACAAGTGGGATTTCAAGCGATTTGAGGCCAATTGTAGTAAAGGAAATATCCTCGTTTAAAAAGTAGACAGAATCATTCTCAGAAACTACTTTGTGATGTGTGGGTTCAACTCACAGAGTTTCACCTTTCTTTTCATAGAGCAGTTTGGAAACACTCTGTTTCTTAAGTTTGCAAGAGGATATTTGGACCACTTTGAGGCCTTCGTTGGAAACGGGATTTCTCAGTATAATGCTAGACAGATGAATTCCCAGTAACTTCTTTGTGTTGTGTCTATTCAACTCACAGAGCTGAACCTTCCTTTAGACAGAGCAGTTTGCAAACACTCTTTTTGTGGAATTTGCAAGTGGAGATTACAAGCGATTTCAGGCCAATATTAGAAAGGGAATTATCTTTGTATAAAAACTAGACAGAATCTTTCTCAGAAACTACTTTGTGTTGTGTGCGTTCCACTCACAGAGTTTAACCTTTCTTTTCATAGAGCAGTTTGGAAACACTCTGTTTGTTAAGTCTGCAAGGGGATATTTAGACCTCTTTGACGCCTTCGTTGGAAACGGGATTTCTTCATATACAGCTAGACACATGAATTCTCAGTAACTTCTTTGTGTTGTGTGTATTCAACTCACAGAGTTGAACCTTTCTTTCGACAGAGCAGATTTGAAACACTCTTTTTGTGGATTTTACAAGTGGAGATTTCAAGCGATTTGAGGCCAATCTTAGAAACGGAAATATCTTTGTATAGAAACTAGACAGAATCATTCTCAGAAGCTACTTTGTGTTGTGTGCCTTCGACTCACAGAGTTTAACCTTTCTTTTCATAGAGCAGTTTGGAAACACTCTGTTTGTTTAGTCTGCAAGGGGATATTTAGACCTCTTTGACGCCTTCGTTGGTAACGGGATTTCTTAATATACAGCTAGACACATGCAATCTCAGTAACTTCTTTGTGTTGTGTGTATTCAACTCACAGAGTTGAACCTTTCTTTAGACAGAGCAGATTTGAAACACTCTTTTTGTGGATTTTACTAGTGGAGATTTCAAGCGATTTGAGGCCAATTGTAGTAAAGGAAATATCCTCGTTTAAAAAGTAGACAGAATCATTCTCAGAAACTACTTTGTGATGTGTGGGTTCAACTCACAGAGTTTAACCTTTCTTTTCATAGAGCAGTTTGGAAACACTCTGTTTGTTAAGTCTGCAAGGGGATATTTAGACCTCTTTGACGCCTTCGTTGGAAACGGGATTTCTTCATATACAGCTAGACACATGAATTCTCAGTAACTTCTTTGTGTTGTGTGTATTCAACTCACAGAGTTGAACCTTTCTTTAGACAGAGCAGACTTGAAACACTCTTTTTGTGGATTTTACAAGTGGAGATTTCAAGCGATTTGAGGCCAATTGTAGTAAAGGAAATATCCTCGTTTAAAAAGTAGACAGAATCATTCTCAGAAACTACTTTGTTACGTGTGGGTTTAACTCACAGAGTTTCACCTTTCTTTTCATAGAGCAGTTTGGAAACACTCTGTTTGTTAAGTCTGCAAGGGGATATTTAGACCTCTTTGACGCCTTCGTTGGAAACGGGATTTCTTCATATACAGCTAGACACATGAATTCTCAGTAACTTCTTTGTGTTGTGTGTATTCAACTCACAGAGTTGAACCTTTCTTTAGACAGAGCAGATTTGAAACACTCTTTTTGTGGATTTTACAAGTGGAGATTTCAAGTGATTTGAGGCCAATTGTAGTAAAGGAAATATCCTCGTTTAAAAAGTAGACAGAATCATTCTCAGAAACTACTTTGTGATGTGTGCGTTCAACTCACAGAGTTTCACCTTTCTTTTCATAGAGCAGTTTGGAAACACTCTGTTTGTTAAGTTTGCAAGAGGATATTTGGACCACTTTGAGGCCTTCGTTGGAAACGGGATTTCTCAGTATAATGCTAGACAGATGAACTTCCAGTAACTTCTTCGTGTTGTGTCTATTCAACTCACAGAGCTGAACCTTCCTTTAGACAGAGCAGTTTGCAAACACTCTTTTTGTGGAATTTGCAGGTGGAGATTTCAAGCGATTTCAGGCCAATCTTAGAAACGGAAATATCTTTGTATAGAAACTAGACAGAATCATTCTCAGAAACTACTTTGTGTTGTGTGCCTTCGACTCACAGAGTTTAACCTTTCTTTTCATAGAGCAGTTTGGAAACACTCTGTTTGTTTAGTCTGCAAGGGGATATTTAGACCTCTTTGACGCCTTCGTTGGAAACGGGATTTCCTCATATACAGCTAGGCACATGAATTCTCAGTAACTTCTTTGTGTTGTGTGTATTCAACTCACAGAGTTGAACCTTTCTTTAGACAGAGCAGATTTGTAACACTCTTTTTGTGGATTTTACAAGTGGAGATTTCAAGCGATTTGAGGCCAATTGTAGTAAAGGAAATATCCTCGTTTACAAAGTAGACAGAATCATTCTCAGAAACTACTTTGTGATGTGTGCATTCAACTCACAGAGTTTCACCTTTCTTTTCATAGAGCAGTTTGGAAACACTCTGTTTCTTAAGTTTGCAAGAGGATATTTGGACCACTTTGAGGCCTTCGTTGGAAACGGGATTTCTCAGTATAATGCTAGACAGATGAATTCCCAGTAACTTCTTTGTGTTGTGTCTATTCAACTCACAGAGCTGAACCTTCCTTTAGACAGAGCAGTTTGCAAACACTCTTTATGTGGAATTTGCCAGTGGAGATTACAAGCGATTTCAGGCCAATCTTAGAAAGGGAATTATCTTTGTATAAAAACTAGACAGAATCTTTCTCAGAAACTACTTTGTGTTGTGTGCGTTCCACTCACAGAGTTTAACCTTTCTTTTCATAGAGCAGTTTGGAAACACTCTGTTTGTTAAGTCTGCAAGGGGATATTTAGACCTCTTTGACGCCTTCGTTGGAGACGGGATTTCTTCATATACAGCTAGACACATGAATTCTCAGTAACTTCTTTGTGTTGTGTGTATTCAACTCACAGAGTTGAACCTTTCTTTAGACAGAGCAGATTTGAAACACTCTTTTTGTGGATTTTAAAAGTGGAGATTTCAAGCGATTTGAGGCCAATTGTAGTAAAGGAAATATCCTCGTTTAAAAAGTAGACAGAATCATTCTCAGAAACTACTTTGTTACGTGTGGGTTCAACTCACAGAGTTTCACCTTTCTTTTCATAGAGCAGTTTGGAAACACTCTGTTTGTTAAGTTTGCAAGAGGATATTTGGACCACTTTGAGGCCTTCGTTGGAAACGGGATTTCTCAGTACAATGCTAGACAGATGAATTCCCAGTAACTTCTTTGTGTTGTGTCTATTCAACTCACAGAGCTGAACCTTCCTTTAGACAGAGCAGTTTGCAAACACTCTTTTTGTGGAATTTGCAAGTGGAGATTACAAGCGATTTCAGGCCAATCTTAGAAAGGGAATTACCTTTGTATAAAAACTAGACAGAATCTTTCTCAGAAACTACTTTGTGTTGTCTGCGTTCCACTCACAGAGTTTAACCTTTCTTTTCATAGAGCAGTTTGGAAACACTCTGTTTGTTAAGTCTGCAAGGGGATATTTAGACCTCTTTGACGCCTTCGTTGGAAACGGGATTTCTTCATATACAGCTAGACACATGAATTCTCAGTAACTTCTTTGTGTTGTGTGTATTCAACTCACAGAGTTGAACCTTTCTTTCGACAGAGCAGATTTGAAACACTCTTTTTGTGGATTTTACAAGTGGAGATTTCAAGCGATTTGAGGCCAATTGTAGTAAAGGAAATATCCTCGTTTAAAAAGTAGACAGAATCATTCTCAGAAACTACTTTGTGACGTGTGGGTTCAACTCACAGATTTTCACCTTTCTTTTCATAGAGCAGTTTGGAAACACTCTGTTTGTTAAGTTTGCAAGAGGATATTTGGACCACTTTGAGGCCTTCGTTGGAAACGGGATTTCTCAGTATAATGCTAGACAGATGAATTCCCAGTAACTTCTTTGTGTTGTGTCTATTCAACTCACAGAGCTGAACCTTCCTTTAGACAGAGCAGTTTGCAAACACTCTTTTTGTGGAATTTGCAAGTGGAGATTACAAGCGATTTCAGGCCAATCTTAGAAAGGGAATTATCTTTGTATAAAAACTAGACAGAATCTTTCTCAGAAACTACTTTGTGTTGTGTGCGTTCCACTCACAGAGTTTAACCTTTCTTTTCATAGAGCAGTTTGGAAACACTCTGTTTGTTAAGTCTGCAAGGGGATATTGAGACCTCTTTGACGCCTTCGTTGGAAACGGGATTTCTTCATATACAGCTAGACACATGAATTCTCAGTAACTTCTTTGTGTTGTGTGTATTCAACTCACAGAGTTGAACCTTTCTTTAGACAGAGCAGATTTGAAACACTCTTTTTGTGGATTTTACAAGTGGAGATTTCAAGCGATTTGAGGCCAATTGTAGTAAAGGAAATATCCTCGTTTAAAAAGTAGACAGAATCATTCTCAGAAACTACTTTGTGATGTGTGGGTTCAACTCACAGAGTTTCACCTTTCTTTTCATAGAGCAGTTTGGAAACACTCTGTTTCTTAAGTTTGCAAGAGGATATTTGGACCACTTTGAGGCCTTCGTTGGAAACGGGATTTCTCAGTATAATGCTAGACAGATGAATTCCCAGTAACTTCTTGGTGTTGTGTCTATACAACTCACAGAGCTGAACCTTCCTTTAGACAGAGCAGTTTGCAAACACTCTTTTTGTGGAATTTGCAAGTGGAGATTACAAGCGATTTCAGGCCAATCTTAGAAAGGGAATTATCTTTGTATAAAAACTAGACAGAATCTTTCTCAGAAACTACTTTGTGTTGTGTGCGTTCCACTCACAGAGTTTAACGTTTCTTTTCATAGAGCAGTTTGGAAACACTCTGTTTGTTAAGTCTGCAAGGGGATATTTAGACCTCTTTGACGCCTTCGTTGGAAACGGGATTTCTTCATATACAGCTAGACACATGAATTCTCAGTAACTTCTTTGTGTTGTGTGTATTCAACTCACAGAGTTGAACCTTTCTTTAGACAGAGCAGATTTGAAACACTCTTTTTGTGGATTTTAAAAGTGGAGATTTCAAGCGATTTGAGGCCAATTGTAGTAAAGGAAATATCCTCGTTTAAAAAGTAGACAGAATCATTCTCAGAAACTACTTTGTGATGTGTGCGTTCAACTCACAGAGTTTCACCTTTCTTTTCATAGAGCAGTTTGGAAACACTCTGTTTGTTAAGTTTGCAAGAGGATACTTGGACCACTTTGAGGCCTTCGTTGGAAACGGGATTTCTCAGTATAATGCTAGACAGATGAATTTCCAGTAACTTCTTTGTGTTGTGTCTATTCAACTCACACAGTTGAACCTTCCTTTAGACAGAGCCGTTTGAAAACACTCTTTTTGTGGAATTTGCAGGTGGAGATTTCAAGCGATTTCAGGCCAATCTTAGAAACGGAAATATCTTTGTATAGAAACTAGACAGAATCATTCTCAGAAACTACTTTGTGTTGTGTGCCTTCGACTCACAGAGTTTAACCTTTCTTTTCATAGAGCAGTTTGGAAACACTCGGTTTGTTCAGTCTGCAAGGGGATATTTAGACCTCTTTGACGCCTTCGTTGGAAACGGGATTTCTTCATATACAGCTAGACACATGAATTCTCAGTAACTTCTTTGTGTTGTGTGTATTCAACTCACAGAGTTGAACCTTTCTTTAGACAGAGCAGATTTGAAACACTCTTTTTGTGGATTTTACAAGTGGAGATTTCAAGCGATTTGAGGCCAATTGTAGTAAAGGAAATATCCTCGTTTAAAAAGTAGACAGAATCATTCTCAGAAACTACTTTGTGATGTGTGGGTTCAACTCACAGAGTTTCACCTTTCTTTTCATAGAGCAGTTTGGAATCACTCTGTTTCTTAAGTTTGCAAGAGGATATTTGGACCACTTTGAGGCCTTCGTTGGAAACGGGATTTCTCAGTATAATGCTAGACAGATGTATTCCCAGTAACTTCTTTCTGTTGTGTCTATTCAACTCACAGAGCTGAATCTTCCTTTAGACAGAGCAGTTTGCAAACACTCTTTTTGTGGAATTTGCAAGTGGAGATTACAAGCGATTTCAGGCCAATCTTAGAAAGGGAATTATCTTTGTATAAAAACTAGACAGAATCTTTCTCAGAAACTACTTTGTGTTGTGTGCGTTCCACTCACAGAGTTTAACCTTTCTTTTCATAGAGCAGTTTGGAAACACTCTGTTTGTTAAGTCTGCAAGGGGATATTTAGACCTCTTTGACGCCTTCGTTGGAAACAGGATTTCTTCATATACAGCTAGACACATGAATTCTCAGTAACTTCTTTGTGTTGTGTGTATTCAACTCACAGAGTTGAACCTTTCTTTCGACAGAGCAGATTTGAAACACTCTTTTTGTGGATTTTACAAGTGGAGATTTCAAGCGATTTGAGGCCAATTGTAGTAAAGGAAATATCCTCGTTTAAAAAGTAGACAGAATCATTCTCAGAAACTACTTTGTGACGTGTGCGTTCAACTCACAGAGTTTCACCTTTCTTTTCATAGAGCAGTTTGGAAACACTCTGTTTGTTAAGTTTGCAAGAGGATATTTGGACCATTTTGAGGCCTTCGTTGGAAATGGGATTTCTCAGTATAATGCTAGACAGATGAATTCCCAGTAACTTCTTTGTGTTGTGTCTATTCAACTCACAGAGCTGAACCTTCCTTTAGACAGAGCAGTTTGCAAACACTCTTTTTGTGGAATTTGCAAGTGGAGATTACAAGCGATTTCAGGCCAATCTTAGAAAGGGAATTACCTTTGTATAAAAACTAGACAGAATCTTTCTCAGAAACTACTTTGTGTTGTCTGCGTTCCACTCACAGAGTTTAACCTTTCTCTTCATAGAGCAGTTTGGAAACACTCTGTTTGTTAAGTCTGCAAGGGGATATTTAGACCTCTTTGACGCCTTCGTTGGAAACGGGATTTCTTCATATACAGCTAGACACATGAATTCTCAGTAACTTCTTTGTGTTGTGTGTATTCAACTCACAGAGTTGAACCTTTCTTTAGACAGAGCAGATTTGAAACACTCTTTTTGTGGATTTTACATGTGGAGATTTCAAGCGATTTGAGGCCAATTGTAGTAAAGGAAATATCCTCGTTTAAAAAGTAGACAGAATCATTCTCAGAAACAACTTTGTGATGTGTGGGTTCAACTCACAGAGTTTCACCTTTCTTTTCATAGAGCAGTTTGGAAACACTCTGTTTCTTAAGTTTGCAAGAGGATATTTGGACCACTTTGAGGCCTTCGTTGGAAACGGGATTTCTCAGTATAATGCTAGAGAGATGAATTCCCAGTAACTTCTTTGTGTTGTGTCTATTCAACTCACAGAGCTGAACCTTCCTTTAGACAGAGCAGTTTGCAAACACTCTTTTTGTGGAATTTGCAAGTGGAGATTACAAGCGATTTCAGGCCAATATTAGAAAGGGAATTATCTTTGTATAAAAACTAGACAGAATCTTTCTCAGAAACTACTTTGTGTTGTGTGCGTTCCACTCACAGAGTTTAACCTTTCTTTTCATAGAGCAGTTTGGAAACACTCTGTTTGTTAAGTCTGCAAGGGGATATTTAGACCTCTTTGACGCCTTCGTTGGAAACGGGATTTCTTCATATACAGCTAGACACATGAATTCTCAGTAACTTCTTTGTGTTGTGTGTATTCAACTCACAGAGTTGAGCCTTTCTTTAGACAGAGCAGATTTGAAACACTCTTTTTGTGGATTTTACAAGTGGAGATTTCAAGCGATTTTGGGCCAATTGTAGTAAAGGAAATATCCTCGTTTAAAAAGTAGACAGAATCATTCTCAGAAACTACTTTGTGATGTGTGCGTTCAACTCACAGAGTTTCACCTTTCTTTTCATAGAGCAGTTTGGAAACACTCTGTTTGTTAAGTTTGCAAGAGGATATTTGGACCACTTTGAGGCCTTCGTTGGAAACGGGATTTCTCAGTATAATGCTAGACAGATGAATTTCCAGTAACTTCTTTGTGTTGTGTCTATCCAACTCACACAGTTGAACCTTCCTTTAGACAGAGCAGTTTGCAAACACTCTTTTTGTGGAATTTGCAGGTGGAGATTTCAAGCGATTTCAGGCCAATCTTAGAAACGGAAATATCTTTGTATAGAAACTAGACAGAATCATTCTGAGAAACTACTTTGTGTTGTGTGCCTTCGACTCACAGAGTTTAACCTTTCTTTTCATAGAGCAGTTTGGAAACACTCTGTTTGTTTAGTCTGCAAGGGGATATTTAGAACTCTTTGACGCCTTCGTTGGAAACGGGATTTCTTCATATACAGCTAGACACATGAATTCTCAATAACTTCTTTGTGCTGTGTGTATTCAACTCACAGAGTTGAACCTTTCTTTAGACAGAGCAGATTTGAAACACTCTTTTTGTGGATTTTACAAGTGGAGATTTCAAGCGATTTGAGGCCAATTGTAGTAAAGGAAATATCCTCGTTTAAAAAGTAGACAGAATCATTCTCAGAAACTACTTTGTGATGTGTGGGTTCAACTCACAGAGTTTCACCTTTCTTTTCATAGAGCAGTTTGGAAACACTCTGTTTCTTAAGTTTGCAAGAGGATATTTGGACCACTTTGAGGCCTTCGTTGGAAACGGGATTTCTCAGTATAATGCTAGACAGATGAATTCCCAGTAACTTCTTGGTGTTGTGTCTATACAACTCACAGAGCTGAACCTTCCTTTAGACAGAGCAGTTTGCAAACACTCTTTTTGTGGAATTTGCAAGTGGAGATTACAAGCGATTTCAGGCCAATCTTAGAAAGGGAATTATCTTTGTATAAAAACTAGACAGAATCTTTCTCAGAAACTACTTTGTGTTGTGTGCGTTCCACTCACAGAGTTTAACGTTTCTTTTCATAGAGCAGTTTGGAAACACTCTGTTTGTTAAGTCTGCAAGGGGATATTTAGACCTCTTTGACGCCTTCGTTGGAAACGGGATTTCTTCATATACAGCTAGACACATGAATTCTCAGTAACTTCTTTGTGTTGTGTGTATTCAACTCACAGAGTTGAACCTTTCTTTAGACAGAGCAGATTTGAAACACTCTTTTTGTGGATTTTAAAAGTGGAGATTTCAAGCGATTTGAGGCCAATTGTAGTAAAGGAAATATCCTCGTTTAAAAAGTAGACAGAATCATTCTCAGAAACTACTTTGTGATGTGTGCGTTCAACTCACAGAGTTTCACCTTTCTTTTCATAGAGCAGTTTGGAAACACTCTGTTTGTTAAGTTTGCAAGAGGATACTTGGACCACTTTGAGGCCTTCGTTGGAAACGGGATTTCTCAGTATAATGCTAGACAGATGAATTTCCAGTAACTTCTTTGTGTTGTGTCTATTCAACTCACACAGTTGAACCTTCCTTTAGACAGAGCCGTTTGAAAACACTCTTTTTGTGGAATTTGCAGGTGGAGATTTCAAGCGATTTCAGGCCAATCTTAGAAACGGAAATATCTTTGTATAGAAATTAGACAGAATCATTCTCAGAAACTACTTTGTGTTGTGTGCCTTCGACTCACAGAGTTTAACCTTTCTTTTCATAGAGCAGTTTGGAAACACTCGGTTTGTTCAGTCTGCAAGGGGATATTTAGACCTCTTTGACGCCTTCGTTGGAAACGGGATTTCTTCATATACAGCTAGACCCATGAATTCTCAGTAACTTCTTTGTGTTGTGTGTATTCAACTCACAGAGTTGAACCTTTCTTTAGACAGAGCAGATTTGAAACACTCTTTTTGTGGATTTTACAAGTGGAGATTTCAAGCGATTTGAGGCCAATTGTAGTAAAGGAAATATCCTCGTTTAAAAAGTAGACAGAATCATTCTCAGAAACTACTTTGTGATGTGTGGGTTCAACTCACAGAGTTTCACCTTTCTTTTCATAGAGCAGTTTGGAATCACTCTGTTTCTTAAGTTTGCAAGAGGATATTTGGACCACTTTGAGGCCTTCGTTGGAAACGGGATTTCTCAGTATAATTCTAGACAGATGTATTCCCAGTAACTTCTTTCTGTTGTGTCTATTCAACTCACAGAGCTGAATCTTCCTTTAGACAGAGCAGTTTGCAAACACTCTTTTTGTGGAATTTGCAAGTGGAGATTACAAGCGATTCCAGGCCAATCTTAGAAAGGGAATTATCTTTGTATAAAAACTAGACAGAATCTTTCTCAGAAACTACTTTGTGTTGTGTGCGTTCCACTCACAGAGTTTAACCTTTCTTTTCATAGAGCAGTTTGGAAACACTCTGTTTGTTAAGTCTGCAAGGGGATATTTAGACCTCTTTGACGCCTTCGTTGGAAACAGGATTTCTTCATATACAGCTAGACACATGAATTCTCAGTAACTTCTTTGTGTTGTGTGTATTCAACTCACAGAGTTGAACCTTTCTTTAGACAGAGCAGATTTGAAACACTCTTTTTGTGGATTTTACAAGTGGAGATTTCAAGCGATTTGAGGCCAATTGTAGTAAAGGAAATATCCTCGTTTAAAAAGTAGACAGAATCATTCTCAGAAACTACTTTGTGACGTGTGCGTTCAACTCACAGAGTTTCACCTTTCTTTTCATAGAGCAGTTTGGAAACACTCTGTTTGTTAAGTTTGCAAGAGGATATTTGGACCATTTTGAGGCCTTCGTTGGAAATGGGATTTCTCAGTATAATGCTAGACAGATGAATTCCCAGTAACTTCTTTGTGTTGTGTCTATTCAACTCACAGAGCTGAACCTTCCTTTAGACAGAGCAGTTTGCAAACACTCTTTTTGTGGAATTTGCAAGTGGAGATTACAAGCGATTTCAGGCCAATCTTAGAAAGGGAATTACCTTTGTATAAAAACTAGACAGAATCTTTCTCAGAAACTACTTTGTGTTGTCTGCGTTCCACTCACAGAGTTTAACCTTTCTCTTCATAGAGCAGTTTGGAAACACTCTGTTTGTTAAGTCTGCTAGGGGATATTTAGACCTCTTTGACGCCTTCGTTGGAAACGGGATTTCTTCATATACAGCTAGACACATGAATTCTCAGTAACTTCTTTGTGTTGTGTGTATTCAACTCACAGAGTTGAACCTTTCTTTAGACAGAGCAGATTTGAAACACGGTTTTTGTGGATTTTACATGTGGAGATTTCAAGCGATTTGAGGCCAATTGTAGTAAAGGAAATATCCTCGTTTAAAAAGTAGACAGAATCATTCTCAGAAACAACTTTGTGATGTGTGGGTTCAACTCACAGAGTTTCACCTTTCTTTTCATAGAGCAGTTTGGAAACACTCTGTTTCTTAAGTTTGCAAGAGGATATTTGGACCACTTTGAGGCCTTCGTTGGAAACGGGATTTCTCAGTATAATGCTAGACAGATGAATTCCCAGTAACTTCTTTGTGTTGTGTCTATTCAACTCACGGATGTGAACCTTCCTTTAGACAGAGCAGTTTGAAAACACTCTTTTTGTGGAATTTGCAGGTGGAGATTTCAAGCGATTTCAGGCCAATCTTAGAAACGGAAATATCTTTGTATAGAAACTAGACAGAATCATTCTGAGAAACTACTTTGTGTTGTGTGCCTTCGACTCACAGAGTTTAACCTTTCTTTTCATAGAGCAGTTTGGAAACACTCTGTTTGTTTAGTCTGCAAGGGGATATTTAGAACTCTTTGACGCCTTCGTTGGAAACGGGATTTCTTCATATACAGCTAGACACATGAATTCTCAGTAACTTCTTTGTGTTGTGTGTATTCAACTCACAGAGTTGAACCTTTCTTTAGACAGAGCAGATTTGAAACACTCTTTTTGTGGATTTTACAAGTGGAGATTTCAAGCGATTTGAGGCCAATTATAGTAAAGGAAATATCCTCGTTTAAAAAGTAGACAGAATCATTCTCAGAAACTACTTTGTGATGTGTGGGTTCAACTCACAGAGTTTCACCTTTCTTTTCATAGAGCAGTTTGGAAACACTCTGTTTGTTAAGTTTGCAAGAGGATATTTGGACCACTTTGAGGCCTTCGTTGGAAACGGGATTTCTCAGTATAATGCTAGACAGATGAATTCCCAGTAACTTCTTTGTGTTGTGTCTATTCAACTCACAGAGCTGAACCTTCCTTTAGACAGAGCAGTTTGCAAACACTCTTTTTGTGGAATTTGCAAGTGGAGATTACAAGCTGTTTCAGGCCAATCTTAGAAAGGGAATTATCTTTGTATAAAAACTAGACAGGATCTTTCTCAGAAACTATTTTGTGTTGTGTGCGTTCCACTCACAGAGTTTAACCTTTCTTTTCATAGAGCAGTTTGGAAACACTCTGTTTGTTTAGTCTGCAAGGGGATATTTAGACCTCTTTGTCGCCTTCGTTGGAAACAGGATTTCTTCATATACAGCTAGACACATGAATTCTCAGTAACTTCTTTGTGTTGTGTGTATTCAACTCACAGAGTTGAACCTTTCTTTAGACAGAGCAGATTTGAAACACTCTTTTTGTGGATTTTACAAGTGGAGATTTCAAGCGATTTGAGGCCAATTGTAGTAAAGGAAATATCCTCGTTTAAAAAGTAGACAGAGTCATTCTCAGAAACTACTTTGTGACGTGTGGGTTCAACTCACAGAGTTTCACCTTTCTTTTCATAGAGCAGTTTGGAAACACTCTGTTTCTCAAGTTTGCAAAAGGATATTTGGACCACTTTGAGGCCTTCGTTGGAACCGGGATTTCTCAGTATAATGCTAGACAGATGAATTCCCAGTAACTTCTTTGTGTTGTGTCTATTCAACTCACAGAGCTGAACCTCCCTTTAGACAGAGCAGTTGGCAAACACTCTTTTTGTGGAATTTGCAAGTGGAGATTACAAGCGATTTCAGGCCAATCTTAGAAAGGGAATTACCTTTGTATAAAAACTAGACAGAATCTTTCTCAGAAACTACTTTGTGTTGTCTGCGTTCCACTCACAGAGCTTAACCTTTCTTTTCATAGAGCAGTTTGGAAACACTCTGTTTTTTAAGTCTGCAAGGGGATATTTAGACCTCTTTGACGCCTTCGTTGGAAACGCGATTTCTTCATATACAGCTAGACACATGAATTCTCAGTAACTTCTTTGTGTTGTGTGTATTCAACTCACAGAGTTGAACCTTTCTTTAGACAGAGCAGATTTGAAACACTCTTTTTGTGGATTTTACAAGTGGAGATTTCAAGCGATTTGAGGCCAATTGTAGTAAAGGAAATATCCTCGTTTAAAAAGTAGACAGAATCATTCTCAGAAACTACTTTGTGATGTGTGGGTTCAACTCACAGAGTTTCACCTTTCTTTTCATAGAGCAGTTTGGAAACACTCTGTTTCTTAAGTTTGCAAGAGGATATTTGGACCACTTTGAGGCCTTCGTTGGAAACGGGATTTCTCAGTATAATGCTAGACAGATGAATTCCCAGTAACTTCTTTGTGTTGTGTCTATTCAACTCACAGAGCTGAACCTTCCTTTAGACAGAGCAGTTTGCAAACACTCTTTTTGTGGAATTTGCAAGTGGAGATTACAAGCTGTTTCAGGCCAATCTTAGAAAGGGAATTATCTTTGTATAAAAACTAGACAGGATCTTTCTCAGAAACTATTTTGTGTTGTGTGCGTTCCACTCACAGAGTTTAACCTTTCTTTTCATAGAGCAGTTTGGAAACACTCTGTTTGTTTAGTCTGCAAGGGGATATTTAGACCTCTTTGACGCCTTCGTTGGAAACGGGATTTCTTCATATACAGCTAGACACATGAATTCTCAGTAACTTCTTTGTGTTGTGTGTATTCAACTCACAGAGTTGAACCTTTCTTTAGACAGAGCAGATTTGAAACACTCTTTTTGTGGATTTTACAAGTGGAGATTTCAAGCGATTTGAGGCCAATTGTAGTAAAGGAAATATCCTCGTTTAAAAAGTAGACAGAATCATTCTCAGAAACTACTTTGTGACGTGTGGGTTCAACTCACAGAGTTTCACCTTTCTTTTCATAGAGCAGTTTGGAAACACTCTGTTTCTCAAGTTTGCAAAAGGATATTTGGACCACTTTGAGGCCTTCGTTGGAACCGGGATTTCTCAGTATAATGCTAGACAGATGAATTCCCAGTAACTTCTTTGTGTTGTGTCTATTCAACTCACAGAGCTGAACCTCCCTTTAGACAGAGCAGTTGGCAAACACTCTTTTTGTGGAATTTGCAAGTGGAGATTACAAGCGATTTCAGGCCAATCTTAGAAAGGGAATTACCTTTGTATAAAAACTAGACAGAATCTTTCTCAGAAACTACTTTGTGTTGTCTGCGTTCCACTCACAGAGTTTAACCTTTCTTTTCATAGAGCAGTTTGGAAACACTCTGTTTGTTAAGTCTGCAAGGGGATATTTAGACCTCTTTGACGCCTTCGTTGGAAACGCGATTTCTTCATATACAGCTAGACACATGAATTCTCAGTAACTTCTTTGTGTTGTGTGTATTCAACTCACAGAGTTGAACCTTTCTTTAGACAGAGCAGATTTGAAACACTCTTTTTGTGGATTTTACAAGTGGAGATTTCTAGCGATTTGAGGCCAATTGTAGTAAAGGAAATATCCTCGTTTAAAAAGTAGACAGAATCATTCTCAGAAACTACTTTGTGACGTGTGGGTTCAACTCACAGAGTTTCACCTTTCTTTTCATAGGGCAGTTTGGAAACACTCTGTTTCTCAAGTTTGCAAAAGGATATTTGGACCACTTTGAGGCCTTCGTTGGAAACGGGATTTCTCAGTATAATGCTAGACAGATGAATTCCCAGTAACTTCTTTGTGTTGTGTCTATTCAACTCACAGAGCTGAACCTCCCTTTAGACAGAGCAGTTTGCAAACACTCTTTTTGTGGAATTTGCAAGTGGAGATTACAAGCGATTTCAGGCCAATCTTAGAAAGGGAATTACCTTTGTATAAAAACTAGACAGAATCTTTCTCAGAAACTACTTTGTGTTGTCTGCGTTCCACTCACAGAGTTTAACCTTTCTTTTCATAGAGCAGTTTGGAAACACTCTGTTTGTTAAGTCTGCAAGGGGATATTTAGACCTCTTTGACGCCTTCCTTGGAAACGCGATTTCTTCATATACAGCTAGACACATGAATTCTCAGTAACTTCTTTGTGTTGTGTGTATTCAACTCACAGAGTTGAACCTTTCTTTAGACAGAGCAGATTTGAAACACTCTTTTTGTGGATTTTACAAGTGGAGATTTCAAGCGATTTGAGGCCAATTGTAGTAAAGGAAATATCCTCGTTGAAAAACTGGACAGAATCATTCTCAGAAACTACTTTGTGATGTGTGCGTTCAACTCACAGAGTTTCACCTTTCTTTTCATAGAGCAGTTTGGAAACACTCTGTTTGTTAAGTTTGCAAGAGGATATTTGGACCACTTTGAGGCCTTCGTTGGAAACGGGATTTCTCAGTATAATGTTGACAGATGAATTCCCAGTAACTTCTTTGTGTTGTGTCTATTCAACTCACAGAGCTGAACCTTCCTTTAGACCGCGCAGTTTGCAAACACTCTTTTTGTGGAATTTGCAAGTGGAGATTACAAGCGATTTCAGGCGAATCTTAGAAAGGGAATTATCTTTGCATAAAAACTAGACAGAATCTTTCTCAGAAACTACTTTGTGTTGTGTGCGTTCCACTCACAGAGTTTAACCTTTCTTTTCATAGAGCAGTTTGGAAACACTCTGTTTGTTAAGTCTGCAAGGGGATATTTAGACCTCTTTGACACCTTCGTTGGAAACGGGATTTCTTCATATACAGCTAGACACATGAATTCTCAGTAACTTCTTTGTGTTGTGTGTATTCAACTCACAGAGTTGAACCTTTCTTTAGACAGAGCAGATTTGAAACACTCTTTTTGTGGATTTTACAAGTGGAGATTTCAAGCGATTTGAGGCCAATTGTAGTAAAGGAAATATCCTCGTTTAAAAAGTAGACAGAATCATTCTCAGAAACTACTTTGTGATGTGTGGGTTCAACTCACAGAGTTTCACCTTTCTTTTCATAGAGCAGTTTGGAAACACTCTGTTTCTTAAGTTTGCAAGAGGATATTTGGACCACTTTGAGGCCTTCGTTGGAAACGGGATTTCTCAGTATAATGCTAGACAGATGAATTCCCAGTAACTTCTTGGTGTTGTGTCTATACAACTCACAGAGCTGAACCTTCCTTTAGACAGAGCAGTTTGCAAACACTCTTTTTGTGGAATTTGCAAGTGGAGATTACAAGCGATTTCAGGCCAATATTAGAAAGGGAATTATCTTTGTATAAAAACTAGACAGAATCTTTCTCAGAAACTACTTTGTGTTGTGTGCGTTCCACTCACAGAGTTTAACGTTTCTTTTCATAGAGCAGTTTGGAAACACTCTGTTTGTTAAGTCTGCAAGGGGATATTTAGACCTCTTTGACGCCTTCGTTGGAAACGGGATTTCTTCATATACAGCTAGACACATGAATTCTCAGTAACTTCTTTGTGTTGTGTGTATTCAACTCACAGAGTTGAACCTTTCTTTAGACAGAGCAGATTTGAAACACTCTTTTTGTGGATTTTAAAAGTGGAGATTTCAAGCGATTTGAGGCCAATTGTAGTAAAGGAAATATCCTCGTTTAAAAAGTAGACAGAATCATTCTCAGAAACTACTTTGTGATGTGTGCGTTCAACTCACAGAGTTTCACCTTTCTTTTCATAGAGCAGTTTGGAAACACTCTGTTTGTTAAGTTTGCAAGAGGATACTTGGACCACTTTGAGGCCTTCGTTGGAAACGGGATTTCTCAGTATAATGCTAGACAGATGAATTTCCAGTAACTTCTTTGTGTTGTGTCTATTCAACTCACACAGTTGAACCTTCCTTTAGACAGAGCCGTTTGAAAACACTCTTTTTGTGGAATTTGCAGGTGGAGATTTCAAGCGATTTCAGGCCAATCTTAGAAACGGAAATATCTTTGTATAGAAACTAGACAGAATCATTCTCAGAAACTACTTTGTGTTGTGTGCCTTCGACTCACAGAGTTTAACCTTTCTTTTCATAGAGCAGTTTGGAAACACTCGGTTTGTTCAGTCTGCAAGGGGATATTTAGACCTCTTTGACGCCTTCGTTGGAAACGGGATTTCTTCATATACAGCTAGACACATGAATTCTCAGTAACTTCTTTGTGTTGTGTGTATTCAACTCACAGAGTTGAACCTTTCTTTAGACAGAGCAGATTTGAAACACTCTTTTTGTGGATTTTACAAGTGGAGATTTCAAGCGATTTGAGGCCAATTGTAGTAAAGGAAATATCCTCGTTTAAAAAGTAGACAGAATCATTCTCAGAAACTACTTTGTGATGTGTGGGTTCAACTCACAGAGTTTCACCTTTCTTTTCATAGAGCAGTTTGGAATCACTCTGTTTCTTAAGTTTGCAAGAGGATATTTGGACCACTTTGAGGCCTTCGTTGGAAACGGGATTTCTCAGTATAATGCTAGACAGATGTATTCCCAGTAACTTCTTTCTGTTGTGTCTATTCAACTCACAGAGCTGAATCTTCCTTTAGACAGAGCAGTTTGCAAACACTCTTTTTGTGGAATTTGCAAGTGGAGATTACAAGCGATTCCAGGCCAATCTTAGAAAGGGAATTATCTTTGTATAAAAACTAGACAGAATCTTTCTCAGAAACTACTTTGTGTTGTGTGCGTTCCACTCACAGAGTTTAACCTTTCTTTTCATAGAGCAGTTTGGAAACACTCTGTTTGTTAAGTCTGCAAGGGGATATTTAGACCTCTTTGACGCCTTCGTTGGAAACAGGATTTCTTCATATACAGCTAGACACATGAATTCTCAGTAACTTCTTTGTGTTGTGTGTATTCAACTCACAGAGTTGAACCTTTCTTTAGACAGAGCAGATTTGAAACACTCTTTTTGTGGATTTTACAAGTGGAGATTTCAAGCGATTTGAGGCCAATTGTAGTAAAGGAAATATCCTCGTTTAAAAAGTAGACAGAATCATTCTCAGAAACTACTTTGTGACGTGTGCGTTCAACTCACAGAGTTTCACCTTTCTTTTCATAGAGCAGTTTGGAAACACTCTGTTTGTTAAGTTTGCAAGAGGATATTTGGACCATTTTGAGGCCTTCGTTGGAAATGGGATTTCTCAGTATAATGCTAGACAGATGAATTCCCAGTAACTTCTTTGTGTTGTGTCTATTCAACTCACAGAGCTGAACCTTCCTTTAGACAGAGCAGTTTGCAAACACTCTTTTTGTGGAATTTGCAAGTGGAGATTACAAGCGATTTCAGGCCAATCTTAGAAAGGGAATTACCTTTGTATAAAAACTAGACAGAATCTTTCTCAGAAACTACTTTGTGTTGTCTGCGTTCCACTCACAGAGTTTAACCTTTCTCTTCATAGAGCAGTTTGGAAACACTCTGTTTGTTAAGTCTGCTAGGGGATATTTAGACCTCTTTGACGCCTTCGTTGGAAACGGGATTTCTTCATATACAGCTAGACACATGAATTCTCAGTAACTTCTTTGTGTTGTGTGTATTCAACTCACAGAGTTGAACCTTTCTTTAGACAGAGCAGATTTGAAACACTCTTTTTGTGGATTTTACATGTGGAGATTTCAAGCGATTTGAGGCCAATTGTAGTAAAGGAAATATCCTCGTTTAAAAAGTAGACAGAATCATTCTCAGAAACAACTTTGTGATGTGTGGGTTCAACTCACAGAGTTTCACCTTTCTTTTCATAGAGCAGTTTGGAAACACTCTGTTTCTTAAGTTTGCAAGAGGATATTTGGACCACTTTGAGGCCTTCGTTGGAAACGGGATTTCTCAGTATAATGCTAGACAGATGAATTCCCAGTAACTTCTTTGTGTTGTGTCTATTCAACTCACGGATGTGAACCTTCCTTTAGACAGAGCAGTTTGAAAACACTCTTTTTGTGGAATTTGCAGGTGGAGATTTCAAGCGATTTCAGGCCAATCTTAGAAACGGAAATATCTTTGTATCGAAACTAGACAGAATCATTCTGAGAAACTACTTTGTGTTGTGTGCCTTCGACTCACAGAGTTTAACCTTTCTTTTCATAGAGCAGTTTGGAAACACTCTGTTTGTTTAGTCTGCAAGGGGATATTTAGAACTCTTTGACGCCTTCGTTGGAAACGGGATTTCTTCATATACAGCTAGACACATGAATTCTCAGTAACTTCTTTGTGTTGTGTGTATTCAACTCACAGAGTTGAACCTTTCTTTAGACAGAGCAGATTTGAAACACTCTTTTTGTGGATTTTACAAGTGGAGATTTCAAGCGATTTGAGGCCAATTATAGTAAAGGAAATATCCTCGTTTAAAAAGTAGACAGAATCATTCTCAGAAACTACTTTGTGATGTGTGGGTTCAACTCACAGAGTTTCACCTTTCTTTTCATAGAGCAGTTTGGAAACACTCTGTTTGTTAAGTTTGCAAGAGGATATTTGGACCACTTTGAGGCCTTCGTTGGAAACGGGATTTCTCAGTATAATGCTAGACAGATGAATTCCCAGTAACTTCTTTGTGTTGTGTCTATTCAACTCACAGAGCTGAACCTTCCTTTAGACAGAGCAGTTTGCAAACACTCTTTTTGTGGAATTTGCAAGTGGAGATTACAAGCTGTTTCAGGCCAATCTTAGAAAGGGAATTATCTTTGTATAAAAACTAGACAGGATCTTTCTCAGAAACTATTTTGTGTTGTGTGCGTTCCACTCACAGAGTTTAACCTTACTTTTCATAGAGCAGTTTGGAAACACTCTGTTTGTTTAGTCTGCAAGGGGATATTTAGACCTCTTTGACGCCTTCGTTGGAAACGGGATTTCTTCATATACAGCTAGACACATGAATTCTCAGTAACTTCTTTGTGTTGTGTGTATTCAACTCACAGAGTTGAACCTTTCTTTAGACAGAGCAGATTTGAAACACTCTTTTTGTGGATTTTACAAGTGGAGATTTCAAGCGATTTGAGGCCAATTGTAGTAAAGGAAATATCCTCGTTTAAAAAGTAGACAGAGTCATTCTCAGAAACTACTTTGTGACGTGTGGGTTCAACTCACAGAGTTTCACCTTTCTTTTCATAGAGCAGTTTGGAAACACTCTGTTTCTCAAGTTTGCAAAAGGATATTTGGACCACTTTGAGGCCTTCGTTGGAAACGGGATTTCTCAGTATAATGCTAGACAGATGAATTCCCAGTAACTTCTTTGTGTTGTGTCTATTCAACTCACAGAGCTGAACCTCCCTTTAGACAGAGCAGTTGGCAAACACTCTTTTTGTGGAATTTGCAAGTGGAGATTACAAGCGATTTCAGGCCAATCTTAGAAAGGGAATTACCTTTGTATAAAAACTAGACAGAATCTTTCTCAGAAACTACTTTGTGTTGTCTGCGTTCCACTCACAGAGTTTAACCTTTCTTTTCATAGAGCAGTTTGGAAACACTCTGTTTTTTAAGTCTGCAAGGGGATATTTAGACCTCTTTGACGCCTTCGTTGGAAACGCGATTTCTTCATATACAGCTAGACACATGAATTCTCAGTAACTTCTTTGTGTTGTGTGTATTCAACTCACAGAGTTGAACCTTTCTTTAGACAGAGCAGATTTGAAACACTCTTTTTGTGGATTTTACAAGTGGAGATTTCAAGCGATTTGAGGCCAATTGTAGTAAAGGAAATATCCTCGTTTAAAAAGTAGACAGAATCATTCTCAGAAACTACTTTGTGATGTGTGGGTTCAACTCACAGAGTTTCACCTTTCTTTTCATAGAGCAGTTTGGAAACACTCTGTTTCTTAAGTTTGCAAGAGGATATTTGGACCACTTTGAGGCCTTCGTTGGAAACGGGATTTCTCAGTATAATGCTAGACAGATGAATTCCCAGTAACTTCTTTGTGTTGTGTCTATTCAACTCACAGAGCTGAACCTTCCTTTAGACAGAGCAGTTTGCAAACACTCTTTTTGTGGAATTTGCAAGTGGAGATTACAAGCTGTTTCAGGCCAATCTTAGAAAGGGAATTATCTTTGTATAAAAACTAGACAGGATCTTTCTCAGAAACTATTTTGTGTTGTGTGCGTTCCACTCACAGAGTTTAACCTTTCTTTTCATAGAGCAGTTTGGAAACACTCTGTTTGTTTAGTCTGCAAGGGGATATTTAGACCTCTTTGACGCCTTCGTTGGAAACGGGATTTCTTCATATACAGCTAGACACATGAATTCTCAGTAACTTCTTTGTGTTGTGTGTATTCAACTCACAGAGTTGAACCTTTCTTTAGACAGAGCAGATTTGAAACACTCTTTTTGTGGATTTTACAAGTGGAGATTTCAAGCGATTTGAGGCCAATTGTAGTAAAGGAAATATCCTCGTTTAAAAAGTAGACAGAATCATTCTCAGAAACTACTTTGTGACGTGTGGGTTCAACTCACAGAGTTTCACCTTTCTTTTCATAGAGCAGTTTGGAAACACTCTGTTTCTCAAGTTTGCAAAAGGATATTTGGACCACTTTGAGGCCTTCGTTGGAACCGGGATTTCTCAGTATAATGCTAGACAGATGAATTCCCAGTAACTTCTTTGTGTTGTGTCTATTCAACTCACAGAGCTGAGCCTCCCTTTAGACAGAGCAGTTGGCAAACACTCTTTTTGTGGAATTTGCAAGTGGAGATTACAAGCGATTTCAGGCCAATCTTAGAAAGGGAATTACCTTTGTATAAAAACTAGACAGAATCTTTCTCAGAAACTACTTTGTGTTGTCTGCGTTCCACTCACAGAGTTTAACCTTTCTTTTCATAGAGCAGTTTGGAAACACTCTGTTTGTTAAGTCTGCAAGGGGATATTTAGACCTCTTTGACGCCTTCGTTGGAAAAGCGATTTCTTCATATACAGCTAGACACATGAATTCTCAGTAACTTCTTTGTGTTGTGTGTATTCAACTCACAGAGTTGAACCTTTCTTTAGACAGAGCAGATTTGAAACACTCTTTTTGTGGATTTTACAAGTGGAGATTTCAAGCGATTTGAGGCCAATTATAGTAAAGGAAATATCCTCGTTTAAAAAGTAGACAGAATCATTCTCAGAAACTACTTTGTGATGTGTGGGTTCAACTCACAGAGTTTCACCTTTCTTTTCATAGAGCAGTTTGGAAACACTCTGTTTCTTAAGTTTGCAAGAGGATATTCTGACCACTTTGAGGCCTTCGTTGGAAACGGGATTTCTCAGTATAATGCTAGACAGATGAATTCCCAGTAACTTCTTTGTGTTGTGTCTATTCAACTCACAGAGCTGAACCTTCCTTTAGACAGAGCAGTTTGCAAACACTCTTTTTGTGGAATTTGCAAGTGGAGATTACAAGCTGTTTCAGGCCAATCTTAGAAAGGGAATTATCTTTGTATAAAAACTAGACAGAATCTTTCTCAGAAACTACTTTGTGTTGTGTGCGTTCCACTCACAGAGTTTAACCTTTCTTTTCATAGAGCAGTTTGGAAACACTCTGTTTGTTAAGTCTGCAAGGGGATATTTAGACCTCTTTGACGCCTTCGTTGGAAACGGGATTTCTTCATATACAGCTAGACACATGAATTCTCAGTAACTTCTTTGTGTTGTGTGTATTCAACTCACAGAGTTGAAACTTTCTTTAGACAGAGCAGATTTGAAACACTCTTTTTGTGGATTTTACAAGTGGAGATTTCAAGCGATTTGAGGCCAATTGTAGTAAAGGAAATATCCTCGTTTAAAAAGTAGACAGAATCATTCTCAGAAACTACTTTGTGATGTGTAGGTTCAACTCACAGAGTTTCACCTTTCTTTTCATAGAGCAGTTTGGAAACACTCTGTTTGTTAAGTTTGCAAGAGGATATTTGGACCACTTTGAGGCCTTCGTTGGAAACGGGATTTCTCAGTATAATGCTAGACAGATGAATTTCCAGTAACTACTTTGTGTTGTGTCGATTCAACTCACACAGTTGAACCTTCCTTTAGACAGAGCAGTTTGAAAACACTCTTTTTGTGGAATTTGCAAGTGGAGATTTCAAGCGATTTCAGGCCAATCTTAGAAACGGAAATATCTTTGTATAGAAACTAGACAGAATCATTCTCAGAAACTGCTTTGTGTTGTGTGCCTTCGACTCACAGAGTTTAACCTTTCTTTTCATAGAGCAGTTTGGAAACACTCTGTTTCTTAAGTTTGCAAGAGGATATTTGGACCACTTTGAGGCCTTCGTTGGAAACGGGATTTCTCAGTATAATGCTAGACAGATGAATTCCCAGTAACTTCTTTGTGTTGTGTCTATTCAACTCACAGAGCTGAACCTTCCTTTAGACAGAGCAGTTTGCAAACACTCTTTTTGTGGAATTTGCAAGTGGAGATTACAAGCGATTTCAGGCCAATCTTAGAAAGGGAATTATCTTTGTATAAAAACTAGACAGAATCTTTCTCAGAAACTACTTTGTGTTGTGTGCGTTCCACTCACAGAGTTTAACCTTTCTTTTCATAGAGCAGTTTGGAAACACTCTGTTTGTTAAGTCTGCAAGGGGATATTTAGACCTCTTTGACGCCTTCGTTGGAAACGGGATTTCTTCATATAAAGCTAGACACATGACTTCTCAGTAACTTCTTTGTGTTTTGTGTATTCAACTCACAGAGTTGAACCTTTCTTTAGACAGAGCAGATTTGAAACACTCTTTTTGTGGATTTTACAAGTGGAGATTTCAAGCGATTTGAGGCCAATTGTAGTAAAGGAAATATCCTCGTTTAAAAAGTAGACAGAATCATTCTCAGAAACTACTTTGTGACGTGTGGGTTCAACTCACAGAGTTTCACCTTTCTTTTCATAGAGCAGTTTGGAAACACTCTGTTTCTTAAGTTTGCAAGAGGATATTTGGACCACTTTGAGGCCTTCGTTGGAAACGGGATTTCTCAGTATAATGCTAGACAGATGAATTCCCAGTAACTTCTTTGTGTTGTGTCTATTCAACTCACAGAGCTGAACCTTCCTTTAGACAGAGCAGTTTGCAAACACTCTTTTTGTGGAATTTGCAAGTGGAGATTACAAGCGATTTCAGGCCAATCTTAGAAAGGGAATTACCTTTGTATAAAAACTAGACAGAATCTTTCTCAGAAACTACTTTGTGTTGTCTGCGTTCCACTCACAGAGTTTAACCTTCCTTTTCATAGATCAGTTTGGAAACACTCTGTTTGTTAAGTCTGCAAGGGGATATTTAGACCTCTTTGGCGCTTTCGTTGGAAACGCGATTTCTTCATATACAGCTAGACACATGAATTCTCAGTAACTTCTTTGTGTTGTGTGTATTCAACTCACAGAGTTGAAACTTTCTTTAGACAGAGCAGATTTGAAACACTCTTTTTGTGGATTTTACAAGTGGAGATTTCAAGCGATTTGAGGCCCATTGTAGTAAAGGAAATATCCTCGTTTAAAAAGTAGACAGAATCATTCTCAGAAACTACTTTGTGATGTGTGCGTTCAACTCACAGAGTTTCACCTTTCTTTTCATAGAGCAGTTTGGAAACACTCTGTTTGTTAAGTTTGCAAGAGGATATTTGGACCACTTTGAGGCCTTCGTTGGAAACGGGATTTCTCAGTATAATGCTAGACAGATGAATTTCCAGTAACTTCTTTGTGTTGTGTCTATTCAACTCACACAGTTGAACCTTCTTTAGACAGGGCAGTTTGAAAACACTCTTTTTGTGGAATTTGCAGGTGGAGATTTCAAGCGATTTCAGGCCAATCTTAGAAACGGAAATATCTTTGTATAGAAACTAGACAGAATCATTCTCAGAAACTACTTTGTGTTGTGTGCCTTCGACTCACAGAGTTTAACCTTTCTTTTCATAGAGCAGTTTGGAAACACTCTGTTTGTTTAGTCTGCAAGGGGATAGTTAGACCTCTTTGACGCCTTCGTTGGAAACGGGATTTCTTCATATACAGCTAGACACATGAATTCTCAGTAACTTCTTTGTGTTGTGTGTATTCAACTCACAGAGTTGAACCTTTCTTTAGACAGAGCAGATTTGAAACACTCTTTTTGTGGATTTTACAAGTGGAGATTTCAAGCGATTTGAGGCCAATTGTAGTAAAGGAAATATCCTCGTTTAAAAAGTAGACAGAATCATTCTCAGAAACTACTTTGTGATGTGTGGGTTCAACTCACAGAGTTTCACCTTTCTTTTCATAGAGCAGTTTGGAAACACTCTGTTTCTTAAGTTTGCAAGAGGATATTTGGACCACTTTGAGGCCTTCGTTGGAAACGGGATTTCTCAGTATAATGCTAGACAGATGAATTCCCAGTAACTTCTTTGTGTTGTGTCTATTCAACTCACAGAGCTGAACCTTCCTTTAGACAGAGCAGTTTGCAAACACTCTTTTTGTGGAATTTGCAAGTGGAGATTACAAGCGATTTCAGGCCAATCTTAGAAAGGGAATTACCTTTGTATAAAAACTAGACAGAATCTTTCTCAGAAACTACTTTGTGTTGTCTGCGTTCCAGTCACAGAGTTTAACGTTTCTTTTCATAGATCAGTTTGGAAACACTCTGTTTGTTAAGTCTGCAAGGGGATATTTAGACCTCTTTGACGCCTTCGTTGGAAACGGGATTTCTTCATATACAGCTAGACACATGAATTCTCAGTAACTTCTTTGTGTTGTGTGTATTCAACTCACAGAGTTGAACCTTTCTTTAGACAGAGCAGATTTGAAACACTCTTTTTGTGGATTTTACAAGTGGAGATTTCAAGCGATTTGAGGCCAATTGTAGTAAAGGAAATATCCTCGTTTAAAAAGTAGACAGAATCATTCTCAGAAACAACTTTGTGATGTGTGCGTTCAACTCACAGAGTTTCACCTTTCTTTTCATAGAGCAGTTTGGAAACACTCTGTTTGTTAAGTTTGCAAGAGGATATTTGGACCACTTTGAGGCCTTCGTTGGAAACGGGATTTCTCAGTATAATGCTAGACAGATGAATTTCCAGTAACTACTTTGTGTTGTGTCTATTCAACTCACACAGTTGAACCTTCCTTTAGACAGAGCAGTTTGAGAACACTCTTTTTGTGGAATTTGCAAGTGGAGATTTCAAGCGATTTCAGGCCAATCTTAGAAACGGAAATATCTTTGTATAGAAACTAGACAGAATCATTCTCAGAAACTACTTTGTGTTGTGTGCCTTCGACTCACAGAGTTTAACCTTTCTTTTCATAGAGCAGTTTGGAAACACTCTGTTTGTTTAGTCTGCAAGGGGATATTTAGACCTCTTTGACGCCTTCGTTGGAAACGGGATTTCTTCATATACAGCTAGACACATGAATTCTCAGTAACTTCTTTGTGTTGTGTGTATTCAACTCACAGAGTTGAAACTTTCTTTAGACAGAGCAGATTTGAAACACTCTTTTTGTGGATTTTACAAGTGGAGATTTCAAGCGATTTGAGGCCAATTGTAGTAAAGGAAATATCCTCGTTTAAAAAGTAGACAGAATCATTCTCAGAAACTACTTTGTGATGTGTGGGTTCAACTCACAGAGTTTCACCTTTCTTTTCATAGAGCAGTTTGGAAACACTCTGTTTCTTAAGTTTGCAAGAGGATATTTGGACCACTTTGAGGCCTTCGTTGGAAACGGGATTTCTCAATATAATGCTAGACAGATGAATTCCCAGTAACTTCTTTGTGTTGTGTGTATTCAACTCACAGAGTTGAAACTTTCTTTAGTCAGAGCAGATTTGAAACACTCTTTTTGTGGATTTTACAAGTGGAGATTTCAAGCGATTTGAGGCCAATTGTAGTAAAGGAAATATCCTCGTTTAAAAAGTAGACAGAATCATTCTCAGAAACTACTTTGTGATGTGTGCGTTCAACTCACAGAGTTTCACCTTTCTTTTCAAAAAGCAGTTTGGAAACACTCTGTTTGTTAAGTTTGCAAGAGGATATTTGGACCACTTTGAGGCCTTCGTTGGAAACGGGATTTCTCAGTATAATGCTAGACAGATGAATTTCCAATAACTACTTTGTGTTGTGTCTATTCAACTCACACAGTTGAACCTTCCTTTAGACAGAGCAGTTTGAAAACACTCTTTTTGTGGAATTTGCAGGTGGAGATTTCAAGCGATTTCAGGCCAATCTTAGAAACGGAAATATCTTTGTATAGAAACTAGACAGAATCATTCTCAGAAACTACTTTGTGTTGTGTGCCTTCGACTCACAGAGTTTAACCTTTCTTTTCATAGAGCAGTTTGGAAACACTCTGTTTCTTAAGTTTGCAAGAGGATATTTGGACCACTTTGAGGCCTTCGTTGGAAACGGGATTTCTCAGTATAATGCTAGACAGATGAATTCCCAGTAACTTCTTTGTGTTGTGTCTATGCAACTCACAGAGCTGAACCTTCCTTTAGACAGAGCAGTTTGCAAACACTCTTTTTGTGGAATTTGCAAGTGGAGATTACAAGCGATTTCAGGGCAATCTTAGAAAGGGAATTATCTTTGTATAAAAACTAGACAGAATCTTTCTCAGAAACTACTTTGTGTTGTGTGCGTTCCACTCACAGAGTTTAACCTTTCTTTTCATAGAGCAGTTTGGAAACACTCTGTTTGTTAAGTCTGCAAGGGGATATTTAGACCTCTTTGACGCCTTCGTTGGAAACGGGATTTTTTCATATACAGCTAGACACATGAATTCTCAGTAACTTCTTTGTGTTTTGTGTATTCAACTCACAGAGTTGAACCTTTCTTTAGACAGAGCAGATTTGAAACACTCTTTTTGTGGATTTTACAAGTGGAGATTTCAAGCGATTTGAGGCCAATTGTAGTAAAGGAAATATCCTCGTTTAAAAAGTAGACAGAATCATTCTCAGAAACTACTTTGTGACGTGTGGGTTCAACTCACAGAGTTTCACCTTTCTTTTCATAGAGCAGTTTGGAAACACTCTGTTTCTCAAGTTTGCAAGAGGATATTTGGACCACTTTGAGGCCTTCGTTGGAAACGGGTTTTCTCAGTATAATGCTAGACAGATGAATTCCCAGTAACTTCTTTGTGTTGTGTCTATTCAACTCACAGAGCTGAACCTTCCTTTAGACAGAGCAGTTTGCAAACACTCTTTTTGTGGAATTTGCAAGTGGAGATTACAAGCGATTTCAGGCCAATCTTAGAAAGGGAATTACCTTTGTATAAAAACTAGACAGAATCTTTCTCAGAAACTACTTTGTGTTGTCTGCGTTCCACTCACAGAGTTTAACGTTTCTTTTCATAGATCAGTTTGGAAACACTCTGTTTGTTAAGTCTGCAAGGGGATATTTAGACCTCTTTGACGCCTTCGTTGGAAACGGGATTTCTTCATATACAGCTAGACACATGAATTCTCAGTAACTTCTTTGTGTTGTGTGTATTCAACTCACAGAGTTGAACCTTTCTTTAGACAGAGCAGATTTGAAACACTCTTTTTGTGGATTTTACAAGTGGAGATTTCAAGCGATTTGAGGCCAATTGTAGTAAAGGAAATATCCTCGTTTAAAAAGTAGACAGAATCATTCTCAGAAACTACTTTGTGATGTGTGCGTTCAACTCACAGAGTTTCACCTTTCTTTTCATAGAGCAGTTTGGAAACACTCTGTTTGTTAAGTTTGCAAGAGGATATTTGGACCACTTTGAGGCCTTCGTTGGAAACGGGATTTCTCAGTATAATGCTAGACAGATGAATTTCCAGTAACTACTTTGTGTTGTGTCTATTCAACTCACACAGTTGAACCTTCCTTTAGACAGAGCAGTTTGAAAACACTCTTTTTGTGGAATTTGCAAGTGGAGATTTCAAGCGATTTCAGGCCAATCTTAGAAACGGAAATATCTTTGTATAGAAACTAGACAGAATCATTCTCAGAAACTACTTTGTGTTGTGTGCCTTCGACTCACAGAGTTTAACCTTTCTTTTCATAGAGCAGTTTGGAAACACTCTGTTTGTTAAGTCTGCAAGGGGATATTTAGACCTCTTTGACGCCTTCGTTGGAAACGGGATTTCTTCATATACAGCTAGACACATGAATTCTCAGTAACTTCTTTGTGTTGTGTGTATTCAACTCACAGAGTTGAAACTTTCTTTAGACAGAGCAGATTTGAAACACTCTTTTTGTGGATTTTACAAGTGGAGATTTCAAGCGATTTGAGGCCAATTGTAGTAAAGGAAATATCCTCGTTTAAAAAGTAGACAGAATCATTCTCAGAAACTACTTTGTGATGTGTGGGTTCAACTCACAGAGTTTCACCTTTCTTTTCATAGAGCAGTTTGGAAACACTCTGTTTCTTAAGTTTGCAAGAGGATATTTGGACCACTTTGAGGCCTTCGTTGGAAACGGGATTTCTCAGTATAATGCTAGACAGATGAATTCCCAGTAACTTCTTTGTGTTGTGTCTATTCAACTCACAGAGCTGAACCTTCCTTTAGACAGAGCAGTTTGCAAACACTCTTTTTGTGGAATTTGCAAGTGGAGATTACAAGCGATTTCAGGCCAATCTTAGAAAGGGAATTACCTTTGTATAAAAACTAGACAGAATCTTTCTCAGAAACTACTTTGTGTTGTCTGCGTTCCACTCACAGAGTTTAACCTTTCTTTTCATAGAGCAGTTTGGAAACACTCTGTTTGTTAAGTCTGCAAGGGGATATTTAGACCTCTTTGACGCCTTCGTTGGAAACGGGATTTCTTCATATACAGCTAGACACATGAATTCTCAGTAACTTCTTTGTGTTGTGTGTATTCAACTCACAGAGTTGAACCTTTCTTTAGACAGAGCAGATTTGAAACACTCTTTTTGTGGATTTTACAAGTGGAGATTTCAAGCGATTTGAGGCCAATTGTAGTAAAGGAAATATCCTCGTTTAAAAAGTAGACAGAATCATTCTCAGAAACTACTTTGTGATGTGTGCGTTCAACTCACAGAGTTTCACCTTTCTTTTCATAGAGCAGTTTGGAAACACTCTGTTTGTTAAGTTTGCAAGAGGATATTTGGACCAATTTGAGGCCTTCGTTGGAAACGGGATTTCTCAGTGTAATGCTAGACAGATGAATTTCCAGTAACTTCTTTGTGTTGTGTCTATTCAACTCACACAGTTGAACCTTCCTTTAGACAGAGCAGTTTGAAAACACTCTTTTTGTGGAATTTGCAGGTGGAGATTTCAAGCGATTTCAGGCCAATCTTAGAAACGGAAATATCTTTGTTTAGAAACTAGACAGAATCATTCTCAGAAACTACTTTGTGTTGTGTGCCTTCGACTCACAGAGTTTCACCTTTCTTTTCATAGAGCAGTTTGGAAACACTCTGTTTCTTAAGTTTGCAAGAGGATATTTGGACCACTTTGAGGCCTTCGTTGGAAACGGGATTTCTCAGTATAATGCTAGACAGATGAATTCCCAGTAACTTCTTTGTGTTGTGTCTATGCAACTCACAGAGCTGAACCTTCCTTTAGACAGAGCAGTTTGCAAACACTCTTTTTGTGGAATTTGCAAGTGGAGATTACAAGCGATTTCAGGGCAATCTTAGAAAGGGAATTATCTTTGTATAAAAACTAGACAGAATCTTTCTCAGAAACTACTTTGTGTTGTGTGCGTTCCACTCACAGAGTTTAACCTTTCTTTTCATAGAGCAGTTTGGAAACACTCTGTTTGTTAAGTCTGCAAGGGGATATTTAGACCTGTTTGACGCCTTCGTTGGAAACGGGATTTCTTCATATACAGCTAGACACATGAATTCTCAGTAACTTCTTTGTGTTTTGTGTATTCAACTCACAGAGTTGAACCTTTCTTTAGACAGAGCAGATTTGAAACACTCATTTTGTGGATTTTACAAGTGGAGATTTCAAGCGATTTGAGGCCAATTGTAGTAAAGGAAATATCCTCGTTTAAAAAGTAGACAGAATCATTCTCAGAAACTACTTTGTGATGTGTGGGTTCAACTCACAGAGTTTCACCTTTCTTTTCATAGAGCAGTTTGGAAACACTCTGTTTCTTAAGTTTGCAAGAGGATATTTGGACCACTTTGAGGCCTTCGTTGGAAACGGGATTTCTCAGTATAATGCTAGACAGATGAATTCCCAGTAACTTCTTTGTGTTGTGTCTATTCAACTCACAGAGCTGAACCTTCCTTTAGACAGAGCAGTTTGCAAACACTCTTTTTGTGGAATTTGCAAGTGGAGATTACAAGCGATTTCAGGCCAATCTTAGAAAGGGAATTACCTTTGTATAAAAACTAGACAGAATCTTTCTCAGAAACTACTTTGTGTTGTCTGCGTTCCAGTCACAGAGTTTAACGTTTCTTTTCATAGATCAGTTTGGAAACACTCTGTTTGTTAAGTCTGCAAGGGGATATTTAGACCTCTTTGACGCCTTCGTTGGAAACGGGATTTCTTCATATACAGCTAGACACATGAATTCTCAGTAACTTCTTTGTGTTGTGTGTATTCAACTCACAGAGTTGAACCTTTCTTTAGACAGAGCAGATTTGAAACACTCTTTTTGTGGATTTTACAAGTGGAGATTTCAAGCGATTTGAGGCCAATTGTAGTAAAGGAAATATCCTCGTTTAAAAAGTAGACAGAATCATTCTCAGAAACAACTTTGTGATGTGTGCGTTCAACTCACAGAGTTTCACCTTTCTTTTCATAGAGCAGTTTGGAAACACTCTGTTTGTTAAGTTTGCAAGAGGATATTTGGACCACTTTGAGGCCTTCGTTGGAAACGGGATTTCTCAGTATAATGCTAGACAGATGAATTTCCAGTAACTACTTTGTGTTGTGTCTATTCAACTCACACAGTTGAACCTTCCTTTAGACAGAGCAGTTTGAGAACACTCTTTTTGTGGAATTTGCAAGTGGAGATTTCAAGCGATTTCAGGCCAATCTTAGAAACGGAAATATCTTTGTATAGAAACTAGACAGAATCATTCTCAGAAACTACTTTGTGTTGTGTGCCTTCGACTCACAGAGTTTAACCTTTCTTTTCATAGAGCAGTTTGGAAACACTCTGTTTGTTTAGTCTGCAAGGGGATATTTAGACCTCTTTGACGCCTTCGTTGGAAACGGGATTTCTTCATATACAGCTAGACACATGAATTCTCAGTAACTTCTTTGTGTTGTGTGTATTCAACTCACAGAGTTGAAACTTTCTTTAGACAGAGCAGATTTGAAACACTCTTTTTGTGGATTTTACAAGTGGAGATTTCAAGCGATTTGAGGCCAATTGTAGTAAAGGAAATATCCTCGTTTAAAAAGTAGACAGAATCATTCTCAGAAACTACTTTGTGATGTGTGGGTTCAACTCACAGAGTTTCACCTTTCTTTTCATAGAGCAGTTTGGAAACACTCTGTTTCTTAAGTTTGCAAGAGGATATTTGGACCACTTTGAGGCCTTCGTTGGAAACGGGATTTCTCAATATAATGCTAGACAGATGAATTCCCAGTAACTTCTTTGTGTTGTGTGTATTCAACTCACAGAGTTGAAACTTTCTTTAGACAGAGCAGATTTGAAACACTCTTTTTGTGGATTTTACAAGTGGAGATTTCAAGCGATTTGAGGCCAATTGTAGTAAAGGAAATATCCTCGTTTAAAAAGTAGACAGAATCATTCTCAGAAACTACTTTGTGATGTGTGCGTTCAACTCACAGAGTTTCACCTTTCTTTTCAAAAAGCAGTTTGGAAACACTCTGTTTGTTAAGTTTGCAAGAGGATATTTGGACCACTTTGAGGCCTTCGTTGGAAACGGGATTTCTCAGTATAATGCTAGACAGATGAATTTCCAATAACTACTTTGTGTTGTGTCTATTCAACTCACACAGTTGAACCTTCCTTTAGACAGAGCAGTTTGAAAACACTCTTTTTGTGGAATTTGCAGGTGGAGATTTCAAGCGATTTCAGGCCAATCTTAGAAACGGAAATATCTTTGTATAGAAACTAGACAGAATCATTCTCAGAAACTACTTTGTGTTGTGTGCCTTCGACTCACAGAGTTTAACCTTTCTTTTCATAGAGCAGTTTGGAAACACTCTGTTTCTTAAGTTTGCAAGAGGATATTTGGACCACTTTGAGGCCTTCGTTGGAAACGGGATTTCTCAGTATAATGCTAGACAGATGAATTCCCAGTAACTTCTTTGTGTTGTGTCTATGCAACTCACAGAGCTGAACCTTCCTTTAGACAGAGCAGTTTGCAAACACTCTTTTTGTGGAATTTGCAAGTGGAGATTACAAGCGATTTCAGGCCAATCTTAGAAAGGGAATTACCTTTGTATAAAAACTAGACAGAATCTTTCTCAGAAACTACTTTGTGTTGTCTGCGTTCCACTCACAGAGTTTAACGTTTCTTTTCATAGATCAGTTTGGAAACACTCTGTTTGTTAAGTCTGCAAGGGGATATTTAGACCTCTTTGACGCCTTCGTTGGAAACGGGATTTCTTCATATACAGCTAGACACATGAATTCTCAGTAACTTCTTTGTGTTGTGTGTATTCAACTCACAGAGTTGAACCTTTCTTTAGACAGAGCAGATTTGAAACACTCTTTTTGTGGATTTTACAAGTGGAGATTTCAAGCGATTTGAGGCCAATTGTAGTAAAGGAAATATCCTCGTTTAAAAAGTAGACAGAATCATTCTCAGAAACTACTTTGTGATGTGTGGGTTCAACTCATAGAGTTTCACCTTTCTTTTCATAGAGCAGTTTGGAAACACTCTGTTTGTTAAGTTTGCAAGAGGATATTTGGACCACTTTGAGGCCTTCGTTGGAAACGGGATTTCTCAGTATAATGCTAGACAGATGAATTTCCAGTAACTACTTTGTGTTGTGTCTATTCAACTCACACAGTTGAACCTTCCTTTAGACAGAGCAGTTTGAAAACACTCTTTTTGTGGAATTTGCAAGTGGAGATTTCAAGCGATTTCAGGCCAATCTTAGAAACGGAAATATCTTTGTATAGAAACTAGACAGAATCATTCTCAGAAACTACTTTGTGTTGTGTGCCTTCGACTCACAGAGTTTAACCTTTCTTTTCATAGAGCAGTTTGGAAACACTCTGTTTGTTAAGTCTGCAAGGGGATATTTAGACCTCTTTGACGCCTTCGTTGGAAACGGGATTTCTTCATATACAGCTAGACACATGAATTCTCAGTAACTTCTTTGTGTTGTGTGTATTCAACTCACAGAGTTGAAACTTTCTTTAGACAGAGCAGATTTGAAACACTCTTTTTGTGGATTTTACAAGTGGAGATTTCAAGCGATTTGAGGCCAATTGTAGTAAAGGAAATATCCTCGTTTAAAAAGTAGACAGAATCATTCTCAGAAACTACTTTGTGATGTGTGGGTTCAACTCACAGAGTTTCACCTTTCTTTTCATAGAGCAGTTTGGAAACACTCTGTTTCTTAAGTTTGCAAGAGGATATTTGGACCACTTTGAGGCCTTCGTTGGAAACGGGATTTCTCAGTATAATGCTAGACAGATGAATTCCCAGTAACTTCTTTGTGTTGTGTCTATTCAAATCACAGAGCTGAACCTTCCTTTAGACAGAGCAGTTTGCAAACACTCTTTTTGTGGAATTTGCAAGTGGAGATTACAAGCGATTTCAGGCCAATCTTAGAAAGGGAATTACCTTTGTATAAAAACTAGACAGAATCTTTCTCAGAAACTACTTTGTGTTGTCTGCGTTCCACTCACAGAGTTTAACCTTTCTTTTCATAGAGCAGTTTGGAAACACTCTGTTTGTTAAGTCTGCAAGGGGATATTTAGACCTCTTTGACGCCTTCGTTGGAAACGGGATTTCTTCATATACAGCTAGACACATGAATTCTCAGTAACTTCTTTGTGTTGTGTGTATTCAACTCACAGAGTTGAACCTTTCTTTAGACAGAGCAGATTTGAAACACTCTTTTTGTGGATTTTACAAGTGGAGATTTCAAGCGATTTGAGGCCAATTGTAGTAAAGGAAATATCCTCGTTTAAAAAGTAGACAGAATCATTCTCAGAAACTACTTTGTGATGTGTGCGTTCAACTCACAGAGTTTCACCTTTCTTTTCATAGAGCAGTTTGGAAACACTCTGTTTGTTAAGTTTGCAAGAGGATATTTGGACCAATTTGAGGCCTTCGTTGGAAACGGGATTTCTCAGTGTAATGCTAGACAGATGAATTTCCAGTAACTTCTTTGTGTTGTGTCTATTCAACTCACACAGTTGAACCTTCCTTTAGACAGAGCAGTTTGAAAACACTCTTTTTGTGGAATTTGCAGGTGGAGATTTCAAGCGATTTCAGGCCAATCTTAGAAACGGAAATATCTTTGTATAGAAACTAGACAGAATCATTCTCAGAAACTACTTTGTGTTGTGTGCCTTCGACTCACAGAGTTTCACCTTTCTTTTCATAGAGCAGTTTGGAAACACTCTGTTTCTTAAGTTTGCAAGAGGATATTTGGACCACTTTGAGGCCTTCGTTGGAAACGGGATTTCTCAGTATAATGCAAGACAGATGAATTCCCAGTAACTTCTTTGTGTTGTGTCTATGCAACTCACAGAGCTGAACCTTCCTTTAGACAGAGCAGTTTGCAAACACTCTTTTTGTGGAATTTGCAAGTGGAGATTACAAGCGATTTCAGGGCAATCTTAGAAAGGGAATTATCTTTGTATAAAAACTAGACAGAATCTTTCTCAGAAACTACTTTGTGTTGTGTGCGTTCCACTCACAGAGTTTAACCTTTCTTTTCATAGAGCAGTTTGGAAACACTCTGTTTGTTAAGTCTGCAAGGGGATATTTAGACCTGTTTGACGCCTTCGTTGGAAACGGGATTTCTTCATATACAGCTAGACACATGAATTCTCAGTAACTTCTTTGTGTTTTGTGTATTCAACTCACAGAGTTGAACCTTTCTTTAGACAGAGCAGATTTGAAACACTCTTTTTGTGGATTTTACAAGTGGAGATTTCAAGCGATTTGAGGCCAATTGTAGTAAAGGAAATATCCTCGTTTAAAAAGTAGACAGAATCATTCTCAGAAACTACTTTGTGACGTGTGGGTTCAACTCACAGAGTTTCACCTTTCTTTTCATAGAGCAGTTTGGAAACACTCTGTTTCTCAAGTTTGCAAGAGGATATTTGGACCACTTTGAGGCCTTCGTTGGAAACGGGATTTCTCAGTATAATGCTAGACAGATGAATTCCCAGTAACTTCTTTGTGTTGTGTCTATTCAACTCACAGAGCTGAACCTTCCTTTAGACAGAGCAGTTTGCAAACACTCTTTTTGTGGAATTTGCAAGTGGAGATTACAAGCGATTTGAGGCCAATCTTAGAAAGGGAATTACCTTTGTATAAAAACTAGACAGAATCTTTCTCAGAAACTACTTTGTGTTGTCTGCGTTCCACTCACAGAGTTTAACGTTTCTTTTCATAGATCAGTTTGGAAACACTCTGTTTGTTAAGTCTGCAAGGGGATATTTAGACCTCTTTGACGCCTTCGTTGGAAACGGGATTTCTTCATATACAGCTAGACACATGAATTCTCAGTAACTTCTTTGTGTTGTGTGTATTCAACTCACAGAGTTGAACCTTTCTTTAGACAGAGCAGATTTGAAACACTCTTTTTGTGGATTTTACAAGTGGAGATTTCAAGCGATTTGAGGCCAATTGTAGTAAAGGAAATATCCTCGTTTAAAAAGTAGACAGAATCATTCTCAGAAACTACTTTGTGATGTGTGCGTTCAACTCACAGAGTTTCACCTTTCTTTTCATAGAGCAGTTTGGAAACACTCTGTTTGTTAAGTTTGCAAGAGGATATTTGGACCACTTTGAGGCCTTCGTTGGAAACGGGATTTCTCAGTATAATGCTAGACAGATGAATTCCCAGTAACTTCTTTGTGTTGTGTCTATTCAACTCACAGAGCTGAACCTTCCTTTAGACAGAGCAGTTTGCAAACACTCTTTTTGTGGAATTTGCAAGCGGAGATTACAAGCGATTTCAGGCCAATCTTACAAAGGGAATTACCTTTGTAGAAAAACTAGACAGAATCTTTCTCAGAAACTACTTTGTGTTGTGTGCGTTCCACTCACAGAGTTTAACCTTTCTTTTCATAGAGCAGTTTGGAAACACTCTGTTTGTAAAGTCTGCAAGGGGATATTTAGACCTCTTTGACGCCTTCGTTGGAAACGGGATTTCTTCATATACAGCTAGACACATGAATTCTCAGTAACTTCTTTGTGTTGTGTGTATTCAACTCACAGAGTTGAACCTTTCTTTAGACAGAGCAGATTTGAAACACTCTTTTTGTGGATTTTACAAGTGGAGATTTCAAGCGATTTGAGGCCAATTGTAGTAAAGGAAATATCCTCGTTTGAAAAGTAGACAGAATCATTCTCAGAAACTACTTTGTGATGTGTGCGTTCAACTCACAGAGTTTCACCTTTCTTTTCATAGAGCAGTTTGGAAACACTCTGTTTGTTATGTTTGCAAGAGGATATTTGGACCACTTTGAGGCCTTCGTTGGAAACGGGATTTCTCAGTATAATGCTAGACAGATGAATTTCCAGTAACTTCTTTGTGTTGTGTCTATTCAACTCACACAGTTGAACCTTCCTTTAGACAGAGCAGTTTGCAAACACTCTTTTTGTGGAATTTGCAGGTGGAGATTTCAAGCGATTTCAGGCCAATCTTTGAAACGGAAATATCTTTGTATAGAAACTAGACAGAATCATTCTCAGAAAATACTTTGTGTTGTGTGCCTTCGACTCACAGAGTTTAACCTTTCTTTTCATAGAGCAGTTTGGAAACACTCTGTTTGTTTAGTCTGCAAGGGGATATTTAGACCTCTTTGACGCCTTCGTTGGAAACGGGATTTCTTCATATACAGCTAGACACATGAATTCTCAGTAACTTCTTTGTGTTGTGTGTATTCAACTCACAGAGTTGAACCTTTCTTTAGACAGAGCAGATTTGCAACACTCTTTTTGTGGATTTTACAAGTGGAGATTTCAAGCGATTTGAGGCCAATTGTAGTAAAGGAAATATCCTCGTTTAAAAAGTAGACAGAATCATTCTCAGAAACTACTTTGTGATGTGTGGGTTCAACTCACAGAGTTTCACCTTTCTTTTCATAGAGCAGTTTGGAAACACTCTGTTTCTTAAGTTTGCAAGAGGATATTTGGACCACTTTGAGGCCTTCGTTGGAAACGGGATTTCTCAGTATAATGCTAGACAGATGAATTCCCAGTAACTTCTTTGTGTGGTGTCTATTCAACTCACAGAGCTGAACCTTCCTTTAGACAGAGCAGTTTGCAAACACTCTTTTTGTGGAATTTGCAAGTGGAGATTACAAGCGATTTCAGGCCAATCTTAGAAAGGGAATTACCTTTGTATAAAAACTAGACAGAATCTTTCTCAGAAACTACTTTGTGTTGTCTGCGTTCCACTCACAGAGTTTAACCTTTCTTTTCGTAGAGCAGTTTGGAAACACTCTGTTTGTTAAGTCTGCAAGGGGATATTTAGACCTCTTTGACGCCTTCGCTGGAAACGGGATTTCTTCATATACAGCTAGACACATGAATTCTCAGTAACTTCTTTGTGTTGTGTGTATTCAACTCACAGAGTTGAACCTTTCTTTAGACAGAGCAGATTTGAAACACTCTTTTTGTGGATTTTACAAGTGGAGATTTCAAGCGATTTGAGGCCAATTGTAGTAAAGGAAATATCCTCGTTTGAAAAGTAGACAGAATCATTCTCAGAAACTACTTTGTGATGTGTGCGTTCAACTCACAGAGTTTCACCTTTCTTTTCATAGAGCAGTTTGGAAACACTCTGTTTGTTATGTTTGCAAGAGAATATTTGGACCACTTTGAGGCCTTCGTTGGAAACGGGATTTCTCAGTATAATGCTAGACAGATGAATTTCCAGTAACTTCTTTGTGTTGTGTCTATTCAACTCACACAGTTGAACCTTCCTTTAGACAGAGCAGTTTGCAAACACTCTTTTTGTGGAATTTGCATGTGGAGATTTCAAGCGATTTCAGGCCAATCTTAGAAACGGAAATATCTTTGTATAGAAACTAGACAGAATCATTCTCAGAAACTACTTTGTGTTGTGTGCCTTCGACTCACAGAGTTTAACCTTTCTTTTCATAGAGCAGTTTGGAAACACTCTGTTTGTTTAGTCTGCAAGGGGATATTTAGGCCTCTTTGACGCCTTCGTTGGAAACGGGATTTCTTCATATACAGCTAGACACATGAATTCTCAGTAACTTCTTTGTGTTGTGTGTATTCAACTCACAGAGTTGAACCTTTCTTTAGACAGAGCAGATTTGCAACATTCTTTTTGTGGATTTTACAAGTGGAGATTTCAAGCGATTTGAGGCCAATTGTAGTAAAGGAAATATCCTCGTTTAAAAAGTAGACAGAATCATTCTCAGAAACTACTTTGTGATGTGTGGGTTCAACTCACAGAGTTTCACCTTTCTTTTCATAGAGCAGTTTGGAAACACTCTGTTTCTTAAGTTTGCAAGAGGATATTTGGACCACTTTGAGGCCTTCGTTGGAAACGGGATTTCTCAGTATAATCCTAGACAGATGAATTCCCAGTAACTTCTTTGTGTGGTGTCTATTCAACTCACAGAGCTGAACCTTCCTTTAGACAGAGCAGTTTGCAAACACTCTTTTTGTGGAATTTGCAAGTGGAGATTACAAGCGATTTCAGGCCAATCTTAGAAAGGGAATTACCTTTGTATAAAAACTAGACAGAATCTTTCTCAGAAACTACTTTGTGTTGTCTGCGTTCCACTCACAGAGTTTAACCTTTCTTTTCATAGAGCAGTTTGGAAACACTCTGCTTGTTAAGTCTGCAAGGGGATATTTAGACCTCTTTGACGCCTTCGTTGGAAACGGGATTTCTTCATATACAGCTAGACACATGAATTCTCAGTAACTTCTTTGTGTTGTGTGTATTCAACTCACAGAGTTGAACCTTTCTTTAGACAGAACAGATTTGAAACACTCTTTTTGTGAATTTTACAAGTGGAGATTTCAAGCGATTTGGGGCCAATTGTAGTAAAGGAAATATCCTCGTTTAAAAAGTAGACAGAATCATTCTCAGAAACTACTTTGTGATGTGTGCGTTCAACTCACAGAGTTTCATCTTTCTTTTCATAGAGCAGTTTGGAAACACTCTGTTTGTTAAGTTTGCAAGAGGATATTTGGACCACTTTGAGGCCTTCGTTGGAAACGGGATTTCTCAGTATAATGCTAGACAGATGAATTTCCAGTAACTTCTTTGTGTTGTGTCTATTCAACTCACACAGTTGAACCTTCCTTTAGACAGAGCAGTTTGCAAACACTCTTTTTGTTGAATTTGCAGGTTGAGATTTCAAGCGATTTCAGGCCAATCTTAGAAACGGAAATATCTTTGTATAGAAATTAGACAGAATCATTCTCAGAAACTACTTTGTGTTGTGTGCCTTCGACTCACAGAGTTTAACCTTTCTTTTCATAGAGCAGTTTGGAAACACTCTGTTTGTTTAGTCTGCAAGGGGATATTCAGACCTCTTTGACGCCTTCGTTGGAAATGGGATTTCTTCATATACAGCTAGACACATGAATTCTCAGTAACTTCTTTGTGTTGTGTGTATTCAACTCACAGAGTTGAACCTTTCTTTAGACAGAGCAGATTTGCAACACTCTTTTTGTGGATTTTACAAGTGGAGATTTCAAGCGATTTGAGGCCAATTGTAGTAAAGGAAATATCCTCGTTTAAAAAGTAGACAGAATCATTCTCAGAAACGACTTTGTGATGTGTGGGTTCAACTCACAGAGTTTCACCTTTCTTTTCATAGAGCAGTTTGGAAACACTCTGTTTCTTAAGTTTGCAAGAGGATATTTGGACCACTTTGAGGCCTTCGTTGGAAACGGGATTTCTCAGTATAATGCTAGACAGATGAATTCCCAGTAACTTCTTTGTGTTGTGTCTATTCAACTCGCAGAGCTGAACCTTCCTTTAGACAGAGCAGTTTGCAAACACTCTTTTTGTGGAATTTGCAAGTGGAGATTACAAGCGATTTCAGGCCAATCTTAGAAAGGGAATTACCTTTGTATAAAAACTAGACAGAATCTTTCTCAGAAACTACTTTGTGTTGTCTGCGTTCCACTCACAGAGTTTAACCTTTCTTTTCATAGAGCAGTTGGAAACACTCTGATGTTAAGTCTGCAAGGGGATATTTAGACCTCTTTGACGCCTTCGTTGGAAACGGGATTTCTTCATATACAGCTAGACACATGAATTCTCAGTAACTACTTTGTGTTGTGTGTATTCAACTCACAGAGTTGAACCTTTCTTTAGACAGAGCAGATTTGAAACACTCTTTTTGTGGATTTTACAAGTGGAGATTTCAAGCGATTTGAGGCCAATTGTAGTAAAGGAAATATCCTCGTTTAAAAAGTAGACAGAATCATTCTCAGAAACTACTTTGTGACGTGTGAGTTCAACTCACAGAGTTTCACCTTTCTTTTCATAGAGCAGTTTGGAAACACTCTGTTTGTTAAGTTTGCAAGAGGATATTTGGACCACTTTGAGGCCTTCGTTGGAAACGGGATTTCTCAGTATAATGCTAGACAGATGAATTTCCAGTAACTTCTTTGTGTTGTGTCTATTCAACTCACACAGTTGAACCTTCCTTTAGACAGAGCAGTTTGCAAACACTCTTTTTGTGGAATTTGCAGGTGGCGATTTCAAGCGATTTCAGGCCAATCTTAGAAACGGAAATATCTTTGTATAGAAACTAGACAGAATCATTCTCAGAAACTACTTTGTGTTGTGTGCCTTCGACTCACAGAGTTTAACCTTTCTTTTCATAGAGCAGTTTGGAAACACTCTGTTTGTTTAGTCTGCAAGGGGATATTTAGAACTCTTTGACGCCTTCGTTGGAGACGGGATTTTTTCATATACAGCTAGACACATGAATTCTCAGTAACTTCTTTGTGTTGTGTGTATTCATCTCACAGAGTTGAACCTTTCTTTAGACAGAGCAGATTTGAAACACTCTTTTTGTGGATTTTACAAGTGGAGATTTCAAGCGATTTGAGGCCAATTGTAGTAAAGGAAATATCCTCGTTTAAAAAGTAGACAGAATCATTCTCAGAAACTACTTTGTGATGTGTGGGTTCAACTCACAGAGTTTCACCTTTCTTTTCAAAAAGCAGTTTGGAAACACTCTGTTTCTTAAGTTTGCAAGAGGATATTTGGACCACTTTGAGGCCTTCGTTGGAAACGGGATTTCTCAGTATAATGCAAGACAGATGAATTCCCAGTAACTTCTTTGTGTTGTGTCTATTCAACTCACAGAGCTGAACCTTCCTTTAGACAGAGCAGTTTGCAAACACTCTTTTTGTGGAATTTGCAATTGGAGATAACAAGCGATTTCAGGCCAATCTTAGAAAGGGAATTATCTTTGTATAAAAACTAGACAGAATCTTTCTCAGAAACTACTTTGTGTTCTGTGCATTCCACTCACAGAGTTTAACCTTTCTTTTCATAGAGCAGTTTGGAAACACTCTGTTTGTTAAGTCTGCAAGGGGATATTTAGACCTCTTTGACGCCTTCGTTGGAAACGGGATTTCTTCATATACAGCTAGACACATGAATTCTCAGTAACTTCTTTGTGTTGTGTGTATTCAACTCACAGAGTTGAACCTTTCTTTAGACAGAGCAGATTTGAAACACTCTTTTTGTGGATTTTACAAGTGGAGATTTCAAGCGATTTGAGGCCAATTGTAGTAAAGGAAATATCCTCGTTTAAAAAGTAGACAGAATCATTCTCAGAAACTACTTTGTTACGTGTGGGTTCAACTGACAGAGTTTCACCTTTCTTTTCATAGAGCAGTTTGGAAACACTCTGTTTGTTAAGTTTGCAAGAGGATATTTGGACCACTTTGAGCCCTTCGTTGGAAACGGGATTTCTCAGTATAATGCTAGACAGATGAATTCCCAGTAACTTCTTTGTGTTGTGTCTATTCAACTCACAGAGCTGAACCTTCCTTTAGACAGAGTAGTTTGCAAACACTCTTTTTGTGGAATTTGCAAGTGGAGATTACAAGCGATTTCAGGCCAATCTTAGAAACGGAATTACCTTTGTATAAAAACTAGACAGAATCTTTCTTAGAAACTACTTTGTGTTGTCTGCGTTCCACTCACAGAGTTTAACCTTTCTTTTCATAGAGCAGTTTGGAAACATTCTGTTTGTTAAGTTTGCAAGGGGACATTTAGACCTCTTTGACGCCTTCGTTGGAAACGGGATTTCTTCATATACAGCTAGACACATGAATTCTCAGTAACTTCTTTGTGTTGTGTGTATTCAACTCACAGAGTTGAACCTTTCTTTAGACAGAGCAGATTTGAAACACTCTTTTTGTGGATTTTACAAGTGGAGATTTCAAGCGATTTGAGGCCAATTGTAGTAAAGGAAATATCCTCGTTTAAAAAGTAGACAGAATCATTCTCAGAAACTACTTTGTGATGTGTGCGTTCAACTCACAGAGTTTCACCTTTCTTTTCATAGAGCAGTTTGGAAACACTCTGTTTGCTAAGTTTGCAAGAGGATATTTGGACCAGTTTGAGGCCTTCGTTGGAAACGGGATTTCTCAGTATAATGCTAGACAGATGAATTTCCAGTAACTTCTTTGTGTTGTGTCTATTCAACTCACACAGTTGAACCTTCCTTTAGACAGAGCAGTTTGCAAACACTCTTTTTGCGGAATTTGCAGGTGGAGATTTCAAGCGATTTCAGGCCAATCTTAGAAACGGAAATATCTTTGTATAGAAATTAGACAGAATCATTCTCAGAAACTACTTTGTGTTGTGTGCCTTCGACTCACAGAGTTTAACCTTTCTTTTCATAGAGCAGTTTGGAAACACTCTGTTTGTTTAGTCTGCAAGGGGATATTCAGACCTCTTTGACGCCTTCGTTGGAAATGGGATTTCTTCATATACAGCTAGACACATGAATTCTCAGTAACTTCTTTGTGTTGTGTGTATTCAACTCACAGAGTTGAACCTTTCTTTAGACAGAGCAGATTTGCAACACTCTTTTTGTGGATTTTACAAGTGGAGATTTCAAGCGATTTGAGGCCAATTGTAGTAAAGGAAATATCCTCGTTTAAAAAGTAGACAGAATCATTCTCAGAAACTACTTTGTGATGTGTGGGTTCAACTCACAGAGTTTCACCTTTCTTTTCATAGAGCAGTTTGGAAACACTCTGTTTCTTAAGTTTGCAAGAGGATATTTGGACCACTTTGAGGCCTTCGTTGGAAACGGGATTTCTCAGTATAATGCTAGACAGATGAATTCCCAGTAACTTCTTTGTGTTGTGTCTATTCAACTCACAGAGCTGAACCTTCCTTTAGACAGAGCAGTTTGCAAACACTCTTTTTGTGGAATTTGCAAGTGGAGATTACAAGCGATTTCAGGCCAATCTTAGAAAGGGAATTACCTTTGTATAAAAACTAGACAGAATCTTTCTCAGAAACTACTTTGTGTTGTCTGCGTTCCACTCACAGAGTTTAACCTTTCTTTTCATAGAGCAGTTGGAAACACTCTGATGTTAAGTCTGCAAGGGGATATTTAGACCTCTTTGACGCCTTCGTTGGAAACGGGATTTCTTCATATACAGCTAGACACATGAATTCTCAGTAACTACTTTGTGTTGTGTGTATTCAACTCACAGAGTTGAACCTTTCTTTAGACAGAGCAGATTTGAAACACTCTTTTTGTGGATTTTACAAGTGGAGATTTCAAGCGATTTGAGGCCAATTGTAGTAAAGGAAATATCCTCGTTTAAAAAGTAGACAGAATCATTCTCAGAAACTACTTTGTGACGTGTGAGTTCAACTCACAGAGTTTCACCTTTCTTTTCATAGAGCAGTTTGGAAACACTCTGTTTGTTAAGTTTGCAAGAGGATATTTGGACCACTTTGAGGCCTTCGTTGGAAACGGGATTTCTCAGTATAATGCTAGACAGATGAATTTCCAGTAACTTCTTTGTGTTGTGTCTATTCAACTCACACAGTTGAACCTTCCTTTAGACAGAGCAGTTTGCAAACACTCTTTTTGTGGAATTTGCAGGTGGAGATTTCAAGCGATTTCAGGCCAATCTTAGAAACGGAAATATCTTTGTATAGAAACTAGACAGAATCATTCTCAGAAACTACTTTGTGTTGTGTGCCTTCGACTCACAGAGTTTAACCTTTCTTTTCATAGAGCAGTTTGGAAACACTCTGTTTGTTTAGTCTGCAAGGGGATATTTAGAACTCTTTGACGCCTTCGTTGGAGACGGGATTTTTTCATATACAGCTAGACACATGAATTCTCAGTAACTTCTTTGTGTTGTGTGTATTCAACTCACAGAGTTGAACCTTTCCTTAGACAGAGCAGATTTGAAACACTCTTTTTGTGGATTTTACAAGTGGAGATTTCAAGCGATTTGAGGCCAATTGTAGTAAAGGAAATATCCTCGTTTAAAAAGTAGACAGAATCATTCTCAGAAACTACTTTGTGATGTGTGGGTTCAACTCACAGAGTTTCACCTTTCTTTTCATAGAGCAGTTTGGAAACACTCTGTTTCTTAAGTTTGCAAGAGGATATTTGGACCACTTTGAGGCCTTCGTTGGAAACGGGATTTCTCAGTATAATGCTAGACAGATGAATTCCCAGTAACTTCTTTGTGTTGTGTCTATTCAACTCACAGAGCTGAACCTTCCTTTAGACAGAGCAGTTTGCAAACACTCTTTTTGTGGAATTTGCAAGTGGAGATTACAAGCGATTTCAGGCCAATCTTAGAAAGGGAATTACCTTTGTATAAAAACTAGACAGAATCTTTCTCAGAAACTACTTTGTGTTGTCTGCGTTCCACTCACAGAGTTTAACCTTTCTTTTCATAGAGCAGTTGGAAACACTCTGATGTTAAGTCTGCAAGGGGATATTTAGACCTCTTTGACGCCTTCGTTGGAAACGGGATTTCTTCATATACAGCTAGACACATGAATTCTCAGTAACTACTTTGTGTTGTGTGTATTCAACTCACAGAGTTGAACCTTTCTTTAGACAGAGCAGATTTGAAACACTCTTTTTGTGGATTTTACAAGTGGAGATTTCAAGCGATTTGAGGCCAATTGTAGTAAAGGAAATATCCTCGTTTAAAAAGTAGACAGAATCATTCTCAGAAACTACTTTGTGACGTGTGAGTTCAACTCACAGAGTTTCACCTTTCTTTTCATAGAGCAGTTTGGAAACACTCTGTTTGTTAAGTTTGCAAGAGGATATTTGGACCACTTTGAGGCCTTCGTTGGAAACGGGATTTCTCAGTATAATGCTAGACAGATGAATTTCCAGTAACTTCTTTGTGTTGTGTCTATTCAACTCACACAGTTGAACCTTCCTTTAGACAGAGCAGTTTGCAAACACTCTTTTTGTGGAATTTGCAGGTGGAGATTTCAAGCGATTTCAGGCCAATCTTAGAAACGGAAATATCTTTGTATAGAAACTAGACAGAATCATTCTCAGAAACTACTTTGTGTTGTGTGCCTTCGACTCACAGAGTTTAACCTTTCTTTTCATAGAGCAGTTTGGAAACACTCTGTTTGTTTAGTCTGCAAGGGGATATTTAGAACTCTTTGACGCCTTCGTTGGAGACGGGATTTTTTCATATACAGCTAGACACATGAATTCTCAGTAACTTCTTTGTGTTGTGTGTATTCAACTCACAGAGTTGAACCTTTCCTTAGACAGAGCAGATTTGAAACACTCTTTTTGTGGATTTTACAAGTGGAGATTTCAAGCGATTTGAGGCCAATTGTAGTAAAGGAAATATCCTCGTTTAAAAAGTAGACAGAATCATTCTCAGAAACTACTTTGTGATGTGTGGGTTCAACTCACAGAGTTTCACCTTTCTTTTCATAGAGCAGTTTGGAAACACTCTGTTTCTTAAGTTTGCAAGAGGATATTTGGACCACTTTGAGGCCTTCGTTGGAAACGGGATTTCTCAGTATAATGCAAGACAGATGAATTCCCAGTAACTTCTTTGTGTTGTGTCTATTCAACTCACAGAGCTGAACCTTCCTTTAGACAGAGCAGTTTGCAAACACTCTTTTTGTGGAATTTGCAAGTGGAGATTACAAGCGATTTCAGGCCAATCTTAGAAAGGGAATTATCTTTGTATAAAAACTAGACAGAATCTTTCTCAGAAACTACTTTGTGTTGTGTGCATTCCACTCACAGAGTTTAACCTTTCTTTTCATAGAGCAGTTTGGAAACACTCTGTTTGTTAAGTCTGCAAGGGGATATTTAGACCTCTTTGACGCCTTCGTTGGAAACGGGATTTCTTCATATACAGCTAGACACATGAATTCTCAGTAACTTCTTTGTGTTGTGTGTATTCAACTCACAGAGTTGAACCTTTCTTTAGACAGAGCAGATTTGAAACACTCTTTTTGTGGATTTTACAAGTGGAGATTTCAAGCGATTTGAGGCCAATTGTAGTAAAGGAAATATCCTCGTTTAAAAAGTAGACAGAATCATTCTCAGAAACTACTTTGTGACGTGTGGGTTCAACTGACAGAGTTTCACCTTTCTTTTCATAGAGCAGTTTGGAAACACTCTGTTTGTTAAGTTTGCAAGAGGATATTTGGACCACCTTGAGGCCTTCGTTGGAAACGGGATTTCTCAGTATAATGCTAGACAGATGAATTCCCAGTAACTTCTTTGTGTTGTGTCTATTCAACTCACAGAGCTGAACCTTCCTTTAGACAGAGTAGTTTGCAAACACTCTTTTTGTGGAATTTGCAAATGGAGATTACAAGCGATTTCAGGCCAATCTTAGAAACGGAATTACCTTTGTATAAAAACTAGACAGAATCTTTCTCAGAAACTACTTTGTGTTGTCTGCGTTCCACTCACAGAGTTTAACCTTTCTTTTCATAGAGCAGTTTGGAAACATTCTGTTTGTTAAGTTTGCAAGGGGACATTTAGACCTCTTTGACGCCTTCGTTGGAAACGGGATTTCTTCATATACAGCTAGACACATGAATTCTCAGTAACTTCTTTGTGTTGTGTGTATTCAACTCACAGAGTTGAACCTTTCTTTAGACAGAGCAGATTTGAAACACTCTTTTTGTGGATTTTACAAGTGGAGATTTCAAGCGATTTGAGGCCAATTGTAGTAAAGGAAATATCCTCGTTTAAAAAGTAGACAGAATCATTCTCAGAAACTACTTTGTGATGTGTGCGTTCAACTCACAGAGTTTCACCTTTCTTTTCATAGAGCAGTTTGGAAACACTCTGTTTGCTAAGTTTGCAAGAGGATATTTGGACCAGTTTGAGGCCTTCGTTGGAAACGGGATTTCTCAGTATAATGCTAGACAGATGAATTTCCAGTAACTTCTTTGTGTTGTGTCTATTCAACTCACACAGTTGAACCTTCCTTTAGACAGAGCAGTTTGCAAACACTCTTTTTGTGGAATTTGCAGGTGGAGATTTCAAGCGATTTCAGGCCAATCTTAGAAACGGAAATATCTTTGTATAGAAATTAGACAGAATCATTCTCAGAAACTACTTTGTGTTGTGTGCCTTCGACTCACAGAGTTTAACCTTTCTTTTCATAGAGCAGTTTGGAAACACTCTGTTTGTTTAGTCTGCAAGGGGATATTCAGACCTCTTTGACGCCTTCGTTGGAAATGGGATTTCTTCATATACAGCTAGACACATGAATTCTCAGTAACTTCTTTGTGTTGTGTGTATTCAACTCACAGAGTTGAACCTTTCTTTAGACAGAGCAGATTTGCAACACTCTTTTTGTGGATTTTACAAGTGGAGATTTCAAGCGATTTGAGGCCAATTGTAGTAAAGGAAATATCCTCGTTTAAAAAGTAGACAGAATCATTCTCAGAAACTACTTTGTGATGTGTGGGTTCAACTCACAGAGTTTCACCTTTCTTTTCATAGAGCAGTTTGGAAACACTCTGTTTCTTAAGTTTGCAAGAGGATATTTGGACCACTTTGAGGCCTTCGTTGGAAACGGGATTTCTCAGTATAATGCTAGACAGATGAATTCCCAGTAACTTCTTTGTGTTGTGTCTATTCAACTCACAGAGCTGAACCTTCCTTTAGACAGAGCAGTTTGCAAACACTCTTTTTGTGGAATTTGCAAGTGGAGATTACAAGCGATTTCAGGCCAATCTTAGAAAGGGAATTACCTTTGTATAAAAACTAGACAGAATCTTTCTCAGAAACTACTTTGTGTTGTCTGCGTTCCACTCACAGAGTTTAACCTTTCTTTTCATAGAGCAGTTGGAAACACTCTGATGTTAAGTCTGCAAGGGGATATTTAGACCTCTTTGACGCCTTCGTTGGAAACGGGATTTCTTCATATACAGCTAGACACATGAATTCTCAGTAACTACTTTGTGTTGTGTGTATTCAACTCACAGAGTTGAACCTTTCTTTAGACAGAGCAGATTTGAAACACTCTTTTTGTGGATTTTACAAGTGGAGATTTCAAGCGATTTGAGGCCAATTGTAGTAAAGGAAATATCCTCGTTTAAAAAGTAGACAGAATCATTCTCAGAAACTACTTTGTGACGTGTGAGTTCAACTCACAGAGTTTCACCTTTCTTTTCATAGAGCAGTTTGGAAACACTCTGTTTGTTAAGTTTGCAAGAGGATATTTGGACCAGTTTGAGGCCTTCGTTGGAAACGGGGTTTCTCAGTATAATGCTAGACAGATGAATTTCCAGTAACTTCTTTGTGTTGTGTCTATTCAACTCACACAGTTGAACCTTCCTTTAGACAGAGCAGTTTGCAAACACTCTTTTTGTGGAATTTGCAGGTGGAGATTTCAAGCGATTTCAGGCCAATCTTAGAAACGGAAATATCTTTGTATAGAAACTAGACAGAATCATTCTCAGAAACTACTTTGTGTTGTGTGCCTTCGACTCACAGAGTTTAACCTTTCTTTTCATAGAGCAGTTTGGAAACACTCTGTTTGTTTAGTCTGCAAGGGGATATTTAGAACTCTTTGACGCCTTCGTTGGAGACGGGATTTTTTCATATACAGCTAGACACATGAATTCTCAGTAACTTCTTTGTGTTGTGTGTATTCAACTCACAGAGTTGAACCTTTCCTTAGACAGAGCAGATTTGAAACACTCTTTTTGTGGATTTTACAAGTGGAGATTTCAAGCGATTTGAGGCCAATTGTAGTAAAGGAAATATCCTCGTTTAAAAAGTAGACAGAATCATTCTCAGAAACTACTTTGTGATGTGTGGGTTCAACTCACAGAGTTTCACCTTTCTTTTCATAGAGCAGTTTGGAAACACTCTGTTTCTTAAGTTTGCAAGAGGATATTTGGACCACTTTGAGGCCTTCGTTGGAAACGGGATTTCTCAGTATAATGCAAGACAGATGAATTCCCAGTAACTTCTTTGTGTTGTGTCTATTCAACTCACAGAGCTGAACCTTCCTTTAGACAGAGCAGTTTGCAAACACTCTTTTTGTGGAATTTGCAAGTGGAGATAACAAGCGATTTCAGGCCAATCTTAGAAAGGGAATTATCTTTGTATAAAAACTAGACAGAATCTTTCTCAGAAACTACTTTGTGTTGTGTGCATTCCACTCACAGAGTTTAACCTTTCTTTTCATAGAGCAGTTTGGAAACACTCTGTTTGTTAAGTCTGCAAGGGGATATTTAGACCTCTTTGACGCCTTCGTTGGAAACGGGATTTCTTCATATACAGCTAGACACATGAATTCTCAGTAACTTCTTTGTGTTGTGTGTATTCAACTCACAGAGTTGAACCTTTCTTTAGACAGAGCAGATTTGAAACATTCTTTTTGTGGATTTTACAAGTGGAGATTTCAAGCGATTTGAGGCCAATTGTAGTAAAGGAAATATCCTCGTTTAAAAAGTAGACAGAATCATTCTCAGAAACTACTTTGTGACGTGTGGGTTCAACTGACAGAGTTTCACCTTTCTTTTCATAGAGCAGTTTGGAAACACTCTGTTTGTTAAGTTTGCAAGAGGATATTTGGACCACTTTGAGGCCTTCGTTGGAAACGGGATTTCTCAGTATAATGCTAGACAGATGAATTCCCAGTAACTTCTTTGTGTTGTGTCTATTCAACTCACAGAGCTGAACCTTCCTTTAGACAGAGTAGTTTGCAAACACTCTTTTTGTGGAATTTGCAAGTGGAGATTACAAGCGATTTCAGGCCAATCTTAGAAACGGAATTACCTTTGTATAAAAACTAGACAGAATCTTTCTCAGAAACTACTTTGTGTTGTCTGCGTTCCACTCACAGAGTTTAACCTTTCTTTTCATAGAGCAGTTTGGAAACATTCTGTTTGTTAAGTTTGCAAGGGGACATTTAGACCTCTTTGACGCCTTCGTTGGAAACGGGATTTCTTCATATACAGCTAGACACATGAATTCTCAGTAACTTCTTTGTGTTGTGTGTATTCAACTCACAGAGTTGAACCTTTCTTTAGACAGAGCAGATTTGAAACACTCTTTTTGTGGATTTTACAAGTGGAGATTTCAAGCGATTTGAGGCCAATTGTAGTAAAGGAAATATCCTCGTTTAAAAAGTAGACAGAATCATTCTCAGAAACTACTTTGTGATGTGTGCGTTCAACTCACAGAGTTTCACCTTTCTTTTCATAGAGCAGTTTGGAAACACTCTGTTTGCTAAGTTTGCAAGAGGATATTTGGACCAGTTTGAGGCCTTCGTTGGAAACGGGATTTCTCAGTATAATGCTAGACAGATGAATTTCCAGTAACTTCTTTGTGTTGTGTCTATTCAACTCACACAGTTGAACCTTCCTTTAGACAGAGCAGTTTGCAAACACTCTTTTTGTGGAATTTGCAGGTGGAGATTTCAAGCGATTTCAGGCCAATCTTAGAAACGGAAATATCTTTGTATAGAAATTAGACAGAATCATTCTCAGAAACCACTTTGTGTTGTGTGCCTTCGACTCACAGAGTTTAACCTTTCTTTTCATAGAGCAGTTTGGAAACACTCTGTTTGTTTAGTCTGCAAGGGGATATTCAGACCTCTTTGACGCCTTCGTTGGAAATGGGATTTCTTCATATACAGCTAGACACATGAATTCTCAGTAACTTCTTTGTGTTGTGTGTATTCAACTCACAGAGTTGAACCTTTCTTTAGACAGAGCAGATTTGCAACACTCTTTTTGTGGATTTTACAAGTGGAGATTTCAAGCGATTTGAGGCCAATTGTAGTAAAGGAAATATCCTCGTTTAAAAAGTAGACAGAATCATTCTCAGAAACTACTTTGTGATGTGTGGGTTCAACTCACAGAGTTTCACCTTTCTTTTCATAGAGCAGTTTGGAAACACTCTGTTTCTTAAGTTTGCAAGAGGATATTTGGACCACTTTGAGGCCTTCGTTGGAAACGGGATTTCTCAGTATAATGCTAGACAGATGAATTCCCAGTAACTTCTTTGTGTTGTGTCTATTCAACTCACAGAGCTGAACCTTCCTTTAGACAGAGCAGTTTGCAAACACTCTTTTTGTGGAATTTGCAAGTGGAGATTACAAGCGATTTCAGGCCAATCTTAGAAAGGGAATTACCTTTGTATAAAAACTAGACAGAATCTTTCTCAGAAACTACTTTGTGTTGTCTGCGTTCCACTCACAGAGTTTAACCTTTCTTTTCATAGAGCAGTTGGAAACACTCTGATGTTAAGTCTGCAAGGGGATATTTAGACCTCTTTGACGCCTTCGTTGGAAACGGGATTTCTTCATATACAGCTAGACACATGAATTCTCAGTAACTACTTTGTGTTGTGTGTATTCAACTCACAGAGTTGAACCTTTCTTTAGACAGAGCAGATTTGAAACACTCTTTTTGTGGATTTTACAAGTGGAGATTTCAAGCGATTTGAGGCCAATTGTAGTAAAGGAAATATCCTCGTTTAAAAAGTAGACAGAATCATTCTCAGAAACTACTTTGTGACGTGTGAGTTCAACTCACAGAGTTTCACCTTTCTTTTCATAGAGCAGTTTGGAAACACTCTGTTTGTTAAGTTTGCAAGAGGATATTTGGACCACTTTGAGGCCTTCGTTGGAAACGGGATTTCTCAGTATAATGCTAGACAGATGAATTTCCAGTAACTTCTTTGTGTTGTGTCTATTCAACTCACACAGTTGAACCTTCCTTTAGACAGAGCAGTTTGCAAACACTCTTTTTGTGGAATTTGCAGGTGGAGATTTCAAGCGATTTCAGGCCAATCTTAGAAACGGAAATATCTTTGTATAGAAACTAGACAGAATCATTCTCAGAAACTACTTTGTGTTGTGTGCCTTCGACTCACAGAGTTTAACCTTTCTTTTCATAGAGCAGTTTGGAAACACTCTGTTTGTTTAGTCTGCAAGGGGATATTTAGAACTCTTTGACGCCTTCGTTGGAGACGGGATTTTTTCATATACAGCTAGACACATGAATTCTCAGTAACTTCTTTGTGTTGTGTGTATTCAACTCACAGAGTTGAACCTTTCCTTAGACAGAGCAGATTTGAAACACTCTTTTTGTGGATTTTACAAGTGGAGATTTCAAGCGATTTGAGGCCAATTGTAGTAAAGGAAATATCCTCGTTTAAAAAGTAGACAGAATCATTCTCAGAAACTACTTTGTGATGTGTGGGTTCAACTCACAGAGTTTCACCTTTCTTTTCATAGAGCAGTTTGGAAACACTCTGTTTCTTAAGTTTGCAAGAGGATATTTGGACCACTTTGAGGCCTTCGTTGGAAACGGGATTTCTCAGTATAATGCAAGACAGATGAATTCCCAGTAACTTCTTTGTGTTGTGTCTATTCAACTCACAGAGCTGAACGTTCCTTTAGACAGAGCAGTTTGCAAACACTCTTTTTGTGGAATTTGCAAGTGGAGATAACAAGCGATTTCAGGCCAATCTTAGAAAGGGAATTATCTTTGTATAAAAACTAGACAGAATCTTTCTCAGAAACTACTTTGTGTTGTGTGCATTCCACTCACAGAGTTTAACCTTTCTTTTCATAGAGCAGTTTGGAAACACTCTGTTTGTTAAGTCTGCAAGGGGATATTTAGACCTCTTTGACGCCTTCGTTGGAAACGGGATTTCTTCATATACAGCTAGACACATGAATTCTCAGTAACTTCTTTGTGTTGTGTGTATTCAACTCACAGAGTTGAACCTTTCTTTAGACAGAGCAGATTTGAAACACTCTTTTTGTGGATTTTACAAGTGGAGATTTCAAGCGATTTGAGGCCAATTGTAGTAAAGGAAATATCCTCGTTTAAAAAGTAGACAGAATCATTCTCAGAAACTACTTTGTGACGTGTGGGTTCAACTGACAGAGTTTCACCTTTCTTTTCATAGAGCAGTTTGGAAACACTCTGTTTGTTAAGTTTGCAAGAGGATATTTGGACCACTTTGAGGCCTTCGTTGGAAACGGGATTTCTCAGTATAATGCTAGACAGATGAATTCCCAGTAACTTCTTTGTGTTGTGTCTATTCAACTCACAGAGCTGAACCTTCCTTTAGACAGAGTAGTTTGCAAACACTCTTTTTGTGGAATTTGCAAGTGGAGATTACAAGCGATTTCAGGCCAATCTTAGAAACGGAATTACCTTTGTATAAAAACTAGACAGAATCTTTCTCAGAAACTACTTTGTATTGTCTGCGTTCCACTCACAGAGTTTAACCTTTCTTTTCATAGAGCAGTTTGGAAACATTCTGTTTGTTAAGTTTGCAAGGGGACATTTAGACCTCTTTGACGCCTTCGTTGGAAACGGGATTTCTTCATATACAGCTAGACACATGAATTCTCAGTAACTTCTTTGTGTTGTGTGTATTCAACTCACAGAGTTGAACCTTTCTTTAGACAGAGCAGATTTGAAACACTCTTTTTGTGGATTTTACAAGTGGAGATTTCAAGCGATTTGAGGCCAATTGTAGTAAAGGAAATATCCTCGTTTAAAAAGTAGACAGAATCATTCTCAGAAACTACTTTGTGATGTGTGCGTTCAACTCACAGAGTTTCACCTTTCTTTTCATAGAGCAGTTTGGAAACACCCTGTTTGCTAAGTTTGCAAGAGGATATTTGGACCACTTTGAGGCCTTCGTTGGAAACGGGATTTCTCAGTATAATGCTAGACAGATGAATTTCCAGTAACTTCTTTGTGTTGTGTCTATTCAACTCACACAGTTGAACCTTCCTTTAGACAGAGCAGTTTGAAAACACTCTTTTTGTGGAATTTGCAGGTGGAGATTTCAAGCGATTTCAGGCCAATCTTAGAAACGGAAATATCTTTGTATAGAAACTAGACAGAATCATTCTCAGAAACTACTTTGTGTTGTGTGCCTTCGACTCACAGAGTTTAACCTTTCTTTTCATAGAGCAGTTTGGAAACACTCTGTTTGTTTAGTCTGCAAGGGGATATTTAGACCTCTTTGACGCCTTCGTTGGAAACGGGATTTCTTCATATACAGCTAGACACATGAATTCTCAGTAACTTCTTTGTGTTGTGTGTATTCAACTCACAGAGTTGAACCTTTCTTTAGACAGACCAGATTTGCAACACTCTTTTTGTGGATTTTACAAGTGGAGATTTCAAGCGATTTGAGGCCAATTGTAGTAAAGGAAATATCCTCGTTTAAAAAGTAGACAGAATCATTCTCAGAAACTACTTTGTGATGTGTGGGTTCAACTCACAGAGTTTCACCTTTCTTTTCATAGAGCAGTTTGGAAACACTCTGTTTTTAAAGTTTGCAAGAGGATATTTGGACCACTTTGAGGCCTTCGTTGGAAACGGGATTTCTCAGTATAATGCTAGACAGATGAATTCCCAGTAACTTCTTTGTGTGGTGTCTATTCAACTCACAGAGCTGAACCTTCCTTTAGACAGAGCAGTTTGCAAACACTCTTTTTGTGGAATTTGCAAGTGGAGATTACAAGCGATTTCAGGCCAATCTTAGAAAGGGAATTACCTTTGTATAAAAACTAGACAGAATCTTTCTCAGAAACTACTTTGTGTTGTCTGCGTTCCACTCACAGAGTTTAACCTTTCTTTTCATAGAGCAGTTTGGAAACACTCTGTTTGTTAAGTCTGCAAGGGGATATTTAGACCTCTTTCACGCCTTCGTTGGAAACGGGATTTCTTCATATACAGCTAGACACATGAATTCTCAGTAACTTCTTTGTGTTGTGTGTATTCAACTCACAGAGTTGAACCTTTCTTTAGACAGAGCAGATTTGAAACACTCTTTTTGTGAATTTTACAAGTGGAGATTTCAAGCGATTTGGGGCCAATTGTAGTAAAGGAAATATCCTCGTTTAAAAAGTAGACAGAATCATTCTCAGAAACTACTTTGTGATGTGTGCGTTCAACTCACAGAGTTTCACCTTTCTTTTCATAGAGCAGTTTGGAAACACTCTGTTTGTTAAGTTTGCAAGAGGATATTTGGACCACTTTGAGGCCTTCGTTGGAAACGGGATTTCTCAGTATAATGCTAGACAGATGAATTTCCAGTAACTTCTTTGTGTTGTGTCTATTCAACTCACACAGTTGAACCTTCCTTTAGACAGAGCAGTTTGCAAACACTCTTTTTGTGGAATTTGCAGGTGGAGATTTCAAGCGATTTCAGGCCAATCTTAGAAACGGAAATATCTTTGTATAGAAATTAGACAGAATCATTCTCAGAAACTACTTTGTGTTGTGTGCCTTCGACTCACAGAGTTTAACCTTTCTTTTCATAGCGCAGTTTGGAAACACTCTGTTTGTTTAGTCTGCAAGGGGATATTCAGACCTCTTTGACGCCTTCGTTGGAAATGGGATTTCTTCATATACAGCTAGACACATGAATTCTCAGTAACTTCTTTGTGTTGTGTGTATTCAACTCACAGAGTTGAACCTTTCTTTAGACAGACCAGATTTGCAACACTCTTTTTGTGGATTTTACAAGTGGAGATTTCAAGCGATTTGAGGCCAATTGTAGTAAAGGAAATATCCTCGTTTAAAAAGTAGACAGAATCATTCTCAGAAACTACTTTGTGATGTGTGGGTTCAACTCACAGAGTTTCACCTTTCTTTTCATAGAGCAGTTTGGAAACACTCTGTTTCTTAAGTTTGCAAGAGGATATTTGGACCACTTTGAGGCCTTCGTTGGAAACGGGATTTCTCAGTATAATGCTAGACAGATGAATTCCCAGTAACTTCTTTGTGTGGTGTCTATTCAACTCACAGAGCTGAACCTTCCTTTAGACAGAGCAGTTTGCAAACACTCTTTTTGTGGAATTTGCAAGTGGAGATTACAAGCGATTTCAGGCCAATCTTAGAAAGGGAATTACCTTTGTATAAAAACTAGACAGAATCTTTCTCAGAAACTACTTTGTGTTGTCTGCGTTCCACTCACAGAGTTTAACCTTTCTTTTCATAGAGCAGTTGGAAACACTCTGATGTTAAGTCTGCAAGGGGATATTTAGACCTCTTTGACGCCTTCGTTGGAAACGGGATTTCTTCATATACAGCTAGACACATGAATTCTCAGTAACTACTTTGTGTTGTGTGTATTCAACTCACAGAGTTGAACCTTTCTTTAGACAGAGCAGATTTGAAACACTCTTTTTGTGGATTTTACAAGTGGAGATTTCAAGCGATTTGAGGCCAATTGTAGTAAAGGAAATATCCTCGTTTAAAAAGTAGACAGAATCATTCTCAGAAACTACTTTGTGACGTGTGAGTTCAACTCACAGAGTTTCACCTTTCTTTTCATAGAGCAGTTTGGAAACACTCTGTTTGTTAAGTTTGCAAGAGGATATTTGGACCACTTTGAGGCCATCGTTGGAAACGGGATTTCTCAGTATAATGCTAGACAGATGAATTTCCAGTAACTTCTTTGTGTTGTGTCTATTCAACTCACAGAGTTGAACCTTCCTTTAGACAGAGCAGTTTGCAAACACTCTTTTTGTGGAATTTGCAGGTGGAGATTTCAAGCAATTTCAGGCCAATCTTAGAAACGGAAGTATCTTTGTATAGAAACTAGACAGAATCATTCTCAGAAACTACTTTGTGTTGTGTGCCTTCGACTCACAGAGTTTAACCTTTCTTTTCATAGAGCAGTTTGGAAACACTCTGTTTGTTTAGTCTGCAAGGGGATATTTAGACCTCTTTGACGCCTTCGTTGGAAACGGGATTTCTTCATATACAGCTAGACACATGAATTCTCAGTAACTTCTTTGTGTTGTGTGTATTCAACTCACAGAGTTGAACCTTTCTTTAGACAGACCAGATTTGCAACACTCTTTTTGTGGATTTTACAAGTGGAGATTTCAAGCGATTTGAGGCCAATTGTAGTAAAGGAAATATCCTCGTTTAAAAAGTAGACAGAATCATTCTCAGAAACTACTTTGTGATGTGTGGGTTCAACTCACAGAGTTTCACCTTTCTTTTCATAGAGCAGTTTGGAAACACTCTGTTTCTAAAGTTTGCAAGAGGATATTTGGACCACTTTGAGGCCTTCGTTGGAAACGGGATTTCTCAGTATAATGCTAGACAGATGAATTCCCAGTAACTTCTTTGTGTGGTGTCTATTCAACTCACAGAGCTGAACCTTCCTTTAGACAGAGCAGTTTGCAAACACTCTTTTTGTGGAATTTGCAAGTGGAGATTACAAGCGATTTCAGGCCAATCTTAGAAAGGGAATTACCTTTGTATAAAAATTAGACAGAATCTTTCTCAGAAACTACTTTGTGTTGTCTGCGTTCCACTCACAGAGTTTAACCTTTCTTTTCGTAGAGCAGTTTGGAAACACTCTGTTTGTTAAGTCTGCAAGGGGATATTTAGACCTCTTTCACGCCTTCGTTGGAAACGGGATTTCTTCATATACAGCTAGACACATGAATTCTCAGTAACTTCTTTGTGTTGTGCGTATTCAACTCACAGAGTTGAACCTTTCTTTAGACAGAGCAGATTTGAAACACTCTTTTTGTGAATTTTACAAGTGGAGATTTCAAGCGATTTGGGGCCAATTGTAGTAAAGGAAATATCCTCGTTTAAAAAGTAGACAGAATCATTCTCAGAAACTACTTTGTGATGTGTGCGTTCAACTCACAGAGTTTCACCTTTCTTTTCATAGAGCAGTTTGGAAACACTCTGTTTGTTAAGTTTGCAAGAGGATATTTGGACCACTTTGAGGCCTTCGTTGGAAACGGGATTTCTCAGTATAATGCTAGACAGATGAATTTCCAGTAACTTCTTTGTGTTGTGTCTATTCAACTCACACAGTTGAACCTTCCTTTAGACAGAGCAGTTTGCAAACACTCTTTTTGTGGAATTTGCAGGTGGAGATTTCAAGCGATTTCAGGCCAATCTTAGAAACGGAAATATCTTTGTATAGAAATTAGACAGAATCATTCTCAGAAACTACTTTGTGTTGTGTGCCTTCGACTCACAGAGTTTAACCTTTCTTTTCATAGCGCAGTTTGGAAACACTCTGTTTGTTTAGTCTGCAAGGGGATATTCAGACCTCTTTGACGCCTTCGTTGGAAATGGGATTTCTTCATATACAGCTAGACACATGAATTCTAAGTAACTTCTTTGTGTTGTGTGTATTCAACTCACAGAGTTGAACCTTTCTTTAGACAGACCAGATTTGCAACACTCTTTTTGTGGATTTTACAAGTGGAGATTTCAAGCGATTTGAGGCCAATTGTAGTAAAGGAAATATCCTCGTTTAAAAAGTAGACAGAATCATTCTCAGAAACTACTTTGTGATGTGTGGGTTCAACTCACAGAGTTTCACCTTTCTTTTCATAGAGCAGTTTGGAAACACTCTGTTTCTTAAGTTTGCAAGAGGATATTTGGACCACTTTGAGGCCTTCGTTGGAAACGGGATTTCTCAGTATAATGCTAGACAGATGAATTCCCAGTAACTTCTTTGTGTGGTGTCTATTCAACTCACAGAGCTGAACCTTCCTTTAGACAGAGCAGTTTGCAAACACTCTTTTTGTGGAATTTGCAAGTGGAGATTACAAGCGATTTCAGGCCAATCTTAGAAAGGGAATTACCTTTGTATAAAAACTAGACAGAATCTTTCTCAGAAACTACTTTGTGTTGTCTGCGTTCCACTCACAGAGTTTAACCTTTCTTTTCATAGAGCAGTTGGAAACACTCTGATGTTAAGTCTGCAAGGGGATATTTAGACCTCTTTGACGCCTTCGTTGGAAACGGGATTTCTTCATATACAGCTAGACACATGAATTCTCAGTAACTACTTTGTGTTGTGTGTATTCAACTCACAGAGTTGAACCTTTCTTTAGACAGAGCAGATTTGAAACACTCTTTTTGTGGATTTTACAAGTGGAGATTTCAAGCGATTTGAGGCCAATTGTAGTAAAGGAAATATCCTCGTTTAAAAAGTAGACAGAATCATTCTCAGAAACTACTTTGTGACGTGTGAGTTCAACTCACAGAGTTTCACCTTTCTTTTCATAGAGCAGTTTGGAAACACTCTGTTTGTTAAGTTTGCAAGAGGATATTTGGACCACTTTGAGGCCTTCGTTGGAAACGGGATTTCTCAGTATAATGCTAGACAGATGAATTTCCAGTAACTTCTTTGTGTTGTGTCTATTCAACTCACAGAGTTGAACCTTCCTTTAGACAGAGCAGTTTGCAAACACTCTTTTTGTGGAATTTGCAGGTGGAGATTTCAAGCAATTTCAGGCCAATCTTAGAAACGGAAGTATCTTTGTATAGAAACTAGACAGAATCATTCTCAGAAACTACTTTGTGTTGTGTGCATTCCACTCACAGAGTTTAACCTTTCTTTTCATAGAGCAGTTTGGAAACACTCTGTTTGTTAAGTCTGCAAGGGGATATTTAGACCTCTTTGACGCCTTCGTTGGAAACGGGATTTCTTCATATACAGCTAGACACATGAATTCTCAGTAACTTCTTTGTGTTGTGTGTATTCAACTCACAGAGTTGAACCTTTCTTTAGACAGAGCAGATTTGAAACACTCTTTTTGTGGATTTTACAAGTGGAGATTTCAAGCGATTTGAGGCCAATTGTAGTAAAGGAAATATCCTCGTTTAAAAAGTAGACAGAATCATTCTCAGAAACTACTTTGTGACGTGTGGGTTCAACTGACAGAGTTTCACCTTTCTTTTCATAGAGCAGTTTGGAAACACTCTGTTTGTTAAGTTTGCAAGAGGATATTTGGACCACTTTGAGGACTTCGTTGGAAACGGGATTTCTCAGTATAATGCTAGACAGATGAATTCCCAGTAACTTCTTTGTGTTGTGTCTATTCAACTCACAGAGCTGAACCTTCCTTTAGACAGAGTAGTTTGCAAACACTCTTTTTGTGGAATTTGCAAGTGGAGATTACAAGCGATTTCAGGCCAATCTTAGAAACGGAATTACCTTTGTATAAAAACTAGACAGAATCTTTCTCAGAAACTACTTTGTGTTGTCTGCGTTCCACTCACAGAGTTTAACCTTTCTTTTCATAGAGCAGTTTGGAAACATTCTGTTTGTTAAGTTTGCAAGGGGACATTTAGACCTCTTTGACGCCTTCGTTGGAAACGGGATTTCTTCATATACAGCTAGACACATGAATTCTCAGTAACTTCTTTGTGTTGTGTGTATTCAACTCACAGAGTTGAACCTTTCTTTAGACAGAGCAGATTTGAAACACTCTTTTTGTGGATTTTACAAGTGGAGATTTCAAGCGATTTGAGGCCAATTGTAGTAAAGGAAATATCCTCGTTTAAAAAGTAGACAGAATCATTCTCAGAAACTACTTTGTGATGTGTGCGTTCAACTCACAGAGTTTCACCTTTCTTTTCATAGAGCAGTTTGGAAACACTCTGTTTGCTAAGTTTGCAAGAGGATATTTGGACCACTTTGAGGCCTTCGTTGGAAACGGGATTTCTCAGTATAATGCTAGACAGATGAATTTCCAGTAACTTCTTTGTGTTGTGTCTATTCAACTCACACAGTTGAACCTTCCTTTAGACAGAGCAGTTTGAAAACACTCTTTTTGTGGAATTTGCAGGTGGAGATTTCAAGCGATTTCAGGCCAATCTTAGAAACGGAAATATCTTTGTATAGAAACTAGACAGAATCATTCTCAGAAACTACTTTGTGTTGTGTGCCTTCGACTCACAGAGTTTAACCTTTCTTTTCATAGAGCAGTTTGGAAACACTCTGTTTGTTAAGTCTGCAAGGGGATATTTAGACCTCTTTGACGCCTTCGTTGGAAACGGGATTTCTTCATATACAGCTAGACACATGAATTCTCAGTAACTTCTTTGTGTTGTGTGTATTCAACTCACAGAGTTGAACCTTTCTTTAGACAGAGCAGATTTGAAACACTCTTTTTGTGAATTTTACAAGTGGAGATTTCAAGCGATTTGGGGCCAATTGTAGTAAAGGAAATATCCTCGTTTAAAAAGTAGACAGAATCATTCTCAGAAACTACTTTGTGATGTGTGCGTTCAACTCACAGAGTTTCACCTTTCTTTTCATAGAGCAGTTTGGAAACACTCTGTTTGTTAAGTTTGCAAGAGGATATTTGGACCACTTTGAGGCCTTCGTTGGAAACGGGATTTCTCAGTATAATGCTAGACAGATGAATTTCCAGTAACTTCTTTGTGTTGTGTCTATTCAACTCACACAGTTGAACCTTCCTTTAGACAGAGCAGTTTGCAAACACTCTTTTTGTGGAATTTGCAGGTGGAGATTTCAAGCGATTTCAGGCCAATCTTAGAAACGGAAATATCTTTGTATAGAAATTAGACAGAATCATTCTCAGAAACTACTTTGTGTTGTGTGCCTTCGACTCACAGAGTTTAACCTTTCTTTTCATAGAGCAGTTTGGAAACACTCTGTTTGTTTAGTCTGCAAGGGGATATTCAGACCTCTTTGACGCCTTCGTTGGAAATGGGATTTCTTCATATACAGCTAGACACATGAATTCTCAGTAACTTCTTTGTGTTGTGTGTATTCAACTCACAGAGTTGAACCTTTCTTTAGACAGAGCAGATTTGAAACACTCTTTTTGTGAATTTTACAAGTGGAGATTTCAAGCGATTTGGGGCCAATTGTAGTAAAGGAAATATCCTCGTTTAAAAAGTAGACAGAATCATTCTCAGAAACTACTTTGTGATGTGTGCGTTCAACTCACAGAGTTTCACCTTTCTTTTCATAGAGCAGTTTGGAAACACTCTGTTTGTTAAGTTTGCAAGAGGATATTTGGACCACTTTGAGGCCTTCGTTGGAAACGGGATTTCTCAGTATAATGCTAGACAGATGAATTTCCAGTAACTTCTTTGTGTTGTGTCTATTCAACTCACAGAGTTGAACCTTCCTTTAGACAGAGCAGTTTGCAAACACTCTTTTTGTGGAATTTGCAGGTGGAGATTTCAAGCAATTTCAGGCCAATCTTAGAAACGGAAGTATCTTTGTATAGAAACTAGACAGAATCATTCTCATAAACTACTTTGTGTTGTGTGCCTTCGACTCACAGAGTTTAACCTTTCTTTTCATAGAGCAGTTTGGAAACACTCTGTTTGTTTAGTCTGCAAGGGGATATTTAGAACTCTTTGACGCCTTCGTTGGAAACGGGATTTTTTCATATACAGCTAGACACATGAATTCTCAGTAACTTCTTTGTGTTGTGTGTATTCAACTCACAGAGTTGAACCTTTCTTTAGACAGAGCAGATTTGAAACACTCTTTTTGTGGATTTTACAAGTGGAGATTTCAAGCGATTTGAGGCCAATTGTAGTAAAGGAAATATCCTCGTTTAAAAAGTAGACAGAATCATTCTCAGAAACTACTTTGTGATGTGTGGGTTCAACTCACAGAGTTTCACCTTTCTTTTCATAGAGCAGTTTGGAAACACTCTGTTTCTTAAGTTTGCAAGAGGATATTTGGACCACTTTGAGGCCTTCGTTGGAAACGGGATTTCTCAGTATAATGCTAGACAGATGAATTCCCAGTAACTTCTTTGTGTGGTGTCTATTCAACTCACAGAGCTGAACCTTCCTTTAGACAGAGCAGTTTGCAAACACTCTTTTTGTGGAATTTGCAAGTGGAGATTACAAGCGATTTCAGGCCAATCTTAGAAAGGGAATTACCTTTGTATAAAAACTAGACAGAATCTTTCTCAGAAACTACTTTGTGTTGTCTGCGTTCCACTCACAGAGTTTAACCTTTCTTTTCGTAGAGCAGTTTGGAAACACTCTGTTTGTTAAGTCTGCAAGGGGATATTTAGACCTCTTTGACGCCTTCGTTGGAAACGGGATTTCTTCATATACAGCTAGACACATGAATTCTCAGTAACTACTTTGTGTTGTGTGTATTCAACTCACAGAGTTGAACCTTTCTTTAGACAGAGCAGATTTGAAACACTCTTTTTGTGGATTTTACAAGTGGAGATTTCAAGCGATTTGAGGCCAATTGTAGTAAAGGAAATATCCTCGTTTAAAAAGTAGACAGAATCATTCTCAGAAACTACTTTGTGACGTGTGAGTTCAACTCACAGAGTTTCACCTTTCTTTTCATAGAGCAGTTTGGAAACACTCTGTTTGTTAAGTTTGCAAGAGGATATTTGGACCACTTTGAGGCCTTCGTTGGAAACGGGATTTCTCAGTATAATGCTAGACAGATGAATTTCCAGTAACTTCTTTGTGTTGTGTCTATTCAACTCACAGAGTTGAACCTTCCTTTAGACAGAGCAGTTTGCAAACACTCTTTTTGTGGAATTTGCAGGTGGAGATTTCAAGCAATTTCAGGCCAATCTTAGAAACGGAAGTATCTTTGTATAGAAACTAGACAGAATCATTCTCAGAAACTACTTTGTGTTGTGTGCCTTCGACTCACAGAGTTTAACCTTTCTTTTCATAGAGCAGTTTGGAAACACTCTGTTTGTTTAGTCTGCAAGGGGATATTTAGAACTCTTTGACGCCTTCGTTGGAAACGGGATTTTTTCATATACAGCTAGACACATGAATTCTCAGTAACTTCTTTGTGTTGTGTGTATTCAACTCACAGAGTTGAACCTTTCTTTAGACAGAGCAGATTTGAAACACTCTTTTTGTGGATTTTACAAGTGGAGATTTCAAGCGATTTGAGGCCAATTGTAGTAAAGGAAATATCCTCGTTTAAAAAGTAGACAGAATCATTCTCAGAAACTACTTTGTGATGTGTGGGTTCAACTCACAGAGTTTCACCTTTCTTTTCATAGAGCAGTTTGGAAACACTCTGTTTCTTAAGTTTGCAAGAGGATATTTGGACCACTTTGAGGCCTTCGTTGGAAACGGGATTTCTCAGTATAATGCTAGACAGATGAATTCCCAGTAACTTCTTTGTGTGGTGTCTATTCAACTCACAGAGCTGAACCTTCCTTTAGACAGAGCAGTTTGCAAACACTCTTTTTGTGGAATTTGCAAGTGGAGATTACAAGCGATTTCAGGCCAATCTTAGAAAGGGAATTACCTTTGTATAAAAACTAGACAGAATCTTTCTCAGAAACTACTTTGTGTTGTCTGCGTTCCACTCACAGAGTTTAACCTTTCTTGTCGTAGAGCAGTTTGGAAACACTCTGTTTGTTAAGTCTGCAAGGGGATATTTAGACCTCTTTGACGCCTTCGTTGGAAACGGGATTTCTTCATATACAGCTAGACACATGAATTCTCAGTAACTTCTTTGTGTTGTGTGTATTCAACTCACAGAGTTGAACCTTTCTTTAGACAGAGCAGATTTGAAACACTCTTTTTGTGAATTTTACAAGTGGAGATTTCAAGCGATTTGGGGCCAATTGTAGTAAAGGAAATATCCTCGTTTAAAAAGTAGACAGAATCATTCTCAGAAACTACTTTGTGATGTGTGCGTTCAACTCACAGAGTTTCACCTTTCTTTTCATAGAGCAGTTTGGAAACACTCTGTTTGTTAAGTTTGCAAGAGGATATTTGGACCACTTTGAGGCCTTCGTTGGAAACGGGATTTCTCAGTATAATGCTAGACAGATGAATTTCCAGTAACTTCTTTGTGTTGTGTCTATTCAACTCACACAGTTGAACCTTCCTTTAGACAGAGCAGTTTGCAAACACTCTTTTTGTGGAATTTGCAGGTGGAGATTTCAAGCGATTTCAGGCCAATCTTAGAAACGGAAATATCTTTGTATAGAAATTAGACAGAATCATTCTCAGAAACTACTTTGTGTTGTGTGCCTTCGACTCACAGAGTTTAACCTTTCTTTTCATAGAGCAGTTTGGAAACACTCTGTTTCTTAAGTTTGCAAGAGGATATTTGGACCACTTTGAGGCCTTCGTTGGAAACGGGATTTCTCAGTATAATGCTAGACAGATGAATTTCCAGTAACTTCTTTGTGTTGTGTCTATTCAACTCACAGAGTTGAACCTTCCTTTAGACAGAGCAGTTTGCAAACACTCTTTTTGTGGAATTTGCAGGTGGAGATTTCAAGCAATTTCAGGCCAATCTTAGAAACGGAAGTATCTTTGTATAGAAACTAGACAGAATCATTCTCAGAAACTACTTTGTGTTGTGTGCCTTCGACTCACAGAGTTTAACCTTTCTTTTCATAGAGCAGTTTGGAAACACTCTGTTTGTTTAGTCTGCAAGGGGATATTTAGAACTCTTTGACGCCTTCGTTGGAAACGGGATTTTTTCATATACAGCTAGACACATGAATTCTCAGTAACTTCTTTGTGTTGTGTGTATTCAACTCACAGAGTTGAACCTTTCTTTAGACAGAGCAGATTTGAAACACTCTTTTTGTGGATTTTACAAGTGGAGATTTCAAGCGATTTGAGGCCAATTGTAGTAAAGGAAATATCCTCATTTAAAAAGTAGACGGAATCATTCTCAGAAACTACTTTGTGATGTGTGGGTTCAACTCACAGAGTTTCACCTTTCTTTTCATAGAGCAGTTTGGAAACACTCTGTTTCTTAAGTTTGCAAGAGGATATTTGGACCACTTTGAGGCCTTCGTTGGAAACGGGATTTCTCAGTATAATGCAAGACAGATGAATTCCCAGTAACTTCTTTGTGTTGTGTCTATTCAACTCACAGAGCTGAACCTTCCTTTAGACAGAGCAGTTTGCAAACACTCTTTTTGTGGAATTTGCAAGTGGAGATAACAAGCGATTTCAGGCCAATCTTAGAAAGGGAATTATCCTTGTATAAAAACTAGACAGAATCTTTCTCAGAAACTACTTTGTGTTGTGTGCATTCCACTCACAGAGTTTAACCTTTCTTTTCATAGAGCAGTTTGGAAACACTCTGTTTGTTAAGTCTGCAAGGGGATATTTAGACCTCTTTGACGCCTTCGTTGGAAACGGGATTTCTTCATATACAGCTAGACACATGAATTCTCAGTAACTTCTTTGTGTTGTGTGTATTCAACTCACAGAGTTGAACCTTTCTTTAGACAGAGCAGATTTGAAACACTCTTTTTGTGGATTTTACAAGTGGAGATTTCAAGCGATTTGAGGCCAATTGTAGTAAAGGAAATATCCTCGTTTAAAAAGTAGACAGAATCATTCTCAGAAACTACTTTGTGACGTGTGGGTTCAACTGACAGAGTTTCACCTTTCTTTTCATAGAGCAGTTTGGAAACACTCTGTTTGTTAAGTTTGCAAGAGGATATTTGGACCACTTTGAGGCCTTCGTTGGAAACGGGATTTCTCAGTATAATGCTAGACAGATGAATTTCCAGTAACTTCTTTGTGTTGTGTCTATTCAACTCACAGAGCTGAACCTTCCTTTAGACAGAGTAGTTTGCAAACACTCTTTTTGTGGAATTTGCAAGTGGAGATTACAAGCGATTTCAGGCCAATCGTAGAAACGGAATTACCTTTGTATAAAAACTAGACAGAATCTTTCTCAGAAACTACTTTGTGTTGTCTGCGTTCCACTCACAGAGTTTAACCTTTCTTTTCATAGAGCAGTTTGGAAACACTCTGTTTGTTAAGTTTGCAAGGGGACATTTAGACCTCTTTGACGCCTTCGTTGGAAACGGGATTTCTTCATATACAGCTAGACACATGAATTCTCAGTAACTTCTTTGGGTTGTGTGTATTCAACTCACAGAGTTGAACCTTTCTTTAGACAGAGCAGATTTGAAACACTCTTTTTGTGGATTTTACAACTGGACATTTCAAGCGACTTGAGGCCAATTGTAGTAAAGGAAATATCCTCGTTTAAAAAGTAGACAGAATCATTCTCAGAAACTACTTTGTGATGTGTGCGTTCAACTCACAGAGTTTCACCTTTCTTTTCATAGAGCAGTTTGGAAACACTCTGTTTGTTAAGTTTGCAAGAGGATATTTGGACCACTTTGAGGCCTTCGTTGGAAACGGGATTTCTCAGTATAATGCTAGACAGATGAATTTCCAGTAACTTCTTTGTGTTGTGTCTATTCAACTCACACAGTTGAACCTTCCTTTAGACAGAGCAGTTTGAAAACACTCTTTTTGTGGAATTTGCAGGTGGAGATTTCAAGCGATTTCAGCCCAATCTAAGAAACGGAAATATCTTTGTATAGAAACTAGACAGAATCATTCTCAGAAACTACTTTGTGTTGTGTGCCTTCGACTCACAGAGTTTAACCTTTCTTTTCATAGAGCATTTTGGAAACACTCTGTTTGTTTAGTCTGCAAGGGGATATTTAGACCTCTTTGACGCCTTCGTTGGAAACGGGATTTCTTCATATACAGCTAGACACATGAATTCTTAGTAACTTCTTTGGGTTGTGTGTATTCAACTCACAGAGTTGAACCTTTCTTTAGACAGAGCAGATTTGAAACACTCTTTTTGTGGATTTTACAAGTGGAGATTTCAAGCGATTTGAGGCCAATTGTAGTAAAGGAAATATCCTCGTTTAAAAAGTAGACAGAATCATTCTCAGAAACTACTTTGTGACGTGTGGGTTCAACTCACAGAGTTTCACCTTTCTTTTCATAGAGCAGTTTGGAAACACTCTGTTTCTTAAGTTTGCAAGAGGATATTTGGACCACTTTGAGGCCTTCGTTGGAAACGGGATTTCTCAGTATAATGCTAGACAGATGAATTCCCAGTAACTTCTTTGTGTTGTGTCTATTCAACTCACAGAGCTGAACCTTCCTTTAGACAGAGCAGTTTGCAAACACTCTTTTTGTGGAATTTGCAAGTGGAGATTACAAGCGATTTCAGGCCAATCTTAGAAAGGGAATTACCTTTGTATAAAAACTAGACAGAATCTTTCTCAGAAACTACTTTGTGTTGTCTGCGTTCCACTCATAGAGTTTAACCTTTCTTTTCATAGAGCAGTTTGGAAATACTCTGTTTGTTAAGTCTGCAAGGGGATATTTAGACCTCTTTGACGCCTTCGTTGGAAACGCGATTTCTTCATATACAGCTAGACACATGAATTCTCAGTAACTTCTTTGTGTTGTGTGTATTCAACTCACAGAGTTGAACCTTTCTTTAGACAGAGCAGATTTGAAACACTCTTTTTGTGGATTTTACAAGTGGAGATTTCAAGCGATTTGAGGCCAATTGTAGTAAAGGAAATATCCTCGTTGAAAAACTACACAGAATCATTCTCAGAAACTACTTTGTGATGTGTGCGTTCAACTCACAGAGTTTCACCTTTCTTTTCATAGAGCAGTTTGGAAACACTCTGTTTGTTAAGTTTGCAAGAGGATATTTGGACCACTTTGAGGCCTTCGTTGGAAACGGGATTTCTCAGTATAATGCAAGACAGATGAATTCCCAGTAACTTCTTTGTGTTGTGTCTATTCAACTCACAGAGCTGAACCTTCCTTTAGACAGAGCAGTTTGCAAACACTCTTTTTGTGGAATTTGCAAGTGGAGATAACAAGCGATTTCAGGCCAATCTTAGAAAGGGAATTATCCTTGTATAAAAACTAGACAGAATCTTTCTCAGAAACTACTTTGTGTTGTGTGCATTCCACTCACAGAGTTTAACCTTTCTTTTCATAGAGCAGTTTGGAAACACTCTGTTTGTTAAGTCTGCAAGGGGATATTTAGACCTCTTTGACGCCTTCGTTGGAAACGGGATTTCTTCATATACAGCTAGACACATGAATTCTCAGTAACTTCTTTGTGTTGTGTGTATTCAACTCACAGAGTTGAACCTTTCTTTAGACAGAGCAGATTTGAAACACTCTTTTTGTGGATTTTACAAGTGGAGATTTCAAGCGATTTGAGGCCAATTGTAGTAAAGGAAATATCCTCGTTTAAAAAGTAGACAGAATCATTCTCAGAAACTACTTTGTGACGTGTGGGTTCAACTGACAGAGTTTCACCTTTCTTTTCATAGAGCAGTTTGGAAACACTCTGTTTGTTAAGTTTGCAAGAGGATATTTGGACCACTTTGAGGCCTTCGTTGGAAACGGGATTTCTCAGTATAATGCTAGACAGATGAATTCCCAGTAACTTCTTTGTGTTGTGTCTATTCAACTCACAGAGCTGAACCTTCCTTTAGACAGAGTAGTTTGCAAACACTCTTTTTGTGGAATTTGCAAGTGGAGATTACAAGCGATTTCAGGCCAATCTTAGAAACGGAATTACCTTTGTATAAAAACTAGACAGAATCTTTCTCAGAAACTACTTTGTGTTGTCTGCGTTCCACTCACAGAGTTTAACCTTTCTTTTCATAGAGCAGTTTGGAAACACTCTGTTTGTTAAGTTTGCAAGGGGACATTTAGACCTCTTTGACGCCTTCGTTGGAAACGGGATTTCTTCATATACAGCTAGACACATGAATTCTCAGTAACTTCTTTGGGTTGTGTGTATTCAACTCACAGAGTTGAACCTTTCTTTAGACAGAGCAGATTTGAAACACTCTTTTTGTGGATTTTACAACTGGACATTTCAAGCGACTTGAGGCCAATTGTAGTAAAGGAAATATCCTCGTTTAAAAAGTAGACAGAATCATTCTCAGAAACTACTTTGTGATGTGTGCGTTCAACTCACAGAGTTTCACCTTTCTTTTCATAGAGCAGTTTGGAAACACTCTGTTTGTTAAGTTTGCAAGAGGATATTTGGACCACTTTGAGGCCTTCGTTGGAAACGGGATTTCTCAGTATAATGCTAGACAGATGAATTTCCAGTAACTTCTTTGTGTTGTGTCTATTCAACTCACACAGTTGAACCTTCCTTTAGACAGAGCAGTTTGAAAACACTCTTTTTGTGGAATTTGCAGGTGGAGATTTCAAGCGATTTCAGCCCAATCTAAGAAACGGAAATATCTTTGTATAGAAACTAGACAGAATCATTCTCAGAAACTACTTTGTGTTGTGTGCCTTCGACTCACAGAGTTTAACCTTTCTTTTCATAGAGCATTTTGGAAACACTCTGTTTGTTTAGTCTGCAAGGGGATATTTAGACCTCTTTGACGCCTTCGTTGGAAACGGGATTTCTTCATATACAGCTAGACACATGAATTCTTAGTAACTTCTTTGGGTTGTGTGTATTCAACTCACAGAGTTGAACCTTTCTTTAGACAGAGCAGATTTGAAACACTCTTTTTGTGGATTTTACAAGTGGAGATTTCAAGCGATTTGAGGCCAATTGTAGTAAAGGAAATATCCTCGTTTAAAAAGTAGACAGAATCATTCTCAGAAACTACTTTGTGACGTGTGGGTTCAACTCACAGAGTTTCACCTTTCTTTTCATAGAGCAGTTTGGAAACACTCTGTTTCTTAAGTTTGCAAGAGGATATTTGGACCACTTTGAGGCCTTCGTTGGAAACGGGATTTCTCAGTATAATGCTAGACAGATGAATTCCCAGTAACTTCTTTGTGTTGTGTCTATTCAACTCACAGAGCTGAACCTTCCTTTAGACAGAGCAGTTTGCAAACACTCTTTTTGTGGAATTTGCAAGTGGAGATTACAAGCGATTTCAGGCCAATCTTAGAAAGGGAATTACCTTTGTATAAAAACTAGACAGAATCTTTCTCAGAAACTACTTTGTGTTGTCTGCGTTCCACTCATAGAGTTTAACCTTTCTTTTCATAGAGCAGTTTGGAAATACTCTGTTTGTTTAGTCTGCAAGGGGATATTTAGACCTCTTTGACGCCTTCGTTGGAAACGCGATTTCTTCATATACAGCTAGACACATGAATTCTCAGTAACTTCTTTGTGTTGTGTGTATTCAACTCACAGAGTTGAACCTTTCTTTAGACAGAGCAGATTTGAAACACTCTTTTTGTGGAATTTACAAGTGGAGATTTCAAGCGATTTGAGGCCAATTGTAGTAAAGGAAATATCCTCGTTGAAAAACTACACAGAATCATTCTCAGAAACTACTTTGTGATGTGTGCGTTCAACTCACAGAGTTTCACCTTTCTTTTCATAGAGCAGTTTGGAAACACTCTGTTTGTTAAGTTTGCAAGAGGATATTTGGACCACTTTGAGGCCTTCGTTGGAAACGGGATTTCTCGGTATAATGCTAGACAGATGAATTTCCAGTAACTTCTTTGTGTTATGTCTATTCAACTCACACAGTTGAACCTTCCTTTAGACAGAGCAGTTTGAAAACACTCTTTTTGTGGAATTTGCAGGTGGAGATTTCTAGCGATTTCAGGCCAATCTTAGAAACGGAAATATCTTTGTATAGAAACTAGACAGAATCACTCTCAGAAACTACTTTGTGTTGTGTGCCGTCGACTCACAGAGTTTAACCTTTCTTTTCATAGAGCAGTTTGGAAACACTCTGTTTGTTTAGTCTGCAAGGGGATATTTAGAACTCTTTGACGCCTTCGTTGGAAACGGGATTTTTTCATATACAGCTAGACACATGAATTCTCAGTAACTTCTTTGTGTTGTGTGTATTCAACTCACAGAGTTGAACCTTTCTTTAGACAGAGCAGATTTGAAACACTCTTTTTGTGGATTTTACAAGTGGAGATTTCAAGCGATTTGAGGCCAATTGTAGTAAAGGAAATATCCTCATTTAAAAAGTAGACGGAATCATTCTCAGAAACTACTTTGTGATGTGTGGGTTCAACTCACAGAGTTTCACCTTTCTTTTCATAGAGCAGTTTGGAAACACTCTGTTTCTTAAGTTTGCAAGAGGATATTTGGACCACTTTGAGGCCTTCGTTGGAAACGGGATTTCTCAGTATAATGCAAGACAGATGAATTCCCAGTAACTTCTTTGTGTTGTGTCTATTCAACTCACAGAGCTGAACCTTCCTTTAGACAGAGCAGTTTGCAAACACTCTTTTTGTGGAATTTGCAAGTGGAGATAACAAGCGATTTCAGGCCAATCTTAGAAAGGGAATTATCCTTGTATAAAAACTAGACAGAATCTTTCTCAGAAACTACTTTGTGTTGTGTGCATTCCACTCACAGAGTTTAACCTTTCTTTTCATAGAGCAGTTTGGAAACACTCTGTTTGTTAAGTCTGCAAGGGGATATTTAGACCTCTTTGACGCCTTCGTTGGAAACGGGATTTCTTCATATACAGCTAGACACATGAATTCTCAGTAACTTCTTTGTGTTGTGTGTATTCAACTCACAGAGTTGAACCTTTCTTTAGACAGAGCAGATTTGAAACACTCTTTTTGTGGATTTTACAAGTGGAGATTTCAAGCGATTTGAGGCCAATTGTAGTAAAGGAAATATCCTCGTTTAAAAAGTAGACAGAATCATTCTCAGAAACTACTTTGTGACGTGTGGGTTCAACTGACAGAGTTTCACCTTTCTTTTCATAGAGCAGTTTGGAAACACTCTGTTTGTTAAGTTTGCAAGAGGATATTTGGACCACTTTGAGGCCTTCGTTGGAAACGGGATTTCTCAGTATAATGCTAGACAGATGAATTCCCAGTAACTTCTTTGTGTTGTGTCTATTCAACTCACAGAGCTGAACCTTCCTTTAGACAGAGTAGTTTGCAAACACTCTTTTTGTGGAATTTGCAAGTGGAGATTACAAGCGATTTCAGGCCAATCTTAGAAACGGAATTACCTTTGTATAAAAACTAGACAGAATCTTTCTCAGAAACTACTTTGTGTTGTCTGCGTTCCACTCACAGAGTTTAACCTTTCTTTTCATAGAGCAGTTTGGAAACACTCTGTTTGTTAAGTTTGCAAGGGGACATTTAGACCTCTTTGACGCCTTCGTTGGAAACGGGATTTCTTCATATACAGCTAGACACATGAATTCTCAGTAACTTCTTTGGGTTGTGTGTATTCAACTCACAGAGTTGAACCTTTCTTTAGACAGAGCAGATTTGAAACACTCTTTTTGTGGATTTTACAACTGGACATTTCAAGCGACTTGAGGCCAATTGTAGTAAAGGAAATATCCTCGTTTAAAAAGTAGACAGAATCATTCTCAGAAACTACTTTGTGATGTGTGCGTTCAACTCACAGAGTTTCACCTTTCTTTTCATAGAGCAGTTTGGAAACACTCTGTTTGTTAAGTTTGCAAGAGGATATTTGGACCACTTTGAGGCCTTCGTTGGAAACGGGATTTCTCAGTATAATGCTAGACAGATGAATTTCCAGTAACTTCTTTGTGTTGTGTCTATTCAACTCACACAGTTGAACCTTCCTTTAGACAGAGCAGTTTGAAAACACTCTTTTTGTGGAATTTGCAGGTGGAGATTTCAAGCGATTTCAGCCCAATCTAAGAAACGGAAATATCTTTGTATAGAAACTAGACAGAATCATTCTCAGAAACTACTTTGTGTTGTGTGCCTTCGACTCACAGAGTTTAACCTTTCTTTTCATAGAGCATTTTGGAAACACTCTGTTTGTTTAGTCTGCAAGGGGATATTTAGACCTCTTTGACGCCTTCGTTGGAAACGGGATTTCTTCATATACAGCTAGACACATGAATTCTTAGTAACTTCTTTGGGTTGTGTGTATTCAACTCACAGAGTTGAACCTTTCTTTAGACAGAGCAGATTTGAAACACTCTTTTTGTGGATTTTACAAGTGGAGATTTCAAGCGATTTGAGGCCAATTGTAGTAAAGGAAATATCCTCGTTTAAAAAGTAGACAGAATCATTCTCAGAAACTACTTTGTGACGTGTGGGTTCAACTCACAGAGTTTCACCTTTCTTTTCATAGAGAAGTTTGGAAACACTCTGTTTCTTAAGTTTGCAAGAGGATATTTGGACCACTTTGAGGCCTTCGTTGGAAACGGGATTTCTCAGTATAATGCTAGACAGATGAATTCCCAGTAACTTCTTTGTGTTGTGTCTATTCAACTCACAGAGCTGAACCTTCCTTTAGACAGAGCAGTTTGCAAACACTCTTTTTGTGGAATTTGCAAGTGGAGATTACAAGCGATTTCAGGCCAATCTTAGAAAGGGAATTACCTTTGTATAAAAACTAGACAGAATCTTTCTCAGAAACTACTTTGTGTTGTCTGCGTTCCACTCATAGAGTTTAACCTTTCTTTTCATAGAGCAGTTTGGAAATACTCTGTTTGTTAAGTCTGCAAGGGGATATTTAGACCTCTTTGACGCCTTCGTTGGAAACGCGATTTCTTCATATACAGCTAGACACATGAATTCTCAGTAACTTCTTTGTGTTGTGTGTATTCAACTCACAGAGTTGAACCTTTCTTTAGACAGAGCAGATTTGAAACACTCTTTTTGTGGATTTTACAAGTGGAGATTTCAAGCGATTTGAGGCCAATTGTAGTAAAGGAAATATCCTCGTTGAAAAACTACACAGAATCATTCTCAGAAACTACTTTGTGATGTGTGCGTTCAACTCACAGAGTTTCACCTTTCTTTTCATAGAGCAGTTTGGAAACACTCTGTTTGTTAAGTTTGCAAGAGGATATTTGGACCACTTTGAGGCCTTCGTTGGAAACGGGATTTCTCGGTATAATGCTAGACAGATGAATTTCCAGTAACTTCTTTGTGTTATGTCTATTCAACTCACACAGTTGAACCTTCCTTTAGACAGAGCAGTTTGAAAACACTCTTTTTGTGGAATTTGCAGGTGGAGATTTCTAGCGATTTCAGGCCAATCTTAGAAACGGAAATATCTTTGTATAGAAACTAGACAGAATCACTCTCAGAAACTACTTTGTGTTGTGTGCCGTCGACTCACAGAGTTTAACCTTTCTTTTCATAGAGCAGTTTGGAAACACTCTGTTTGTTTAGTCTGCAAGGGGATATATAGACCTCTTTGACGCCTTCGTTGGAAACGGGATTTCTTCATATACAGCTAGACACATGAATTCTCAGTAACTTCTTTGTGTTGTGTGTATTCAATTCACAGAGTTGAACCTTTCTTTAGACAGAGCAGATTTGAAACACTCTTTTTGTGGATTTTACAAGTGGAGATTTCAAGCGATTTGAGGCCAATTGTAGTAAAGGAAATATCCTCGTTTAAAAAGTAGACAGAATCATTCTCAGAAACTACTTTGTGATGTGTGGGTTAAACTCACAGAGTTTCACCTTTCTTTTCATAGAGCAGTTTGGAAACACTCTGTTTCTTAAGTTTGCAAGAGGATATTTGGACCACTTTGAGGCCTTCGTTGGAAACGGGATTTCTCAGTATAATGCTAGACAGATGAATTCCCAGTAACTTCTTTGTGTGGTGTCTATTCAACTCACAGAGGTGAACCTTCCTTTAGACAGAGCAGTTTGCAAACACTCTTTTTGTGGAATTTGCAAGTGGAGATTACAAGCGATTTCAGGCCAATCTTAGAAAGGGAATTATCTTTGTATAAAAACTAGACAGAATCTTTCTCAGAAACTACTTTGTGTTGTGTGCGTTCCACTCACAGAGTTTAACCTTTCTTTTCATAGAGCAGTTTGGAAACACTCTGTTTGTTAAGTCTGCAAGGGGATATTTAGACCTCTTTGACGCCTTCGTTGGAAACGGGATTTCTTCATATACAGCTAGACACATGAATTCTCAGTAACTTCTTTGTGTTGTGTGTATTCAACTCACAGAGTTGAACCTTTCTTTAGACAGAGCAGATTTGAAACACTCTTTTTGTGGATTTTACAAGTGGAGATTTCAAGCGATTTGAGGCCAATTGTAGTAAAGGAAATATCCTCGTTTAAAAAGTAGACAGAATCATTCTCAGAAACTACTTTGTGACGTGTGGGTTCAACTCACAGAGTTTCATCTTTCTTTTCATAGAGCAGTTTGGAAACACTCTGTTTCTCAAGTTTGCAAGAGGATATTTGGACCACTTTGAGGCCTTCGTTGGAAACGGGATTTCTCAGTATAATGCTAGACAGATGAATTCCCAGTAACTTCTTTGTGTTGTGTCTATTCAACTCACAGAGCTGAACTTTCCTTTAGACAGAGCAGTTTGCAAACACTCTTTTTGTGGAATTTGCAGGTGGAGATTACAAGCGATTTCCGGCCAATCTTAGAAAGGGAATTACCTTTGTAGAAAAACTAGACAGAATCTTTCTCAGAAACTACTTTGTGTTGTGTGCGTTCCACTCACAGAGTTTAACCTTTCTTTTCATAGAGCAGTTTGGAAACACTCTGTTTGTTAAGTCTGCAAGGGGATATTTAGACCTCTTTGACGCCTTCGTTGGAATCGGGATTTCTTCATATACAGCTAGACACATGAATTCTCAGTAACTTCTTTGTGTTGTGTGTATTCAACTCACAGAGTTGAACCTTTCTTTAGACAGAGCAGATTTGAAACACTCTTTTTGTGGATTTTACAAGTGGAGATTTCAAGCGATTTGAGGCCAATTGTAGTAAAGGAAATATCCTCGTTTAAAAAGTAGACAGAATCATTCTCAGAAACTACTTTGTGACGTGTGGGTTCATCTCACAGAGTTTCACCTTTCTTTTCATAGAGCAGTTTGGAAACACTCTGTTTCTTAAGTTTGCAAGAGGATATTTGGACCACTATTAGGCCTTCGTTGGAAACGGGATTTCTCAGTATAATGCTAGACAGATGAATTCCCAGTAACTTCTTTGTGTTGTGTCTATTCAACTCACAGAGCTGAACCTTCCTTTAGACAGAGCAGTTTGCAAACACTCTTTTTGTGGAATTTGCAAGTGGAGATTACAAGCGATTTCAGGCCAATCTTAGAAAGGGAATTACCTTTGTATAAAAACTAGACAGAATCTTTCTCAGAAACTACTTTGTGTTGTCTGCGTTCCACTCACAGAGTTTAACCTTTCTTTTCATAGAGCAGTTTGGAAACACTCTGTTTGTTAAGTCTGCAAGGGGATATTTAGACCTCTTTGACGCCTTCGTTGGAAACGGGATTTCTTCATATACAGCTAGACACATGAATTCTCAGTAACTTCTTTGTGTTGTGTGTATTCAACTCACAGAGTTGAACCTTTCTTTAGACAGAGCAGATTTGAAACACTCTTTTTGTGGATTTTACAAGTGGAGATTTCAAGCGATTTGAGGCCAATTGTAGTAAAGGAAATAACCTCGCTTGAAAAGTAGACAGAATCATTCTCAGAAACTACTTTGTGATGTGTGCGTTCAACTCACAGAGTTTCACCTTTCTTTTCATAGAGCAGTTTGGAAACACTCTGTTTGTTAAGTTTGCAAGAGGATATTTGGACCACTTTGAGGCCTTCTTTGGAAACGGGATTTCTCAGTATAATGCTAGACAGATGAATTCCCAGTAACTTCTTTGTGTTGTGTCTATTCAACTCACACAGTTGAACCTTCCTTTAGACAGAGCAGTTTGCAAACACTCTTTTTGTGGAATTTGCAGGTGGAGATTTCAAGCGATTTCAGCCCAATCTTAGAAACGGAAATATCTTTGTATAGAAACTAGACAGAATCATTCTCAGAAACTACTTGGTGTTGTGTGCCTTCGACTCACAGAGTTTAACCTTTCTTTTCATAGAGCAGTTTGGAAACACTCTGTTTGTTTAGTCTGCAAGGGGATATTTAGACCTCTTTGACGCCTTCGTTGGAAACGGGATTTCTTCATATACAGCTAGACACATGAATTCTCAGTAACTTCTTTGTGTTGTGTGTATTCAAGTCACAGAGTTGAACCTTTCTTTAGACAGAGCAGATTTGAAACACTCTTTTTGTGGATTTTACAAGTGGAGATTTCAAGCGATTTGAGGCCTATTGTAGTAAAGGAAATATGCTCGTTTTAAAAGTAGACAGAATCATTCTCAGAAACTACTTTGTGATGTGTGGGTTCAACTCACAGAGTTTCACCTTTCTTTTCATAGAGAAGTTTGGAAACACTCTGTTTCTTAAGTTTGCAAGAGGATATTTGGACCACTTTGAGGCCTTCTTTGGAAACGGGATTTCTCAGTATAATGCTAGACAGATGAATTTCCAGTAACTTCTTTGTGTTATGTCTATTCAACTCACACAGTTGAACCTTCCTTTAGACAGAGCAGTTTGAAAACACTCTTTTTGTGGAATTTGCAGGTGGAGATTTCAAGCGATTTCAGGCCAATCTTAGAAACGGAAATATCTTTGTATAGAAACTAGACAGAATCATTCTCAGAAACTACTTTGTGTTGTGTGCCTTCGACTCACAGAGTGTAACCTTTCTTTTCATAGAGCAGTTTGGAAACACTCTGTTTGTTTAGTCTGCAAGGGGATATATAGACCTCTTTGACGCCTTCGTTGGAAACGGGATTTCTTCATATACAGCTAGACACATGAATTCTCAGTAACTTCTTTGTGTTGTGTGTATTCAACTCACAGAGTTGAACCTTTCTTTAGACAGAGCAGATTTGAAACACTCTTTTTGTGGATTTTACAAGTGGAGATTTCAAGCGATTTGAGGCCAATTGTAGTAAAGGAAATATCCTCGTTTAAAAAGTAGACAGAATCATTCTCAGAAACTACTTTGTGATGTGTGGGTTCAACTCACAGAGTTTCACCTTTCTTTTCATAGAGCAGTTTGGAAACACTCTGTTTCTTAAGTTTGCAAGAGGATATTTGGACCACTTTGAGGCCTTCGTTGGAAACGGGATTTCTCAGTATAATGCTAGACAGATGAATTCCCAGTAACTTCTTTGTGTGGTGTCTATTCAACTCACAGAGGTGAACCTTCCTTTAGACAGAGCAGTTTGCAAACACTCTTTTTGTGGAATTTGCAAGTGGAGATTACAAGCGATTTCAGGCCAATCTTAGAAAGGGAATTATCTTTGTATAAAAACTAGACAGAATCTTTCTCAGAAACTACTTTGTGTTGTGTGCGTTCTACTCACAGAGTTTAACCTTTCTTTTCATAGAGCAGTTTGGAAACACTCTGTTTGTTAAGTCTGCAAGGGGATATTTAGACCTCTTTGACGCCTTCGTTGGAATCGGGATTTCTTCATATACAGCTAGACACATGAATTCTCAGTAACTTCTTTGTGTTGTGTGTATTCAACTCACAGAGTTGAACCTTTCTTTAGACAGAGCAGATTTGAAACACTCTTTTTGTGGATTTTACAAGTGGAGATTTCAAGCGATTTGAGGCCAATTGTAGTAAAGGAAATATCCTCGTTTAAAAAGTAGACAGAATCATTCTCAGAAACTACTTTGTGACGTGTGGGTTCATCTCACAGAGTTTCACCTTTCTTTTCATAGAGCAGTTTGGAAACACTCTGTTTCTTAAGTTTGCAAGAGGATATTTGGACCACTTTGAGGCCTTCTTTGGAAACGGGATTTCTCAGTATAATGCTAGACAGATGAATTCCCAGTAACTTCTTTGTGTTGTGTCTATTCAACTCACAGAGCTGAACCTTCCTTTAGACAGAGCAGTTTGCAAACACTCTTTTTGTGGAATTTGCAAGTGGAGATTACAAGCGATTTCAGGCCAATCTTAGAAAGGGAATTACCTTTGTATAAAAACTAGACAGAATCTTTCTCAGAAACTACTTTGTGTTGTCTGCGTTCCACTCACAGAGTTTAACCTTTCTTTTCATAGAGCAGTTTGGAAACACTCTGTTTGTTAAGTCTGCAAGGGGATATTTAGACCTCTTTGACGCCTTCGTTGGAAACGGGATTTCTTCATATACAGCTAGACACATGAATTCTCAGTAACTTCTTTGTGTTGTGTGTATTCAACTCACAGAGTTGAACCTTTCTTTAGACAGAGCAGATTTGAAACACTCTTTTTGTGGATTTTACAAGTGGAGATTTCAAGCGATTTGAGGCCAATTGTAGTAAAGGAAATAACCTCGCTTGAAAAGTAGACAGAATCATTCTCAGAAACTACTTTGTGATGTGTGCGTTCAACTCACAGAGTTTCACCTTTCTTTTCATAGAGCAGTTTGGAAACACTCTGTTTGTTAAGTTTGCAAGAGGATATTTGGACCACTTTGAGGCCTTCTTTGGAAACGGGATTTCTCAGTATAATGCTAGACAGATGAATTCCCAGTAACTTCTTTGTGTTGTGTCTATTCAACTCACACAGTTGAACCTTCCTTTAGACAGAGCAGTTTGAAAACACTCTTTTTGTGGAATTTGCAGGTGGAGATTTCAAGCGATTTCAGCCCAATCTTAGAAACGGAAATATCTTTGTATAGAAACTAGACAGAATCATTCTCAGAAACTACTTGGTGTTGTGTGCCTTCGACTCACAGAGTTTAACCTTTCTTTTCATAGAGCAGTTTGGAAACACTCTGTTTGTTTAGTCTGCAAGGGGATATTTAGACCTCTTTGACGCCTTCGTTGGAAACGGGATTTCTTCATATACAGCTAGACACATGAATTCTCAGTAACTTCTTTGTGTTGTGTGTATTCAAGTCACAGAGTTGAACCTTTCTTTAGACAGAGCAGATTTGAAACACTCTTTTTGTGGATTTTACAAGTGGAGATTTCAAGCGATTTGAGGCCAATTGTAGTAAAGGAAATATGCTCGATTAAAAAGGAGACAGAATCATTCTCAGAAACTACTTTGTGATGTGTGGGTTGAACTCACAGAGTTTCACCTTTCTTTTCATAGAGAAGTTTGGAAACACTCTGTTTCTTAAGTTTGCAAGAGGATATTTGGACCACTTTGAGGCCTTCTTTGGAAACGGGATTTCTCAGTATAATGCTAGACAGATGAATTCCCAGTAACTTCTTTGTGTTGTGTCAATTCAACTCACAGAGCTGAACCTTCCTTTAGACAGAGCAGTTTGCAAACACTCTTTTTCTGGAATTTGCAAGTGGAGATTACAAGCGATTTCAAGCCAATCTTAGAAAGGGAATTATCTTTGTATAAAAACTAGACAGAATATTTCTCAGAAACTACTTTCTGTTGTCTGCGTTCCACTCACAGAGTTTAACCTTTCTTTTCATAGAGCAGTTTGGAAACACTCTGTTTGTTAAGTCTGCAAGGGGATATTTAGACCTCTTTGACGCCTTCGTTGGAAACGGGATTTCTTCATATACAGCTAGACACATGAATTCTCAGTAACTACTTTGTGTTGTGTGTATTCAACTCACAGAGTTGAACCTTTCTTTAGACAGAGCAGATTTGAAACACTATTTTTGTGGATTTTACAAGTGGAGATTTCAAGCGATTTGAGGCCAATTGTAGTAAAGGAAATATCCTCGTTTAAAAAGTAGACAGAATCATTCTCAGAAACTACTTTGTGACGTGTGGGTTCAACTCACAGAGTTTCACCTTTCTTTTCATAGAGCAGTTTGGAAACACTCTGTTTCTTAAGTTTGCAAGAGGATATTTGGACGACTTTGAGGCCTTCGTTGGAAACGGGATTTCTCAGTATAATGCTAGACAGATGAATTCCCACTAACTTCTTTGTGTTGTGTCTATTCAACTCACAGAGCTGAACCTTCCTTTAGACAGAGCAGTTTGCAAACACTCTTTTTGTGGAATTTGCAAGTGGAGATTACAAGCGATTTCAGGCCAATCTTAGAAAGGGAATTACCTTTGTATAAAAACTAGACAGAATCTTTCTCAGAAACTACTTTCTGTTGTCTGCGTTCCACTCACAGAGTTTAACCTTTCTTTTCATAGAGCAGTTTGGAAACACTCTGTTTGTTAAGTCTGCAAGGGGATATTTAGACCTCTTTCACGCCTTCGTTGGAAACGGGATTTCTTCATATACAGCTAGACACATGAATTCTCAGTAACTTCTTTGTGTTGTGTGTATTCAACTCACAGAGTTGAACCTTTCTTTAGACAGAGCAGATTTGAAACACTCTTTTTGTGGATTTTACAAGTGGAGATTTCAAGCGATTTGAGGCCAATTGTAGTAAAGGAAATATCCTCGTTTAAAAAGTAGACAGAATCATTCTCAGAAACTACTTTGTGATGTGTGGGTTCAACTCACAGAGTTTCACCTTTCTTTTCATAGATCAGATTGGAAGCACTCTGTTTCTTAAGTTTGCAAGAGGATATTTGGAACACTTTGAGGCCTTCGTTGGAAACGGGATTTCTCAGTATAATGCTAGACAGATGAATTCCCAGTAACTTCTTTGTGTGGTGTCTATTCAACTCACAGAGGTGAACCTTCCTTTAGACAGAGCAGTTTGCAAACACTCTTTTTGTGGAATTTGCAAGTGGAGATTACAAGCGATTTCAGGCCAATCTTAGAAAGGGAATTATCTTTGTATAAAAACTAGACAGAATCTTTCTCAGAAACTACTTTGTGTTGTGTGCGTTCCACTCACAGAGTTTAACCTTTCTTTTCATAGAGCAGTTTGGAAACACTCTGTTTGTTAAGTCTGCAAGGGGATATTTAGACCTCTTTGACGCCTTCGTTGGAATCGGGATTTCTTCATATACAGCTAGACACATGAATTCTCAGTAACTTCTTTGTGTTGTGTGTATTCAACTCACAGAGTTGAACCTTTCTTTAGACAGAGCAGATTTGAAACACTCTTTTTGTGGATTTTACAAGTGGAGATTTCAAGCGATTTGAGGCCAATTGTAGTAAAGGAAATATCCTCGTTTAAAAAGTAGACAGAATCATTCTCAGAAACTACTTTGTGACGTGTGGGTTCATCTCACAGAGTTTCACCTTTCTTTTCATAGAGCAGTTTGGAAACACTCTGTTTCTTAAGTTTGCAAGAGGATATTTGGACCACTTTGAGGCCTTCTTTGGAAACGGGATTTCTCAGTATAATGCTAGACAGATGAATTCCCAGTAACTTCTTTGTGTTGTGTCTATTCAACTCACAGAGCTGAACCTTCCTTTAGACAGAGCAGTTTGCAAACACTCTTTTTGTGGAATTTGCAAGTGGAGATTACAAGCGATTTCAGGCCAATCTTAGAAAGGGAATTACCTTTGTATAAAAACTAGACAGAATCTTTCTCAGAAACTACTTTGTGTTGTCTGCGTTCCACTCACAGAGTTTAACCTTTCTTTTCATAGAGCAGTTTGGAAACACTCTGTTTGTTAAGTCTGCAAGGGGATATTTAGACCTCTTTGACGCCTTCGTTGGAAACGGGATTTCTTCATATACAGCTAGACACATGAATTCTCAGTAACTTCTTTGTGTTGTGTGTATTCAACTCACAGAGTTGAACCTTTCTTTAGACAGAGCAGATTTGAAACACTCTTTTTGTGGATTTTACAAGTGGAGATTTCAAGCGATTTGAGGCCAATTGTAGTAAAGGAAATAACCTCGCTTGAAAAGTAGACAGAATCATTCTCAGAAACTACTTTGTGATGTGTGCGTTCAACTCACAGAGTTTCACCTTTCTTTTCATAGAGCAGTTTGGAAACACTCTGTTTGTTAAGTTTGCAAGAGGATATTTGGACCACTTTGAGGCCTTCTTTGGAAACGGGATTTCTCAGTATAATGCTAGACAGATGAATTCCCAGTAACTTCTTTGTGTTGTGTCTATTCAACTCACACAGTTGAACCTTCCTTTAGACAGAGCAGTTTGAAAACACTCTTTTTGTGGAATTTGCAGGTGGAGATTTCAAGCGATTTCAGCCCAATCTTAGAAACGGAAATATCTTTGTATAGAAACTAGACAGAATCATTCTCAGAAACTACTTGGTGTTGTGTGCCTTCGACTCACAGAGTTTAACCTTTCTTTTCATAGAGCAGTTTGGAAACACTCTGTTTGTTTAGTCTGCAAGGGGATATTTAGACCTCTTTGACGCCTTCGTTGGAAACGGGATTTCTTCATATACAGCTAGACACATGAATTCTCAGTAACTTCTTTGTGTTGTGTGTATTCAAGTCACAGAGTTGAACCTTTCTTTAGACAGAGCAGATTTGAAACACTCTTTTTGTGGATTTTACAAGTGGAGATTTCAAGCGATTTGAGGCCAATTGTAGTAAAGGAAATATGCTCGATTAAAAAGGAGACAGAATCATTCTCAGAAACTACTTTGTGATGTGTGGGTTCAACTCACAGAGTTTCACCTTTCTTTTCATAGAGAAGTTTGGAAACACTCTGTTTCTTAAGTTTGCAAGAGGATATTTGGACCACTTTGAGGCCTTCTTTGGAAACGGGATTTCTCAGTATAATGCTAGACAGATGAATTCCCAGTAACTTCTTTGTGTTGTGTCAATTCAACTCACAGAGCTGAACCTTCCTTTAGACAGAGCAGTTTGCAAACACTCTTTTTCTGGAATTTGCAAGTGGAGATTACAAGCGATTTCAAGCCAATCTTAGAAAGGGAATTATCTTTGTATAAAAACTAGACAGAATATTTCTCAGAAACTACTTTCTGTTGTCTGCGTTCCACTCACAGAGTTTAACCTTTCTTTTCATAGAGCAGTTTGGAAACACTCTGTTTGTTAAGTCTGCAAGGGGATATTTAGACCTCTTTGACGCCTTCGTTGGAAACGGGATTTCTTCATATACAGCTAGACACATGAATTCTCAGTAACTACTTTGTGTTGTGTGTATTCAACTCACAGAGTTGAACCTTTCTTTAGACAGAGCAGATTTGAAACACTATTTTTGTGGATTTTACAAGTGGAGATTTCAAGCGATTTGAGGCCAATTGTAGTAAAGGAAATATCCTCGTTTAAAAAGTAGACAGAATCATTCTCAGAAACTACTTTGTGACGTGTGGGTTCAACTCACAGAGTTTCACCTTTCTTTTCATAGAGCAGTTTGGAAACACTCTGTTTCTTAAGTTTGCAAGAGGATATTTGGACGACTTTGAGGCCTTCGTTGGAAACGGGATTTCTCAGTATAATGCTAGACAGATGAATTCCCACTAACTTCTTTGTGTTGTGTCTATTCAACTCACAGAGCTGAACCTTCCTTTAGACAGAGCAGTTTGCAAACACTCTTTTTGTGGAATTTGCAAGTGGAGATTACAAGCGATTTCAGGCCAATCTTAGAAAGGGAATTACCTTTGTATAAAAACTAGACAGAATCTTTCTCAGAAACTACTTTCTGTTGTCTGCGTTCCACTCACAGAGTTTAACCTTTCTTTTCATAGAGCAGTTTGGAAACACTCTGTTTGTTAAGTCTGCAAGGGGATATTTAGACCTCTTTCACGCCTTCGTTGGAAACGGGATTTCTTCATATACAGCTAGACACATGAATTCTCAGTAACTTCTTTGTGTTGTGTGTATTCAACTCACAGAGTTGAACCTTTCTTTAGACAGAGCAGATTTGAAACACTCTTTTTGTGGATTTTACAAGTGGAGATTTCAAGCGATTTGAGGCCAATTGTAGTAAAGGAAATATCCTCGTTTAAAAAGTAGACAGAATCATTCTCAGAAACTACTTTGTGATGTGTGGGTTCAACTCACAGAGTTTCACCTTTCTTTTCATAGATCAGATTGGAAGCACTCTGTTTCTTAAGTTTGCAAGAGGATATTTGGAACACTTTGAGGCCTTCGTTGGAAACGGGATTTCTCAGTATAATGCTAGACAGATGAATTCCCAGTAACTTCTTTGTGTTGTGTCTATTCAACTCACAGAGCTGAACCTTCCTTTAGACAGAGCAGTTTGCAAACACTCTTTTTGTGGAATTTGCAAGTGGAGATTACAAGCGATTTCAGGCCAATCTTAGAGAGGGAATTATCTTTGTATAAAAACTAGACAGAATCTTTCTCAGAAACTACTTTGTGTTGTGTGCGTTCCACTCACAGAGTTTAACCTTTCTTTTCATAGAGCAGTTTGGAAACTCTCTGTTTGTTAAGTCTGCAAGGGGATATTTAGACCTCTTTGACGCCTTCGTTGGAAACGGGATTTCTTCATATACAGCTAGACACATGAATTCTCAGTAACTTCTTTGTGTTGTGCGTATTCCACTCACAGAGTTGAACCTTTCTTTAGACAGAGCAGATTTGAAACACTCTTTTTGTGGATTTTACAAGTGGAGATTTCAAGCGATTTGTGGCCAATTGTAGTAAAGGAAATATCCTCGTTTAAAAAGTAGACAGAATTATTCTCAGAAACTACTTTGTGACGTGTGGGTTCAACTCACAGAGTTTCACCTTTCTTTTCATAGAGCAGTTTGGAAACACTCTGTTTCTTAAGTTTGCAAGAGGATATTTGGACCACTTTGAGGCCTTCGTTGGAAACGGGATTTCTCAGTATAATGGTAGACAGATGAATTCCCAGTAACTTCTTTGTGTTGTGTCTATTCAACTCACAGAGCTGAACCTTCCTTTAGACAGAGCAGTTTGCAAACACTCTTTTTGTGGAATTTGCAAGTGGAGATTACAAGCGATTTCAGGCCAATCTTAGAAAGGGAATTACCTTTGTATAAAAACAAGACAGAATCTTTGTCAGAAACTACTTTGTGTTGTGTGCGTTCCACTCACAGAGTTTAACCTTACTTTTCATAGAGCAGTTTGGAAACATTCTGTTTGTAAAGTCTGCAAGGGGATATTTAGACCTCTTTGACGCCTTCGTTGGAAACGGGATTTCTTCATATACAGCTAGACACATGAATTCTCAGTAACTTCTTTGTGTTGTGTGTATTCAGCTCACAGAGTTGAACCTTTCTTTAGACAGAGCAGATTTGAAACACTCTTTTTGTGGATTTTACAAGTGGAGATTTCAAGCGATTTGAGGCCAATTGTAGTAAAGGAAATATCCTCGTTTCAAAAGTAGACAGAATCATTCTCAGAAACTACTTTGTGATGTGTGCGTTCAACTCACAGAGTTTCACCTTTCTTTTCATAGAGCAGTTTGGAAACACTCTGTTTGTTAAGTTTGCAAGAGGATATTTGGACCACTTTGAGGCCTTCGTTGGAAACGGGATTTCTCAGTATAATGCTAGACAGATGAATTCCCAGTAACTTCTTTGTGTTGTGTCTATTCAACTCACAGAGCTGAACCTTCCTTTAGACAGAGCAGTTTGCAAACACTCTTTTTGTGGAATTTGCAAGTGGAGATTACAAGCGATTTCAGGCCAATCTAAGAAAGGGAATTATCTTTGTATAAAAACTAGACAGAATCTTTCTCAGAAACTACTTTGTGTTGTGTGCGTTCCACTCACAGAGTTTAACCTTTCTTTTCATAGAGCAGTTTGGAAACACTCTGTTTGTTAAGTCTGCAAGGGGATATTTAGACCTCTTTGACGCCTTCGTTGGAAACGGGATTTCTTCATATACAGCTAGACACATGAATTCTCAGTAACTTCTTTGTGTTGTGTGTATTCAACTCACAGAGTTGAACCTTTCTTTAGACAGAGCAGATTTGAAACACTCTTTTTGTGGATTTTACAAGTGGAGATTTCAAGCGATTTGAGGCCAATTGTAGTAAAGGAAATATCCTCGTTTAAAAAGTAGACAGAATCATTCTCAGAAACTACTTTGTGACGTGTGGGTTCAACTGACAGAGTTTCACCTTTCTTTTCATAGAGCAGTTTGGAAACACTCTGTTTGTTAAGTTTGCAAGAGGATATTTGGACCACTTTGAGGCCTTCGTTGGAAACGGGATTTCTCAGTATAATGCTAGACAGATGAATTCCCAGTAACTTCTTTGTGTTGTGTCTATTCAACTCACAGAGCTGAACCTTCCTTTAGACAGAGTAGTTTGCAAACACTCTTTTTGTGGAATTTGCAAGTGGAGATTACAAGCGATTTCAGGCCAATCTTAGAAACGGAATTACCTTTGTATAAAAACTAGACAGAATCTTTCTCAGAAACTACTTTGTGTTGTCTGCGTTCCACTCACAGAGTTTAACCTTTCTTTTCATAGAGCAGTTTGGAAACACTCTGTTTGTTAAGTTTGCAAGGGGACATTTAGACCTCTTTGACGCCTTCGTTGGAAACGGGATTTCTTCATATACAGCTAGACACATGAATTCTCAGTAACTTCTTTGGGTTGTGTGTATTCAACTCACAGAGTTGAACCTTTCTTTAGACAGAGCAGATTTGAAACACTCTTTTTGTGGATTTTACAACTGGACATTTCAAGCGACTTGAGGCCAATTGTAGTAAAGGAAATATCCTCGTTTAAAAAGTAGACAGAATCATTCTCAGAAACTACTTTGTGATGTGTGCGTTCAACTCACAGAGTTTCACCTTTCTTTTCATAGAGCAGTTTGGAAACACTCTGTTTGTTAAGTTTGCAAGAGGATATTTGGACCACTTTGAGGCCTTCGTTGGAAACGGGATTTCTCAGTATAATGCTAGACAGATGAATTTCCAGTAACTTCTTTGTGTTGTGTCTATTCAACTCACACAGTTGAACCTTCCTTTAGACAGAGCAGTTTGAAAACACTCTTTTTGTGGAATTTGCAGGTGGAGATTTCAAGCGATTTCAGCCCAATCTAAGAAACGGAAATATCTTTGTATAGAAACTAGACAGAATCATTCTCAGAAACTACTTTGTGTTGTGTGCCTTCGACTCACAGAGTTTAACCTTTCTTTTCATAGAACAGTTTGGAAACACTCTGTTTGTTTAGTCTGCAAGGGGATATTTAGACCTCTTTGACGCCTTCGTTGGAAACGGGATTTCTTCATATACAGCTAGACACATGAATTCTTAGTAACTTCTTTGGGTTGTGTGTATTCAACTCACAGAGTTGAACCTTTCTTTAGACAGAGCAGATTTGAAACACTCTTTTTGTGGATTTTACAAGTGGAGATTTCAAGCGATTTGAGGCCAATTGTAGTAAAGGAAATATCCTCGTTTAAAAAGTAGACAGAATCATTCTCAGAAACTACTTTGTGACGTGTGGGTTCAACTCACAGAGTTTCACCTTTCTTTTCATAGAGCAGTTTGGAAACACTCTGTTTCTTAAGTTTGCAAGAGGATATTTGGACCACTTTGAGGCCTTCGTTGGAAACGGGATTTCTCAGTATAATGCTAGACAGATGAATTCCCAGTAACTTCTTTGTGTTGTGTCTATTCAACTCACAGAGCTGAACCTTCCTTTAGACAGAGCAGTTTGCAAACACTCTTTTTGTGGAATTTGCAAGTGGAGATTACAAGCGATTTCAGGCCAATCTTAGAAAGGGAATTACCTTTGTATAAAAACTAGACAGAATCTTTCTCAGAAACTACTTTGTGTTGTCTGCGTTCCACTCATAGAGTTTAACCTTTCTTTTCATAGAGCAGTTTGGAAATACTCTGTTTGTTAAGTCTGCAAGGGGATATTTAGACCTCTTTGACGCCTTCGTTGGAAACGCGATTTCTTCATATACAGCTAGACACATGAATTCTCAGTAACTTCTTTGTGTTGTGTGTATTCAACTCACAGAGTTGAACCTTTCTTTAGACAGAGCAGATTTGAAACACTCTTTTTGTGGATTTTACAAGTGGAGATTTCAAGCGATTTGAGGCCAATTGTAGTAAAGGAAATATCCTCGTTGAAAAACTACACAGAATCATTCTCAGAAACTACTTTGTGATGTGTGCGTTCAACTCACAGAGTTTCACCTTTCTTTTCATAGAGCAGTTTGGAAACACTCTGTTTGTTAAGTTTGCAAGAGGATATTTGGACCACTTTGAGGCCTTCGTTGGAAACGGGATTTCTCAGTATAATGCTAGACAGATGAATTTCCAGTAACTTCTTTGTGTTATGTCTATTCAACTCACACAGTTGAACCTTCCTTTAGACAGAGCAGTTTGAAAACACTCTTTTTGTGGAATTTGCAGGTGGAGATTTCTAGCGATTTCAGGCCAATCTTAGAAACGGAAATATCTTTGTATAGAAACTAGACAGAATCACTCTCAGAAACTACTTTGTGTTGTGTGCCGTCGACTCACAGAGTTTAACCTTTCTTTTCATAGAGCAGTTTGGAAACACTCTGTTTGTTTAGTCTGCAAGGGGATATATAGACCTCTTTGACGCCTTCGTTGGAAATGGGATTTCTTCATATACAGCTAGACACATGAATTCTCAGTAACTTCTTTGTGTTGTGTGTATTCAACTCACAGAGTTGAAGCTTTCTTTAGACAGAGCAGATTTGAAACACTCTTTTTGTGGATTTTACAAGTGGAGATTTCAAGCGATTTGAGGCCAATTGTAGTAAAGGAAATATCCTCGTTTAAAAAGTAGACAGAATCATTCTCAGAAACTACTTTGTGATGTGTGGGTTCAACTCACAGAGTTTCACCTTTCTTTTCATAGATCAGATTGGAAGCACTCTGTTTCTTAAGTTTGCAAGAGGATATTTGGAACACTTTGAGGCCTTCGTTGGAAACGGGATTTCTCAGTATAATGCTAGACAGATGAATTCCCAGTAACTTCTTTGTGTTGTGTCTATTCAACTCACAGAGCTGAACCTTCCTTTAGACAGAGCAGTTTGCAAACACTCTTTTTGTGGAATTTGCAAGTGGAGATTACAAGCGATTTCAGGCCAATCTTAGAGAGGGAATTATCTTTGTATAAAAACTAGACAGAATCTTTCTCAGAAACTACTTTGTGTTGTGTGCGTTCCACTCACAGAGTTTAACCTTTCTTTTCATAGAGCAGTTTGGAAACTCTCTGTTTGTTAAGTCTGCAAGGGGATATTTAGACCTCTTTGACGCCTTCGTTGGAAACGGGATTTCTTCATATACAGCTAGACACATGAATTCTCAGTAACTTCTTTGTGTTGTGCGTATTCCACTCACAGAGTTGAACCTTTCTTTAGACAGAGCAGATTTGAAACACTCTTTTTGTGGATTTTACAAGTGGAGATTTCAAGCGATTTGTGGCCAATTGTAGTAAAGGAAATATCCTCGTTTAAAAAGTAGACAGAATTATTCTCAGAAACTACTTTGTGACGTGTGGGTTCAACTCACAGAGTTTCACCTTTCTTTTCATAGAGCAGTTTGGAAACACTCTGTTTCTTAAGTTTGCAAGAGGATATTTGGACCACTTTGAGGCCTTCGTTGGAAACGGGATTTCTCAGTATAATGGTAGACAGATGAATTCCCAGTAACTTCTTTGTGTTGTGTCTATTCAACTCACAGAGCTGAACCTTCCTTTAGACAGAGCAGTTTGCAAACACTCTTTTTGTGGAATTTGCAAGTGGAGATTACAAGCGATTTCAGGCCAATCTTAGAAAGGGAATTACCTTTGTATAAAAACAAGACAGAATCTTTGTCAGAAACTACTTTGTGTTGTGTGCGTTCCACTCACAGAGTTTAACCTTACTTTTCATAGAGCAGTTTGGAAACATTCTGTTTGTAAAGTCTGCAAGGGGATATTTAGACCTCTTTGACGCCTTCGTTGGAAACGGGATTTCTTCATATACAGCTAGACACATGAATTCTCAGTAACTTCTTTGTGTTGTGTGTATTCAGCTCACAGAGTTGAACCTTTCTTTAGACAGAGCAGATTTGAAACACTCTTTTTGTGGATTTTACAAGTGGAGATTTCAAGCGATTTGAGGCCAATTGTAGTAAAGGAAATATCCTCGTTTCAAAAGTAGACAGAATCATTCTCAGAAACTACTTTGTGATGTGTGCGTTCAACTCACAGAGTTTCACCTTTCTTTTCATAGAGCAGTTTGGAAACACTCTGTTTGTTAAGTTTGCAAGAGGATATTTGGACCACTTTGAGGCCTTCGTTGGAAACGGGATTTCTCAGTATAATGCTAGACAGATGAATTCCCAGTAACTTCTTTGTGTTGTGTCTATTCAACTCACAGAGCTGAACCTTCCTTTAGACAGAGCAGTTTGCAAACACTCTTTTTGTGGAATTTGCAAGTGGAGATTACAAGCGATTTCAGGCCAATCTAAGAAAGGGAATTATCTTTGTATAAAAACTAGACAGAATCTTTCTCAGAAACTACTTTGTGTTGTGTGCGTTCCACTCACAGAGTTTAACCTTTCTTTTCATAGAGCAGTTTGGAAACACTCTGTTTGTTAAGTCTGCAAGGGGATATTTAGACCTCTTTGACGCCTTCGTTGGAAACGGGATTTCTTCATATACAGCTAGACACATGAATTCTCAGTAACTTCTTTGTGTTGTGTGTATTCAACTCACAGAGTTGAACCTTTCTTTAGACAGAGCAGATTTGAAACACTCTTTTTGTGGATTTTACAAGTGGAGATTTCAAGCGATTTGAGGCCAATTGTAGTAAAGGAAATATCCTCGTTTAAAAAGTAGACAGAATCATTCTCAGAAACTACTTTGTGACGTGTGGGTTCAACTGACAGAGTTTCACCTTTCTTTTCATAGAGCAGTTTGGAAACACTCTGTTTGTTAAGTTTGCAAGAGGATATTTGGACCACTTTGAGGCCTTCGTTGGAAACGGGATTTCTCAGTATAATGCTAGACAGATGAATTCCCAGTAACTTCTTTGTGTTGTGTCTATTCAACTCACAGAGCTGAACCTTCCTTTAGACAGAGTAGTTTGCAAACACTCTTTTTGTGGAATTTGCAAGTGGAGATTACAAGCGATTTCAGGCCAATCTTAGAAACGGAATTACCTTTGTATAAAAACTAGACAGAATCTTTCTCAGAAACTACTTTGTGTTGTCTGCGTTCCACTCACAGAGTTTAACCTTTCTTTTCATAGAGCAGTTTGGAAACACTCTGTTTGTTAAGTTTGCAAGGGGACATTTAGACCTCTTTGACGCCTTCGTTGGAAACGGGATTTCTTCATATACAGCTAGACACATGAATTCTCAGTAACTTCTTTGGGTTGTGTGTATTCAACTCACAGAGTTGAAACTTTCTTTAGACAGAGCAGATTTGAAACACTCTTTTTGTGGATTTTACAACTGGACATTTCAAGCGACTTGAGGCCAATTGTAGTAAAGGAAATATCCTCGTTTAAAAAGTAGACAGAATCATTCTCAGAAACTACTTTGTGATGTGTGCGTTCAACTCACAGAGTTTCACCTTTCTTTTCATAGAGCAGTTTGGAAACACTCTGTTTGTTAAGTTTGCAAGAGGATATTTGGACCACTTTGAGGCCTTCGTTGGAAACGGGATTTCTCAGTATAATGCTAGACAGATGAATTTCCAGTAACTTCTTTGTGTTGTGTCTATTCAACTCACACAGTTGAACCTTCCTTTAGACAGAGCAGTTTGAAAACACTCTTTTTGTGGAATTTGCAGGTGGAGATTTCAAGCGATTTCAGCCCAATCTAAGAAACGGAAATATCTTTGTATAGAAACTAGACAGAATCATTCTCAGAAACTACTTTGTGTTGTGTGCCTTCGACTCACAGAGTTTAACCTTTCTTTTCATAGAACAGTTTGGAAACACTCTGTTTGTTTAGTCTGCAAGGGGATATTTAGACCTCTTTGACGCCTTCGTTGGAAACGGGATTTCTTCATATACAGCTAGACACATGAATTCTTAGTAACTTCTTTGGGTTGTGTGTATTCAACTCACAGAGTTGAACCTTTCTTTAGACAGAGCAGATTTGAAACACTCTTTTTGTGGATTTTACAAGTGGAGATTTCAAGCGATTTGAGGCCAATTGTAGTAAAGGAAATATCCTCGTTTAAAAAGTAGACAGAATCATTCTCAGAAACTACTTTGTGACGTGTGGGTTCAACTCACAGAGTTTCACCTTTCTTTTCATAGAGCAGTTTGGAAACACTCTGTTTCTTAAGTTTGCAAGAGGATATTTGGACCACTTTGAGGCCTTCGTTGGAAACGGGATTTCTCAGTATAATGCTAGACAGATGAATTCCCAGTAACTTCTTTGTGTTGTGTCTATTCAACTCACAGAGCTGAACCTTCCTTTAGACAGAGCAGTTTGCAAACACTCTTTTTGTGGAATTTGCAAGTGGAGATTACAAGCGATTTCAGGCCAATCTTAGAAAGGGAATTACCTTTGTATAAAAACTAGACAGAATCTTTCTCAGAAACTACTTTGTGTTGTCTGCGTTCCACTCATAGAGTTTAACCTTTCTTTTCATAGAGCAGTTTGGAAATACTCTGTTTGTTAAGTCTGCAAGGGGATATTTAGACCTCTTTGACGCCTTCGTTGGAAACGCGATTTCTTCATATACAGCTAGACACATGAATTCTCAGTAACTTCTTTGTGTTGTGTGTATTCAACTCACAGAGTTGAACCTTTCTTTAGACAGAGCAGATTTGAAACACTCTTTTTGTGGATTTTACAAGTGGAGATTTCAAGCGATTTGAGGCCAATTGTAGTAAAGGAAATATCCTCGTTGAAAAACTACACAGAATCATTCTCAGAAACTACTTTGTGATGTGTGCGTTCAACTCACAGAGTTTCACCTTTCTTTTCATAGAGCAGTTTGGAAACACTCTGTTTGTTAAGTTTGCAAGAGGATATTTGGACCACTTTGAGGCCTTCGTTGGAAACGGGATTTCTCAGTATAATGCTAGACAGATGAATTTCCAGTAACTTCTTTGTGTTATGTCTATTCAACTCACACAGTTGAACCTTCCTTTAGACAGAGCAGTTTGAAAACACTCTTTATGTGGAATTTGCAGGTGGAGATTTCTAGCGATTTCAGGCCAATCTTAGAAACGGAAATATCTTTGTATAGAAACTAGACAGAATCACTCTCAGAAACTACTTTGTGTTGTGTGCCGTCGACTCACAGAGTTTAACCTTTCTTTTCATAGAGCAGTTTGGAAACACTCTGTTTGTTTAGTCTGCAAGGGGATATATAGACCTCTTTGACGCCTTCGTTGGAAATGGGATTTCTTCATATACAGCTAGACACATGAATTCTCAGTAACTTCTTTGTGTTGTGTGTATTCAACTCACAGAGTTGAAGCTTTCTTTAGACAGAGCAGATTTGAAACACTCTTTTTGTGGATTTTACAAGTGGAGATTTCAAGCGATTTGAGGCCAATTGTAGTAAAGGAAATATCCTCGTTTAAAAAGTAGACAGAATCATTCTCAGAAACTACTTTGTGATGTGTGGGTTCAACTCACAGAGTTTCACCTTTCTTTTCATAGAGCAGTTTGGAAACACTCTGTTTCTTAAGTTTGCAAGAGGATATTTGGACCACTTTGAGGCCTTCGTTGGAAACGGGATTTCTCAGTATAATGCTAGACAGATGAATTCCCAGTAACTTCTTTGTGTGGTGTCTATTCAACTCACAGAGGTGAACCTTCCTTTAGACAGAGCAGTTTGCAAACACTCTTTTTGTGGAATTTGCAAGTGGAGATTACAAGCGATTTCAGGCCAATCTTAGAAAGGGAATTATCTTTGTATAAAAACTAGACAGAATCTTTCTCAGAAACTACTTTGTGTTGTGTGCGTTCCACTCACAGAGTTTAACCTTTCTTTTCATAGAGCAGTTTGGAAACACTCTGTTTGTTAAGTCTGCAAGGGGATATTTAGACCTCTTTGACGCCTTCGTTGGAAACGGGATTTCTTCATATACAGCTAGACACATGAATTCTCAGTAACTTCTTTGTGTTGTGTGTATTCAACACACAGAGTTGAACCTTTCTTTAGACAGAGCAGATTTGAAACACTCTTTTTGTGGATTTTACAAGTGGAGATTTCAAGCGATTTGAGGCCAATTGTAGTAAAGGAAATATCCTCGTTTAAAAAGTAGACAGAATCATTCTCAGAAACTACTTTGTGATGTGTGGGTTCAACTCACAGAGTTTCACCTTTCTTTTCATAGAGCAGTTTGGAAACACTCTGTTTCTTAAGTTTGCAAGAGGATATTTGGACCACTTTGAGGCCTTCGTTGGAAACGGGATTTCTCAGTATAATGCTAGACAGATGAATTCCCAGTAACTTCTTTGTGTGGTGTCTATTCAACTCACAGAGGTGAACCTTCCTTTAGACAGAGCAGTTTGCAAACACTCTTTTTGTGGAATTTGCAGGTGGAGATTACAAGCGATTTCCGGCCAATCTTAGAAAGGGAATTACCTTTGTAGAAAAACTAGACAGAATCTTTCTCAGAAACTACTTTGTGTTGTGTGCGTTCCACTCACAGAGTTTAACCTTTCTTTTCATAGAGCAGTTTGGAAACACTCTGTTTGTTAAGTCTGCAAGGGGATATTTAGACCTCTTTGACGCCTTCGTTGGAATCGGGATTTCTTCATATACAGCTAGACACATGAATTCTCAGTAACTTCTTTGTGTTGTGTGTATTCAACTCACAGAGTTGAACCTTTCTTTAGACAGAGCAGATTTGAAACACTCTTTTTGTGGATTTTACAAGTGGAGATTTCAAGCGATTTGAGGCCAATTGTAGTAAAGGAAATATCCTCGTTTAAAAAGTAGACAGAATCATTCTCAGAAACTACTTTGTGACGTGTGGGTTCATCTCACAGAGTTTCACCTTTCTTTTCATAGAGCAGTTTGGAAACACTCTGTTTCTTAAGTTTGCAAGAGGATATTTGGACAACTATGAGGCCTTCGTTGGAAACGGGATTTCTCAGTATAATGCTAGACAGATGAATTCCCAGTAACTTCTTTGTGTTGTGTCTATTCAACTCACAGAGCTGAACCTTCCTTTAGACAGAGCAGTTTGCAAACACTCTTTTTGTGGAATTTGCAAGTGGAGATTACAAGCGATTTCAGGCCAATCTTAGAAAGGGAATTACCTTTGTATAAAAACTAGACAGAATCTTTCTCAGAAACTACTTTGTGTTGTCTGCGTTCCACTCACAGAGTTTAACCTTTCTTTTCATAGAGCAGTTTGGAAACACTCTGTTTGTTAAGTCTGCAAGGGGATATTTAGACCTCTTTGACGCCTTCGTTGGAAACGGGATTTCTTCATATACAGCTAGACACATGAATTCTCAGTAACTTCTTTGTGTTGTGTGTATTCAACTCACAGAGTTGAACCTTTCTTTAGACAGAGCAGATTTGAAACACTCTTTTTGTGGATTTTACAAGTGGAGATTTCAAGCGATTTGAGGCCAATTGTAGTAAAGGAAATAACCTCGCTTGAAAAGTAGACAGAATCATTCTCAGAAACTACTTTGTGATGTGTGCGTTCAACTCACAGAGTTTCACCTTTCTTTTCATAGAGCAGTTTGGAAACACTCTGTTTGTTAAGTTTGCAAGAGGATATTTGGACCACTTTGAGGCCTTCTTTGGAAACGGGATTTCTCAGTATAATGCTAGACAGATGAATTCCCAGTAACTTCTTTGTGTTGTGTCTATTCAACTCACACAGTTGAACCTTCCTTTAGACAGAGCAGTTTGCAAACACTCTTTTTGTGGAATTTGCAGGTGGAGATTTCAAGCGATTTCAGCCCAATCTTAGAAACGGAAATATCTTTGTATAGAAACTAGACAGAATCATTCTCAGAAACTACTTGGTGTTGTGTGCCTTCGACTCACAGAGTTTAACCTTTCTTTTCATAGAGCAGTTTGGAAACACTCTGTTTGTTTAGTCTGCAAGGGGATATTTAGACCTCTTTGACGCCTTCGTTGGAAACGGGATTTCTTCATATACAGCTAGACACATGAATTCTCAGTAACTTCTTTGTGTTGTGTGTATTCAAGTCACAGAGTTGAACCTTTCTTTAGACAGAGCAGATTTGAAACACTCTTTCTGTGGATTTTACAAGTGGAGATTTCAAGCGATTTGAGGCCAATTGTAGTAAAGGAAATATGCTCGTTTAAAAAGTAGACAGAATCATTCTCAGAAACTACTTTGTGATGTGTGGGTTCAACTCACAGAGTTTCACCTTTCTTTTCATAGAGAAGTTTGGAAACAATCTGTTTCTTAAGTTTGCAAGAGGATATTTGGACCACTTTGAGGCCTTCTTTGGAAAAGGGATTTCTCAGTATAATGCTAGACAGATGAATTTCCAGTAACTTCTTTGTGTTATGTCTATTCAACTCACACAGTTGAACCTTCCTTTAGACAGAGCAGTTTGAAAACACTCTTTTTGTGGAATTTGCAGGTGGAGATTTCAAGCGATTTCAGGCCAATCTTAGAAACGGAAATATCTTTGTATAGAAACTAGACAGAATCATTCTCAGAAACTACTTTGTGTTGTGTGCCTTCGACTCACAGAGTGTAACCTTTCTTTTCATAGAGCAGTTTGGAAACACTCTGTTTGTTTAGTCTGCAAGGGGATATATAGACCTCTTTGACGCCTTCGTTGGAAACGGGATTTCTTCATATACAGCTAGACACATGAATTCTCAGTAACTTCTTTGTGTTGTGTGTATTCAACTCACAGAGTTGAACCTTTCTTTAGACAGAGCAGATTTGAAACACTCTTTTTGTGGATTTTACAAGTGGAGATTTCAAGCGATTTGAGGCCAATTGTAGTAAAGGAAATATCCTCGTTTAAAAAGTAGACAGAATCATTCTCAGAAACTACTTTGTGATGTGTGGGTTCAACTCACAGAGTTTCACCTTTCTTTTCATAGAGCAGTTTGGAAACACTCTGTTTCTTAAGTTTGCAAGAGGATATTTGGACCACTTTGAGGCCTTCGTTGGAAACGGGATTTCTCAGTATAATGCTAGACAGATGAATTCCCAGTAACTTCTTTGTGTGGTGTCTATTCAACTCACAGAGGTGAACCTTCCTTTAGACAGAGCAGTTTGCAAACACTCTTTTTGTGGAATTTGCAAGTGGAGATTACAAGCGATTTCAGGCCAATCTTAGAAAGGGAATTATCTTTGTATAAAAACTAGACAGAATATTTCTCAGAAACTACTTTCTGTTGTCTGCGTTCCACTCACAGAGTTTAACCTTTCTTTTCATAGAGCAGTTTGGAAACACTCTGTTTGTTAAGTCTGCAAGGGGATATTTAGACCTCTTTGACGCCTTCGTTGGAATCGGGATTTCTTCATATACAGCTAGACACATGAATTCTCAGTAACTTCTTTGTGTTGTGTGTATTCAACTCACAGAGTTGAACCTTTCTTTAGACAGAGCAGATTTGAAACACTCTTTTTGTGGATTTTACAAGTGGAGATTTCAAGCGATTTGAGGCCAATTGTAGTAAAGGAAATATCCTCGTTTAAAAAGTAGACAGAATCATTCTCAGAAACTACTTTGTGACGTGTGGGTTCATCTCACAGAGTTTCACCTTTCTTTTCATAGAGCAGTTTGGAAACAATCTGTTTCTTAAGTTTGCAAGAGGATATTTGGACCACTTTGAGGCCTTCTTTGGAAACGGGATTTCTCAGTATAATGCTAGACAGATGAATTCCCAGTAACTTCTTTGTGTTGTGTCTATTCAACTCACAGAGCTGAACCTTCCTTTAGACAGAGCAGTTTGCAAACACTCTTTTTGTGGAATTTGCAAGTGGAGATTACAAGCGATTTCAGGCCAATCTTAGAAAGGGAATTACCTTTGTATAAAAACTAGACAGAATCTTTCTCAGAAACTACTTTGTGTTGTCTGCGTTCCACTCACAGAGTTTAACCTTTCTTTTCATAGAGCAGTTTGGAAACACTCTGTTTGTTAAGTCTGCAAGGGGATATTTAGACCTCTTTGACGCCTTCGTTGGAAACGGGATTTCTTCATATACAGCTAGACACATGAATTCTCAGTAACTTCTTTGTGTTGTGTGTATTCAACTCACAGAGTTGAACCTTTCTTTAGACAGAGCAGATTTGAAACACTCTTTTTGTGGATTTTACAAGTGGAGATTTCAAGCGATTTGAGGCCAATTGTAGTAAAGGAAATAACCTTGCTTGAAAAGTAGACAGAATCATTCTCAGAAACTACTTTGTGATGTGTGCGTTCAACTCACAGAGTTTCACCTTTCTTTTCATAGAGCAGTTTGGAAACACTCTGTTTGTTAAGTTTGCAAGAGGATATTTGGACCACTTTGAGGCCTTCTTTGGAAACGGGATTTCTCAGTATAATGCTAGACAGATGAATTCCCAGTAACTTCTTTGTGTTGTGTCTATTCAACTCACACAGTTGAACCTTCCTTTAGACAGAGCAGTTTGAAAACACTCTTTTTGTGGAATTTGCAGGTGGAGATTTCAAGCGATTTCAGCCCAATCTTAGAAACGGAAATATCTTTGTATAGAAACTAGACAGAATCATTCTCAGAAACTACTTGGTGTTGTGTGCCTTCGACTCACAGAGTTTAACCTTTCTTTTAATAGAGCAGTTTGGAAACACTCTGTTTGTTTAGTCTGCAAGGGGATATTTAGACCTCTTTGACGCCTTCGTTGGAAACGGGATTTCTTCATATACAGCTAGACACATGAATTCTCAGTAACTTCTTTGTGTTGTGTGTATTCAAGTCACAGAGTTGAACCTTTCTTTAGACAGAGCAGATTTGTAACACTCTTTTTGTGGATTTTACAAGTGGAGATTTCAAGCGATTTGAGGCCAATTGTAGTAAAGGAAATATGCTCGATTAAAAAGGAGACAGAATCATTCTCAGAAACTACTTTGTGATGTGTGGGTTCAACTCACAGAGTTTCACCTTTCTTTTCATAGAGCAGTTTGGAAACACTCTGTTTCTTAAGTTTGCAAGAGGATATTTGGACCACTTTGAGGCCTTCTTTGGAAACGGGATTTCTCAGTATAATGCTAGACAGATGAATTCCCAGTAACTTCTTTGTGTTGTGTCAATTCAACTCACAGAGCTGAACCTTCCTTTAGACAGAGCAGTTTGCAAACACTCTTTTTCTGGAATTTGCAAGTGGAGATTACAAGCGATTTCAAGCCAATCTTAGAAAGGGAATTATCTTTGTATAAAAACTAGACAGAATATTTCTCAGAAACTACTTTCTGTTGTCTGCGTTCCACTCACAGAGTTTAACCTTTCTTTTCATAGAGCAGTTTGGAAACATTCTGTTTGTTAAGTCTGCAAGGGGATATTTAGACCTCTTTGACGCCTTCGTTGGAAACGGGATTTCTTCATATACAGCTAGACACATGAATTCTCAGTAACTACTTTGTGTTGTGTGTATTCAACTCACAGAGTTGAACCTTTCTTTAGACAGAGCAGATTTGAAACACTATTTTTGTGGATTTTACAAGTGGAGATTTCAAGCGATTTGAGGCCAATTGTAGTAAAGGAAATATCCTCGTTTAAAAAGTAGACAGAATCATTCTCAGAAACTACTTTGTGACGTGTGGGTTCAACTCACAGAGTTTCACCTTTCTTTTCATAGAGCAGTTTGGAAACACTCTGTTTCTTAAGTTTGCAAGAGGATATTTGGACCACTTTGAGGCCTTCGTTGGAAACGGGATTTCTCAGTATAATGCTAGACAGATGAATTCCCACTAACTTCTTTGTGTTGTGTCTATTCAACTCACAGAGCTGAACCTTCCTTTAGACAGAGCAGTTTGCAAACACTCTTTTTGTGGAATTTGCAAGTGGAGATTACAAGCGATTTCAGGCCAATCTTAGAAAGGGAATTACCTTTGTATAAAAACTAGACAGAATCTTTCTCAGAAACTACTTTCTGTTGTCTGCGTTCCACTCACAGAGTTTAACCTTTCTTTTCATAGAGCAGTTTGGAAACACTCTGTTTGTTAAGTCTGCAAGGGGATATTTAGACCTCTTTCACGCCTTCGTTGGAAACGGGATTTCTTCATATACAGCTAGACACATGAATTCTCAGTAACTTCTTTGTGTTGTGTGTATTCAACTCACAGAGTTGAACCTTTCTTTAGACAGAGCAGATTTGAAACACTCTTTTTGTGGATTTTACAAGTGGAGATTTCAAGCGATTTGAGGCCAATTGTAGTAAAGGAAATATCCTCGTTTAAAAAGTAGACAGAATCATTCTCAGAAACTACTTTGTGATGTGTGGGTTCAACTCACAGAGTTTCACCTTTCTTTTCATAGATCAGTTTGGAAGCACTCTGTTTCTTAAGTTTGCAAGAGGATATTTGGAACACTTTGAGGCCTTCGTTGGAAACGGGATTTCTCAGTATAATGCTAGACAGATGAATTCCCAGTAACTTCTTTGTGTTGTGTCTATTCAACTCACAGAGCTGAACCTTCCTTTAGACAGAGCAGTTTGCAAACACTCTTTTTGTGGAATTTGCAAGTGGAGATTACAAGCGATTTCAGGCCAATCTTAGAGAGGGAATTATCTTTGTATAAAAACTAGACAGAATCTTTCTCAGAAACTACTTTGTGTTGTGTGCGTTCCACTCACAGAGTTTAACCTTTCTTTTCATAGAGCAGTTTGGAAACTCTCTGTTTGTTAAGTCTGCAAGGGGATATTTAGACCTCTTTGACGCCTTCGTTGGAAACGGGATTTCTTCATATACAGCTAGACACATGAATTCTCAGTAACTTCTTTGTGTTGTGCGTATTCAACTCACAGAGTTGAACCTTTCTTTAGACAGAGCAGATTTGAAACACTCTTTTTGTGGATTTTACAAGTGGAGATTTCAAGCGATTTGTGGCCAATTGTAGTAAAGGAAATATCCTCGTTTAAAAAGTAGACAGAATTATTCTCAGAAACTACTTTGTGACGTGTGGGTTCAACTCACAGAGTTTCACCTTTCTTTTCATAGAGCAGTTTGGAAACACTCTGTTTCTTAAGTTTGCAAGAGGATATTTGGACCACTTTGAGGCCTTCGTTGGAAACGGGATTTCTCAGTATAATGGTAGACAGATGAATTCCCAGTAACTTCTTTGTGTTGTGTCTATTCAACTCACAGAGCTGAACCTTCCTTTAGACAGAGCAGTTTGCAAACACTCTTTTTGTGGAATTTGCAAGTGGAGATTACAAGCGATTTCAGGCCAATCTTAGAAAGGGAATTACCTTTGTATAAAAACAAGACAGAATCTTTGTCAGAAACTACTTTGTGTTGTGTGCGTTCCACTCACAGAGTTTAACCTTACTTTTCATAGAGCAGTTTGGAAACATTCTGTTTGTAAAGTCTGCAAGGGGATATTTAGACCTCTTTGACGCCTTCGTTGGAAACGGGATTTCTTCATATACAGCTAGACACATGAATTCTCAGTAACTTCTTTGTGTTGTGTGTATTCAGCTCACAGAGTTGAACCTTTCTTTAGACAGAGCAGATTTGAAACACTCTTTTTGTGGATTTTACAAGTGGAGATTTCAAGCGATTTGAGGCCAATTGTAGTAAAGGAAATATCCTCGTTTCAAAAGTAGACAGAATCATTCTCAGAAACTACTTTGTGATGTGTGCATTCAACTCACAGAGTTTCACCTTTCTTTTCATAGAGCAGTTTGGAAACACTCTGTTTGTTAAGTTTGCAAGAGGATATTTGGACCACTTTGAGGCCTTCGTTGGAAACGGGATTTCTCAGTATAATGCTAGACAGATGAATTCCCAGTAACTTCTTTGTGTTGTGTCTATTCAACTCACAGAGCTGAACCTTCCTTTAGACAGAGCAGTTTGCAAACACTCTTTTTGTGGAATTTGCAAGTGGAGATTACAAGCGATTTCAGGCCAATCTAAGAAAGGGAATTATCTTTGTATAAAAACTAGACAGAATCTTTCTCAGAAACTACTTTGTGTTGTGTGCGTTCCACTCACAGAGTTTAACCTTTCTTTTCATAGAGCAGTTTGGAAACACTCTGTTTGTTAAGTCTGCAAGGGGATATTTAGACCTCTTTGACGCCTTCGTTGGAAACGGGATTTCTTCATATACAGCTAGACACATGAATTCTCAGTAACTTCTTTGTGTTGTGTGTATTCAACTCACAGAGTTGAACCTTTCTTTAGACAGAGCAGATTTGAAACACTCTTTTTGTGGATTTTACAAGTGGAGATTTCAAGCGATTTGAGGCCATTTGTAGTAAAGGAAATATCCTCGTTTAAAAAGTAGACAGAATTATTCTCAGAAACTACTTTGTGACGTGTTGGTTCAACTCACAGAGTTTCACCTTTCTTTTCATAGAGCAGTTTGGAAACACTCTGTTTCTTAAGTTTGCAAGAGGATATTTGGACCACTTTGAGGCCTTCGTTGGAAACGGGATTTCTCAGTATAATGCTAGACAGATGAATTTCCAGTAACTTCTTTGTGTTGTGTCTATTCAACTCACAGAGCTGAACCTTCCTTTAGACAGAGCAGTTTGCAAACACTCTTTTTGTGGAATTTGCAGGTGGAGATTTCAAGCGATTTCAGGCCAATCTTAGAAACGGAAATATCTTTGTATAGAAACTAGACAGAATCATTCTCAGAAACTACTTTGTGTTGTGTGCCTTCGACTCACAGAGTTTAACCTTTCTTTTCATAGAGCAGTTTGGAAACACTCTGTTTGTTTAGTCTGCAAGGGGATATTTAGACCTCTTTGACGCCTTCGTTGGAAACGGGATTTCTTCATATACAGCTAGACACATGAATTCTCAGTAACTTCTTTGTGTTGTGTGTATTCAACTCACAGAGTTGAACCTTTCTTTAGACAGAGCAGATTTGAAACACTCTTTTTGTGGATTTTACAAGTGGAGATTTCAAGCGATTTGTGGCCAATTGTAGTAAAGGAAATATCCTCGTTTAAAAAGTAGACAGAATCATTCTCAGAAACTACTTTGTGACGTGTGGGTTCAACTCACAGAGTTTCACTTTTCTTTTCATAGAGCAGTTTGGAAACACTCTGTTTCTTAAGTTTGCAAGAGGATATTTGGACCACTTTGAGGCCTTCGTTGGAAACGGGATTTCTCAGTATAATGCTAGACAGATGAATTCCCAGTAACTTCTTTGTGTTGTGTCTATTCAACTCACAGAGCTGAACCTTCCTTTAGACAGAGCAGTTTGCAAACACTCTTTTTGTGGAATTTGCAAGTGGAGAATACAAGCGATTTCAGGCCAATCTTAGAAAGGGAATTACCTTTGTATAAAAACTAGACAGAATCTTTCTCAGAAACTACTTTGTGTTGTGTGCGTTCCACTCATAGAGTTTAACCTTTCTTTTCATAGAGCAGTTTGGAAACACTCTGTTTGTTAAGTCTGCAAGGGGATATTTAGACCTCTTTGACGCCTTCGTTGGAAACGCGATTTCTTCATATACAGCTAGACACATGAATTCTCAGTAACTTCTTTGTGTTGTGTGTATTCAACTCACAGAGTTGAACCTTTCTTTAGACAGAGCAGATTTGAAACACTCTTTTTGTGGATTTTACAAGTGGAGATTTCAAGCGATTTGGGGCCAATTGTAGTAAAGGAAATATCCTCGTTTCAAAAGTAGACAGAATCATTCTCAGAAACTACTTTGTGATGTGTGCGTTCAACTCACAGAGTTTCACCTTTCTTTTCATAGAGCAGTTTGGAAACACTCTGATTGTTATGTTTGCAAGAGGATATTTGGACCACTTTGAGGCCTTCGTTGGAAACGGGATTTCTCAGTATAATGCTAGACAGATGAATTTCCAGTAACTTCTTTGTGTTGTGTCTATTCAACTCACACAGTTGAACCTTCCTTTAGACAGAGCAGTTTGCAAACACTCTTTTTGTGGAATTTGCAAGTGGAGATTACAAGCGATTTCAGGCCAATCTTAGAAAGGGAATTAACTTGTATTAAAACTAGACAGAATCTTTCTCAGAAACTACTTTGTGTTGTGTGCGTTCCACTCACAGAGTTTAACCTTTCTTTTCATAGAGCAGTTTGGAAACACTCTGTTTGTTAACTCTGCAAGGGGATATTTAGACCTCTTTGACGCCTTCGTTGGAAACGGGATTTCTTCATATACAGCTAGACACTTGAATTCTTAGTAACTTCTTTGTGTTGTGTGTATTCAACTCACAGAGTTGAACCTTTCTTTAGACAGAGCAGATTTGAAACACTCTTTTTGTGGATTTTACAAGTGGAGATTTCAAGCGATTTGAGGCCAATTGTAGTAAAGGAAATATCCTCGTTTAAAAAGTAGACAGAATCATTCTCAGAAACTACTTTGTGACGTGTGGGTTCAACTCACAGAGTTTCACCTTTCTTTTCATAGAGCAGTTTGGAGACACTCTGTTTCTTAAGTTTGCAAGAGGATATTTGAACCACTTTGAGGCCTTCGTTGGAAACGGGATTTCTCAGTATAATGCTAGACAGATGAATTCCCAGTAACTTCTTTGTGTTGTGTCTATTCAACTCACAGAGCTGAATCTTCCTTTAGACAGAGCAGTTTGCAAACACTCTTTTTGTGGAATTTGCAAGTGGAGATTACAAGCGATTTCAGGCCAATCTTAGAAAGGGAATTATCTTTGTATAAAAACTAGACAGAATCTTTCTCAGAAACTACTTTGTGTTGTGTGCGTTCCACTCACAGAGTTTAACCTTTCTTTTCATAGAGCAGTTTGGAAACACTCTGTTTGTTAAATCTGCAAGGGGATATTTAGACCTCTTTGACGCCTTCGTTGGAAACGGGATTTCTTCATATACAGCTAGACACATGAATTCTCAGTAACTTCTTGGTGTTTTGTGAATTCAACTCACAGAGTTGAACCTTTCTTTAGACAGAGCAGATTTGAAACACTCTTTTTGTGGATTTTACAAGTGGAGATTTCAAGCGATTTGAGGCCAATTGTAGTAAAGGAAATATCCTCGTTTAAAAAGTAGACAGAATCATTCTCAGAAACTACTTTGTGACGTGTGGGTTCAACTCACAGAGTTTCACCTTTCTTTTCATAGAGCAGTTTGGAGACACTCTGTTTCTTAAGTTTGCAAGAGGATATTTGGACCACTTTGAGGCCTTCGTTGGAAACGGGATTTCTCAGTATAATGCTAGACAGATGAATTCCCAGTAACTTCTTTGTGTTGTGTCTATTCAACTCACAGAGCTGAACCTTCCTTTAGACAGAGCAGTTTGCAAACACTGTTTTTGTGGAATTTGCAAGTGGAGATTACAAGCGATTTCAGGCCAATCTTAGAAAGGGAATTACCTTTGTATAAAAACTAGACAGAATCTTTCTCAGAAACTACTTTCTGTTGTCTGCGTTCCACTCACAGAGTTTAACCTTTCTTTTCATAGAGCAGTTTGGAAACACTCTGTTTGTTAAGTCTGCAAGGGGATATTTAGACCTCTTTGACGCCTTCGTTGGAAACGGGATTTCTTCATATACAGCTAGACACATGAATTCTCAGTAACTTCTTTGTGTTGTGTGTATTCAACTCACAGAGTTGGACCTTTCTTTAGACAGAGCATATTTGAAACAATCTTTTTGTGGATTTTACAAGTGGAGATTTCAAGCGATTTGGGGCCAATTGTAGTAAAGGAAATATCCTCGTTTGAAAAGTAGACAGAATCATTCTCAGAAACTACTTTGTGATGTGTGCGTTCAACTCACAGAGTTTCACCTTTCTTTTCATAGAGCAGTTTGGAAACACTCTGTTTGTTATGTTTGCAAGAGGATATTTGGACCACTTTGAGGCCTTCGTTGGAAACGGGATTTCTAATTATAATGCTAGACAGATGAATTTCCAGTAACTTCTTTGTGTTGTGTCTATTCAACTCACACAGTTGAACCTTCCTTTAGACAGAGCAGTTTGCAAACACTCTTTTTGTGGAATTTGCAGGTGGAGATTTCAAGCGATTTCAGGCCAATCTTAGAAACGGAAATATCTTTGTATAGAAACTAGACAGAATCATTCTCAGAAACTACTTTGTGTTGTGTGCCTTCGACTCACAGAGTTTAACCTTTCTTTTCATAGAGCAGTTTGGAAACACTCTGTTTGTTTAGTCTGCAAGGGGATATTTAGACCTCTTTGACGCCTTCGTTGGAAACGGGATTTCTTCATATACAGCTAGACACATGAATTCTCAGTAACTTCTTTGTGTTGTGTGTATTCAACTCACAGAGTTGAACCTTTCTTTAGACAGAGCAGATTTGAAACACTCTTTTTGTGGATTTTACAAGTGGAGATTTCAAGCGATTTGAGGCCAATTGTAGTAAAGGAAATATCCTCGTTTAAAAAGTAGACAGAATCATTCTCAGAAACTACTTTGTGATGTGTGGGTTCAACTCACAGAGTTTCACCTTTCTTTTCATAGAGCAGTTTGGAAACACTCTGTTTCTTAAGTTTGCAAGAGGATATTTGGACCACTTTGAGGCCTTCGTTGGAAACGGGATTTCTCAGTATAATGCTAGACAGATGAATTCCCAGTAACTTCTTTGTGTTGTGTCTATTCAACTCACAGAGCTGAACCTTCCTTTAGACAGAGCAGTTTGCAAACACTCTTTTTGTGGAATTTGCAAGTGGAGATTACAAGCGATTTCAGGCCAATCTTAGAAAGGGAATTACCTTTGTATAAAAACTAGACAGAATCTTTCTCAGAAACTACTTTGTGTTGTCTGCGTTCCACTCACAGAGTTTAACCTTTCTTTTCATAGAGCAGTTTGGAAACACTCTGTTTGTTAAGTCTGCAAGGGGATATTTAGACCTCTTTGACGCCTTCGTTGGAAACGGGATTTCTTCATATACAGCTAGACACATGAATTCTCAGTAACTTCTTTGTGTTGTGTGTATTCAACTCACAGAGTTGAACCTTTCTTTAGACAGAGCAGATTTGAAACACTCTTTTTGTGGATTTTACAAGTGGAGATTTCAAGCGATTTGGGGCCAATTGTAGTAAAGGAAATATCCTCGTTTAAAAAGTAGACAGAATCATTCTCAGAAACTACTTTGTGATGTGTGCGTTCAACTCACAGAGTTTCACCTTTCTTTTCATAGAGTAGTTTGGAAACACTCTGATTGTTATGTTTGCAAGAGGATATTTGGACCACTTTGAGGCCTTCGTTGGAAACGGGATTTCTCAGTATAATGCTAGACAGATGAATTTCCAGTAACTTCTTTGTGTTGTGTCTATTCAACTCACACAGTTGAACCTTCCTTTAGACAGAGCAGTTTGCAAACACTCTTTTTGTGGAATTTGCAGGTGGAGATTTCAAGCGATTTCAGGCCAATCTTAGAAACGGAAATATCTTTGTATAGAAACTAGACAGAATCATTCTCAGAAACTACTTTGTGTTGTGTGCCTTCGACTCACAGAGTTTAACCTTTCTTTTCATAGAGCAGTTTGGAAACACTCTGTTTGTTTAGTCTGCAAGGGGATATTTAGACCTCTTTGACGCCTTCGTTGGAAACGGGATTTCTTCATATACAGCTAGACACATGAATTCTCAGTAACTTCTTTGTGTTGTGTGTATTCAACTCACAGAGTTGAACCTTTCTTTAGACAGAGCAGATTTGAAACACTCTTTTTGTGCATTTTACAAGTGGAGATTTCAAGCGATTTGAGGCCAATTGTAGTAAAGGAAATATCCTCGTTTAAAAAGTAGACAGAATCATTCTCAGAAACTACTTTGTGATGTGTGGGTTCAACTCACAGAGTTTCACCTTTCTTTTCATAGAGCAGTTTGGAAACACTCTGTTTCTTAAGTTTGCAAGAGGATATTTGGACCACTTTGAGGCCTTCGTTGGAAACGGGATTTCTCAGTATAATGCTAGACAGATGAATTCCCAGTAACTTCTTTGTGTTGTGTCTATTCAACTCACAGAGCTGAACCTTCCTTTAGACAGAGCAGTTTGCAAACACTCTTTTTGTGGAATTTGCAAGTGGAGATTACAAGCGATTTCAGGCCAATCTTAGAAAGGGAATTACCTTTGTATAAAAACTAGACAGAATCTTTCTCAGAAACTAGTTTGTGTTGTCTGCGTTCCACTCACAGAGTTTAACCTTTCTTTTCATAGAGCAGTTTGGAAACACTCTGTTTGTTAATTCTGCAAGGGGATATATAGACCTCTTTGACGCCTTCGTTGGAAACGGGATTTCTTCATATACAGCTAGACACATGAATTCTCAGTAACTTCTTTGTGTTGTGTGTATTCAACTCACAGAGTTGAACCTTTCTTTAGACAGAGCAGATTTGAAACACTCTTTTTGTGGATTTTACAAGTGGAGATTTCAAGCGATTTGGGGCCAATTGTAGTAAAGGAAATATCCTCGTTTAAAAAGTAGACAGAATCATTCTCAGAAACTACTTTGTGATGTGTGCGTTCAACTGACAGAGTTACACCTTTCTTTTCATAGAGCAGTTTGGAAACACTCTGTTTGTTAAGTTTGCAAGAGGATATTTGGACCACTTTGAGGCCTTCGTTGGAAACGGGATTTCTCAGTATAATGTTAGACAGATGAATTTCCAGTAACTTCTTTGTGTTGTGTCTATTCAACTCACACAGTTGAACCTTCCTTTAGACAGAGCAGTTTGAAAACACTCTTTTTGTGGAATTTGCAGGTGGAGATTTCAAGCGATTTCAGGCCAATCTTAGAAACGGAAGTATCTTTGTATAGAAACTAGACAGAATCATTCTCAGAAACTACTTTGTGTTGTGTGCCTTCGACTCACAGAGTTGAACCTTTCTTTTTATAGAGCAGTTTGGAAACACTCTGTTTGTTTAGTCTGCAAGGGGATATTTAGACCTCTTTGACGCCTTCGTTGGAAACGGGATTTCTTCATATACAGCTAGACACTTGAATTCTTAGTAACTTCTTTGTGTTGTGTGTATTCAACTCACAGAGTTGAACCTTTCTTTAGACAGAGGAGATTTGAAACACTCTTTTTGTGGATTTTACAAGTGGAGATTTCAAGCGATTTGAGGCCAATTGTAGTAAAGGAAATATCCTCGTTTAAAAAGTAGACAGAATCATTCTCAGAAACTACTTTGTGACGTGTGGGTTCAACTCACAGAGTTTCACCTTTCTTTTCATAGAGCAGTTTGGAAACACTCTGTTTCTTAAGTTTGCAAGAGGATATTTGGACCACTTTGAGGCCTTCGTTGGAAACGGGATTTCTCAGTATAATGCTAGACAAATGAATTCCCAGTAACTTCTTTGTGTTGTGTCTATTCAACTCACAGAGCTGAACCTTCCTTTAGACAGAGCAGTTTGCAAACACTCTTTTTGTGGAATTTGCAAGTGGAGATTACAAGCGATTTCAGGCCAATCTTAGAAAGGGAATTACCTTTGTATAAAAACTAGACAGAATCTTTCTCAGAAACTACTTTCTGTTGTCTGCGTTCCACTCACAGAGTTTAACCTTTCTTTTCATAGAGCAGTTTGGAAACACTCTGTTTGTTAAGTCTGCAAGGGGATATTTAGACCTCTTTGACGCCTTCGTTGGAAACGGGATTTCTTCATATACAGCTAGACACATGAATTCTCAGTAACTTCTTTGTGTTGTGTGTATTCAACTCACAGAGTTGGACCTTTCTTTAGACAGAGCATATTTGAAACAATCTTTTTGTGGATTTTACAAGTGGAGATTTCAAGCGATTTGGGGCCAATTGTAGTAAAGGAAATATCCTCGTTTGAAAAGTAGACAGAATCATTCTCAGAAACTACTTTGTGATGTGTGCGTTCAACTCACAGAGTTTCACCTTTCTTTTCATAGAGCAGTTTGGAAACACTCTGTTTGTTATGTTTGCAAGAGGATATTTGGACCACTTTGAGGCCTTCGTTGGAAACGGGATTTCTAATTATAATGCTAGACGGATGAATTTCCAGTAACTTCTTTGTGTTGTGTCTATTCAACTCACACAGTTGAACCTTCCTTTAGACAGAGCAGTTTGCAAACACTCTTTTTGTGGAATTTGCAGGTGGAGATTTCAAGCGATTTCAGGCCAATCTTAGAAACGGAAATATCTTTGTATAGAAACTAGACAGAATCATTCTCAGAAACTACTTTGTGTTGTGTGCCTTCGACTCACAGAGTTTAACCTTTCTTTTCATAGAGCAGTTTGGAAACACTCTGTTTGTTTAGTCTGCAAGGGGATATTTAGACCTCTTTGACGCCTTCGTTGGAAACGGGATTTCTTCATATACAGCTAGACACATGAATTCTCAGTAACTTCTTTGTGTTGTGTGTATTCAACTCACAGAGTTGAACCTTTCTTTAGACAGAGCAGATTTGAAACACTCTTTTTGTGGATTTTACAAGTGGAGATTTCAAGCGATTTGAGGCCAATTGTAGTAAAGGAAATATCCTCGTTTAAAAAGTAGACAGAATCATTCTCAGAAACTACTTTGTGATGTGTGGGTTCAACTCACAGAGTTTCACCTTTCTTTTCATAGAGCAGTTTGGAAACACTCTGTTTCTTAAGTTTGCAAGAGGATATTTGGACCACTTTGAGGCCTTCGTTGGAAACGGGATTTCTCAGTATAATGCTAGACAGATGAATTCCCAGTAACTTCTTTGTGTTGTGTCTATTCAACTCACAGAGCTGAACCTTCCTTTAGACAGAGCAGTTTGCAAACACTCTTTTTGTGGAATTTGCAAGTGGAGATTACAAGCGATTTCAGGCCAATCTTAGAAAGGGAATTACCTTTGTATAAAAACTAGACAGAATCTTTCTCAGAAACTACTTTGTGTTGTCTGCGTGCCACTCACAGAGTTTAACCTTTCTTTTCATAGAGCAGTTTGGAAACACTCTGTTTGTTAATTCTGCAAGGGGATATTTAGACCTCTTTGACGCCTTCGTTGGAAACGGGATTTCTTCATATACAGCTAGACACATGAATTCTCAGTAACTTCTTTGTGTTGTGTGTATTCAACTCACAGAGTTGAACCTTTCTTTAGACAGAGCAGATTTGAAACACTCTTTTTGTGGATTTTACAAGTGGAGATTTCAAGCAATTTGCGGCCAATTGTAGTAAAGGAAATATCCTCGTTTAAAAAGTAGACAGAATCATTCTCAGAAACTACTTTGTGATGTGTGCGTTCAACTCACAGAGTTTCACCTTTCTTTTCATAGAGCAGTTTGGAAACACTCTGATTGTTATGTTTGCAAGAGGATATTTGGACCACTTTGAGGCCTTCGTTGGAAACGGGATTTCTCAGTATAATGCTAGACAGATGAATTTCCAGTAACTACTTTGTGTTGTGTCTATTCAACTCACACAGTTGAACCTTCCTTTAGACAGAGCAGTTTGCAAACACTCTTTTTGTGGAATTTGCAGGTGGAGATTTCAAGCGATTTCCGGCCAATCTTAGAAACGGAAATATCTTTGTATAGAAACTAGACAGAATCATTCTCAGAAACTACTTTGTGTTGTGTGCCTTCGACTCACAGAGTTTAACCTTTCTTTTCATAGAGCAGTTTGGAAACACTCTGTTTGTTTAGTCTGCAAGGGGATATTTAGACCTCTTTGACGCCTTCGTTGGAAACGGGATTTCTTCATATACAGCTAGACACATGAATTCTCAGTAACTTCTTTGTGTTGTGTGTATTCAACTCACAGAGTTGAACCTTTCTTTAGACAGAGCAGATTTGAAACACTCTTTTTGTGGATTTTACAAGTGGAGATTTCAAGCGATTTGAGGCCAATTGTAGTAAAGGAAATATCCTCGTTTAAAAAGTAGACAGAATCATTCTCAGAAACTACTTTGTGATGTGTGGGTTCAACTCACAGAGTTTCACCTTTCTTTTCATAGAGCAGTTTGGAAACACTCTGTTTCTTAAGTTTGCAAGAGGATATTTGGACCACTTTGAGGCCTTCGTTGGAAACGGGATTTCTCAGTATAATGCTAGACAGATGAATTCCCAGTAACTTCTTTGTGTTGTGTCTATTCAACTCACAGAGCTGAACCTTCCTTTAGACAGAGCAGTTTGCAAACACTCTTTTTGTGTAATTTGCAAGTGGAGATTACAAGCGATTTCAGGCCAATCTTAGAAAGGGAATTACCTTTGTATAAAAACTAGACAGAATCTTTCTCAGAAACTACTTTGTGTTGTCTGCGTTCCACTCACAGAGTTTAACCTTTCTTTTCATAGAGCAGTTTGGAAACACTCTGTTTGTTAATTCTGCAAGGGGATATTTAGACCTCTTTGACGCCTTCGTTGGAAACGGGATTTCTTCATATACAGCTAGACACATGAATTCTCAGTAACTTCTTCGTGTTGTGTGTATTCAACTCACAGAGTTGAACCTTTCTTTAGACAGAGCAGATTTGAAACACTCTTTTTGTGGATTTTACAAGTGGAGATTTCAAGCGATTTGGGGCCAATTGTAGTAAAGGAAATATCCTCGTTTAAAAAGTAGACAGAATCATTCTCAGAAACTACTTTGTGATGTGTGCGTTCAACTCACAGAGTTTCACCTTTCTTTTCATAGAGCAGTTTGGAAACACTCTGTTTGTTAAGTTTGCAAGACGATATTTGGACCACTTTGAGGCCTTCGTTGGAAACGGGATTTCTCAGCATAATGCTAGACAGATGAATTTCCAGTAACTTCTTTGTGTTGTGTCTATTCAACTCACACAGTTGAACCTTCCTTTAGACAGAGCAGTTTGCAAACACTCTTTTTGTGGAATTTGCAGTTGGAGATTTCAAGCGATTTCAGGCCAATCTTAGAAACGGAAATATCTTTGTATAGAAATTGGACAGAATCATTCTCAGAAACTACTTTGTGTTGTGTGCCTTCGACTCACAGAGTTTAACCTTTCTTTTCATAGAGCAGTTTGGAAACACTCTGTTTGTTTAGTCTGCAAGGGGATATTTAGACCTCTTTGACGCCTTCGTTGGAAAAGGGATTTCTTCATATACAGCTAGACACATGAATTCTCAGTAACTTCTTTGTGTTGTGTGTATTCAACTCACAGAGTTGAACCTTTCTTTAGACAGAGCAGATTTGCAACACTCTTTCTGTGGATTTTACAAGTGGAGATTTCAAGCGATTTGAGGCCAGTTGTAGTATAGGAAATATCCTCGTTTAAAAAGTAGACAGAATCATTCTCAGAAACTACTTTGTGATGTGTGGGTTCAACTCACAGAGTTTCACCTTTCTTTTCATAGAGCAGTTTGGAAACACTCTGTTTCTTAAGTTTGCAAGAGGATATTTGGACCACTTTGAGGCCTTCGTTGGAAACGGGATTTCTCAGTATAATGTTAGACAGATGAATTCCCAGTAACTTCTTTGTGTTGTGTCTATTCAACTCACAGAGCTGAACCTTCCTTTAGACAGAGCAGTTTGCAAACACTCTTTTTGTGGAATTTGCAAGTGGAGATTACAAGTGATTTCAGGCCAATCTTAGAAAGGGAATTACCTTTGTACAAAAACTAGACAGAATCTTTCTCAGAAACTACTTTGTGTTGTCTGCGTTCCACTCACAGAGTTTAACCTTTCTTTTCATAGAGCAGTTGGAAACACTCTGATGTTAAGTCTGCAAGGGGATATTTAGACCTCTTTGACGCCTTCGTTGGAAACGGGATTTCTTCATATACAGCTAGACACATGAATTCTCAGTAACTTCTTTTTGTTGTGTGTATTCAACTCACAGAGTCGAACCTTTCTTTAGACAGAGCAGATTTGAAACACTCTTTTTGTTGATTTTACAAGTGGAGATTTCAAGCGATTTGAGGCCAATTGTAGTAAAGGAAATATCCTCGTTTAAAAAGTAGACAGAATCATTCTCAGAAACTACTTTGTGACGTGTGCATTCAACTCACAGAGTTTCACCTTTCTTTTCATAGAGCAGTTTGGAAACACTCTGTTTGTTAAGTTTGCAAGAGGATATTTGGACCACTTTGAGGCCTTCGTTGGAAACGGGATTTCTCAGTATAATGCTAGACAGATGAATTTCCAGTAACTTCTTTGTGTTGTGTCTATTCAACTCACACAGTTGAACCTTCCTTTAGACAGAGCAGTTTGCAAACACTCTTTTTGTGGAATTTGCAGGTGGAGATTTCAAGCAATTTCAGGCCAATCTTAGAAACGGAAATATCTTTGTATAGAAACTAGACAGAATAATTCTCAGAAACTACTTTGTGTTGTGTGCCTTCGACTCACAGAGTTTAACCTTTCTTTTCATAGAGCAGTTTGGAAACACTCTGTTTGTTAAGTCTGCAAGGGGATATTTAGACCTCTTTGACGCCTTCGTTGGAAACGGGATTTTTTCATATAAAGCTAGACACATGAATTCTCAGTAACTTCTTTGTGTTGTGTGTATTCAACTCACAGAGTTGAACCTTTCTTTAGACAGAGCAGATTTGAAACACTCTTTTTGTGGATTTTACAAGTGGAGATTTCAAGCGATTTGAGGCCAATTGTAGTAAAGGAAATATCCTCGTTTAAAAAGTAGACAGAATCATTCTCAGAAACTACTTTGTGACGTGTGGGTTCAACTCACAGAGTTTCACCTTTCTTTTCATAGAGCAGTTTGGAAACACTCTGTTTCTTAAGTTTGCAAGAGGATATTTGGACCACTTTGAGGCCTTCGTTGGAAACGGGATTTCTCAGTATAATGCTAGACAGATGAATTCCCAGTAACTTCTTTGTGTTGTGTCTATTCAACTCACAGAGCTGAACCTTCCTTTAGACAGAGCAGTTTGAAGACACTCTTTTTGTGGAATTTGAAGGTGGAGATTTCAAGCGATTTCAGCCCAATCTTAGAAACGGAAATATCTTTGTATAGAAACTAGACAGAATCATTCTCAGAAACTACTTTGTGTTGTGTGCCTTCGACTCACAGAGTTTAACCTTTCTTTTCATAGAGCAGTTTGGAAACACTCTGTTTGTTTAGTCTGCAAGGGGATATTTAGACCTCTTTGACGCCTTCGTTGGAAACGGGATTTCTTCATATACAGCTAGACACATGAATTCTCAGTAACTTCTTTGTGTTGTGTGTATTCAAGTCACAGAGTTGAACCTTTCTTTAGACAGAGCAGATTTGAAACACTCTTTTTGTGGATTTTACAAGTGGAGATTTCAAGCGATTTGAGGCCAATCTTAGAAAGGGAATTACCTTTGTATAAAAACTAGACAGAATCTTTCTCAGAAACTACTTTGTGTTGTGTGCGTTCCACTCACAGAGTTTAACCTTTCTTTTCATAGAGCAGTTTGGAAACACTCTGTTTGTTAAGTCTGCAAGGGGATATTTAGACCTCTTTGACGCCTTCGTTGGAAACGGGATTTCTTCATATACAGCTAGACACATGAATTCTCAGTAACTTCTTTGTGTTGTGTGTATTCAACTCACAGAGTTGAACCTTTCTTTAGACAGAGCAGATTTGAAACACTCTTTTTGTGGATTTTACAAGTGGAGATTTCAAGCGATTTGAGGCCAATTGTAGTAAAGGAAATATCCTCGTTTAAAAAGTAGACAGAATCATTCTCAGAAACTACTTTGTGACGTGTGGGTTCAACTCACAGAGTTTCACCTTTCTTTTCATAGAGCAGTTTGGAAACACTCTGTTTCTTAAGTTTGCAAGAGGATATTTGGTCCACTTTGAGGCCTTCGTTGGAAACGGGATTTCTCAGTATAATGCTAGACAGATGAATTCCCAGTAACTTCTTTGTGTTGTGTCTATTCAACTCACAGAGCTGAACCTTCCTTTAGACAGAGCAGTTTGCAAACACTCTTTTTGTGGAATTTGCAAGTGGAGATTACAAGCGATTTCAGGCCAATCTTAGAAAGGGAATTACCTTTGTAGAAAAACTAGACAGAATCTTTCTCAGAAACTACTTTGTGTTGTGTGCGTTCCACTCACAGAGTTTAACCTTTCTTTTCATAGAGTAGTTTGGAAACACTCTGTTTGTAAAGTCTGCAAGGGGATATTTAGACCTCTTTGACGCTTTCGTTGGAAACGGGATTTCTTCATATACAGCTAGACACATGAATTCTCAGTAACTTCTTTGTGTTGTGTGTATTCAACTCACAGAGTTGAACCTTTCTTTAGACAGAGCAGATTTGAAACACTCTTTTTGTGGATTTTACAAGTGGAGATTTCAAGCGATTTGAGGCCAATTGTAGTAAAGGAAATATCCTCGTTTAAAAAGTAGACAGAATCATTCTCAGAAACTACTTTGTGATGTGTGGGTTCAACTCACAGAGTTTCACCTTTCTTTTCATAGAGCAGTTTGGAAACACTCTGTTTCTTAAGTTTGCAAGAGGATATTTGGACCACTTTGAGGCCTTCGTTGGAAACGGGATTTCTCAGTATAATGCTAGACAGATGAATTCCCAGTAACTTCTTTGTGTTGTGTCTATTCAACTCACAGAGCTGAACCTTCCTTTAGACAGAGCAGTTTGCAAACAGTCTTTTTGTGGAATTTGCAAGTGAAGATTACAAGCGATTTCAGGCCAATCTTAGAAAGGGAATTATCTTTGTATAAAAACTAGACAGAATTTTTCTCAGAAACTACTTTGTGTTGTGTGCGTTCCACTCACAGAGTTTAACCTTTCTTTTCATAGAGCAGTTTGGAAACACTCTGTTTGTTAAGTCTGCAAGGGGATATTTAGACCTCTTTGACGCCTTCGTTGGAAACGGGATTTCTTCATATACAGCTAGACACATGAATTCTCAGTAACTTCTTTGTGTTGTGTGTATTCAACTCACAGAGTTGAACCTTTCTTTAGACAGAGCAGATTTGAAACACTCTTTTTGTGGATTTTACAAGTGGAGATTTCAAGCGATTTGAGGCCAATTGTAGTAAAGGAAATATCCTCGTTTAAAAAGTAGACAGAATCATTCTCAGAAACTACTTTGTGACGTGTGGGTTCAACTCACAGAGTTTCACCTTTCTTTTCATAGAGCAGTTTGGAAACACTCTGTTTCTTAAGTTTGCAAGAGGATATTTGGACCACTTTGAGGCCTTCGTTGGAAACGGGATTTCTCAGTATAATGCTAGACAGATGAATTCCCAGTAACTTCTTTGTGTTGTGTCTATTCAACTCACAGAGCTGAACCTTCCTTTAGACAGAGTAGTTTGCAAACACTCTTTTTGTGGAAATTGCATGTGGAGATTACAAGCCATTTCAGGCCAATCTTAGAAACGGAATTACCTTTGTATAAAAACTAGACAGAATCTTTCTCAGAAACTACTTTGTGTTGTCTGCGTTCCACTCACAGAGTTTAACCTTTCTTTTCATAGAGCAGTTTGGAAACACTCTGTTTGTTAAGTCTGCAAGGGGATATTTAGACCTTTTTTATGCCTTCGTTGGAAACGGGATTTCTTCATATACAGCTAGACACATGAATTCTCAATAACTTCTTTGTGTTGTGTGTATTCAACTCACAGAGTTGAACCTTTCTTTAGACAGAGCAGATTTGAAACACTCTTTTTGTGGATTTTACAAGTGGAGATTTCAAGCGATTTGAGGCCAATTGTAGTAAAGGAAATAACCTCGTTTGAAAAGTAGACAGAATCATTCTCAGAAACTACTTTGTGATGTGTGCGTTCAACTCACAGAGTTTCACCTTTCTTTTCATAGAGCAGTTTGGAAACACTCTGTTTGTTAAGTTTGCAAGAGGATATTTGGACCACTTTGAGGCCTTCGTTGGAATCGGGATTTCTCAGTATAATGCTAGACAGATGAATTCCCAGTAACTTCTTTGTGTTGTGTCTATTCAACTCACACAGTTGAACCTTCCTTTAGACAGAGCAGTTTGAAGACACTCTTTTTGTGGAATTTGAAGGTGGAGATTTCAAGCGATTTCAGCCCAATCTTAGAAACGGAAATATCTTTGTATAGAAACTAGACAGAATCATTCTCAGAAACTACTTTGTGTTGTGTGCCTTCGACTCACAGAGTTTAACCTTTCTTTTCATAGAGCAGTTTGGAAACACTCTGTTTGTTTAGTCTGCAAGGGGATATTTAGACCTCTTTGACGCCTTCGTTGGAAACGGGATTTCTTCATATACAGCTAGACACATGAATTCTCAGTAACTTCTTTGTGTTGTGTGTATTCAAGTCACAGAGTTGAACCTTTCTTTAGACAGAGCAGATTTGAAACACTCTTTTTGTGGATTTTACAAGTGGAGATTTCAAGCGATTTGAGGCCAATCTTAGAAAGGGAATTACCTTTGTATAAAAACTAGACAGAATCTTTCTCAGAAACTACTTTGTGTTGTGTGCGTTCCACTCACAGAGTTTAACCTTTCTTTTCATAGAGCAGTTTGGAAACACTCTGTTTGTTAAGTCTGCAAGGGGATATTTAGACCTCTTTGACGCCTTCGTTGGAAACGGGATTTCTTCATATACAGCTAGACACATGCATTCTCAGTAACTTCTTTGTGTTGTGTGTATTCAACTCACAGAGTTGAACCTTTCTTTAGACAGAGCAGATTTGAAACACTCTTTTTGTGGATTTTACAAGTGGAGATTTCAAGCGATTTGAGGCCAATTGTAGTAAAGGAAATATCCTCGTTTAAAAAGTAGACAGAATCATTCTCAGAAACTACTTTGTGACGTGTGGGTTCAACTCACAGAGTTTCACCTTTCTTTTCATAGAGCAGTTTGGAAACACTCTGTTTCTTAAGTTTGCAAGAGGATATTTGGTCCACTTTGAGGCCTTCGTTGGAAACGGGATTTCTCAGTATAATGCTAGACAGATGAATTCCCAGTAACTTCTTTGTGTTGTGTCTATTCAACTCACAGAGCTGAACCTTCCTTTAGACAGAGCAGTTTGCAAACACTCTTTTTGTGGAATTTGCAAGTGGAGATTACAAGCGACTTCAGGCCAATCTTAGAAAGGGAATTACCTTTGTAGAAAAACTAGACAGAATCTTTCTCAGAAACTACTTTGTGTTGTGTGCGTTCCACTCACAGAGTTTAACCTTTCTTTTCATAGAGTAGTTTGGAAACACTCTGTTTGTAAAGTCTGCAAGGGGATATTTAGACCTCTTTGACGCTTTCGTTGGAAACAGGATTTCTTCATATACAGCTAGACACATGAATTCTCAGTAACTTCTTTGTGTTGTGTGTATTCAACTCACAGAGTTGAACCTTTCTTTAGACAGAGCAGATTTGAAACACTCTTTTTGTCGATTTTACAAGTGGAGATTTCAAGCGATTTGAGGCCAATTGTAGTAAAGCAAATATCCTCGTTTGAAAAGTAGACAGAATCATTCTCAGAAACTACTTTGTGATGTGTGCGTTCAACTCACAGAGTTTCACCTTTCTTTTCATTGAGCAGTTTGGAAACACTCTGTTTGTTAAGTTTGCAAGAGGATATTTGGACGACTTTGAGGCCCTCGTTGGAAACGGGTTTTCTCAGTATAATGCTAGACAGATGAATTCCCAGTAACTTCTTTGTGTTGTGTCTATTCAACTCACACAGTTGAACCTTCCTTTAGACAGAGCAGTTTGCAAACACTCTTTTTGTGGAATTTGCAGGTGGAGATTTCAAGCGATTTCAGCCCAATCTTAGAAACGGAAATATCTTTGTATAGAAACTAGACAGAATCATTCTCAGAAACTACTTTGTGTTGTGTGCCTTCGACTCACAGAGTTTAACCTTTCTTTTCATAGAGCAGTTTGGAAACACTCTGTTTGTTTAGTCTGCAAGGGGATATTTAGACCTCTTTGACGCCTTTTTTGGAAACGGGATTTCTTCATATACAGCTAGACACATGAATTCTCAGTAACTTCTTTGTGTTGTGTGTATTCAACTCACAGAGTTGAACCTTTCTTTAGACAGAGCAGATTTGAAACACTCTTTTTGTGGATTTTACAAGTGGAGATTTCAAGCGATTTGAGGCCAATTGTAGTAAAGGAAATATGCTCGTTTAAAAAGTAGACAGAATCATTCTCAGAAACTACATTGTGATGTGTGGGTTCAACTCACAGAGTTTCACCTTTCTTTTCATAGAGCAGTTTGGAAACACTCTGTTTGTTAAGTTTGCAAGAGGATATTTGGACCACTTTGAGGCCTTCGTTGGAAACGGGATTTCTCAGTATAATGCTAGACAGATGAATTCCCAGTAACTTCTTTGTGTTGTGTCTATTCAATTCACAGAGCTGAACCTTCCTTTAGACAGAGCAGTTTGCAAACACTCTTTTTGTGGAATTTGCAAGTGGAGATTACAAGCGATTTCAGGGAATCTTAGAAAGGGAATTATCTTTGTATTAAAACTAGACAGAATCTTTCTCAGAAACTACTTTGTGTTGTGTGCGTTCCACTCACAGAGTTTAACCTTTCTTTTCATAGAGCAGTTTGGAAACACTCTGTTTGTTAAGTCTGCAAGGGGATATTTAGACCTCTTTGACGCCTTCGTTGGAAACGGGATTTCTTCATATACAGCTAGACACATGCATTCTCAGTAACTACTTTGTGTTGTGTGTATTCAACTCACAGAGTTGAACCTTTCTTTAGACAGAGCAGATTTGAAACACTCTTTTTGTGGATTTTACAAGTGGAGATTTCAAGCGATTTGAGGCCAATTGTAGTAAAGGAAATATCCTCGTTTAAAAAGTAGACAGAATCATTCTCAGAAACTACTTTGTGACGTGTGGTTTCAACTCACAGAGTTTCACCTTTCTTTTCATAGAGCAGTTTGGAAACACTCTGTTTGTTAAGTTTGCAAGAGGATATTTGGACCACTTTGAGGCCTTCGTTGGAAACGGGATTTCTCAGTATAATGCTAGACAGATGAATTCCCAGTAACTTCTTTGTGTTGTGTCTATTCAACTCACAGAGCTGAACCTTCCTTTAGACAGAGCAGTTTGCAAACACTCTTTTTGTGGAATTTGCAAGTGGAGATTACAAGCGATTTCAGGCCAATCTTAGAAAGGGAATTACCTTTGTATAAAAACTAGACAGAATCTTTCTCAGAAACTACTTTGTGTTGTGTGCGTTCCACTCACAGAATTTCACCTTTCTTTTCATAGAGCAGTTTGGAAACACTCTGTTTGTTAAGTCTGCAAGGGGATATTTAGACCTCTTTGATGCCTTCGTTGGAAACGGGATTTCTTCATATACAGCTAGACACATGAATTCTCAGTAACTTCTTTGTGTTGTGTGTATTCAACTCACAGAGTTGAACCTTTCTTTAGACAGAGCAGATTTGAAACACTCTTTTTGTGGATTTTACAAGTGGAGATTTCAAGCGATTTGAGGCCAATTGTAGTAAAGGAAATATCCTCGTTTGAAAAGTAGACAGAATCATTCTCAGAAACTACTTTGTGATGTGTGCGTTCAACTCACAGAGTTTCACCTTTCTTTTCATAGAGCAGTTTTGAAACACTCTGTTTGTTAAGTTTGCAAGAGGATATTTGGACCACTTTGAGGCCTTCGTTGGAAACGGGATTTCTCAGTATAATGCTAGACAGATGAATTCCCAGTAACTTCTTTGTGTTGTGTCTATTCAACTCACACAGTTGAACCTTCCTTTAGACAGAGCAGTTTGCAAACACTCTTTTTGTGGAATTTGCAGGTGGAGATTTCAAGCGATTTCAGCCCAATGTTAGAAACGGAAATATCTTTGTATAGAAACTAGACAGAATCATTCTCAGAAACTACTTTGTGTTGTGTGCCTTCGACTCACAGAGTTTAACCTTTCTTTTCATAGAGCAGTTTGGAAACACTCTGTTTGTTTAGTCTGCAAGGGGATATTTAGACCTCTTTGACGCCTTCTTTGGAAACGGGATTTCTTCATATACAGCTAGACAAATGAATTCTCAGTAACTTCTTTGTGTTGTGTGTATTCAACTCACAGAGTTGAACCTTTCTTTAGACAGAGCAGATTTGAAACACTCTTTTTGTGGATTTTACAAGTGGAGATTTCAAGCGATTAGAGGCCAATTGTAGTAAAGGAAATATCCTCGTTTAAAAAGTAGACAGAATCATTCTCAGAAACTACTTTGTGATGTGTGTGTTCAACTCACAGGGTTTCACGTTTCTTCTCATAGAGCAGTTTGGAAACACTCTGTTTGTTAAGTTTGCAAGAGGATATTTGGACCACTTTGAGGCCTTCGTTGGAAACGGGATTTCTCAGTATAATGCTAGACAGATGAATTTCCAGTAACTTCTTTGTGTTGTGTCTATTCAACTCACACAGTTGAACCTTCCTTTAGACAGAGCAGTTTGCAAGCACTCTTTTTGTGGAATTTGCAGGTGGAGATTTCAAGCGATTTCAGGCCAATCTTAGAAACGGAAATATCTTTGTATAGAAACTAGACAGAATCATTCTCAGAAACTACTTTGTGTTGTGTGACTTCGACTCACAGAGTTTAACCTTTCTTTTCATAGAGCAGTTTGGAAACACTCTGTTTGTTTAGTCTGCAAGGGGAAATTTAGGCCTCTTTGACGCCTTCGTTGGAAACGGGATTTTTTCATATACAGCTAGACACATGAATTCTCAGCAACTTCTTTGTGTTGTGTGTATTCAACTCACAGAGTTGAACCTTTCTTTAGACAGAGCAGATTTGCAACACTCTTTTTGTGGATTTTACAAGTGGAGATTTCAAGCGATTTGAGGCCAATTGTAGTAAAGGAAATATCCTCATTTAAAAAGTAGACAGAATCATTCTCAGAAACTACTTTGTGATATGTGGGTTCAACTCACAGAGTTTCACCTTTCTTTTCATAGAGCAGTTTGGAAACACTCTGTTTCTTAAGTTTGCAAGAGGATATTTGGACTACTTTGAGGCCTTCGTTGGAAACGGGATTTCTCAGTATAATGCAAGACAGATGAATTCCCAGTAACTTCTTTGTGTTGTGTCTATTCAACTCACAGAGCTGAACCTTCCTTTAGACAGAGCAGTTTGCAAACACTCTTTTTGTGGAATTTGCAAGTGGAGATTACAAGCGATTTCAGGCCAATCTTAGAAAGGGAATTATCTTTGTATAAAAACTAGACAGAATCATTCTCAGAAACTACTTTGTGTTGTGTGCGTTCCACTCACCGAGTTTAACCTTTCTTTTCATAGAGCAGTTTGGAAACACTCTGTTTGTTAAGTCTGCAAGGGGATATTTAGACCTCTTTGACGCCTTCGTTGGAAACGGGATTTCTTCATATACAGCTAGACACATGAATTCTCAGTAACTTCTTTGTGTTGTGTGTATTCAACTCACAGAGTTGAACCTTTCTTTAGACAGAGCAGATTTGAAACACTCTTTTTGTGGATTTTACAAGTGGAGATTTCAAGCGATTTGAGGCCAATTGTAGTAAAGGATATATCCTCGTTTAAAAAGTAGACAGAATCATTCTCAGAAACTACTTTGTGACGTGTGGGTTCAACTCACAGAGTTTCACCTTTCTTTTCATAGAGCAGTTTGGAAACACTCTGTTTCTTAAGTTTGCAAGAGGATATTTGGACCACTTTGAGGCGTTCGTTGGAAACGGGATTTCTCAGTATAATGCTAGACAGATGAATTCCCAGTAACTTCTTTGTGTTGTGTCTTTTCAACTCACAGAGCTGAACCTTCCTTTAGAAAGAGCAGTTTGCAAACACTCTTTTTGTGGAATTTGCAAGTGGAGATTACAAGCGATTTGAGGCCAATCTTAGAAAGGGAATTACCTTTGTATAAAAACTAGACAGAATCTTTCTCAGAAACTACTTTGTGTTGTCTGCGTTCCACTCACAGAGTTTAAACTTTCTTTTCATAGAGCAGTTTGGAAACACTCTGTTTGTTAAGTCTGCAAGGGGATATTTAGACCTCTTTGACGCCTTCGTTGGAAACGGGATTTCTTCATATACAGCTAGACACATGAATTCTCAGTAACTTCTTTGTGTTGTGTGTATTCAACTCACAGAGTTGAACCTTTCTTTAGACAGAGCAGATTTGAAACACTCTTTTTGTGGATTTTACAAGTGGAGATTTCAAGCGATTTGAGGCCAATTGTAGTAAAGGAAATATCCTCGTTTGAAAAGTAGACAGAATCATTCTCAGAAACTACTTTGTGATGTGTGCGTTCAACTCACAGAGTTTCACCTTTCTTTTCATAGAGCAGTTTGGAAACACTCTGTTTGTTAAGTTTGCAAGAGGATATTTGGACCACTTTGAGGCCTTCGTTGGAAACGGGATTTCTCAGTATAATGCTAGACAGATGAATTTCCAGTAACTTCTTTGTGTTGTGTCTATTCAACTCACACAGTTGAACCTTCCTTTAGACAGAGCAATTTGAAAACACTCTATTTGTGGAATTTGCAGGTGGAGATTTCAAGCGATTTCAGGCCAATCTTAGAAACGGAAATATCTTTGTATAAAAACTAGACAGAATCTTTCTCAGAAACTACTTTGTGTTGTGTGCGTTCCACTCACAGAGTTTAACCTTTCTTTTCATAGAGCAGTTTGGAAACACTCTGTTTGTTAAGTCTGCAAGGGGATATTTAGACCTCTTTGACGCCTTCGTTGGAAACGGGATTTCTTCATATACAGCTAGACACATGCATTCTCAGTAACTACTTTGTGTTGTGTGTATTCAACTCACAGAGTTGAACCTTTCTTTAGACAGAGCAGATTTGAAACACTCTTTTTGTGGATTTTACAAGTGGAGATTTCAAGCGATTTGAGGCCAATTGTAGTAAAGGAAATATCCTCGTTTAAAAAGTAGACAGAATCATTCTCAGAAACTACTTTGTGACGTGTGGTTTCAACTCACAGAGTTTCACCTTTCTTTTCATAGAGCAGTTTGGAAACACTCTGTTTCTTAAGTTTGCAAGAGGATATTTGGACCACTTTGAGGCCTTCGTTGGAAACGGGATTTCTCAGTATAATGCTAGACAGATGAATTCCCAGTAACTTCTTTGTGTTGTGTCTATTCAACTCACAGAGCTGAACCTTCCTTTAGACAGAGCAGTTTGCAAACACTCTTTTTGTGGAATTTGCAAGTGGAGATTACAAGCGATTTCAGGCCAATGTTAGAAACGGAAATATCTTTGTATAGAAACTAGACAGAATCTTTCTCAGAAACTACTTTGTGTTGTGTGCGTTCCACTCACAGAATTTCACCTTTCTTTTCATAGAGCAGTTTGGAAACACTCTGTTTGTTTAGTCTGCAAGGGGATATTTAGACCTCTTTGACGCCTTCTTTGGAAACGGGATTTCTTCATATACAGCTAGACAAATGAATTCTCAGTAACTTCTTTGTGTTGTGTGTATTCAACTCACAGAGTTGAACCTTTCTTTAGACAGAGCAGATTTGAAACACTCTTTTTGTGGATTTTACAAGTGGAGATTTCAAGCGATTAGAGGCCAATTGTAGTAAAGGAAATATCCTCGTTTAAAAAGTAGACAGAATCATTCTCAGAAACTACTTTGTGATGTGTGGGTTCAACTCACAGGGTTTCACGTTTCTTCTCATAGAGCAGTTTGGAAACACTCTGTTTGTTAAGTTTGCAAGAGGATATTTGGACCACTTTGAGGCCTTCGTTGGAAACGGGATTTCTCAGTATAATGCTAGACAGATGAATTTCCAGTAACTTCTTTGTGTTGTGTCTATTCAACTCACACAGTTGAACCTTCCTTTAGACAGAGCAGTTTGCAAGCACTCTTTTTGTGGAATTTGCAGGTGGAGATTTCAAGCGATTTCAGGCCAATCTTAGAAACGGAAATATCTTTGTATAGAAACTAGACAGAATCATTCTCAGAAACTACTTTGTGTTGTGTGACTTCGACTCACAGAGTTTAACCTTTCTTTTCATAGAGCAGTTTGGAAACACTCTGTTTGTTTAGTCTGCAAGGGGAAATTTAGGCCTCTTTGACGCCTTCGTTGGAAACGGGATTTTTTCATATACAGCTAGACACATGAATTCTCAGCAACTTCTTTGTGTTGTGTGTATTCAACTCACAGAGTTGAACCTTTCTTTAGACAGAGCAGATTTGCAACACTCTTTTTGTGGATTTTACAAGTGGAGATTTCAAGCGATTTGAGGCCAATTGTAGTAAAGGAAATATCCTCATTTAAAAAGTAGACAGAATCATTCTCAGAAACTACTTTGTGATATGTGGGTTCAACTCACAGAGTTTCACCTTTCTTTTCATAGAGCAGTTTGGAAACACTCTGTTTCTTAAGTTTGCAAGAGGATATTTGGACCACTTTGAGGCCTTCGTTGGAAACGGGATTTCTCAGTATAATGCAAGACAGATGAATTCCCAGTAACTTCTTTGTGTTGTGTCTATTCAACTCACAGAGCTGAACCTTCCTTTAGACAGAGCAGTTTGCAAACACTCTTTTTGTGGAATTTGCAAGTGGAGATTACAAGCGATTTCAGGCCAATCTTAGAAAGGGAATTATCTTTGTATAAAAACTAGACAGAATCATTCTCAGAAACTACTTTGTGTTGTGTGCGTTCCACTCACCGAGTTTAACCTTTCTTTTCATAGAGCAGTTTGGAAACACTCTGTTTGTTAAGTCTGCAAGGGGATATTTAGACCTCTTTGACGCCTTCGTTGGAAACGGGATTTCTTCATATACAGCTAGACACATGAATTCTCAGTAACTTCTTTGTGTTGTGTGTATTCAACTCACAGAGTTGAACCTTTCTTTAGACAGAGCAGATTTGAAACACTCTTTTTGTGGATTTTACAAGTGGAGATTTCAAGCGATTTGAGGCCAATTGTAGTAAAGGATATATCCTCGTTTAAAAAGTAGACAGAATCATTCTCAGAAACTACTTTGTGACGTGTGGGTTCAACTCACAGAGTTTCACCTTTCTTTTCATAGAGCAGTTTGGAAACACTCTGTTTCTTAAGTTTGCAAGAGGATATTTGGACCACTTTGAGGCGTTCGTTGGAAACGGGATTTCTCAGTATAATGCTAGACAGATGAATTCCCAGTAACTTCTTTGTGTTGTGTCTTTTCAACTCACAGAGCTGAACCTTCCTTTAGAAAGAGCAGTTTGCAAACACTCTTTTTGTGGAATTTGCAAGTGGAGATTACAAGCGATTTGAGGCCAATCTTAGAAAGGGAATTACCTTTGTATAAAAACTAGACAGAATCTTTCTCAGAAACTACTTTGTGTTGTCTGCGTTCCACTCACAGAGTTTAAACTTTCTTTTCATAGAGCAGTTTGGAAACACTCTGTTTGTTAAGTCTGCAAGGGGATATTTAGACCTCTTTGACGCCTTCGTTGGAAACGGGATTTCTTCATATACAGCTAGACACATGAATTCTCAGTAACTTCTTTGTGTTGTGTGTATTCAACTCACAGAGTTGAACCTTTCTTTAGACAGAGCAGATTTGAAACACTCTTTTTGTGGATTTTACAAGTGGAGATTTCAAGCGATTTGAGGCCAATTGTAGTAAAGGAAATATCCTCGTTTGAAAAGTAGACAGAATCATTCTCAGAAACTACTTTGTGATGTGTGCGTTCAACTCACAGAGTTTCACCTTTCTTTTCATAGAGCAGTTTGGAAACACTCTGTTTGTTAAGTTTGCAAGAGGATATTTGGACCACTTTGAGGCCTTCGTTGGAAACGGGATTTCTCAGTATAATGCTAGACAGATGAATTTCCAGTAACTTCTTTGTGTTGTGTCTATTCAACTCACACAGTTGAACCTTCCTTTAGACAGAGCAATTTGAAAACACTCTATTTGTGGAATTTGCAGGTGGAGATTTCAAGCGATTTCAGGCCAATCTTAGAAACGGAAATATCTTTGTATAGAAACTAGACAGAATCATTCTCAGAAACTACTTTGTGTTGTGTGCCTTCGACTCACAGAGTTTAACCTTTCTTTTCATAGAGCAGTTTGGAAACACTCTGTTTGTTAAGTCTGAAAGGGGATATTTAGACCTCTTTGACGCCTTCGTTGGAAACAGGATTTCTTCATATACAGCTAGACAGATGAATTCTCAGTAACTTCTTTGTGTTGTGTGTATTCAACTCACAGAGTTGAACCTTTCTTTAGACAGAGCAGATTTGAAACACTCTTTTTGTGGATTTTACAAGTGGAGATTTCAAGCGATTTGAGGCCAATTGTAGTAAAGGAAATATCCTCGTTTAAAAAGTAGACAGAATCATTCTCAGAAACTACTTTGTGATGTGTGGGTTCAACTCACAGAGTTTCACCTTTCTTTTCATAGAGCAGTTTGGAAACACTCTGTTTGTTAAGTTTGCAAGAGGATATTTGGACCACTTTGAGGCCTTCGTTGGAAACGGGATTTCTCAGTATAATGCTAGACAGATGAATTCCCAGTAACTTCTTTGTGTTGTGTCTATTCAACTCACAGAGCTGAACCTTCCTTTAGACAGCGCAGTTTGCAAACACTCTTTTTGTGGAATTTGCAAGTTGAGATAACAAGCGATTTCAGGCCAATCTTAGAAAGGGAATTATCTTTGTATAAAAACTAGACAGAATCTTTCTCAGAAACTACTTTGTGTTGTGTGCGTTCCACTCACAGAGTTTAACCTTTCTTTTCATAGAGCAGTTTGGAAACACTCTGTTTGTTAAGTCTGCAAGGGGATATTTAGACCTCTTTGACGCCTTCGTTGGAAACGGGATTTCTTCATATACAGCTAGACACATGAATTCTCAGTAACTTCTTTGTGTTGTGTGTATTCAACTCACAGAGTTGAACCTTTCTTTAGACAGAGCAGATTTGAAACACTCTTTTCGTGGATTTTACAAGTAGAGATTTCAAGCGATTTCAGGCCAATTGTAGTAAAGGAAATATCCTCGTTTAAAAAGTAGACAGAATCATTCTCAGAAACTACTTTGTGACGTGTGGATTCAACTCACAGAGTTTCACCTTTCTTTTCATAGAGCAGTTTGGAAACACTCTGTTTGTTAAGTTTGCAAGAGGATATTTGGACCACTTTGAGGCCTTCGTTTGAAACGGGATTTCTCAGTATAATGCTAGACAGATGAATTCCCAGTAACTTCTTTGTGTTGTGTCTATTCAACTCACAGAGCTGAACCTTCCTTTAGACAGAGCAGTTTGCAAACACTCTTTTTGTGGAATTTGCAGGTGGAGATTTCAAGCGATTTCAGGCCAATCTTAGAAACGGTAATACCTTTGTAAAGAAACTAGACAGAATCATTCCCAGAAACTACTTTGTGTTGTGTGCCTTCGACTCACAGAGTTTAACCTTTCTTTTCATAGAGCAGTTTGGAAACACTCTGTTTGTTTAGTCTGCAAGGGGATATTTAGACCTCTTTGACGCCTTCGTTGGAAACGGGATTTCTTCATATACAGCTAGACACATGAATTCTCAGTAACTTCTTTGTGTTGTGTGTATTCAACTCACAGAGTTGAACCTTTCTTTAGACAGAGCAGATTTGAAACACTCTTTTTGTGGATTTTACAAGTGGAGATTTCAAGCGATTTGAGGCCAACTGTAGTAAAGGAAATATCCTCGTTTAAAAAGTAGACAGAATCATTCTCAGAAACTACTTTGTGATGTGTGGGTTCAACTCACAGAGTTTCACCTTTCTTTTCATAGAGCAGTTTGGAAACACTCTGTTTCTTAAGTTTGCAAGAGGATATTTGGACCACTTTGAGGCCTTCTTTGGAATCGGGATTTCTCAGTATAATGCTAGACAGATGAATTCCCAGTAACTTCTTTGTGTTGTGTCTATTCAACTCACAGAGCTGAACCTTCCTTTAGACAGAGCAGTTTGAAAACACTCTTTTTGTGGAATTTGCAAGTGGAGATTACAAGCGATTTCAGGCCAATCTTAGAAAGGGAATTATCTTTGAATAAAAACTAGACAGAATCTTTCTCAGAAACTACTTTGTGTTGTGTGCGTTCCACTCACAGAGTTTAACCTTTCTTTTCATAGAGCAGTTTGGAAACACTCTGTTTGTTAAGTCTGCAAGGGGATATTTAGACCTCTTTGACGCCTTCGTTGGAAACGGGATTTCTTCATATACAGCTAGACACATGAATTCTCAGTAACTTCTTTGTGTTGTGTGTATTCAACTCACAGAGTTGAACCTTTCTTTAGACAGAGCAGATTTGAAACACTCTTTTTGTGGATTTTACAAGTGGAGATTTCAAGCGATTTCAGGCCAATTGTAGTAAAGGAAATATCCTCGTTTAAAAAGTAGACAGAATCATTCTCAGAAACTACTTTGTGACGTGTGGGTTCAACTCACAGAGTTTCAGCTTTCTTTTCATAGAGCAGTTTGGAAACACTCTGTTTCTTAAGTTTGCAAGAGGATATTTGGACCACTTTGAGGCCTTCGTTGGAAACGGGATTTCTCAGTATAATGCTAGACAGATGAATTTCCAGTAACTTCTTTGTGTTGTGTCTATTCAACTCACACAGTTGAACCTTCCTTTAGACAGAGCAGTTTGAAAACACTCTTTTTGTGGAATTTGCAGGTTGAGATTTCAAGCGATTTCAGGCCAATCTTAGAAACGGAAATATCTTTGTATAGAAACTAGACAGAATCATTCTCAGAAACTACTTTGTGTTGTGTGCCTTCGACTCACAGAGTTTAACCTTTCTTTTCATAGAGCAGTTTGGAAACACTCTGTTTGTTAAGTCTGCAAGGGGATATTTAGACCTCTTTGACGCCTTCGTTGGAAACGGGATTTCTTCATATACAGCTAGACACATGAATTCTCAGTAACTTCTTTGTGTTCTGTGTATTCAACTCACAGAGTTGAACATTTCTTTAGACAGAGCAGATTTGAAACACTCTTTTTGTGGATTTTACAAGTGGAGATTTCAAGCGATTTGAGGCCAATTGTATTAAAGGAAATATCCTCGTTTAAAAAGTAGACAGAATCATTCTCAGAAACTACTTTGTGATGTGTGGGTTCAACTCACAGAGTTTCACCTTTGTTTACATAGAGCAGTTTGGAAACACTCTGTTTCTTAAGTTTGCAAGAGGATATTTGGACCACTTTGAGGCATTCGTTGGAAACGGAATTTCTCAGTATAATGCTAGACAGATGAATTCCCAGTAACTTCTTTGTGTTGTGTCTATTCAACTCACAGAGCTGAACCTTCCTTTAGACAGAGCAGTTTGCAAACACTCTTTTTGTGGAATTTGCAAGTGGAGATAACAAGCGATTTCAGGCCAATCTTAGAAAGGGAATTATCTTTGTATAAAAACTAGACAGAATCTTTCTCAGAAACTACTTTGTGTTGTGTGCGTTCCACTCACAGAGTTTAACCTTTCTTTTCATAGAGCAGTTTGGAAACACTCTGTTTGTTAAGTCTGCAAGGGGATATTTAGACGTCTTTGACGCCTTCGTTGGAAACGGGATTTCTTCACATACAGCTAGACACATGAATTCTCAGTAACTTCTTTGTGTTGTGTGTATTCAACTCACAGAGTTGAACCTTTCTTTAGACAGAGCAGATTTGAAACACTCTTTTTGTGGATTTTACAAGTGGAGATTTCAAGCGATTTCAGGCCAATTGTAGTAAAGGAAATATCCTCGTTTAAAAAGTAGATAGAATCATTCTCAGAAACTACTTTGTGACGTGTGGATTCAACTCACAGAGTTTCACCTTTCTTTTCATAGAGCAGTTTGGAAACACTCTGTTTGTTAAGTTTGCAAGAGGATATTTGGACCACTTTGAGGCCTTCGTTGGAAACGGGATTTCTCAGTATAATGCTAGACAGATGAATTCCCAGTAACTTCTTTGTGTTGTGTCTATTCAACTCACAGAGCTGAACCTTCCTTTAGACAGAGCAGTTTGCAAACACTCTTTTTGTGGAATTTGCAAGTGGAGATTACAAGCGATTTCAGGTCAATCTTAGAAAGGGAATTATCTTTGAATAAAAACTAGACAGAATCTTTCTCAGAAACTACTTTGTGTTGTGTGCGTTCCACTCACAGAGTTTAACCTTTCTTTTCATAGAGCAGTTTGGAAACACTCTGTTTGTTAAGTCTGCAAGGGGATATTTAGACCTCTTTGACGCCTTCGTTGGAAACGGGATTTCTTCATATACAGCTAGACACATGAATTCTCAGTAACTTCTTTGTGTTGTGTGTATTCAACTCACAGAGTTGAACCTTTCTTTAGACAGAGCAGATTTGAAACACTCTTTTTGTGGATTTTACAAGTGGAGATTTCAAGCGATTTGAGGCCAATTGTAGTAAAGGAAATATCCTCGTTTAAAAAGTAGACAGAATCATTCTCAGAAACTACTTTGTGATGTGTGCGTTCAACTCACAGAGTTTCACCTTTCTTTTCATAGAGCAGTTTGGAAACACTCTGTTTGTTAAGTTTGCAAGAGGATATTTGGACCACTTTGAGGCCTTCTTTGGAAACGGGATTTCTCAGTATAATGCTAGACAGATGAATTCCCAGTAACTTCTTTGTGTTGTGTGTATTCAACTCACAGAGCTGAACCTTCCTTTAGACAGCGCAGTTTGCAAACACTCTTTTTGTGGAATTTGCAAGTGGAGATTACAAGCGATTTCAGGCCAATCTTAGAAAGGGAATTACCTTTGTATAAAAACTAGACAGAATCTTTCTCAGAAACTACTTTGTGTTGTCTGCGTTCCACTCACAGAGTTTAACCTTTCTTTTCATAGAGCAGTTTGGAAACACTCTGTTTGTTAAGTCTGCAAGGGGATATTTAGACCTCTTTGACGCCTTCGTTGGAAACGGGATTTCTTCATATACAGCTAGACACATGAATTCTCAGTAACTTCTTTGTGTTGTGTGTATTCAACTCACAGAGTTGAACCTTTCTTTAGACAGAGCAGATTGGAAACACTCTTTTTGTGGATTTTACAAGTGGAGATTTCAAGCGATTTGAGGCCAATTGTAGTAAAGGAAATATCCTCGTTTAAAAAGTAGACAGAATCATTCTCAGAAACTACTTTGTGACGTGTGGATTCAACTCACAGAGTTTCACCTTTCTTTTCATAGAGCAGTTTGGAAACACTCTGTTTCTCAAGTTTGCAAGAGGATATTTGGACCACTTTGAGGCCTTCGTTGGAAACGGGATTTCTCAGTATAATGATAGACAGATGAATTCCCAGTAACTTCTTTGTGTTGTGTCTATTCAACTCACAGAGCTGAACCTTCCTTTAGACAGAGCAGTTTGCAAACACTCTTTTTGTGGAATTTGCAAGTGGAGATTACAAGCGATTTCAGGCCAATCTTAGAAAGGGAATTACCTTTGTATAAAAACTAGACAGAATCTTTCTCAGAAACTACTTTGTGTTGTCTGCGTTCCACTCACAGAGTTTAACCTTTCTTTTCATAGAGCAGTTTGGAAACACTCTGTTTGTTAAGTCTGCAAGGGGATATTTAGACCTCTTTGACGCCTTCGTTGGAAACGGGATTTCTTCATATACAGCTAGACACATGAATTCTCAGTAACTTCTTTGTGTTGTGTGTATTCAACTCACAGAGTTGAACCTTTCTTTAGACAGAGCAGATTTGAAACACTCTTTTTGTGGATTTTACAAGTGGAGATTTCAAGCGATTTGAGGCCAATTGTAGTAAAGGAAATATCCTCGTTTAAAAAGTAGACAGAATCATTCTCAGAAACTACTTTGTGATGTGTGCGTTCAACTCACAGAGTTTCACCTTTCTTTTCATAGAGCAGTTTGGAAACACTCTGTTTGTTAAGTTTGCAAGAGGATATTTGGACCACTTTGAGGCCTTCGTTGGAAACGGGATTTCTCAGTATAATGCTAGACAGATGAATTTCCAGTAACTTCTTTGTGTTGTGTCTATTCAACTCACACAGTTGAACCTTCCTTTAGACAGAGCAGTTTGAAAACACTCTATTTGTGGAATTTGCAGGTGGAGATTTCAAGCGATTTCAGGCCAATCTTAGAAACGGAAATATCTTTGTATAGAAACTAGACAGAATCATTCTCAGAAACTACTTTGTGTTGTGTGCCTTCGACTCACAGAGTTTAACCTTTCTTTTCATAGAGCAGCTTGGAAACACTCTGTTTGTTAAGTCTGAAAGGGGATATTTAGACCTCTTTGACGCCTTCGTTGGAAACGGGATTTCTTCATATACAGCTAGACACATGAATTCTCAGTAACTTCTTTGTGTTGTGTGTATTCAACTCACAGAGTTGAACCTTTCTTTAGACAGAGCAGATTTGAAACACTCTTTTTGTGGATTTTACAAGTGGAGATTTCTAGCGATTTGAGGCCAATTGTAGTAAAGGAAATATCCTCGTTTAAAAAGTAGACAGAATCATTCTCAGAAACTACTTTGTGACGTGTGGGTTCAACTCACAGAGTTTCACCTTTCTTTTCATAGAGCAGTTTGGAAACACTCTGTTTCTCAAGTTTGCAAGAGGATATTTGGACCACTTTGAGGCCTTCGTTGGAAACGGGATTTCTCAGTATAATGCTAGACAGATGAATTCCCAGTAACTTCTTTGTGTTGTGTCTATTCAACTCACAGAGCTGAACCTTCCTTTAGACAGAGCAGTTTGCAAACACTCTTTTTGTGGAATTTGCAAGTGGAGATTACAAGCGATTTCAGGCCAATCTCAGAAAGGGAATTACCTTTGTATAAAAACTAGACAGAATCTTTCTCAGAAACTACTTTGTGTTGTCTGCGTTCCACTCACAGAGTTTAACCTTTCTTTTCATAGAGCAGTTTGGAAACACTCTGTTTGTTAAGTCTGCAAGGGGATATTTAGACCTCTTTGACGCCTTCGTTGGAAACGGGATTTCTTCATATACAGCTAGACACATGAATTCTCAGTAACTTCTTTGTGTTGTGTGTATTCAACTCACAGAGTTGAACCTTTCTTTAGACAGAGCAGATTTGAAACACTCTTTTTGTGGATTTCACAAGTGGAGATTTCAAGCGATTTGAGGCCAATTGTAGTAAAGGAAATATCCTCGTTTAAAAAGTAGACAGAATCATTCTCAGAAACTACTTTGTGATGTGTGCGTTCAACTCACAGAGTTTCACCTTTCTTTTCATAGAGCAGTTTGGAAACACTCTGTTTGTTAAGTTTGCAAGAGGATATTTGGACCACTTTGAGGCCTTCGTTGGAAACGGGATTTCTCAGTATAATGCTAGACAGATGAATTTCCAGTAACTTCTTTGTGTTGTGTCTATTCAACTCACACAGTTGAACCTTCCTTTAGACAGAGCAGTTTGAAAACACTCTTTTTGTGGAATTTGCAGGTGGAGATTTCAAGCGATTTCAGGCCAATCTTAGAAACGGAAATATCTTTGAATAGAAACTAGACAGAATCATTCTCAGAAACTACTTTGTGTTGTGTGCCTTCGACTCACAGAGTTTAACCTTTCTTTTCATAGAGCAGTTTGGAAACACTCTGTTTGTTAAGTCTGCAAGGGGATATTTAGACCTCTTTGACGCCTTCGTTGGAAACGGGATTTCTTCATATACAGCTAGACACATGACTTCTCAGTAACTTCTTTGTGTTGTGTGTATTCAACTCACAGAGTTGAACCTTTCTTTAGACAGAGCAGATTTGAAACACTCTTTTTGTGGATTTTACAAGTGGAGATTTCAAGCGATTTGAGGCCAATTGTAGTAAAGGAAATATCCTCGTTTAAAAAGTAGACAGAATCATTCTCAGAAACTACTTTGTGATGTGTGCGTTCAACTCACAGAGTTTCACCTTTCTTTTCATAGAGCAGTTTGGAAACACTCTGTTTCTTAAGTTTGCAACAGGATATTTGGACCACTTTGAGGCCTTCGTTGGAAACGGGATTTCTCAGTATAATGCTAGACAGATGAATTCCCAGTAACTTCTTTGTGTTGTGTCTATTCAACTCACAGAGCTGAACTTTCCTTTAGACAGCGCAGTTTGCAAACACTCTTTTTGTGGAATTTGCAAGTGGAGATTACAAGCGATTTCAGGCCAATCTTAGAAAGGGAATTATCTTTGTATAAAAACTAGACAGAATCTTTCTCAGAAACTACTTTTTGTTGTGTGCGTTCCACTCACAGAGTTTAACCTTTCTTTTCATAGAGCAGTTTGGAAACACTCTGTTTGTTCAGTCTGCAAGGGGATATTTAGACCTCTTTGACGCCTTTGTTGGAAACGGGATTTCTTCATATACAGCTAGACACATGAATTCTCAGTAACTTCTTTGTGTTGTGTGTATTCAACTCACAGAGTTGAACCTTTCTTTAGACAGAGCAGATTTGAAACACTCTTTTTGTGGATTTTACAAGTGGAGATTTCAAGCGATTTCAGGCCAATTGTAGTAAAGGAAATATCCTCGTTTAAAAAGTAGACAGAATCATTCTCAGAAACTACTTTGTGATGTGTGGATTCAACTCACAGAGTTTCACCTTTCTTTTCATAGAGCAGTTTGGAAACACTCTGGTTCTTAAGTTTGCAAGAGGATATTTGGACCACTTTGAGGCCTTCGTTGGAAACGGGATTTCTCAGTATAATGCTAGACAGATGAATTCCCAGTAACTTCTTTGTGTTGTGTCTATTCAACTCACAGAGCTGAACTTTCCTTTAGACAGCGCAGTTTGCAAACACTCTTTTTGTGGAATTTGCAAGTGGAGATTACAAGCGATTTCAGGCCAATCTTAGAAAGGGAATTATCTTTGTATAAAAACTAGACAGAATCTTTCTCAGAAACTACTTTTTGTTGTGTGCGTTCCACTCACAGAGTTTAACCTTTCTTTTCATAGAGCAGTTTGGAAACACTCTGTTTGTTAAGTCTGCAAGGGGATATTTAGACCTCTTTGACGCCTTTGTTGGAAACGGGATTTCTTCATATACAGCTAGACACATGAATTCTCAGTAACTTCTTTGTGTTGTGTGTATTCAACTCACAGAGTTGAACCTTTCTTTAGACAGAGCAGATTTGAAACACTCTTTTTGTGGATTTTACAAGTGGAGATGTCAAGCGATTTCAGGCCAATTGTAGTAAAGGAAATATCCTCGTTTAAAAAATAGACAGAATCATTCTCAGAAACTACTTTGTGATGTGTGGATTCAACTCACAGAGTTTCACCTTTCTTTTCATAGAGCAGTTTGGAAACACTCTGGTTCTTAAGTTTGCAAGAGGATATTTGGACCACTTTGAGGCCTTCGTTGGAAACGGGATTTCTCAGTATAATGCTAGACAGATGAATTCCCAGTAACTTCTTTGTGTTGTGTCTATTCAACTCACAGAGCTGAACCTTCCTTTAGACAGAGCAGTTTGCAAACACTCTTTTTGTGGAATTTGCAAGTGGAGATTACAAGCGATTTCAGGCCAAACTTAGAAAGGGAATTACCTTTGTATAAAAACTAGACAGACTCTTTCTCAGAAACTACTTTGTGTTGTCTGCGTTCCACTCACAGAGTTTAACCTTTCTTTTCATAGAGCAGTTTGGAAACACTCTGTTTGTTAAGTCTGCAAGGGGATATTTAGACCTCTTTGACGCCTTCGTTGGAAACGGGATTTCTTCATATACAGCTAGACACATGAATTCTCAGTAACTTCTTTGTGTTGTGTGTATTCAACTCACAGAGTTGAAACTTTCTTTAGACAGAGCAGATTTGAAACACTCTTTTTGTTGATTTTACAAGTGGAGATTTCAAGCGATTTCAGGCCAATTGTAGTAAAGGAAATATCCTCGTTTAAAAAGTAGACAGAATCATTCTCAGAAACTACTTTGTGATGTGTGCATTCAACTCACAGAGTTTCACCTTTCTTTTCATAGAGCAGTTTGGAAACACTCTGTTTGTTAAGTTTGCAAGAGGATATTTGGACCACTTTGAGGCCTTCGTTGGAAACGGGATTTCTCAGTATAATGCTAGACAGATGAATTTCCAGTAACTTCTTTGTGTTGTGTCTATTCAACTCACACAGTTGAACCTTCCTTTAGACAGAGCAGTTTGAAAACACTCTTTTTGTGGAATTTGCAGGTGGAGATTTCAAGCGATTTCAGGCCAATCTTAGAAACGGAAATATCTTTGTATAGAAACTAGACAGAATCATTTTCAGAAACTACTTTGTGTTCTGTGCCTTCGACTCACAGAGTTTAACCTTTCTTTTCATAGAGCAGTTTGGAAACACTCTGTTTGTTAAGTCTGCAAGGGGATATTTAGACCTCTTTGACGCCTTCGTTGGAAACGGGATTTCTTCATATACAGCTAGACACAGGAATTCTCAGTAACTTTTTTGTGTTGTGTGTATTCAACTCACAGAGTTGAACCTTTCTTTAGACAGAGCAGTTTTGAAACACTCTTTTTGTGGATTTCACAAGTGGAGATTTCAAGCGATTTGAGGCCAATTGTATTAAAGGAAATATCCTCGTTTAAAAAGTAGACAGAATCATTCTCAGAAACTACTTTGTGATGTGTGGGTCCAACTCACAGAGTTTCACCTTTCTTTTCATAGAGCAGTTTGGAAACACTCAGTTTCTTAAGTTTGCAAGAGGATATTTGGACCACTTTGAGGCCTTCGTTGGAAACGGGATTTCTCAGTATAATGCTAGACAGATGAATTCCCAGTAACTTCTTTGTGTTGTGTCTATTCAGCTCACAGAGCTGAACCTTCCTTTAGACAGAGCAGTTTGCAAACACTCTTTTTGTGGAATTTGCAAGTGGAGATTACAATCGATTTCAGGCCAATCTTAGAAAGGGAATTATCTTTGAATAAAAACTAGACAGAATCTTTCTCAGAAACTACTTTGTGTTGTGTGCGTTCCACTCACAGAGTTTAACCTTTCTTTTCATAGAGCAGTTTGGAAACACTCTGTTTGTTAAGTCTGCAAGGGGATATTTAGACCTCTTTGACGCCTTCGTTGGAAACGGGATTTCTTCATTTACAGCTAGACACATGAATTCTCAGTAACTTCTTTGTGTTGTGTGTATTCAACTCACAGAGTTGAACCTTTCTTTAGACAGAGCAGATTTGAAACACTCTTTTTGTGGATTTTACAAGTGGAGATTTCAAGCGATTTGAGGCCAATAGTAGTAAAGGAAATATCCTCTTTTAAAAAGTAGACAGAATCATTCTCAGAAACTACTTTGTGACGTGTGGGTTCAACTCACAGAGTTTCACCTTTCTTTTCATAGAGCAGTTTGGAAACACTCTGTTTGTTAAGTTTGCAAGAGGATATTTGGACCACTTTGAGGCCGTCGTTGGAAACGGGATTTCTCAGTATAATGCTAGACAGATGAATTTCCAGTAACTTCTTTGTGTTGTGTCTATTCAACTCACACAGTTGAACCTTCCTTTAGACAGAGCAGTTTGAAAACACTCTTTTTGTGGAATTTGCAGGTGGAGATTTCAAGCGATTTCAGGCCAAACTTAGAAACGGAATTATCTTTGAATAAAAACTAGACAGAATCTTTCTCGGAAACTACTTTGTGTTGTGTGCGTTCCACTCACAGAGTTTAACCTTTCTTTTCATAGAGCAGTTTGGAAACACTCTGTTTGTTAAGTCTGCAAGGGGATATTTAGACCTCTTTGACGCCTTCGTTGGAAACGGGATTTCTTCATATACAGCTAGACACATGAATTCTCAGTAACTTCTTTGTGTTGTGTGTATTCAACTCACAGAGTTGAACCTTTCTTTAGACAGAGCAGATTTGAAACACTCTTTTTGTGGATTTTACAAGTGGAGATTTTAAGCGATTTGAGGCCAATTGTAGTAAAGGAAATATCCTCGTTTAAAAAGTAGACAGAATCATTCTCAGAAACTACTTTGTGACGTGTGGGTTCAACTCACAGAGTTTCACCTTTCTTTTCATAGAGCAGTTTGGAAACACTCTGTTTCTTAAGTTTGCAAGAGGATATTTGGACCACTTTGAGGCCTTCGTTGGAAACGGGATTTCTCAGTATAATGCTAGACAGATGAATTCCCAGTAACTTCTTTGTGTTGTGTCTATTCAACTCACAGAGCTGAACCTTCCTTTAGACAGAGCAGTTTGCAAACACTCTTTTTGTGGAATTTGCAAGTGGAGATTACAAGCGATATCAGGCCAATCTTAGAAAGGGAATTACCTTTGTATAAAAACTAGACAGAATCTTTCTCAGAAACTACTTTGTGTTGTCTGCGTTCCACTCACAGAGTTTAACCTTTCTTTTCATAGAGCAGTTTGGAAACACTCTGTTTGTTAAGTCTGCAAGGGGATATTTAGACCTCTTTGACGCCTTCGTTGGAAACGGGATTTCTTCATATACAGCTAGACACATGAATTCTCAGTAACTTCTTTGTGTTGTGTGTATTCAACTCACAGAGTTGAACCTTTCTTTAGACAGAGCAGATTTGAAACACTCTTTTTGTGGATTTTACAAGTGGAGATTTCAAGCGATTTGAGGCCAATTGTAGTAAAGGAAATATCCTCGTTTAAAAAGTAGACAGAATCATTCTCAGAAACTACTTTGTGATGTGTGCGTTCAACTCACAGAGTTTCACCTTTCTTTTCATAGAGCAGTTTGGAAACACTCTGTTTGTTAAGTTTGCAAGAGGATATTTGGACCACTTTGAGGCCTTCGTTGGAAACGGGATTTCTCAGTATAATGCTAGACAGATGAATTTCCAGTAACTTCTTTGTGTTGTGTCTATTCAACTCACACAGTTGAACCTTCCTTTAGACAGAGCAGTTTGAAAACACTCTTTTTGTGGAATTTGCAGGTGGAGATTTCAAGCGATTTCAGGCCAATCTTAGAAACGGAAATATCTTTGTATAGAAACTAGACAGAATCATTCTCAGAAACTACTTTGTGTTGTGTGCCTTCGACTCACAGAGTTTAACCTTTCTTTTCATAGAGCAGTTTGGAAACACTCTGTTTGTTTAGTCTGCAAGGGGATATTTAGACCTCTTTGACGCCTTCGTTGGAAACGGGATTTCTTCATATACAGCTAGACACATGAATTCTCAGTAACTTCTTTGTGTTGTGTGTATTCAACTCACAGAGTTGAACCTTTCTGTAGACAGAGCAGATTTGAAACACTCTTTTTGTGGATTTTACAAGTGGAGATTTCAAGCGATTTGAGGCCAATTGTAGTAAAGGAAATATCCTCGTTTGAAAAGTAGACAGAATCATTCTCAGAAACTACTTTGTGATGTGTGCGTTCAACTCACAGAGTTTCACCTTTCTTTTCGTAGAGCAGTTTGGAAACACTCTGTTTCTTAAGATTGCAAGAGGATATTTGGACCACTTTGAGGCCTTCGTTGGAAACGGGATTTCTCAGTATAATGCTAGACAGATGAATTTCCAGTAACTTCTTTGTGTTGTGTCTATTCAACTCACACAGTTGAACCTTCCTTTAGACAGAGCAGTTTGAAAACACTCTTTTTGTGGAATTTGCAGGTGGAGATTTCAAGCGATTTCAGGCCAATCTTAGAAACGGAAATATCTTTGTATAGAAATTAGACAGAATCATTTTCAGAAACTACTTTGTGTTGTGTGCCTTCGACTCACAGAGTTTAACCTTTCTTTTCATAGAGCAGTTTGGAAACACTCTGTTTGTTAAGTCTGCAAGGGGATATTTAGACCTCTTTGACGCCTTCGTTGGAAACGGGATTTCTTCATATACAGCTAGACACAGGAATTCTCAGTAACTTTTTTGTGTTGTGTGTATTCAACTCACAGAGTTGAACCTTTCTTTAGACAGAGCAGATTTGAAACACTCTTTTTGTGGATTTTACAAGTGGAGATTTCAAGCGATTTCAGGCCAATTGTAGTAAAGGAAATATCCTCTTTTAAAAAGTAGACAGAATCATTCTCAGAAACTACTTTGTGACGTGTGGGTTCAACTCACAGAGTTTCACCTTTCTTTTCATAGAGCAGTTTGGAAACACTCTGTTTGTTAAGTTTGCAAGAGGATATTTGGACCACTTTGAGGCCTTCGTTGGAAACGGGATTTCTCAGTATAATGCTAGACAGATGAATTCCCAGTAACTTCTTTGTGTGGTGTCTATTCAACTCACAGAGCTGAACCTTCCTTTAGACAGCGCAGTTTGCAAACACTCTTTTTGTGGAATTTGCAAGTGGAGATTACAAGCGATTTCAGGCCAAACTTAGAAAGGGAATTATCTTTGTATAAAAACTAGACAGAATCTTTCTCAGAAACTACTTTGTGTTGTGTGCGTTCCACTCACAGAGTTTAACCTTTCTTTTCATAGAGCAGTTTGGAAACACTCTGTTTGTTAAGTCTGCAAGGGGATATTTAGACCTCTTTGACGCCTTCGTTGGAAACGGGATTTCTTCATATACAGCTAGACACATGAATTCTCAGTAACTTCTTTGTGTTGTGTGTATTCAACTCCCAGAGTTGAACCTTTCTTTAGACAGAGCAGATTTGAAACACTCTTTTTGTGGATTTTACAAGTGGAGATTTCAAGCGATTTGAGGCCAATTGTAGTAAAGGAAATATCCTCGTTTAAAAAGAAGACAGAATCATTCTCAGAAACTACTTTGTGATGTGGGCGTTCAACTCACAGAGTTTCACCTTTCTTTTCATAGAGCAGTTTGGAAACACTCTGTTTGTTAAGTTTGCAAGAGGATATTTGGACCACTTTCAGGCCTTCGTTGGAAACGGAATTTCTCAGTATAATCCTAGACAGATGAATTTCCAGTAACTTCTTTGTGTTGTGTCTATTCAACTCACACAGTTGAACCTTCCTTTAGACAGAGCAGTTTGAAAACACTCTTTTTGTGGAATTTGCAGGTGGAGATTTCAAGCTATTTCAGGCCAATCTTAGAAACGGAAATATCTTTGTATAGAAACTAGACAGAATCATTCTCAGAAACTACTTTGTGTTGTGTGCCTTCGACTCACAGAGTTTAACCTTTCTTTACATAGAGCAGTTTGGAAACACTCTGTTTGTTTAGTCTGCAAGGGGATATTTAGACCTCATTGACGCCTTCGTTGGAAACGGGATTTCTTCATATAGAGCTAGACACATGAATTCTCAGTAACTTCTTTGTGTTGTGTGTATTCAACTCACAGAGTTGAACCTTTCTTTAGACAGAGCAGATTTGAAACACTCTTTTTGTGGATTTTACAAGTGGAGATTTCAAGCGATTTGAGGCCAATTGTATTAAAGGAAATATCCTCGTTTAAAAAGTAGACAGAATCATTCTCAGAAACTACTTTGTGATGTGTGCGTTCAACTCACAGAGTTTCACCTTTCTTTTCATAGAGCAGTTTGGAAACACTCTGTTTCTTAAGTTTGCAAGAGGATATTTGGACCACTTTGAGGCCTTCGTTGGAAACGGGATTTCTCAGTATAATGCTAGACAGATGAATTCCCAGTAACTTCTTTGTGTTGTGTCTATTCAACTCACAGAGCTGAACCTTCCTTTAGACAGCGCAGTTTGCAAACACTCTTTTTGTGGAATTTGCAAGTGGAGATTACAAGCGATTTCAGGCGAATCTTAGAAAGGGAATTATCTTTGTATAAAAACTACACAGAATCTTTCTCAGAAACTACTTTGTGTTGTGTGCGTTCCACTCACAGAGTTTAACCTTTCTTTTCATAGAGCAGTTTGGAAACACTCTGTTTGCTAAGTCTGCAAGGGGATATTTAGACCACTTTGACGCCTTCGTTGGAAACGGGATTTCTTCATATACAGCTAGACACATGAATTCTCAGTAACTTCTTTGTGTTGTGTGTATTCAACTCACAGAGTTGAACCTTTCTTTAGACAGAGCAGATTTGAAACACTCTTTTTGTGGATTTTACAAGTGGAGATTTCAAGCGATTTGAGGCCAATTGTAGTAAAGGAAATATCCTCGTTTAAAAAGTAGACAGAATCATTCTCAGAAACTACTTTGTGATGTGTGCGTTCAACTCACAGAGTTTCACCTTTCTTTTCATAGAGCAGTTTGGAAACACTCTGTTTGTTAAGTTTGCAAGAGGATATTTGGACCACTTTGAGGCCTTCGTTGGAAACGGAATTTCTCAGTATAATCCTAGACAGATGAATTTCCAGTAACTTCTTTGTGTTGTGTATATTCAACTCACACAGTTGAACCTTCCTTTAGACAGAGCAGTTTGAAAACACTCTTTTTGTGGAATTTGCAGGTGGAGATTTCAAGCGATTTCAGGCCAATCTTAGAAACGGAAATATCTTTGCATAAAATCTAGACAGAATCATTCTCAGAAACTACTTTTTGTTGTGTGCCTTCGACTCACAGAGTTTAACCTTTCTTTCATAGAGCAGTTTGGAAACACTCTGTTTGTTTAGTCTGCAAGGGGATATTTAGACCTCTTTGACGCCTTCGTTGGAAGCGGGATTTCTTCATATATAGCTAGACACATGAATTCTCAGTAACTTCTTTGTGTTGTGTGTATTCAACTCACAGAGTTGAACCTTTCTTTAGACAGAGCAGATTTGAAACACTCTTTTTGTGGATTTTACAAGTGGAGATTTCAAGCGATTTGAGGCCAATTGTAGTAAAGGAAATATCCTAGTTTAAAAACTACAGAGAATCATTCTCAGAAACTACTTTGTGATGTGTGGGTTCAACTCATAGTGTTTCACCTTCCTTTTCATAGAGCAGTTTGGAAACACTCTGTTTGTTAAGTTTGCAAGAGGATATTTGGACCACTTTGAGGCCTTGGTTGGAAACGGGATTTCTCAGTATAATGCTAGACAGGTGAATTCCCAGTAACTACTTTGTGTTGTGTCTATGCAACTCACAGAGTTGAACCTTCCTTTAGACAGAGCAGTTTGCAAACACTCTTTTTGTGGAATTTGCAAGTGGAGATTTCAAGCGATTTCAGGCCAATCTTAGAAAGGGAAATATCTTTGTATAAAAACTAGACAGAATCATTCTCAGAAACTACTTTGTGTTGTGTGCATTCCACTCACAGTGCTAAACCTTTCTTTTCAAAGAGCAGTTTGGAAACACTCTGTTTGTTAAGTCTCCAAGGGGATATTTAGACCTCTTTGACCCCGTCATTGGAAACGGGATTTCTTCATACACAGCTAGACACATGAATTCTCAGTTACTTCTTTGTGTTGTGTGTATTCAACTCACAGATTTGAACCTTTCTTTAGAGAGAGCAGATTTGAAACCCTCTTTCTGTGGATTTTACAACGGGAGATTTCAAGCGATTTGAGGCCAATTGTAGTAAAGGATATATCCTCGTTTAAAAAGTAGGCAGAATCATTCTCAGAAACTACTTTGTGATGTGTGCGTGCATCTCACAGAGTTTCACCTTTCTTTTCATAGAGCAGTTTGGAAACACTCTGTTTCTTAAGTTTGCAAGAGGATATTTAGACCTCTTTGACGCATTCGTTGGAAACGGGATTTCTCCGTATAATGCTAGACAGATGAATTCCCAGTAACTTCTTTGTGTTGTGTCTATTCAACTCACAGAGCTCAACCTTCCTTTAGACAGAGCAGTTTGCAAACACTCTTTTTGTGGAATTTGCAAGTGGAGATTACAAGCGATTTCAGGCCAATCTTAGAAAGGGAATTATCTTTGTATAAAAACTAGACAGAATCTTTCTCTGAAACTACTTTGTGTTGTGTGCGTTCCACTCACAGAGTTTAACCTTTCTTTTCATAGAGCAGTTTGGAAACACTCTGTTTGTTAAGTCTGCAAGGGGATATTTAGACCTCTTTGACGCCTTCGTTGGAAACGGGATTTCTTCATATACAGCTAGACACATGAATTCTCAGTAACTTCTTTGTGTTGTGTGTATTCAACTCCCAGAGTTGAACCTTTCTTTAGACAGAGCAGATTTGAAACACTCTTTTTGTGGATTTTACAAGTGGAGATTTCAAGCGATTTGAGGCCAATTGTAGTAAAGGAAATATCCTCGTTTAAAAAGAAGACAGAATCATTCTCAGAAACTACTTTGTGATGTGGGCGTTCAACTCACAGAGTTTCACCTTTCTTTTCATAGAGCAGTTTGGAAACACTCTGTTTGTTAAGTTTGCAAGAGGATATTTGGACCACTTTCAGGCCTTCGTTGGAAACGGAATTTCTCAGTATAATCCTAGACAGATGAATTTCCAGTAACTTCTTTGTGTTGTGTCTATTCAACTCACACAGTTGAACCTTCCTTTAGACAGAGCAGTTTGAAAACACTCTTTTTGTGGAATTTGCAGGTGGAGATTTCAAGCTATTTCAGGCCAATCTTAGAAACGGAAATATCTTTGTATAGAAACTAGACAGAATCATTCTCAGAAACTACTTTGTGTTGTGTGCCTTCGACTCACAGAGTTTAACCTTTCTTTACATAGAGCAGTTTGGAAACACTCTGTTTGTTTAGTCTGCAAGGGGATATTTAGACCTCATTGACGCCTTCGTTGGAAACGGGATTTCTTCATATAGAGCTAGACACATGAATTCTCAGTAACTTCTTTGTGTTGTGTGTATTCAACTCACAGAGTTGAACCTTTCTTTAGACAGAGCAGATTTGAAACACTCTTTTTGTGGATTTTACAAGTGGAGATTTCAAGCGATTTGAGGCCAATTGTATTAAAGGAAATATCCTCGTTTAAAAAGTAGACAGAATCATTCTCAGAAACTACTTTGTGATGTGTGCGTTCAACTCACAGAGTTTCACCTTTCTTTTCATAGAGCAGTTTGGAAACACTCTGTTTCTTAAGTTTGCAAGAGGATATTTGGACCACTTTGAGGCCTTCGTTGGAAACGGGATTTCTCAGTATAATGCTAGACAGATGAATTCCCAGTAACTTCTTTGTGTTGTGTCTATTCAACTCACAGAGCTGAACCTTCCTTTAGACAGCGCAGTTTGCAAACACTCTTTTTGTGGAATTTGCAAGTGGAGATTACAAGCGATTTCAGGCGAATCTTAGAAAGGGAATTATCTTTGTATAAAAACTAGACAGAATCTTTCTCAGAAACTACTTTGTGTTGTGTGCGTTCCACTCACAGAGTTTAACCTTTCTTTTCATAGAGCAGTTTGGAAACACTCTGTTTGCTAAGTCTGCAAGGGGATATTTAGACCACTTTGACGCCTTCGTTGGAAACGGGATTTCTTCATATACAGCTAGACACATGAATTCTCAGTAACTTCTTTGTGTTGTGTGTATTCAACTCACAGAGTTGAACCTTTCTTTAGACAGAGCAGATTTGAAACACTCTTTTTGTGGATTTTACAAGTGGAGATTTCAAGCGATTTGAGGCCAATTGTAGTAAAGGAAATATCCTCGTTTAAAAAGTAGACAGAATCATTCTCAGAAACTACTTTGTGATGTGTGCGTTCAACTCACAGAGTTTCACCTTTCTTTTCATAGAGCAGTTTGGAAACACTCTGTTTGTTAAGTTTGCAAGAGGATATTTGGACCACTTTGAGGCCTTCGTTGGAAAAGGAATTTCTCAGTATAATCCTAGACAGATGAATTTCCAGTAACTTCTTTGTGTTGTGTATATTCAACTCACACAGTTGAACCTTCCTTTAGACAGAGCAGTTTGAAAACACTCTTTTTGTGGAATTTGCAGGTGGAGATTTCAAGCGATTTCAGGCCAATCTTAGAAACGGAAATATCTTTGCATAAAATCTAGACAGAATCATTCTCAGAAACTACTTTTTGTTGTGTGCCTTCGACTCACAGAGTTTAACCTTTCTTTCATAGAGCAGTTTGGAAACACTCTGTTTGTTTAGTCTGCAAGGGGATATTTAGACCTCTTTGACGCCTTCGTTGGAAGCGGGATTTCTTCATATATAGCTAGACACATGAATTCTCAGTAACTTCTTTGTGTTGTGTGTATTCAACTCACAGAGTTGAACCTTTCTTTAGACAGAGCAGATTTGAAACACTCTTTTTGTGGATTTTACAAGTGGAGATTTCAAGCGATTTGAGGCCAATTGTAGTAAAGGAAATATCCTAGTTTAAAAACTACAGAGAATCATTCTCAGAAACTACTTTGTGATGTGTGGGTTCAACTCATAGTGTTTCACCTTCCTTTTCATAGAGCAGTTTGGAAACACTCTGTTTGTTAAGTTTGCAAGAGAATATTTGGACCACTTTGAGGCCTTGGTTGGAAACGGGATTTCTCAGTATAATGCTAGACAGGTGAATTCCCAGTAACTACTTTGTGTTGTGTCTATGCAACTCACAGAGTTGAACCTTCCTTTAGACAGAGCAGTTTGCAAACACTCTTTTTGTGGAATTTGCAAGTGGAGATTTCAAGCGATTTCAGGCCAATCTTAGAAAGGGAAATATCTTTGTATAAAAACTAGACAGAATCATTCTCAGAAACTACTTTGTGTTGTGTGCATTCCACTCACAGTGCTAAACCTTTCTTTTCAAAGAGCAGTTTGGAAACACTCTGTTTGTTAAGTCTCCAAGGGGATATTTAGACCTCTTTGACCCCGTCATTGGAAACGGGATTTCTTCATACACAGCTAGACACATGAATTCTCAGTTACTTCTTTGTGTTGTGTGTATTCAACTCACAGATTTGAACCTTTCTTTAGAGAGAGCAGATTTGAAACCCTCTTTCTGTGGATTTTACAACGGGAGATTTCAAGCGATTTGAGGCCAATTGTAGTAAAGGATATATCCTCGTTTAAAAAGTAGGCAGAATCATTCTCAGAAACTACTTTGTGATGTGTGCGTGCATCTCACAGAGTTTCACCTTTCTTTTCATAGAGCAGTTTGGAAACACTCTGTTTCTTAAGTTTGCAAGAGGATATTTAGACCTCTTTGACGCATTCGTTGGAAACGGGATTTCTCCGTATAATGCTAGACAGATGAATTCCCAGTAACTTCTTTGTGTTGTGTCTATTCAACTCACAGAGCTCAACCTTCCTTTAGACAGAGCAGTTTGCAAACACTCTTTTTGTGGAATTTGCAAGTGGAGATTACAAGCGATTTCAGGCCAATCTTAGAAAGGGAATTATCTTTGTATAAAAACTAGACAGAATCTTTCTCTGAAACTACTTTGTGTTGTGTGCGTTCCACTCACAGAGTTTAACCTTTCTTTTCATAGAGCAGTTTGGAAACACTCTGTTTGTTAAGTCTGCAAGGGGATATTTAGACCTCTTTGACGCCTTCGTTGGAAACGGGATTTCTTCATATACAGCTAGACACATGAATTCTCAGTAACTTCTTTGTGTTGTGTGTATTCAACTCACAGAGTTGAACCTTTCTTTAGACAGAGCAGATTTGAAACACTCTTTTTGTGGATTTTACAAGTGGAAATTTCAAGCGATTTGAGGCCAATTGTAGTAAAGGAAATATCCTCGTTTAAAAAGTAGACAGAATCATTCTCAGAAACTACTTTGTGATGTGTGCGTTCATCTCACAGAGTTTCACCTTTCTTTTCATAGAGCAGTTTGGAAACACTCTGTTTGTTAAGTTTGCAAGAGGATATTTGGACCACTTTGAGGCCTTCGTTGGAAACGGGATTTCTCAGTATAATGCTAGACAGATGAATTCCCAGTAACATCTTTGTGTTGTGTCTATTCAACTCACAGAGTTGAACCTTCCTTTAGACAGAGCAGTTTGCAAACACTCTTTTTGTGGAATTTGCAAGTGGAGATTTCAAGCGATTTCAGGCCAATCTTAGAAAGGGAATATCTTTGTATAAAACTAGACAGAATCTTTCTCAGAAACTACTATGTGTTGTGTGCCTTCCACTCACAGAGTTTAACCTTTCTTTTCATAGAGCACTTTGGAAACACTCTGTTTGTTTAGTCTGCAAGACGATATTTACACCTCTTTGACGCCTTCGTTGGAAACGGGATTTCTTCATATATAGCTAGACACATGAATTCTCAGTAACTTCTTTGTGTTGTGTGTATTCAACTCACAGAGTTGAACCTTTCTTTAGACAGAGCAGATTTGAAACACTCTTTTTGTGGATTTTACAATGGAGATTTAAAGCGATTTGATGCCAATTGTAATAAAGGAAATTTCCTCCTTTAAAAACTAGACAGAATCATTCTCAGAAACTACTTTGTGATGTGTGCGTTCAACTCAGAGAGTTTCACCTTTCTTTTCATAGAGCAGTTTGGAAACACTCTGTTTGTTAAGTTTGCAAGAGGATATTTGGACCACTTTGAGGCCTTCGTTGGAAACGGGATTTCTCAGTATAATGCTAGACAGATGAATTCCCAGTAACTTCTTTGTGTTGTGTCTATTCAACTCACAGAGTTGAACCTTCCTTTAGACAGAGCAGTTTGCAAACACTCTTTTTGTGGAATTTGCAAGTGGAGATTTCAAGCGATTTCAGGCCTATCTTAGAAAGGGAAATATCTTTGTATAAAAACTAGACAGAATCTTTCTTAGAAACTACTTTGTGTTGTGTGCGTTCCACTCACAGAGTTTAACCTGTCTTTTCATAGAGCAGTTTGGAATCACTCTGTTTGTTAAGTCTGCAAGGGGATATTTAGACCTCTTTGACGCCTTCATTGGAAACGGGATTTCTTCATATACAGCTAGACACATGAATTCTCAGTAACTTCTTTGTGTTGTGTGTATTCAACTCACAGAGTTGAACCTTTCTTTAGGCAGAGCAGATTTGAAACACTCTTTTTGTGGATTTTACAAGTGGAGATTTCAAGTGATTTGAGGCCAATTGTAGTAAAGGAAATTTCCTCCTTTAAAAACTAGACAGAATCATTCTCAGAAACTACTTTGTGATGTGTGCGTTCAACTCACAGAGTTTCACCTTTCTTTTCATAGAGCAGTTTGGAAACACTCTGTTTGTTAAGTCTGCAAGGGGATATTTAGACCTCTTTGACGCATTCGTTGGAAACGGGATTTCTCCGTATAATGCTAGACAGATGAATTCCCAGTAACTTCTTTGTGTTGTGTCTATTCAACTCACAGAGCTCAACCTTCCTTTAGACAGAGCAGTTTGCAAACACTCTTTTTGTGGAATTTGCAAGTGGAGATTACAAGCGATTTCAGGCCAATCTTAGAAAGGGAATTATCTTTGTATAAAAACTAGACAGAATCTTTCTCTGAAACTACTTTGTGTTGTGTGCGTTCCACTCACAGAGTTTAACCTTTCTTTTCATAGAGCACTTTGGAAACACTCTGTTTGTTTAGTCTGCAAGGGGATATTTAGACCTCTTTGACGCCTTCGTTGGAAACGGGATTTCTTCATATACAGCTAGACACATGAATTCTCAGTAACTTCTTTGTGTTGTGTGTATTCAACTCACAGAGTTGAACCTTTCTTTAGACAGAGCAGATTTGAAACACTCTTTTTGTGGATTTTACAAGTGGAGATTTCAAGCGATTTGAGGCCAATTGCAGTAAAGGAAATATCCTCGTTTAAAAAGTAGACAGAATCATTCTCAGAAACTACTTTGTGATGTGTGCGTTCAACTCACAGAGTTTCACCTTTCTTTTCATAGAGCAGTTTGGAAACACTCTGTTTGTTATGTTTGCAAGAGGATATTTCGACCACTTTGAGGCCTTCGTTGGAACCGGGATTTCTCAGCATAATGCTAGACAGATGAATTCACAGTAACTTCTCTGTGTTGTGTCTATTCAACTCACAGAGTTGAACCTTCCTTTAGACAGAGCAGTTTGAAAACACTCTTTTTGTGGAATTTGCAAGTGGAGATTTCAAGCGATTTCAGGCCAATCTTAGAAACGGAAATATATTTGTATAAAATCTAGACAGAATCATTCTCAGAAACTACTTTGTGTTGTGTGCCTTCGACTCACAGAGTTTAACCTTTCTTTCATAGAGCAGTTTGGAAACACTCTGTTTGTTTAGTCTGCAAGGGGATATTTAGACCTCTTTGACGCCTTCGTTGGAAACGGGATTTCTTCATATATAGCTAGACACATGAATTCTCAGAATCTTCTTTGTGTTGTGTGTATTCAACTCACAGAGTTGAAGCTTTCTTTAGACAGAGCAGATATGAAACACTCTTTTTGTGGATTTTACAAGTGGAGATTTCAAGCGATTTGAGGCCAATTGTAGTAAAGGAAATATCCTCGTTTAAAAACTAGACAGAATCATTCTCAGAAACTATTTCTGTGATGTGTGCGTTCAACTCAGAGAGTTTCACCTTTCTTTTCATAGAGCAGTTTGGAAACACTCTGTTTGTTAAGTTTGCAACAGGATATTTGTACCACTTTGAGGCCTTCGTTGGAAACGGGATTTCTCAGTATAATGCTAGACAGATGAATTCCCAGTAACTTCTTTGTGTTGTGTCTATTCAACTCACAGAGCTGAACCTTTCTTTAGACAGAGCAGATTTGAAACACTCTTTTTGTGGATTTTTCAAGTGGAGAATTCAAGCGATTTGAGGCCAATTGTAGTAAAGGAAATATCCTCGTTTAAAAATTAGACAGAATCATTCTCAGAAACTCCTTTGTGATGTGTGGGTTCAACTCACAGAGTTTCACCTTTCTTTTCATAGAGCAGTTTGGAAACACTCTGTTTCTTAAGTTTGCAAGAGGATATTTGGACCACTTTGAGGCCTTCGTTGGAAACGGGATTTCTCAGTATAATGCTAGACAGATGAATTCCCAGTAACATCTTTGTGTTGTGTCTATTCAACTCACAGAGTTGAACCTTCCTTTAGACAGAGCAGTTTGCAAACACTCTTTTTGTGGAATTTGCAAGTGGAGATTTCAAGCGATTTCAGGCCAATCTTAGAAAGGGAAATATCTTTGTATAAAACTAGACAGAATCTTTCTCAGAAACTACTATGTGTTGTGTGCCTTCCACTCACAGAGTTTAACCTTTCTTTTCATAGAGCACTTTGGAAACACTCTGTTTGTTTAGTCTGCAAGGCGATATTTAGACCTCTTTGACGCCTTCGTTGGAAACGGGATTTCTTCATATATAGCTAGACACATGAATTCTCAGTAACTTCTTTGTGTTGTGTGTATTCAACTCACAGAGTTGAACCTTTCTTTAGACAGAGCAGATTTGAAACACTCTTTTTGTGGATTTTACAAGTGGAGATTTCAAGCGATTTGAGGCCAATTGTAGTAAAGGAAACTTCCTCCTTTAAAAACTAGACAGAATCATTCTCAGAAACTACTTTGTGATGTGTGCGTTCAACTCAGAGAGTTTCACCTTTCTTTTCATAGAGCAGTTTGGAAACACTCTGTTTGTTAAGTTTGCAAGAGGATATTTGGACCACTTTGAGGCCTTCGTTGGAAAAGGGATTTCTCAGTATAATGCTAGACAGATGAATTCCCAGTAACTTCTTTGTGTTGTGTCTATTCAACTCACAGAGTTGAACCTTCCTTTAGACAGAGCAGTTTGTAAACACTCTTTTTGTGGAATTTGCAAGTGGAGATTTCAAGCGATTTCATTCCAATCTTAGAAAGGGAAATATCTTTGTATAAAAACTAGAGAGAATCTTTCTTAGAAACTACTTTGTGTTGTGTGCGTTCCACTCACAGAGATTAACCTGTCTTTTCATAGAGCAGTTTGGAATCACTCTGTTTTTTAAGTCTGCAAGGGGATATTTAGACCTCTTTGACGCCTTCATTGGAAACGGGATTTCTTCATATACAGCTAGACACATGAATTCTCAGTAACTTCTTTGTGTTGTGTGTATTCAACTCACAGAGTTGAACCTTTCTTTAGGCAGAGCATATTTGAAACACTCTTTTTGTGGATTTTACAAGTGGAGAATTCAAGCGATTTGAGGCCAATTGTAGTAAAGGAAATATCCTCGTTTAAAAAGTAGACAGAATCATTCTCAGAAACTACTTTGTGATGTGTGCGTTCAACTCATAGAATTTCACCTTTCTTTTCATAGAGCAGTTTGGAAACACTCTGTTTGTTAAGTTTTCAAGAGGATATTTGGACCACTTTGAGGACTTCGTTGGAAACGGGATTTCTCAGTATAATGGTAGACAGATGAATTCTCAGTAACTTCTTTGTGTTGTGTCTATTCAACTCACAGAGCTGAACCTTCCTTTAGACAGAGCAGTTTGCAAACACTGTTTTTGTGGAATTTGCAAGTGGAGATTTCAAGCGATTTCAGGCCAATCTTAGAAAGGGAAATATCTTTGTATAAAAACTAGACAGAATCATTCTCAGAAACTGCTTTGCATTGTGTGCGTTCCACTCACAGAGTTTAACCTTTCTTTCCATAGAGCAGTTTGGAAACACTCTGTTTGTTAAGTCTGCAAGGGGATATTTAGACCTCTTTGACGCCTTCGTTGGAAACGGGATTTCTTCATATACAGCTAGACACATGAATTCTCAGTAACTTGTTAGTGTTTTGTGTATTCAACTCACAGAGTTGAAACTTTCTTTAGACAGAGCAGATTTGAAACACTCTTTTTGTGGATTTTACATGTGGAGATTTCAAGCGATTTGAGGCCAATTGTAGTAAAGGAAATATCGTCGTTTAAAAAGTAGACAGAATCATTCTCAGAAACTACTTTGTGATGTGTGGGTTCAACTCACAGAGTTTCACCTTTCTTTTCATAGAGCAGTTTGGAAACACTCTGTTTGTTAAGTTTGCAAGAGGATATTTGACCACTTTGAGGCCTTCATTGGAAACGGGATTTCTCAGTATAATGCTAGACAGATGAATTCCGAGTAACTTCTTTGTGTTGTGTCTATTCAACTCACAGAGCTCAAACTTCCTTTAGACAGAGCAGTTTGCAAGCACTCTTTTTGTGGAATTTGCAAGTGGAGATTACAAGCGATTTCAGGCCAATCTTAGAAAGGGAATTATCTTTGTATAAAAACTAGACAGAATCTTTCTCAGAAACTACTTTGTGTTGTGTGCGTTCCACTCACAGAGTTTAACCTTTCTTTTCATAGAGCAGTTTGGAAACACTCTGTTTGTTAAGTCTGCAAGGGGATATTTAGACCTCTTTGACGCCTTCGTTGGAAAAGGGATTTCTTCATATACAGCTAGACACATGAATTCTCAGTAACTTCTTTGTGTTGTGTGTATTCAACTCACAGAGGTGAACCTTTCTTTAGAGAGAGCAGATTTGAAACACTCTTTTTGTGGATTTTACAAGTGGAAATTTCAAGCGATTTGAGGCCAATTGTAGTAAAGGAAATATCCTCGTTTAAAAAGTAGACAGAATCATTCACAGAAACTACTTTGTGATGTGTGGGTCCAACTCACAGAGATTCACCTTTCTTTTCATTGAGCAGTTTGGAAACACTCTGTTTCTTAAGTTTGCAAGAGGATATTTGGACCACTTTGAGGCCTTCGTTGGAAACGGGATTTCTCAGTTTAATGCTAGACAGATGAATTCCCAGTAACTTCTTTGTGTTGTGTCTATTCAACTCACAGAGCTGAACCTTCCTTTAGACAGAGCAGTTTGCAAACACTCTTTCTGTGGAATTTGCAAGTGGAGATTACAAGCCATTTCAGGCCAATCTTAGAAAGGGAATTATCTTTGTATAAAAACTAGGCAGAATCTTTCTCAGAAACTACTTTGTGTTGTGTGCGCTCCACTCACAGAGTTTAACCTTTCTTTTCATAGAGCAGTTTGGAAACACTCTGTTTGTTAAGTCTGCAAGGGGATATTTAGACCTCTTTGACGCCTTCGTTGGAAACGGGATTTCTTCATATACAGCTAGACACATGAATTCTCAGTAACTTCTTTGTGTTGTGTGTATTCAACTCACAGAGTTGAACCTTTCTTTAGACAGAGCAGATTTGAAACACTCTTTTTGTGGATTTTACAAGTGGAGATTTCAAGCGATTTGAGGCCAATTGCAGTAAAGGAAATATCCTCGTTTAAAAAGTAGACAGAATCATTCTCAGAAACTACTTTGTGATGTGTGCGTTCAACTCACAGAGTTTCACCTTTCTTTTCATAGAGCAGTTTGGAAACACTCTGTTTCTTAAGTTTGCAAGAGGATATTTCGACCACTTTGAGGCCTTCGTTGGAAACGGGATTTCTCAGTATAATGCTAGACAGATGAATTCCCAGTAACTTCTTTGTGTTGTGTCTATTCAACTCACTGAGTTGAACCTTCCTTTAGACAGAGCAGTTTGCAAACTCTCTTTTTGTGGAATTTGCAAGTGGAGATTTCAAGCGATTTCAGGCCAATCTTAGAAACGGAAATATCTTTGTATAAAATCTAGACAGAATCATTCTCAGAAACTACTTTGTGTTGTGTGCGTTCGACTCACAGAGTTTAACCTTTCTTTCATAGAGCAGTTTGGAAACACTCTGTTTGTTTAGTCTGCAAGGGGATATTTAGACCTCTTTGTCGCCTTCGTTGGAAACGGGATTTCTTCATCTACAGCTAGACACATGAATTCTCAGTAACTTCTTTGTGTTGTGTGTATTCAACTCACAGAGTTGAACCTTTCTTTAGACAGAGCAGATTTGAAACACTCTTTTTGTGGATTTTACAAGTGGAGATTTCAAGCGATTTGAGGCCAATTGTAGTAAAGGAAATATCCTCGTTTAAAAACTAGACAGAATCATTCTCAGAAACTATTTTTGTGATGTGTGCGTTCAACTCAGAGAGTTTCACCTTTCCTTTCATAGAGCAGTTTGGAAACACTCTGTTTGTTAAGTTTGCAAGAAGATATTTGGACCACTTTGAGGCCTTCGTTGGAAACGGGATCGCTCAGTATAATGCTAGCCAGATGAATTCCCAGTAACTTCTTTGTGTTGTGTCTATTCAACTCACAGAGATGAACCTTTCTTTAGACAGAGCAGATTTGAAACACTCTTTTTGTGGATTTTACAAGTGGAGAATTCAAGCGATTTGTGGCCAGTTGTAGTAAAGGAAATATCCTCGTTTAAAAAGTAGACAGAATCATTCTCAGAAACTCCTTTGTGATGTGTGGGTTCAACTCACAGAGTTTCACCTTTCTTTTCATAGAGCAGTTTGGAAACACTCTGTTTCTTAAGTTTGCAAGAGGATATTTGGACCACTTTGAGGCCTTCGTTGGAAAAGGGATTTCTCAGTATAATGCTAGACAGATGAATTCCCAGTAACTTCTTTGTGTTGTGTCTATTCAACTCACAGAGCTGAACCTTCCTTTAGACAGAGCAGTTTGCAAACACTCTTTTTGTGGAATTTGCAAGTGGAGATTTCAAGCGATTTCAGGCCAATCTTAGAAAGGGAATTATCTTTGTATAAAAACTAGACAGAATCTTTCTCAGAAACTACTTTGTGTTGTGTGCGTTCCACTCACAGAGTTTAACCTTTCTTTTCATAGAGCAGTTTGGAAACACTCTGTTTGTTAAGTCTGCAAGGGGATATTTAGACCTCTTTGACGCCTTCGTTGGAAACGGGATTTCTTCATCTACAGCTAGACACATGAATTCTCAGTAACTTCTTTGTGTTGTGTGTATTCAACGCACAGAGTTGAACATTTCTTTAGACAGAGCAGATTTGAAACACTCTTTTTGTGGATTTTACAAGTGGAGATTTCAAGCGATTTGAGGCCAATTGCAGTAAAGGAAATATCCTCATTTAAAAAGTAGACAGAATCATTCTCAGAAACTACTTTGTGATGTGTGCGTTCAACTCACAGAGTTTCACCTTTCTTTTCATAGAGCAGTTTGGAAACACTCTGTTTCTTAAGTTTGCAAGAGGATATTTGGACCACTTTGAGGCCTTGGTTGGAAACGGGATTTCTCAGTATAATGCTAGACAGATGAATTCCCAGTAACTTCTTTGTGTCGTGTCTATTCAACTCACAGAGTTGAACCTTCCTTTAGACAGAGCAGTTTGAAAACACTCTTTTTGTGGAATTTGCAAGTGGAGATTTCAAGCGATTTCAGGCCAATCTTAGAAACGGAAATATCTTTGTATAAAATATAGACAGAATCATTCTCAGAAACTACTTTGTGTTGTGTGCCTTCGACTCACAGAGTTTAACCTTTCTTTCATAGAGCAGTTTGGAAACACTCTGTTTGTTTAGTCTGCAAGGGGATATTTAGACCTCTTTGACGCCTTCGTTGGAAACGGTATTTCTTCATATACAGCTAGACACATGAATTCTCAGTAACTTCTTTGTGTTGTGTGTATTCAACTCACAGAGTTGAACCTTTCTTTAGACAGAGCAGATTTGAAACACTCTTTTTGTGGATTTTACAAGTGGAGATTTCAAGCGATTTGAGGCCAATTGTAGTAAAGGAAATATCCTCGTATAAAATCTAGACAGAATCATTCTCAGAAACTATTTTTGTGATGTGTGCGTTCAACTCAGAGAGTTTCACCTTTCTTTTCATAGAGCAGTTTGGAAACACTCTGTTTGTTAAGTTTGCAAGAGGATATTTGGACCACTTTGAGGCCTTCGTTGGAAACGGGATTTCTCAGTGTAATGCTAGACAGATGACTTCCCAGTAACTTCTTTGTGTTGTGTCTATTCAACTCACAGAGTTGAACCTTCCTTTAGACACAGTAGTTTGCAAACACTCTTTTTGTGGAATTTGCAACTGGAGATTTCAAGCGATTTCAGGCCAATCTTAGAAAGGGAATTATCTTTGTATAAAAACTAGATAGAATCTTTCTCAGAAACTACTTTGTGTTGTGTGCGTTCCACTCACAGAGTTTAACCTTTCTTTTCATAGAGCAGTTTGGAAGCACTCTGTTTGTTAAGTCTGCAAGGGGATATTTAGACCTCTTTGACGCCTTCGTTGGAAACGGGATTTCTTCATATACAGCTAGACACATGAATTCTCAGTAACTACTTTGTGTTGTGTGTATTCAACTCACAGAGTTGAACCTTTCTTTAGACAGAGCAGATTTGAAACACTCTTTTTGTGGATTTTACAAGTGGAAATTTCAAGCGATTTGAGGCCAATTGTAGTAAAGGAAATATCCTCGTTTAAAAAGTAGACAGAATCATTCTCAGAAACTACTTTGTGATGTGTGCGTTCAACTCACAGAGTTTCACCTTTCTTTTCATAGAGCAGTTTGGAAACACTCTGTTTGTTAAGTTTGCAAGAGGATATTTGGACCACTTTGAGGCCTTCGTTGGAAACGGGATTTCTCAGTATAATGCTAGACAGATGAATTCCCAGTATCATCTTTGTTTTGTGTCTATTCAACTCACAGAGTTGAACCTTCCTTTAGACAGAGCAGTTTGCAAACACTCTTTTTGTGGAATTTGCAAGTGGAGATTTCAAGCGATTTCAGGCCAATCTTAGAAAGGGAATATCTTTGTATAAAACTAGACAGAATCTTTCTCAGAAACTACTATGTGTTGTGTGCCTTCCACTCACAGAGTTTAACCTTTCTTTTCATAGAGCACTTTGGAAACACTCTGTTAAGTCTGCAAGGGGATATTTAGACCTCTTTGACGCATTCGTTGGAAACGGGATTTCTCCTTATAATGCTAGACAGATGAATTCCCAGTAACTTCTTTGTGTTGTGTCTATTCAACTCACAGAGCTCAACCTTCCTTTAGACAGAGCAGTTTGCAAACACTCTTTTTGTGGAATTTGCAAGTGGAGATTACAAGCGATTTCAGGCCAATCTTAGAAAGGGAATTATCTTTGTATAAAAACTAGACAGAATCTTTCTCTGAAACTACTTTGTGTTGTGTGCGTTTCCACTCACAGAGTTTAACCTTTCTTTTCATAGAGCACTTTGGAAACACTCTGTTTGTTTAGTCTGCAAGGGGATATTTAGACCTCTTTGACGCCTTCGTTGGAAACGGGATTTCTTCATATACAGCTAGACACATGAATTCTCAGTAACTTCTTTGTGTTGTGTGTATTCAACTCACAGAGTTGAACCTTTCTTTAGACAGAGCAGATTTGAAACACTCTTTTTGTGGATTTTACAAGTGGAGATTTCAAGCGATTTCAGGCCAATTGCAGTAAAGGAAATATCCTCGTTTAAAAAGTAGACAGAATCATTCTCAGAAACTACTTTGTGATGTGTGCGTTCAACTCACAGAGTTTCACCTTTCTTTTCATAGAGCAGTTTGGAAACACTCTGTTTGTTGTGTTTGCAAGAGGATATTTCGACCACTTTGAGGCCTTCGTTGGAAACGGGATTTCTCAGTATAATGCTAGACAGATGAATTCCCAGTAACTTCTTTGTGTTGTGTCTATTCAACTCACTGAGTTGAACCTTCCTTTAGACAGAGCAGTTTGCAAACTCTCTTTTTGTGGAATTTGCAAGTGGAGATTTCAAGCGATTTCAGGCCAATCTTAGAAACGGAAATATCTTTGTATAAAATCTAGACAGAATCATTCTCAGAAACTACTTTGTGTTGTGTGCCTTCGACTCACAGAGTTTAACCTTTCTTTCATAGAGCAGTTTGGAAACACTCTGTTTGTTTAGTCTGCAAGGGGATATTTAGACCTCTTTGACGCCTTCGTTGGAAACGGGATTTCTTAATATATAGCTAGACACATGAATTCTCAGTAACTTCTTTGTGTTGTGTGTATTCAACTCACAGAGTTGAACCTTTCTTTAGACAGAGCAGATTTGAAACACTCTTTTTGTGGATTTTACAAGTGGAGATTTCAAGCGATTTGAGGCCAATTGTAGTAAAGGAAATATCCTCGTTTCAAAACTAGACAGAATCATTCTCAGAAACTATTTTTGTGATGTGTGCGTTCAACTCAGAGAGTTTCACCTTTCCTTTCATAGAGCAGTTTGGAAACACTCTGTTTGTTAAGTTTGCAAGAGGATATTTGGACCACTTTGAGGCCTTCGTTGGAAACGGGATCGCTCAGTATAATGCTAGCCAGATGAATTCCCAGTAACTTCTTTGTGTTGTGTCTATTCAACTCACAGATCTGAACCTTTCTTTAGACAGAGCAGATTTGAAACACTCTTTTTGTGGATTTTACAAGTGGAGAATTCAAGCGATTTGTGGCCAGTTGTAGTAAAGGAAATATCCTCGTTTAAAAAGTAGACAGAATCATTCTCAGAAACTCCTTTGTGATGTGTGGGTTCAACTCACAGAGTTTCACCTTTCTTTTCATAGAGCAGTTTGGAAACACTCTGTTTCTTAAGTTTGCAAGAGGATATTTGGACCACTTTGAGGCCTTCTTTGGAAAAGGGTTTTCTCAGTATAATGCTAGACAGATGAATTCCCAGTAACTTCTTTATGATGTGTCTATTCAACTCACAGAGCTGAACCTTCCTTTAGACAGAGCAGTTTGCAAACACTCTTTTTGTGGAATTTGCAAGTGGAGATTTCAAGCGATTTCACGCCAATCTTAGAAAGGGAATTATCTTTGTATAAAAACTAGACAGAATCTTTCTCAGAAACTACTTTGTGTTGTGTGCGTTCCAGTCACAGAGTTTAACCTTTCTTTTCATAGAGCAGTTTGGAAACACTCTGTTTGTTTAGTCTGCAAGGGGATATTTAGACCTCTTTGACGCCTTCGTTGGAAACGGGATTTCTTCATATACAGCTAGACACATGAATTCTCAGTAACTTCTTTGTGTTGTGTGTATTCAACTCACAGAGTTGAACCTTTCTTTAGACAGAGCAGATTTGAAACACTCTTTTTGTGGATTTTACAAGTGGAGATTTCAAGCGATTTGAGGCCAATTGCAGTAAAGGAAATATCCTCGTGTAAAAAGTAGACAGAATCATTCTCAGAAACTACTTTGTGATGTGTGCGTTCAACTCACAGAGTTTCACCTTTCTTTTCATAGAGCAGTTTGGAAACACTCTGTTTGTTATGTTTGCAAGAGGATATTTCGACCACTTTGAGGCCTTCGTTGGAACCGGGATTTCTCAGCATAATGCTAGACAGATGAATTCCCAGTAACTTCTTTGTGTTGTGTCTATTCAACTCACAGAGTTGAACCTTCCTTTAGACAGAGCAGTTTGAAAACACTCTTTTTGTGGAATTTGCAAGTGGAGATTTCAAGCGATTTCAGGCCAATCTTAGAAACGGAAATATCTTTGTATAAAATCTAGACAGAATCATTCTCAGAAACTACTTTGTGTTGTGTGCCTTCGACTCACAGAGTTTAACCTTTCTTTCATAGAGCAGTTTGGAAACACTCTGTTTGTTTAGTCTGCAAGGGGATATTTAGACCTCTTTGACGCCTTCGTTGGAAACGGGATTTCTTCATATATAGCTAGACACATGAATTCTCAGAATCTTCTTTGTGTTGTGTGTATTCAACTCACAGAGTTGAAGCTTTCTTTAGACAGAGCAGATATGAAACAGTCTTTTTGTGGATTTTACAAGTGGAGATTTCAAGCGATTTGAGGCCAATTGTAGTAAAGGAAATATCCTCGTTTCAAAACTAGACAGAATCATTCTCAGAAACTATTTCTGTGATGTGTGCGTTCAACTCAGAGAGTTTCACCTTTCTTTTCATAGAGCAGTTTGGAAACACTCTGTTTGTTAAGTTTGCAAGAGGATATTTGTACCACTTTGAGGCCTTCGTTGGAAACGGGATTTCTCAGTATAATGCTAGACAGATGAATTCCCAGTAACTTCTTTGTGTTGTGTCTATTCAACTCACAGAGCTGAACCTTTCTTTAGACAGAGCAGATTTGAAACACTCTTTTTGTGGATTTTACAAGTGGAGAATTCAAGCGATTTGAGGCCAATTGTAGTAAAGGAAATATCCTCGTTTAAAAAGTAGACAGAATCATTCTCAGAAACTACTTTGTGATGTGTGGGTTCAACTCACAGAGTTTCACCTTTCTTTTCATAGAGCAGTTTGGAAACACTCTGTTTCTTAAGTTTGCAAGAGGATATTTGGACCACTTTGAGGCCTTCGTTGGAAACGGGATTTCTCAGTATAATGCTAGACAGATGAATTCCCAGTAACTTCTTTGTGTTGTGTCTATTCAACTCACGAGCTGAACCTTCCTTTAGACAGAGCAGTTTGCAAACACTCTTTTTGTGGAATTTGCAAGTGGAGATTTCAAGCGATTTCAGGCCAATCTTAGAAAGGGAATTATCTTTGTATAAAAACCAGACAGAATCTTTCTCAGAAACTACTTTGTGTTGTGTGCGTTCCACTCACAGAGTTTAACCTTTCTTTTCATAGAGCAGTTTGCAAACACTCTGTTTGTTAAGTCTGCAAGGGGATATTTAGACCTCTTTGTCGCCTTCGTTGGAAACGGGATTTCTTCATCTACAGCTAGACACATGAATTCTCAGTAACTTCTTTGTGTTGTGTGCATTCAACGCACAGAGTTGAACATTTCTTTAGACAGAGCAGATTTGAAACACTCTTTTTGTGGATTTTACAAGTGGAGATTTCAAGCTATTTGAGGCCAATTGCAGTAAACGAAATATCCTCGTTTAAAAAGTAGACAGAATCATTCTCAGAAACTACTTTGTGATGTGTGCGTTCAACTCACAGAGTTTCACCTTTCTTTTCATAGAGCAGTTTGGAAACACTCTGTTTCTTAAGTTTGCAAGAGGATATTTGGAACACTGTGAGGCCATCGTTGGAAACGGGATTTCTCAGTATAATGCCATACAGATGAATTCCCAGTAACTTCTTTGTGTTGTGTCTATTCAACTCACAGAGCTGAACCTTTCTTTAGACAGAGCAGATTTGAAACACTCTTTTTGTGTATTTTACAAGTGGAGAATTCAAGCGATTTGAGGCCAATTGTAGTAAAGGAAATATCCTCGTTTAAAAAGTAGACAGAATCATTCTCAGAAACTCCTTTGTGATGTGTGGGTTCAACTCACAGAGTTTTACCTTTCTTTTCATAGAGCAGTTTGGAAACACTCTGTTTCTTAAGTTTGCAAGAGGATATTTTGACCACTTTGAGGCCTTCGTTGGAAAAGGGATTTCTCAGTATAATGCTAGACAGATGAATTCCCAGTAACTTCTTTGTGTTGTGTCTATTCAACTCACAGAGCTGAACCTTCCTTTAGACAGAGCAGTTTGCAAACACTCTTTTTGTGGAATTTGCAAGTGGAGATTTCAAGCGATTTCAGGCCAATCTTAGAAATGGAATTATCTTTGTATAAAAACTAGACAGAATCTTTCTCAGAAACTACTTTGTGTTGTGTGCGTTCCACTCACAGAGTTTAACCTTTCTTTTCATAGAGCAGTTTGGAAACACTCTGTTTGTTAAGTCTGCAAGGGGATATTTAGACCTCTTTGACGCCTTCGTTGGAAACGGGATTTCTTCATCTACAGCTAGACACATGAATTCTCAGTAACTTCTTTGTGTTGTGTGTATTCAACGCACAGAGTTGAACATTTCTTTAGACAGAGCAGATTTGAAACACTCTTTTTGTGGATTTTACAAGTGGAGATTTCAAGCGATTTGAGGCCAATTGCAGTAAAGGAAATATCCTCATTTAAAAAGTAGACAGAATCATTCTCAGAAACTACTTTGTGATGTGTGCGTTCAACTCACAGAGTTTCACCTTTCTTTTCATAGAGCAGTTTGGAAACACTCTGTTTCTTAAGTTTGCAAGAGGATATTTGGACCACTTTGAGGCCTTGGTTGGAAACGGGATTTCTCAGTATAATGCTAGACAGATGAATTCCCAGTAACTTCTTTGTGTTGTGTCTATTCAACTCACAGAGTTGAACCTTCCTTTAGACAGAGCAGTTTGAAAACACTCTTTTTGTGGAATTTGCAAGTGGAGATTTCAAGCGATTTCAGGCCAATCTTAGAAACGGAAATATCTTTGTATAAAATCTAGACAGAATCATTCTCAGAAACTACTTTGTGTTGTGTGCCTTCGACTCACAGAGTTTAACCTTTCTTTCATAGAGCAGTTTAGAAACACTCTGTTTGTTTAGTCTGCAAGGGGATATTTAGACCTCTTTGACGCCTTCGTTGGAAACGGTATTTCTTCATATACAGCTAGACACATGAATTCTCAGTAACTTCTTTGTGTTGTGTGTATTCAACTCACAGAGTTGAACCTTTCTTTAGACAGAGCAGATTTGAAACACTCTTTTTGTGGATTTTACAAGTGGAGATTTCAAGCGATTTGAGGCCAATTGTAGTAAAGGAAATATCCTCGTTTAAAATCTAGACAGAATCATTCTCAGAAACTATTTTTGTGATGTGTGCGTTCAACTCAGAGAGTTTCACCTTTCTTTTCATAGAGCAGTTTGGAAACACTCTGTTTGTTAAGTTTGCAAGAGGATATTTGGACCACTTTGAGGCCTTCGTTGGAAACGGGATTTCTCAGTGTAATGCTAGACAGATGACTTCCCAGTAACTTCTTTGTGTTGTGTCTATTCAACTCACAGAGTTGAACCTTCCTTTAGACACAGTAGTTTGCAAACACTCTTTTTGTGGAATTTGCAACTGGAGATTTCAAGCGATTTCAGGCCAATCTTAGAAAGGGAATTATCTTTGTATAAAAACTAGATAGAATCTTTCTCAGAAACTACTTTGTGTTGTGTGCGTTCCACTCACAGAGTTTAACCTTTCTTTTCATAGAGCAGTTTGGAAGCACTCTGTTTGTTAAGTCTGCAAGGGGATATTTAGACCTCTTTGACGCCTTCGTTGGAAACGGGATTTCTTCATATACAGCTAGACACATGAATTCTCAGTAACTACTTTGTGTTGTGTGTATTCAACTCACAGAGTTGAACCTTTCTTTAGACAGAGCAGATTTGAAACACTCTTTTTGTGGATTTTACAAGTAGAAATTTCAAGCGATTTGAGGCCAATTGTAGTAAAGGAAATATCCTCGTTTAAAAAGTAGACAGAATCATTCTCAGAAACTACTTTGTGATGTGTGCGTTCATCTCACAGAGTTTCACCTTTCTTTTCATAGAGCAGTTTGGAAACACTCTGTTTGTTAAGTTTGCAAGAGGATATTTGGACCACTTTGAGGCCTTCGTTGGAAACGGGATTTCTCAGTATAATGCTAGACAGATGAATTCCCAGTAACATCTTTGTGTTGTGTCTATTCAACTCACAGAGTTGAACCTTCCTTTAGACAGAGCAGTTTGCAAACACTCTTTTTGTGGAATTTGCAAGTGGAGATTTCAAGCGATTTCAGGCCAATCTTAGAAAGGGAATATCTTTGTATAAAACTAGACAGAATCTTTCTCAGAAACTACTATGTGTTGTGTGCCTTCCACTCACAGAGTTTAACCTTTCTTTTCATAGAGCACTTTGGAAACACTCTGTTTGTTTAGTCTGCAAGGCGATATTTAGACCTCTTTGACGCCTTCGTTGGAAACGGGATTTCTTCATATATAGCTAGACACATGAATTCTCAGTAACTTCTTTGTGTTGTGTGTATTCAACTCACAGAGTTGAACCTTTCTTTAGACAGAGCAGATTTGAAACACTCTTTTTGTGGATTTTACAAGTGGAGATTTCAAGCGATTTGATGCCAATTGTAGTAAAGGAAATTTCCTCCTTTAAAAACTAGACAGAATCATTCTCAGAAACTACTTTGTGATGTGTGCGTTCAACTCAGAGAGTTTCACCTTTCTTTTCATAGAGCAGTTTGGAAACACTCTGTTTGTTAAGTTTGCAAGAGGATATTTGGACCACTTTGAGGCCTTCGTTGGAAACGGGATTTCTCAGTATAATGCTAGACAGATGAATTCCCAGTAACTTCTTTGTGTTGTGTCTATTCAACTCACAGAGTTGAACCTTCCTTTAGACAGAGCAGTTTGCAAACACTCTTTTTGTGGAATTTGCAAGTGGAGATTTCAAGCGATTTCAGGCCTATCTTAGAAAGGGAAATATCTTTGTATAAAAACTAGACAGAATCTTTCTTAGAAACTACTTTGTGTTGTGTGCGTTCCACTCACAGAGTTTAACCTGTCTTTTCATAGAGCAGTTTGGAATCACTCTGTTTGTTAAGTCTGCAAGGGGATATTTAGACCTCTTTGACGCCTTCATTGGAAACGGGATTTCTTCATATACAGCTAGACACATGAATTCTCAGTAACTTCTTTGTGTTGTGTGTATTCAACTCACAGAGTTGAACCTTTCTTTAGACAGAGCAGATTTGAAACACTCTTTTTGTGGATTTTACAAGTGGAGATTTCAAGCGATTTGAGGCCAATTGCAGTAAAGGAAATATCCTCGTTTAAAAAGTAGACAGAATCATTCTCAGAAACTACTTTGTGATGTGTGCGTTCAACTCACAGAGTTTCACCTTTCTTTTCATAGAGCAGTTTGGAAACACTCTGTTTGTTATGTTTGCAAGAGGATATTTCGACCACTTTGAGGCCTTCGTTGGAACCGGGATTTCTCAGCATAATGCTAGACAGATGAATTCCCAGTAACTTCTCTGTGTTGTGTCTATTCAACTCACAGAGTTGAACCTTCCTTTAGACAGAGCAGTTTGAAAACACTCTTTTTGTGGAATTTGCAAGTGGAGATTTCAAGCGATTTCAGGCCAATCTTAGAAACGGAAATATCTTTGTATAAAATCTAGACAGAATCATTCTCAGAAACTACTTTGTGTTGTGTGCCTTCGACTCACAGAGTTTAACCTTTCTTTCATAGAGCAGTTTGGAAACACTCTGTTTGTTTAGTCTGCAAGGGGATATTTAGACCTCTTTGACGCCTTCGTTGGAAACGGGATTTCTTCATATATAGCTAGACACATGAATTCTCAGAATCTTCTTTGTGTTGTGTGTATTCAACTCACAGAGTTGAAGCTTTCTTTAGACAGAGCAGATATGAAACACTCTTTTTGTGGATTTTACAAGTGGAGATTTCAAGCGATTTGAGGCCAATTGTAGTAAAGGAAATATCCTCGTTTAAAAACTAGACAGAATCATTCTCAGAAACTATTTCTGTGATGTGTGCGTTCAACTCAGAGAGTTTCACCTTTCTTTTCATAGAGCAGTTTGGAAACACTCTGTTTGTTAAGTTTGCAAGAGGATATTTGTACCACTTTGAGGCCTTCGTTGGAAACGGGATTTCTCAGTATAATGCTAGACAGATGAATTCCCAGTAACTTCTTTGTGTTGTGTCTATTCAACTCACAGAGCTGAACCTTTCTTTAGACAGAGCAGATTTGAAACACTCTTTTTGTGGATTTTTCAAGTGGAGAATTCAAGCGATTTGAGGCCAATTGTAGTAAAGGAAATATCCTCGTTTAAAAATTAGACAGAATCATTCTCAGAAACTCCTTTGTGATGTGTGGGTTCAACTCACAGAGTTTCACCTTTCTTTTCATAGAGCAGTTTGGAAACACTCTGTTTCTTAAGTTTGCAAGAGGATATTTGGACCACTTTGAGGCCTTCGTTGGAAACGGGATTTCTCAGTATAATGCTAGACAGATGAATTCCCAGTAACATCTTTGTGTTGTGTCTATTCAACTCACAGAGTTGAACCTTCCTTTAGACAGAGCAGTTTGCAAACACTCTTTTTGTGGAATTTGCAAGTGGAGATTTCAAGCGATTTCAGGCCAATCTTAGAAAGGGAAATATCTTTGTATAAAACTAGACAGAATCTTTCTCAGAAACTACTATGTGTTGTGTGCCTTCCACTCACAGAGTTTAACCTTTCTTTTCATAGAGCACTTTGGAAACACTCTGTTTGTTTAGTCTGCAAGGCGATATTTAGACCTCTTTGACGCCTTCGTTGGAAACGGGATTCCTTCATATATAGCTAGACACATGAATTCTCAGTAACTTCTTTGTGTTGTGTGTATTCAACTCACAGAGTTGAACCTTTCTTTAGACAGAGCAGATTTGAAACACTCTTTTTGTGGATTTTACAAGTGGAGATTTCAAGCGATTTGAGGCCAATTGTAGTAAAGGAAACTTCCTCCTTTAAAAACTAGACAGAATCATTCTCAGAAACTACTTTGTGATGTGTGCGTTCAACTCAGAGAGTTTCACCTTTCTTTTCATAGGGCAGTTTGGAAACACTCTGTTTGTTAAGTTTGCAAGAGGATATTTGGACCACTTTGAGGCCTTCGTTGGAAAAGGGATTTCTCAGTATAATGCTAGACAGATGAATTCCCAGTAACTTCTTTGTGTTGTGTCTATTCAACTCACAGAGTTGAACCTTCCTTTAGACAGAGCAGTTTGTAAACACTCTTTTTGTGGAATTTGCAAGTGGAGATTTCAAGCGATTTCATTCCAATCTTAGAAAGGGAAATATCTTTGTATAAAAACTAGAGAGAATCTTTCTTAGAAACTACTTTGTGTTGTGTGCGTTCCACTCACAGAGATTAACCTGTCTTTTCATAGAGCAGTTTGGAATCACTCTGTTTGTTAAGTCTGCAAGGGGATATTTAGACCTCTTTGACGCCTTCGTTGGAAACGGGATTTCTTCATATACAGCTAGACACATGAATTCTCAGTAACTTCTTTGTGTTGTGTGTATTCAACTCACAGAGTTGAACCTTTCTTTAGGCAGAGCATATTTGAAACACTCTTTTTGTGGATTTTACAAGTGGAGAATTCAAGCGATTTGAGGCCAATTGTAGTAAAGGAAATATCCTCGTTTAAAAAGTAGACAGAATCATTCTCAGAAACTACTTTGTGATGTGTGCGTTCAACTCATAGAATTTCACCTTTCTTTTCATAGAGCAGTTTGGAAACACTCTGTTTGTTAAGTTTGCAAGAGGATATTTGGACCACTTTGAGGCCTTCGTTGGAAACGGGATTTCTCAGTATAATGCTAGACAGATGAATTCTCAGTAACTTCTTTGTGTTGTGTCTATTCAACTCACAGAGCTGAACCTTCCTTTAGACAGAGCAGTTTGCAAACACTGTTTTTGTGGAATTTGCAAGTGGAGATTTCAAGCGATTTCAGGCCAATCTTAGAAAGGGAAATATCTTTGTATAAAAACTAGACAGAATCATTCTCAGAAACTGCTTTGCGTTGTGTGCGTTCCACTCACAGAGTTTAACCTTTCTTTCCATAGAGCAGTTTGGAAACACTCTGTTTGTTAAGTCTGCAAGGGGATATTTAGACCTCTTTGACGCCTTCGTTGGAAACGGGATTTCTTCATATACAGCTAGACACATGAATTCTCAGTAACTTGTTAGTGTTGTGTGTATTCAACTCACAGAGTTGAAACTTTCTTTAGACAGAGCAGATTTGAAACACTCTTTTTGTGGATTTTACATGTGGAGATTTCAAGCGATTTGAGGCCAATTGTAGTAAAGGAAATATCCTCGTTTAAAAAGTAGACAGAATCATTCTCAGAAACTACTTTGTGATGTGTGGGTTCAACTCACAGAGTTTCACCTTTCTTTTCATAGAGCAGTTTGGAAACACTCTGTTTGTTAAGTTTGCAAGAGGATATTTGACCACTTTGAGGCCTTCGTTGGAAACGGGATTTCTCAGTATAATGCTAGACAGATGAATTCCGAGTAACTTCTTTGTGTTGTGTCTATTCAACTCACAGAGCTCAAACTTCCTTTAGACAGAGCAGTTTGCAAGCACTCTTTTTGTGGAATTTGCAAGTGGAGATTACAAGCGATTTCAGGCCAATCTTAGAAAGGGAATTATCTTTGTATAAAAACTAGACAGAATCTTTCTCAGAAACTACTTTGTGTTGTGTGCGTTCCACTCACAGAGTTTAACCTTTCTTTTCATAGAGCAGTTTGGAAACACTCTGTTTGTTAAGTCTGCAAGGGGATATTTAGACCTCTTTGACGCCTTCTTTGGAAACGGGATTTCTTCATATACAGCTAGACACATGAATTCTCAGTAACTTCTTTGTGTTGTGTGTATTCAACTCACAGAGTTGAACCTTTCTTTAGACAGAGCAGATTTGAAACACTCTTTTTGTGGATTTTACAAGTGGAGATTTCAAGCGATTTGAGGCCAATTGCAGTAAAGGAAATATCCTCGTTTAAAAAGTAGACAGAATCATTCTCAGAAACTACTTTGTGATGTGTGCGTTCAACTCACAGAGTTTCACCTTTCTTTTCATAGAGCAGTTTGGAAACACTCTGTTTCTTAAGTTTGCAAGAGGATATTTGGACCACTTTGAGGCCTTCGTTGGAAACGGGATTTCTCAGTATAATGCTAGACAGATGAATTCCCAGTAACTTCTTTGTGTTGTGTCTATTCAACTCACTGAGTTGAACCTTCCTTTAGACAGAGCAGTTTGCAAACTCTCTTTTTGTGGAATTTGCAAGTGGAGATTTCAAGCGATTTCAGGCCAATCTTAGAAACGGAAATATCTTTGTATAAAATCTAGACAGAATCATTCTCAGAAACTACTTTGTGTTGTGTGCGTTCGACTCACAGAGTTTAACCTTTCTTTCATAGAGCAGTTTGGAAACACTCTGTTTGTTTAGTCTGCAAGGGGATATTTAGACCTCTTTGTCGCCTTCGTTGGAAACGGGATTTCTTCATCTACAGCTAGACACATGAATTCTCAGTAACTTCTTTGTGTTGTGTGTATTCAACTCACAGAGTTGAACCTTTCTTTAGACAGAGCAGATTTGAAACACTCTTTTTGTGGATTTTACAAGTGGACATTTCAAGCGATTTGAGGCCAATTGTAGTAAAGGAAATATCCTCGTTTAAAAACTAGACAGAATCATTCTCAGAAACTATTTTTGTGATGTGTGCGTTCAACTCAGAGAGTTTCACCTTTCCTTTCATAGAGCAGTTTGGAAACACTCTGTTTGTTAAGTTTGCAAGAGGATATTTGGACCACTTTGAGGCCTTCGTTGGAAACGGGATCGCTCAGTATAATGCTAGCCAGATGAATTCCCAGTAACTTCTTTGTGTTGTGTCTATTCAACTCACAGAGCTGAACCTTTCTTTAGACAGAGCAGATTTGAAACACTCTTTTTGTGGATTTTACAAGTGGAGAATTCAAGCGATTTGTGGCCAGTTGTAGTAAAGGAAATATCCTCGTTTAAAAAGTAGACAGAATCATTCTCAGAAACTCCTTTGTGATGTGTGGGTTCAACTCACAGAGTTTCACCTTTCTTTTCATAGAGCAGTTTGGAAACACTCTGTTTCTTAAGTTTGCAAGAGGATATTTGGACCACTTTGAGGCCTTCGTTGGAAAAGGGATTTCTCAGTATAATGCTAGACAGATGAATTCCCAGTAACTTCTTTGTGTTGTGTCTATTCAACTCACAGAGCTGAACCTTCCTTTAGACAGAGCAGTTTGCAAACACTCTTTTTGTGGAATTTGCAAGTGGAGATTTCAAGCGATTTCAGGCCAATCTTAGAAAGGGAATTATCTTTGTATAAAAACTAGACAGAATCTTTCTCAGAAACTACTTTGTGTTGTGTGCGTTCCACTCACAGAGTTTAACCTTTCTTTTCATAGAGCAGTTTGGAAACACTCTGTTTGTTTAGTCTGCAAGGGGATATTTAGACCTCTTTGACGCCTTCGTTGGAAACGGGATTTCTTCATATACAGCTAGACACATGAATTCTCAGTAACTTCTTTGTGTTGTGTGTATTCAACTCACAGAGTTGAACCTTTCTTTAGACAGAGCAGATTTGAAACACTCTTTTTGTGGATTTTACAAGTGGAGATTTCAAGCGATTTGAGGCCAATTGCAGTAAAGGAAATATCCTCGTTTAAAAAGTAGACAGAATCATTCTCAGAAACTACTTTGTGATGTGTGCGTTCAACTCACAGAGTTTCACCTTTCTTTTCATAGAGCAGTTTGGAAACACTCTGTTTGTTATGTTTGCAAGAGGATATTTCGACCACTTTGAGGCCTTCGTTGGAACCGGGATTTCTCAGCATAATGCTAGACAGATGAATTCCCAGTAACTTCTTTGTGTTGTGTATATTCAACTCACAGAGTTGAACCTTCCTTTAGACAGAGCAGTTTGAAAACACTCTTTTTGTGGAATTTGCAAGTGGAGATTTCAAGCGATTTCAGGCCAATCTTAGAAACGGAAATATCTTTGTATAAAATCTAGACAGAATCATTCTCAGAAACTACTTTGTGTTGTGTGCCTTCGACTCACAGAGTTTAACCTTTCTTTCATAGAGCAGTTTGGAAACACTCTGTTTGTTTAGTCTGCAAGGGGATATTTAGACCTCTTTGACGCCTTCGTTGGAAACGGGATTTCTTCATATATAGCTAGACACATGAATTCTCAGAATCTTCTTTGTGTTGTGTGTATTCAACTCACAGAGTTGAAGCTTTCTTTAGACAGAGCAGATATGAAACACTCTTTTTGTGGATTTTACAAGTGGAGATTTCAAGCGATTTGAGGCCAATTGTAGTAAAGGAAATATCCTAGTTTAAAAACTAGACAGAATCCTTCTCAGAAACTATTTCTGTGATGTGTGCGTTCAACTCAGAGAGTTTCACCTTTCTTTTCATAGAGCAGTTTGGAAACACTCTGTTTGTTAAGTTTGCAAGAGGATATTTCTACCACTTTGAGGCCTTCGTTGGAAACGGGATTTCTCAGTATAATGCTAGACAGATGAATTCCCAGTAACTTCTTTGTGTTGTGTCTATTCAACTCACAGAGCTGAACCTTTCTTTAGACAGAGCAGATTTGAAACACTCTTTTTGTGGATTTTACAAGTGGAGAATTCAAGCGATTTGAGGCCAATTGTAGTAAAGGAAATATCCTCGTTTAAAAAGTAGACAGAATCATTCTCAGAAACTACTTTGTGATGTGTGGGTTCAACTCACAGAGTTTCACCTTTCTTTTCATAGAGCAGTTTGGAAACACTCTGTTTCTTAAGTTTGCAAGAGGATATTTGGACCACTTTGAGGCCTTCGTTGGAAACGGGATTTCTCAGTATAATGCTAGACAGATGAATTCCCAGTAACTTCTTTGTGTTGTGTCTATTCAACTCACAGAGCTGAACCTTCCTTTAGACAGAGAAGTTTGCAAACACTCTTTTTGTGGAATTTGCAAGTGGAGATTTCAAGCGATTTCAGGCCAATCTTAGAAAGGGAATTATCTTTGTATAAAAACCAGACAGAATCTTTCTCAGAAACTACTTTGTGTTGTGTGCGTTCCACTCACAGAGTTTAACCTTTCTTTTCATAGAGCAGTTTGGAAACACTCTGTTTGTTAAGTCTGCAAGGGGATATTTAGACCTCTTTGTCGCCTTCGTTGGAAACGGGATTTCTTCATCTACAGCTAGACACATGAATTCTCAGTAACTTCTTTGTGTTGTGTGCATTCAACGCACAGAGTTGAACATTTCTTTAGACAGAGCCGATTTGAAACACTCTTTTTGTGGATTTTACAAGTGGAGATTTCAAGCGATTTGAGGCCAATTGCAGTAAACGAAATATCCTCGTTTAAAAAGTAGACAGAATCATTCTCAGAAACTACTTTGTGATGTGTGCGTTCAACTCACAGAGTTTCACCTTTCTTTTCATAGAGCAGTTTGGAAACACTCTGTTTCTTAAGTTTGCAAGAGGATATTTGGACCACTTTGAGGCCTTCGTTGGAAACGGGATTTCTCAGTATAATGCTATACAGATGAATTCCCAGTAACTTCTTTGTGTTGTGTCTATTCAACTCACAGAGCTGAACCTTTCTTTAGACAGAGCAGATTTGAAACACTCTTTTTGTGGATTTTACAAGTGGAGAATTCAAGCGATTTGAGGCCAATTGTAGTAAAGGAAATATCCTCGTTTAAAAAGTAGACAGAATCATTCTCAGAAACTCCTTTGTGATGTGTGGGTTCAACTCACAGAGTTTCACCTTTCTTTTCATAGAGCAGTTTGGAAACACTCTGTTTCTTAAGTTTGCAAGAGGATATTTTGACCACTTTGAGGCCTTCGTTGGAAAAGGGATTTCTCAGTATAATGCTAGACAGATGAATTCCCAGTAACTTCTTTGTGTTGTGTCTATTCAACTCACAGAGCTGAACCTTCCTTTAGACAGAGCAGTTTGCAAACACTCTTTTTGTGGAATTTGCAAGTGGAGATTTCAAGCGATTTCAGGCCAATCTTAGAAAGGGAATTATCTTTGTATAAAAACTAGACAGAATCTTTCTCAGAAACTACTTTGTGTTGTGTGCCTTCGACTCACAGAGTTTAACCTTTCTTTCATAGAGCAGTTTGGAAACACTCTGTTTGTTTAGTCTGCAAGGGGATATTTAGACCTCTTTGACGCCTTCGTTGGAAACGGTATTTCTTCATATACAGCTAGACACATGAATTCTCAGTAACTTCTTTGTGTTGTGTGTATTCAACTCACAGAGTTGAACCTTTCTTTAGACAGAGCAGATTTGAAACACTCTTTTTGTGGATTTTACAAGTGGAGATTTCAAGCGATTTGAGGCCAATTGTAGTAAAGGAAATATCCTCGTTTAAAATCTAGACAGAATCATTCTCAGAAACTATTTTTGTGATGTGTGCGTTCAACTCAGAGAGTTTCACCTTTCTTTTCATAGAGCAGTTTGGAAACACTCTGTTTGTTAAGTTTGCAAGAGGATATTTGGACCACTTTGAGGCCTTCGTTGGAAACGGGATTTCTCAGTGTAATGCTAGACAGATGACTTCCCAGTAACTTCTTTGTGTTGTGTCTATTCAACTCACAGAGTTGAACCTTCCTTTAGACACAGTAGTTTGCAAACACTCTTTTTGTGGAATTTGCAACTGGAGATTTCAAGCGATTTCAGGCCAATCTTAGAAAGGGAATTATCTTTGTATAAAAACTAGATAGAATCTTTCTCAGAAACTACTTTGTGTTGTGTGCGTTCCACTCACAGAGTTTAACCTTTCTTTTCATAGAGCAGTTTGGAAGCACTCTGTTTGTTAAGTCTGCAAGGGGATATTTAGACCTCTTTGACGCCTTCGTTGGAAACGGGATTTCTTCATATACAGCTAGACACATGAATTCTCAGTAACTACTTTGTGTTGTGTGTATTCAACTCACAGAGTTGAACCTTTCTTTAGACAGAGCAGATTTGAAACACTCTTTTTGTGGATTTTACAAGTGGAAATTTCAAGCGATTTGAGGCCAATTGTAGTAAAGGAAATATCCTCGTTTAAAAAGTAGACAGAATCATTCTCAGAAACTACTTTGTGATGTGTGCGTTCATCTCACAGTTTCACCTTTCTTTTCATAGAGCAGTTTGGAAACACTCTGTTTGTTAAGTTTGCAAGAGGATATTTGGACCACTTTGAGGCCTTCGTTGGAAACGGGATTTCTCAGTATAATGCTAGACAGATGAATTCCCAGTAACATCTTTGTGTTGTGTCTATTCAACTCACAGAGTTGAACCTTCCTTTAGACAGAGCAGTTTGCAAACACTCTTTTTGTGGAATTTGCAAGTGGAGATTTCAAGCGATTTCAGGCCAATCTTAGAAAGGGAATATCTTTGTATAAAACTAGACAGAATCTTTCTCAGAAACTACTATGTGTTGTGTGCCTTCCACTCACAGAGTTTAACCTTTCTTTTCATAGAGCACTTTGGAAACACTCTGTTTGTTTAGTCTGCAAGGGGATATTTAGACCTCTTTGACGCATTCGTTGGAAACGGGATTTCTCCGTATAATGCTAGACAAATGAATTCCCAGTAACTTCTTTGTGTTGTGTCTATTCAACTCACAGAGCTCAACCTTCCTTTAGACAGAGCAGTTTGCAAACACTCTTTTTGTGGAATTTGCAAGTGGAGATTACAAGCGATTTCAGGCCAATCTTAGAAAGGGAATTATCTTTGTATAAAAACTAGACAGAATCTTTCTCTGAAACTACTTTGTGTTGTGTGCGTTCCACTCACAGAGTTTAACCTTTCTTTTCATAGAGCACTTTGGAAACACTCTGTTTGTTTAGTCTGCAAGGGGATATTTAGACCTCTTTGACGCCTTCGTTGGAAACGGGATTTCTTCATATACAGCTAGACACATGAATTCTCAGTAACTTCTTTGTGTTGTGTGTATTCAACTCACAGAGTTGAACCTTTCTTTAGACAGAGCAGATTTGAAACACTCTTTTTGTGGATTTTACAAGTGGAGATTTCAAGCGATTTGAGGCCAATTGCAGTAAAGGAAATATCCTCGTTTAAAAAGTAGACAGAATCATTCTCAGAAACTACTTTGTGATGTGTGCGTTCAACTCACAGAGTTTCACCTTTCTTTTCATAGAGCAGTTTGGAAACACTCTGTTTCTTAAGTTTGCAAGAGGATATTTCGACCACTTTGAGGCCTTCGTTGGAAACGGGATTTCTCAGTATAATGCTAGACAGATGAATTCCCAGTAACTTCTTTGTGTTGTGTCTATTCAACTCACTGAGTTGAACCTTCCTTTAGACAGAGCAGTTTGCAAACTCTCTTTTTGTGGAATTTGCAAGTGGAGATTTCAAGCGATTTCAGGCCAATCTTAGAAACGGAAATATCTTTGTATAAAATCTAGACAGAATCATTCTCAGAAACTACTTTGTGTTGTGTGCGTTCGACTCACAGAGTTTAACCTTTCTTTCATAGAGCAGTTTGGAAACACTCTGTTTGTTTAGTCTGCAAGGGGATATTTAGACCTCTTTGACGCCTTCGTTGGAAACGGGATTTCTTAATATATAGCTAGACACATGAATTCTCAGTAACTTCTTTGTGTTGTGTGTATTCAACTCACAGAGTTGAACCTTTCTTTAGACAGAGCAGATTTGAAACACTCTTTTTGTGGATTTTACAAGTGGAGATTTCAAGCGATTTGAGGCCAATTGTAGTAAAGGAAATATCCTCGTTTAAAAACTAGACAGAATCATTCTCAGAAACTATTTTTGTGATGTGTGCGTTCAACTCAGAGAGTTTCACCTTTCCTTTCATAGAGCAGTTTGGAAACACTCTGTTTGTTAAGTTTGCAAGAGGATATTTGGACCACTTTGAGGCCTTCGTTGGAAACGGGATCGCTCAGTATAATGCTAGCCAGATGAATTCCCAGTAACTTCTTTGTGTTGTGTCTATTCAACTCACAGAGCTGAACCTTTCTTTAGACAGAGCAGATTTGAAACACTCTTTTTGTGGATTTTACAAGTGGAGAATTCAAGCGATTTGTGGCCAGTTGTAGTAAAGGAAATATCCTCGTTTAAAAAGTAGACAGAATCATTCTCAGAAACTCCTTTGTGATGTGTGGGTTCAACTCACAGAGTTTCACCTTTCTTTTCATAGAGCAGTTTGGAAACACTCTGTTTCTTAAGTTTGCAAGAGGATATTTGGACCACTTTGAGGCCTTCTTTGGAAACGGGATTTCTCAGTATAATGCTAGACAGATGAATTCCCAGTAACTTCTTTATGATGTGTCTATTCAACTCACAGAGCTGAACCTTCCTTTAGACAGAGCAGTTTGCAAACACTCTTTTTGTGGAATTTGCAAGTGGAGATTTCAAGCGATTTCAGGCCAATCTTAGAAAGGGAATTATCTTTGTATAAAAACTAGACAGAATCTTTCTCAGAAACTACTTTGTGTTGTGTGCGTTCCACTCACAGAGTTTAACCTTTCTTTTCATAGAGCAGTTTGGAAACACTCTGTTTGTTTAGTCTGCAAGGGGATATTTAGACCTCTTTGACGCCTTCGTTGGAAACGGGATTTCTTCATATACAGCTAGACACATGAATTCTCAGTAACTTCTTTGTGTTGTGTGTATTCAACTCACAGAGTTGAACCTTTCTTTAGACAGAGCAGATTTGAAACACTCTTTTTGTGGATTTTACAAGTGGAGATTTCAAGCGATTTGAGGCCAATTGCAGTAAAGGAAATATCCTCGTGTAAAAAGTAGACAGAATCATTCTCAGAAACTACTTTGTGATGTGTGCGTTCAACTCACAGAGTTTCACCTTTCTTTTCATAGAGCAGTTTGGAAACACTCTGTTTGTTATGTTTGCAAGAGGATATTTCGACCACTTTGAGGCCTTCGTTGGAACCGGGATTTCTCAGCATAATGCTAGACAGATGAATTCCCAGTAACTTCTTTGTGTTGTGTCTATTCAACTCACAGAGTTGAACCTTCCTTTAGACAGAGCAGTTTGAAAACACTCTTTTTGTGGAATTTGCAAGTGGAGATTTCAAGGGATTTCAGGCCAATCTTAGAAACGGAAATATCTTTGTATAAAATCTAGACAGAATCATTCTCAGAAACTACTTTGTGTTGTGTGCCTTCGACTCACAGAGTTTAACCTTTCTTTCATAGAGCAGTTTGGAAACACTCTGTTTGTTTAGTCTGCAAGGGGATATTTAGACCTCTTTGACGCCTTCGTTGGAAACGGGATTTCTTCATATATAGCTAGACACATGAATTCTCAGAATCTTCTTTGTGTTGTGTGTATTCAACTCACAGAGTTGAAGCTTTCTTTAGACAGAGCAGATATGAAACACTCTTTTTGTGGATTTTACAAGTGGAGATTTCAAGCGATTTGAGGCCAATTGTAGTAAAGGAAATATCCTCGTTTAAAAACTAGACAGAATCATTCTCAGAAACTATTTCTGTGATGTGTGCGTTCAACTCAGAGAGTTTCACCTTTCTTTTCATAGAGCAGTTTGGAAACACTCTGTTAAGTTTGCAAGAGGATATTTGTACCACTTTGAGGCCTTCGTTGGAAACGGGATTTCTCAGTATAATGCTAGACAGATGAATTCCCAGTAACTTCTTTGTGTTGTGTCTATTCAACTCACAGAGCTGAACCTTTCTTTAGACAGAGCAGATTTGAAACACTCTTTTTGTGGATTTTACAAGTGGAGAATTCAAGCGATTTGAGGCCAATTGTAGTAAAGGAAATATCCTCGTTTAAAAAGTAGACAGAATCATTCTCAGAAACTACTTTGTGATGTGTGGGTTCAACTCACAGAGTTTCACCTTTCTTTTCATAGAGCAGTTTGGAAACACTCTGTTTCTTAAGTTTGCAAGAGGATATTTGGACCACTTTGAGGCCTTCGTTGGAAACGGGATTTCTCTGTATAATGCTAGACAGATGAATTCCCAGTAACTTCTTTGTGTTGTGTCTATTCAACTCACAGAGTTGAACCTTCCTTTAGACAGAGCAGTTTGCAAACACTCTTTTTGTGGAATTTGCAAGTGGAGATTTCAAGCGATTTCAGGCCAATCTTAGAAAGGGAATTATCTTTGTATAAAAACCAGACAGAATCTTTCTCAGAAACTACTTTGTGTTGTGTGCGTTCCACTCACAGAGTTTAACCTTTCTTTTCATAGAGCAGTTTGGAAACACTCTGTTTGTTAAGTCTGCAAGGGGATATTTAGACCTCTTTGTCGCCTTCGTTGGAAACGGGATTTCTTCATCTACAGCTAGACACATGAATTCTCAGTAACTTCTTTGTGTTGTGTGCATTCAACGCACAGAGTTGAACATTTCTTTAGACAGAGCAGATTTGAAACACTCTTTTTGTGGATTTTACAAGTGGAGATTTCAAGCGATTTGAGGCCAATTGCAGTAAACGAAATATCCTCGTTTAAAAAGTAGACAGAATCATTCTCAGAAACTACTTTGTGATGTGTGCGTTCAACTCACAGAGTTTCACCTTTCTTTTCATAGAGCAGTTTGGAAACACTCTGTTTCTTAAGTTTGCAAGAGGATATTTGGACCACTTTGAGGCCTTCGTTGGAAACGGGATTTCTCAGTATAATGCTATACAGATGAATTCCCAGTAACTTCTTTGTGTTGTGTCTATTCAACTCACAGAGCTGAACCTTTCTTTAGACAGAGCAGATTTGAAACTCTCTTTTTGTGTATTTTACAAGTGGAGAATTCAAGCGATTTGAGGCCAATTGTAGTAAAGGAAATATCCTCGTTTAAAAAGTAGACAGAATCATTCTCAGAAACTCCTTTGTGATGTGTGGGTTCAACTCACAGAGTTTTACCTTTCTTTTCATAGAGCAGTTTGGAAACACTCTGTTTCTTAAGTTTGCAAGAGGATATTTTGACCACTTTGAGGCCTTCGTTGGAAAAGGGATTTCTCAGTATAATGCTAGACAGATGAATTCCCAGTAACTTCTTTGTGTTGTGTCTATTCAACTCACAGAGCTGAACCTTCCTTTAGACAGAGCAGTTTGCAAACACTCTTTTTGTGGAATTTGCAAGTGGAGATTTCAAGCGATTTCAGGCCAATCTTAGAAAGGGAATTATCTTTGTATAAAAACTAGACAGAATCTTTCTCAGAAACTACTTTGTGTTGTGTGCATTCCACTCACAGAGTTTAACCTTTCTTTTCATAGAGCAGTTTGGAAGCACTCTGTTTGTTAAGTCTGCAAGGGGATATTTAGACCTCTTTGACGCCTTCGTTGGAAACGGGATTTCTTCATCTACAGCTAGACACATGAATTCTCAGTAACTTCTTTGTGTTGTGCGTATTCAACGCACAGAGTTGAACATTACTTTAGACAGAGCAGATTTGAAACACTCTTTTTGTGGATTTTACAAGTGGAGATTTCAAGCGATTTGAGGCCAATTGCAGTAAAGGAAATATCCTCATTTAAAAAGTAGACAGAATCATTCTCAGAAACTACTTTGTGATGTGTGCGTTCAACTCACAGAGTTTCACCTTTCTTTTCATAGAGCAGTTTGGAAACACTCTGTTTCTTAAGTTTGCAAGAGGATATTTGGACCACTTTGAGGCCTTGGTTGGAAACGGGATTTCTCAGTATAATGCTAGACAGATGAATTCCCAGTAACTTCTTTGTGTTGTGTCTATTCAACTCACAGAGTTGAACCTTCCTTTAGACAGAGCAGTTTGAAAACACTCTTTTTGTGGAATTTGCAAGTGGAGATTTCAAGCGATTTCAGGCCAATCTTAGAAACGGAAATATCTTTGTATAAAATCTAGACAGAATCATTCTCAGAAACTACTTTGTGTTGTGTGCCTTCGACTCACAGAGTTTAACCTTTCTTTCATAGAGCAGTTTGGAAACACTCTGTTTGTTTAGTCTGCAAGGGGATATTTAGACCTCTTTGACGCCTTCGTTGGAAACGGTATTTCTTCATATACAGCTAGACACATGAATTCTCAGTAACTTCTTTGTGTTGTGTGTATTCAACTCACAGAGTTGAACCTTTCTTTAGACAGAGCAGATTTGAAACACTGTTTTTGTGGATTTTACAAGTGGAGATTTCAAGCGATTTGAGGCCAATTGTAGTAAAGGAAATATCCTCGTTTAAAATCTAGACAGAATCATTCTCAGAAACTATTTTTGTGATGTGTGTGTTCAACTCAGAGAGTTTCACCTTTCTTTTCATAGAGCAGTTTGGAAACACTCTGTTTGTTAAGTTTGCAAGAGGATATTTGGACCACTTTGAGGCCTTCGTTGGAAACGGGATTTCTCAGTGTAATGCTAGACAGATGACTTCCCAGTAACTTCTTTGTGTTGTGTCTATTCAACTCACAGAGTTGAACCTTCCTTTAGACACAGTAGTTTGCAAACACTCTTTTTGTGGTATTTGCAACTGGAGATTTCAAGCGATTTCAGGCCAATCTTAGAAAGGGAATTATCTTTGTATAAAAACTAGATAGAATCTTTCTCAGAAACTACTTTGTGTTGTGTGCGTTCCACTCACAGAGTTTAACCTTTCTTTTCATAGAGCAGTTTGGAAGCACTCTGTTTGTTAAGTCTGCAAGGGGATATTTAGACCTCTTTGACGCCTTCGTTGGAAACGGGATTTCTTCATATACAGCTAGACACATGAATTCTCAGTAACTACTTTGTGTTGTGTGTATTCAACTCACAGAGTTGAACCTTTCTTTAGACAGAGCAGATTTGAAACACTCTTTTTGTGGATTTTACAAGTAGAAATTTCAAGCGATTTGAGGCCAATTGTAGTAAAGGAAATATCCTCGTTTAAAAAGTAGACAGAATCATTCTCAGAAACTACTTTGTGATGTGTGCGTTCATCTCACAGAGTTTCACCTTTCTTTTCATAGAGCAGTTTGGAAACACTCTGTTTGTTAAGTTTGCAAGAGGATATTTGGACCACTTTGAGGCCTTCGTTGGAAACGGGATTTCTCAGTATAATGCTAGACAGATGAATTCCCAGTAACATCTTTGTGTTGTGTCTATTCAACTCACAGAGTTGAACCTTCCTTTAGACAGAGCAGTTTGCAAACACTCTTTTTGTGGAATTTGCAAGTGGAGATTTCAAGCGATTTCAGGCCAATCTTAGAAAGGGAATATCTTTGTATAAAACTAGACAGAATCTTTCTCAGAAACTACTATGTGTTGTGTGCCTTCCACTCACAGAGTTTAACCTTTCTTTTCATAGAGCACTTTGGAAACACTCTGTTTGTTTAGTCTGCAAGGCGATATTTAGACCTCTTTGACGCCTTCGTTGGAAACGGGATTTCTTCATATATAGCTAGACACATGAATTCTCAGTAACTTCTTTGTGTTGTGTGTATTCAACTCACAGAGTTGAACCTTTCTTTAGACAGAGCAGATTTGAAACACTCTTTTTGTGGATTTTACAAGTGGAGATTTCAAGCGATTTGAGGCCAATTGTAGTAAAGGAAATTTCCTCCTTTAAAAACTACACAGAATCATTCTCAGAAACTACTTTGTGATGTGTGCCTTCAACTCAGAGAGTTTCACCTTTCTTTTCATAGAGCAGTTTGGAAACACTCTGTTTGTTAAGTTTGCAAGAGGATATTTGGACCACTTTGAGGCCTTCGTTGGAAACGGGATTTCTCAGTATAATGCTAGACAGATGAATTCCCAGTAACTTCTTTGTGTTGTGTCTATTCAACTCACAGAGTTGAACCTTCCTTTAGACAGAGCAGTTTGCAAACACTCTTTTTGTGGAATTTGCAAGTGGAGATTTCAAGCGATTTCAGGCCTATCTTAGAAAGGGAAATATCTTTGTATAAAAACTAGACAGAATCTTTCTTAGAAACTACTTTGTGTTGTGTGCGTTCCACTCACAGAGTTTAACCTGTCTTTTCATAGAGCAGTTTGGAATCACTCTGTTTGTTAAGTCTGCAAGGGGATATTTAGACCTCTTTGACGCCTTCATTGGAAACGGGATTTCCTCATATACAGCTAGACACATGAATTCTCAGTAACTTCTTTGTGTTGTGTGTATTCAACTCACAGAGTTGAACCTTTCTTTAGGCAGAGCAGATTTGAAACACTCTTTTTGTGGATTTTACAAGTGGAGATTTCAAGTGATTTGAGGCCAATTGTAGTAAAGGAAATTTCCTCCTTTAAAAACTAGACAGAATCATTCTCAGAAACTACTTTGTGATGTGTGCGTTCAACTCACAGAGTTTCACCTTTCTTTTCATAGAGCAGTTTGGAAACACTCTGTTTGTTAAGTCTGCAAGGGGATATTTAGACCTCTTTGACGCATTCGTTGGAAACGGGATTTCTCCGTATAATTCTAGACAGATGAATTCCCAGTAACTTCTTTGTGTTGTGTCTATTCAACTCACAGAGCTCAACCTTCCTTTAGACAGAGCAGTTTGCAAACACTCTTTTTGTGGAATTTGCAAGTGGAGATTACAAGCGATTTCAGGCCAATCTTAGAAAGGGAATTATCTTTGTATAAAAACTAGACAGAATCTTTCTCTGAAACTACTTTGTGTTGTGTGCGTTCCACTCACAGAGTTTAACCTTTCTTTTCATAGAGCACTTTGGAAACACTCTGTTTGTTTAGTCTGCAAGGGGATATTTAGACCTCTTTGACGCCTTCGTTGGAAACGGGATTTCTTCATATACAGCTAGACACATGAATTCTCAGTAACTTCTTTGTGTTGTGTGTATTCAACTCACAGAGTTGAACCTTTCTTTAGACAGAGCAGATTTGAAACACTCTTTTTGTGGATTTTACAAGTGGAGATTTCAAGCGATTTGAGGCCAATTGCAGTAAAGGAAATATCCTCGTTTAAAAAGTAGACAGAATCATTCTCAGAAACTACTTTGTGATGTGTGCGTTCAACTCACAGAGTTTCACCTTTCTTTTCATAGAGCAGTTTGGAAACACTCTGTTTGTTGTGTTTGCAAGAGGATATTTCGACCACTTTGAGGCCTTCGTTGGAAACGGGATTTCTCAGCATAATGCTAGACAGATGAATTCCCAGTAACTTCTTTGTGTTGTGTCTATTCAACTCACAGAGTTGAACCTTCCTTTAGACAGAGCAGTTTGAAAACACTCTTTTTGTGGAATTTGCAAGTGGAGATTTCAAGCGATTTCAGGCCAATCTTAGAAACGGAAATATCTTTGTATAAAATCTAGACAGAATCATTCTCAGAAACTACTTTGTGTTGTGTGCCTTCGACTCACAGAGTTTAACCTTTCTTTCATAGAGCAGTTTGGAAACACTCTGTTTGTTTAGTCTGCAAGGGGATATTTAGACCTCTTTGACGCCTTCATTGGAAACGGGATTTCCTCATATACAGCTAGACACATGAATTCTCAGTAACTTCTTTGTGTTGTGTGTATTCAACTCACAGAGTTGAACCTTTCTTTAGGCAGAGCAGATTTGAAACACTCTTTTTGTGGATTTTACAAGTGGAGATTTCAAGTGATTTGAGGCCAATTGTAGTAAAGGAAATTTCCTCCTTTAAAAACTAGACAGAATCATTCTCAGAAACTACTTTGTGATGTGTGCGTTCAACTCACAGAGTTTCACCTTTCTTTTCATAGAGCAGTTTGGAAACACTCTGTTTGTTAAGTCTGCAAGGGGATATTTAGACCTCTTTGACGCATTCGTTGGAAACGGGATTTCTCCGTATAATTCTAGACAGATGAATTCCCAGTAACTTCTTTGTGTTGTGTCTATTCAACTCACAGAGCTCAACCTTCCTTTAGACAGAGCAGTTTGCAAACACTCTTTTTGTGGAATTTGCAAGTGGAGATTACAAGCGATTTCAGGCCAATCTTAGAAAGGGAATTATCTTTGTATAAAAACTAGACAGAATCTTTCTCTGAAACTACTTTGTGTTGTGTGCGTTCCACTCACAGAGTTTAACCTTTCTTTTCATAGAGCACTTTGGAAACACTCTGTTTGTTTAGTCTGCAAGGGGATATTTAGACCTCTTTGACGCCTTCGTTGGAAACGGGATTTCTTCATATACAGCTAGACACATGAATTCTCAGTAACTTCTTTGTGTTGTGTGTATTCAACTCACAGAGTTGAACCTTTCTTTAGACAGAGCAGATTTGAAACACTCTTTTTGTGGATTTTACAAGTGGAGATTTCAAGCGATTTGAGGCCAATTGCAGTAAAGGAAATATCCTCGTTTAAAAAGTAGACAGAATCATTCTCAGAAACTACTTTGTGATGTGTGCGTTCAACTCACAGAGTTTCACCTTTCTTTTCATAGAGCAGTTTGGAAACACTCTGTTTGTTGTGTTTGCAAGAGGATATTTCGACCACTTTGAGGCCTTCGTTGGAAACGGGATTTCTCAGCATAATGCTAGACAGATGAATTCCCAGTAACTTCGTTGTGTTGTGTCTATTCAACTCACAGAGTTGAACCTTCCTTTAGACAGAGCAGTTTGAAAACACTCTTTTTGTGGAATTTGCAAGTGGAGATTTCAAGCGATTTCAGGCCAATCTTAGAAACGGAAATATCTTTGTATAAAATCTAGACAGAATCATTCTCAGAAACTACTTTGTGTTGTGTGCCTTCGACTCACAGAGTTTAACCTTTCTTTCATAGAGCAGTTTGGAAACACTCTGTTTGTTTAGTCTGCAAGGGGATATTTAGACCTCTTTGACGCCTTCGTTGGAAACGGGATTTCTTCATATATAGCTAGACACATGAATTCTCAGAATCTTCTTTGTGTTGTGTGTATTCAACTCACAGAGTTGAAGCTTTCTTTAGACAGAGCAGATATGAAACACTCTTTTTGTGGATTTTACAAGTGGAGATTTCAAGCGATTTGAGGCCAATTGTAGTAAAGGAAATATCCTCGTTTAAAAACTAGACAGAATCATTCTCAGAAACTATTTCTGTGATGTGTGCGTTCAACTCAGAGAGTTTCACCTTTCTTTTCATAGAGCAGTTTGGAAACACTCTGTTTGTTAAGTTTGCAAGAGGATATTTGTACCACTTTGAGGCCTTCGTTGGAAACGGGATTTCTCAGTATAATGCTAGACAGATGAATTCCCAGTAACTTCTTTGTGTTGTGTCTATTCAACTCACAGAGCTGAACCTTTCTTTAGACAGAGCAGATTTGAAACACTCTTTTTGTGGATTTTACAAGTGGAGAATTCAAGCGATTTGAGGCCAATTGTAGTAAAGGAAATATCCTCGTTTAAAAAGTAGACAGAATCATTCTGAGAAACTCCTTTGTGATGTGTGGGTTCAACTCACAGAGTTTCACCTTTCTTTTCATAGAGCAGTTTGGAAACACTCTGTTTCTTAAGTTTGCAAGAGGATATTTGGACCACTTTGAGGCCTTCGTTGGAAACGGGATTTCTCAGTATAATGCTAGACAGATGAATTCCCAGTAACATCTTTGTGTTGTGTCTATTCAACTCACAGAGTTGAACCTTCCTTTAGACAGAGCAGTTTGCAAACACTCTTTTTGTGGAATTTGCAAGTGGAGATTTCAAGCGATTTCAGGCCAATCTTAGAAAGGGAAATATCTTTGTATAAAACTAGACAGAATCTTTCTCAGAAACTACTATGTGTTGTGTGCCTTCCACTCACAGAGTTTAACCTTTCTTTTCATAGAGCACTTTGGAAACACTCTGTTTGTTTAGTCTGCAAGGCGATATTTAGACCTCTTTGACGCCTTCGTTGGAAACGGGATTTCTTCATATATAGCTAGACACATGAATTCTCAGTAACTTCTTTGTGTTGTGTGTATTCAACTCACAGAGTTGAACCTTTCTTTAGACAGAGCAGATTTGAAACACTCTTTTTGTGGATTTTACAAGTGGAGATTTCAAGCGATTTGAGGCCAATTGTAGTAAAGGAAACTTCCTCCTTTAAAAACTAGACAGAATCATTCTCAGAAACTACTTTGTGATGTGTGCGTTCAACTCAGAGAGTTTCACCTTTCTTTTCATAGAGCACTTTGGAAACACTCTGTTTGTTAAGTTTGCAAGAGGATATTTGGACCACTTTGAGGCCTTCGTTGGAAAAGGGATTTCTCAGTATAATGCTAGACAGATGAATTCCCAGTAACTTCTTTGTGTTGTGTCTATTCAACTCACAGAGTTGAACCTCCCTTTAGACAGAGCAGTTTGTAAACACTCTTTTTGTGGAATTTGCAAGTGGAGATTTCAAGCGATTTCATTCCAATCTTAGAAAGGGAAATATCTTTGTATAAAAACTAGAGAGAATCTTTCTTAGAAACTACATTGTGTTGTGTGCGTTCCACTCACAGAGATTAACCTGTCTTTTCATAGAGCAGTTTGGAATCACTCTGTTTGTTAAGTCTGCAAGGGGATATTTAGACCTCTTTGACGCCTTCGTTGGAAACGGGATTTCTTCATATACAGCTAGACACATGAATTCTCAGTAACTTCTTTGTGTTGTGTGTATTCAACTCACAGAGTTGAACCTTTCTTTAGGCAGAGCAGATTTGAAACACTCTTTTTGTGGATTTTACAAGTGGAGAATTCAAGCGATTTGAGGCCAATTGTAGTAAAGGAAATATCCTCGTTTAAAAAGTAGACAGAATCATTCTCAGAAACTACTTTGTGATGTGTGCGTTCAACTCATAGAATTTCACCTTTCTTTTCATAGAGCAGTTTGGAAATACTCTGTTTGTTAAGTTTGCAAGAGGATATTTGGACCACTTTGAGGCCTTCGTTGGAAACGGGATTTCTCAGTATAATGGTAGACAGATGAATTCTCAGTAACTTCTTTGTGTTGTGTCTATTCAACTCACAGAGCTGAACCTTCCTTTAGACAGAGCAGTTTGCAAACACTGTTTTTGTGGAATTTGCAAGTGGAGATTTCAAGCGATTTCAGGCCAATCTTAGAAAGGGAAATATCTTTGTATAAAAACTAGACAGAATCATTCTCAGAAACTGCTTTGCGTTGTGTGCGTTCCACTCACAGAGTTTAACCTTTCTTTCCATAGAGCAGTTTGGAAACACTCTGTTTGTTAAGTCTGCAAGGGGATATTTAGACCTCTTTGACGCCTTCGTTGGAAACGGGATTTCTTCATATACAGCTAGACACATGAATTCTCAGTAACTTGTTAGTGTTGTGTGTATTCAACTCACAGAGTTGAAACTTTCTTTAGACAGAGCAGATTTGAAACACTCTTTTTGAGGATTTTACAAGTGGAGATTTCAAGTGATTTGAGGCCAATTGTAGTAAAGGAAATATCCTCGTTTAAAAAGTAGACAGAATCATTCTCAGAAACTACTTTGTGATGTGTGGGTTCAACTCACAGAGTTTCACCTTTCTTTTCATAGAGCAGTTTGGAAACACTCTGTTTGTTAAGTTTGCAAGAGGATATTTGACCACTTTGAGGCCTTCGTTGGAAACGGGATTTCTCAGTATAATGCTAGACAGATGAATTCCGAGTAACTTCTTTGTGTTGTGTCTATTCAACTCACAGAGCTCAAACTTCCTTTAGACAGAGCAGTTTGCAAACACTCTTTTTGTGGAATTTGCAAGTGGAGATTACAAGCGATTTCAGGCCAATCTTAGAAAGGGAATTATCTTTGTATAAAAACTAGACAGAATCTTTCTCAGAAACTACTTTGTGTTGTGTGCGTTCCACTCACAGAGTTTAACCTTTCTTTTCATAGAGCAGTTTGGAAACACTCTGTTTGTTAAGTCTGCAAGGGGATATTTAGACCTCTTTGACGCCTTCGTTGGAAAAGGGATTTCTTCATATACAGCTAGACACATGAATTCTCAGTAACTTCTTTGTGTTGTGTGTATTCACCTCACAGAGGTGAACCTTTCTTTAGAGAGAGCAGATTTGAAACACGCTTTTTGTGGATTTTACAAGTGGAAATTTCAAGCGATTTGAGGCCAATTGTAGTAAAGGAAATATCCTCGTTTAAAAAGTAGACAGAATCATTCACAGAAACTACTTTGTGATGTGTGGGTCCAACTCACAGAGATTCACCTTTCTTTTCATAGAGCAGTTTGGAAACACTCTGTTTCTTAAGTTTGCAAGAGGATATTTGGACCACTTTGAGGCCTTCGTTGGAAACGGGATTTCTCAGTTTAATGCTAGACAGATGAATTCCCAGTAACTTCTTTGTGTTGTGTCTATTCAACTCACAGAGCTGAACCTTCCTTTAGACAGAGCAGTTTGCAAACACTCTTTTTGTGGAATTTGCAAGTGGAGATTACAAGCCATTTCAGGCCAATCTTAGAAAGGGAATTATCTTTGTATAAAAACTAGGCAGAATCTTTCTCAGAAACTACTTTGTGTTGTGTGCGCTCCACTCACAGAGTTTAACCTTTCTTTTCATAGAGCAGTTTGGAAACACTCTGTTTGTTAAGTCTGCAAGGGGATATTTAGACCTCTTTGACGCCTTCTTTGGAAACGGGATTTCTTCATATACAGCTAGACACATGAATTCTCAGTAACTTCTTTGTGTTGTGTGTATTCAACTCACAGAGTTGAACCTTTCTTTAGACAGAGCAGATTTGAAACACTCTTTTTGTGGATTTTACAAGTGGAGATTTCAAGCGATTTGAGGCCAATTGCAGTAAAGGAAATATCCTCGTTTAAAAAGTAGACAGAATCATTCTCAGAAACTACTTTGTGATGTGTGCGTTCAACTCACAGAGTTTCACCTTTCTTTTCATAGAGCAGTTTGGAAACACTCTGTTTCTTAAGTTTGCAAGAGGATATTTGGACCACTTTGAGGCCTTCGTTGGAAACGGGATTTCTCAGTATAATGCTAGACAGATGAATTCCCAGTAACTTCTTTGTGTTGTGTCTATTCAACTCACAGAGCTGAACCTTCCTTTAGACAGAGCAGTTTGCAAACACTCTTTTTGTGGAATTTGCAAGTGGAGATTTCAAGCGATTTCAGGCCAATCTTAGAAAGGGAATTATCTTTGTATAAAAACTAGACAGAATCTTTCTCAGAAACTACTTTGTGTTGTGTGCGTTCCACTCACAGAGTTTAACCTTTCTTTTCATAGAGCAGTTTGGAAGCACTCTGTTTGTTAAGTCTGCAAGGGGATATTTAGACCTCTTTGACGCCTTCGTTGGAAACGGGATTTCTTCATCTACAGCTAGACACATGAATTCTCAGTAACTTCTTTGTGTTGTGCGTATTCAACGCACAGAGTTGAACATTTCTTTAGACAGAGCAGATTTGAAACACTCTTTTTGTGGATTTTACAAGTGGAGATTTCAAGCGATTTGAGGCCAATTGCAGTAAAGGAAATATCCTCGTTTAAAAAGTAGACAGAATCATTCTCAGAAACTACTTTGTGATGTGTGCGTTCAACTCACAGAGTTTCACCTTTCTTTTCATAGAGCAGTTTGGAAACACTCTGTTTCTTAAGTTTGCAAGAGGATATTTGGACCACTTTGAGGCCTTGGTTGGAAACGGGATTTCTCAGTATAATGCTAGACAGATGAATTCCCAGTAACTTCTTTGTGTTGTGTCTATTCAACTCACAGAGTTGAACCTTCCTTTAGACAGAGCAGTTTGAAAACACTCTTTTTGTGGAATTTGCAAGTGGAGATTTCAAGCGATTTCAGGCCAATCTTAGAAACGGAAATATCTTTGTATAAAATCTAGACAGAATCATTCTCAGAAACTACTTTGTGTTGTGTGCCTTCGACTCACAGAGTTTAACCTTTCTTTCATAGAGCAGTTTGGAAACACTCTGTTTGTTTAGTCTGCAAGGGGATATTTAGACCTCTTTGACGCCTTCGTTGGAAACGGTATTTCTTCATATACAGCTAGACACATGAATTCTCAGTAACTTCTTTGTGTTGTGTGTATTCAACTCACAGAGTTGAACCTTTCTTTAGACAGAGCAGATTTGAAACACTCTTTTTGTGGATTTTACAAGTGGAGATTTCAAGCGATTTGAGGCCAATTGTAGTAAAGGAAATATCCTCGTTTAAAATCTAGACAGAATCATTCTCAGAAACTATTTTTGTGATGTGTGTGTTCAACTCAGAGAGTTTCACCTTTCTTTTCATAGAGCAGTTTGGAAACACTCTGTTTGTTAAGTTTGCAAGAGGATATTTGGACCACTTTGAGGCCTTCGTTGGAAACGGGATTTCTCAGTGTAATGCTAGACAGATGACTTCCCAGTAACTTCTTTGTGTTGTGTCTATTCAACTCACAGAGTTGAACCTTCCTTTAGACACAGTAGTTTGCAAACACTCTTTTTGTGGAATTTGCAACTGGAGATTTCAAGCGATTTCAGGCCAATCTTAGAAAGGGAATTATCTTTGTATAAAAACTAGATAGAATCTTTCTCAGAAACTACTTTGTGTTGTGTGCGTTCCACTCACAGAGTTTAACCTTTCTTTTCATAGAGCAGTTTGGAAGCACTCTGTTTGTTAAGTCTGCAAGGGGATATTTAGACCTCTTTGACGCCTTCGTTGGAAACGGGATTTCTTCATATACAGCTAGACACACGAATTCTCAGTAACTACTTTGTGTTGTGTGTATTCAACTCACAGAGTTGAACCTTTCTTTAGACAGAGCAGATTTGAAACACTCTTTTTGTGGATTTTACAAGTAGAAATTTCAAGCGATTTGAGGCCAATTGTAGTAAAGGAAATATCCTCGTTTAAAAAGTAGACAGAATCATTCTCAGAAACTACTTTGTGATGTGTGCGTTCATCTCACAGAGTTTCACCTTTCTTTTCATAGAGCAGTTTGGAAACACTCTGTTTGTTAAGTTTGCAAGAGGATATTTGGACCACTTTGAGGCCTTCGTTGGAAACGGGATTTCTCAGTATAATGCTAGACAGATGAATTCCCAGTAACATCTTTGTGTTGTGTCTATTCAACTCACAGAGTTGAACCTTCCTTTAGACAGAGCAGTTTGCAAACACTCTTTTTGTGGAATTTGCAAGTGGAGATTTCAAGCGATTTCAGGCCAATCTTAGAAAGGGAATATCTTTGTATAAAACTAGACAGAATCTTTCTCAGAAACTACTATGTGTTGTGTGCCTTCCACTCACAGAGTTTAACCTTTCTTTTCATAGAGCACTTTGGAAACACTCTGTTTGTTTAGTCTGCAAGGCGATATTTAGACCTCTTTGACGCCTTCGTTGGAAACGGGATTTCTTCATATATAGCTAGACACATGAATTCTCAGTAACTTCTTTGTGTTGTGTGTATTCAACTCACAGAGTTGAACCTTTCTTTAGACAGAGCAGATTTGAAACACTCTTTTTGTGGATTTTACAAGTGGAGATTTCAAGCGATTTGAGGCCAATTGTAGTAAAGGAAATTTCCTCCTTTAAAAACTAGACAGAATCATTCTCAGAAACTACTTTGTGATGTGTGCCTTCAACTCAGAGAGTTTCACCTTTCTTTTCATAGAGCAGTTTGGAAACACTCTGTTTGTTAAGTTTGCAAGAGGATATTTGGACCACTTTGAGGCCTTCGTTGGAAACGGGATTTCTCAGTATAATGCTAGACAGATGAATTCCCAGTAACTTCTTTGTGTTGTGTCTATTCAACTCACAGAGTTGAACCTTCCTTTAGACAGAGCAGTTTGCAAACACTCTTTTTGTGGAATTTGCAAGTGGAGATTTCAAGCGATTTCAGGCCTATCTTAGAAAGGGAAATATCTTTGTATAAAAACTAGACAGAATCTTTCTTAGAAACTACTTTGTGTTGTGTGCGTTCCACTCACAGAGTTTAACCTGTCTTTTCATAGAGCAGTTTGGAATCACTCTGTTTGTTAAGTCTGCAAGGGGATATTTAGACCTCTTTGACGCCTTCATTGGAAACGGGATTTCCTCATATACAGCTAGACACATGAATTCTCAGTAACTTCTTTGTGTTGTGTGTATTCAACTCACAGAGTTGAACCTTTCTTTAGGCAGAGCAGATTTGAAACACTCTTTTTGTGGATTTTACAAGTGGAGATTTCAAGTGATTTGAGGCCAATTGTAGTAAAGGAAATTTCCTCCTTTAAAAACTAGACAGAATCATTCTCAGAAACTACTTTGTGATGTGTGCGTTCAACTCACAGAGTTTCACCTTTCTTTTCATAGAGCAGTTTGGAAACACTCTGTTTGTTAAGTCTGCAAGGGGATATTTAGACCTCTTTGACGCATTCGTTGGAAACGGGATTTCTCCGTATAATTCTAGACAGATGAATTCCCAGTAACTTCTTTGTGTTGTGTCTATTCAACTCACAGAGCTCAACCTTCCTTTAGACAGAGCAGTTTGCAAACACTCTTTTTGTGGAATTTGCAAGTGGAGATTACAAGCGATTTCAGGCCAATCTTAGAAAGGGAATTATCTTTGTATAAAAACTAGACAGAATCTTTCTCTGAAACTACTTTGTGTTGTGTGCGTTCCACTCACAGAGTTTAACCTTTCTTTTCATAGAGCACTTTGGAAACACTCTGTTTGTTTAGTCTGCAAGGGGATATTTAGACCTCTTTGACGCCTTCGTTGGAAACGGGATTTCTTCATATACAGCTAGACACATGAATTCTCAGTAACTTCTTTGTGTTGTGTGTATTCGACTCACAGAGTTGAACCTTTCTTTAGACAGAGCAGATTTGAAACACTCTTTTTGTGGATTTTACAAGTGGAGATTTCAAGCGATTTGAGGCCAATTGCAGTAAAGGAAATATCCTCGTTTAAAAAGTAGACAGAATCATTCTCAGAAACTACTTTGTGATGTGTGCGTTCAACTCACAGAGTTTCACCTTTCTTTTCATAGAGCAGTTTGGAAACACTCTGTTTGTTGTGTTTGCAAGAGGATATTTCGACCACTTTGAGGCCATCGTTGGAAACGGGATTTCTCAGCATAATGCTAGACAGATGAATTCCCAGTAACTTCTTTGTGTTGTGTCTATTCAACTCACAGAGTTGAACCTTCCTTTAGACAGAGCAGTTTGAAAACACTCTTTTTGTGGAATTTGCAAGTGGAGATTTCAAGCGATTTCAGGCCAATCTTAGAAACGGAAATATCTTTGTATAAAATCTAGACAGAATCATTCTCAGAAACTACTTTGTGTTGTGTGCCTTCGACTCACAGAGTTTAACCTTTCTTTCATAGAGCAGTTTGGAAACACTCTGTTTGTTTAGTCTGCAAGGGGATATTTAGACCTCTTTGACGCCTTCGTTGGAAACGGGATTTCTTCATATATAGCTAGACACATGAATTCTCAGAATCTTCTTTGTGTTGTGTGTATTCAACTCACAGAGTTGAAGCTTTCTTTAGACAGAGCAGATATGAAACACTCTTTTTGTGGATTTTACAAGTGGAGATTTCAAGCGATTTGAGGCCAATTGTAGTAAAGGAAATATCCTCGTTTAAAAACTAGACAGAATCATTCTCAGAAACTATTTCTGTGATGTGTGCGTTCAACTCAGAGAGTTTCACCTTTCTTTTCATAGAGCAGTTTGGAAACACTCTGTTTGTTAAGTTTGCAAGAGGATATTTGTACCACTTTGAGGCCTTCGTTGGAAACGGGATTTCTCAGTATAATGCTAGACAGATGAATTCCCAGTAACTTCTTTGTGTTGTGTCTATTCAACTCACAGAGCTGAACCTTTCTTTAGACAGAGCAGATTTGAAACACTCTTTTTGTGGATTTTACAAGTGGAGAATTCAAGCGATTTGAGGCCAATTGTAGTAAAGGAAATATCCTCGTTTAAAAAGTAGACAGAATCATTCTGAGAAACTCCTTTGTGATGTGTGGGTTCAACTCACAGAGTTTCACCTTTCTTTTCATAGAGCAGTTTGGAAACACTCTGTTTCTTAAGTTTGCAAGAGGATATTTGGACCACTTTGAGGCCTTCGTTGGAAACGGGATTTCTCAGTATAATGGTAGACAGATGAATTCCCAGTAACATCTTTGTGTTGTGTCTATTCAACTCACAGAGTTGAACCTTCCTTTAGACAGAGCAGTTTGCAAACACTCTTTTTGTGGAATTTGCAAGTGGAGATTTCAAGCGATTTCAGGCCAATCTTAGAAAGGGAAATATCTTTGTATAAAACTAGACAGAATCTTTCTCAGAAACTACTATGTGTTGTGTGCCTTCCACTCACAGAGTTTAACCTTTCTTTTCATAGAGCACTTTGGAAACACTCTGTTTGTTTAGTCTGCAAGGCGATATTTAGACCTCTTTGACGCCTTCGTTGGAAACGGGATTTCTTCATATATAGCTAGACACATGAATTCTCAGTAACTTCTTTGTGTTGTGTGTATTCAACTCACAGAGTTGAACCTCTCTTTAGACAGAGCAGATTTGAAACACTCTTTTTGTGGATTTTACAAGTGGAGATTTCAAGCGATTTGAGGCCAATTGTAGTAAAGGAAACTTCCTTCTTTAAAAACTAGACAGAATCATTCTCAGAAACTACTTTGTGATGTGTGCGTTCAACTCAGAGAGTTTCACCTTTCTTTTCATAGAGCACTTTGGAAACACTCTGTTTGTTAAGTTTGCAAGAGGATATTTGGACCACTTTGAGGCCTTCGTTGGAAAAGGGATTTCTCAGTATAATGCTAGACAGATGAATTCCCAGTAACTTCTTTGTGTTGTGTCTATTCAACTCACAGAGTTGAACCTCCCTTTAGACAGAGCAGTTTGTAAACACTCTTTTTGTGGAATTTGCAAGTGGAGATTTCAAGCGATTTCATTCCAATCTTAGAAAGGGAAATATCTTTGTATAAAAACTAGAGAGAATCTTTCTTAGAAACTACATTGTGTTGTGTGCGTTCCACTCACAGAGATTAACCTGTCTTTTCATAGAGCAGTTTGGAATCACTCTGTTTGTTAAGTCTGCAAGGGGATATTTAGACCTCTTTGACGCCTTCGTTGGAAACGGGATTTCTTCATATACAGCTAGACACATGAATTCTCAGTAACTTATTTGTGTTGTGTGTATTCAACTCACAGAGTTGAACCTTTCTTTAGGCAGAGCAGATTTGAAACACTCTTTTTGTGGATTTTACAAGTGGAGAATTCAAGCGATTTGAGGCCAATTGTAGTAAAGGAAATATCCTCGTTTAAAAAGTAGACAGAATCATTCTCAGAAACTACTTTGTGATGTGTGCGTTCAACTCATAGAATTTCACCTTTCTTTTCATAGAGCAGTTTGGAAATACTCTGTTTGTTAAGTTTGCAAGAGGATATTTGGACCACTTTGAGGCCTTCGTTGGAAACGGGATTTCTCAGTATAATGGTAGACAGATGAATTCTCAGTAACTTCTTTGTGTTGTGTCTATTCAACTCACAGAGCTGAACCTTCCTTTAGACAGAGCAGTTTGCAAACACTGTTTTTGTGGAATTTGCAAGTGGAGATTTCAAGCGATTTCAGGCCAATCTTAGAAAGGGAAATATCTTTGTATAAAAACTAGACAGAATCATTCTCAGAAACTGCTTTGCGTTGTGTGCGTTCCACTCACAGAGTTTAACCTTTCTTTCCATAGAGCAGTTTGGAAACACTCTGTTTGTTAAGTCTGCAAGGGGATATTTAGACCTCTTTGACGCCTTCGTTGGAAACGGGATTTCTTCATATACAGCTAGACACATGAATTCTCAGTAACTTGTTAGTGTTGTGTGTATTCAACTCACAGAGTTGAAACTTTCTTTAGACAGAGCAGATTTGAAACACTCTTTTTGAGGATTTTACAAGTGGAGATTTCAAGCGATTTGAGGCCAATTGTAGTAAAGGAAATATCCTCGTTTAAAAAGTAGACAGAATCATTCTCAGAAACTACTTTGTGATGTGTGGGTTCAACTCACAGAGTTTCACCTTTCTTTTCATAGAGCAGTTTGGAAACACTCTGTTTGTTAAGTTTGCAAGAGGATATTTGACCACTTTGAGGCCTTCGTTGGAAACGGGATTTCTCAGTATAATGCTAGACAGATGAATTCCGAGTAACTTCTTTGTGTTGTGTCTATTCAACTCACAGAGCTCAAACTTCCTTTAGACAGAGCAGTTTGCAAGCACTCTTTTTGTGGAATTTGCAAGTGGAGATTACAAGCGATTTCAGGCCAATCTTAGAAAGGGAATTATCTTTGTATAAAAACTAGACAGAATCTTTCTCAGAAACTACTTTGTGTTGTGTGCGTTCCACTCACAGAGTTTAACCTTTCTTTTCATAGAGCAGTTTGGAAACACTCTGTTTGTTAAGTCTGCAAGGGGATATTTAGACCTCTTTGACGCCTTCGTTGGAAAAGGGATTTCTTCATATACAGCTAGACACATGAATTCTCAGTAACTTCTTTGTGTTGTGTGTATTCACCTCACAGAGGTGAACCTTTCTTTAGAGAGAGCAGATTTGAAACACTCTTTTTGTGGATTTTACAAGTGGAAATTTCAAGCGATTTGAGGCCAATTGTAGTAAAGGAAATATCCTCGTTTAAAAAGTAGACAGAATCATTCACAGAAACTACTTTGTGATGTGTGGGTCCAACTCACAGAGATTCACCTTTCTTTTCATAGAGCAGTTTGGAAACACTCTGTTTCTTAAGTTTGCAAGAGGATATTTGGACCACTTTGAGGCCTTCGTTGGAAACGGGATTTCTCAGTTTAATGCTAGACAGATGAATTCCCAGTAACTTCTTTGTGTTGTGTCTATTCAACTCACAGAGCTGAACCTTCCTTTAGACAGAGCAGTTTGCAAACACTCTTTTTGTGGAATTTGCAAGTGGAGATTACAAGCCATTTCAGGCCAATCTTAGAAAGGGAATTATCTTTGTATAAAAACTAGGCAGAATCTTTCTCAGAAACTACTTTGTGTTGTGTGCGCTCCACTCACAGAGTTTAACCTTTCTTTTCATAGAGCAGTTTGGAAACACTCTGTTTGTTAAGTCTGCAAGGGGATATTTAGACCTCTTTGACGCCTTCTTTGGAAACGGGATTTCTTCATATACAGCTAGACACATGAATTCTCAGTAACTTCTTTGTGTTGTGTGTATTCAACTCACAGAGTTGAACCTTTCTTTAGACAGAGCAGATTTGAAACACTCTTTTTGTGGATTTTACAAGTGGAGATTTCAAGCGATTTGAGGCCAATTGCAGTAAAGGAAATATCCTCGTTTAAAAAGTAGACAGAATCATTCTCAGAAACTACTTTGTGATGTGTGCGTTCAACTCACAGAGTTTCACCTTTCTTTTCATAGAGCAGTTTGGAAACACTCTGTTTCTTAAGTTTGCAAGAGGATATTTGGACCACTTTGAGGCCTTCGTTGGAAACGGGATTTCTCAGTATAATGCTAGACAGATGAATTCCCAGTAACTTCTTTGTGTTGTGTCTATTCAACTCACTGAGTTGAACCTTCCTTTAGACAGAGCAGTTTGCAAACTCTCTTTTTGTGGAATTTGCAAGTGGAGATTTCAAGCGATTTCAGGCCAATCTTAGAAACGGAAATATCTTTGTATAAAATCTAGACAGAATCATTCTCAGAAACTACTTTGTGTTGTGTGCGTTCGACTCACAGAGTTTAACCTTTCTTTCATAGAGCAGTTTGGAAACACTCTGTTTGTTTAGTCTGCAAGGGGATATTTAGACCTCTTTGACGCCTTCGTTGGAAACGGGATTTCTTAATATATAGCTAGACACATGAATTCTCAGTAACTTCTTTGTGTTGTGTGTATTCAACTCACAGAGTTGAACCTTTCTTTAGACAGAGCAGATTTGAAACACTCTTTTTGTGGATTTTACAAGTGGAGATTTCAAGCGATTTGAGGCCAATTGTAGTAAAGGAAATATCCTCGTTTAAAAACTAGACAGAATCATTCTCAGAAACTATTTTTGTGATGTGTGCGTTCAACTCAGAGAGTTTCACCTTTCCTTTCATAGAGCAGTTTGGAAACACTCTGTTTGTTAAGTTTGCAAGAGGATATTTGGACCACTTTGAGGCCTTCGTTGGAAACGGGATCGCTCAGTATAATGCTAGCCAGATGAATTCCCAGTAACTTCTTTGTGTTGTGTCTATTCAACTCACAGAGCTGAACCTTTCTTTAGACAGAGCAGATTTGAAACACTCTTTTTGTGGATTTTACAAGTGGAGAATTCAAGCGATTTGTGGCCAGTTGTAGTAAAGGAAATATCCTCGTTTAAAAAGTAGACAGAATCATTCTCAGAAACTCCTTTGTGATGTGTGGGTTCAACTCACAGAGTTTCACCTTTCTTTTCATAGAGCAGTTTGGAAACACTCTGTTTCTTAAGTTTGCAAGAGGATATTTGGACCACTTTGAGGCCTTCGTTGGAAACGGGATTTCTCAGTATAATGCTAGACAGATGAATTCCCAGTAACTTCTTTATGATGTGTCTATTCAACTCACAGAGCTGAACCTTCCTTTAGACAGAGCAGTTTGCAAACACTCTTTTTGTGGAATTTGCAAGTGGAGATTTCAAGCGATTTCAGGCCAATCTTAGAAACGGAAATATCTTTGTATAAAATCTAGACAGAATCATTCTCAGAATCTACTTTGTGTTGTGTGCCTTCGACTCACAGAGTTTAACCTTTCTTTCATAGAGCAGTTTGGAAACACTCTGTTTGTTTAGTCTGCAAGGGGATATTTAGACCTCTTTGACGCCTTCGTTGGAAACGGGATTTCTTCATATATAGCTAGACACATGAATTCTCAGAATCTTCTTTGTGTTGTGTGTATTCAACTCACAGAGTTGAAGCTTTCTTTAGACAGAGCAGATATGAAACACTCTTTTTGTGGATTTTACAAGTGGAGATTTCAAGCGATTTGTGGCCAATTGTAGTAAAGGAAATATCCTAGTTTAAAAACTAGACAGAATCATTCTCAGAAACTATTTCTGTGATGTGTGCGTTCAACTCAGAGAGTTTCACCTTTCTTTTCTTAGAGCAGTTTGGAAACACTCTGTTTGTTAAGTTTGCAAGAGGATATTTGTACCACTTTGAGGCCTTCGTTGGAAACGGGATTTCTCAGTATAATGCTAGACAGATGAATTCCCAGTAACTTCTTTGTGTTGTGTCTATTCAACTCACAGAGCTGAACCTTTCTTTAGACAGTGCAGATTTGAAACACTCTTTTTGTGGATTTTACAAGTGGAGAATTCAAGCGATTTGAGGCCAATTGTAGTAAAGGAAATATCCTCGTTTAAAAAGTAGACAGAATCATTCTCAGAAACTACTTTGTGATGTGTGGGTTCAACTCACAGAGTTTCACCTTTCTTTTCATAGAGCAGTTTGGAAACACTCTGTTTCTTAAGTTTGCAAGAGGATATTTGGACCACTTTGAGGCCTTCGTTGGAAACGGGATTTCTCAGTATAATGCTAGACAGATGAATTCCCAGTAACTTCTTTGTGTTGTGTCTATTCAACTCACAGAGCTGAACCTTCCTTTAGACAGAGCAGTTTGCAAACACTCTTTTTGTGGAATTTGCAAGTGGAGATTTCAAGCGATTTCAGGCCAATCTTAGAAAGGGAATTATCTTTGTATAAAAACCAGACAGAATCTTTCTCAGAAACTACTTTGTGTTGTGTGCGTTCCACTCAAAGAGTTTAACCTTTCTTTTCATAGAGCAGTTTGGAAACACTCTGTTTGTTAAGTCTGCAAGGGGATATTTAGACCTCTTTGTCGCCTTCGTTGGAAACGGGATTTCTTCATCTACAGCTAGACACATGAATTCTCAGTAACTTCTTTGTGTTGTGTGCATTCAACGCACAGAGTTGAACATTTCTTTAGACAGAGCAGATTTGAAACACTCTTTTTGTGGATTTTACAAGTGGAGATTTCAAGCGATTTGAGGCCAATTGCAGTAAACGAAATATCCTCGTTTAAAAAGTAGACAGAATCATTCTCAGAAACTACTTTGTGATGTGTGCATTCAACTCACAGAGTTTCACCTTTCTTTTCATAGCGCAGTTTGGAAACACTCTGTTTCTTAAGTTTGCAAGAGGATATTTGGACCACTTTGAGGCCTTCGTTGGAAACGGGATTTCTCAGTATAATGCTAGACAGATGAATTCCCAGTAACTTCTTTGTGTTGTGTCTATTCAACTCACAGAGCTGAACCTTTCTTTAGACAGAGCAGATTTGAAACACTCTTTTTGTGGATTTTACAAGTGGAGAATTCAAGCGATTTGAGGCCAATTTTAGTAAGGGAAATATCCTCGTTTAAAAAGTAGACAGAATCATTCTCAGAAACTCCTTTGTGATGTGTGGGTTCAATACACAGAGTTTCACCTTTCTTTTCATAGAGCAGTTTGGAAACACTCTGTTTCTTAAGTTTGCAAGAGGATATTTTGACCACTTTGAGGCCTTCGTTGGAAAAGGGATTTCTCAGTATAATGCTAGACAGATGAATTCCCAGTAACTTCTTTGTGTTGTGTCTATTCAACTCACAGAGCTGAACCTTCCTTTAGACAGAGCAGTTTGCAAACACTCTTTTTGTGGAATTTGCAAGTGGAGATTTCAAGCGATTTCAGGCCAATCTTAGAAAGGGAATTATCTTTGTATAAAAACTAGACAGAATCTTTCTCAGAAACTACTTTGTGTTGTGTGCGTTCCACTCACAGAGTTTAACCTTTCTTTTCATAGAGCAGTTTGGAAACACTCTGTTTGTTAAGTCTGCAAGGGGATATTTAGACCTCTTTGACGCCTTCGTTGGAAACGGGATTTCTTCTTATACAGCTAGACACATGAATTCTCAGTAACTTCTTTGTGTTGTGTGTATTCAACTCACAGAGTTGAACCTTTCTTTAGACAGAGCAGATTTGAAACACTCTTTTTGTGGATTTTACAAGTGGAAATTTCAAGCGATTTGAGGCCAATTGTAGTAAAGGAAATATCCTCGTTTAAAAAGTAGACAGAATCATTCTCAGAAACTCCTTTGTGATGTGTGGGTTAAACTCACAGAGTTTCACCTTTCTTTTCATAGAGCAGTTTGGAAACACTCTGTTTCTTAAGTTTGCAAGAGGATATTTGGACCACTTTGAGGCCTTCGTTGGAAACGGGATTCTCAGTTTAATGCTAGACAGATGACTTCCCAGTAACTTCTTTGTGTTGTGTCTATTCAACTCACACAGTTGAACCTTCCTTTAGACACAGCAGTTTGCAAACACTCTTTTTGTGGAATTTGCAACTGGAGATTTCAAGCGATTTCAGGCCAATCTTAGAGAGGGAAATATCTTTGTATAAAAACTAGACAGAATCTTTCTCAGAAACTACTTTGTGTTGTGTGCGTTCCACTCACAGAGTTTAACCTTTCTTTTCATAGAGCAGTTTGGAATCACTCTGTTTGTTAAGTCTGCAAGGGGATATTTAGACCTCTTTGACGCCTTCGTTGGAAACGGGATTTCTTCTTATACAGCTAGACAAATGAATTCTCAGTAACTTCTTTGTGTTGTGTGTTTTCAACTCACAGAGTTGAAACTTTCTTTAGACAGAGCAGATTTGAAACACTCTTTTTGTGGATTTTACAAGTGGAAATTTCAAGCGATTTGAGGCCAATTGTAGTAAAGGAAATATCCTCTTTTAAAAAGTAGACAGAATCATTCTCAGAAACTCCTTTGTGATGTGTGGGTTAAACTCACAGAGTTTCACCTTTCTTTTCATAGAGCAGTTTGGAAACACTCTGTTTCTTAAGTTTGCAAGAGTATATTTGGACCACTTTGAGGCCTTCGTTGGAAACGGGATTTCTCAGTATAATGCTAGACAGATGAATTCCCAGTAACTTCTTTGTGTTGTGTCTATTCAACTCACAGAGCTGAACCTTCCTTTAGACAGAGCAGTTTGCAAACACTCTTTTTGTGGAATTTGCAAGTGGAGATTTCAAGCGATTTCAGGCCAATCTTAGAAACGGAAATATCTTTGTATAAAATCTAGACAGCATCATTCTCAGAAACTACTTTGTGTTGTGTGCCTTCGACTCACAGAGTTTAACCTTTCTTTCATAGAGCAGTTTGGAAACACTCTGTTTGTTTAGTCTGCAAGGGTATATTTAGACCTCTTTGACGCCTTCGTTGGAAACGGGATTTCTTAATATATAGCTAGACACATGAATTCTCAGTAACTTCTTTGTGTTGTGTGTATTCAACTCACAGAGTTGAACCTTTCTTTAGACAGTGCAGATTTGAAACACTCTTTTTGTGGATTTTACAAGTGGAGATTTCAAGCGATTTGAGGCCAATTGTAGTAAGAAAATATCCTCGTTTAAGAACTAGACAGAATCATTCTCAGAAACTATTTTTGTGATGTGTGCGTTCAACTCAGAGAATTTCACCTTTCTTTTCATAGAGCAGTTTGGAAACACTCTGTTTGTTAAGTTTGCAAGAGGATATTTGGACCACTTTGAGGCCTTCGTTGGAAACGGGATTTCTCAGTATAATGCTAGACAGATGAATTCCCAGTAACTTCTTTGTGTTGTGTTTATTCAACTCACAGAGCTCAAACTTCCTTTAGACAGAGCAGATTTGAAACACTCTTTTTGTGGATTTTACAAGTGGAGAATTCAAGCGATTTGAGGCCAATTGTAGTAAAGGAAATATCCTCGTTTAAAAAGTAGACAGAATCATTCTCAGAAACTCCTTTGTGATGTGTGGGTTCAACTCACAGAGTTTCACCTTTCTTTTCATAGAGCAGTTTGGAAACACTCTGTTTGTTAAGTTTGCAAGACGATATTTGGACCACTTTGAGGCCTTCGTTGGAAACGGGATTTCTCAGTATAATGATAGACAGATGAATTCCCAGTAACTTCTTTGTGTTGTGTCTATTCAACTCACAGAGCTGAACCTTCCTTTAGACAGAGCAGTTTGCAAACACTCTTTTTGTGGAATTTGCAAGTGGAGATTTCAAGCGATTTCAGGCCAATCTTAGAAAGGGAATTATCTTTGTATAAAAACTAGACAGAATCTTTCTCAGAAACTACTTTGTGTTGTGTGCGTTCCACTCACAGAGTTTAACCTTTCTTTTCATAGAGCAGTTTGGAAACACTCTGTTTGTTAAGTCTGCAAGGGGATATTTAGACCTTTTTGACGCCTTCGTTGGAAACGGGATTTCTTCATATACAGCTAGACACATGAATTCTCATTAACTTCTTTGTGTTGTGTGTATTCAACTCACAGAGTTGAACCTTTCTTTAGACAGAGCAGATTTGAAACACTCTTTTTGTGGATTTTACAAGTGGAGATTTCAAGCGATTTGAGGCCAATTGCAGTAAAGGAAATATCCTCGTTTAAAAAGTAGACAGAATCATTCTCAGAAACTACTTTGTGATGTGTGCGTTCAACTCACAGTGTTTCACCTTTCTTTTCATAGAGCAGTTTGGAAACACTCTGTTTGTTAAGTTTGCAAGAGGATATTTGGACCACTTTGAGGCCTTCGTTGGAAACGGGATTTCTCAGTATAATGCTAGACAGATGAATTCCCAGTAACTTCTTTGTGTTGTGTCTATTCAACTCACAGAGTTGAACCTTCCTTTAGACAGAGCAGTTTGAAAACACTCTTTTTGTGGAATTTGCAAGTGGAGATTTCAAGCGATTTCAGGCCAATCTTAGAAACGGATATAACTTTGTATAAAATCTAGACAGAATCATTCTCAGAAACTACTTTGTGTTGTGTGCCTTCGACTCACAGAGTTTAACCTTTCTTTCATAGAGCAGTTTGGAAACACTCTGTTTGTTTAGTCTGCAAGGGGATATTTAGACCTCTTTGACGCCTTCGTTGGAAACGGGATTTCTTCATATATAGCTAGACACATGAATTCTCAGTAACTTCTTTGTGTTGTGTGTATTCAACTCACAGAGTTGAAACTTTCTTTAGACAGAGCAGATTTGAAACACTCTTTTTGTGGATTTTACAAGTGGAGATTTCAAGCGATTTGAGGCCAATTGTAGTAAAGGAAATATCCTCGTTTAAAATCTAGACAGAATCATTCTCAGAAACTATTTTTGTGATGTGTGCGTTCAACTCAGAGAGTTTCACCTTTCTTTTCATAGAGCAGTTTGGAAACACTCTGTTTGTTAAGTTTGCAAGAGGATATTTGGACCACTTTGAGGCCTTCGTTGGAAACGGGATTTCTCAGTGTAATGCTAGACAGATGACTTCCCAGTAACTTCTTTGTGTTGTGTCTATTCAACTCACAGAGTTGAACCTTCCTTTAGACACAGCAGTTTGCAAACACTCTTTTTGTGGAATTTGCAACTGGAGATTTCAAGCGATTTCAGGCCAATCTTAGAAAGGGAAATATCTTTGTATAAAAACTAGACAGAATCTTTCTCAGAAACTACTTTGTGTTCTGTGCGTTCCACTCACAGAGTTTAACCTTTCTTTTCATAGAGCAGTTTGGAATCACTCTGTTTGTTAAGTCTGCAAGGGGATATTTAGACCTCTTTGACGCCTTCGTTGGAAACGGGATTTCTTCTTATACAGCTAGACACATGAATTCTCAGTAACTTCTTTGTGTTGTGTGTATTCAACTCACAGAGTTGAACCTTTCTTTAGACAGAGCAGATTTGAAACACTCTTTTTGTGGATTTTACAAGTGGAAATTTCAAGCGATTTGAGGCCAATTGTAGTAAAGGAAATATCCTCGTTTAAAAAGTAGACAGAATCATTCTCAGAAACTCCTTTGTGATGTGTGGGTTAAACTCACAGAGTTTCACCTTTCTTTTCATAGAGCAGTTTGGAAACACTCTGTTTCTTAAGTTTGCAAGAGTATATTTGGACCACTTTGAGGCCTTCGTTGGAAACGGGATTTCTCAGTATAATGCTAGACAGATGAATTCCCAGTAACTTCTTTGTGTTGTGTCTATTCAACTCACAGAGCTGAACCTTCCTTTAGACAGAGCAGTTTGCAAACACTCTTTTTGTGGAATTTCCAAGTGGGGATTTCAAGCGATTTAAGGCCAATCTTAGAAAGGGAAATATCTTTGTATAAAAACTAGACAGAATATTTCTCAGAAACTACTATGTGTTGTGTGCCTTCCACTCACAGAGTTTAACCTTTCTTTTCATAGAGCACTTTGGAAACACTCTGTTTGTTTAGTCTGCAAGGGGATATTTAGACCTCTTTGACGCCTTCGTTGGAAACGGGATTTCTTCATATATAGCTAGACACATGAATTCTCAGTAACTTCTTTGTGTTGTGTGTATTCAACTCACAGAGTTGAACCTTTCTTTAGACAGAGCAGATTTGAAACACTCTTTTTGTGGATTTTACAAGTGGAGATTTCAAGCGATTTGAGGCCAATTGTAGTAAAGGAAATTTCCTCCTTTAAAAACTAGACAGAATCATTCTCAGAAACTACTTTGTGATGTGTGCATTCAACTCACAGAGTTTCACCTTTCTTTTCATAGAGCAGTTTGGAAACACTCTGTTTCTTAAGTTTGCAAGAGGATATTTGGACCACTTTGAGGCCTTCGTTGGAAACGGGATTTCTCAGTATAATGCTAGACAGATGAATTCCCAGTAACTTCTTTGTGTTGTGTCTATTCAACTCACAGAGCTGAACCTTCCTTTAGACAGAGCAGTTTGCAAACACTCTTTTTGTGGAATTTGCAAGTGGAGATTACAAGCGATTTCAGACCAATCTTAGAAAGGGAATTATCTTTGTATAAATACTAGACAGAATCTTTCTCTGAAACTACTTTGTGTTGTGTGCGTTCCACTCACAGAGTTTAACCTTTCTTTTCATAGAGCAGTTTGGAAACACTCTGTTTGTTAAGTCTGCAAGGGGATATTTAGTCCTCTTTGTCGCCTTCGTTGGAAACGGGATTTCTTCATATGCAGCTAGACACATGAATTCTCATTAACTTCTTTGTGTTGTGTGTATTCAACTCACAGAGTTGAACCTTTCTTTAGACAGAGCAGATTTGAAACACTCTTTTTGTGGATTTTACAAGTGGAAATTTCAAGCGATTTGAGGCCAATTGTAGTAAAGGAAATATCCTCGTTTAAAAAGTAGACAGAATATTCTCAGAAACTTCTTTGTGATGTGTGCGTTCATCTCAGAGAGTTTCACCTTTCTTTTCATAGAGCAGTTTGGAAACACTCTGTTTGTTAAGTTTGCAAGAGGATATTTGGACCACTTTGAGGCCTTCGTTGGAAACGGGATTTCTCAGTATAATGCTAGACAGATGAATTCCCAGTAACTTCTTTGTGTTGTGTCTATTCAACTCACAGAGCTGAACCTTCCTTTAGACAGAGCAGTTTGAAAACACTCTTTTTGTGGAATTTGCAAGTGGAGATTTCAAGCGATTTCAGGCCAATCTTAGAAACGGAAATAACTTTGTATAAAATCTAGACAGAATCATTCTCAGAAACTACTTTGTGTTGTGTGCCTTCGACTCACAGAGTTTAACCTTTCTTTCATAGAGCAGTTTGGAAACACTCTGTTTGTTTAGTCTGCAAGGGGATATTTAGACCTCTTTGACGCCTTCGTTGGAAACGGGATTTCTTCATATATAGCTAGACACATGAATTCTCAGTAACTTCTTTGTGTTGTGTGTATTCAACTCACAGAGTTGAACCTTTCTTTAGACAGAGCAGATTTGAAACACTCTTTTTGTGGATTTTACAAGTGGAGATTTCAAGCGATTTGAGGCCAATTGTAGTAAAGGAAATATCCTCGTTTAAAATCTAGACAGAATCATTCTCAGAAACTATTTTTGTGATGTGTGCGTTCAACTCAGAGAGTTTCACCTTTCTTTTCATAGAGCAGTTTGGAAACACTCTGTTTGTTAAGTTTGCAAGAGGATATTTGGACCACTTTGAGGCCTTCGTTGGAAACGGGATTTCTCAGTGTAATGCTAGACAGATGACTTCCCAGTAACTTCTTTGTGTTGTGTCTATTCAACTCACAGAGTTGAACCTTCCTTTAGACAGAGCAGTTTGCAAACACTCTTTTTGTGGAATTTGCAACTGGAGATTTCAAGCGATTTCAGGCCAATCTTAGAAAGGGAAATATCTTTGTATAAAAACTAGACAGAATCTTTCTCAGAAACTACTTTGTGTTGTGTGCGTTCCACTCACAGAGTTTAACCTTTCTTTTCATAGAGCAGTTTGGAATCACTCTGTTTGTTAAGTCTGCAAGGGGATATTTAGACCTCTTTGACGCCTTCGTTGGAAACGGGATTTCTTCTTATACAGCTAGACACATGAATTCTCAGTAACTTCTTTGTGTTGTGTGTATTCAACTCACAGAGTTGAACCTTTCTTTAGACAGAGCAGATTTGAAACACTCTTTTTGTGGATTTTACAAGTGGAAATTTCAAGCGATTTGAGGCCAATTGTAGTAAAGGAAATATCCTCGTTTAAAAAGTAGACAGAATCATTCTCAGAAACTCCTTTGTGATGTGTGGGTTAAACTCACAGAGTTTCACCTTTCTTTTCATAGAGCAGTTTGGAAACACTCTGTTTCTTAAGTTTGCAAGAGTATATTTGGACCACTTTGAGGCCTTCGTTGGAAACGGGATTTCTCAGTATAATGCTAGACAGATGAATTCCCAGTAACTTCTTTGTGTTGTGTCTATTCAACTCACAGAGCTGAACCTTCCTTTAGACAGAGCAGTTTGCAAACACTCTTTTTGTGGAATTTCCAAGTGGGGATTTCAAGCGATTTAAGGCCAATCTTAGAAAGGGAAATATCTTTGTATAAAAACTAGACAGAATATTTCTCAGAAACTACTATGTGTTGTGTGCCTTCCACTCACAGAGTTTAACCTTTCTTTTCATAGAGCACTTTGGAAACACTCTGTTTGTTTAGTCTGCAAGGGGATATTTAGACCTCTTTGACGCCTTCGTTGGAAACGGGATTTCTTCATATATAGCTAGACACATGAATTCTCAGTAACTTCTTTGTGTTGTGTGTATTCAACTCACAGAGTTGAACCTTTCTTTAGACAGAGCAGATTTGAAACACTCTTTTTGTGGATTTTACAAGTGGAGATTTCAAGCGATTTGAGGCCAATTGTAGTAAAGGAAATTTCCTCCTTTAAAAACTAGACAGAATCATTCTCAGAAACTACTTTGTGATGTGTGCATTCAACTCACAGAGTTTCACCTTTCTTTTCATAGAGCAGTTTGGAAACACTCTGTTTCTTAAGTTTGCAAGAGGATATTTGGACCACTTTGAGGCCTTCGTTGGAAACGGGATTTCTCAGTATAATGCTAGACAGATGAATTCCCAGTAACTTCTTTGTGTTGTGTCTATTCAACTCACAGAGCTGAACCTTCCTTTAGACAGAGCAGTTTGCAAACACTCTTTTTGTGGAATTTGCAAGTGGAGATTACAAGCGATTTCAGACCAATCTTAGAAAGGGAATTATCTTTGTATAAATACTAGACAGAATCTTTCTCTGAAACTACTTTGTGTTGTGTGCGTTCCACTCACAGAGTTTAACCTTTCTTTTCATAGAGCAGTTTGGAAACACTCTGTTTGTTAAGTCTGCAAGGGGATATTTAGTCCTCTTTGTCGCCTTCGTTGGAAACGGGATTTCTTCATATGCAGCTAGACACATGAATTCTCATTAACTTCTTTGTGTTGTGTGTATTCAACTCACAGAGTTGAACCTTTCTTTAGACAGAGCAGATTTGAAACACTCTTTTTGTGGATTTTACAAGTGGAAATTTCAAGCGATTTGAGGCCAATTGTAGTAAAGGAAATATCCTCGTTTAAAAAGTAGACAGAATATTCTCAGAAACTTCTTTGTGATGTGTGCGTTCATCTCAGAGAGTTTCACCTTTCTTTTCATAGAGCACTTTGGAAACACTCTGTTTGTTAAGTTTGCAAGAGGATATTTGGACCACTTTGAGGCCTTCGTTGGAAACGGGATTTCTCAGTATAATGCTAGACAGATGAATTCCCAGTAACTTCTTTGTGTTGTGTCTATTCAACTCACAGAGCTGAACCTTCCTTTAGACAGAGCAGTTTGAAAACACTCTTTTTGTGGAATTTGCAAGTGGAGATTTCAAGCGATTTCAGGCCAATCTTAGAAACGGAAATAACTTTGTATAAAATCTAGACAGAATCATTCTCAGAAACTACTTTGTGTTGTGTGCCTTCGACTCACAGAGTTTAACCTTTCTTTCATAGAGCAGTTTGGAAACACTCTGTTTGTTTAGTCTGCAAGGGGATATTTAGACCTCTTTGACGCCTTCGTTGGAAACGGGATTTCTTCATATATAGCTAGACACATGAATTCTCAGTAACTTCTTTGTGTTGTGTGTATTCAACTCACAGAGTTGAACCTTTCTTTAGACAGAGCAGATTTGAAACACTCTTTTTGTGGATTTTACAAGTGGAGATTTCAAGCGATTTGAGGCCAATTGTAGTAAAGGAAATATCCTCGTTTAAAATCTAGACAGAATCATTCTCAGAAACTATTTTTGTGATGTGTGCGTTCAACTCAGAGAGTTTCACCTTTCTTTTCATAGAGCAGTTTGGAAACACTCTGTTTGTTAAGTTTGCAAGAGGATATTTGGACCACTTTGAGGCCTTCGTTGGAAACGGGATTTCTCAGTGTAATGCTAGACAGATGACTTCCCAGTAACTTCTTTGTGTTGTGTCTATTCAACTCACAGAGTTGAACCTTCCTTTAGACAGAGCAGTTTGCAAACACTCTTTTTGTGGAATTTGCAACTGGAGATTTCAAGCGATTTCAGGCCAATCTTAGAAAGGGAAATATCTTTGTATAAAAACTAGACAGAATCTTTCTCAGAAACTACTTTGTGTTGTGTGCGTTCCACTCACAGAGTTTAACCTTTCTTTTCATAGAGCAGTTTGGAATCACTCTGTTTGTTAAGTCTGCAAGGGGATATTTAGACCTCTTTGACGCCTTCGTTGGAAACGGGATTTCTTCTTATACAGCTAGACACATGAATTCTCAGTAACTTCTTTGTGTTGTGTGTATTCAACTCACAGAGTTGAACCTTTCTTTAGACAGAGCAGATTTGAAACACTCTTTTTGTGGATTTTACAAGTGGAAATTTCAAGCGATTTGAGGCCAATTGTAGTAAAGGAAATATCCTCGTTTAAAAAGTAGACAGAATCATTCTCAGAAACTCCTTTGTGATGTGTGGGTTAAACTCACAGAGTTTCACCTTTCTTTTCATAGAGCAGTTTGGAAACACTCTGTTTCTTAAGTTTGCAAGAGTATATTTGGACCACTTTGAGGCCTTCGTTGGAAACGGGATTTCTCAGTATAATGCTAGACAGATGAATTCCCAGTAACTTCTTTGTGTTGTGTCTATTCAACTCACAGAGCTGAACCTTCCTTTAGACAGAGCAGTTTGTAAACACTCTTTTTGTGGAATTTCCAAGTGGGGATTTCAAGCGATTTAAGGCCAATCTTAGAAAGGGAAATATCTTTGTATAAAAACTAGACAGAATATTTCTCAGAAACTACTATGTGTTGTGTGCCTTCCACTCACAGAGTTTAACCTTTCTTTTCATAGAGCACTTTGGAAACACTCTGTTTGTTTAGTCTGCAAGGGGATATTTAGACCTCTTTGACGCCTTCGTTGGAAACGGGATTTCTTCATATATAGCTAGACACATGAATTCTCAGTAACTTCTTTGTGTTGTGTGTATTCAACTCACAGAGTTGAACCTTTCTTTAGACAGAGCAGATTTGAAACACTCTTTTTGTGGATTTTACAAGTGGAGATTTCAAGCGATTTGAGGCCAATTGTAGTAAAGGAAATTTCCTCCTTTAAAAACTAGACAGAATCATTCTCAGAAACTACTTTGTGATGTGTGCATTCAACTCACAGAGTTTCACCTTTCTTTTCATAGAGCAGTTTGGAAACACTCTGTTTCTTAAGTTTGCAAGAGGATATTTGGACCACTTTGAGGCCTTCGTTGGAAACGGGATTTCTCAGTATAATGCTAGACAGATGAATTCCCAGTAACTTCTTTGTGTTGTGTCTATTCAACTCACAGAGCTGAACCTTCCTTTAGACAGAGCAGTTTGCAAACACTCTTTTTGTGGAATTTGCAAGTGGAGATTACAAGCGATTTCAGGCCAATCTTAGAAAGGGAATTATCTTTGTATAAATACTAGACAGAATCTTTCTCTGAAACTACTTTGTGTTGTGTGCGTTCCACTCACAGAGTTTAACCTTTCTTTTCATAGAGCAGTTTGGAAACACTCTGTTTGTTAAGTCTGCAAGGGGATATTTAGACCTCTTTGACGCCTTCGTTGGAAACGGGATTTCTTCATATGCAGCTAGACACATGAATTCTCATTAACTTCTTTGTGTTGTGTGTATTCAACTCACAGAGTTGAACCTTTCTTTAGACAGAGCAGATTTGAAACACTCTTTTTGTGGATTTTACAAGTGGAAATTTCAAGCGATTTGAGGCCAATTGTAGTAAAGGAAATATCCTCGTTTAAAAAGTAGACACAATATTCTCAGAAACTCCTTTGTGATGTGTGGCTTCAACTCACAGAGTTTCACCTTTCTTTTCATAGAGCAGTTTGGAAACACTCTGTTTCTTAAGTTTGCAAGAGGATATTTGGACCACTTTGAGGCCTTCGTTGGAAACGGGATTTCTCAGTATAATGCTAGACAGATGAATTCCCAGTAACTTTTTGTGTTGTGTCTATTCAACTCACAGAGCTGAACCTTCCTTTAGACAGAGCAGTTTGCAAACACTCATTTTGTGGAATTTGCAACTGGAGATTTCAAGCGATTTCAGGCCAATCTTAGAAAGGGAATTATCTTTGTATAAAAACTAGACAGAATCTTTCTCAGAAACTACTTTGTGTTGTGTGCGTTCCACTCACAGAGTTTAACCTTTCTTTTCATAGAGCAGTTTGGAAACACTCTGTTTGTTAAGTTTGCAAGAGGATATTTGGACCACTTTGAGGCCTTCGTTGGAAACGGGATTTCTCAGTATAATGCTAGACAGATGAATTCCCAGTAACTTCTTTGTGTTGTGTCTATTCAACTCACAGAGTTGAACCTTCCTTTAGACAGAGCAGTTTGAAAACACTCTTTTTGTGGAATTTGCAAGTGGAGATTTCCAGCGATTTCAGGCCAATCTTAGAAACGGAAATATCTTTGTATAAAATCTAGACAGAATCATTCTCAGAAACTACTTTGTGTTGTGTGCCTTCGACTCACAGAGTATAACCTTTCTTTCATAGAGCAGTTTGGAAACACTCTGTTTGTTTAGTCTGCAAGGGGATATTTAGACCTCTTTGACGCCTTCGTTGGAAACGGGATTTCTTCATATATAGCTAGACACATGAATTCTCAGTAACTTCTTTGTGTTGTGTGTATTCAACTCACAGAGTTGAACCTTTCTTTAGACAGAGCAGATTTGAAACACTCTTTTTGTGGATTTTAAAAGTGGAGAATTCAAGCGATTTGAGGCCAATTGTAGTAAAGGAAATATCCTCGTTTAAAAAGTAGACAGAATCATTCTCAGAAACTACTTTGTGATGTGTAGGTTCAACTCATAGAGTTTCACCTTTCTTTTCATACAGCAGTTTGGAAACACTCTGTTTCTTAAGTTTGCAAGAGGATATTTGGACCACTTTGAGGCCTTCGTTGGAAACGGGATTTCTCAGTATAATGCTAGACAGGTGAATTCCCAGTAACTTCTTTGTCTTGTGTCTATGCAACTCTCAGAGTTGAACCTTCCTTTAGACAGAGCAGTTTGCAAACACTCTTTTTGTGGAATTTGCAAGTGGAGATTTCAAGCGATTTCAGGCCAATCTTAGAAAGGGAAATATCTTTGTATAACAACTAGACAGAATCATTCTCAGAAACTACTTTGTGTTGTGTGCATTCCACTCACAGTGTTTAACCTTTCCTTTCACAGAGCAGTTTGGAAACACTCTGTTTGTTAAGTCTCCAAGGGGATATTTAGACCTCTTTGACCCCTTCATTGGAAACGGGATTTCTTCATATACAGCTAGACACATGAATTCTCAGTTACTTCTTTGTGTTGTGTGTATTCAACTCACAGAGTTGTACCTTTCTTTAGAGAGAGCAGATTTGAAACCCTCTTTCTGTGGATTTTACAAGGGGAGATTTCAAGCGATTTGAGGCCAATTGTAGTAAAGGATATATCCTCGTTTAAAAAGTAGACAGAATCATTCTCAGAAACTACTTTGTGATGTGTGCGTGCAACTCACAGAGTTTCACCTTTCTTTTCATAGAGCAGTTTGGAAACACTCTGTTTCTTATGTTTGCAAGATGATATTTGGACCACTTTGAGGCCTTAGTTGGAAACAGGATTTCTCAGTATAATGCTAGACAGGTGAATTCCCAGTAACTTCTTTGTGTTGTGTCTATGCAACTCTCAGAGTTGAACCTTCCTTTAGACAGAGCAGTTTGCAAACACTCTTTTTGTGGAATTTGCAAGTGGAGATTTCAAGCGATTTCAGGCCAATCTTAGAAAGGGAAATATCTTTGTATAAAAACTAGACAGAATCATTCTCAGAAACTACTTTGTGTTGTGTGCATTCCACTCACAGTGCTTAACCTTTCCTTTCATAGAGCAGTTTGGAAACACTCTGTTTGTTAAGTCTCCAAGGGGATATTTAGACCTCTTTGACCCCTTCATTGGAAACGGGATTTCTTCATATACAGCTAGACACATGAATTCTCAGTAACTTCTTTGTGTTGTGTGTATTCAACTCACAGAGTTGTACCTTTCTTTAGAGAGAGCAGATTTGAAACACTCTTTCTGTGGATTTTACAAGGGGAGATTTCAAGCGATTTGAGGCCAATTGTAGTAAAGGATATATCCTCGTTTAAAAAGTAGACAGAATCATTCTCAGAAACTACTTTGTGATGTGTGCGTGCAACTCACAGAGTTTCACCTTTCTTTTCATAGAGCAGTTTGGAAACACTCTGTTTCTTATGTTTGCAAGAGGATATTTGGACCACTTTGAGGCCTTCGTTGGAACCGGGATTTCTCAGTATAATGCTAGACAGATGAATTCCCAGTAACTACTTTGTGTTGTGTCTATTCAACTCACAGAGTTGAACCTTCCTTTAGACAGAGCAGTTTGCAAATACTCTTTTTGTGGAATTTGCAAGTGGGGATTTCAAGCGATTTCAGGCCAATCTTAGAAAGGGAAATATCTTTGTATAAAAACTAGACAGAATCATTCTCAGAAACTACTTTGTGTTGTGTGCCTTCCACTCACAGAGTTTAACCTTTCTTTTCATAGAGCAGCTTGGAAACACTCTGTTTGTTGAGTCTGCAAGGGGATATTTAGACCTCTTTGACGCCTTCGTTGGAAACGGGATTTCTTCATATACAGTTAGACACATGAATTCTCAGTAACTTCTTTGTGTTGTGTGTATTCCACCCACAGAGTTGAACCTTTCTTTAGACAGAGCCGATTTGAAACACTCTTTTTGTGGATTTTACAAGTGGAGATTTCAAGCGATTTGAGGCCAATTGTAGTAAAGGAAATATCCTCGTTTAAAAACTAAACAGAATCATTCTCAGAAACTACGTTGTGATGTGTGCGTTCAACTCACAAAGTTTCACCTTTCTTTTCATAGAGCAGTTTGGAAACACTCTGTTTGTTAAGTTTGCAAGAGGATATTTGGACCACTTTGAGGCCTTCGTTGGAAATGGTATTTCTCAGTATAATGCTAGACAGGTGAATTCCCAGTAACTTCTTTGTGTTGTGTCTATGCAACTCTCAGAGTTGAACCTTCCTTTAGACAGAGCAGTTTGCAAACACTCTTTTTGTGGAATTTGCAAGTGGAGATTTCAAGCGATTTCAGGCCAATCTTAGAAAGGGAAATATCTTTGTATAAAAAGCAGACAGAATCTTTCTCAGAAACTACTTTGTGTTGTGTGCGTTCCACTCACAGAGTTTAACCTTTCCTTTCATAGAGCAGTTTGGAATCACTCTGTTTGCTAAGTCTGCAAGGGGATATTTAGACCTCTTTGACGCCTTCGTTGGAAACGGGATTTCTTCATATGCAGCTAGACACATGAATTCTCAGTAACTTCTTTGTGTTGTGTGTATTCAACTCACAGAGTTGAACCTTTCTTTAGACAGAGCAGATTTGAAACACTCTTTTTGTGGATTTTACAAGTGGAGATTTCAAGCGATTTGAGGCCAATTGTAGTAAAGTAAATATCCTCGTTTAAAAAGTAGACAGAATCATTCTCAGAAACTACTTTGTGATGTGTGGGTTCAACTCACAGAGTTTCACCTTTCTTTTCATAGAGCAGTTTGGAAACACTCTGTTTCTTAAGTTTGCAAGAGTATATTTGGACCACTTTGAGGCCTTCGTTGGAAACGGGATTTCTCAGTACAATGCTAGACAGATGAATTCCCAGTAACTTCTTTGTGTTGTGTCTATTCAACTCACAGAGCTGTACCTTCCTTTAGACAGAGCAGTTTGCAAACACTCTTTTTGTGGAATTTGCAAGTGGAGATTACAAGCGATTTCAGGCCAATCTTAGAAAGGGAATTATCTTTGTATAAAAACTAGACAGAATCTTTCTCAGAAACTACTTTGTGTTGTGTGCGTTCCACTCACAGAGTTCTACCTTTCTTTTCATAGAGCAGTTTGGAAACACTCTGTTTGTTAAGTCTGCAAGGGGATATTTAGACCTCTTTGACGCCTTCGTTGGAAACGGGATTTTTTCATATACAGCTACACACATGAATTCTCAGTAACTTCTTTGTGTTGTGTGTATTCAACTCACAGAGTTGAACCTTTCTTTAGACAGAGCAGATTTGAAACACTCTTTTTGTGGATTTTACAAATGGAGAATTCAAGCGATTTGAGGCCAATTGTAGTAAAGGAAATATCGTCGTTTAAAAAGTAGACAGAATCATTCTCAGAAACTACTTTGTGATGTGTGGGTTCAACTCACAGTGTTTCACCTTTCTTTTCATAGAGCAGTTTGGAAACCCTCTGTTTCTTAAGTTTGCAAGAGGATATTTGGACCACTTTGAGGCCTTCGTTGGAAAAGGGATTTCTCAGTATAATGCTAGACAGATGAATTCCCAGTAACTTCTTTGTGTTGTGTCTATTCAACTCACAGAGCTGAACCTTCCTTTAGACAGAGCAGTTTGCAAACACTCTTTTTTTGGAATTTGCAAGTGGAGGTTACATGCGATTTCAGGCCAATCTTTGAAAGGGAATTATCTTTGTATAAAAAGTAGACAGAATCTTTCTCAGAAACTACTTTTTGTTGTGTGCGTTCCACTCACAGAGTTTAACCTTTCTTTTCATAGAGCAGTTTGGAAACACTCTGTTTGTTAAGTCTGCAAGGGGATATTTAGACCTCTTTGACGCCTTCGTTGGAAACGGGATTTCTTCATATATAGCTAGACACATGGATTCTCAGTAACTTCTTTGTGTTGTGTGTAGTCAACTCACAGACTTGAACCTTTCTTTAGACAGAGCCGATTTGAAACACTCTTTCTGTGGATTTTACAAGTGGAGATTTCAAGCGATTTGAGGCCAATTGTAGTAAAGGAAATATCCTCGTTTAAAAATTAGACAGAATCATTCTCAGAAACTACTTTGTGATGTGTGCGTTCAACTCACAAAGTTTCACCTTTCTTTTCATAGAGCAGTTTGGAAACACTCTGTTTGTTAAGTTTGCAAGAGGATATTTGGACCACTTTGAGGTCTTCGTTGGAAACGGGATTTCTCAGTATAATGCTAGACAGGTGAATTCCCAGTAACTTCTTTGTGTTGTGTCTATTCAACTCACAGAGCTGAACCTTCCTTTAGACAGAGCAGTTTGCAAACACTCTTTTTGTGGAAGTTGCAAGTGGAGATTACAAGCGATTTCAGGCCAATCTTAGAAAGGGAATTATCTTTGTATAAAAACTAGACAGAATCTTTCTCAGAAACTACTTTGTGTTGTGTGCGTTCCACTCACAGAGTTCTACCTTTCTTTTCATAGAGCAGTTCGGAAACACTCTGTTTGTTAAGTCTGCAAGGGGATATTTAGACCTCTTTGACGCCTTCGTTGGAAACGGGATTTTTTCATATACAGCTAGACACATGAATTCTCAGTAACTTCTTTGTGTTGTGTGTATTCAACTCACAGAGTTGAACCTTTCTTTAGACAGAGCCGATTTGAAACACTCTTTTTGTGGATTTTAAAAGTGGAGAATTCAAGCGATTTGAGGCCAATTGTAGTAAAGGAAATATCCTCGTTTAAAAAGTAGACAGAATCATTCTGAGAAACTGCTTTGTGATGTGTGGGTTCAACTCACAGAGTTTCACCTTTCTTTTCATAGAGCAGTTTGGAAACCCTCTGTTTCTTAAGTTTGCAAGAGGATATTTGGACCACTTTGAGGCCTTCGTTGGAAACGGGATTTCTCAGTATAATGCTAGACAGGTGAATTCCCAGTAACTTCTTTGTGTTGTGTCCATGCAACTCTCAGAGTTGAACCTTCCTTTAGACAGAGCAGTTTGCAAATACTCTTTTTGTTGAATTTGCAAGTGGGGATTTCAAGCGATTTCAGGCCAATCTTAGAAAGGGAAATATCTTTGTATAAAAACTAGACAGAATCATTCTCAGAAACTACTTTGTGTTGTGTGCATTCCACTCACAGTGTTTAACCTTTCCTTTCACAGAGCAGTTTGGAAACACTCTGTTTGTTAAGTCTCCAAGGGGATATTTAGACCTCTTTGACCCCTTCATTGGAAACGGGATTTCTTCATATACAGCTAGACACATGAATTCTCAGTTACTTCTTTGTGTTGTGTGTATTCAACTCACAGAGTTGTACCTTTCTTTAGAGAGAGCAGATTTGAAACCCTCTTTCTGTGGATTTTACAAGGGGAGATTTCAAGCGATTTGAGGCCAATTGTAGTAAAGGATATATCCTCGTTTAAAAAGTAGACAGAATCATTCTCAGAAACTACTTTGTGATGTGTGGGTTCAACTCACAGAGTTTCACCTTTCTTTTCATAGAGCAGTTTGGAAACACTCTGTTTCTTATGTTTGCAAGATGATATTTGGACCACTTTGAGGCCTTCGTTGGAAACGGGATTTCTCAGTATAATGCTAGACAGGTGAATTCCCAGTAACTTCTTTGTGTTGTGTCTATGCAACTCTCAGAGATGAACCTTCCTTTAGACAGAGCAGTTTGCAAACACTCTTTTTGTGGAATTTGCAAGTGGAGATTTCAAGCGATTTCAGGCCAATCTTAGAAAGGGAAATATCTTTGTATAAAAACTAGACAGAATCATTCTCAGAAACTACTTTGTGTTGTGTGCATTCCACTCACAGTGTTTAACCTTTCCTTTCATAGAGCAGTTTGGAAACACTCTGTTTGTTAAGTCTCCAAGGGGATATTTAGACCTCTTTGACCCCTTCATTGGAAACGGGATTTCTTCATATACAGCTAGACACATGAATTCTCAGTAACTTCTTTGTGTTGTGTGTATTCAACTAACAGAGTTGTACCTTTCTTTAGAGAGAGCAGATTTTAAACACTCTTTCTGTGGATTTTACAAGGGGAGATTTCAAGCGATTTGAGGCCAATTGTAGGAAAGGATATATCCTCGTTTAAAAAGTAGACAGAATCATTCTCAGAAACTACTTTGTGATGTGTGCGTGCAACTCACAGAGTTTCACCTTTCTTTTCATAGAGCAGTTTGGAAACACTCTGTTTCTTATGTTTGCAAGAGGATATTTGGACCACTTTGAGGCCTTTGTTGGAACCGGGATTTCTCAGTATAATGCTAGACAGATGAATTCCCAGTAACTACTTTGTGTTGTGTCTATTCAACTCACAGAGTTGAACCTTCCTTTAGACAGAGCAGTTTGCAAACACTCTTTTTGTGGAATTTGCAAGTGGGGATTTCAAGCGATTTCAGGCCAATCTTAGAAAGGGAAATATCTTTGTATAAAAACTAGACAGAATCATTCTCAGAAACTACTTTGTGTTGTGTGCCTTCCACTCACAGAGTTTAACCTTTCTTTTCATAGAGCAGTTTCGAAACACTCTGTTTGTTGAGTCTGCAAGGGGATATTTAGACCTCTTTGACGCCTTCGTTGGAAACGGGATTTCTTCATATACAGCTAGACACATGAATTCTCAGTAACTTCTTTGTGTTGTGTGTATTCAACTCACAGAGTTGAACCTTTCTTTAGACAGAGCCGATTTGAAACACTCTTTTTGTGGATTTTACAAGTGGAGATTTCAAGCGATTTGAGGCCAATTGTAGTAAAGGAAATATCCTCGTTTAAAAACTAAACAGAATCATTCTCAGAAACTACGTTGTGATGTGTGCGTTCAACTCACAAAGTTTCACCTTTCTTTTCATAGAGCAGTTTGGAAACACTCTGTTTGTTAAGTTTGCAAGAGGATATTTGGACCACTTTGAGGCCTTCGTTGGAAATGGTATTTCTCAGTATAATGCTAGACTGGTGAATTCCCAGTAACTTCTTTGTGTTGTGTCTATGCAACTCTCAGAGTTGAACCTTCCTTTAGACAGAGCAGTTTGCAAACACTCTTTTTGTGGAATTTGCAAGTGGAGATTACAAGCGATTTCAGGCCAATCTTAGAAAGGGAATTATCTTTGTATAAAAACTAGACAGAATCTTTCTCAGAAACTACTTTGTGTTGTGTGCGTTCCACTCACAGAGTTCTACCTTTCTTTTCATAGAGCAGTTTGGAAACACTCTGTTTGTTAAGTCTGCAAGGGGATATTTAGACCTCTTTGACGCCTTCGTTGGAAACGGGATTTTTTCATATACAGCTACACACATGAATTCTCAGTAACTTCTTTGTGTTGTGTGTATTCAACTCACAGAGTTGAACCTTTCTTTAGACAGAGCAGATTTGAAACACTCTTTTTGTGGATTTTAAAAGTGGAGAATTCAAGCGATTTGAGGCCAATTGTAGTAAAGGAAATATCCTCGTTTAAAAAGTAGACAGAATCATTCTCAGAAACTACTTTGTGATGTGTGGGTTCAACTCACAGAGTTTCACCTTTCTTTTCATAGAGCAGTTTGGAAACCCTCTGTTTCTTAAGTTTGCAAGAGGATATTTGGACCACTTTGAGGCCTTCGTTGGAAAAGGGATTTCTCAGTATAATGCTAGACAGATGAATTCCCAGTAACTTCTTTGTGTTGTGTCTATTCAACTCACAGAGCTGAACCTTCCTTTAGACAGAGCAGTTTGCAAACACTCTTTTTGTGGAATTTGCAAGTGGAGATTACATGCGATTTCAGGCCATTCTTTGAAAGGGAATTATCTTTGTATAAAAAGTAGACAGAATCTTTCTCAGAAACTACTTTGTGTTGTGTGCGTTCCACTCACAGAGTTTAACTGTTCTTTTCATAGAGCAGTTTGGAAACACTCTGTTTGTTAAGTCTGCAAGGGGATATTTAGACCTCTTTGACGCCTTCGTTGGAAACGGGATTTCTTCATATATAGCTAGACACATGAATTCTCAGTAACTTCTTTGTGTTGTGTTTAGTCAACTCACAGACTTGAACCTTTCTTTAGACAGAGCCGATTTGAAACACTCTTTCTGTGGATTTTACAAGTGGAGATTTCAAGCGATTTGAGGCCAATTGTAGTAAAGGAAATATCCTCGTTTAAAAATTAGACAGAATCATTCTCAGAAACTACTTTGTGATGTGTGCGTTCAACTCACAAAGTTTCACCTTTCTTTTCATAGAGCAGTTTGGAAACACTCTGTTTGTTAAGTTTGCAAGAGGATATTTGGACCACTATGAGGCCTTCGTTGGAAACGGGATTTCTCAGTATAATGCTAGACAGGTGAATTCCCAGTAACTTCTTTGTGTTGTGTCTATGCAACTCTCAGAGTTGAACCTTCCTTTAGACAGAGCAGTTTGCAAATACTCTTTTTGTGGAATTTGCAAGTGGGGATTTCAAGCGATTTCAGGCCAATCTTAGAAAGGGAAATATCTTTGTATAAAAACTAGACAGAATCATTCTCAGAAACTACTTTGTGTTGTGGGCGTTCCACTCACAGAGTTTAACCTTTCTTTTCATAGAGCAGTTTGGAAACACTCTGTTTGTTGAGTCTGCAAGGGGATATTTAGACCTCTTTGACGCCTTCGTTGGAAACGGGATTTCTTCATATACAGCTAGACACATGAATTCTCAGTAACTTCTTTGTGTTGTGTGTATTCAACTCACAGAGTTGAACCTTTCTTTAGACAGAGCTGATTTGAAACACTCTTTTTGTGGATTTTACAAGTGGAGATTTCAAGCGATTTGAGGCCAATTGTAGTAAAGGAAATATCCTCGTTTAAAAACTAAACAGAATCATTCTCAGAAACTACTTTGTGATGTGTGCGTTCAACTCACAAAGTTTCACCTTTCTTTTCATAGAGCAGTTTGGAAACACTCTGTTTGTTAAGTTTGCAAGAGGATATTTGGACCACTTTGAGTCCTTCGTTGGAAACGGGATTTCTCAGTTTAATGCTAGACAGGTGAATTCCCAGTAACTTCTTTGTGTTGTGTCTATGCAACTCTCAGAGTTGAACCTTCCTTTAGACAGAGCAGTTTGCAAACACTCTTTTTGTGGAATTTGCAAGTGGAGATTTCAAGCGATTTCAGGCCAATCTTAGAAAGGGAAATATCTTTGTATAACAACTAGACAGAATCATTCTCAGAAACTACTTTGTGTTGTGTGCATTCCACTCACAGTGTTTAACCTTTCCTTTCACAGAGCAGTTTGGAAACACTCTGTTTGTTAAGTCTCCAAGGGGATATTTAGACCTCTTTGACCCCTTCATTGGAAACGGGATTTCTTCATATACAGCTAGACACATGAATTCTCAGTTACTTCTTTGTGTTGTGTGTATTCAACTCACAGAGTTGTACCTTTCTTTAGAGAGAGCAGATTTGAAACCCTCTTTCTGTGGATTTTACAAGGGGAGATTTCAAGCGATTTGAGGCCAATTGTAGTAAAGGATATATCCTCGTTTAAAAAGTAGACAGAATCATTCTCAGAAACTACTTTGTGATGTGTGCGTGCAACTCACAGAGTTTCACCTTTCTTTTCATAGAGCAGTTTGGAAACACTCTGTTTCTTATGTTTGCAAGATGATATTTGGACCACTTTGAGGCCTTCGTTGGAAACGGGATTTCTCAGTATAATGCTAGACACGTGAATTCCCAGTAACTTCTTTGTGTTGTGTCTATGCAACTCTCAGAGTTGAACCTTCCTTTAGACAGAGCAGTTTGCAAACACTCTTTTTGTGGAATTTGCAAGTGGAGATTTCAAGCGATTTCAGGCCAATCTTAGAAAGGGAAATATCTTTGTATAAAAACTAGACAGAATCATTCTCAGAAACTACTTTGTGTTGTGTGCATTCCACTCACAGTGTTTAACCTTTCCTTTCATAGAGCAGTTTGGAAACACTCACTTTGTTAAGTCTCCAAGGGGATATTTAGACCTCTTTGACGCCTTCATTGGAAACGGGATTTCTTCATATACAGCTAGACACATGAATTCTCAGTAACTTCTTTGTGTTGTGTGTATTCAACTCACAGAGTTGTACCTTTCTTTAGAGAGAGCAGATTTGAAACCCTCTTTCTGTGGATTTTACAAGGGGAGATTTCAAGCGATTTGAGGCCAATTGTAGTAAAGGATATATCCTCGTTTAAAAAGTTGACAGAATCATTCTCAGAAACTCCTTTGTGATGTGTGGGTTCAATTCACAGAGTTTCACCTTTCTTTTCATAGAGCAGTTTGGAAACACTCTGTTTCTTAAGTTTGCAAGAGGATATTTGGACCACTTTGAGGCCTTCGTTGGAAACGGGATTTCTCAGTATAATGCTACACAGATGAATTCCCAGTAACTACTTTGTGATGTGTCTATTCAACTCACAGAGCTCAACCTTCCTTTAGACAGAGCAGTTTGGAAACACTCTTTCTGTGGAATTTGCAAGTGGAGATTTCAAGCGATTTCAGGCCAATCTTAGAAAGGGAATTTTCTTTGTATAAAAACTAGACAGAATCTTTCTCAGAAACTACTTTGTGTTGTGTGCGTTCCACTCACAGATTTTAACCTTTCTTTTCATAGAGCAGTTTGGAAACACTCTGTTTGTTAAGTCTCCAAGGGGATATTTAGACCTCTTTGACGCCTTCGTTGGAAACGGGATTTCTTCATATACAGCTAGACACATGAATTCTCAGTAACTTCTTTGTGTTGTGTGTATTCAACTCACAGAGTTGAACCTTTCTTTAGACAGAGCAGATTTGAAACACTCTTTTTGTGGATTTTACAAGTGGAGATTTCAAGCGATTTGAGGCCAATTGCAGTAAAGGAAATATCCTCGTTTAAAAAGTAGACAGAATCATTCTCAGAAACTACTTTGTGATGTGTGCGTTCAACTCACAGAGTTTCACCTTTCTTTTCATAGAGCAGTTTGGAAACACTCTGTTAAGTTTGCAAGAGGATATTTGGACCACTTTGAGGACTTCGTTGGAAACGGGATTTCTCAGTATAATGCTAGACAGATGAATTCCCAGTAACTTCTTTGTGTTGTGTCTATTCAACTCACAGAGTTGAACCTTCCTTTAGACAGAGCAGTTTGAAAACACTCTTTTTGTGGAATTTGCAAGTGGAGATTTCAAGCGATTTCAGGCCAATCTTAGAAACGGAAATATCTTTGTATAAAATCTAGACAGAATCATTCTCAGAAACTACTTTGTGTTGTGTGCCTTCGACTCAGAGAGTTTAACCTTTCTTTCATAGAGCAGTTTGGAAACACTCTGTTTGTTTAGTCTGCAAGGGGATATTTAGACCTCTTTGACGCCTTCGTTGGAAACGGGATTTCTTCATATATAGCTAGACACATGAATTCTCAGAAACTTCTTTGTGTTGTGTGTATTCAACTCACAGACTTGAACCTTTCTTTAGACAGAGCAGTTTTGAAACACTCTTTTTGTGGATTTTACAAGTGGAGATTTCAAGCGATTTGAGGCCAATTGTAGTAAAGGAAATATCCTCGTTTAAAAACTAGACAGAATCATTCTCAGAAACTATTTTTGTGATGTGTGCGTTCAACTCAGAGAGTTTCACCTTTCTTTTCATAGAGCAGTTTGGAAACACTCTGTTTGTTAAGTTTGCAAGAGGATATTTGGACCACTTTGAGGCCTTCGTTGGAAACGGGATTTCTCAGTATAATGCTAGACAGATGAATTCCCAGTAACTTCTTTGTGTTGTGTCTATTCAACTCACAGAGCTGAACCTTTCTTTAGACAGAGCAGATTTGAAACACTCTTTTTGTGGATTTTACAAGTGGAGAATTCAAGCGATTTGAGGCCAATTGTAGTGAAGGAAATATCCTCGTTTAAAAAGTAGACAGAATCATTCTCAGAAACTCCTTTGTGATGTGTGGCTTCAACTCACAGAGTTTCACCTTTCTTTTCATAGAGCAGTTTGGAAACACTCTGTTTCTTAAGTTTGCAAGAGGATATTTGGACCACTTTGAGGCCTTCGTTGGAAACGGGATTTCTCAGTATAATGCTAGACAGATGAATTCCCAGTAACTTCTTTGTGTTGTGTCTATTCAACTCACAGAGCTGAACCTTCCTTTAGACAGAGCAGTTTGCAAACACTCATTTTGTGGAATTTGCAACTGGAGATTTCAAGCGATTTCAGGCCAATCTTAGAAAGGGAATTATCTTTGTATAAAAACTAGACAGAATCTTTCTCAGAAACTACTTTGTGTTGTGTGCGTTCCACTCACAGAGTTTAACCTTTCTTTTCATTGAGCAGTTTGGAAACACTCTGTTTGTTAAGTCTCCAAGGGGATATTTAGACCTCTTTGACGCCTTCGTTGGAAACGGGATTTCTTCATATACAGCTAGACACATGAATTCTCAGTAACTTCTTTGTGTTGTGTGTATTCAACTCACAGAGTTGAACCTTTCTTTAGACAGAGCAGATTTGAAACACTCTTTTTGTGGATTTTACAAGTGGAGATTTCAAGCGATTTGAGGCCAATTGCAGTAAAGGAAATATCCTCGTTTAAAAAGTAGACAGAATCATTCTCAGAAACTACTTTGTGATGTGTGCGTTCAACTCACAGAGTTTCACCTTTCTATTCATAGAGCAGTTTGGAAACACTCTGTTAAGTTTGCAAGAGGATATTTGGACCACTTTGAGGCCTTCGTTGGAAACGGGATTTCTCAGTATAATGCTAGACAGATGAATTCCCAGTAACTTCTTTGTGTTGTGTCTATTCAACTCACAGAGTTGAACCTTCCTTTAGACAGAGCAGTTTGCAAACACTCTTTTTGTGGAATTTGCAAGTGGAGATTTCAAGCGATTTCAGGCCAATCTTAGAAACGGAAATATCTTTGTATAAAATCTAGACAGAATCATTCTCAGAAACTACTTTGTGTTGTGTGCCTTCGACTCACAGAGTTTAACCTTTCTTTCATAGAGCAGTTTGGAAACACTCTGTTTGTTTAGTCTGCAAGGGTATATTTAGACCTCTTTGACGCCTTCGTTGGAAACGGGATTTCTTAATATATAGCTAGACACATGAATTCTCAGTAACTTCTTTGTGTTGTGTGTATTCAACTCACAGAGTTGAACCTTTCTTTAGACAGAGCAGATTTGAAACACTCTTTTTGTGGATTTTACAAGTGGAGATTTCAAGCGATTTGAGGCCAATTGTAGTAAAGAAAATATCCTCGTTTAAAAACTAGACAGAATCATTCTCAGAAACTATTTTTGTGATGTGTGCGTTCAACTCAGAGAATTTCACCTTTCTTTTCATAGAGCAGTTTGGAAACACTCTGTTTGTTAAGTTTGCAAGAGGATATTTGGACCACTTTGAGGCCTTCGTTGGAAACGGGATTTCTCAGTATAATGCTAGACAGATGAATTCCCAGTAACTTCTTTGTGTTGTGTCTATTCAACTCACAGAGCTGAACCTTTCTTTAGACAGAGCAGATTTGAAACACTCTTTTTGTGGATTTTACAAGTGGAGAATTCAAGCGATTTGAGGCCAATTGTAGTAAAGGAAATATCCTCATTTAAAAAGTAGACAGAATCATTCTCAGAAACTCCTTTGTGATGTGTGGGTTCAATTCACAGAGTTTCACCTTTCTTTTCATAGAGCAGTTTGGAAACACTCTGTTTCTTAAGTTTGCAAGAGGATATTTGGACCACTTTGAGGCCTTCGTTGGAAACGGGATTTCTCAGTATAATGCTACACAGATGAATTCCCAGTAACTACTTTGTGATGTGTCTATTCAACTCACAGAGCTCAACCTTCCTTTAGACAGAGCAGTTTGGAAACACTCTTTCTGTGGAATTTGCAAGTGGAGATTTCAAGCGATTTCAGGCCAATCTTAGAAAGGGAATTATCTTTGTATAAAAACTAGACAGAATCTTTCTCAGAAACTACTTTGTGTTGTGTGCGTTCCACTCACAGATTTTAACCTTTCTTTTCATAGAGCAGTTTGGAAACACTCTGTTTGTTAAGTCTCCAAGGGGATATTTAGACCTCTTTGACGCCTTCGTTGGAAACGGGATTTCTTCATATACAGCTAGACACATGAATTCTCAGTAACTTCTTTGTGTTGTGTGTATTCAACTCACAGAGTTGAACCTTTCTTTAGACAGAGCAGATTTGAAACACTCTTTTTGTGGATTTTACAAGTGGAGATTTCAAGCGATTTGAGGCCAATTGCAGTAAAGGAAATATCCTCGTTTAAAAAGTAGACAGAATCATTCTCAGAAACTACTTTGTGATGTGTGCGTTCAACTCACAGAGTTTCACCTTTCTTTTCATAGAGCAGTTTGGAAACACTCTGTTAAGTTTGCAAGAGGATATTTGGACCACTTTGAGGCCTTCGTTGGAAACGGGATTTCTCAGTATAATGCTAGACAGATGAATTCCCAGTAACTTCTTTGTGTTGTGTCTATTCAACTCACAGAGTTGAACCTTCCTTTAGACAGAGCAGTTTGAAAACACTCTTTTTGTGGAATTTGCAAGTGGAGATTTCAAGCGATTTCAGGCCAATCTTAGAAACGGAAATATCTTTGTATAAAATCTAGACAGAATCATTCTCAGAAACTACTTTGTGTTGTGTGCCTTCGACTCAGAGAGTTTAACCTTTCTTTCATAGAGCAGTTTGGAAACACTCTGTTTGTTTAGTCTGCAAGGGGATATTTAGACCTCTTTGACGCCTTCGTTGGAAACGGGATTTCTTCATATATAGCTAGACACATGAATTCTCAGAAACTTCTTTGTGTTGTGTGTATTCAACTCACAGAGTTGAACCTTTCTTTAGACAGAGCAGATTTGAAACACTCTTTCTGTGGATTTTACAAGTGGAGATTTCAAGCGATTTGAGGCCAATTGTAGTAAAGGAAATATCCTCGTTTAAAAACTAGACAGAATCATTCTCAGAAACTATTTTTGTGATGTGTGCGTTCAACTCAGAGAGTTTCACCTTTCTTTTCATAGAGCAGTTTGGAAACACTCTGTTTGTTAAGTTTGCAAGAGGATATTTGGACCACTTTGAGGCCTTCGTTGGAAACGGGATTTCTCAGTATAATGCTAGACAGATGAATTCCCAGTAACTTCTTTGTGTTGTGTCTATTCAACTCACAGAGCTGAACCTTTCTTTAGACAGAGCAGATTTGAAACACTCTTTTTGTGGATTTTACAAGTGGAGAATTCAAGCGATTTGAGGCCAATTGTAGTGAAGGAAATATCCTCGTTTAAAAAGTAGACAGAATCATTCTCAGAAACTCCTTTGTGATGTGTGGCTTCAACTCACAGAGTTTCACCTTTCTTTTCATAGAGCAGTTTGGAAACACTCTGTTTCTTAAGTTTGCAAGAGGATATTTGGACCACTTTGAGGCCTTCGTTGGAAACGGGATTTCTCAGTATAATGCTAGACAGATGAATTCCCAGTAACTTCTTTGTGTTGTGTCTATTCAACTCACAGAGCTGAACCTTCCTTTAGACAGAGCAGTTTGCAAACACTCATTTTGTGGAATTTGCAACTGGAGATTTCAAGCGATTTCAGGCCAATCTTAGAAAGGGAATTATCTTTGTATAAAAACTAGACAGAATCTTTCTCAGAAACTACTTTGTGTTGTGTGCGTTCCACTCACAGAGCTTAACCTTTCTTTTCATAGAGCAGTTTGGAAACACTCTGTTTGTTAAGTCTCCAAGGGGATATTTAGACCTCTTTGACGCCTTCGTTGGAAACGGGATTTCTTCATATACAGCTAGACACATGAATTCTCAGTAACTTCTTTGTGTTGTGTGTATTCAACTCACAGAGTTGAACCTTTCTTTAGACAGAGCAGATTTGAAACACTCTTTTTGTGGATTTTACAAGTGGAGATTTCAAGCGATTTGAGGCCAATTGCAGTAAAGGAAATATCCTCGTTTAAAAAGTAGACAGAATCATTCTCAGAAACTACTTTGTGATGTGTGCGTTCAACTCACAGAGTTTCACCTTTCTTTTCATAGAGCAGTTTGGAAACACTCTGTTAAGTTTGCAAGAGGATATTTGGACCACTTTGAGGCCTTGGTTGGAAACGGGATTTCTCAGTATAATGCTAGACAGATGAATTCCCAGTAACTTCTTTGTGTTGTGTCTATTCAACTCACAGAGTTGAACCTTCCTTTAGACAGAGCAGTTTGCAAACACTCTTTTTGTGGAATTTGCAAGTGGAGATTTCAAGCGATTTCAGGCCAATCTTAGAAACGGAAATATCTTTGTATAAAATCTAGACAGAATCATTCTCAGAAACTACTTTGTGTTGTGTGCCTTCGACTCACAGAGTTTAACCTTTCTTTCATAGAGCAGTTTGGAAACACTCTGTTTGTTTAGTCTGCAAGGGTGTATTTAGACCTCTTTGACGCCTTCGTTGGAAACGGGATTTCTTAATATATAGCTAGACACATGAATTCTCAGTAACTTCTTTGTGTTGTGTGTATTCAACTCACAGAGTTGAACCTTTCTTTAGACAGAGCAGATTTGAAACACTCTTTTTGTGGATTTTACAAGTGGAGATTTCAAGCGATTTGAGGCCAATTGTAGTAAAGAAAATATCCTCGTTTAAAAACTAGACAGAATCATTCTCAGAAACTATTTTTGTGATGTGTGCGTTCAACTCAGAGAATTTCACCTTTCTTTTCATAGAGCAGTTTGGAAACACTCTGTTTGTTAAGTTTGCAAGAGGATATTTGGACCACTTTGAGGCCTTCGTTGGAAACGGGATTTCTCAGTATAATGCTAGACAGATGAATTCCCAGTAACTTCTTTGTGTTGTGTCTATTCAACTCACAGAGCTGAACCTTTCTTTAGACAGAGCAGATTTGAAACACTCTTTTTGTGGATTTTACAAGTGGAGAATTCAAGCGATTTGAGGCCAATTGTAGTAAAGGAAATATCCTCGTTTAAAAAGTAGACAGAATCATTCTCAGAAACTCCTTTGTGATGTGTGGGTTCAATTCACAGAGTTTCACCTTTCTTTTCATAGAGCAGTTTGGAAACACTCTGTTTCTTAAGTTTGCAAGAGGATATTTGGACCACTTTGAGGCCTTCGTTGGAAACGGGATTTCTCAGTATAATGCTACACAGATGAATTCCCAGTAACTACTTTGTGATGTGTCTATTCAACTCACAGAGCTCAACCTTTCTTTAGACAGAGCAGTTTGGAAACACTCTTTCTGTGGAATTTGCAAGTGGAGATTTCAAGCGATTTCAGGCCAATCTTAGAAAGGGAATTATCTTTGTATAAAAACTAGACAGAATCTTTCTCAGAAACTACTTTGTGTTGTGTGCGTTCCACTCACAGATTTTAACCTTTCTTTTCATAGAGCAGTTTGGAAACACTCTGTTTGTTAAGTCTCCAAGGGGATATTTAGACCTCTTTGACGCCTTCGTTGGAAACGGGATTTCTTCATATACAGCTAGACACATGAATTCTCAGTAACTTCTTTGTGTTGTGTGTATTCAACTCACAGAGTTGAACCTTTCTTTAGACAGAGCAGATTTGAAACACTCTTTTTGTGGATTTTACAAGTGGAGATTTCAAGCGATTTGAGGCCAATTGCAGTAAAGGAAATATCCTCGTTTAAAAAGTAGACAGAATCATTCTCAGAAACTACTTTGTGATGTGTGCGTTCAACTCACAGAGTTTCACCTTTCTTTTCATAGAGCAGTTTGGAAACACTCTGTTAAGTTTGCAAGAGGATATTTGGACCACTTTGAGGCCTTGGTTGGAAACGGGATTTCTCAGTATAATGCTAGACAGATGAATTCCCAGTAACTTCTTTGTGTTGTGTCTATTCAACTCACAGAGTTGAACCTTCCTTTAGACAGAGCAGTTTGCAAACACTCTTTTTGTGGAATTTGCAAGTGGAGATTTCAAGCGATTTCAGGCCAATCTTAGAAACGGAAATATCTTTGTATAAAATCTAGACAGAATCATTCTCAGAAACTACTTTGTGTTGTGTGCCTTCGACTCACAGAGTTTAACCTTTCTTTCATAGAGCAGTTTGGAAACACTCTGTTTGTTTAGTCTGCAAGGGTGTATTTAGACCTCTTTGACGCCTTCGTTGGAAACGGGATTTCTTAATATATAGCTAGACACATGAATTCTCAGTAACTTCTTTGTGTTGTGTGTATTCAACTCACAGAGTTGAACCTTTCTTTAGACAGAGCAGATTTGAAACACTCTTTTTGTGGATTTTACAAGTGGAGATTTCAAGCGATTTGAGGCCAATTGTAGTAAAGAAAATATCCTCGTTTAAAAACTAGACAGAATCATTCTCAGAAACTATTTTTGTGATGTGTGCGTTCAACTCAGAGAATTTCACCTTTCTTTTCATAGAGCAGTTTGGAAACACTCTGTTTGTTAAGTTTGCAAGAGGATATTTGGACCACTTTGAGGCCTTCGTTGGAAACGGGATTTCTCAGTATAATGCTAGACAGATGAATTCCCAGTAACTTCTTTGTGTTGTGTCTATTCAACTCACAGAGCTGAACCTTTCTTTAGACAGAGCAGATTTGAAACACTCTTTTTGTGGATTTTACAAGTGGAGAATTCAAGCGATTTGAGGCCAATTTTAGTAAAGGAAATATCCTCGTTTAAAAAGTAGACAGAATCATTCTCAGAAACTCCTTTGTGATGTGTGGGTTCAATTCACAGAGTTTCACCTTTCTTTTCATAGAGCAGTTTGGAAACACTCTGTTTCTTAAGTTTGCAAGAGGATATTTGGACCACTTTGAGGCCTTCGTTGGAAACGGGATTTCTCAGTATAATGCTACACAGATGAATTCCCAGTAACTACTTTGTGATGTGTCTATTCAACTCACAGAGCTCAACCTTCCTTTAGACAGAGCAGTTTGGAAACACTCTTTCTGTGGAATTTGCAAGTGGAGATTTCAAGCGATTTCAGGCCAATCTTAGAAAGGGAATTATCTTTGTATAAAAACTAGACAGAATCTTTCTCAGAAACTACTTTGTGTTGTGTGCGTTCCACTCACAGATTTTAACCTTTCTTTTCATAGAGCAGTTTGGAAACACTCTGTTTGTTAAGTCTCCAAGGGGATATTTAGACCTCTTTGACGCCTTCGTTGGAAACGGGATTTCTTCATATACAGCTAGACACATGAATTCTCAGTAACTTCTTTGTGTTGTGTGTATTCAACTCACAGAGTTGAACCTTTCTTTAGACAGAGCAGATTTGAAACACTCTTTTTGTGGATTTTACAAGTGGAGATTTCAAGCGATTTGAGGCCAATTGCAGTAAAGGAAATATCCTCGTTTAAAAAGTAGACAGAATCATTCTCAGAAACTACTTTGTGATGTGTGCGTTCAACTCACAGAGTTTCACCTTTCTTTTCATAGAGCAGTTTGGAAACACTCTGTTAAGTTTGCAAGAGGATATTTGGACCACTTTGAGGCCTTCGTTGGAAACGGGATTTCTCAGTATAATGCTAGACAGATGAATTCCCAGTAACTTCTTTGTGTTGTGTCTATTCAACTCACAGAGTTGAACCTTCCTTTAGACAGAGCAGTTTGAAAACACTCTTTTTGTGGAATTTGCAAGTGGAGATTTCAAGCGATTTCAGGCCAATCTTAGAAACGGAAATATCTTTGTATAAAATCTAGACAGAATCATTCTCAGAAACTACTTTGTGTTGTGTGCCTTCGACTCAGAGAGTTTAACCTTTCTTTCAAAGAGCAGTTTGGAAACACTCTGTTTGTTTAGTCTGCAAGGGGATATTTAGACCTCTTTGACGCCTTCGTTGGAAACGGGATTTCTTCATATATAGCTAGACACATGAATTCTCAGAAACTTCTTTGTGTTGTGTGTATTCAACTCACAGAGTTGAACCTTTCTTTAGACAGAGCAGATTTGAAACACTCTTTCTGTGGATTTTACAAGTGGAGATTTCAAGCGATTTGAGGCCAATTGTAGTAAAGGAAATATCCTCGTTTAAAAACTAGACAGAATCATTCTCAGAAACTATTTTTGTGATGTGTGCGTTCAACTCAGAGAGTTTCACCTTTCTTTTCATAGAGCAGTTTGGAAACACTCTGTTTCTTAAGTTTGCAAGAGGATATTTGGACCACTTTGAGGCCTTCGTTGGAAACGGGATTTCTCAGTATAATGCTAGACAGATGAATTCCCAGTAACTTCTTTGTGTTGTGTCTATTCAACTCACAGAGCTGAACCTTTCTTTAGACAGAGCAGATTTGAAACACTCTTTTTGTGGATTTTACAAGTGGAGAATTCAAGCGATTTGAGGCCAATTGTAGTGAAGGAAATATCCTCGTTTAAAAAGTAGACAGAATCATTCTCAGAAACTCCTTTGTGATGTGTGGCTTCAACTCACAGAGTTTCACCTTTCTTTTCATAGAGCAGTTTGGAAACACTCTGTTTCTTAAGTTTGCAAGAGGATATTTGGACCACTTTGAGGCCTTCGTTGGAAACGGGATTTCTCAGTATAATGCTAGACAGATGAATTCCCAGTAACTTCTTTGTGTTGTGTCTATTCAACTCACAGAGCTGAACCTTCCTTTAGACAGAGCAGTTTGCAAACACTCATTTTGTGGAATTTGCAACTGGAGATTTCAAGCGATTTCAGGCCAATCTTAGAAAGGGAATTATCTTTGTATAAAAACTAGACAGAATCTTTCTCAGAAACTACTTTGTGTTGTGTGCGTTCCACTCACAGAGCTTAACCTTTCTTTTCATAGAGCAGTTTGGAAACACTCTGTTTGTTAAGTCTCCAAGGGGATATTTAGACCTCTTTGACGCCTTCGTTGGAAACGGGATTTCTTCATATACAGCTAGACACATGAATTCTCAGTAACTTCTTTGTGTTGTGTGTATTCAACTCACAGAGTTGAACCTTTCTTTAGACAGAGCAGATTTGAAACACTCTTTTTGTGGATTTTACAAGTGGAGATTTCAAGCGATTTGAGGCCAATTGCAGTAAAGGAAATATCCTCGTTTAAAAAGTAGACAGAATCATTCTCAGAAACTACTTTGTGATGTGTGCGTTCAACTCACAGAGTTTCACCTTTCTTTTCATAGAGCAGTTTGGAAACACTCTGTTAAGTTTGCAAGAGGATATTTGGACCACTTTGAGGCCTTCGTTGGAAACGGGATTTCTCAGTATAATGCTAGACAGATGAATTCCCAGTAACTTCTTTGTGTTGTGTCTATTCAACTCACAGAGTTGAACCTTCCTTTAGACAGAGCAGTTTGCAAACACTCTTTTTGTGGAATTTGCAAGTGGAGATTTCAAGCGATTTCAGGCCAATCTTAGAAACGGAAATATCTTTGTATAAAATCTAGACAGAATCATTCTCAGAAACTACTTTGTGTTGTGTGCCTTCGACTCACAGAGTTTAACCTTTCTTTCATAGAGCAGTTTGGAAACACTCTGTTTGTTTAGTCTGCAAGGATATATTTAGACCTCTTTGACGCCTTCGTTGGAAACGGGATTTCTTAATATATAGCTAGACACATGAATTCTCAGTAACTTCTTTGTGTTGTGTGTATTCAACTCACAGAGTTGAACCTTTCTTTAGACAGAGCAGATTTGAAACACTCTTTTTGTGGATTTTACAAGTGGAGATTTCAAGCGATTTGAGGCCAATTGTAGTAAAGAAAATATCCTCGTTTAAAAACTAGACAGAATCATTCTCAGAAACTATTTTTGTGATGTGTGCGTTCAACTCAGAGAATTTCACCTTTCTTTTCATAGAGCAGTTTGGAAACACTCTGTTTGTTAAGTTTGCAAGAGGATATTTGGACCACTTTGAGGCCTTCGTTGGAAACGGGATTTCTCAGTATAATGCTAGACAGATGAATTCCCAGTAACTTCTTTTTGTTGTGTCTATTCAACTCACAGAGCTGAACCTTTCTTTAGACAGAGCAGATTTGAAACACTCTTTTTGTGGATTTTACAAGTGGAGAATTCAAGCGATTTGAGGCCAATTGTAGTAAAGGAAATATCCTCGTTTAAAAAGTAGACAGAATCATTCTCAGAAACTCCTTTGTGATGTGTGGGTTCAATTCACAGAGTTTCACCTTTCTTTTCATAGAGCAGTTTGGAAACACTCTGTTTCTTAAGTTTGCAAGAGGATATTTGGACCACTTTGAGGCCTTCGTTGGAAACGGGATTTCTCAGTATAATGCTACACAGATGAATTCCCAGTAACTACTTTGTGATGTGTCTATTCAACTCACAGAGCTCAACCTTCCTTTAGACAGAGCAGTTTGGAAACACTCTTTCTGTGGAATTTGCAAGTGGAGATTTCAAGCGATTTCAGGCCAATCTTAGAAAGGGAATTATCTTTGTATAAAAACTAGACAGAATCTTTCTCAGAAACTACTTTGTGTTGTGTGCGTTCCACTCACAGATTTTAACCTTTCTTTTCATAGAGCAGTTTGGAAACACTCTGTTTGTTAAGTCTCCAAGGGGATATTTAGACCTCTTTGACGCCTTCGTTGGAAACGGGATTTCTTCATATACAGCTAGACACATGAATTCTCAGTAACTTCTTTGTGTTGTGTGTATTCAACTCACAGAGTTGAACCTTTCTTTAGACAGAGCAGATTTGAAACACTCTTTTTGTGGATTTTACAAGTGGAGATTTCAAGCGATTTGAGGCCAATTGCAGTAAAGGAAATATCCTCGTTTAAAAAGTAGACAGAATCTTTCTCAGAAACTACTTTGTGATGTGTGCGTTCAACTCACAGAGTTTCACCTTTCTTTTCATAGAGCAGTTTGGAAACACTCTGTTAAGTTTGCAAGAGGATATTTGGAACACTTTGAGGCCTTCGTTGGAAACGGGATTTCTCAGTATAATGCTAGACAGATGAATTCCCAGTAACTTCTTTGTGTTGTGTCTATTCAACTCACAGAGTTGAACCTTCCTTTAGACAGAGCAGTTTGAAAAAGTTCTTTTTGTGGAATTTGCAAGTGGAGATTTCAAGCGATTTCAGGCCAATCTTAGAAACGGAAATATCTTTGTATAAAAACTAGACAGAATCATTCTCAGAAACTACTTTGTGTTGTGTGCCTTCGACTCAGAGAGTTTAACCTTTCTTTCATAGAGCAGTTTGGAAACACTCTGTTTGTTTAGTCTGCAAGGGGATATTTAGACCTCTTTGACGCCTTCGTTGGAAACGGGATTTCTTCATATATAGCTAGACACATGAATTCTCAGAAACTTCTTTGTGTTGTGTGTATTCAACTCACAGAGTTGAACCTTTCTTTAGACAGAGCAGATTTGAAACACTCTTTTTGTGGATTTTACAAGTGGAGATTTCAAGCGATTTGAGGCCAATTGTAGTAAAGGAAATATCCTCGTTTAAAAACTAGACAGAATCATTCTCAGAAACTATTTTTGTGATGTGTGCGTTCAACTCAGAGAGTTTCACCTTTCTTTTCATAGAGCAGTTTGGAAACACTCTGTTTGTTAAGTTTGCAAGAGGATATTTGGACCACTTTGAGGCCTTCGTTGGAAACGGGATTTCTCAGTATAATGCTAGACAGATGAATTCCCAGTAACTTCTTTGTGTTGTGTCTATTCAACTCACAGAGCTGAACCTTTCTTTAGACAGAGCAGATTTGAAACACTCTTTTTGTGGATTTTACAAGTGGAGAATTCAAGCGATTTGAGGCCAATTGTAGTGAAGGAAATATCCTCGTTTAAAAAGTAGACAGAATCATTCTCAGAAACTCCTTTGTGATGTGTGGCTTCAACTCACAGAGTTTCACCTTTCTTTTCATAGAGCAGTTTGGAAACACTCTGTTTCTTAAGTTTGCAAGAGGATATTTGGACCACTTTGAGGCCTTCGTTGGAAACGGGATTTCTCAGTGTAATGCTAGACAGATGACTTCCCAGTAACTTCTTTGTGTTGTGTCTATTCAACTCACAGAGTTGAACCTTCCTTTAGACACAGCAGTTTGCAAACACTCTTTTTGTGGAATTTGCAACTGGAGATTTCAAGCGATTTCAGGCCAATCTTAGAAAGGGAAATATCTTTGTATAAAAACTAGACAGAATCTTTCTCAGAAACTACTTTGTGTTGTGTGCGTTCCACTCACAGAGTTTAACCTTTCTTTTCATAGAGCAGTTTGGAATCACTCTGTTTGTTAAGTCTGCAAGGGGATATTTAGACCTCTTTGACGCCTTCGTTGGAAACGGGATTTCTTCTTATACAGCTAGACACATGAATTCTCAGTAACTTCTTTGTGTTGTGTGTATTCAACTCACAGAGTTGAACCTTTCTTTAGACAGAGCAGATTTGAAACACTCTTTTTGTGGATTTTACAAGTGGACATTTCAAGCGATTTGAGGCCAATTGTAGTAAAGGAAATATCCTCGTTTAAAAAGTAGACAGAATCATTCTCAGAAACTACTTTGTGATGTGTGGGTTCAACTCACAGAGTTTCACCTTTCTTTTCATAGAGCAGTTTGGAAACACTCTGTTTCTTAAGTTTGCAAGAGTATATTTGGACCACTTTGAGGCCTTCGTTGGAAACGGGATTTCTCAGTATAATGCTAGACAGATGAATTCCCAGTAACTTCTTTGTGTTGTGTCTATTCAACTCACAGAGCTGAACCTTCCTTTAGACAGAGCAGTTTGCAAACACTCTTTTTGTGGAATTTCCAAGTGGGGATTTCAAGCGATTTAAGGCCAATCTTAAAAAGGGAAATATCTTTGTATAAAAACTAGACAGAATATTTCTCAGAAACTACTATGTGTTGTGTGCCTTCCACTCACAGAGTTTAACCTTTCTTTTCATAGAGCACTTTGGAAACACTCTGTTTGTTTAGTCTGCAAGGGGATATTTAGACCTCTTTGACGCCTTCGTTGGAAACGGGATTTCTTCATATATAGCTAGACACATGCATTCTCAGTAACTTCTTTGTGTTGTGTGTATTCAACTCACAGAGTTGAACCTTTCTTTAGACAGAGCAGATTTGAAACACTCTTTTTGTGGATTTTACAAGTGGAAATTTCAAGCGATTTGAGGCCAATTGTAGTAAAGGAAATATCCTCGTTTAAAAAGTAGACAGAATATTCTCAGAAACTACTTTGTGATGTGTGCGTTCATCTCAGAGAGTTTCACCTTTCTTTTCATAGAGCAGTTTGGAAACACTCTGTTTGTTAAGTTTGCAAGAGGATATTTGGACCACTTTGAGGCCTTCGTTGGAAACGGGATTTCTCAGTATAATGCTAGACAGATGAATTCCCACTAACTTCTTTGTGTTGTGTCTATTCAACTCACAGAGTTGAACCTTCCTTTAGACAGAGAAGTTTGTAAACACTCTTTTGTGGAATTTGCAACTGGAGATTTCAAGCGATTTCATTCCAATCTTAGAAAGGGAAATATCTTTGTATAAAAACTAGACAGAATCATTCTCAGAAACTGCTTTGCGTTGTGTGCGTTCCACTCACAGAGTTTAACCTTTCTTTCCATAGAGCAGTTTGGAGACACTCTGTTTGTTAAGTCTGCAAGGGGATATTTAGACCTCTTTGACGCCTTCATTATAAACGGGATTTCTTCATATACAGCTAGACACATGAATGCTCAGTAACTTCTTTGTGTTGTCTGTATTCAACTCACAGAGTTGAACCTTTCTTTAGACAGAGCAGATTTGAAACACTCTTTTTGTGGATTTTACAAGTGGAGATTTCAAGCGATTTGAGGCCAATTGTAGTAAAGGAAATATCCTCGTTTAAAAACTAGACAGAATCATTCTCAGAAACTACTTTGTGATGTGTGCGTTCAAATCACAGAGTTTCACCTTTCTTTTCATAGAGCAGTTTGGAAACACTCTGTTTCTTAAGTTTGCAAGAGGATATTTGGACCACTTTGAGGCCTTCGTTGGAAACGGGATTTCTCAGTATAATGCTAGACAGATGAATTCCCAGTAAGTTCTTTGTGTTGTGTCTATTCAACTCACAGAGTTGAACCTTCCTTTAGACAGCGCAGTTTGCAAACACTCTTTTTGTGGAATTTGCAAGTGGAGATTTCAAGCGATTTCAGGCCAATCTTAGAAAGGGAAATATCTTTGTATAAAAACTAGACAGAATCTTTCTCAGAAACTACTTTGTGTTCTGTGCGTTCCACTCACAGAGTTTAACCTTTCTTTTCATAGAGCAGTTTGGAATCACTCTGTTTTTTAAGTCTGCAAGGGGATATTTAGACCTCTTTGACGCCTTCATTATAAACGGGATTTCTACATATACAGCTAGACACATGAATTCTCAGTAACTTCTTTGTGTTGTGTGTATTCAACTCACAGAGTTGAACCTTTCTTTAGACAGAGCAGATTTGAAACACTCTTTTTGTGGATTTTACAAGTGGAGATTTCAAGCGATTTGAGGCCAATTGTAGTAAAGGAAATATCCTCGTTTAAAAACTAGACAGAATCATTCTCAGAAACTACTTTGTGATGTGTGCGTTCAACTCACAGAGTTTCACCTTTCTTTTCATAGAGCAGTTTGGAAACACTCTGTTGGTTAAGTTTGCAAGAGGATATTTGGACCACTTTGAGGCCTTCGTTGGAAACGGGATTTCTCAGTAAAATGCTAGACAGATGAATTCCCAGTAAGTTCTTTGTGTTGTGTCTATTCAACTCACAGAGCTGAACCTTCCTTTAGACAGAGCAGTTTGCAAACACTCTTTTTGTGGAATTTGCAAGTGGAGATTTCAAGCGATTTCAGGCCAAACTTAGAAAGGGAAATATCTTTGTATAAAAACTAGACAGAATCATTCTCAGAAACTACTCTGTGTTGTGTGCGTTCCACTCACAGAGTTTAACCTTTCTTTTCATAGAGCAGTTTGGAAACACTCTGTTTGTTAAGTCTGCAAGGGGATATTTAGACCTCTTTGACGCCTTCGTTGGAAACGGGATTTCTTCATATACAGCTAGACACATGAATTCTCAGTAACTTCTTTGTGTTGTGTGTATTCAACTCACAGAGTTGAACCTTTCTTTAGACAGAGCAGATTTGAAACACTCTTTTTGTGGATTTTACAAGTGGAGATTTCAAGCGATTTGAGGCCAATTGTAGTAAAGGAAATATCCTCGTTTAAAAACTAGACAGAATCATTCTCAGAAACTACTTTGTGATGTGTGCGTTCAACTCACAGAGTTTCACCTTTCTTTTCATAGAGCAGTTTGGAAACACTCTGTTGGTTAAGTTTGCAAGAGGATATTTGGACCACTTTGAGGCCTTCGTTGGAAACGGGATTTCTCAGTAAAATTCTAGACAGATGAATTCCCAGTAAGTTCTTTGTGTTGTGTCTATTCAACTCACAGAGCTGAACCTTCCTTTAGACAGAGCAGTTTGCAAACACTCTTTTTGTGGAATTTGCAAGTGGAGATTTCAAGCGATTTCAGGCCAAACTTAGAAAGGGAAATATCTTTGTATAAAAACTAGACAGAATCATTCTCAGAAACTACTCTGTGTTGTGTGCGTTCCACTCACAGAGTTTAACCTTTCTTTTCATAGAGCAGTTTGGAAACACTCTGTTTGTTAAGTCTGCAAGGGGATATTTAGACCTCTTTGACGCCTTCGTTGGAAACGGGATTTCTTCATATACAGCTAGACACATGAATCCTCAGTAACTTCTTGTGTTGTGTGTATTCAACTCACAGAGTTGAACCTTTCTTTAGACAGAGCAGATTTGACACACTCTTTTTGTGGATTTTACAAGTGGAGATTTCAAGCGATTTGAGGCCAATTGTAGTAAAGGAAATATCCTCGTTTAAAAACTAGACAGAATCATTCTCAGAAACTACTTTGTGATGTGTGCGTTCAACTCACAGAGTTTCACCTTTCTTTTCATAGAGCAGTTTGGAAACACTCTGTTGGTTAAGTTTGCAAGAGGATATTTGGACCACTTTGAGGCCTTCGTTGGAAACGGGATTTCTCAGTAAAATGCTAGACAGATGAATTCCCAGTAAGTTCTTTGTGTTGTGTCTATTCAACTCACAGAGCTGAACCTTCCTTTAGACAGAGCAGTTTGCAAACACTCTTTTTGTGGAATTTGCAAGTGGAGATTTCAAGCGATTTCAGGCCAAACTTAGAAAGGGAAAGATCTTTGTATAAAAACTAGACAGAATCATTCTCAGAAACTACTCTGTGTTGTGTGCGTTCCACTCACAGAGTTTAACCTTTCTTTTCATAGAGCAGTTTGGAAACACTCTGTTTGTTAAGTCTGCAAGGGGATATTTAGACCTCTTTGACGCCTTCGTTGGAAACGGGATTTCTTCATATACAGCTAGACACATGAATCCTCAGTAACTTCTTTGTGTTGTGTGTATTCAACTCACAGAGTTGAACCTTTCTTTAGACAGAGCAGATTTGACACACTCTTTTTGTGGATTTTACAAGTGGAGATTTCAAGCGATTTGAGGCCAATTGTAGTAAAGGAAATATCCTCGTTTAAAAACTAGACAGAATCATTCTCAGAAACTACTTTGTGATGTGTGCGTTCAACTCACAGAGTTTCACCTTTCTTTTCATAGAGCAGTTTGGAAACACTCTGTTGGTTAAGTTTGCAAGAGGATATTTGGACCACTTTGAGGCCTTCGTTGGAAACGGGATTTCTCAGTAAAATGCTAGACAGATGAATTCCCAGTAAGTTTTTGTGTTGTGTCTATTCAACTCACAGAGCTGAACCTTCCTTTAGACAGAGCAGTTTGCAAACACTCTTTTTGTGGAATTTGCAAGTGGAGATTTCAAGCGATTTCAGGCCAAACTTAGAAAGGGAAATATCTTTGTATAAAAACTAGACAGAATCATTCTCAGAAACTACTTTGTGTTGTGTGCGTTCCACTCACAGAGTTTAACCTTTCTTTTCAAAGAGCAGTTTGGAAACACTCTCTTTGTTAAGTCTGCAAGGGGATATTTAGACCTCTTTGACGCCTTCGTTGGAAACGGGATTTCTTCATATACAGCTAGACACATGAATCCTCAGTAACTTCTTTGTGTTGTGTGTATTCAACTCACAGAGTTGAACCTTTCTTTAGACAGAGCAGATTTGAAACACTCTTTTTGTGGATTTTACAAGTGGAGATTTCAAGCGATTTGAGGCCAATTGTAGTAAAGGAAATATCCTCGTTTAAAAACTAGACAGAATCATTCTCAGAAACTACTTTGTGATGTGTGCGTTCAACTCACAGAGTTTCACCTTTCTTTTCATAGAGCAGTTTGGAAACACTCTGTTTCTTAAGTTTGCAAGAGGATATTTGGACCACTTTGAGGCCTTCGTTGGAAACGGGATTTCTCAGTATACAGTTAGACAGATGAATTCCCAGTAACTTCTTTGTGTTGTGTCTATTCAACTCACAGAGCTGAACCTTCCTTTAGACAGAGCAGTTTGCAAACACTCTTTTTGTGGAATTTGCAAGTGGAGATTTCAAGCGATTTCAGGCCAAACTTAGAAAGGGAAATATCTTTGTATAAAAACTAGACAGAATCATTCTCAGAAACTACTTTGTGTTGTGTGCGTTCCACTCACAGAGTTTAACCTTTCTTTTCAAAGAGCAGTTTGGAAACACTCTCTTTGTTAAGTCTGCAAGGGGATATTTAGACCTCTTTGACGCCTTCGTTGGAAACGGGATTTCTTCATATACAGCTAGACACATGAATCCTCAGTAACTTCTTTGTGTTGTGTGTATTCAACTCACAGAGTTGAACCTTTCTTTAGACAGAGCAGATTTGAAACACTCTTTTTGTGGATTTTACAACTGGAGATTTCAAGCGATTTGAGGCCAATTGTAGTAAAGGAAATATCCTCGTTTAAAAACTAGACAGAATCATTCTCAGAAACTACTTTGTGATGTGTGCGTTCAACTCACAGAGTTTCACCTTTCTTTTCATAGAGCAGTTTGGAAACACTCTGTTTCTTAAGTTTGCAAGAGGATATTTGGACCACTTTGAGGCCTTCGTTGGAAACGGGATTTCTCAGTATACAGTTAGACAGATGAATTCCCAGTAACTTCTCTGTGTTGTGTCTATTCAACTCACAGAGCTGAACCTTCCTTTAGACAGAGCAGTTTGCAAACACTCTTTTTGTGGAATTTGCAAGTGGAGATTTCAAGCGATTTCAGGCCAAACTTAGAAAGGAAAATATCTTTGTATAAAAACTAGACAGAATCATTCTCAGAAACTACTTTGTGTTGTGTGCGTTCCACTCACAGAGTTTAACCTTTCTTTTCAAAGAGCAGTTTGGAAACACTCTCTTTGTTAAGTCTGCAAGGGGATATTTAGACCTCTTTGACGCCTTCGTTGGAAACGGGATTTCTTCATATACAGCTAGACACATGAATCCTCAGTAACTTCTTTGTGTTGTGTGTATTCAACTCACAGAGTTGAACCTTTCTTTAGACAGAGCAGATTTGAAACACTCTTTTTGTGGATTTTACAACTGGAGATTTCAAGCGATTTGAGGCCAATTGTAGTAAAGGAAATATCCTCGTTTAAAAACTAGACAGAATCATTCTCAGAAACTACTTTGTGATGTGTGTGTTCAACTCACAGAGTTTCACCTTTCTTTTCATAGAGCAGTTTGGAAACCCTCTGTTTCTTAAGTTTGCAAGAGGATATTTGGACCACTTTGAGGCCTTCGTTGGAAACGGGATTTCTCAGTATAATACTAGACAGATGAATTCCCAGTAAGTTCTTTGTGTTGTGTCTATTCAACTCACAGAGTTGAACCTTCCTTTAGACAGCGCAGTTTGCACACACTCTTTTTGTGGAATTTGCAAGTGGAGATTTCAAGCGATTTCAGGCCAATCTTAGAAAGGGAAATCTCTTTGTATAAAAACTAGACAGAATCTTTCTCAGAAACTACTTTGTGTTCTGTGCGTTCCACTCACAGAGTTTAACCTTTCTTTTCATAGAGCAGGTTGGAATCACTCTGTTTTTTAAGTCTGCAAGGGGATATTTTGACCTCTTTGACGCCTTCATTATAAACGGGATTTCTTCATATACAGGTAGACACATGAATGCTCAGTAACTTCTTTGTGTTGTCTGTATTCAACTCACAGAGTTGAACCTTTCTTTAGACAGAGCAGATTTGAAACACTCTTTTTGTGGATTTTACAAGTGGAGATTTCAAGCGATTTGAGGCCAATTGTAGTAAAGGAAATATCCTCGTTTAAAAACTAGACAGAATCATTCTCAGAAACTACTTTGTGATGTGTGCGTTCAAATCACAGAGTTTCACCTTTCTTTTCATAGAGCAGTTTGGAAACACTCTGTTTCTTAAGTTTGCAAGAGGATATTTGGACCACTTTGAGGCCTTCGTTGGAAACGGGATTTCTCAGTATAATGCTAGACAGATGAATTCCCAGTAAGTTCTTTGTGTTGTGTCTATTCAACTCACAGAGTTGAACCTTCCTTTAGACAGCGCAGTTTGCAAACACTCTTTTTGTGGAATTTGCAAGTGGAGATTTCAAGCGATTTCAGGCCAATCTTAGAAAGGGAAATATCTTTGTATAAAAACTAGACAGAATCTTTCTCAGAAACTACTTTGTGTTCTGTGCGTTCCACTCACAGAGTTTAACCTTTCTTTTCATAGAGCAGTTTGGAATCACTCTGTTTTTTAAGTCTGCAAGGGGATATTTAGACCTCTTTGACGCCTTCATTATAAACGGGATTTCTACATATACAGCTAGACACATGAATTCTCAGTAACTTCTTTGTGTTGTGTGTATTCAACTCACAGAGTTGAACCTTTCTTTAGACAGAGCAGATTTGAAACACTCTTTTTGTGGATTTTACAAGTGGAGATTTCAAGCGATTTGAGGCCAATTGTAGTAAAGGAAATATCCTCGTTTAAAAACTAGACAGAATCATTCTCAGAAACTACTTTGTGATGTGTGCGTTCAACTCACAGAGTTTCACCTTTCTTTTCATAGAGCAGTTTGGAAACACTCTGTTGGTTAAGTTTGCAAGAGGATATTTGGACCACTTTGAGGCCTTCGTTGGAAACGGGATTTCTCAGTAAAATGCTAGACAGATGAATTCCCAGTAAGTTCTTTGTGTTGTGTCTATTCAACTCACAGAGCTGAACCTTCCTTTAGACAGAGCAGTTTGCAAACACTCTTTTTGTGGAATTTGCAAGTGGAGATTTCAAGCGATTTCAGGCCAAACTTAGAAAGGGAAATATCTTTGTATAAAAACTAGACAGAATCATTCTCAGAAACTACTTTGTGTTGTGTGCGTTCCACTCACAGAGTTTAACCTTTCTTTTCAAAGAGCAGTTTGGAAACACTCTCTTTGTTAAGTCTGCAAGGGGATATTTAGACCTCTTTGACGCCTTCGTTTGAAACGGGATTTCTTCATATACAGCTAGACACATGAATCCTCAGTAACTTCTTTGTGTTGTGTGTATTCAACTCACAGAGTTGAACCTTTCTTTAGACAGAGCAGATTTGAAACACTCTTTTTGTGGATTTTACAAGTGGAGATTTCAAGCGATTTGAGGCCAATTGTAGTAAAGGAAATATCCTCGTTTAAAAACTAGACAGAATCATTCTCAGAAACTACTTTGTGATGTGTGCGTTCAACTCACAGAGTTTCACCTTTCTTTTCATAGAGCAGTTTGGAAACACTCTGTTTCTTAAGTTTGCAAGAGGATATTTGGACCACTTTGAGGCCTTCGTTGGAAACGGGATTTCTCAGTATACAGTTAGACAGATGAATTCCCAGTAACTTCTTTGTGTTGTGTCTATTCAACTCACAGAGCTGAACCTTCCTTTAGACAGAGCAGTTTGCAAACACTCTTTTTGTGGAATTTGCAAGTGGAGATTTCAAGCGATTTCAGGCCAAACTTAGAAAGGAAAATATCTTTGTATAAAAACTAGACAGAATCATTCTCAGAAACTACTTTGTGTTGTGTGCGTTCCACTCACAGAGTTTAACCTTTCTTTTCAAAGAGCAGTTTGGAAACACTCTCTTTGTTAAGTCTGCAAGGGGATATTTAGACCTCTTTGACGCCTTCGTTGGAAACGGGATTTCTTCATATACAGCTAGACACATGAATCCTCAGTAACTTCTTTGTGTTGTGTGTATTCAACTCACAGAGTTGAACCTTTCTTTAGACAGAGCAGATTTGAAACACTCTTTTTGTGGATTTTACAACTGGAGATTTCAAGCGATTTGAGGCCAATTGTAGTAAAGGAAATATCCTCGTTTAAAAACTAGACAGAATCATTCTCAGAAACTACTTTGTGATGTGTGCGTTCAACTCACAGAGTTTCACCTTTCTTTTCATAGAGCAGTTTGGAAACACTCTGTTTCTTAAGTTTGCAAGAGGATATTTGGACCACTTTGAGGCCTTCGTTGGAAACGGGATTTCTCAGTATACAGTTAGACAGATGAATTCCCAGTAACTTCTTTGTGTTGTGTCTATTCAACTCACAGAGCTGAACCTTCCTTTAGACAGAGCAGTTTGCAAACACTCTTTTTGTGGAATTTGCAAGTGGAGATTTCAAGCGATTTCAGGCCAAACTTAGAAAGGGAAATATCTTTGTATAAAAACTAGACAGAATCATTCTCAGAAACTACTTTGTGTTGTGTGCGTTCCACTCACAGAGTTTAACCTTTCTTTTCAAAGAGCAGTTTGGAAACACTCTCTTTGTTAAGTCTGCAAGGGGATATTTAGACCTCTTTGACGCCTTCGTTGGAAACGGGATTTCTTCATATACAGCTAGACACATGAATCCTCAGTAACTTCTTTGTGTTGTGTGTATTCAACTCACAGAGTTGAACCTTTCTTTAGACAGAGCAGATTTGAAACACTCTTTTTGTGGATTTTACAACTGGAGATTTCAAGCGATTTGAGGCCAATTGTAGTAAAGGAAATATCCTCGTTTAAAAACTAGACAGAATCATTCTCAGAAACTACTTTGTGATGTGTGTGTTCAACTCACAGAGTTTCACCTTTCTTTTCATAGAGCAGTTTGGAAACCCTCTGTTTCTTAAGTTTGCAAGAGGATATTTGGACCACTTTGAGGCCTTCGTTGGAAACGGGATTTCTCAGTATAATACTAGACAGATGAATTCCCAGTAAGTTCTTTGTGTTGTGTCTATTCAACTCACAGAGTTGAACCTTCCTTTAGACAGCGCAGTTTGCACACACTCTTTTTGTGGAATTTGCAAGTGGAGATTTCAAGCGATTTCAGGCCAATCTTAGAAAGGGAAATCTCTTTGTATAAAAACTAGACAGAATCTTTCTCAGAAACTACTTTGTGTTCTGTGCGTTCCACTCACAGAGTTTAACCTTTCTTTTCATAGAGCAGTTTGGAATCACTCTGTTTTTTAAGTCTGCAAGGGGATATTTAGACCTCTTTGACGCCTTCATTATAAACGGGATTTCTACATATACAGCTAGACACATGAATTCTCAGTAACTTCTTTGTGTTGTGTGTATTCAACTCACAGAGTTGAACCTTTCTTTAGACAGAGCAGATTTGAAACACTCTTTTTGTGGATTTTACAAGTGGAGATTTCAAGCGATTTGAGGCCAATTGTAGTAAAGGAAATATCCTCGTTTAAAAACTAGACAGAATCATTCTCAGAAACTACTTTGTGATGTGTGCGTTCAACTCACAGAGTTTCACCTTTCTTTTCATAGAGCAGTTTGGAAACACTCTGTTGGTTAAGTTTGCAAGAGGATATTTGGACCACTTTGAGGCCTTCGTTGGAAACGGGATTTCTCAGTAAAATGCTAGACAGATGAATTCCCAGTAAGTTCTTTGTGTTGTGTCTATTCAACTCACAGAGCTGAACCTTCCTTTAGACAGAGCAGTTTGCAAACACTCTTTTTGTGGAATTTGCAAGTGGAGATTTCAAGCGATTTCAGGCCAAACTTAGAAAGGGAAATATCTTTGTATAAAAACTAGACAGAATCATTCTCAGAAACTACTTTGTGTTGTGTGCGTTCCACTCACAGAGTTTAACCTTTCTTTTCAAAGAGCAGTTTGGAAACACTCTCTTTGTTAAGTCTGCAAGGGGATATTTAGACCTCTTTGACGCCTTCGTTGGAAACGGGATTTCTTCATATACAGCTAGACACATGAATCCTCAGTAACTTCTTTGTGTTGTGTGTATTCAACTCACAGAGTTGAACCTTTCTTTAGACAGAGCAGATTTGAAACACTCTTTTTGTGGATTTTACAAGTGGAGATTTCAAGCGATTTGAGGCCAATTGTAGTAAAGGAAATATCCTCGTTTAAAAACTAGACAGAATCATTCTCAGAAACTACTTTGTGATGTGTGCGTTCAACTCACAGAGTTTCACCTTTCTTTTCATAGAGCAGTTTGGAAACACTCTGTTTCTTAAGTTTGCAAGAGGATATTTGGACCACTTTGAGGCCTTCGTTGGAAACGGGATTTCTCAGTATACAGTTAGACAGATGAATTCCCAGTAACTTCTTTGTGTTGTGTCTATTCAACTCACAGAGCTGAACCTTCCTTTAGACAGAGCAGTTTGCAAACACTCTTTTTGTGGAATTTGCAAGTGGAGATTTCAAGCGATTTCAGGCCAAACTTAGAAAGGGAAATATCTTTGTATAAAAACTAGACAGAATCATTCTCAGAAACTACTTTGTGTTGTGTGCGTTCCACTCACAGAGTTTAACCTTTCTTTTCAAAGAGCAGTTTGGAAACACTCTCTTTGTTAAGTCTGCAAGGGGATATTTAGACCTCTTTGACGCCTTCGTTGGAAACGGGATTTCTTCATATACAGCTAGACACATGAATCCTCAGTAACTTCTTTGTGTTGTGTGTATTCAACTCACAGAGTTGAACCTTTCTTTAGACAGAGCAGATTTGAAACACTCTTTTTGTGGATTTTACAAGTGGAGATTTCAAGCGATTTGAGGCCAATTGTAGTAAAGGAAATATCCTCGTTTAAAAACTAGACAGAATCATTCTCAGAAACTACTTTGTGATGTGTGCGTTCAACTCACAGAGTTTCACCTTTCTTTTCATAGAGCAGTTTGGAAACACTCTGTTTCTTAAGTTTGCAAGAGGATATTTGGACCACTTTGAGGCCTTCGTTGGAAACGGGATTTCTCAGTATACAGTTAGACAGATGAATTCCCAGTAACTTCTTTGTGTTGTGTCTATTCAACTCACAGAGCTGAACCTTCCTTTAGACAGAGCAGTTTGCAAACACTCTTTTTGTGGAATTTGCAAGTGGAGATTTCAAGCGATTTCAGGCCAAACTTAGAAAGGGAAATATCTTTGTATAAAAACTAGACAGAATCATTCTCAGAAACTACTTTGTGTTGTGTGCGTTCCACTCACAGAGTTTAACCTTTCTTTTCAAAGAGCAGTTTGGAAACACTCTCTTTGTTAAGTCTGCAAGGGGATATTTAGACCTCTTTGACGCCTTCGTTGGAAACGGGATTTCTTCATATACAGCTAGACACATGAATCCTCAGTAACTTCTTTGTGTTGTGTGTATTCAACTCACAGAGTTGAACCTTTCTTTAGACAGAGCAGATTTGAAACACTCTTTTTGTGGATTTTACAACTGGAGATTTCAAGCGATTTGAGGCCAATTGTAGTAAAGGAAATATCCTCGTTTAAAAACTAGACAGAATCATTCTCAGAAACTACTTTGTGATGTGTGTGTTCAACTCACAGAGTTTCACCTTTCTTTTCATAGAGCAGTTTGGAAACCCTCTGTTTCTTAAGTTTGCAAGAGGATATTTGGACCACTTTGAGGCCTTCGTTGGAAACGGGATTTCTCAGTATAATACTAGACAGATGAATTCCCAGTAAGTTCTTTGTGTTGTGTCTATTCAACTCACAGAGTTGAACCTTCCTTTAGACAGCGCAGTTTGCACACACTCTTTTTGTGGAATTTGCAAGTGGAGATTTCAAGCGATTTCAGGCCAATCTTAGAAAGGGAAATCTCTTTGTATAAAAACTAGACAGAATCTTTCTCAGAAACTACTTTGTGTTCTGTGCGTTCCACTCACAGAGTTTAACCTTTCTTTTCATAGAGCAGTTTGGAATCACTCTGTTTTTTAAGTCTGCAAGGGGATATTTTGACCTCTTTGACGCCTTCATTATAAACGGGATTTCTTCATATACAGGTAGACACATGAATGCTCAGTAACTTCTTTGTGTTGTCTGTATTCAACTCACAGAGTTGAACCTTTCTTTAGACAGAGCAGATTTGAAACACTCTTTTTGTGGATTTTACAAGTGGAGATTTCAAGCGATTTGAGGCCAATTGTAGTAAAGGAAATATCCTCGTTTAAAAACTAGACAGAATCATTCTCAGAAACTACTTTGTGATGTGTGCGTTCAAATCACAGAGTTTCACCTTTCTTTTCATAGAGCAGTTTGGAAACACTCTGTTTCTTAAGTTTGCAAGAGGATATTTGGACCACTTTGAGGCCTTCGTTGGAAACGGGATTTCTCAGTATAATGCTAGACAGATGAATTCCCAGTAAGTTCTTTGTGTTGTGTCTATTCAACTCACAGAGTTGAACCTTCCTTTAGACAGCGCAGTTTGCAAACACTCTTTTTGTGGAATTTGCAAGTGGAGATTTCAAGCGATTTCAGGCCAATCTTAGAAAGGGAAATATCTTTGTATAAAAACTAGACAGAATCTTTCTCAGAAACTACTTTGTGTTCTGTGCGTTCCACTCACAGAGTTTAACCTTTCTTTTCATAGAGCAGTTTGGAATCACTCTGTTTTTTAAGTCTGCAAGGGGATATTTAGACCTCTTTGACGCCTTCATTATAAACGGGATTTCTACATATACAGCTAGACACATGAATTCTCAGTAACTTCTTTGTGTTGTGTGTATTCAACTCACAGAGTTGAACCTTTCTTTAGACAGAGCAGATTTGAAACACTCTTTTTGTGGATTTTACAAGTGGAGATTTCAAGCGATTTGAGGCCAATTGTATTAAAGGAAATATCCTCGTTTAAAAACTAGACAGAATCATTCTCAGAAACTACTTTGTGATGTGTGTGTTCAACTCACAGAGTTTCCCCTTTCTTTTCATAGAGCAGTTTGGAAACACTCTGTTGGTTAAGTTTGCAAGAGGATATTTGGACCACTTTGAGGCCTTCGTTGGAAACGGGATTTCTCAGTATACAGCTAGACAGATGAATTCCCAGTAAGTTCTTTGTGTTGTGTCTATTCAACTCACAGAGCTGAACCTTCCTTTAGACAGAGCAGTTTGCAAACACTCTTTTTGTGGAATTTGCAAGTGGAGATTTCAAGCGATTTCAGGCCAAACTTAGAAAGGGAAATATCTTTGTATAAAAACTAGACAGAATCATTCTCGGAAACTACTCTGTGTTGTGTGCGTTCCACTCACAGAGTTTAACCTTTCTTTTCATAGAGCAGTTTGGAAACACTCTGTTTGTTAAGTCTGCAAGGGGATATTTAGACCTCTTTGACGCCTTCGTTGGAAACGGGATTTCTTCATATACAGCTAGACACATGAATCCTCAGTAACTTCTTTGTGTTGTGTGTATTCAACTCACAGAGTTGAACCTTTCTTTAGACAGAGCAGATTTGAAACACTCTTTTTGTGGATTTTACAAGTGGAGATTTCAAGCGATTTGAGGCCAATTGTAGTAAAGGAAATATCCTCCTTTAAAAACTAGACAGAATCATTCTCAGAAACTACTTTGTGATGTGTGCGTTCAACTCACAGAGTTTCACCTTTCTTTTCATAGAGCAGTTTGGAAACACTCTGTTTCTTAAGTCTGCAAGAGGATATTTGGACCACTTTGAGGCCTTCGTTGGAAACGGGATTTCTCAGTATAATGCTAGACAGATGAATTCCCAGTAAGTTCTTTGTGTTGTGTCTATTCAACTCACAGAGCTGAACCTTCCTTTAGACAGAGCAGTTTGCAAACACTCTTTTTGTGGAATTTGCAAGTGGAGATTTCAAGCGATTTCAGGCCAAACTTAGAAAGGGAAATATCTTTGTATAAAAACTAGACAGAATCATTCTCAGAAACTACTCTGTGTTGTGTGCGTTCCACTCACAGAGTTTAACCTTTCTTTTCATAGAGCAGTTTGGAAACACTCTGTTTGTTAAGTCTGCAAGGGGATATTTAGACCTCTTTGACGCCTTCGTTGGAAACGGGATTTCTTCATATACAGCTAGACACATGAATCCTCAGTAACTTCTTTGTGTTGTGTGTATTCAACTCACAGAGTTGAACCTTTCTTTAGACAGAGCAGATTTGAAACACTCTTTTTGTGGATTTTACAAGTGGAGATTTCAAGCGATTTGAGGCCAATTGTAGTAAAGGAAATATCCTCGTTTAAAAACTAGACAGAATCATTCTCAGAAACTACTTTGTGATGTGTGCGTTCAACTCACAGAGTTTCACCTTTCTTTTCATAGAGCAGTTTGGAAACACTCTGTTGGTTAAGTTTGCAAGAGGATATTTGGACCACTTTGAGGCCTTCGTTGGAAACGGGATTTCTCAGTAAAATTCTAGACAGATGAATTCCCAGTAAGTTCTTTGTGTTGTGTCTATTCAACTCACAGAGCTGAACCTTCCTTTAGACAGAGCAGTTTGCAAACACTCTTTTTGTGGAATTTGCAAGTGGAGATTTCAAGCGATTTCAGGCCAAACTTAGAAAGGGAAAGATCTTTGTATAAAAACTAGACAGAATCATTCTCAGAAACTACTCTGTGTTGTGTGCGTTCCACTCACAGAGTTTAACCTTTCTTTTCATAGAGCAGTTTGGAAACACTCTGTTTGTTAAGTCTGCAAGGGGATATTTAGACCTCTTTGACGCCTTCGTTGGAAACGGGATTTCTTCATATACAGCTAGACACATGAATCCTCAGTAACTTCTTTGTGTTGTGTGTATTCAACTCACAGAGTTGAACCTTTCTTTAGACAGAGCAGATTTGACACACTCTTTTTGTGGATTTTACAAGTGGAGATTTCAAGCGATTTGAGGCCAATTGTAGTAAAGGAAATATCCTCGTTTAAAAACTAGACAGAATCATTCTCAGAAACTACTTTGTGATGTGTGCGTTCAACTCACAGAGTTCCACCTTTCTTTTCATAGAGCAGTTTGGAAACACTCTGTTGGTTAAGTTTGCAAGAGGATATTTGGACCACTTTGAGGCCTTCGTTGGAAACGGGATTTCCCAGTAAAATGCTACACAGATGAATTCCCAGTAAGTTCTTTGTGTTGTGTCTATTCAACTCACAGAGCTGAACCTTCCTTTAGACAGAGCAGTTTGCAAACACTCTTTTTGTGGAATTTGCAAGTGGAGATTTCAAGGGATTTCAGGCCAAACTTAGAAAGGGAAATATCTTTGTATAAAAACTAGACAGAATCATTCTCAGAAACTACTCTGTGTTGTGTGCGTTCCACTCACAGAGTTTAACCTTTCTTTTCATAGAGCAGTTTGGAAACACTCTGTTTGTTAAGTCTGCAAGGGGATATTTAGACCTCTTTGACGCCTTCGTTGGAAACGGGATTTCTTCATATACAGCTAGACACATGAATCCTCAGTAACTTCTTGTGTTGTGTGTATTCAACTCACAGAGTTGAACCTTTCTTTAGACAGAGCAGATATGACACACTCTTTTTGTGGATTTTACAAGTGGAGATTTCAAGCGATTTGAGGCCAATTGTAGTAAAGGAAATATCCTCGTTTAAAAACTAGACAGAATCATTCTCAGAAACTACTTTGTGATGTGTGCGTTCAACTCACAGAGTTTCACCTTTCTTTTCATAGAGCAGTTTGGAAACTCTCTGTTTCTTAAGTTTGCAAGAGGATATTTGGACCACTTTGAGGCCTTCGTTGGAAACGGGATTTCTCAGTATACAGTTAGACAGATGAATTCCCAGTAACTTCTTTGTGTTGTGTCTATTCAACTCACAGAGCTGAACCTTCCTTTAGACAGAGCAGTTTGCAAACACTCTTTTTGTGGAATTTGCAAGTGGAGATTTCAAGCGATTTCAGGCCAAACTTAGAAAGGGAAATATCTTTGTATAAAAACTAGACAGAATCATTCTCAGAAACTACTTTGTGTTGTGTGCGTTCCACTCACAGAGTTTAACCTTTCTTTTCAAAGAGCAGTTTGGAAACACTCTCTTTGTTAAGTCTGCAAGGGGATATTTAGACCTCTTTGACGCCTTCGTTGGAAACGGGATTTCTTCATATACAGCTAGACACATGAATCCTCAGTAACTTCTTTGTGTTGTGTGTATTCAACTCACAGAGTTGAACCTTTCTTTAGACAGAGCAGATTTGAAACACTCTTTTTGTGGATTTTACAACTGGAGATTTCAAGCGATTTGAGGCCAATTGTAGTAAAGGAAATATCCTCGTTTAAAAACTAGACAGAATCATTCTCAGAAACTACTTTGTGATGTGTGGGTTCAACTCACAGAGTTTCACCTTTCTTTTCATAGAGCAGTTTGGAAACACTCTGTTTCTTAAGTTTGCAAGAGGATATTTGGACCACTTTGAGGCCTTCGTTGGAAACGGGATTTCTCAGTATAATACTAGACAGATGAATTCCCAGTAAGTTCTTTGTGTTGTGTCTATTCAACTCACAGAGTTGAACCTTCCTTTAGACAGCGCAGTTTGCAAACACTCTTTTTGTGGAATTTGCAAGTGGAGATTTCAAGCGATTTCAGGCCAATCTTAGAAAGGGAAATCTCTATGTATAAAAACTAGACAGAATCTTTCTCAGAAACTACTTTGTGTTCTGTGCGTTCCACTCACAGAGTTTAACCTTTCTTTTCATAGAGCAGTTTGGAATCACTCTGTTTTTTAAGTCTGCAAGGGGATATTTAGACCTCTTTGACGCCTTCATTATAAACGGGATTTCTTCATATACAGGTAGACACATGAATGCTCAGTAACTTCTTTGTGTTGTCTGTATTCAACTCACAGAGTTGAACCTTTCTTTAGACAGAGCAGATTTGAAACACTCTTTTTGTGGATTTTACAAGTGGAGATTTCAAGCGATTTGAGGCCAATTGTAGTAAAGGAAATATCCTCGTTTAAAAACTAGACAGAATCATTCTCAGAAACTACTTTGTGATGTGTGCGTTCAAATCACAGAGTTTCACCTTTCTTTTCATAGAGCAGTTTGGAAACACTCTGTTTCTTAAGTTTGCAAGAGGATATTTGGACCACTTTGAGGCCTTCGTTGGAAACGGGATTTCTCAGTATAATGCTAGACAGATGAATTCCCAGTAAGTTCTTTGTGTTGTGTCTATTCAACTCACAGAGTTGAACCTTCCTTTAGACAGCGCAGTTTGCAAACACTCTTTTTGTGGAATTTGCAAGTGGAGATTTCAAGCGATTTCAGGCCAATCTTAGAAAGGGAAATATCTTTGTATAAAAACTAGACAGAATCTTTCTCAGAAACTACTTTGTGTTCTGTGCGTTCCACTCACAGAGTTTAACCTTTCTTTTCATAGAGCAGTTTGGAATCACTCTGTTTTTTAAGTCTGCAAGGGGATATTTAGACCTCTTTGACGCCTTCATTATAAACGGGATTTCTACATATACAGCTAGACACATGAATTCTCAGTAACTTCTTTGTGTTGTGTGTATTCAACTCACAGAGTTGAACCTTTCTTTAGACAGAGCAGATTTGAAACACTCTTTTTGTGGATTTTACAAGTGGAGATTTCAAGCGATTTGAGGCCAATTGTAGTAAAGGAAATATCCTCGTTTAAAAACTAGACAGAATCATTCTCAGAAACTACTTTGTGATGTGTGTGTTCAACTCACAGAGTTTCACCTTTCTTTTCATAGAGCAGTTTGGAAACACTCTGTTGGTTAAGTTTGCAAGAGGATATTTGGACCACTTTGAGGCCTTCGTTGGAAACGGGATTTCTCAGTATACAGCTAGACAGATGAATTCCCAGTAAGTTCTTTGTGTTGTGTCTATTCAACTCACAGAGCTGAACCTTCCTTTAGACAGAGCAGTTTGCAAACACTCTTTTTGTGGAATTTGCAAGTGGAGATTTCAAGCGATTTCAGGCCAAACTTAGAAAGGGAAATATCTTTGTATAAAAACTAGACAGAATCATTCTCGGAAACTATTCTGTGTTGTGTGCGTTCCACTCACAGAGTTTAACCTTTCTTTTCATAGAGCAGTTTGGAAACACTCTCTTTTTTAAGTCTGCAAGGGGATATTTAGACCTCTTTGACGCCTTCGTTGGAAACGGGATTTCTTCATATACAGCTAGACACATGAATCCTCAGTAACTTCTTTGTGTTGTGTGTATTCAACTCACAGAGTTGAACCTTTCTTTAGACAGAGCAGATTTGAAACACTCTTTTTGTGGATTTTACAAGTGGAGATTTCAAGCGATTTGAGGCCAATTGTAGTAAAGGAAATATCCTCGTTTAAAAACTAGACAGAATCATTCTCAGAAACTACTTTGTGATGTGTGCGTTCAACTCACAGAGTTTCACCTTTCTTTTCATAGAGCAGTTTGGAAACACTCTGTTTCTTAAGTTTGCAAGAGGATATTTGGACCACTTTGAGGCCTTCGTTGGAAACGGGATTTTTCAGTATAATGCTAGACAGATGAATTCCCAGTAAGTTCTTTGTGTTGTGTCTATTCAACTCACAGAGCTGAACCTTCCTTTAGACAGAGCAGTTTGCAAACACTCTTTTTGTGGAATTTGCAAGTGGAGATTTCAAGCGATTTCAGGCCAAACTTAGAAAGGGAAAGATCTTTGTATAAAAACTAGACAGAATCATTCTCAGAAACTACTCTGTGTTGTGTGCGTTCCACTCACAGAGTTTAACCTTTCTTTTCATAGAGCAGTTTGGAAACACTCTGTTTGTTAAGTCTGCAAGGGGATATTTAGACCTCTTTGACGCCTTCGTTGGAAACGGGATTTCTTCATATACAGCTAGACACATGAATTCTCAGTAACTTCTTTGTGTTGTGTGTATTCAACTCACAGAGTTGAACCTTTCTTTAGACAGAGCAGATTTGAAACACTCTTTTTGTGGATTTTACAAGTGGAGATTTCAAGCGATTTGAGGCCAATTGTAGTAAAGGAAATATCCTCGTTTAAAAACTAGACAGAATCATTCTCAGAAACTACTTTGTGATGTGTGCGTTCAACTCACAGAGTTTCACCTTTCTTTTCATAGAGCAGTTTGGAAACACTCTGTTGGTTAAGTTTGCAAGAGGATATTTGGACCACTTTGAGGCCTTCGTTGGAAACGGGATTTCTCAGTAAAATTCTAGACAGATGAATTCCCAGTAAGTTCTTTGTGTTGTGTCTATTCAACTCACAGAGCTGAACCTTCCTTTAGACAGAGCAGTTTGCAAACACTCTTTTTGTGGAATTTGCAAGTGGAGATTTCAAGCGATTTCAGGCCAAACTTAGAAAGGGAAATATCTTTGTATAAAAACTAGACAGAATCATTCTCAGAAACTACTCTGTGTTGTGTGCGTTCCACTCACAGAGTTTAACCTTTCTTTTCATAGAGCAGTTTGGAAACACTCTGTTTGTTAAGTCTGCAAGGGGATATTTAGACCTCTTTGACGCCTTCGTTGGAAACGGGATTTCTTCATATACAGCTAGACACATGAATCCTCAGTAACTTCTTGTGTTGTGTGTATTCAACTCACAGAGTTGAACCTTTCTTTAGACAGAGCAGATTTGACACACTCTTTTTGTGGATTTTACAAGTGGAGATTTCAAGCGATTTGAGGCCAATTGTAGTAAAGGAAATATCCTCGTTTAAAAACTAGACAGAATCATTCTCAGAAACTACTTTGTGATGTGTGCGTTCAACTCACAGAGTTTCACCTTTCTTTTCATAGAGCAGTTTGGAAACTCTCTGTTTCTTAAGTTTGCAAGAGGATATTTGGACCACTTTGAGGCCTTCGTTGGAAACGGGATTTCTCAGTATACAGTTAGACAGATGAATTCCCAGTAACTTCTTTGTGTTGTGTCTATTCAACTCACAGAGCTGAACCTTCCTTTAGACAGAGCAGTTTGCAAACACTCTTTTTGTGGAATTTGCAAGTGGAGATTTCAAGCGATTTCAGGCCAAACTTAGAAAGGGAAATATCTTTGTATAAAAACTAGACAGAATCATTCTCAGAAACTACTTTGTGTTGTGTGCGTTCCACTCACAGAGTTTAACCTTTCTTTTCAAAGAGCAGTTTGGAAACACTCTCTTTGTTAAGTCTGCAAGGGGATATTTAGACCTCTTTGACGCCTTCGTTGGAAACGGGATTTCTTCATATACAGCTAGACACATGAATCCTCAGTAACTTCTTTGTGTTGTGTGTATTCAACTCACAGAGTTGAACCTTTCTTTAGACAGAGCAGATTTGAAACACTCTTTTTGTGGATTTTACAACTGGAGATTTCAAGCGATTTGAGGCCAATTGTAGTAAAGGAAATATCCTCGTTTAAAAACTAGACAGAATCATTCTCAGAAACTACTTTGTGATGTGTGTGTTCAACTCACAGAGTTTCACCTTTCTTTTCATAGAGCAGTTTGGAAACACTCTGTTTCTTAAGTTTGCAAGAGGATATTTGGACCACTTTGAGGCCTTCGTTGGAAACGGGATTTCTCAGTATAATACTAGACAGATGAATTCCCAGTAAGTTCTTTGTGTTGTGTCTATTCAACTCACAGAGTTGAACCTTCCTTTAGACAGCGCAGTTTGCAAACACTCTTTTTGTGGAATTTGCAAGTGGAGATTTCAAGCGATTTCAGGCCAATCTTAGAAAGGGAAATATCTTTGTATAAAAACTAGACAGAATCTTTCTCAGAAACTACTTTGTGTTCTGTGCGTTCCACTCACAGAGTTTAACCTTTCTTTTCATAGAGCAGTTTGGAAACACTCTCTTTGTTAAGTCTGCAAGGGGATATTTAGACCTCTTTGACGCCTTCGTTGGAAACGGGATTTCTTCATATACAGCTAGACACATGAATCCTCAGTAACTTCTTTGTGTTGTGTATATTCAACTCACAGAGTTGAACCTTTCTTTAGACAGAGCAGATTTGAAACACTCTTTTTGTGGATTTTACAAGTGGAGATTTAAAGCGATTTGAGGCCAATTGTAGTAAAGGAAATATCCTCGTTTAAAAACTAGACAGAATCATTCTCAGAAACTACTTTGTGATGTGTGTGTTCAACTCACAGAGTTTCACCTTTCTTTTCATAGAGCAGTTTGGAAACACTCTGTTTCTTAAGTTTGCAAGAGGATATTTGGACCACTTTGAGGCCTTCGTTGGAAACGGGATTTCTCAGTATAATGCTAGACAGATGAATTCCCAGTAAGTTCTTTGTGTTGTGTCTATTCAACTCACAGAGCTGAACCTTCCTTTAGACAGAGCAGTTTGCAAACACTCTTTTTGTGGAATTTGCAAGTGGAGATTTCAAGCGATTTCAGGCCAAACTTAGAAAGGGAAATATCTTTGTATAAAAACTAGACAGAATCATTCTCAGAAACTACTCTGTGTTGTGTGCGTTCCACTCACAGAGTTTAACCTTTCTTTTCATAGAGCAGTTTGGAAACACTCTGTTTGTTAAGTCTGCAAGGGGATATTTAGACCTCTTTGACGCCTTCGTTGGAAAGGGGATTTCTTCATATACAGCTAGACACATGAATTCTCAGTAACTTCTTTGTGTTGTGTGTATTCAACTCACAGAGTTGAACCTTTCTTTAGACAGAGCAGATTTGAAACACTCTTTTTGTGGATTTTACAAGTGGAGATTTCAAGCGATTTGAGGCCAATTGTAGTAAAGGAAATATCCTCGTTTAAAAACTAGACAGAATCATTCTCAGAAACTACTTTGTGATGTGTGCGTTCAACTCACAGAGTTTCACCTTTCTTTTCATAGAGCAGTTTGGAAACACTCTGTTGGTTAAGTTTGCAAGAGGATATTTGGACCACTTTGAGGCCTTCGTTGGAAACGGGATTTCTCAGTAAAATTCTAGACAGATGAATTCCCAGTAAGTTCTTTGTGTTGTGTCTATTCAACTCACAGAGCTGAACCTTCCTTTAGACAGAGCAGTTTGCAAACACTCTTTTTGTGGAATTTGCAAGTGGAGATTTCAAGCGATTTCAGGCCAAACTTAGAAAGGGAAAGATCTTTGTATAAAAACTAGACAGAATCATTCTCAGAAACTACTCTGTGTTGTGTGCGTTCCACTCACAGAGTTTAACCTTTCTTTTCATAGAGCAGTTTGGAAACACTCTGTTTGTTAAGTCTGCAAGGGGATATTTAGACCTCTTTGACGCCTTCGTTGGAAACGGGATTTCTTCATATACAGCTAGACACATGAATCCTCAGTAACTTCTTTGTGTTGTGTGTATTCAACTCACAGAGTTGAACCTTTCTTTAGACAGAGCAGATTTGACACACTCTTTTTGTGGATTTTACAAGTGGAGATTTCAAGCGATTTGAGGCCAATTGTAGTAAAGGAAATATCCTCGTTTAAAAACTAGACAGAATCATTCTCAGAAACTACTTTGTGATGTGTGCGTTCAACTCACAGAGTTCCACCTTTCTTTTCATAGAGCAGTTTGGAAACACTCTGTTGGTTAAGTTTGCAAGAGGATATTTGGACCACTTTGAGGCCTTCGTTGGAAACGGGATTTCCCAGTAAAATGCTACACAGATGAATTCCCAGTAAGTTCTTTGTGTTGTGTCTATTCAACTCACAGAGCTGAACCTTCCTTTAGACAGAGCAGTTTGCAAACACTCTTTTTGTGGAATTTGCAAGTGGAGATTTCAAGGGATTTCAGGCCAAACTTAGAAAGGGAAATATCTTTGTATAAAAACTAGACAGAATCATTCTCAGAAACTACTCTGTGTTGTGTGCGTTCCACTCACAGAGTTTAACCTTTCTTTTCATAGAGCAGTTTGGAAACACTCTGTTTGTTAAGTCTGCAAGGGGATATTTAGACCTCTTTGACGCCTTCGTTGGAAACGGGATTTCTTCATATACAGCTAGACACATGAATCCTCAGTAACTTCTTGTGTTGTGTGTATTCAACTCACAGAGTTGAACCTTTCTTTAGACAGAGCAGATTTGACACACTCTTTTTGTGGATTTTACAAGTGGAGATTTCAAGCGATTTGAGGCCAATTGTAGTAAAGGAAATATCCTCGTTTAAAAACTAGACAGAATCATTCTCAGAAACTACTTTGTGATGTGTGCGTTCAACTCACAGAGTTTCACCTTTCTTTTCATAGAGCAGTTTGGAAACTCTCTGTTTCTTAAGTTTGCAAGAGGATATTTGGACCACTTTGAGGCCTTCGTTGGAAACGGGATTTCTCAGTATACCGTTAGACAGATGAATTCCCAGTAACTACTTTGTGTTGTGTCTATTCAACTCACAGAGCTGAACCTTCCTTTAGACAGAGCAGTTTGCAAACACTCTTTTTGTGGAATTTGCAAGTGGAGATTTCAAGCGATTTCAGGCCAATCTTAGAAAGGGAAATATCTTTGTATAAAAACTAGACAGAATCATTCTCAGAAACTACTCTGTGTTGTGTGCGTTCCACTCACAGAGTTTAACCTTTCTTTTCATAGAGCAGTTTGCAAACACTCTCTTTGTTAAGTCTGCAAGGGGATATTTAGACCTCTTTGACGCCTTCGTTGGAAACGGGATTTCTTCATATACAGCTAGACACATGAATCCTCAGTAACTTCTTTGTGTTGTGTGTATTCAACTCACAGAGTTGAACCTTTCTTTAGACAGAGCAGATTTGAAACACTCTTTTTGTGGATTTTACAAGTGGAGATTTCAAGCGATTTGAGGCCAATTGTAGTAAAGGAAATATCCTCGTTTAAAAACTAGACAGAATCATTCTCAGAAACTACTTTGTGATGTGTGCGTTCAACTCACAGAGTTTCACCTTTCTTTTCATAGAGCAGTTTGGAAACACTCTGTTTCTTAAGTTTGCAAGAGGATATTTGGACCACTTTGAGGCCTTCGTTGGAAACGGGATTTCTCAGTATAATGCTAGACAGATGAATTCCCAGTAAGTTCTTTGTGTTGTGTCTATTCAACTCACAGAGTTGAACGTTCCTTTAGACAGCGCAGTTTGCAAACACTCTTTTTGTGGAATTTGCAAGTGGAGATTTCAAGCGATTTCAGGCCAATCTTAGAAAGGGAAATATCTTTGTATAAAAACTAGACAGAATCTTTCTCAGAAACTACTTTGTGTTCTGTGCGTTCCACTCACAGAGTTTAACCTTTCTTTTCATAGAGCAGTTTGGAATCACTCTGTTTTTTAAGTCTGCAAGGGGATATTTAGACCTCTTTGACGCCTTCATTATAAACGGGATTTCTACATATACAGCTAGACACATGAATTCTCAGTAACTTCTTTGTGTTGTGTGTATTCAACTCACAGAGTTGAACCTTTCTTTAGACAGAGCAGATTTGAAACACTCTTTTTGTGGATTTTACAAGTGGAGATTTCAAGCGATTTGAGGCCAATTGTAGTAAAGGAAATATCCTCGTTTAAAAACTAGACAGAATCATTCTCAGAAACTACTTTGTGATGTGTGTGTTCAACTCACAGAGTTTCACCTTTCTTTTCATAGAGCAGTTTGGAAACACTCTGTTGGTTAAGTTTGCAAGAGGATATTTGGACCACTTTGAGGCCTTCGTTGGAAACGGGATTTCTCAGTATACAGCTAGACAGATGAATTCCCAGTAAGTTCTTTGTGTTGTGTCTATTCAACTCACAGAGCTGAACCTTCCTTTAGACAGAGCAGTTTGCAAACACTCTTTTTGTGGAATTTGCAAGTGGAGATTTCAAGCGATTTCAGGCCAAACTTAGAAAGGGAAATATCTTTGTATAAAAACTAGACAGAATCATTCTCGGAAACTACTCTGTGTTGTGTGCGTTCCACTCACAGAGTTTAACCTTTCTTTTCATAGAGCAGTTTGGAAACACTCTCTTTGTTAAGTCTGCAAGGGGATATTTAGACCTCTTTGACGCCTTCGTTGGAAACGGGATTTCTTCATATACAGCTAGACACATGAATCCTCAGTAACTTCTTTGTGTTGTGTGTATTCAACTCACAGAGTTGAACCTTTCTTTAGACAGAGCAGATTTGAAACACTCTTTTTGTGGATTTTACAAGTGGAGATTTCAAGCGATTTGAGGCCAATTGTAGTAAAGGAAATATCCTCGTTTAAAAACTAGACAGAATCATTCTCAGAAACTACTTTGTGATGTGTGCGTTCAACTCACAGAGTTTCACCTTTCTTTTCATAGAGCAGTTTGGAAACACTCTGTTGGTTAAGTTTGCAAGAGGATATTTGGACCACTTTGAGGCCTTCGTTGGAAACGGGATTTCTCAGTAAAATTCTAGACAGATGAATTCCCAGTAAGTTCTTTGTGTTGTGTCTATTCAACTCACAGAGCTGAACCTTCCTTTAGACAGAGCAGTTTGCAAACACTCTTTTTGTGGAATTTGCAAGTGGAGATTTCAAGCGATTTCAGGCCAAACTTAGAAAGGGAAAGATCTTTGTATAAAAACTAGACAGAATCATTCTCAGAAACTACTCTGTGTTGTGTGCGTTCCACTCACAGAGTTTAACCTTTCTTTTCATAGAGCAGTTTGGAAACACTCTGTTTGTTAAGTCTGCAAGGGGATATTTAGACCTCTTTGACGCCTTCGTTGGAAACGGGATTTCTTCATATACAGCTAGACACATGAATCCTCAGTAACTTCTTTGTGTTGTGTGTATTCAACTCACAGAGTTGAACCTTTCTTTAGACAGAGCAGATTTGACACACTCTTTTTGTGGATTTTACAAGTGGAGATTTCAAGCGATTTGAGGCCAATTGTAGTAAAGGAAATATCCTCGTTTAAAAACTAGACAGAATCATTCTCAGAAACTACTTTGTGATGTGTGCGTTCAACTCACAGAGTTCCACCTTTCTTTTCATAGAGCAGTTTGGAAACACTCTGTTGGTTAAGTTTGCAAGAGGATATTTGGACCACTTTGAGGCCTTCGTTGGAAACGGGATTTCCCAGTAAAATGCTACACAGATGAATTCCCAGTAAGTTCTTTGTGTTGTGTCTATTCAACTCACAGAGCTGAACCTTCCTTTAGACAGAGCAGTTTGCAAACACTCTTTTTGTGGAATTTGCAAGTGGAGATTTCAAGGGATTTCAGGCCAAACTTAGAAAGGGAAATATCTTTGTATAAAAACTAGACAGAATCATTCTCAGAAACTACTCTGTGTTGTGTGCGTTCCACTCACAGAGTTTAACCTTTCTTTTCATAGAGCAGTTTGGAAACACTCTGTTTGTTAAGTCTGCAAGGGGATATTTAGACCTCTTTGACGCCTTCGTTGGAAACGGGATTTCTTCATATACAGCTAGACACATGAATCCTCAGTAACTTCTTGTGTTGTGTGTATTCAACTCACAGAGTTGAACCTTTCTTTAGACAGAGCAGATTTGACACACTCTTTTTGTGGATTTTACAAGTGGAGATTTCAAGCGATTTGAGGCCAATTGTAGTAAAGGAAATATCCTCGTTTAAAAACTAGACAGAATCATTCTCAGAAACTACTTTGTGATGTGTGCGTTCAACTCACAGAGTTTCACCTTTCTTTTCATAGAGCAGTTTGGAAACTCTCTGTTTCTTAAGTTTGCAAGAGGATATTTGGACCACTTTGAGGCCTTCGTTGGAAACGGGATTTCTCAGTATACCGTTAGACAGATGAATTCCCAGTAACTTCTTTGTGTTGTGTCTATTCAACTCACAGAGCTGAACCTTCCTTTAGACAGAGCAGTTTGCAAACACTCTTTTTGTGGAATTTGCAAGTGGAGATTTCAAGCGATTTCAGGCCAAACTTAGAAAGGAAAATATCTTTGTATAAAAACTAGACAGAATCATTCTCAGAAACTACTTTGTGTTGTGTGCGTTCCACTCACAGAGTTTAACCTTTCTTTTCAAAGAGCAGTTTGGAAACACTCTCTTTGTTAAGTCTGCAAGGGGATATTTAGACCTCTTTGACGCCTTCGTTGGAAACGGGATTTCTTCATATACAGCTAGACACATGAATCCTCAGTAACTTCTTTGTGTTGTGTGTATTCAACTCACAGAGTTGAACCTTTCTTTAGACAGAGCAGATTTGAAACACTCTTTTTGTGGATTTTACAACTGGAGATTTCAAGCGATTTGAGGCCAATTGTAGTAAAGGAAATATCCTCGTTTAAAAACTAGACAGAATCATTCTCAGAAACTACTTTGTGATGTGTGGGTTCAACTCACAGAGTTTCACCTTTCTTTTCATAGAGCAGTTTGGAAACACTCTGTTGGTTAAGTTTGCAAGAGGATATTTGGACCACTTTGAGGCCTTCGTTGGAAACGGGATTTCTCAGTATACAGCTAGACAGATGAATTCCCAGTAAGTTCTTTGTGTTGTGTCTATTCAACTCACAGAGCTGAACCTTCCTTTAGACAGAGCAGTTTGCAAACACTCTTTTTGTGGAATTTGCAAGTGGAGATTTCAAGCGATTTCAGGCCAAACTTAGAAAGGGAAATATCTTTGTATAAAAACTAGACAGAATCATTCTCGGAAACTACTCTGTGTTGTGTGCGTTCCACTCACAGAGTTTAACCTTTCTTTTCATAGAGCAGTTTGGAAACACTCTCTTTGTTAAGTCTGCAAGGGGATATTTAGACCTCTTTGACGCCTTCGTTGGAAACGGGATTTCTTCATATACAGCTAGACACATGAATCCTCAGTAACTTCTTTGTGTTGTGTGTATTCAACTCACAGAGTTGAACCTTTCTTTAGACAGAGCAGATTTGAAACACTCTTTTTGTGGATTTTACAAGTGGAGATTTCAAGCGATTTGAGGCCAATTGTAGTAAAGGAAATATCCTCGTTTAAAAACTAGACAGAATCATTCTCAGAAACTACTTTGTGATGTGTGCGTTCAACTCACAGAGTTTCACCTTTCTTTTCATAGAGCAGTTTGGAAACACTCTGTTGGTTAAGTTTGCAAGAGGATATTTGGACCACTTTGAGGCCTTCGTTGGAAACGGGATTTCTCAGTATACAGCTAGACAGATGAATTCCCAGTAAGTTCTTTGTGTTGTGTCTATTCAACTCACAGAGCTGAACCTTCCTTTAGACAGAGCAGTTTGCAAACACTCTTTTTGTGGAATTTGCAAGTGGAGATTTCAAGCGATTTCAGGCCAAACTTAGAAAGGGAAAGATCTTTGTATAAAAACTAGACAGAATCATTCTCAGAAACTACTCTGTGTTGTGTGCGTTCCACTCACAGAGTTTAACCTTTCTTTTCATAGAGCAGTTTGGAAACACTCTGTTTGTTAAGTCTGCAAGGGGATATTTAGACCTCTTTGACGCCTTCGTTGGAAACGGGATTTCTTCATATACAGCTAGACACATGAATCCTCAGTAACTTCTTTGTGTTGTGTGTATTCAACTCACAGAGTTGAACCTTTCTTTAGACAGAGCAGATTTGACACACTCTTTTTGTGGATTTTACAAGTGGAGATTTCAAGCGATTTGAGGCCAATTGTAGTAAAGGAAATATCCTCGTTTAAAAACTAGACAGAATCATTCTCAGAAACTACTTTGTGATGTGTGCGTTCAACTCACAGAGTTCCACCTTTCTTTTCATAGAGCTGTTTGGAAACACTCTGTTGGTTAAGTTTGCAAGAGGATATTTGGACCACTTTGAGGCCTTCGTTGGAAACGGGATTTCCCAGTAAAATGCTACACAGATGAATTCCCAGTAAGTTCTTTGTGTTGTGTCTATTCAACTCACAGAGCTGAACCTTCCTTTAGACAGAGCAGTTTGCAAACACTCTTTTTGTGGAATTTGCAAGTGGAGATTTCAAGCGATTTCAGGCCAAACTTAGAAAGGGAAATATCTTTGTATAAAAACTAGACAGAATCATTCTCAGAAACTACTTTGTGTTGTGTGCGTTCCACTCACAGAGTTTAACCTTTCTTTTCAAAGAGCAGTTTGGAAACACTCTCTTTGTTAAGTCTGCAAGGGGATATTTAGACCTCTTTGACGCCTTCGTTGGAAACGGGATTTCTTCATATACAGCTAGACACATGAATCCTCAGTAACTTCTTTGTGTTGTGTGTATTCAACTCACAGAGTTGAACCTTTCTTTAGACAGAGCAGATTTGAAACACTCTTTTTGTGGATTTTACAACTGGAGATTTCAAGCGATTTGAGGCCAATTGTAGTAAAGGAAATATCCTGGTTTAAAAACTAGACAGAATCATTCTCAGAAACTACTTTGTGATGTGTGTGTTCAACTCACAGAGTTTCACCTTTCTTTTCATAGAGCAGTTTGGAAACACTCTGTTTCTTAAGTTTGCAAGAGGATATTTGGACCACTTTGAGGCCTTCGTTGGAAACGGGATTTCTCAGTATAATACTAGACAGATGAATTCCCAGTAAGTTCTTTGTGTTGTGTCTATTCAACTCACAGAGTTGAACCTTCCTTTAGACAGCGCAGTTTGCAAACACTCTTTTTGTGGAATTTGCAAGTGGAGATTTCAAGCGATTTCAGGCCAATCTTAGAAAGGGAAATATCTTTGTATAAAAACTAGACAGAATCTTTCTCAGAAACTACTTTGTGTTCTGTGCGTTCCACTCACAGAGTTTAACCTTTCTTTTCATAGAGCAGTTTGGAAACACTCTCTTTGTTAAGTCTGCAAGGGGATATTTAGACCTCTTTGACGCCTTCGTTGGAAACGGGATTTCTTCATATACAGCTAGACACATGAATCCTCAGTAACTTCTTTGTGTTGTGTATATTCAACTCACAGAGTTGAACCTTTCTTTAGACAGAGCAGATTTGAAACACTCTTTTTGTGGATTTTACAAGTGGAGATTTAAAGCGATTTGAGGCCAATTGTAGTAAAGGAAATATCCTCGTTTAAAAACTAGACAGAATCATTCTCAGAAACTACTTTGTGATGTGTGTGTTCAACTCACAGAGTTTCACCTTTCTTTTCATAGAGCAGTTTGGAAACACTCTGTTTCTTAAGTTTGCAAGAGGATATTTGGACCACTTTGAGGCCTTCGTTGGAAACGGGATTTCTCAGTATAATGCTAGACAGATGAATTCCCAGTAAGTTCTTTGTGTTGTGTCTATTCAACTCACAGAGCTGAACCTTCCTTTAGACAGAGCAGTTTGCAAACACTCTTTTTGTGGAATTTGCAAGTGGAGATTTCAAGCGATTTCAGGCCAAACTTAGAAAGGGAAATATCTTTGTATAAAAACTAGACAGAATCATTCTCAGAAACTACTCTGTGTTGTGTGCGTTCCACTCACAGAGTTTAACCTTTCTTTTCATAGAGCAGTTTGGAAACACTCTGTTTGTTAAGTCTGCAAGGGGATATTTAGACCTCTTTGACGCCTTCGTTGGAAAGGGGATTTCTTCATATACAGCTAGACACATGAATTCTCAGTAACTTCTTTGTGTTGTGTGTATTCAACTCACAGAGTTGAACCTTTCTTTAGACAGAGCAGATTTGAAACACTCTTTTTGTGGATTTTACAAGTGGAGATTTCAAGCGATTTGAGGCCAATTGTAGTAAAGGAAATATCCTCGTTTAAAAACTAGACAGAATCATTCTCAGAAACTACTTTGTGATGTGTGCGTTCAACTCACAGAGTTTCACCTTTCTTTTCATAGAGCAGTTTGGAAACACTCTGTTGGTTAAGTTTGCAAGAGGATATTTGGACCACTTTGAGGCCTTCGTTGGAAACGGGATTTCTCAGTAAAATTCTAGACAGATGAATTCCCAGTAAGTTCTTTGTGTTGTGTCTATTCAACTCACAGAGCTGAACCTTCCTTTAGACAGAGCAGTTTGCAAACACTCTTTTTGTGGAATTTGCAAGTGGAGATTTCAAGCGATTTCAGGCCAAACTTAGAAAGGGAAAGATCTTTGTATAAAAACTAGACAGAATCATTCTCAGAAACTACTCTGTGTTGTGTGCGTTCCACTCACAGAGTTTAACCTTTCTTTTCATAGAGCAGTTTGGAAACACTCTGTTTGTTAAGTCTGCAAGGGGATATTTAGACCTCTTTGACGCCTTCGTTGGAAACGGGATTTCTTCATATACAGCTAGACACATGAATCCTCAGTAACTTCTTTGTGTTGTGTGTATTCAACTCACAGAGTTGAACCTTTCTTTAGACAGAGCAGATTTGACACACTCTTTTTGTGGATTTTACAAGTGGAGATTTCAAGCGATTTGAGGCCAATTGTAGTAAAGGAAATATCCTCGTTTAAAAACTAGACAGAATCATTCTCAGAAACTACTTTGTGATGTGTGCGTTCAACTCACAGAGTTCCACCTTTCTTTTCATAGAGCAGTTTGGAAACACTCTGTTGGTTAAGTTTGCAAGAGGATATTTGGACCACTTTGAGGCCTTCGTTGGAAACGGGATTTCCCAGTAAAATGCTACACAGATGAATTCCCAGTAAGTTCTTTGTGTTGTGTCTATTCAACTCACAGAGTTGAACCTTCCTTTAGACAGAGCAGTTTGCAAACACTCTTTTTGTGGAATTTGCAAGTGGAGATTTCAAGGGATTTCAGGCCAAACTTAGAAAGGGAAATATCTTTGTATAAAAACTAGACAGAATCATTCTCAGAAACTACTCTGTGTTGTGTGCGTTCCACTCACAGAGTTTAACCTTTCTTTTCATAGAGCAGTTTGGAAACACTCTGTTTGTTAAGTCTGCAAGGGGATATTTAGACCTCTTTGACGCCTTCGTTGGAAACGGGATTTCTTCATATACAGCTAGACACATGAATCCTCAGTAACTTCTTGTGTTGTGTGTATTCAACTCACAGAGTTGAACCTTTCTTTAGACAGAGCAGATTTGACACACTCTTTTTGTGGATTTTACAAGTGGAGATTTCAAGCGATTTGAGGCCAATTGTAGTAAAGGAAATATCCTCGTTTAAAAACTAGACAGAATCATTCTCAGAAACTACTTTGTGATGTGTGCGTTCAACTCACAGAGTTTCACCTTTCTTTTCATAGAGCAGTTTGGAAACTCTCTGTTTCTTAAGTTTGCAAGAGGATATTTGGACCACTTTGAGGCCTTCGTTGGAAACGGGATTTCTCAGTATAATGCTAGACAGATGAATTCCCAGTAAGTTCTTTGTGTTGTGTCTATTCAACTCACAGAGCTGAACCTTCCTTTAGACAGAGCAGTTTGCAAACACTCTTTTTGTGGAATTTGCAAGTGGAGATTTCAAGCGATTTCAGGCCAAACTTAGAAAGGGAAATATCTTTGTATAAAAACTAGACAGAATCATTCTCAGAAACTACTCTGTGTTGTGTGCGTTCCACTCACAGAGTTTAACCTTTCTTTTCATAGAGCAGTTTGGAAACACTCTGTTTGTTAAGTCTGCAAGGGGATATTTAGACCTCTTTGACGCCTTCGTTGGAAACGGGATTTCTTCATATACAGCTAGACACATGAATTCTCAGTAACTTCTTTGTGTTGTGTGTATTCAACTCACAGAGTTGAACCTTTCTTTAGACAGAGCAGATTTGAAACACTCTTTTTGTGGATTTTACAAGTGGAGATTTCAAGCGATTTGAGGCCAATTGTAGTAAAGGAAATATCCTCGTTTAAAAACTAGACAGAATCATTCTCAGAAACTACTTTGTGATGTGTGCGTTCAACTCACAGAGTTTCACCTTTCTTTTCATAGAGCAGTTTGGAAACACTCTGTTGGTTAAGTTTGCAAGAGGATATTTGGACCACTTTGAGGCCTTCGTTGGAAACGGGATTTCTCAGTAAAATTTTAGACAGATGAATTCCCAGTAAGTTCTTTGTGTTGTGTCTATTCAACTCACAGAGCTGAACCTTCCTTTAGACAGAGCAGTTTGCAAACACTCTTTTTGTGGAATTTGCAAGTGGAGATTTCAAGCGATTTCAGGCCAAACTTAGAAAGGGAAAGATCTTTGTATAAAAACTAGACAGAATCATTCTCAGAAACTACTCTGTGTTGTGTGCGTTCCACTCACAGAGTTTAACCTTTCTTTTCATAGAGCAGTTTGGAAACACTCTGTTTGTTAAGTCTGCAAGGGGATATTTAGACCTCTTTGACGCCTTCGTTGGAAACGGGATTTCTTCATATACAGCTAGACACATGAATCCTCAGTAACTTCTTTGTGTTGTGTGTATTCAACTCACAGAGTTGAACCTTTCTTTAGACAGAGCAGATTTGACACACTCTTTTTGTGGATTTTACAAGTGGAGATTTCAAGCGATTTGAGGCCAATTGTAGTAAAGGAAATATCCTCGTTTAAAAACTAGACAGAATCATTCTCAGAAACTACTTTGTGATGTGTGCGTTCAACTCACAGAGTTCCACCTTTCTTTTCATAGAGCAGTTTGGAAACACTCTGTTGGTTAAGTTTGCAAGAGGATATTTGGACCACTTTGAGGCCTTCGTTGGAAACGGGATTTCCCAGTAAAATGCTACACAGATGAATTCCCAGTAAGTTCTTTGTGTTGTGTCTATTCAACTCACAGAGCTGAACCTTCCTTTAGACAGAGCAGTTTGCAAACACTCTTTTTGTGGAATTTGCAAGTGGAGATTTCAAGGGATTTCAGGCCAAACTTAGAAAGGGAAATATCTTTGTATAAAAACTAGACAGAATCATTCTCAGAAACTACTCTGTGTTGTGTGCGTTCCACTCACAGAGTTTAACCTTTCTTTTCATAGAGCAGTTTGGAAACACTCTGTTTGTTAAGTCTGCAAGGGGATATTTAGACCTCTTTGACGCCTTCGTTGGAAACGGGATTTCTTCATATACAGCTAGACACATGAATCCTCAGTAACTTCTTGTGTTGTGTGTATTCAACTCACAGAGTTGAACCTTTCTTTAGACAGAGCAGATTTGACACACTCTTTTTGTGGATTTTACAAGTGGAGATTTCAAGCGATTTGAGGCCAATTGTAGTAAAGGAAATATCCTCGTTTAAAAACTAGACAGAATCATTCTCAGAAACTACTTTGTGATGTGTGCGTTCAACTCACAGAGTTTCACCTTTCTTTTCATAGAGCAGTTTGGAAACTCTCTGTTTCTTAAGTTTGCAAGAGGATATTTGGACCACTTTGAGGCCTTCGTTGGAAACGGGATTTCTCAGTATACCGTTAGACAGATGAATTCCCAGTAACTTCTTTGTGTTGTGTCTATTCAACTCACAGAGCTGAACCTTCCTTTAGACAGAGCAGTTTGCAAACACTCTTTTTGTGGAATTTGCAAGTGGAGATTTCAAGCGATTTCAGGCCAAACTTAGAAAGGGAAATATCTTTGTATAAAAACTAGACAGAATCATTCTCAGAAACTACTCTGTGTTGTGTGCGTTCCACTCACAGAGTTTAACCTTTCTTTTCATAGAGCAGTTTGGAAACACTCTGTTTGTTAAGTCTGCAAGGGGATATTTAGACCTCTTTGACGCCTTCGTTGGAAACGGGATTTCTTCATATACAGCTAGACACATGAATCCTCAGTAACTTCTTTGTGTTGTGTGTATTCAACTCACAGAGTTGAACCTTTCTTTAGACAGAGCAGATTTGAAACACTGTTTTTGTGGATTTTACAATTGGAGATTTCAAGCGATTTGAGGCCAATTGTAGTAAAGGAAATATCCTCGTTTAAAAACTAGACAGAATCATTCTCAGAAACTACTTTGTGATGTGTGCGTTCAACTCACAGAGTTTCACCTTTCTTTTCATAGAGCAGTTTGGAAACTCTCTGTTTCTTAAGTTTGCAAGAGGATATTTGGACCACTTTGAGGCCTTCGTTGGAAACGGGATTTCTCAGTATAATGCTAGACAGATGAATTCCCAGTAAGTTCTTTGTGTTGTGTCTATTCAACTCACAGAGTTGAACGTTCCTTTAGACAGCGCAGTTTGCAAACACTCTTTTTGTGGAATTTGCAAGTGGAGATTTCAAGCGATTTCAGGCCAATCTTAGAAAGGGAAATATCTTTGTATAAAAACTAGACAGAATCTTTCTCAGAAACTACTTTGTGTTCTGTGCGTTCCACTCACAGAGTTTAACCTTTCTTTTCAAAGAGCAGTTTGGAATCACTCTGTTTTTTAAGTCTGCAAGGGGATATTTAGACCTCTTTGACGCCTTCATTATAAACGGGATTTCTACATATACAGCTAGACACATGAATTCTCAGTAACTTCTTTGTGTTGTGTGTATTCAACTCACAGAGTTGAACCTTTCTTTAGACAGAGCAGATTTGAAACACTCTTTTTGTGGATATTACAAGTGGAGATTTCAAGCGATTTGAGGCCAATTGTAGTAAAGGAAATATCCTCGTTTAAAAACTAGACAGAATCATTCTCAGAAACTACTTTGTGATGTGTGTGTTCAACTCACAGAGTTTCACCTTTCTTTTCATAGAGCAGTTTGGAAACACTCTGTTGGTTAAGTTTGCAAGAGGATATTTGGACCACTTTGAGGCCTTCGTTGGAAACGGGATTTCTCAGTATACAGCTAGACAGATGAATTCCCAGTAAGTTCTTTGTGTTGTGTCTATTCAACTCACAGAGCTGAACCTTCCTTTAGACAGAGCAGTTTGCAAACACTCTTTTTGTGGAATTTGCAAGTGGAGATTTCAAGCGATTTCAGGCCAAACTTAGAAAGGGAAATATCTTTGTATAAAAACTAGACAGAATCATTCTCGGAAACTACTCTGTGTTGTGTGCGTTCCACTCACAGAGTTTAACCTTTCTTTTCATAGAGCAGTTTGGAAACACTCTCTTTGTTAAGTCTGCAAGGGGATATTTAGACCTCTTTGACGCCTTCGTTGGAAACGGGATTTCTTCATATACAGCTAGACACATGAATCCTCAGTAACTTCTTTGTGTTGTGTGTATTCAACTCACAGAGTTGAACCTTTCTTTAGACAGAGCAGATTTGACACACTCTTTTTGTGGATTTTACAAGTGGAGATTTCAAGCGATTTGAGGCCAATTGTAGTAAAGGAAATATCCTCGTTTAAAAACTAGACAGAATCATTCTCAGAAACTACTTTGTGATGTGTGCGTTCAACTCACAGAGTTTCACCTTTCTTTTCATAGAGCAGTTTGGAAACACTCTGTTGGTTAAGTTTGCAAGAGGATATTTGGACCACTTTGAGGCCTTCGTTGGAAACGGGATTTCTCAGTAAAATTCTAGACAGATGAATTCCCAGTAAGTTCTTTGTGTTGTGTCTATTCAACTCACAGAGCTGAACCTTCCTTTAGACAGAGCAGTTTGCAAACACTCTTTTTGTGGAATTTGCAAGTGGAGATTTCAAGCGATTTCAGGCCAAACTTAGAAAGGGAAAGATCTTTGTATAAAAACTAGACAGAATCATTCTCAGAAACTACTCTGTGTTGTGTGCGTTCCACTCACAGAGTTTAACCTTTCTTTTCATAGAGCAGTTTGGAAACACTCTGTTTGTTAAGTCTGCAAGGGGATATTTAGACCTCTTTGACGCCTTCGTTGGAAACGGGATTTCTTCATATACAGCTAGACACATGAATCCTCAGTAACTTCTTTGTGTTGTGTGTATTCAACTCACAGAGTTGAACCTTTCTTTAGACAGAGCAGATTTGACACACTCTTTTTGTGGATTTTACAAGTGGAGATTTCAAGCGATTTGAGGCCAATTGTAGTAAAGGAAATATCCTCGTTTAAAAACTAGACAGAATCATTCTCAGAAACTACTTTGTGATGTGTGCGTTCAACTCACAGAGTTCCACCTTTCTTTTCATAGAGCAGTTTGGAAACACTCTGTTGGTTAAGTTTGCAAGAGGATATTTGGACCACTTTGAGGCCTTCGTTGGAAACGGGATTTCCCAGTAAAATGCTACACAGATGAATTCCCAGTAAGTTCTTTGTGTTGTGTCTATTCAACTCACAGAGTTGAACCTTCCTTTAGACAGAGCAGTTTGCAAACACTCTTTTTGTGGAATTTGCAAGTGGAGATTTCAAGGGATTTCAGGCCAAACTTAGAAAGGGAAATATCTTTGTATAAAAACTAGACAGAATCATTCTCAGAAACTACTCTGTGTTGTGTGCGTTCCACTCACAGAGTTTAACCTTTCTTTTCATAGAGCAGTTTGGAAACACTCTGTTTGTTAAGTCTGCAAGGGGATATTTAGACCTCTTTGACGCCTTCGTTGGAAACGGGATTTCTTCATATACAGCTAGACACATGAATCCTCAGTAACTTCTTGTGTTGTGTGTATTCAACTCACAGAGTTGAACCTTTCTTTAGACAGAGCAGATTTGACACACTCTTTTTGTGGATTTTACAAGTGGAGATTTCAAGCGATTTGAGGCCAATTGTAGTAAAGGAAATATCCTCGTTTAAAAACTAGACAGAATCATTCTCAGAAACTACTTTGTGATGTGTGCGTTCAACTCACAGAGTTTCACCTTTCTTTTCATAGAGCAGTTTGGAAACTCTCTGTTTCTTAAGTTTGCAAGAGGATATTTGGACCACTTTGAGGCCTTCGTTGGAAACGGGATTTCTCAGTATAATGCTAGACAGATGAATTCCCAGTAAGTTCTTTGTGTTGTGTCTATTCAACTCACAGAGCTGAACCTTCCTTTAGACAGAGCAGTTTGCAAACACTCTTTTTGTGGAATTTGCAAGTGGAGATTTCAAGCGATTTCAGGCCAAACTTAGAAAGGGAAATATCTTTGTATAAAAACTAGACAGAATCATTCTCAGAAACTACTCTGTGTTGTGTGCGTTCCACTCACAGAGTTTAACCTTTCTTTTCATAGAGCAGTTTGGAAACACTCTGTTTGTTAAGTCTGCAAGGGGATATTTAGACCTCTTTGACGCCTTCGTTGGAAACGGGATTTCTTCATATACAGCTAGACACATGAATTCTCAGTAACTTCTTTGTGTTGTGTGTATTCAACTCACAGAGTTGAACCTTTCTTTAGACAGAGCAGATTTGAAACACTCTTTTTGTGGATTTTACAAGTGGAGATTTCAAGCGATTTGAGGCCAATTGTAGTAAAGGAAATATCCTCGTTTAAAAACTAGACAGAATCATTCTCAGAAACTACTTTGTGATGTGTGCGTTCAACTCACAGAGTTTCACCTTTCTTTTCATAGAGCAGTTTGGAAACACTCTGTTGGTTAAGTTTGCAAGAGGATATTTGGACCACTTTGAGGCCTTCGTTGGAAACGGGATTTCTCAGTAAAATTTTAGACAGATGAATTCCCAGTAAGTTCTTTGTGTTGTGTCTATTCAACTCACAGAGCTGAACCTTCCTTTAGACAGAGCAGTTTGCAAACACTCTTTTTGTGGAATTTGCAAGTGGAGATTTCAAGCGATTTCAGGCCAAACTTAGAAAGGGAAAGATCTTTGTATAAAAACTAGACAGAATCATTCTCAGAAACTACTCTGTGTTGTGTGCGTTCCACTCACAGAGTTTAACCTTTCTTTTCATAGAGCAGTTTGGAAACACTCTGTTTGTTAAGTCTGCAAGGGGATATTTAGACCTCTTTGACGCCTTCGTTGGAAACGGGATTTCTTCATATACAGCTAGACACATGAATCCTCAGTAACTTCTTTGTGTTGTGTGTATTCAACTCACAGAGTTGAACCTTTCTTTAGACAGAGCAGATTTGACACACTCTTTTTGTGGATTTTACAAGTGGAGATTTCAAGCGATTTGAGGCCAATTGTAGTAAAGGAAATATCCTCGTTTAAAAACTAGACAGAATCATTCTCAGAAACTACTTTGTGATGTGTGCGTTCAACTCACAGAGTTCCACCTTTCTTTTCATAGAGCAGTTTGGAAACACTCTGTTGGTTAAGTTTGCAAGAGGATATTTGGACCACTTTGAGGCCTTCGTTGGAAACGGGATTTCCCAGTAAAATGCTACACAGATGAATTCCCAGTAAGTTCTTTGTGTTGTGTCTATTCAACTCACAGAGCTGAACCTTCCTTTAGACAGAGCAGTTTGCAAACACTCTTTTTGTGGAATTTGCAAGTGGAGATTTCAAGGGATTTCAGGCCAAACTTAGAAAGGGAAATATCTTTGTATAAAAACTAGACAGAATCATTCTCAGAAACTACTCTGTGTTGTGTGCGTTCCACTCACAGAGTTTAACCTTTCTTTTCATAGAGCAGTTTGGAAACACTCTGTTTGTTAAGTCTGCAAGGGGATATTTAGACCTCTTTGACGCCTTCGTTGGAAACGGGATTTCTTCATATACAGCTAGACACATGAATCCTCAGTAACTTCTTGTGTTGTGTGTATTCAACTCACAGAGTTGAACCTTTCTTTAGACAGAGCAGATTTGACACACTCTTTTTGTGGATTTTACAAGTGGAGATTTCAAGCGATTTGAGGCCAATTGTAGTAAAGGAAATATCCTCGTTTAAAAACTAGACAGAATCATTCTCAGAAACTACTTTGTGATGTGTGCGTTCAACTCACAGAGTTTCACCTTTCTTTTCATAGAGCAGTTTGGAAACTCTCTGTTTCTTAAGTTTGCAAGAGGATATTTGGACCACTTTGAGGCCTTCGTTGGAAACGGGATTTCTCAGTATACCGTTAGACAGATGAATTCCCAGTAACTTCTTTGTGTTGTGTCTATTCAACTCACAGAGCTGAACCTTCCTTTAGACAGAGCAGTTTGCAAACACTCTTTTTGTGGAATTTGCAAGTGGAGATTTCAAGCGATTTCAGGCCAAACTTAGAAAGGGAAATATCTTTGTATAAAAACTAGACAGAATCATTCTCAGAAACTACTCTGTGTTGTGTGCGTTCCACTCACAGAGTTTAACCTTTCTTTTCATAGAGCAGTTTGGAAACACTCTGTTTGTTAAGTCTGCAAGGGGATATTTAGACCTCTTTGACGCCTTCGTTGGAAACGGGATTTCTTCATATACAGCTAGACACATGAATCCTCAGTAACTTCTTTGTGTTGTGTGTATTCAACTCACAGAGTTGAACCTTTCTTTAGACAGAGCAGATTTGAAACACTGTTTTTGTGGATTTTACAATTGGAGATTTCAAGCGATTTGAGGCCAATTGTAGTAAAGGAAATATCCTCGTTTAAAAACTAGACAGAATCATTCTCAGAAACTACTTTGTGATGTGTGCGTTCAACTCACAGAGTTTCACCTTTCTTTTCATAGAGCAGTTTGGAAACTCTCTGTTTCTTAAGTTTGCAAGAGGATATTTGGACCACTTTGAGGCCTTCGTTGGAAACGGGATTTCTCAGTATAATGCTAGACAGATGAATTCCCAGTAAGTTCTTTGTGTTGTGTCTATTCAACTCACAGAGTTGAACGTTCCTTTAGACAGCGCAGTTTGCAAACACTCTTTTTGTGGAATTTGCAAGTGGAGATTTCAAGCGATTTCAGGCCAATCTTAGAAAGGGAAATATCTTTGTATAAAAACTAGACAGAATCTTTCTCAGAAACTACTTTGTGTTCTGTGCGTTCCACTCACAGAGTTTAACCTTTCTTTTCAAAGAGCAGTTTGGAATCACTCTGTTTTTTAAGTCTGCAAGGGGATATTTAGACCTCTTTGACGCCTTCATTATAAACGGGATTTCTACATATACAGCTAGACACATGAATTCTCAGTAACTTCTTTGTGTTGTGTGTATTCAACTCACAGAGTTGAACCTTTCTTTAGACAGAGCAGATTTGAAACACTCTTTTTGTGGATATTACAAGTGGAGATTTCAAGCGATTTGAGGCCAATTGTAGTAAAGGAAATATCCTCGTTTAAAAACTAGACAGAATCATTCTCAGAAACTACTTTGTGATGTGTGTGTTCAACTCACAGAGTTTCACCTTTCTTTTCATAGAGCAGTTTGGAAACACTCTGTTGGTTAAGTTTGCAAGAGGATATTTGGACCACTTTGAGGCCTTCGTTGGAAACGGGATTTCTCAGTATACAGCTAGACAGATGAATTCCCAGTAAGTTCTTTGTGTTGTGTCTATTCAACTCACAGAGCTGAACCTTCCTTTAGACAGAGCAGTTTGCAAACACTCTTTTTGTGGAATTTGCAAGTGGAGATTTCAAGCGATTTCAGGCCAAACTTAGAAAGGGAAATATCTTTGTATAAAAACTAGACAGAATCATTCTCGGAAACTACTCTGTGTTGTGTGCGTTCCACTCACAGAGTTTAACCTTTCTTTTCATAGAGCAGTTTGGAAACACTCTCTTTGTTAAGTCTGCAAGGGGATATTTAGACCTCTTTGACGCCTTCGTTGGAAACGGGATTTCTTCATATACAGCTAGACACATGAATCCTCAGTAACTTCTTTGTGTTGTGTGTATTCAACTCACAGAGTTGAACCTTTCTTTAGACAGAGCAGATTTGACACACTCTTTTTGTGGATTTTACAAGTGGAGATTTCAAGCGATTTGAGGCCAATTGTAGTAAAGGAAATATCCTCGTTTAAAAACTAGACAGAATCATTCTCAGAAACTACTTTGTGATGTGTGCGTTCAACTCACAGAGTTTCACCTTTCTTTTCATAGAGCAGTTTGGAAACACTCTGTTGGTTAAGTTTGCAAGAGGATATTTGGACCACTTTGAGGCCTTCGTTGGAAACGGGATTTCTCAGTAAAATTCTAGACAGATGAATTCCCAGTAAGTTCTTTGTGTTGTGTCTATTCAACTCACAGAGCTGAACCTTCCTTTAGACAGAGCAGTTTGCAAACACTCTTTTTGTGGAATTTGCAAGTGGAGATTTCAAGCGATTTCAGGCCAAACTTAGAAAGGGAAAGATCTTTGTATAAAAACTAGACAGAATCATTCTCAGAAACTACTCTGTGTTGTGTGCGTTCCACTCACAGAGTTTAACCTTTCTTTTCATAGAGCAGTTTGGAAACACTCTGTTTGTTAAGTCTGCAAGGGGATATTTAGACCTCTTTGACGCCTTCGTTGGAAACGGGATTTCTTCATATACAGCTAGACACATGAATCCTCAGTAACTTCTTTGTGTTGTGTGTATTCAACTCACAGAGTTGAACCTTTCTTTAGACAGAGCAGATTTGACACACTCTTTTTGTGGATTTTACAAGTGGAGATTTCAAGCGATTTGAGGCCAATTGTAGTAAAGGAAATATCCTCGTTTAAAAACTAGACAGAATCATTCTCAGAAACTACTTTGTGATGTGTGCGTTCAACTCACAGAGTTCCACCTTTCTTTTCATAGAGCAGTTTGGAAACACTCTGTTGGTTAAGTTTGCAAGAGGATATTTGGACCACTTTGAGGCCTTCGTTGGAAACGGGATTTCCCAGTAAAATGCTACACAGATGAATTCCCAGTAAGTTCTTTGTGTTGTGTCTATTCAACTCACAGAGCTGAACCTTCCTTTAGACAGAGCAGTTTGCAAACACTCTTTTTGTGGAATTTGCAAGTGGAGATTTCAAGGGATTTCAGGCCAAACTTAGAAAGGGAAATATCTTTGTATAAAAACTAGACAGAATCATTCTCAGAAACTACTCTGTGTTGTGTGCGTTCCACTCACAGAGTTTAACCTTTCTTTTCATAGAGCAGTTTGGAAACACTCTGTTTGTTAAGTCTGCAAGGGGATATTTAGACCTCTTTGACGCCTTCGTTGGAAACGGGATTTCTTCATATACAGCTAGACACATGAATCCTCAGTAACTTCTTGTGTTGTGTGTATTCAACTCACAGAGTTGAACCTTTCTTTAGACAGAGCAGATTTGACACACTCTTTTTGTGGATTTTACAAGTGGAGATTTCAAGCGATTTGAGGCCAATTGTAGTAAAGGAAATATCCTCGTTTAAAAACTAGACAGAATCATTCTCAGAAACTACTTTGTGATGTGTGCGTTCAACTCACAGAGTTTCACCTTTCTTTTCATAGAGCAGTTTGGAAACTCTCTGTTTCTTAAGTTTGCAAGAGGATATTTGGACCACTTTGAGGCCTTCGTTGGAAACGGGATTTCTCAGTATACCGTTAGACAGATGAATTCCCAGTAACTTCTTTGTGTTGTGTCTATTCAACTCACAGAGCTGAACCTTCCTTTAGACAGAGCAGTTTGCAAACACTCTTTTTGTGGAATTTGCAAGTGGAGATTTCAAGCGATTTCAGGCCAAACTTAGAAAGGAAAATATCTTTGTATAAAAACTAGACAGAATCATTCTCAGAAACTACTTTGTGTTGTGTGCGTTCCACTCACAGAGTTTAACCTTTCTTTTCAAAGAGCAGTTTGGAAACACTCTCTTTGTTTAGTCTGCAAGGGGATATTTAGACCTCTTTGACGCCTTCGTTGGAAACGGGATTTCTTCATATACAGCTAGACACATGAATCCTCAGTAACTTCTTTGTGTTGTGTGTATTCAACTCACAGAGTTGAACCTTTCTTTAGACAGAGCAGATTTGAAACACTCTTTTTGTGGATTTTACAACTGGAGATTTCAAGCGATTTGAGGCCAATTGTAGTAAAGGAAATATCCTCGTTTAAAAACTAGACAGAATCATTCTCAGAAACTACTTTGTGATGTGTGGGTTCAACTCACAGAGTTTCACCTTTCTTTTCATAGAGCAGTTTGGAAACACTCTGTTGGTTAAGTTTGCAAGAGGATATTTGGACCACTTTGAGGCCTTCGTTGGAAACGGGATTTCTCAGTATACAGCTAGACAGATGAATTCCCAGTAAGTTCTTTGTGTTGTGTCTATTCAACTCACAGAGCTGAACCTTCCTTTAGACAGAGCAGTTTGCAAACACTCTTTTTGTGGAATTTGCAAGTGGAGATTTCAAGCGATTTCAGGCCAAACTTAGAAAGGGAAATATCTTTGTATAAAAACTAGACAGAATCATTCTCGGAAACTACTCTGTGTTGTGTGCGTTCCACTCACAGAGTTTAACCTTTCTTTTCATAGAGCAGTTTGGAAACACTCTCTTTGTTAAGTCTGCAAGGGGATATTTAGACCTCTTTGACGCCTTCGTTGGAAACGGGATTTCTTCATATACAGCTAGACACATGAATCCTCAGTAACTTCTTTGTGTTGTGTGTATTCAACTCACAGAGTTGAACCTTTCTTTAGACAGAGCAGATTTGAAACACTCTTTTTGTGGATTTTACAAGTGGAGATTTCAAGCGATTTGAGGCCAATTGTAGTAAAGGAAATATCCTCGTTTAAAAACTAGACAGAATCATTCTCAGAAACTACTTTGTGATGTGTGCGTTCAACTCACAGAGTTTCACCTTTCTTTTCATAGAGCAGTTTGGAAACACTCTGTTGGTTAAGTTTGCAAGAGGATATTTGGACCACTTTGAGGCCTTCGTTGGAAACGGGATTTCTCAGTAAAATTCTAGACAGATGAATTCCCAGTAAGTTCTTTGTGTTGTGTCTATTCAACTCACAGAGCTGAACCTTCCTTTAGACAGAGCAGTTTGCAAACACTCTTTTTGTGGAATTTGCAAGTGGAGATTTCAAGCGATTTCAGGCCAAACTTAGAAAGGGAAAGATCTTTGTATAAAAACTAGACAGAATCATTCTCAGAAACTACTCTGTGTTGTGTGCGTTCCACTCACAGAGTTTAACCTTTCTTTTCATAGAGCAGTTTGGAAACACTCTGTTTGTTAAGTCTGCAAGGGGATATTTAGACCTCTTTGACGCCTTCGTTGGAAACGGGATTTCTTCATATACAGCTAGACACATGAATCCTCAGTAACTTCTTGTGTTGTGTGTATTCAACTCACAGAGTTGAACCTTTCTTTAGACAGAGCAGATTTGACACACTCTTTTTGTGGATTTTACAAGTGGAGATTTCAAGCGATTTGAGGCCAATTGTAGTAAAGGAAATATCCTCGTTTAAAAACTAGACAGAATCATTCTCAGAAACTACTTTGTGATGTGTGCGTTCAACTCACAGAGTTTCACCTTTCTTTTCATAGAGCAGTTTGGAAACTCTCTGTTTCGTAAGTTTGCAAGAGGATATTTGGACCACTTTGAGGCCTTCGTTGGAAACGGGATTTCTCAGTATACAGTTAGACAGATGAATTCCCAGTAACTTCTTTGTGTTGTGTCTATTCAACTCACAGAGCTGAACCTTCCTTTAGACAGAGCAGTTTGCAAACACTCTTTTTGTGGAATTTGCAAGTGGAGATTTCAAGCGATTTCAGGCCAAACTTAGAAAGGGAAATATCTTTGTATAAAAACTAGACAGAATCATTCTCAGAAACTACTTTGTGTTGTGTGCGTTCCACTCACAGAGTTTAACCTTTCTTTTCAAAGAGCAGTTTGGAAACACTCTCTTTGTTAAGTCTGCAAGGGGATATTTAGACCTCTTTGACGCCTTCGTTGGAAACGGGATTTCTTCATATACAGCTAGACACATGAATCCTCAGTAACTTCTTTGTGTTGTGTGTATTCAACTCACAGAGTTGAACCTTTCTTTAGACAGAGCAGATTTGAAACACTCTTTTTGTGGATTTTACAACTGGAGATTTCAAGCGATTTGAGGCCAATTGTAGTAAAGGAAATATCCTCGTTTAAAAACTAGACAGAATCATTCTCAGAAACTACTTTGTGATGTGTGTGTTCAACTCACAGAGTTTCACCTTTCTTTTCATAGAGCAGTTTGGAAACACTCTGTTTCTTAAGTTTGCAAGAGGATATTTGGACCACTTTGAGGCCTTCGTTGGAAACGGGATTTCTCAGTATAATACTAGACAGATGAATTCCCAGTAAGTTCTTTGTGTTGTGTCTATTCAACTCACAGAGTTGAACCTTCCTTTAGACAGCGCAGTTTGCAAACACTCTTTTTGTGGAATTTGCAAGTGGAGATTTCAAGCGATTTCAGGCCAATCTTAGAAAGGGAAATATCTTTGTATAAAAACTAGACAGAATCTTTCTCAGAAACTACTTTGTGTTCTGTGCGTTCCACTCACAGAGTTTAACCTTTCTTTTCATAGAGCAGTTTGGAAACACTCTCTTTGTTAAGTCTGCAAGGGGATATTTAGACCTCTTTGACGCCTTCGTTGGAAACGGGATTTCTTCATATACAGCTAGACACATGAATCCTCAGTAACTTCTTTGTGTTGTGTATATTCAACTCACAGAGTTGAACCTTTCTTTAGACAGAGCAGATTTGAAACACTCTTTTTGTGGATTTTACAAGTGGAGATTTAAAGCGATTTGAGGCCAATTGTAGTAAAGGAAATATCCTCGTTTAAAAACTAGACAGAATCATTCTCAGAAACTACTTTGTGATGTGTGTGTTCAACTCACAGAGTTTCACCTTTCTTTTCATAGAGCAGTTTGGAAACACTCTGTTTCTTAAGTTTGCAAGAGGATATTTGGACCACTTTGAGGCCTTCGTTGGAAACGGGATTTCTCAGTATAATGCTAGACAGATGAATTCCCAGTAAGTTCTTTGTGTTGTGTCTATTCAACTCACAGAGCTGAACCTTCCTTTAGACAGAGCAGTTTGCAAACACTCTTTTTGTGGAATTTGCAAGTGGAGATTTCAAGCGATTTCAGGCCAAACTTAGAAAGGGAAATATCTTTGTATAAAAACTAGACAGAATCATTCTCAGAAACTACTCTGTGTTGTGTGCGTTCCACTCACAGAGTTTAACCTTTCTTTTCATAGAGCAGTTTGGAAACACTCTGTTTGTTAAGTCTGCAAGGGGATATTTAGACCTCTTTGACGCCTTCGTTGGAAAGGGGATTTCTTCATATACAGCTAGACACATGAATTCTCAGTAACTTCTTTGTGTTGTGTGTATTCAACTCACAGAGTTGAACCTTTCTTTAGACAGAGCAGATTTGAAACACTCTTTTTGTGGATTTTACAAGTGGAGATTTCAAGCGATTTGAGGCCAATTGTAGTAAAGGAAATATCCTCGTTTAAAAACTAGACAGAATCATTCTCAGAAACTACTTTGTGATGTGTGCGTTCAACTCACAGAGTTTCACCTTTCTTTTCATAGAGCAGTTTGGAAACACTCTGTTGGTTAAGTTTGCAAGAGGATATTTGGACCACTTTGAGGCCTTCGTTGGAAACGGGATTTCTCAGTAAAATTCTAGACAGATGAATTCCCAGTAAGTTCTTTGTGTTGTGTCTATTCAACTCACAGAGCTGAACCTTCCTTTAGACAGAGCAGTTTGCAAACACTCTTTTTGTGGAATTTGCAAGTGGAGATTTCAAGCGATTTCAGGCCAAACTTAGAAAGGGAAAGATCTTTGTATAAAAACTAGACAGAATCATTCTCAGAAACTACTCTGTGTTGTGTGCGTTCCACTCACAGAGTTTAACCTTTCTTTTCATAGAGCAGTTTGGAAACACTCTGTTTGTTAAGTCTGCAAGGGGATATTTAGACCTCTTTGACGCCTTCGTTGGAAACGGGATTTCTTCATATACAGCTAGACACATGAATCCTCAGTAACTTCTTTGTGTTGTGTGTATTCAACTCACAGAGTTGAACCTTTCTTTAGACAGAGCAGATTTGACACACTCTTTTTGTGGATTTTACAAGTGGAGATTTCAAGCGATTTGAGGCCAATTGTAGTAAAGGAAATATCCTCGTTTAAAAACTAGACAGAATCATTCTCAGAAACTACTTTGTGATGTGTGCGTTCAACTCACAGAGTTCCACCTTTCTTTTCATAGAGCAGTTTGGAAACACTCTGTTGGTTAAGTTTGCAAGAGGATATTTGGACCACTTTGAGGCCTTCGTTGGAAACGGGATTTCCCAGTAAAATGCTACACAGATGAATTCCCAGTAAGTTCTTTGTGTTGTGTCTATTCAACTCACAGAGCTGAACCTTCCTTTAGACAGAGCAGTTTGCAAACACTCTTTTTGTGGAATTTGCAAGTGGAGATTTCAAGGGATTTCAGGCCAAACTTAGAAAGGGAAATATCTTTGTATAAAAACTAGACAGAATCATTCTCAGAAACTACTCTGTGTTGTGTGCGTTCCACTCACAGAGTTTAACCTTTCTTTTCATAGAGCAGTTTGGAAACACTCTGTTTGTTAAGTCTGCAAGGGGATATTTAGACCTCTTTGACGCCTTCGTTGGAAACGGGATTTCTTCATATACAGCTAGACACATGAATCCTCAGTAACTTCTTGTGTTGTGTGTATTCAACTCACAGAGTTGAACCTTTCTTTAGACAGAGCAGATTTGACACACTCTTTTTGTGGATTTTACAAGTGGAGATTTCAAGCGATTTGAGGCCAATTGTAGTAAAGGAAATATCCTCGTTTAAAAACTAGACAGAATCATTCTCAGAAACTACTTTGTGATGTGTGCGTTCAACTCACAGAGTTTCACCTTTCTTTTCATAGAGCAGTTTGGAAACTCTCTGTTTCTTAAGTTTGCAAGAGGATATTTGGACCACTTTGAGGCCTTCGTTGGAAACGGGATTTCTCAGTATACCGTTAGACAGATGAATTCCCAGTAACTTCTTTGTGTTGTGTCTATTCAACTCACAGAGCTGAACCTTCCTTTAGACAGAGCAGTTTGCAAACACTCTTTTTGTGGAATTTGCAAGTGGAGATTTCAAGCGATTTCAGGCCAATCTTAGAAAGGGAAATATCTTTGTATAAAAACTAGACAGAATCATTCTCAGAAACTACTCTGTGTTGTGTGCGTTCCACTCACAGAGTTTAACCTTTCTTTTCATAGAGCAGTTTGGAAACACTCTCTTTGTTAAGTCTGCAAGGGGATATTTAGACCTCTTTGACGCCTTCGTTGGAAACGGGATTTCTTCATATACAGCTAGACACATGAATCCTCAGTAACTTCTTTGTGTTGTGTATATTCAACTCACAGAGTTGAACCTTTCTTTAGACAGAGCAGATTTGAAACACTCTTTTTGTGGATTTTACAAGTGGAGATTTAAAGCGATTTGAGGCCAATTGTAGTAAAGGAAATATCCTCGTTTAAAAACTAGACAGAATCATTCTCAGAAACTACTTTGTGATGTGTGTGTTCAACTCACAGAGTTTCACCTTTCTTTTCATAGAGCAGTTTGGAAACACTCTGTTTCTTAAGTTTGCAAGAGGATATTTGGACCACTTTGAGGCCTTCGTTGGAAACGGGATTTCTCAGTATAATGCTAGACAGATGAATTCCCAGTAAGTTCTTTGTGTTGTGTCTATTCAACTCACAGAGCTGAACCTTCCTTTAGACAGAGCAGTTTGCAAACACTCTTTTTGTGGAATTTGCAAGTGGAGATTTCAAGCGATTTCAGGCCAAACTTAGAAAGGGAAATATCTTTGTATAAAAACTAGACAGAATCATTCTCAGAAACTACTCTGTGTTGTGTGCGTTCCACTCACAGAGTTTAACCTTTCTTTTCATAGAGCAGTTTGGAAACACTCTGTTTGTTAAGTCTGCAAGGGGATATTTAGACCTCTTTGACGCCTTCGTTGGAAACGGGATTTCTTCATATACAGCTAGACACATGAATTCTCAGTAACTTCTTTGTGTTGTGTGTATTCAACTCACAGAGTTGAACCTTTCTTTAGACAGAGCAGATTTGAAACACTCTTTTTGTGGATTTTACAAGTGGAGATTTCAAGCGATTTGAGGCCAATTGTAGTAAAGGAAATATCCTCGTTTAAAAACTAGACAGAATCATTCTCAGAAACTACTTTGTGATGTGTGCGTTCAACTCACAGAGTTTCACCTTTCTTTTCATAGAGCAGTTTGGAAACACTCTGTTGGTTAAGTTTGCAAGAGGATATTTGGACCACTTTGAGGCCTTCGTTGGAAACGGGATTTCTCAGTAAAATTTTAGACAGATGAATTCCCAGTAAGTTCTTTGTGTTGTGTCTATTCAACTCACAGAGCTGAACCTTCCTTTAGACAGAGCAGTTTGCAAACACTCTTTTTGTGGAATTTGCAAGTGGAGATTTCAAGCGATTTCAGGCCAAACTTAGAAAGGGAAAGATCTTTGTATAAAAACTAGACAGAATCATTCTCAGAAACTACTCTGTGTTGTGTGCGTTCCACTCACAGAGTTTAACCTTTCTTTTCATAGAGCAGTTTGGAAACACTCTGTTTGTTAAGTCTGCAAGGGGATATTTAGACCTCTTTGACGCCTTCGTTGGAAACGGGATTTCTTCATATACAGCTAGACACATGAATCCTCAGTAACTTCTTTGTGTTGTGTGTATTCAACTCACAGAGTTGAACCTTTCTTTAGACAGAGCAGATTTGACACACTCTTTTTGTGGATTTTACAAGTGGAGATTTCAAGCGATTTGAGGCCAATTGTAGTAAAGGAAATATCCTCGTTTAAAAACTAGACAGAATCATTCTCAGAAACTACTTTGTGATGTGTGCGTTCAACTCACAGAGTTCCACCTTTCTTTTCATAGAGCAGTTTGGAAACACTCTGTTGGTTAAGTTTGCAAGAGGATATTTGGACCACTTTGAGGCCTTCGTTGGAAACGGGATTTCCCAGTAAAATGCTACACAGATGAATTCCCAGTAAGTTCTTTGTGTTGTGTCTATTCAACTCACAGAGCTGAACCTTCCTTTAGACAGAGCAGTTTGCAAACACTCTTTTTGTGGAATTTGCAAGTGGAGATTTCAAGGGATTTCAGGCCAAACTTAGAAAGGGAAATATCTTTGTATAAAAACTAGACAGAATCATTCTCAGAAACTACTCTGTGTTGTGTGCGTTCCACTCACAGAGTTTAACCTTTCTTTTCATAGAGCAGTTTGGAAACACTCTGTTTGTTAAGTCTGCAAGGGGATATTTAGACCTCTTTGACGCCTTCGTTGGAAACGGGATTTCTTCATATACAGCTAGACACATGAATCCTCAGTAACTTCTTGTGTTGTGTGTATTCAACTCACAGAGTTGAACCTTTCTTTAGACAGAGCAGATTTGACACACTCTTTTTGTGGATTTTACAAGTGGAGATTTCAAGCGATTTGAGGCCAATTGTAGTAAAGGAAATATCCTCGTTTAAAAACTAGACAGAATCATTCTCAGAAACTACTTTGTGATGTGTGCGTTCAACTCACAGAGTTTCACCTTTCTTTTCATAGAGCAGTTTGGAAACTCTCTGTTTCTTAAGTTTGCAAGAGGATATTTGGACCACTTTGAGGCCTTCGTTGGAAACGGGATTTCTCAGTATACCGTTAGACAGATGAATTCCCAGTAACTTCTTTGTGTTGTGTCTATTCAACTCACAGAGCTGAACCTTCCTTTAGACAGAGCAGTTTGCAAACACTCTTTTTGTGGAATTTGCAAGTGGAGATTTCAAGCGATTTCAGGCCAAACTTAGAAAGGGAAATATCTTTGTATAAAAACTAGACAGAATCATTCTCAGAAACTACTCTGTGTTGTGTGCGTTCCACTCACAGAGTTTAACCTTTCTTTTCATAGAGCAGTTTGGAAACACTCTGTTTGTTAAGTCTGCAAGGGGATATTTAGACCTCTTTGACGCCTTCGTTGGAAACGGGATTTCTTCATATACAGCTAGACACATGAATCCTCAGTAACTTCTTTGTGTTGTGTGTATTCAACTCACAGAGTTGAACCTTTCTTTAGACAGAGCAGATTTGAAACACTCTTTTTGTGGATTTTACAAGTGGAGATTTCAAGCGATTTGAGGCCAATTGTAGTAAAGGAAATATCCTCGTTTAAAAACTAGACAGAATCATTCTCAGAAACTACTTTGTGATGTGTGCGTTCAACTCACAGAGTTTCACCTTTCTTTTCATAGAGCAGTTTGGAAACTCTCTGTTTCTTAAGTTTGCAAGAGGATATTTGGACCACTTTGAGGCCTTCGTTGGAAACGGGATTTCTCAGTATAATGCTAGACAGATGAATTCCCAGTAAGTTCTTTGTGTTGTGTCTATTCAACTCACAGAGTTGAACGTTCCTTTAGACAGCGCAGTTTGCAAACACTCTTTTTGTGGAATTTGCAAGTGGAGATTTCAAGCGATTTCAGGCCAATCTTAGAAAGGGAAATATCTTTGTATAAAAACTAGACAGAATCTTTCTCAGAAACTACTTTGTGTTCTGTGCGTTCCACTCACAGAGTTTAACCTTTCTTTTCAAAGAGCAGTTTGGAATCACTCTGTTTTTTAAGTCTGCAAGGGGATATTTAGACCTCTTTGACGCCTTCATTATAAACGGGATTTCTACATATACAGCTAGACACATGAATTCTCAGTAACTTCTTTGTGTTGTGTGTATTCAACTCACAGAGTTGAACCTTTCTTTAGACAGAGCAGATTTGAAACACTCTTTTTGTGGATATTACAAGTGGAGATTTCAAGCGATTTGAGGCCAATTGTAGTAAAGGAAATATCCTCGTTTAAAAACTAGACAGAATCATTCTCAGAAACTACTTTGTGATGTGTGTGTTCAACTCACAGAGTTTCACCTTTCTTTTCATAGAGCAGTTTGGAAACACTCTGTTGGTTAAGTTTGCAAGAGGATATTTGGACCACTTTGAGGCCTTCGTTGGAAACGGGATTTCTCAGTATACAGCTAGACAGATGAATTCCCAGTAAGTTCTTTGTGTTGTGTCTATTCAACTCACAGAGCTGAACCTTCCTTTAGACAGAGCAGTTTGCAAACACTCTTTTTGTGGAATTTGCAAGTGGAGATTTCAAGCGATTTCAGGCCAAACTTAGAAAGGGAAATATCTTTGTATAAAAACTAGACAGAATCATTCTCGGAAACTACTCTGTGTTGTGTGCGTTCCACTCACAGAGTTTAACCTTTCTTTTCATAGAGCAGTTTGGAAACACTCTCTTTGTTAAGTCTGCAAGGGGATATTTAGACCTCTTTGACGCCTTCGTTGGAAACGGGATTTCTTCATATACAGCTAGACACATGAATCCTCAGTAACTTCTTTGTGTTGTGTGTATTCAACTCACAGAGTTGAACCTTTCTTTAGACAGAGCAGATTTGACACACTCTTTTTGTGGATTTTACAAGTGGAGATTTCAAGCGATTTGAGGCCAATTGTAGTAAAGGAAATATCCTCGTTTAAAAACTAGACAGAATCATTCTCAGAAACTACTTTGTGATGTGTGCGTTCAACTCACAGAGTTTCACCTTTCTTTTCATAGAGCAGTTTGGAAACACTCTGTTGGTTAAGTTTGCAAGAGGATATTTGGACCACTTTGAGGCCTTCGTTGGAAACGGGATTTCTCAGTAAAATTCTAGACAGATGAATTCCCAGTAAGTTCTTTGTGTTGTGTCTATTCAACTCACAGAGCTGAACCTTCCTTTAGACAGAGCAGTTTGCAAACACTCTTTTTGTGGAATTTGCAAGTGGAGATTTCAAGCGATTTCAGGCCAAACTTAGAAAGGGAAAGATCTTTGTATAAAAACTAGACAGAATCATTCTCAGAAACTACTCTGTGTTGTGTGCGTTCCACTCACAGAGTTTAACCTTTCTTTTCATAGAGCAGTTTGGAAACACTCTGTTTGTTAAGTCTGCAAGGGGATATTTAGACCTCTTTGACGCCTTCGTTGGAAACGGGATTTCTTCATATACAGCTAGACACATGAATCCTCAGTAACTTCTTTGTGTTGTGTGTATTCAACTCACAGAGTTGAACCTTTCTTTAGACAGAGCAGATTTGACACACTCTTTTTGTGGATTTTACAAGTGGAGATTTCAAGCGATTTGAGGCCAATTGTAGTAAAGGAAATATCCTCGTTTAAAAACTAGACAGAATCATTCTCAGAAACTACTTTGTGATGTGTGCGTTCAACTCACAGAGTTCCACCTTTCTTTTCATAGAGCAGTTTGGAAACACTCTGTTGGTTAAGTTTGCAAGAGGATATTTGGACCACTTTGAGGCCTTCGTTGGAAACGGGATTTCCCAGTAAAATGCTACACAGATGAATTCCCAGTAAGTTCTTTGTGTTGTGTCTATTCAACTCACAGAGCTGAACCTTCCTTTAGACAGAGCAGTTTGCAAACACTCTTTTTGTGGAATTTGCAAGTGGAGATTTCAAGGGATTTCAGGCCAAACTTAGAAAGGGAAATATCTTTGTATAAAAACTAGACAGAATCATTCTCAGAAACTACTCTGTGTTGTGTGCGTTCCACTCACAGAGTTTAACCTTTCTTTTCATAGAGCAGTTTGGAAACACTCTGTTTGTTAAGTCTGCAAGGGGATATTTAGACCTCTTTGACGCCTTCGTTGGAAACGGGATTTCTTCATATACAGCTAGACACATGAATCCTCAGTAACTTCTTGTGTTGTGTGTATTCAACTCACAGAGTTGAACCTTTCTTTAGACAGAGCAGATTTGACACACTCTTTTTGTGGATTTTACAAGTGGAGATTTCAAGCGATTTGAGGCCAATTGTAGTAAAGGAAATATCCTCGTTTAAAAACTAGACAGAATCATTCTCAGAAACTACTTTGTGATGTGTGCGTTCAACTCACAGAGTTTCACCTTTCTTTTCATAGAGCAGTTTGGAAACTCTCTGTTTCTTAAGTTTGCAAGAGGATATTTGGACCACTTTGAGGCCTTCGTTGGAAACGGGATTTCTCAGTATACCGTTAGACAGATGAATTCCCAGTAACTTCTTTGTGTTGTGTCTATTCAACTCACAGAGCTGAACCTTCCTTTAGACAGAGCAGTTTGCAAACACTCTTTTTGTGGAATTTGCAAGTGGAGATTTCAAGCGATTTCAGGCCAAACTTAGAAAGGAAAATATCTTTGTATAAAAACTAGACAGAATCATTCTCAGAAACTACTTTGTGTTGTGTGCGTTCCACTCACAGAGTTTAACCTTTCTTTTCAAAGAGCAGTTTGGAAACACTCTCTTTGTTAAGTCTGCAAGGGGATATTTAGACCTCTTTGACGCCTTCGTTGGAAACGGGATTTCTTCATATACAGCTAGACACATGAATCCTCAGTAACTTCTTTGTGTTGTGTGTATTCAACTCACAGAGTTGAACCTTTCTTTAGACAGAGCAGATTTGAAACACTCTTTTTGTGGATTTTACAACTGGAGATTTCAAGCGATTTGAGGCCAATTGTAGTAAAGGAAATATCCTCGTTTAAAAACTAGACAGAATCATTCTCAGAAACTACTTTGTGATGTGTGGGTTCAACTCACAGAGTTTCACCTTTCTTTTCATAGAGCAGTTTGGAAACACTCTGTTGGTTAAGTTTGCAAGAGGATATTTGGACCACTTTGAGGCCTTCGTTGGAAACGGGATTTCTCAGTATACAGCTAGACAGATGAATTCCCAGTAAGTTCTTTGTGTTGTGTCTATTCAACTCACAGAGCTGAACCTTCCTTTAGACAGAGCAGTTTGCAAACACTCTTTTTGTGGAATTTGCAAGTGGAGATTTCAAGCGATTTCAGGCCAAACTTAGAAAGGGAAATATCTTTGTATAAAAACTAGACAGAATCATTCTCGGAAACTACTCTGTGTTGTGTGCGTTCCACTCACAGAGTTTAACCTTTCTTTTCATAGAGCAGTTTGGAAACACTCTCTTTGTTAAGTCTGCAAGGGGATATTTAGACCTCTTTGACGCCTTCGTTGGAAACGGGATTTCTTCATATACAGCTAGACACATGAATCCTCAGTAACTTCTTTGTGTTGTGTGTATTCAACTCACAGAGTTGAACCTTTCTTTAGACAGAGCAGATTTGAAACACTCTTTTTGTGGATTTTACAAGTGGAGATTTCAAGCGATTTGAGGCCAATTGTAGTAAAGGAAATATCCTCGTTTAAAAACTAGACAGAATCATTCTCAGAAACTACTTTGTGATGTGTGCGTTCAACTCACAGAGTTTCACCTTTCTTTTCATAGAGCAGTTTGGAAACACTCTGTTGGTTAAGTTTGCAAGAGGATATTTGGACCACTTTGAGGCCTTCGTTGGAAACGGGATTTCTCAGTAAAATTCTAGACAGATGAATTCCCAGTAAGTTCTTTGTGTTGTGTCTATTCAACTCACAGAGCTGAACCTTCCTTTAGACAGAGCAGTTTGCAAACACTCTTTTTGTGGAATTTGCAAGTGGAGATTTCAAGCGATTTCAGGCCAAACTTAGAAAGGGAAAGATCTTTGTATAAAAACTAGACAGAATCATTCTCAGAAACTACTCTGTGTTGTGTGCGTTCCACTCACAGAGTTTAACCTTTCTTTTCATAGAGCAGTTTGGAAACACTCTGTTTGTTAAGTCTGCAAGGGGATATTTAGACCTCTTTGACGCCTTCGTTGGAAACGGGATTTCTTCATATACAGCTAGACACATGAATCCTCAGTAACTTCTTTGTGTTGTGTGTATTCAACTCACAGAGTTGAACCTTTCTTTAGACAGAGCAGATTTGACACACTCTTTTTGTGGATTTTACAAGTGGAGATTTCAAGCGATTTGAGGCCAATTGTAGTAAAGGAAATATCCTCGTTTAAAAACTAGACAGAATCATTCTCAGAAACTACTTTGTGATGTGTGCGTTCAACTCACAGAGTTCCACCTTTCTTTTCATAGAGCAGTTTGGAAACACTCTGTTGGTTAAGTTTGCAAGAGGATATTTGGACCACTTTGAGGCCTTCGTTGGAAACGGGATTTCCCAGTAAAATGCTACACAGATGAATTCCCAGTAAGTTCTTTGTGTTGTGTCTATTCAACTCACAGAGCTGAACCTTCCTTTAGACAGAGCAGTTTGCAAACACTCTTTTTGTGGAATTTGCAAGTGGAGATTTCAAGGGATTTCAGGCCAAACTTAGAAAGGGAAATATCTTTGTATAAAAACTAGACAGAATCATTCTCAGAAACTACTCTGTGTTGTGTGCGTTCCACTCACAGAGTTTAACCTTTCTTTTCATAGAGCAGTTTGGAAACACTCTGTTTGTTAAGTCTGCAAGGGGATATTTAGACCTCTTTGACGCCTTCGTTGGAAACGGGATTTCTTCATATACAGCTAGACACATGAATCCTCAGTAACTTCTTGTGTTGTGTGTATTCAACTCACAGAGTTGAACCTTTCTTTAGACAGAGCAGATTTGACACACTCTTTTTGTGGATTTTACAAGTGGAGATTTCAAGCGATTTGAGGCCAATTGTAGTAAAGGAAATATCCTCGTTTAAAAACTAGACAGAATCATTCTCAGAAACTACTTTGTGATGTGTGCGTTCAACTCACAGAGTTTCACCTTTCTTTTCATAGAGCAGTTTGGAAACTCTCTGTTTCTTAAGTTTGCAAGAGGATATTTGGACCACTTTGAGGCCTTCGTTGGAAACGGGATTTCTCAGTATACCGTTAGACAGATGAATTCCCAGTAACTTCTTTGTGTTGTGTCTATTCAACTCACAGAGCTGAACCTTCCTTTAGACAGAGCAGTTTGCAAACACTCTTTTTGTGGAATTTGCAAGTGGAGATTTCAAGCGATTTCAGGCCAAACTTAGAAAGGGAAATATCTTTGTATAAAAACTAGACAGAATCATTCTCAGAAACTACTTTGTGTTGTGTGCGTTCCACTCACAGAGTTTAACCTTTCTTTTCAAAGAGCAGTTTGGAAACACTCTCTTTGTTAAGTCTGCAAGGGGATATTTAGACCTCTTTGACGCCTTCGTTGGAAACGGGATTTCTTCATATACAGCTAGACACATGAATCCTCAGTAACTTCTTTGTGTTGTGTGTATTCAACTCACAGAGTTGAACCTTTCTTTAGACAGAGCAGATTTGAAACACTCTTTTTGTGGATTTTACAACTGGAGATTTCAAGCGATTTGAGGCCAATTGTAGTAAAGGAAATATCCTCGTTTAAAAACTAGACAGAATCATTCTCAGAAACTACTTTGTGATGTGTGGGTTCAACTCACAGAGTTTCACCTTTCTTTTCATAGAGCAGTTTGGAAACACTCTGTTGGTTAAGTTTGCAAGAGGATATTTGGACCACTTTGAGGCCTTCGTTGGAAACGGGATTTCTCAGTATACAGCTAGACAGATGAATTCCCAGTAAGTTCTTTGTGTTGTGTCTATTCAACTCACAGAGCTGAACCTTCCTTTAGACAGAGCAGTTTGCAAACACTCTTTTTGTGGAATTTGCAAGTGGAGATTTCAAGCGATTTCAGGCCAAACTTAGAAAGGGAAATATCTTTGTATAAAAACTAGACAGAATCATTCTCGGAAACTACTCTGTGTTGTGTGCGTTCCACTCACAGAGTTTAACCTTTCTTTTCATAGAGCAGTTTGGAAACACTCTCTTTGTTAAGTCTGCAAGGGGATATTTAGACCTCTTTGACGCCTTCGTTGGAAACGGGATTTCTTCATATACAGCTAGACACATGAATCCTCAGTAACTTCTTTGTGTTGTGTGTATTCAACTCACAGAGTTGAACCTTTCTTTAGACAGAGCAGATTTGAAACACTCTTTTTGTGGATTTTACAAGTGGAGATTTCAAGCGATTTGAGGCCAATTGTAGTAAAGGAAATATCCTCGTTTAAAAACTAGACAGAATCATTCTCAGAAACTACTTTGTGATGTGTGCGTTCAACTCACAGAGTTTCACCTTTCTTTTCATAGAGCAGTTTGGAAACACTCTGTTGGTTAAGTTTGCAAGAGGATATTTGGACCACTTTGAGGCCTTCGTTGGAAACGGGATTTCTCAGTAAAATTCTAGACAGATGAATTCCCAGTAAGTTCTTTGTGTTGTGTCTATTCAACTCACAGAGCTGAACCTTCCTTTAGACAGAGCAGTTTGCAAACACTCTTTTTTTTGGAATTTGCAAGTGGAGATTTCAAGCGATTTCAGGCCAAACTTAGAAAGGGAAAGATCTTTGTATAAAAACTAGACAGAATCATTCTCAGAAACTACTCTGTGTTGTGTGCGTTCCACTCACAGAGTTTAACCTTTCTTTTCATAGAGCAGTTTGGAAACACTCTGTTTGTTAAGTCTGCAAGGGGATATTTAGACCTCTTTGACGCCTTCGTTGGAAACGGGATTTCTTCATATACAGCTAGACACATGAATCCTCAGTAACTTCTTTGTGTTGTGTGTATTCAACTCACAGAGTTGAACCTTTCTTTAGACAGAGCAGATTTGACACACTCTTTTTGTGGATTTTACAAGTGGAGATTTCAAGCGATTTGAGGCCAATTGTAGTAAAGGAAATATCCTCGTTTAAAAACTAGACAGAATCATTCTCAGAAACTACTTTGTGATGTGTGCGTTCAACTCACAGAGTTCCACCTTTCTTTTCATAGAGCAGTTTGGAAACACTCTGTTGGTTAAGTTTGCAAGAGGATATTTGGACCACTTTGAGGCCTTCGTTGGAAACGGGATTTCCCAGTAAAATGCTACACAGATGAATTCCCAGTAAGTTCTTTGTGTTGTGTCTATTCAACTCACAGAGCTGAACCTTCCTTTAGACAGAGCAGTTTGCAAACACTCTTTTTGTGGAATTTGCAAGTGGAGATTTCAAGGGATTTCAGGCCAAACTTAGAAAGGGAAATATCTTTGTATAAAAACTAGACAGAATCATTCTCAGAAACTACTCTGTGTTGTGTGCGTTCCACTCACAGAGTTTAACCTTTCTTTTCATAGAGCAGTTTGGAAACACTCTGTTTGTTAAGTCTGCAAGGGTATATTTAGACCTCTTTGACGCCTTCGTTGGAAACGGGATTTCTTCATATACAGCTAGACACATGAATCCTCAGTAACTTCTTGTGTTGTGTGTATTCAACTCACAGAGTTGAACCTTTCTTTAGACAGAGCAGATTTGACACACTCTTTTTGTGGATTTTACAAGTGGAGATTTCAAGCGATTTGAGGCCAATTGTAGTAAAGGAAATATCCTCGTTTAAAAACTAGACAGAATCATTCTCAGAAACTACTTTGTGATGTGTGCGTTCAACTCACAGAGTTTCACCTTTCTTTTCATAGAGCAGTTTGGAAACTCTCTGTTTCTTAAGTTTGCAAGAGGATATTTGGACCACTTTGAGGCCTTCGTTGGAAACGGGATTTCTCAGTATACCGTTAGACAGATGAATTCCCAGTAACTTCTTTGTGTTGTGTCTATTCAACTCACAGAGCTGAACCTTCCTTTAGACAGAGCAGTTTGCAAACACTCTTTTTGTGGAATTTGCAAGTGGAGATTTCAAGCGATTTCAGGCCAAACTTAGAAAGGAAAATATCTTTGTATAAAAACTAGACAGAATCATTCTCAGAAACTACTTTGTGTTGTGTGCGTTCCACTCACAGAGTTTAACCTTTCTTTTCAAAGAGCAGTTTGGAAACACTCTCTTTGTTAAGTCTGCAAGGGGATATTTAGACCTCTTTGACGCCTTCGTTGGAAACGGGATTTCTTCATATACAGCTAGACACATGAATCCTCAGTAACTTCTTTGTGTTGTGTGTATTCAACTCACAGAGTTGAACCTTTCTTTAGACAGAGCAGATTTGAAACACTCTTTTTGTGGATTTTACAAGTGGAGATTTCAAGCGATTTGAGGCCAATTGTAGTAAAGGAAATATCCTCGTTTAAAAACTAGACAGAATCATTCTCAGAAACTACTTTGTGATGTGTGGGTTCAACTCACAGAGTTTCACCTTTCTTTTCATAGAGCAGTTTGGAAACACTCTGTTTCTTAAGTTTGCAAGAGGATATTTGGACCACTTTGAGGCCTTCGTTGGAAACGGGATTTCTCAGTATAATACTAGACAGATGAATTCCCAGTAAGTTCTTTGTGTTGTGTCTATTCAACTCACAGAGTTGAACCTTCCTTTAGACAGCGCAGTTTGCAAACACTCTTTTTGTGGAATTTGCAAGTGGAGATTTCAAGCGATTTCAGGCCAATCTTAGAAAGGGAAATCTCTATGTATAAAAATTAGACAGAATCTTTCTCAGAAACTACTTTGTGTTCTGTGCGTTCCACTCACAGAGTTTAACCTTTCTTTTCATAGAGCAGTTTGGAATCACTCTGTTTTTTAAGTCTGAAAGGGGATATTTAGACCTCTTTGACGCCTTCGTTGGAAACGGGATTTCTTCATATACAGCTAGACACATGAATCCTCAGTAACTTCTTTGTGTTGTGTGTATTCAACTCACAGAGTTGAACCTTTCTTTAGACAGAGCAGATTTGAAACACTCTTTTTGTGGATTTTACAAGTGGAGATTTCAAGCGATTTGAGGCCAATTGTAGTAAAGGAAATATCCTCGTTTAAAAACTAGACAGAATCATTCTCAGAAACTACTTTGTGATGTGTGTGTTCAACTCACAGAGTTTCACCTTTCTTTTCATAGAGCAGTTTGGAAACACTCTGTTGGTTAAGTTTGCAAGAGGATATTTGGACCACTTTGAGGCCTTCGTTGGAAACGGGATTTCTCAGTATACAGCTAGACAGATGAATTCCCAGTAAGTTCTTTGTGTTGTGTCTATTCAACTCACAGAGCTGAACCTTCCTTTAGACAGAGCAGTTTGCAAACACTCTTTTTGTGGAATTTGCAAGTGGAGATTTCAAGCGATTTCAGGCCAAACTTAGAAAGGGAAATATCTTTGTATAAAAACTAGACAGAATCATTCTCGGAAACTACTTTGTGTTCTGTGCGTTCCACTCACAGAGTTTAACCTTTCTTTTCATAGAGCAGTTTGGAATCACTCTGTTTTTTAAGTCTGCAAGGGGATATTTAGACCTCTTTGACGCCTTCATTATAAACGGGATTTCTACATATACAGCTAGACACATGAATTCTCAGTAACTTCTTTGTGTTGTGTGTATTCAACTCACAGAGTTGAACCTTTCTTTAGACAGAGCAGATTTGAAACACTCTTTTTGTGGATTTTACAAGTGGAGATTTCAAGCGATTTGAGGCCAATTGTAGTAAAGGAAATATCCTCGTTTAAAAACTAGACAGAATCATTCTCAGAAACTACTTTGTGATGTGTGTGTTCAACTCACAGAGTTTCACCTTTCTTTTCATAGAGCAGTTTGGAAACACTCTGTTGGTTAAGTTTGCAAGAGGATATTTGGACCACTTTGAGGCCTTCGTTGGAAACGGGATTTCTCAGTATACAGCTAGACAGATGAATTCCCAGTAAGTTCTTTGTGTTGTGTCTATTCAACTCACAGAGCTGAACCTTCCTTTAGACAGAGCAGTTTGCAAACACTCTTTTTGTGGAATTTGCAAGTGGAGATTTCAAGCGATTTCAGGCCAAACTTAGAAAGGGAAATATCTTTGTATAAAAACTAGACAGAATCATTCTCGGAAACTACTCTGTGTTGTGTGCGTTCCACTCACAGAGTTTAACCTTTCTTTTCATAGAGCAGTTTGGAAACACTCTCTTTGTTAAGTCTGCAAGGGGATATTTAGACCTCTTTGACGCCTTCGTTGGAAACGGGATTTCTTCATATACAGCTAGACACATGAATCCTCAGTAACTTCTTTGTGTTGTGTGTATTCAACTCACAGAGTTGAACCTTTCTTTAGACAGAGCAGATTTGAAACACTCTTTTTGTGGATTTTACAAGTGGAGATTTCAAGCGATTTGAGGCCAATTGTAGTAAAGGAAATATCCTCGTTTAAAAACTAGACAGAATCATTCTCAGAAACTACTTTGTGATGTGTGCGTTCAACTCACAGAGTTTCACCTTTCTTTTAATAGAGCAGTTTGGAAACACTCTGTTTCTTAAGTTTGCAAGAGGATATTTGGACCACTTTGAGGCCTTCGTTGGAAACGGGATTTCTCAGTATACAGCTAGACAGATGAATTCCCAGTAAGTTCTTTGTGTTGTGTCTATTCAACTCACAGAGCTGAACCTTCCTTTAGACAGAGCAGTTTGCAAACACTCTTTTTGTGGAATTTGCAAGTGGAGATTTCAAACGATTTCAGGCCAAACTTAGAAAGGGAAATATCTTTGTATAAAAACTAGACAGAATCATTCTCAGAAACTACTCTGTGTTGTGTGCGTTCCACTCACAGAGTTTAACCTTTCTTTTCATAGAGCAGTTTGGAAACACTCTGTTTGTTAAGTCTGCAAGGGGATATTTAGACCTCTTTGACGCCTTCGTTGGAAACGGGATTTCTTCATATACAGCTAGACACATGAATTCTCAGTAAGTTCTTTGTGTTGTGTGTATTCAACTCACAGAGTTGAACCTTTCTTTAGACAGAGCAGATTTGAAACACTCTTTTTGTGGATTTTACAAGTGGAGATTTCAAGCGATTTGAGGCCAATTGTAGTAAAGGAAATATCCTCGTTTAAAAACTAGACAGAATCATTCTCAGAAACTACTTTGTGATGTGTGTGTTCAACTCACAGAGTTTCACCTTTCTTTTCATAGAGCAGTTTGGAAACACTCTGTTGGTTAAGTTTGCAAGAGGATATTTGGACCACTTTGAGGCCTTCGTTGGAAACGGGATTTCTCAGTAAAATGCTAGACAGATGAATTCCCAGTAAGTTCTTTGTGTTGTGTCTATTCAACTCACAGAGCTGAACCTTCCTTTAGACAGAGCAGTTTGCAAACACTCTTTTTGTGGAATTTGCAAGTGGAGATTTCAAGCGATTTCAGGCCAAACTTAGAAAGGGAAATATCTTTGTATAAAAACTAGACAGAATCATTCTCAGAAACTACTCTGTGTTGTGTGCGTTCCACTCACAGAGTTTAACCTTTCTTTTCATAGAGCAGTTTGGAAACACTCTGTTTGTTAAGTCTGCAAGGGGATATTTAGACCTCTTTGACGCCTTCGTTGGAAACGGGATTTCTTCATATACAGCAAGACACATGAATCCTCAGTAACTTCTTTGTGTTGTGTGTATTCAACTCACAGAGTTGAACCTTTCTTTAGACAGAGCAGATTTGACACACTCTTTTTGTGGATTTTACAAGTGGAGATTTCAAGCGATTTGAGGCCAATTGTAGTAAAGGAAATATCTTCGTTTAAAAACTAGACAGAATCATTCTCAGAAACTACTTTGTGATGTGTGCGTTCAACTCACAGAGTTTCACCTTTCTTTTCATAGAGCAGTTTGGAAACACTCTGTTTCTTAAGTTTGCAAGAGGATATTTGGACCACTTTGAGGCCTTCGTTGGAAACGGGATTTCTCAGTATACAGTTAGACAGATGAATTCCCAGTAACTTCTTTGTGTTGTGTCTATTCAACTCACAGAGCTGAACCTTCCTTTAGACAGAGCAGTTTGCAAACACTCTTTTTGTGGAATTTGCAAGTGGAGATTTCAAGCGATTTCAGGCCAAACTTAGAAAGGGAAATATCTTTGTATAAAAACTAGACAGAATCATTCTCAGAAACTACTTTGTGTTGTGTGCGTTCCACTCACAGAGTTTAACCTTTCTTTTCAAAGAGCAGTTTGGAAACACTCTCTTTGTTAAGTCTGCAAGGGGATATTTAGACCTCTTTGACGCCTTCGTTGGAAACGGGATTTCTTCATATACAGCTAGACACATGAATCCTCAGTAACTTCTTTGTGTTGTGTGTATTCAACTCACAGAGTTGAACCTTTCTTTAGACAGAGCAGATTTGAAACACTCTTTTTGTGGATTTTACAACTGGAGATTTCAAGCGATTTGAGGCCAATTGTAGTAAAGGAAATATCCTCGTTTAAAAAGTAGACAGAATCATTCTCAGAAACTACTTTGTGATGTGTGTGTTCAACTCACAGAGTTTCACCTTTCTTTTCATAGAGCATTGGAAACACTCTGTTTCTTAAGTTTGCAAGAGGATATTTGGACCACTTTGAGGCCTTCGTTGGAAACGGGATTTCTCAGTATAATACTAGACAGATGAATTCCCAGTAAGTTCTTTGTGTTGTGTCTATTCAACTCACAGAGTTGAACCTTCCTTTAGACAGCGCAGTTTGCAAACACTCTTTTTGTGGAATTTGCAAGTGGAGATTTCAAGCGATTTCAGGCCAATCTTAGAAAGGGAAATATCTTTGTATAAAAACTAGACAGAATCATTCTCAGAAACTACTCTGTGTTGTGTGCGTTCCACTCACAGAGTTTAACCTTTCTTTTCATAGAGCAGTTTGGAAACACTCTCTTTGTTAAGTCTGCAAGGGGATATTTAGACCTCTTTGACGCCTTCGTTGGAAACGGGATTTCTTCATATACAGCTAGACACATGAATCCTCAGTAACTTCTTTGTGTTGTGTGTATTCAACTCACAGAGTTGAACCTTTCTTTAGACAGAGCAGATTTGAAACACTCTTTTTGTGGATTTTACAAGTGGAGATTTCAAGCGATTTGAGGCCAATTGTAGTAAAGGAAATATCCTCGTTTAAAAACTAGACAGAATCATTCTCAGAAACTACTTTGTGATGTGTGCGTTCAACTCACAGAGTTTCACCTTTCTTTTCATAGAGCAGTTTGGAAACACTCTGTTTCTTAAGTTTGCAAGAGGATATTTGGACCACTTTGAGGCCTTCGTTGGAAACGGGATTTCTCAGTATACAGCTAGACAGATGAATTCCCAGTAAGTTCTTTGTGTTGTGTCTATTCAACTCACAGAGCTGAACCTTCCTTTAGACAGAGCAGTTTGCAAACACTCTTTTTGTGGAATTTGCAAGTGGAGATTTCAAGCGATTTCAGGCCAAACTTAGAAAGGGAAATATCTTTGTATAAAAACTAGACAGAATCATTCTCAGAAACTACTCTGTGTTGTGTGCGTTCCACTCACAGAGTTTAACCTTTCTTTTCATAGAGCAGTTTGGAAACACTCTCTTTGTTAAGTCTGCAAGGGGATATTTAGACCTCTTTGACGCCTTCGTTGGAAACGGGATTTCTTCATATACAGCTAGACACATGAATCCTCAGTAACTTCTTTGTGTTGTGTGTATTCAACTCACAGAGTTGAACCCTTCTTTAGACAGAGCAGATTTGAAACACTCTTTTTGTGGATTTTACAAGTGGAGATTTCAAGCGATTTGAGGCCAATTGTAGTAAAGGAAATATCCTCGTTTAAAAACTAGACAGAATCATTCTCAGAAACTACTTTGTGATGTGTGCGTTCAACTCACAGAGTTTCACCTTTCTTTTCATAGAGCAGTTTGGAAACACTCTGTTTCTTAAGTTTGCAAGAGGATATTTGGACCACTTTGAGGCCTTCGTTGGAAACGGGATTTCTCAGTATACAGCTAGACAGATGAATTCCCAGTAAGTTCTTTGTGTTGTGTCTATTCAACTCACAGAGCTGAACCTTCCTTTAGACAGAGCAGTTTGCAAACACTCTTTTTGTGGAATTTGCAAGTGGAGATTTCAAGCGATTTCAGGCCAAACTTAGAAAGGGAAATATCTTTGTATAAAAACTAGACAGAATCATTCTCAGAAACTACTCTGTGTTGTGTGCGTTCCACTCACAGAGTTTAACCTTTCTTTTCATAGAGCAGTTTGGAAACACTCTGTTTGTTAAGTCTGCAAGTGGATATTTAGACCTCTTTGACGCCTTCGTTTGAAACGGGATTTCTTCATATACAGCTAGACACACGAATGCTCAGTAACTTCTTTGTGTTGTGTGTATTCAACTCACAGAGTTGAACCTTTCTTTAGACAGAGCAGATTTGAAACACTCTTTTTGTGGATTTTACAAGTGGAGATTTCAAGCGATTTGAGGCCAATTGTAGTAAAGGAAATATCCTCGTTTAAAAACTAGACAGAATCATTCTCAGAAACTACTTTGTGATGTGTGCGTTCAAATCACAGAGTTTCACCTTTCTTTTCATAGAGCAGTTTGGAAACACTCTGTTTCTTAAGTTTGCAAGAGGATATTTGGACCACTTTGAGACCTTCGTTGGAAACGGGATTTCTCAGTATAATGCTAGACAGATGAATTCCCAGTAAGTTCTTTGTGTTGTGTCTATTCAACTCACAGAGTTGAACCTTCCTTTAGACAGCGCAGTTTGCAAACACTTTTTTTGTGGAATTTGCAAGTGGAGATTTCAAGCGATTTCAGGCCAATCTTAGAAAGGGAAATATCTTTGTATAAAAACTAGACAGAATCTTTCTCAGAAACTACTTTGTGTTCTGTGCGTTCCACTCACAGAGTTTAACCTTTCTTTTCATAGAGCAGTTTGGAATCACTCTGTTTTTTAAGTCTGCAAGGGGATATTTAGACCTCTTTGACGCCTTCATTATAAACGGGATTTCTACATATACAGCTAGACACATGAATTCTCAGTAACTTCTTTGTGTTGTGTGTATTCAACTCACAGAGTTGAACCTTTCTTTAGACAGAGCAGATTTGAAACACTCTTTTTGTGGATTTTACAAGTGGAGATTTCAAGCGATTTGAGGCCAATTGTAGTAAAGGAAATATCCTCGTTTAAAAACTAGACAGAATCATTCTCAGAAACTACTTTGTGATGTGTGTGTTCAACTCACAGAGTTTCACCTTTCTTTTCATAGAGCAGTTTGGAAACACTCTGTTGGTTAAGTTTGCAAGAGGATATTTGGACCACTTTGAGGCCTTGGTTGGAAACGGGATTTCTCAGTATACAGCTAGACAGATGAATTCCCAGTAAGTTCTTTGTGTTGTGTCTATTCAACTCACAGAGCTGAACCTTCCTTTAGACAGAGCAGTTTGCAAACACTCTTTTTGTGGAATTTGCAAGTGGAGATTTCAAGCGATTTCAGGCCAAACTTAGAAAGGGAAATATCTTTGTATAAAAACTAGACAGAATCATTCTCGGAAACTACTCTGTGTTGTGTGCGTTCCACTCACAGAGTTTAACCTTTCTTTTCATAGAGCAGTTTGGAAACACTCTCTTTGTTAAGTCTGCAAGGGGATATTTAGACCTCTTTGACGCCTTCGTTGGAAACGGGATTTCTTCATATACAGCTAGACACATGAATCCTCAGTAACTTCTTTGTGTTGTGTGTATTCAACTCACAGAGTTGAACCTTTCTTTAGACAGAGCAGATTTGAAACACTCTTTTTGTGGATTTTACAAGTGGAGATTTCAAGCGATTTGAGGCCAATTGTAGTAAAGGAAATATCCTCGTTTAAAAACTAGACAGAATCATTCTCAGAAACTACTTTGTGATGTGTGCGTTCAACTCACAGAGTTTCACCTTTCTTTTCATAGAGCAGTTTGGAAACACTCTGTTTCTTAAGTTTGCAAGAGGATATTTGGACCACTTTGAGGCCTTCGTTGGAAACGGGATTTCTCAGTATAATGCTAGACAGATGAATTCCCAGTAAGTTCTTTGTGTTGTGTCTATTCAACTCACAGAGTTGAACCTTCCTTTAGACAGCGCAGTTTGCAAACACTCTTTTTGTGGAATTTGCAAGTGGAGATTTCAAGCGATTTCAGGCCAATCTTAGAAAGGGAAATATCTTTGTATAAAAACTAGACAGAATCTTTCTCAGAAACTACTTTGTGTTCTGTGCGTTCCACTCACAGAGTTTAACCTTTCTTTTCATAGAGCAGTTTGGAATCACTCTGTTTTTTAAGTCTGCAAGGGGATATTTAGACCTCTTTGACGCCTTCGTTGGAAACGGGATTTCTTCATATACAGCTAGACACATGAATCCTCAGTAACTTCTTTGTGTTGTGTGTATTCAACTCACAGAGTTGAACCTTTCTTTAGACAGAGCAGATTTGAAACACTCTTTTTGTGGATTTTACAAGTGGAGATTTCAAGCGATTTGAGGCCAATTGTAGTAAAGGAAATATCCTCGTTTAAAAACTAGACAGAATCATTCTCAGAAACTACTTTGTGATGTGTGCGTTCAACTCACAGAGTTTCACCTTTCTTTTAATAGAGCAGTTTGGAAACACTCTGTTTCTTAAGTTTGCAAGAGGATATTTGGACCACTTTGAGGCCTTCGTTGGAAACGGGATTTCTCAGTATACAGCTAGACAGATGAATTCCCAGTAAGTTCTTTGTGTTGTGTCTATTCAACTCACAGAGCTGAACCTTCCTTTAGACAGAGCAGTTTGCAAACACTCTTTTTGTGGAATTTGCAAGTGGAGATTTCAAACGATTTCAGGCCAAACTTAGAAAGGGAAATATCTTTGTATAAAAACTAGACAGAATCATTCTCAGAAACTACTCTGTGTTGTGTGCGTTCCACTCACAGAGTTTAACCTTTCTTTTCATAGAGCAGTTTGGAAACACTCTGTTTGTTAAGTCTGCAAGGGGATATTTAGACCTCTTTGACGCCTTCGTTGGAAACGGGATTTCTTCATATACAGCTAGACACATGAATTCTCAGTAAGTTCTTTGTGTTGTGTGTATTCAACTCACAGAGTTGAACCTTTCTTTAGACAGAGCAGATTTGAAACACTCTTTTTGTGGATTTTACAAGTGGAGATTTCAAGCGATTTGAGGCCAATTGTAGTAAAGGAAATATCCTCGTTTAAAAACTAGACAGAATCATTCTCAGAAACTACTTTGTGATGTGTGTGTTCAACTCACAGAGTTTCACCTTTCTTTTCATAGAGCAGTTTGGAAACACTCTGTTGGTTAAGTTTGCAAGAGGATATTTGGACCACTTTGAGGCCTTCGTTGGAAACGGGATTTCTCAGTAAAATGCTAGACAGATGAATTCCCAGTAAGTTCTTTGTGTTGTGTCTATTCAACTCACAGAGCTGAACCTTCCTTTAGACAGAGCAGTTTGCAAACACTCTTTTTGTGGAATTTGCAAGTGGAGATTTCAAGCGATTTCAGGCCAAACTTAGAAAGGGAAATATCTTTGTATAAAAACTAGACAGAATCATTCTCAGAAACTACTCTGTGTTGTGTGCGTTCCACTCACAGAGTTTAACCTTTCTTTTCATAGAGCAGTTTGGAAACACTCTGTTTGTTAAGTCTGCAAGGGGATATTTAGACCTCTTTGACGCCTTCGTTGGAAACGGGATTTCTTCATATACAGCAAGACACATGAATCCTCAGTAACTTCTTTGTGTTGTGTGTATTCAACTCACAGAGTTGAACCTTTCTTTAGACAGAGCAGATTTGACACACTCTTTTTGTGGATTTTACAAGTGGAGATTTCAAGCGATTTGAGGCCAATTGTAGTAAAGGAAATATCCTCGTTTAAAAACTAGACAGAATCATTCTCAGAAACTACTTTGTGATGTGTGCGTTCAACTCACAGAGTTTCACCTTTCTTTTCATAGAGCAGTTTGGAAACACTCTGTTTCTTAAGTTTGCAAGAGGATATTTGGACCACTTTGAGGCCTTCGTTGGAAACGGGATTTCTCAGTATACAGTTAGACAGATGAATTCCCAGTAACTTCTTTGTGTTGTGTCTATTCAACTCACAGAGCTGAACCTTCCTTTAGACAGAGCAGTTTGCAAACACTCTTTTTGTGGAATTTGCAAGTGGAGATTTCAAGCGATTTCAGGCCAAACTTAGAAAGGGAAATATCTTTGTATAAAAACTAGACAGAATCATTCTCAGAAACTACTTTGTGTTGTGTGCGTTCCACTCACAGAGTTTAACCTTTCTTTTCAAAGAGCAGTTTGGAAACACTCTCTTTGTTAAGTCTGCAAGGGGATATTTAGACCTCTTTGACGCCTACGTTGGAAACGGGATTTCATCATATACAGCTAGACACATGAATCCTCAGTAACTTCTTTGTGTTGTGTGTATTCAACTCACAGAGTTGAACCTTTCTTTAGACAGAGCAGATTTGAAACACTCTTTTTGTGGATTTTACAACTGGAGATTTCAAGCGATTTGAGGCCAATTGTAGTAAAGGAAATATCCTCGTTTAAAAAGTAGACAGAATCATTCTCAGAAACTACTTTGTGATGTGTGTGTTCAACTCACAGAGTTTCACCTTTCTTTTCATAGAGCAGTTTGGAAACACTCTGTTTCTTAAGTTTGCAAGAGGATATTTGGACCACTTTGAGGCCTTCGTTGGAAACGGGATTTCTCAGTATAATACTAGACAGATGAATTCCCAGTAAGTTCTTTGTGTTGTGTCTATTCAACTCACAGAGTTGAACCTTCCTTTAGACAGCGCAGTTTGCAAACACTCTTTTTGTGGAATTTGCAAGTGGAGATTTCAAGCGATTTCAGGCCAATCTTAGAAAGGGAAATATCTTTGTATAAAAACTAGACAGAATCATTCTCAGAAACTACTCTGTGTTGTGTGCGTTCCACTCACAGAGTTTAACCTTTCTTTTCATAGAGCAGTTTGGAAACACTCTCTTTGTTAAGTCTGCAAGGGGATATTTAGACCTCTTTGACGCCTTCGTTGGAAACGGGATTTCTTCATATACAGCTAGACACATGAATCCTCAGTAACTTCTTTGTGTTGTGTGTATTCAACTCACAGAGTTGAACCTTTCTTTAGACAGAGCAGATTTGAAACACTGTTTTTGTGGATTTTACAAGTGGAGATTTCAAGCGATTTGAGGCCAATTGTAGTAAAGGAAATATCCTCGTTTAAAAACTAGACAGAATCATTCTCAGAAACTACTTTGTGATGTGTGCGTTCAACTCACAGAGTTTCACCTTTCTTTTCATAGAGCAGTTTGGAAACACTCTGTTTCTTAAGTTTGCAAGAGGATATTTGGACCACTTTGAGGCCTTCGTTGGAAACGGGATTTCTCAGTATACAGCTAGACAGATGAATTCCCAGTAAGTTCTTTGTGTTGTGTCTATTCAACTCACAGAGCTGAACCATCCTTTAGACAGAGCAGTTTGCAAACACTCTTTTTGTGGAATTTGCAAGTGGAGATTTCAAGCGATTTCAGGCCAAACTTAGAAAGGGAAATATCTTTGTATAAAAACTAGACAGAATCATTCTCAGAAACTACTCTGTGTTGTGTGCGTTCCACTCACAGAGTTTAACCTTTCTTTTCATAGAGCAGTTTGGAAACACTCTCTTTGTTAAGTCTGCAAGGGGATATTTAGACCTCTTTGACGCCTTCGTTGGAAACGGGATTTCTTCATATACAGCTAGACACATGAATCCTCAGTAACTTCTTTGTGTTGTGTGTATTCAACTCACAGAGTTGAACCTTTCTTTAGACAGAGCAGATTTGAAACACTCTTTTTGTGGATTTTACAAGTGGAGATTTCAAGCGATTTGAGGCCAATTGTAGTAAAGGAAATATCCTCGTTTAAAAACTAGACAGAATCATTCTCAGAAACTACTTTGTGATGTGTGCGTTCAACTCACAGAGTTTCACCTTTCTTTTCATAGAGCAGTTTGGAAACACTCTGTTTCTTAAGTTTGCAAGAGGATATTTGGACCACTTTGAGGCCTTCGTTGGAAACGGGATTTCTCAGTATACAGCTAGACAGATGAATTCCCAGTAAGTTCTTTGTGTTGTGTCTATTCAACTCACAGAGCTGAACCTTCCTTTAGACAGAGCAGTTTGCAAACACTCTTTTTGTGGAATTTGCAAGTGGAGATTTCAAGCGATTTCAGGCCAAACTTAGAAAGGGAAATATCTTTGTATAAAAACTAGACAGAATCATTCTCAGAAACTACTCTGTGTTGTGTGCGTTCCACTCACAGAGTTTAACCTTTCTTTTCATAGAGCAGTTTGGAAACACTCTGTTTGTTAAGTCTGCAAGTGGATATTTAGACCTCTTTGACGCCTTCGTTTGAAACGGGATTTCTTCATATACAGCTAGACACACGAATGCTCAGTAACTTCTTTGTGTTGTGTGTATTCAACTCACAGAGTTGAACCTTTCTTTAGACAGAGCAGATTTGAAACACTCTTTTTGTGGATTTTACAAGTGGAGATTTCAAGCGATTTGGGGCCAATTGTAGTAAAGGAAATATCCTCGTTTAAAAACTAGACAGAATCATTCTCAGAAACTACTTTGTGATGTGTGCGTTCAACTCACAGAGTTTCACCTTTCTTTTCATAGAGCAGTTTGGAAACACTCTGTTGGTTAAGTTTGCAAGAGGATATTTGGACCACTTTGAGGCCTTCGTTGGAAACGGGATTTCTCAGTATAATGCTAGACAGATGAATTCCCAGTAAGTTCTTTGTGTTGTGTCTATTCAACTCACAGAGTTGAACCTTCCTTTAGACAGCGCAGTTTGCAAACACTTTTTTTGTGGAATTTGCAAGTGGAGATTTCAAGCGATTTCAGGCCAATCTTAGAAAGGGAAATATCTTTGTATAAAAACTAGACAGAATCTTTCTCAGAAACTACTTTGTGTTCTGTGCGTTCCACTCACAGAGTTTAACCTTTCTTTTCATAGAGCAGTTTGGAATCACTCTGTTTTTTAAGTCTGCAAGGGGATATTTAGACCTCTTTGACGCCTTCATTATAAACGGGATTTCTACATATACAGCTAGACACATGAATTCTCAGTAACTTCTTTGTGTTGTGTGTATTCAACTCACAGAGTTGAACCTTTCTTTAGACAGAGCAGATTTGAAACACTCTTTTTGTGGATTTTACAAGTGGAGATTTCAAGCGATTTGAGGCCAATTGTAGTAAAGGAAATATCCTCGTTTAAAAACTAGACAGAATCATTCTCAGAAACTACTTTGTGATGTGTGTGTTCAACTCACAGAGTTTCACCTTTCTTTTCATAGAGCAGTTTGGAAACACTCTGTTGGTTAAGTTTGCAAGAGGATATTTGGACCACTTTGAGGCCTTGGTTGGAAACGGGATTTCTCAGTATACAGCTAGACAGATGAATTCCCAGTAAGTTCTTTGTGTTGTGTCTATTCAACTCACAGAGCTGAACCTTCCTTTAGACAGAGCAGTTTGCAAACACTCTTTTTGTGGAATTTGCAAGTGGAGATTTCAAGCGATTTCAGGCCAAACTTAGAAAGGGAAATATCTTTGTATAAAAACTAGACAGAATCATTCTCGGAAACTACTCTGTGTTGTGTGCGTTCCACTCACAGAGTTTAACCTTTCTTTTCATAGAGCAGTTTGGAAACACTCTCTTTGTTAAGTCTGCAAGGGGATATTTAGACCTCTTTGACGCCTTCGTTGGAAACGGGATTTCTTCATATACAGCTAGACACATGAATCCTCAGTAACTTCTTTGTGTTGTGTGTATTCAACTCACAGAGTTGAACCTTTCTTTAGACAGAGCAGATTTGAAACACTCTTTTTGTGGATTTTACAACTGGAGATTTCAAGCGATTTGAGGCCAATTGTAGTAAAGGAAATATCCTCGTTTAAAAACTAGACAGAATCATTCTCAGAAACTACTTTGTGATGTGTGCGTTCAACTCACAGAGTTTCACCTTTCTTTTCATAGAGCAGTTTGGAAACACTCTGTTTCTTAAGTTTGCAAGAGGATATTTGGACCACTTTGAGGCCTTCGTTGGAAACGGGATTTCTCAGTATAATGCTAGACAGATGAATTCCCAGTAAGTTCTTTGTGTTGTGTCTATTCAACTCACAGAGTTGAACCTTCCTTTAGACAGCGCAGTTTGCAAACACTCTTTTTGTGGAATTTGCAAGTGGAGATTTCAAGCGATTTCAGGCCAATCTTAGAAAGGGAAATATCTTTGTATAAAAACTAGACAGAATCTTTCTCAGAAACTACTTTGTGTTCTGTGCGTTCCACTCACAGAGTTTAACCTTTCTTTTCATAGAGCAGTTTGGAATCACTCTGTTTTTTAAGTCTGCAAGGGGATATTTAGACCTCTTTGACGCCTTCGTTGGAAACGGGATTTCTTCATATACAGCTAGACACATGAATCCTCAGTAACTTCTTTGTGTTGTGTGTATTCAACTCACAGAGTTGAACCTTTCTTTAGACAGAGCAGATTTGAAACACTCTTTTTGTGGATTTTACAAGTGGAGATTTCAAGCGATTTGAGGCCAATTGTAGTAAAGGAAATATCCTCGTTTAAAAACTAGACAGAATCATTCTCAGAAACTACTTTGTGATGTGTGCGTTCAACTCACAGAGTTTCACCTTTCTTTTAATAGAGCAGTTTGGAAACACTCTGTTTCTTAAGTTTGCAAGAGGATATTTGGACCACTTTGAGGCCTTCGTTGGAAACGGGATTTCTCAGTATACAGCTAGACAGATGAATTCCCAGTAAGTTCTTTGTGTTGTGTCTATTCAACTCACAGAGCTGAACCTTCCTTTAGACAGAGCAGTTTGCAAACACTCTTTTTGTGGAATTTGCAAGTGGAGATTTCAAACGATTTCAGGCCAAACTTAGAAAGGGAAATATCTTTGTATAAAAACTAGACAGAATCATTCTCAGAAACTACTCTGTGTTGTGTGCGTTCCACTCACAGAGTTTAACCTTTCTTTTCATAGAGCAGTTTGGAAACACTCTGTTTGTTAAGTCTGCAAGGGGATATTTAGACCTCTTTGACGCCTTCGTTGGAAACGGGATTTCTTCATATACAGCTAGACACATGAATTCTCAGTAAGTTCTTTGTGTTGTGTGTATTCAACTCACAGAGTTGAACCTTTCTTTAGACAGAGCAGATTTGAAACACTCTTTTTGTGGATTTTACAAGTGGAGATTTCAAGCGATTTGAGGCCAATTGTAGTAAAGGAAATATCCTCGTTTAAAAACTAGACAGAATCATTCTCAGAAACTACTTTGTGATGTGTGTGTTCAACTCACAGAGTTTCACCTTTCTTTTCATAGAGCAGTTTGGAAACACTCTGTTGGTTAAGTTTGCAAGAGGATATTTGGACCACTTTGAGGCCTTCGTTGGAAACGGGATTTCTCAGTAAAATGCTAGACAGATGAATTCCCAGTAAGTTCTTTGTGTTGTGTCTATTCAACTCACAGAGCTGAACCTTCCTTTAGACAGAGCAGTTTGCAAACACTCTTTTTGTGGAATTTGCAAGTGGAGATTTCAAGCGATTTCAGGCCAAACTTAGAAAGGGAAATATCTTTGTATAAAAACTAGACAGAATCATTCTCAGAAACTACTCTGTGTTGTGTGCGTTCCACTCACAGAGTTTAACCTTTCTTTTCATAGAGCAGTTTGGAAACACTCTGTTTGTTAAGTCTGCAAGGGGATATTTAGACCTCTTTGACGCCTTCGTTGGAAACGGGATTTCTTCATATACAGCAAGACACATGAATCCTCAGTAACTTCTTTGTGTTGTGTGTATTCAACTCACAGAGTTGAACCTTTCTTTAGACAGAGCAGATTTGACACACTCTTTTTGTGGATTTTACAAGTGGAGATTTCAAGCGATTTGAGGCCAATTGTAGTAAAGGAAATATCCTCGTTTAAAAACTAGACAGAATCATTCTCAGAAACTACTTTGTGATGTGTGCGTTCAACTCACAGAGTTTCACCTTTCTTTTCATAGAGCAGTTTGGAAACACTCTGTTTCTTAAGTTTGCAAGAGGATATTTGGACCACTTTGAGGCCTTCGTTGGAAACGGGATTTCTCAGTATACAGTTAGACAGATGAATTCCCAGTAACTTCTTTGTGTTGTGTCTATTCAACTCACAGAGCTGAACCTTCCTTTAGACAGAGCAGTTTGCAAACACTCTTTTTGTGGAATTTGCAAGTGGAGATTTCAAGCGATTTCAGGCCAAACTTAGAAAGGGAAATATCTTTGTATAAAAACTAGACAGAATCATTCTCAGAAACTACTTTGTGTTGTGTGCGTTCCACTCACAGAGTTTAACCTTTCTTTTCAAAGAGCAGTTTGGAAACACTCTCTTTGTTAAGTCTGCAAGGGGATATTTAGACCTCTTTGACGCCTACGTTGGAAACGGGATTTCATCATATACAGCTAGACACATGAATCCTCAGTAACTTCTTTGTGTTGTGTGTATTCAACTCACAGAGTTGAACCTTTCTTTAGACAGAGCAGATTTGAAACACTCTTTTTGTGGATTTTACAACTGGAGATTTCAAGCGATTTGAGGCCAATTGTAGTAAAGGAAATATCCTCGTTTAAAAAGTAGACAGAATCATTCTCAGAAACTACTTTGTGATGTGTGTGTTCAACTCACAGAGTTTCACCTTTCTTTTCATAGAGCAGTTTGGAAACACTCTGTTTCTTAAGTTTGCAAGAGGATATTTGGACCACTTTGAGGCCTTCGTTGGAAACGGGATTTCTCAGTATAATACTAGACAGATGAATTCCCAGTAAGTTCTTTGTGTTGTGTCTATTCAACTCACAGAGTTGAACCTTCCTTTAGACAGCGCAGTTTGCAAACACTCTTTTTGTGGAATTTGCAAGTGGAGATTTCAAGCGATTTCAGGCCAATCTTAGAAAGGGAAATATCTTTGTATAAAAACTAGACAGAATCATTCTCAGAAACTACTCTGTGTTGTGTGCGTTCCACTCACAGAGTTTAACCTTTCTTTTCATAGAGCAGTTTGGAAACACTCTCTTTGTTAAGTCTGCAAGGGGATATTTAGACCTCTTTGACGCCTTCGTTGGAAACGGGATTTCTTCATATACAGCTAGACACATGAATCCTCAGTAACTTCTTTGTGTTGTGTGTATTCAACTCACAGAGTTGAACCTTTCTTTAGACAGAGCAGATTTGAAACACTGTTTTTGTGGATTTTACAAGTGGAGATTTCAAGCGATTTGAGGCCAATTGTAGTAAAGGAAATATCCTCGTTTAAAAACTAGACAGAATCATTCTCAGAAACTACTTTGTGATGTGTGCGTTCAACTCACAGAGTTTCACCTTTCTTTTCATAGAGCAGTTTGGAAACACTCTGTTTCTTAAGTTTGCAAGAGGATATTTGGACCACTTTGAGGCCTTCGTTGGAAACGGGATTTCTCAGTATACAGCTAGACAGATGAATTCCCAGTAAGTTCTTTGTGTTGTGTCTATTCAACTCACAGAGCTGAACCATCCTTTAGACAGAGCAGTTTGCAAACACTCTTTTTGTGGAATTTGCAAGTGGAGATTTCAAGCGATTTCAGGCCAAACTTAGAAAGGGAAATATCTTTGTATAAAAACTAGACAGAATCATTCTCAGAAACTACTCTGTGTTGTGTGCGTTCCACTCACAGAGTTTAACCTTTCTTTTCATAGAGCAGTTTGGAAACACTCTCTTTGTTAAGTCTGCAAGGGGATATTTAGACCTCTTTGACGCCTTCGTTGGAAACGGGATTTCTTCATATACAGCTAGACACATGAATCCTCAGTAACTTCTTTGTGTTGTGTGTATTCAACTCACAGAGTTGAACCTTTCTTTAGACAGAGCAGATTTGAAACACTCTTTTTGTGGATTTTACAAGTGGAGATTTCAAGCGATTTGAGGCCAATTGTAGTAAAGGAAATATCCTCGTTTAAAAACTAGACAGAATCATTCTCAGAAACTACTTTGTGATGTGTGCGTTCAACTCACAGAGTTTCACCTTTCTTTTCATAGAGCAGTTTGGAAACACTCTGTTTCTTAAGTTTGCAAGAGGATATTTGGACCACTTTGAGGCCTTCGTTGGAAACGGGATTTCTCAGTATACAGCTAGACAGATGAATTCCCAGTAAGTTCTTTGTGTTGTGTCTATTCAACTCACAGAGCTGAACCTTCCTTTAGACAGAGCAGTTTGCAAACACTCTTTTTGTGGAATTTGCAAGTGGAGATTTCAAGCGATTTCAGGCCAAACTTAGAAAGGGAAATATCTTTGTATAAAAACTAGACAGAATCATTCTCAGAAACTACTCTGTGTTGTGTGCGTTCCACTCACAGAGTTTAACCTTTCTTTTCATAGAGCAGTTTGGAAACACTCTGTTTGTTAAGTCTGCAAGTGGATATTTAGACCTCTTTGACGCCTTCGTTTGAAACGGGATTTCTTCATATACAGCTAGACACACGAATGCTCAGTAACTTCTTTGTGTTGTGTGTATTCAACTCACAGAGTTGAACCTTTCTTTAGACAGAGCAGATTTGAAACACTCTTTTTGTGGATTTTACAAGTGGAGATTTCAAGCGATTTGGGGCCAATTGTAGTAAAGGAAATATCCTCGTTTAAAAACTAGACAGAATCATTCTCAGAAACTACTTTGTGATGTGTGCGTTCAACTCACAGAGTTTCACCTTTCTTTTCATAGAGCAGTTTGGAAACACTCTGTTGGTTAAGTTTGCAAGAGGATATTTGGACCACTTTGAGGCCTTCGTTGGAAACGGGATTTCTCAGTATAATGCTAGACAGATGAATTCCCAGTAAGTTCTTTGTGTTGTGTCTATTCAACTCACAGAGTTGAACCTTCCTTTAGACAGCGCAGTTTGCAAACACTTTTTTTGTGGAATTTGCAAGTGGAGATTTCAAGCGATTTCAGGCCAATCTTAGAAAGGGAAATATCTTTGTATAAAAACTAGACAGAATCTTTCTCAGAAACTACTTTGTGTTCTGTGCGTTCCACTCACAGAGTTTAACCTTTCTTTTCATAGAGCAGTTTGGAATCACTCTGTTTTTTAAGTCTGCAAGGGGATATTTAGACCTCTTTGACGCCTTCATTATAAACGGGATTTCTACATATACAGCTAGACACATGAATTCTCAGTAACTTCTTTGTGTTGTGTGTATTCAACTCACAGAGTTGAACCTTTCTTTAGACAGAGCAGATTTGAAACACTCTTTTTGTGGATTTTACAAGTGGAGATTTCAAGCGATTTGAGGCCAATTGTAGTAAAGGAAATATCCTCGTTTAAAAACTAGACAGAATCATTCTCAGAAACTACTTTGTGATGTGTGTGTTCAACTCACAGAGTTTCACCTTTCTTTTCATAGAGCAGTTTGGAAACACTCTGTTGGTTAAGTTTGCAAGAGGATATTTGGACCACTTTGAGGCCTTGGTTGGAAACGGGATTTCTCAGTATACAGCTAGACAGATGAATTCCCAGTAAGTTCTTTGTGTTGTGTCTATTCAACTCACAGAGCTGAACCTTCCTTTAGACAGAGCAGTTTGCAAACACTCTTTTTGTGGAATTTGCAAGTGGAGATTTCAAGCGATTTCAGGCCAAACTTAGAAAGGGAAATATCTTTGTATAAAAACTAGACAGAATCATTCTCGGAAACTACTCTGTGTTGTGTGCGTTCCACTCACAGAGTTTAACCTTTCTTTTCATAGAGCAGTTTGGAAACACTCTCTTTGTTAAGTCTGCAAGGGGATATTTAGACCTCTTTGACGCCTTCGTTGGAAACGGGATTTCTTCATATACAGCTAGACACATGAATCCTCAGTAACTTCTTTGTGTTGTGTGTATTCAACTCACAGAGTTGAACCTTTCTTTAGACAGAGCAGATTTGAAACACTCTTTTTGTGGATTTTACAACTGGAGATTTCAAGCGATTTGAGGCCAATTGTAGTAAAGGAAATATCCTCGTTTAAAAACTAGACAGAATCATTCTCAGAAACTACTTTGTGATGTGTGTGTTCAACTCACAGAGTTTCACCTTTCTTTTCATAGAGCAGTTTGGAAACACTCTGTTTCTTAAGTTTGCAAGAGGATATTTGGACCACTTTGAGGCCTTCGTTGGAAACGGGATTTCTCAGTATAATACTAGACAGATGAATTCCCAGTAAGTTCTTTGTGTTGTGTCTATTCAACTCACAGAGTTGAACCTTCCTTTCGACAGCGCAGTTTGCAAACACTCTTTTTGTGGAATTTGCAAGTGGAGATTTCAAGCGATTTCAGGCCAATCTTAGAAAGGGAAATATCTTTGTATAAAAACTAGACAGAATCATTCTCAGAAACTACTCTGTGTTGTGTGCGTTCCACTCACAGAGTTTAACCTTTCTTTTCATAGAGCAGTTTGGAAACACTCTGTTTGTTACGTCTGCAAGTGGATATTTAGACCTCTTTGACGCCTTCGTTTGAAACGGGATTTCTTCATATACAGCTAGACACATGAATGCTCAGTAACTTCTTTGTGTTGTGTGTATTCAACTCACAGAGTTGAACCTTTCTTTAGACAGAGCAGATTTGAAACACTCTTTTTGTGGATTTTACAAGTGGAGATTTCAAGCGATTTGAGGCCAATTGTAGTAAAGGAAATATCCTCGTTTAAAAACTAGACAGAATCATTCTCAGAAACTACTTTGTGATGTGTGCGTTCAACTCACAGAGTTTCACCTTTCTTTTCATAGAGCAGTTTGGAAACACTCTGTTGGTTAAGTTTGCAAGAGGATATTTGGACCACTTTGAGGCCTTCGTTGGAAACGGGATTTCTCTGTATAATGCTAGACAGATGAATTCCCAGTAAGTTCTTTGTGTTGTGTCTATTGAACTCACAGAGTTGAACCTTCCTTTAGACAGAGCAGTTTGCAAACACTCTTTTTGTGGAATTTGCAAGTGGAGATTTCAAGCGATTTCAGGCCAAACTTAGAAAGGGAAATATCTTTGTATAAAAACAAGACAGAATCATTCTCAGAAACTACTCTGTGTTGTGTGCGTTCCACTCACAGAGTTTAACCTTTCTTTTCATAGAGCAGTTTGGAAACACTCTGTTTGTTAAGTCTGCAAGTGGATATTTAGACCTCTTTGACGCCTTCGTATGGAAACGGGATTTCTTCATATACAGCTAGACACATGAATGCTCAGTAACTTCTTTGTGTTGTGTGTATTCAACTCACAGAGTTGAACCTTTCTTTAGACAGAGCAGATTTGAAACACTCTTTTTGTGGATTTTACAAGTGGAGATTTCCAGCGATTTGAGGCCAATTGTAGTAAAGGAAATATCCTCGTTTAAAAACTAGACAGAATCATTCTCAGAAACTACTTTGTGATGTGTGCGTTCAACTCACAGAGTTTCACCTTTCTTTTCATAGAGCAGTTTGGAAACACTCTGTTTCTTAAGTTTGCAAGAGGATATTTGGACCACTTTGAGGCGTTCGTTGGAAACGGGATTTCTCAGTATACAGCTAGACAGATGAATTCCCAGTAAGTTCTTTGTGTTGTGTCTATTGAACTCACAGAGTTGAACCTTCCTTTAGACAGAGCAGTTTGCAAACACTCTTTTTGTGGAATTTGCAAGTGGAGATTTCAAGCGATTTCAGGCCAAACTTAGAAAGGGAAATATCTTTGTATAAAAACTAGACAGAATCATTCTCAGAAACTACTCTGTGCGTTCCACTCACAGAGTTTAACGTTTCTTTTCATAGAGCAGTTTGGAAACACTCTCTTTGTTAAGTCTGCAAGGGGATATTTAGACCTCTTTGACGCCTTCGTTGGAAACGGGATTTCTTCATATACAGCTAGACACATGAATCCTCAGTAACTTCTTTGTGTTGTGTGTATTCAACTCACAGAGTTGAACCTTTCTTTAGACAGAGCAGATTTGAAACACTCTTTTTGTGGATTTTACAAGTGGAGATTTCAAGCGATTTGAGGCCAATTGTAGTAAAGGAAATATCCTCGTTTAAAAACTAGACAGAATCATTCTCAGAAACTACTTTGTGATGTGTGCGTTCAACTCACAGAGTTTCACCTTTCTTTTCATAGAGCAGTTTGGAAACACTCTGTTTCTTAAGTTTGCAAGAGAATATTTGGACCACTTTGAGGCCTTCGTTGGAAAAGGGATTTCTCAGTATACAGCTAGACAGATGAATTCCCAGTAAGTTCTTTGTGTTGTGTCTATTCAACTCACAGAGTTGAACCTTCCTTTAGAGAGCGCAGTTTGCAAACACTCTTTTTGTGGAATTTGCAAGTGGAGATTTCAAGCGATTTCAGGCCAATCTTAGAAAGGGAAATATCTTTGTATAAAAACTAGACAGAATCTTTCTCAGAAACTACTTTGTGTTCTGTGCGTTCCACTCACAGAGTTTAACCTTTCTTTTCATAGAGCAGTTTGGAATCACTCTGTTTTTTAAGTCTGCAAGGGGATATTTAGACCTCTTTGACGCCTTCGTTGGAAACGGGATTTCTTCATATACAGCTAGACACATGAATTCTCAGTAACTTCTTTGTGTTGTGTGTATTCAACTCACAGAGTTGAACCTTTCTTTAGACAGAGCAGATTTGAAACACTCTTTTTGTGGATTTTACAAGTGGAGATTTCAAGCGATTTGAGGCCAATTGTAGTAAAGGAAATATCCTCGTTTAAAAACTAGACAGAATCATTCTCAGAAACTACTTTGTGATGTGTGCGTTCAACTCACAGAGTTTCACCTATCTTTTCATAGAGCAGTTTGGAAACACTCTGTTTCTTAAGTTTGCAAGAGGATATTTGGACCACTTTGAGGCCTTCGTTGGAAACGGGATTTCTCAGTATAATGCTAGACAGATGAATTCCCAGTAAGTTCTTTGTGTTGTGTCTATTCAACTCACAGAGTTGAACCTTCCTTTAGACAGCGCAGTTTGCAAACACTCTTTTTGTGGAATTTGCAAGTGGAGATTTCAAGCGATTTCAGGCCAATCTTAGAAAGGGAAATATCTTTGTATAAAAACTAGACAGAATCTTTCTCAGAAACTACTTTGTGTTCTGTGCGTTCCACTCACAGACTTTAACCTTTCTTTTCATAGAGCAGTTTGGAATCACTCTGCTTTTTAAGTCTGCAAGGGGATATTTAGACCTCTTTGACGCCTTCATTATAAACGGGATTTCTTCATATACAGCTAGACACATGAATTCTCAGTAACTTCTTTGTGTTGTGTGTATTCAACTCACAGAGTTGAACCTTTCTTTAGACAGAGCAGATTTGAAACACTCTTTTTGTAGATTTTACAAGTGGAGATTTCAAGCGATTTGAGGCCAATTGTAGTAAAGGAAATATCCTCGTTTAAAAACTAGACAGAATCATTCTCAGAAACTACTTTGTGATGTGTGTGTTCAACTCACAGAGTTTCACCTTTCTTTTCATAGAGCAGTTTGGAAACACTCTGTTGGTTAAGTTTGCAAGAGGATATTTGGACCACTTTGAGGCCTTCGTTGGAAACGGGATTTCTCAGTATACAGCTAGACAGATGAATTCCCAGTAAGTTCTTTGTGTTGTGTCTATTCAACTCACAGAGCTGAACCTTCCTTTAGACAGAGCAGTTTGCAAACACTCTTTTTGTGGAATTTGCAAGTGGAGATTTCAAGCGATTTCAGGCCAAACTTAGAAAGGGAAATATCTTTGTGTAAAAACTAGACAGAATCATTCTCAGAAACTACTCTGTGTTGTGTGCGTTCCACTCACAGAGTTTAACCTTTCTTTTCATAGAGCAGTTTGGAAACACTCTGTTTGTTAAGTCTGCAAGGGGATATTTACACCTCTTTGACGCCTTCTTTGGAAACGGGATTTCTTCATATACAGCTAGACACATGAATCCTCAGTAACTTCTTTGTGTTGTGTGTATTCAACTCACAGAGTTGAACCTTTCTTTAGACAGAGCAGATTTGAAACACTCTTTTTGTGGATTTTACAAGTGGAGATTTCAAGCGATTTGAGGCCAATTGTAGTAAAGGAAATATCCTCGTTTAAAAACTAGACAGAATCATTCTCAGAAACTACTTTGTGATGTGTGCGTTCAACTCACAGAGTGTCCCCTTTCTTTTCATAGAGCAGTTTGGAAACACTCTGTTTCTTAAGTTTGCAAGAGGATATTTGGACCACTTTGAGGCCTTCGTTGGAAATGGGATTTCTCAGTATAATGCTAGACAGATGAATTCCCAGTAAGTTCTTTGTGTTGTGTCTATTCAACTCACAGAGTTGAACCTTCCTTTAGACAGAGCAGTTTGCAAACACTCTTTTTGTGGAATTTGCAAGTGGAGATTTCAAGCGATTTCAGGCCAAACTTAGAAAGGGAAATATCTTTGTATAAAAACTAGACAGAATCATTCTCAGAAACTACTCCGTGTTGTGTGCGTTCCACTCACAGAGTTTAACCTTTCTTTTCATAGAGCAGTTTGGAAACACTCTCTTTGTTAAGTATGCAAGGGGATATTTAGACCTCTTTGACGCCTTCGTTGGAAACGGGATTTCTTCATATACAGCTAGACACATGAATCCTCAGTAACTTCTTTGTGTTGTGTGTATTCAACTCACAGAGTTGAACCTTTCTTTAGACAGAGCAGATTTGAAACACTCTTTTTGTGGATTTTACAAGTGGAGATTTCAAGCGATTTGAGGCCAATTGTAGTAAAGGAAATATCCTCGTTTAAAAACTAGACAGAATCATTCTCAGAAACTACTTTGTGATGTGTGCATTCAACTCACAGAGTTTCACCTTTCTTTTCATAGAGCAGTTTGGAAACACTCTGTTTCTTAAGTTTGCAAGAGGATATTTGGACCACTTTGAGGCCTTCGTTGGAAACGGGATTTCTCAGTATACAGCTAGACAGATGAATTCCCAGTAAGTTCTTTGTGTTGTGTCTATTCAACTCACAGAGTTGAACCTTCCTTTAGACAGAGCAGTTTGCAAACACTCTTTTTGTGGAATTTGCAAGTGGAGATTTCAAGCGATTTCAGGCCAAACTTAGAAAGGGAAATATCTTTGTATAAAAACTAGACAGAATCATTCTCAGAAACTACTCTGTGTTGTGTGCGTTCCACTCACAGAGTTTAACCTTTCTTTTCATAGAGCAGTTTGGAAACACTCTGTTTGTTACGTCTGCAAGTGGATATTTAGACCTCTTTGACGCCTTCGTTTGAAACGGGATTTCTTCATATACAGCTAGACACATGAATGCTCAGTAACTTCTTTGTGTTGTGTGTATTCAACTCACAGAGTTGAACCCTTCTTTAGACAGAGCAGATTTGAAACACTCTTTTTGTGGATTTTACAAGTGGAGATTTCAAGCGATTTGAGGCCAATTGTAGTAAAGGAAATATCCTCGTTTAAAAACTAGACAGAATCATTCTCAGAAACTACTTTGTGATGTGTGCGTTCAACTCACAGAGTTTCACCTTTCTTTTCATTGAGCAGTTTGGAAACACTCTGTTTCTTAAGTTTGCAAGAGGATATTTGGACCACTTTGAGGCCTTCGTTGGAAACGGGATTTCTCAGTATAATGCTAGACAGATGAATTCCCAGTAAGTTCTTTGTGTTGTGTCTATTCAACTCACAGAGTTGAACCTTCCTTTAGACAGCGCAGTTTGCAAACACTCTTTTTGTGGAATTTGCAAGTGGAGATTTCAAGCGATTTCAGGCCAATCTTAGAAAGGGAAATATCTTTGTATAAAAACTAGACAGAATCTTTCTCAGAAACTACTTTGTGTTCTGTGCGTTCCACTCACAGAGTTTAACCTTTCTTTTCATAGAGCAGTTTGGAATCACTCTGTTTTTTAAGTCTGCAAGGGGATATTTAGACCTCTTTGACGCCTTCATTACAAACGGGATTTCTTCATATACAGCTAGACACATGAATTCTCAGTAACTTCTTTGTGTTGTGTGTATTCAACTCACAGAGTTGAACCTTTCTTTAGACAGAGCAGATTTGAAACACTCTTTTTGTGGATTTTACAAGTGGAGATTTCAAGCGATTTGAGGCCAATTGTAGTAAAGGAAATATCCTCGTTTAAAAACTAGACAGAATCATTCTCAGAAACTACTTTGTGATGTGTGTGTTCAACTCACAGAGTTTCACCTTTCTTTTCATAGAGCAGTTTGGAAACACTCTGTTGGTTAAGTTTGCAAGAGGATATTTGGACCACTTTGAGGCCTTCGTTGGAAACGGATTTGTCAGTATACAGCTACACAGATGAATTCCCAGTAAGTTCTTTGTGTTGTGTCTATTCAACTCACAGAGCTGAACCTTCCTTTAGACAGAGCAGTTTGCAAACACTCTTTTTGTGGAATTTGCAAGTGGAGATTTCAAGCGATTTCAGGCCAAACTTAGAAAGGGAAATATCTTTGTATAAAAACTAGACAGAATCATTCTCAGAAACTACTCTGTGTTGTGTGCGTTCCACTCACAGAGTTTAACCTTTCTTTTCATAGAGCAGTTTGGAAACACTCTGTTTGTTAAGTCTGCAAGGGGATATTTAGACCTCTTTGACGCCTTCGTTGGAAACGGGATTTCTTCATATACAGCTAGACACATGAATCCTCAGTAACTTCTTTGTATTGTGTGTATTCAACTCACAGAGTTGAACCTTTCTTTAGACAGAGCAGATTTGAAACACTCTTTTTGTGGATTTTACAAGTGGAGATTTCAAGCGATTTGAGGCCAATTGTAGTAAAGGAAATATCCTCGTTTAAAAACTAGACAGAATCATTCTCAGAAACTACTTTGTGATGTGTGCGTTCAACTCACAGAGTTTCACCTTTCTTTTCATAGAGCAGTTTGGAAACACTCTGTTTCTTAAGTTTGCAAGAGGATATTTGGACCACTTTGAGGCCTTCGTTGGAAACGGGATTTCTCAGTATACAGCTAGACAGATGAATTCCCAGTAAGTTCTTTGTGTTGTGTCTATTCAACTCACAGAGCTGAACCTTCCTTTAGACAGAGCAGTTTGCAAACACTCTTTTTGTGGAATTTGCAAGTGGAGATTTCAAGCGATTTCAGGCTAAACTTAGAAAGGGAAATATCTTTGTATAAAAACTAGACAGAATCATTCTCAGAAACTACTCTGTGCGTTCCACTCACAGAGTTTAACCTTTCTTTTCATAGAGCAGTTTGGAAACACTCTCTTTGTTAAGTCTGCAAGGGGATATTTAGACCTCTTTGACGGCTTCGTTGGAAACGGGATTTCTTCATATACAGCTAGACACATGAATACTCAGTAACTTCTTTGTGTTGTGTGTATTCAACTCACAGAGTTGAACATTTCTTTAGACAGAGCAGATTTGAAACACTCTTTTTGTGGATTTTACAAGTGGAGATTTCAAGCGATTTGAGGCCAATTGTAGTAAAGGAAATATCCTCGTTTAAAAACTAGACAGAATCATTCTCAGAAACTACTTTGTGATGTGTGCGTTCAACTCACAGAGTTTCACCTTTCTTTTCATAGAGCAGTTTGGAAACACTCTGTTTCTTAAGTTTGCAAGAGAATATTTGGACCACTTTGAGGCCTTCGTTGGAAAAGGGATTTCTCAGTATAATGCTAGACAGATGAATTCCCAGTAAGTTCTTTGTGTTGTGTCTATTCAACTCACAGAGCTGAACCTTCCTTTAGACAGAGCAGTTTGCAAACACTCTTTTTGTGGAATTTGCAAGTGGAGATTTCAAGCGATTTCAGGCTAAACTTAGAAAGGGAAATATCTTTGTATAAAAACTAGACAGAATCATTCTCAGAAACTACTCTGTGCGTTCCACTCACAGAGTTTAACCTTTCTTTTCATAGAGCAGTTTGGAAACACTCTCTTTGTTAAGTCTGCAAGGGGATATTTAGACCTCTTTGACGGCTTCGTTGGAAACGGGATTTCTTCATATACAGCTAGACACATGAATCCTCAGTAACTTCTTTGTGTTGTGTGTATTCAACTCACAGAGTTGAACATTTCTTTAGACAGAGCAGATTTGAAACACTCTTTTTGTGGATTTTACAAGTTGAGATTTCAAGCGATTTGAGGCCAATTGTAGTAAAGGAAATATCCTCGTTTAAAAACTAGACAGAATCATTCTCAGAAACTACTTTGTGATGTGTGCGTTCAACTCACAGAGTTTCACCTTTCTTTTCATAGAGCAGTTTGGAAACACTCTGTTTCTTAAGTTTGCAAGAGAATATTTGGACCACTTTGAGGCCTTCGTTGGAAAAGGGATTTCTCAGTATAATGCTAGACAGATGAATTCCCAGTAAGTTCTTTGTGTTGTGTCTATTCAACTCACAGAGTTGAACCTTCCTTTAGACAGCGCAGTTTGCAAACACTCTTTTTGTGGAATTTGCAAGTGGAGATTTCAAGCGATTTCAGGCCAATCTTAGAAAGGGAAATATCTTTGTATAAAAACTAGACAGAATTTTTCTCAGAAACTACTTTGTGTTCTGTGCGTTCCACTCACAGACTTTAACCTTTCTTTTCATAGAGCAGTTTGGAATCACTCTGTTTTTTAAGTCTGCAAGGGGATATTTAGAGCTCTTTGACGCCTTCATTATAAACGGGATTTCATCATATACAGCTAGACACATGAATTCTCAGTAACTTCTTTGTGTTGTGTGTATTCAACTCACAGAGTTGAACCTTTCTTTAGACAGAGCAGATTTGAAACACTCTTTTTGTGGATTTTACAAGTGGAGATTTCAAGCGATTTGAGGCCAATTGTAGTAAAGGAAATATCCTCGTTTAAAAACTAGACAGAATCATTCTCAGAAACTACTTTGTGATGTGTGTGTTCAACTCACAGAGTTTCACCTTTCTTTTCATAGAGCAGTTTGGAAACACTCTGTTGGTTAAGTTTGCAAGAGGATATTTGGACCACTTTGAGGCCTTCGTTGGAAACGGGATTTCTCAGTATACAGCTAGACACATGAATCCTCAGTAACTTCTTTGTGTTGTGTGTATTCAACTCACAGAGTTGAACATTTCTTTAGACAGAGCAGATTTGAAACACTCTTTTTGTGGATTTTACAAGTGGAGATTTCAAGCGATTTGAGGCCAATTGTAGTAAAGGAAATATCCTCGTTTAAAAACTAGACAGAATCATTCTCAGAAACTACTTTGTGATGTGTGCGTTCAACTCACAGAGTTTCACCTTTCTTTTCATAGAGCAGTTTGGAAACACTCTGTTTCTTAAGTTTGCAAGAGAATATTTGGACCACTTTGAGGCCTTCGTTGGAAAAGGGATTTCTCAGTATAATGCTAGACAGATGAATTCCCAGTAAGTTCTTTGTGTTGTGTCTATTCAACTCACAGAGCTGAACCTTCCTTTAGACAGAGCAGTTTGCAAACACTCTTTTTGTGGAATTTGCAAGTGGAGATTTAAAGCGATTTCAGGCTAAACTTAGAAAGGGAAATATCTTTGTATAAAAACTAGACAGAATCATTCTCAGAAACTACTCTGTGCGTTCCACTCACAGAGTTTAACCTTTCTTTTCATAGAGCAGTTTGGAAACACTCTCTTTGTTAAGTCTGCAAGGGGATATTTAGACCTCTTTGACGGCTTCGTTGGAAACGGGATTTCTTCATATACAGCTAGACACATGAATCCTCAGTAACTTCTTTGTGTTGTGTGTATTCAACTCACAGAGTTGAACATTTCTTTAGACAGAGCAGATTTGAAACACTCTTTTTGTGGATTTTACAAGTGGAGATTTCAAGCGATTTGAGGCCAATTGTAGTAAAGGAAATATCCTCGTTTAAAAACTAGACAGAATCATTCTCAGAAACTACTTTGTGATGTGTGCGTTCAACTCACAGAGTTTCACCTTTCTTTTCATAGAGCAGTTTGGAAACACTCTGTTTCTTAAGTTTGCAAGAGAATATTTGGACCACTTTGAGGCCTTCGTTGGAAAAGGGATTTCTCAGTATAATGCTAGACAGATGAATTCCCAGTAAGTTCTTTGTGTTGTGTCTATTCAACTCACAGAGTTGAACCTTCCTTTAGACAGCGCAGTTTGCAAACACTCTTTTTGTGGAATTTGCAAGTGGAGATTTCAAGCGATTTCAGGCCAATCTTAGAAAGGGAAATATCTTTGTATAAAAACTAGACAGAATCTTTCTCAGAAACTACTTTGTGTTCTGTGCGTTCCACTCACAGACTTTAACCTTTCTTTTCATAGAGCAGTTTGGAATCACTCTGTTTTTTAAGTCTGCAAGGGGATATTTAGACCTCTTTGACGCCTTCATTATAAACGGGATTTCTTCATATACAGCTAGACACATGAATTCTCAGTAACTTCTTTGTGTTGTGTGTATTCAACTCACAGAGTTGAACCTTTCTTTAGACAGAGCAGATTTGAAACACTCTTTTTGTGGATTTTACAAGTGGAGATTTCAAGCGATTTGAGGCCAATTGTAGTAAAGGAAATATCCTCGTTTAAAAACTAGACAGAATCATTCTCAGAAACTACTTTGTGATGTGTGTGTTCAACTCACAGAGTTTCACCTTTCTTTTCATAGAGCAGTTTGGAAACACTCTGTTGGTTAAGTTTGCAAGAGGATATTTGGACCACTTTGAGGCCTTCGTTGGAAACGGGATTTCTCAGTATACAGCTAGACAGATGAATTCCCAGTAAGTTCTTTGTGTTGTGTCTATTCAACTCACAGAGCTGAACCTTCCTTTAGACAGAGCAGTTTGCAAACACTCTTTTTGTGGAATTTGCAAGTGGAGATTTCAAGCGATTTCAGGCCAAACTTAGAAAGGGAATATCTTTGTGTAAAAACTAGACAGAATCATTCTCAGAAACTACTCTGTGTTGTGTGCGTTCCACTCACAGAGTTTAACCTTTCTTTTCATAGAGCAGTTTGGAAACACTCTGTTTGTTAAGTCTGCAAGGGGATATTTACACCTCTTTGACGCCTTCTTTGGAAACGGGATTTCTTCATATACAGCTAGACACATGAATCCTCTGTAACTTCTTTGTGTTGTGTGTATTCAACTCACAGAGTTGAACCTTTCTTTAGACAGAGCAGATTTGAAACACTCTTTTTGTGGATTTTACAAGTGGAGATTTCAAGCGATTTGAGGCCAATTGTAGTAAAGGAAATATCCTCGTTTAAAAACTAGACAGAATCATTCTCAGAAACTACTTTGTGATGTGTGCTTTCAACTCACAGAGTTTCAACTTTCTTTTCATAGAGCAGTTTGGAAACACTCTGTTGGTTAAGTTTGCAAGAGGATATTTGGACCACTTTGAGGCCTTCGTTGGAAACGGGATTTCTCAGTATACAGCTAGACAGATGAATTCCCAGTAAGTTCTTTGTGTTGTGTCTATTCAACTCACAGAGCTGAACCTTCCTTTAGACAGAGCAGTTTGCAAACACTCTTTTTGTGGAATTTGCAAGTGGAGATTTCAAGCGATTTCAGGCCAAACTTAGAAAGGGAATATCTTTGTGTAAAAACTAGACAGAATCATTCTCAGAAACTACTCTGTGTTGTGTGCGTTCCACTCACAGAGTTTAACCTTTCTTTTCATAGAGCAGTTTGGAAACACTCTGTTTGTTAAGTCTGCAAGGGGATATTTACACCTCTTTGACGCCTTCTTTGGAAACGGGATTTCTTCATATACAGCTAGACACATGAATCCTCAGTAACTTCTTTGTGTTGTGTGTATTCAACTCACAGAGTTGAACCTTTCTTTAGACAGAGCAGATTTGAAACACTCTTTTTGTGGATTTTACAAGTGGAGATTTCAAGCGATTTGAGGCCAATTGTAGTAAAGGAAATATCCTCGTTTAAAAACTAGACAGAATCATTCTCAGAAACTACTTTGTGATGTGTGCTTTCAACTCACAGAGTTTCAACTTTCTTTTCATAGAGCAGTTTGGAAACACTCTGTTGGTTAAGTTTGCAAGAGGATATTTGGACCACTTTGAGGCCTTCGTTGGAAACGGGATTTCTCAGTATAATGCTAGACAGATGAATTCCCAGTAAGTTCTTTGTGTTGTGTCTATTCAACTCACAGAGCTGAACCTTCCTTTAGACAGAGCAGTTTGCAAACACTCTTTTTGTGGAATTTGCAAGTGGAGATTTCAAGCGATTTCAGGCCAAACTTAGAAAGGGAAATATCTTTGTATAAAAACTAGACAGAATCATTCTCAGAAACTACTCTGTGTTGTGTGCGTTCCACTCACAGAGTTTAACCTTTCTTTTCATAGAGAAGTTTGGAAACACTCTCTTTGTTAAGTCTGCAAGGGGATATTTAGACCTTTTTGACGCCTTCGTTGGAAACGGGATTTCTTCATATACAGCTAGACACATGAATCCTCAGTAACTTCTTTGTGTTGTGTGTATTCAACTAACAGAGTTGAACCTTTCTTTAGACAGAGCAGATTTGAAACACTCTTTTTGTGGATTTTACAAGTGGAGATTTCAAGCGATTTGAGGCCAATTGTAGTAAAGGAAATATCCTCGTTTAAAAACTAGACAGAATCATTCTCAGAAACTACTTTGTGATGTGTGCGTTCAACTCACAGAGTTTCACCTTTCTTTTCATAGAGCAGTTTGGAAACACTCTGTTTCTTAAGTTTGCAAGAGGATATTTGGACCACTTTGAGGCCTTCGTTGGAAAAGGGATTTCTCAGTATACAGCTAGACAGATGAATTCCCAGTAAGTTCTTTGTGTTGTGTCTATTCAACTCACAGAGTTGAACCTTCCTTTAGACAGAGCAGTTTGCAAACACTCTTTTTGTGGAATTTGCAAGTGGAGATTTCAAGCGATTTCAGGCTAAACTTAGAAAGGGAAATATCTTTGTATAAAAACTAGACAGAATCATTCTCAGAAACTACTCTGTGCGTTCCACTCACAGAGTTTAACCTTTCTTTTCATAGAGCAGTTTGGAAACACTCTCTTTGTTAAGTCTGCAAGGGGATATTTAGACCTCTTTGACGGCTTCGTTGGAAACGGGATTTCTTCATATACAGCTAGACACATGAATCCTCAGTAACTTCTTTGTGTTGTGTGTATTCAACTCACAGAGTTGAACCTTTCTTTAGACAGAGCAGATTTGAAACACTCTTTTTGTGGATTTTACAAGTGGAGATTTCAAGCGATTTGAGGCCAATTGTAGTAAAGGAAATATCCTCGTTTAAAAACTAGACAGAATCATTCTCAGAAACTACTTTGTGATGTGTGCGTTCAACTCACAGAGTTTCACCTTTCTTTCCATAGAGCAGTTTGGAAACACTCTGTTTCTTAAGTTTGCAAGAGAATATTTGGACAACTTTGAGGCCTTCGTTGGAAAAGGGATTTCTCAGTATACAGCTAGACAGATGAATTCCCAGTAAGTTCTTTGTGTTGTGTCTATTCAACTCACAGAGTTGAACCTTCCTTTAGACAGCGCACTTTGCAAACACTCTTTTTGTGGAATTTTCAAGTGGAGATTTCAAGCGATTTCAGGCCAATCTTAGAAAGGGAAATATCTTTGTATAAAAACTAGACAGAATCTTTCTCAGAAACTACTTTGTGTTCTGTGCGTTCCACTCACAGAGTTTAACCTTTCTTTTCATAGAGCAGTTTGGAATCACTCTGTTTTTTAAGTCTGCAAGGGGATATTTAGACCTCTTTGACGCCTTCGTTGGAAACGGGATTTCTTCATATACAGCTAGACACATGAATTCTCAGTAACTTCTTTGTGTTGTGTGTATTCAACTCACAGAGTTGAACATTTCTTTAGACAGAGCAGATTTCAAACACTCTTTTTGTGGATTTTACAACTGGAGATTTCAAGCGATTTGAGGCCAATTGTAGTAAACGAAATATCCTCGTTTAAAAACTAGACAGAATCATTCTCAGAAACTACTTTGTGATGTGTGCGTTCAACTCACAGAGTTTCACCTATCTTTTCATAGAGCAGTTTGGAAACACTCTGTTTCTTAAGTTTGCAAGAGGATATTTGGACCACTTTGAGGCCTTCGTTGGAAACGGGATTTCTCAGTATACAGCTAGACAGATGAATTCCCAGTAAGTTCTTTGTGTTGTGTCTATTCAACTCACAGAGTTGAACCTTCCTTTAGACAGCGCAGTTTGCAAACACTCTTTTTGTGGAATTTGCAAGTGGAGATTTCAAGCGATTTCAGGCCAATCTTAGAAAGGGAAATATCTTTGTATAAAAACTAGACAGAATCTTTCTCAGAAACTACTTTGTGTTCTGTGCGTTCCACTCACAGACTTTAACCTTTCTTTTCATAGAGCAGTTTGGAATCACTCTGTTTTTTAAGTCTGCAAGGGGATATTTAGACCTCTTTGACGCCTTCATTATAAACGGGATTTCTTCATATACAGCTAGACACATGAATTCTCAGTAACTTCTTTGTGTTGTGTGTATTCAACTCACAGAGTTGAACCTTTCTTTAGACAGAGCAGATTTGAAACACTCTTTTTGTGGATTTTACAAGTGGAGATTTCAAGCGATTTGAGGCCAATTGTAGTAAAGGAAATATCCTCGTTTAAAAACTAGACAGAATCATTCTCAGAAACTACTTTGTGATGTGTGTGTTCAACTCACAGAGTTTCACCTTTCTTTTCATAGAGCAGTTTGGAAACACTCTGTTGGTTAAGTTTGCAAGAGGATATTTGGACCACTTTGAGGCCTTCGTTGGAAACGGGATTTCTCAGTATACAGCTAGACAGATGAATTCCCAGTAAGTTCTTTGTGTTGTGTCTATTCAACTCACAGAGCTGAACCTTCCTTTAGACAGAGCAGTTTGCAAACACTCTTTTTGTGGAATTTGCAAGTGGAGATTTCAAGCGATTTCAGGCCAAACTTAGAAAGGGAAATATCTTTGTGTAAAAACTAGACAGAATCATTCTCAGAAACTACTCTGTGTTGTGTGCGTTCCACTCACAGAGTTTAACCTTTCTTTTCATAGAGCAGTTTGGAAACACTCTGTTTGTTAAGTCTGCAAGGGGATATTTACACCTCTTTGACGCCTTCTTTGGAAACGGGATTTCTTCATATACAGCTAGACACATGAATCCTCAGTTACTTCTTTGTGTTGTGTGTATTCAACTCACAGAGTTGAACCTTTCTTTAGACAGAGCAGATTTGAAACACTCTTTTTGTGGATTTTACAAGTGGAGATTTCAAGCGATTTGAGGCCAATTGTAGTAAAGGAAATATCCTCGTTTAAAAACTAGACAGAATCATTCTCAGAAACTACTTTGTGATGTGTGCGTTCAACTCACAGAGTGTCACCTTTCTTTTCATAGAGCAGTTTGGAAACACTCTGTTTCTTAAGTTTGCAAGAGGATATTTGGACCACTTTGAGGCCTTCGTTGGAAACGGGATTTCTCAGTATAATGCTAGACAGATGAATTCCCAGTAAGTTCTTTGTGTTGTGTCTATTCAACTCACAGAGTTGAACCTTCCTTTAGACAGAGCAGTTTGCAAACACTCTTTTTGTGGAATTTGCAAGTGGAGATTTCAAGCGATTTCAGGCCAAACTTAGAAAGGGAAATATCTTTGTATAAAAACTAGACAGAATCATTCTCAGAAACTACTCCGTGTTGTGTGCGTTCCACTCACAGAGTTTAACCTTTCTTTTCATAGAGCAGTTTGGAAACACTCTCTTTGTTAAGTATGCAAGGGGATATTTAGACCTCTTTGACGCCTTCGTTGGAAACGGGATTTCTTCATATACAGCTAGACACATGAATCCTCAGTAACTTCTTTGTGTTGTGTGTATTCAACTCACAGAGTTGAACCTTTCTTTAGACAGAGCAGATTTGAAACACTCTTTTTGTGGATTTTACAAGTGGAGATTTCAAGCGATTTGAGGCCAATTGTAGTAAAGGAAATATCCTCGTTTAAAAACTAGACAGAATCATTCTCAGAAACTACTTTGTGATGTGTGCATTCAACTCACAGAGTTTCACCTTTCTTTTCATAGAGCAGTTTGGAAACACTCTGTTTCTTAAGTTTGCAAGAGGATATTTGGACCACTTTGAGGCCTTCGTTGGAAACGGGATTTCTCTGTATAATGCTAGACAGATGAATTCCCAGTAAGTTCTTTGTGTTGTGTCTATTCAACTCACAGAGTTGAACCTTCCTTTAGACAGAGCAGTTTGCAAACACTCTTTTTGTGGAATTTGCAAGTGGAGTTTTCAAGCGATTTCAGGCCAAACTTAGAAAGGGAAATATCTTTGTATAAAAACTAGACAGAATCATTCTCAGAAACTACTCTGTGTTGTGTGCGTTCCACTCACAGAGTTTAACCTTTCTTTTCATAGAGCAGTTTGGAAACACTCTGTTTGTTAAGTCTGCAAGTGGATATTTAGACCTCTTTGACGCCTTCGTTTGAAACGGGATTTCTTCATATACAGCTAGACACATGAATGCTCAGTAACTTCTTTGTGTTGTGTGTATTCAACTCACAGAGTTGAACCTTTCTTTAGACAGAGCAGATTTGAAACACTCTTTTTGTGGATTTTACAAGTGGAGATTTCAAGCGATTTGAGGCCAATTGTAGTAAAGGAAATATCCTCGTTTAAAAACTAGACAGAATCATTCTCAGAAACTACTTTGTGATGTGTGCGTTCAACTCACAGAGTTTCACCTTTCTTTTCATAGAGCAGTTTGGAAACACTCTGTTTCTTAAGTTTGCAAGAGGATATTTGGACCACTTTGAGGCCTTCGTTGGAAACGGGATTTCTCAGTATACAGCTAGACAGATGAATTCCCAGTAAGTTCTTTGTGTTGTGTCTATTCAACTCACAGAGTTGAACCTTCCTTTAGACAGAGCAGTTTGCAAACACTCTTTTTGTGGAATTTGCAAGTGGAGATTTCAAGCGATTTCAGGCCAAACTTAGAAAGGGAAATATCTTTGTATAAAAACTAGACAGAATCATTCTCAGAAACTACTCTGTGTTGTGTGCGTTCCACTCACAGAGTTTAACCTTTCTTTTCATAGAGCAGTTTGGAAACACTCTGTTTGTTACGTCTGCAAGTGGATATTTAGACCTCTTTGACGCCTTCGTTTGAAACGGGATTTCTTCATATACAGCTAGACACATGAATGCTCAGTAACTTCTTTGTGTTGTGTGTATTCAACTCACAGAGTTGAACCCTTCTTTAGACAGAGCAGATTTGAAACACTCTTTTTGTGGATTTTACAAGTGGAGATTTCAAGCGATTTGAGGCCAATTGTAGTAAAGGAAATATCCTCGTTTAAAAACTAGACAGAATCATTCTCAGAAACTACTTTGTGATGTGTGCGTTCAACTCACAGAGTTTCACCTTTCTTTTCATTGAGCAGTTTGGAAACACTCTGTTTCTTAAGTTTGCAAGAGGATATTTGGACCACTTTGAGGCCTTCGTTGGAAACGGGATTTCTCAGTAGAATGCTAGACAGATGAATTCCCAGTAAGTTCTTTGTGTTGTGTCTATTCAACTCACAGAGTTGAACCTTCCTTTAGACAGCGCAGTTTGCAAACACTCTTTTTGTGGAATTTGCAAGTGGAGATTTCAAGTGATTTCAGGCCAATCTTAGAAAGGGAAATATCTTTGTATAAAAACTAGACAGAATCTTTCTCAGAAACTACTTTGTGTTCTGTGCGTTCCACTCACAGAGTTTAACCTTTCTTTTCATAGAGCAGTTTGGAATCACTCTGTTTTTTAAGTCTGCAAGGGGATATTTAGACCTCTTTGACGCCTTCATTATAAACGGGATTTCTTCATATACAGCTAGACACATGAATTCTCAGTAACTTCTTTGTGTTGTGTGTATTCAACTCACAGAGTTGAACCTTTCTTTAGACAGAGCACATTTGAAACACTCTTTTTGTGGATTTTACAAGTGGAGATTTCAAGCGATTTGAGGCCAATTGTAGTAAAGGAAATATCCTCGTTTAAAAACTAGACAGAATCATTCTCAGAAACTACATTGTGATGTGTGTGTTCAACTCACAGAGTTTCACCTTTCTTTTCATAGAGCAGTTTGGAAACGCTCTGTTGGTTAAGTTTGCAAGAGGATATTTGGACCACTTTGAGGCCTTCGTTGGAAAAGGGATTTCTCAGTATAATGCTAGACAGATGAATTCCCAGTAAGTTCTTTGTGTTGTGTCTATTCAACTCACAGAGTTGAACCTTCCTTTAGACAGAGCAGTTTGCAAACACTCTTTTTGTGGAATTTGCAAGTGGAGATTTCAAGCGATTTCAGGCCAAACTTAGAAAGGGAAATATCTTTGTATAAAAACTAGACAGAATCATTCTCAGAAACTACTCTGTGTTGTGTGCGTTCCACTCACAGAGTTTAACCTTTCTTTTCATAGAGCAGTTTGGAAACACTCTCTTTGTTAAATCTGCAAGGGGATATTTAGACCTCTTTGACGCCTTCGTTGGAAACGGGATTTCTTCAGATACAGCTAGACACATGAATCCTCAGTAACTTCTTTGTGTTGTGTGTATTCAACTCACAGAGTTGAACCTTTCTTTAGACCCAGCAGATTTGAAACACTCTTTTTGTGGATTTTACAAGTGGAGATTTCAAGCGATTTGAGGCCAATTGTAGTAAAGGAAATATCCTCGTTTAAAAACTAGACAGAATCATTCTCAGAAACTACTTTGTGATGTGTGTGTTCAACTCACAGAGTTTCACCTTTCTTTTCATAGAGCAGTTTGGAAACACTCTGTTGGTTAAGTTTGCAAGAGGATATTTGGACCACTTTGAGGCCTTCGTTGGAAACGGGATTTCTCAGTATACAGCTAGACAGATGAATTCCCAGTAAGTTCTTTGTGTTGTGTCTATTCAACTCACAGAGCTGAACCTTCCTTTAGACAGAGCAGTTTGCAAACACTCTTTTTGTGGAATTTGCAAGTGGAGATTTCAAGCGATTTCAGGCCAAACTTAGAAAGGGAAATATCTTTGTGTAAAAACTAGACAGAATCATTCTCAGAAACTACTCCGTGTTGTGTGCGTTCCACTCACAGAGTTTAACCTTTCTTTTCATAGAGCAGTTTGGAAACACTCTGTTTGTTAAATCTGCAAGGGGATATTTACACCTCTTTGACGCCTTCTTTGGAAACGGGATTTCTTCATATACAGCTAGACACATGAATCCTCAGTAACTTCTTTGTGTTGTGTGTATTCAACTCACAGAGTTGAACCTTTCTTTAGACAGAGCAGATTTGAAACACTCTTTTTGTGGATTTTACAAGTGGAGATTTCAAGCGATTTGAGGCCAATTGTAGTAAAGGAAATATCCTCGTTTAAAAACTAGACAGAATCATTCTCAGAAACTACTTTGTGATGTGTGCGTTCAACTCACAGAGTGTCACCTTTCTTTTCATAGAGCAGTTTGGAAACACTCTGTTTCTTAAGTTTGCAAGAGGATATTTGGACCACTTTGAGGCCTTCGTTGGAAACGGGATTTCTCAGTATAATGCTAGACAGATGAATTCCCAGTAAGTTCTTTGTGTTGTGTCTATTCAACTCACAGAGTTGAACCTTCCTTTAGACAGAGCAGTTTGCAAACACTCTTTTTGTGGAATTTGCAAGTGGAGATTTCAAGCGATTTCAGGCCAAACTTAGAAAGGGAAATATCTTTGTATAAAAACTAGACACAATCATTCTCAGAAACTACTCCGTGTTGTGTGCGTTCCACTCACAGAGTTTAACCTTTCTTTTCATAGAGCAGTTTGGAAACACTCTCTTTGTTAAGTATGCAAGGGGATATTTAGACCTCTTTGACGCCTTCGTTGGAAACGGGATTTCTTCATATACAGCTAGACACATGAATCCTCAGTAACTTCTTTGTGTTGTGTGTATTCAACTCACAGAGTTGAACCTTTCTTTAGACAGAGCAGATTTGAAACACTCTTTTTGTGGATTTTACAAGTGGAGATTTCAAGCGATTTGAGGCCAATTGTAGTAAAGGAAATATCCTCGTTTAAAAACTAGACAGAATCATTCTCAGAAACTACTTTGTGATGTGTGCATTCAACTCACAGAGTTTCACCTTTCTTTTCATAGAGCAGTTTGGAAACACTCTGTTTCTTAAGTTTGCAAGAGGATATTTGGACCACTTTGAGGCCTTCGTTGGAAACGGGATTTCTCTGTATAATGCTAGACAGATGAATTCCCAGTAAGTTCTTTGTGTTGTGTCTATTCAACTCACAGAGTTGAACCTTCCTTTAGACAGAGCAGTTTGCAAACACTCTTTTTGTGGAATTTGCAAGTGGAGTTTTCAAGCGATTTCAGGCCAAACTTAGAAAGGGAAATATCTTTGTATAAAAACTAGACAGAATCATTCTCAGAAACTACTCTGTGTTGTGTGCGTTCCACTCACAGAGTTTAACCTTTCTTTTCATAGAGCAGTTTGGAAACACTCTGTTTGTTAAGTCTGCAAGTGGATATTTAGACCTCTTTGACGCCTTCGTTTGAAACGGGATTTCTTCATATACAGCTAGACACATGAATGCTCAGTAACTTCTTTGTGTTGTGTGTATTCAACTCACAGAGTTGAACCTTTCTTTAGACAGAGCAGATTTGAAACACTCTTTTTGTGGATTTTACAAGTGGAGATTTCAAGCGATTTGAGGCCAATTGTAGTAAAGGAAATATCCTCGTTTAAAAACTAGACAGAATCATTCTCAGAAACTACTTTGTGATGTGTGCGTTCAACTCACAGAGTTTCACCTTTCTTTTCATAGAGCAGTTTGGAAACACTCTGTTTCTTAAGTTTGCAAGAGGATATTTGGACCACTTTGAGGCCTTCGTTGGAAACGGGATTTCTCAGTATACAGCTAGACAGATGAATTCCCAGTAAGTTCTTTGTGTTGTGTCTATTCAACTCACAGAGTTGAACCTTCCTTTAGACAGAGCAGTTTGCAAACACTCTTTTTGTGGAATTTGCAAGTGGAGATTTCAAGCGATTTCAGGCCAAACTTAGAAAGGGAAATATCTTTGTATAAAAACTAGACAGAATCATTCTCAGAAACTACTCTGTGTTGTGTGCGTTCCACTCACAGAGTTTAACCTTTCTTTTCATAGAGCAGTTTGGAAACACTCTGTTTGTTACGTCTGCAAGTGGATATTTAGACCTCTTTGACGCCTTCGTTTGAAACGGGATTTCTTCATATACAGCTAGACACATGAATGCTCAGTAACTTCTTTGTGTTGTGTGTATTCAACTCACAGAGTTGAACCCTTCTTTAGACAGAGCAGATTTGAAACACTCTTTTTGTGGATTTTACAAGTGGAGATTTCAAGCGATTTGAGGCCAATTGTAGTAAAGGAAATATCCTCGTTTAAAAACTAGACAGAATCATTCTCAGAAACTACTTTGTGATGTGTGCGTTCAACTCACAGAGTTTCACCTTTCTTTTCATTGAGCAGTTTGGAAACACTCTGTTTCTTAAGTTTGCAAGAGGATATTTGGACCACTTTGAGGCCTTCGTTGGAAACGGGATTTCTCAGTAGAATGCTAGACAGATGAATTCCCAGTAAGTTCTTTGTGTTGTGTCTATTGAACTCACAGAGTTGAACCTTCCTTTAGACAGCGCAGTTTGCAAACACTCTTTTTGTGGAATTTGCAAGTGGAGATTTCAAGTGATTTCAGGCCAATCTTAGAAAGGGAAATATCTTTGTATAAAAACTAGACAGAATCTTTCTCAGAAACTACTTTGTGTTCTGTGCGTTCCACTCACAGAGTTTAACCTTTCTTTTCATAGAGCAGTTTGGAATCACTCTGTTTTTTAAGTCTGCAAGGGGATATTTAGACCTCTTTGACGCCTTCATTATAAACGGGATTTCTTCATATACAGCTAGACACATGAATTCTCAGTAACTTCTTTGTGTTGTGTGTATTCAACTCACAGAGTTGAACCTTTCTTTAGACAGAGCACATTTGAAACACTCTTTTTGTGGATTTTACAAGTGGAGATTTCAAGCGATTTGAGGCCAATTGTAGTAAAGGAAATATCCTCGTTTAAAAACTAGACAGAATCATTCTCAGAAACTACTTTGTGATGTGTGTGTTCAACTCACAGAGTTTCACCTTTCTTTTCATAGAGCAGTTTGGAAACGCTCTGTTGGTTAAGTTTGCAAGAGGATATTTGGACCACTTTGAGGCCTTCGTTGGAAAAGGGATTTCTCAGTATAATGCTAGACAGATGAATTCCCAGTAAGTTCTTTGTGTTGTGTCTATTCAACTCACAGAGTTGAACCTTCCTTTAGACAGAGCAGTTTGCAAACACTCTTTTTGTGGAATTTGCAAGTGGAGATTTCAAGCGATTTCAGGCCAAACTTAGAAAGGGAAATATCTTTGTATAAAAACTAGACAGAATCATTCTCAGAAACTACTCTGTGTTGTGTGCGTTCCACTCACAGAGTTTAACCTTTCTTTTCATAGAGCAGTTTGGAAACACTCTCTTTGTTAAGTATGCAAGGGGATATTTAGACCTCTTTGACGCCTTCGTTGGAAACGGGATTTCTTCATATACAGCTAGACACATGAATCCTCAGTAACTTCTTTGTGTTGTGTGTATTCAACTCACAGAGTTGAACCTTTCTTTAGACAGAGCAGATTTGAAACACTCTTTTTGTGGATTTTACAAGTGGAGATTTCAAGCGATTTGAGGCCAATTGTAGTAAAGGAAATATCCTCGTTTAAAAACTAGACAGAATCATTCTCAGAAACTACTTTGTGATGTGTGCGTTCAACTCACAGAGTTTCACCTTTCTTTTCATAGAGCAGTTTGGAAACACTCTGTTTCTTAAGTTTGCAAGAGGATATTTGGACCACTTTGAGGCCTTCGTTGGAAACGGGATTTCTCAGTATAATGCTAGACAGATGAATTCCCAGTAAGTTCTTTGTGTTGTGTCTATTCAACTCACAGAGTTGAACCTTCCTTTAGACAGAGCAGTTTGCAAACACTCTTTTTGTGGAATTTGCAAGTGGAGATTTCAAGCGATTTCAGGCCAAACTTAGAAAGGGAAATATCTTTGTATAAAAACTAGACAGAATCATTCTCAGAAACTACTCTGTGTTGTGTGCGTTCCACTCACAGAGTTTAACCTTTCTTTTCATAGAGCAGTTTGGAAACACTCTGTTTGTTACGTCTGCAAGTGGATATTTAGACCTCTTTGACGCCTTCGTTTGAAACGGGATTTCTTCATATACAGCTAGACACATGAATGCTCAGTAACTTCTTTGTGTTGTGTGTATTCAACTCACAGAGTTGAACCCTTCTTTAGACAGAGCAGATTTGAAACACTCTTTTTGTGGATTTTACAAGTGGAGATTTCAAGCGATTTGAGGCCAATTGTAGTAAAGGAAATATCCTCGTTTAAAAACTAGACAGAATCATTCTCAGAAACTACTTTGTGATGTGTGCGTTCAACTCACAGAGTTTCACCTTTCTTTTCATTGAGCAGTTTGGAAACACTCTGTTTCTTAAGTTTGCAAGAGGATATTTGGACCACTTTGAGGCCTTCGTTGGAAACGGGATTTCTCAGTATAATGCTAGACAGATGAATTCCCAGTAAGTTCTTTGTGTTGTGTCTATTCAACTCACAGAGTTGAACCTTCCTTTAGACAGCGCAGTTTGCAAACACTCTTTTTGTGGAATTTGCAAGTGGAGATTTCAAGCGATTTCAGGCCAATCTTAGAAAGGGAAATATCTTTGTATAAAAACTAGACAGAATATTTCTCAGAAACTACTTTGTGTTCTGTGCGTTCCACTCACAGAGTTTAACCTTTCTTTTCATAGAGCAGTTTGGAATCACTCTGTTTTTTAAGTCTGCAAGGGGATATTTAGACCTCTTTGACGCCTTCATTATAAACGGGATTTCTTCATATACAGCTAGACACATGAATTCTCAGTAACTTCTTTGTGTTGTGTGTATTCAACTCACAGAGTTGAACCTTTCTTTAGACAGAGCAGATTTGAAACACTCTTTTTGTGGATTTTACAAGTGGAGATTTCAAGCGATTTGAGGCCAATTGTAGTAAAGGAAATATCCTCGTTTAAAAACTAGACAGAATCATTCTCAGAAACTACTTTGTGATGTGTGTGTTCAACTCACAGAGTTTCACCTATCTTTTCATAGAGCAGTTTGGAAACGCTCTGTTGGTTAAGTTTGCAAGAGGATATTTGGACCACTTTGAGGCCTTCGTTGGAAAAGGGATTTCTCAGTATAATGCTAGACAGATGAATTCCCAGTAAGTTCTTTGTGTTGTGTCTATTCAACTCACAGAGTTGAACCTTCCTTTAGACAGAGCAGTTTGCAAACACTCTTTTTGTGGAATTTGCAAGTGGAGATTTCAAGCGATTTCAGGCCAAACTTAGAAAGGGAAATATCTTTGTATAAAAACTAGACAGAATCATTCTCAGAAACTACTCTGTGTTGTGTGCGTTCCACTCACAGAGTTTAACCTTTCTTTTCATAGAGCAGTTTGGAAACACTCTCTTTGTTAAGTATGCAAGGGGATATTTAGACCTCTTTGATGCCTTCGTTGGAAACGGGATTTCTTCATATACAGCTAGACACATGAATCCTCAGTAACTTCTTTGTGTTGTGTGTATTCAACTCACAGAGTTGAACCTTTCTTTAGACAGAGCAGATTTGAAACACTCTTTTTGTGGATTTTACAAGTGGAGATTTCAAGCGATTTGAGGCCAATTGTAGTAAAGGAAATATCCTCGTTTAAAAAGTAGACAGAATCATTCTCAGAAACTACTTTGTGATGTGTGCGTTCAACTCACAGAGTTTCACCTTTCTTTTCATAGAGCAGTTTGGAAACACTCTGTTTCTTAAGTTTGCAAGAGGATATTTGGACCACTTTGAGGCCTTCGTTGGAAACGGGATTTCTCAGTATAATGCTAGACAGATGAATTCCCAGTAAGTTCTTTGTGTTGTGTCTATTCAACTCACAGAGTTGAACCTTCCTTTAGACAGAGCAGTTTGCAAACACTCTTTTTGTGGAATTTGCAAGTGGAGATTTCAAGCGATTTCAGGCCAAACTTAGAAAGGGAAATATCTTTGTATAAAAACTAGACAGAATCATTCTCAGAAACTACTCTGTGTTGTGTGCGTTCCACTCACAGAGTTTAACCTTTCTTTTCATAGAGCAGTTTGGAAACACTCTCTTTGTTAAATCTGCAAGGGGATATTTAGACCTCTTTGACGCCTTCGTTGGAAACGGGATTTCTTCATATACAGCTAGACACATGAATCCTCAGTAACTTCTTTGTGTTGTGTGTATTCAACTCACAGAGTTGAACCTTTCTTTAGACCCAGCAGATTTGAAACACTCTTTTTGTGGATTTTACAAGTGGAGATTTCAAGCGATTTGAGGCCAATTGTAGTAAAGGAAATATCCTCGTTTAAAAACTAGACAGAATCATTCTCAGAAACTACTTTGTGATGTGTGCGTTCAACTCACAGAGTTTCACCTTTCTTTTCATAGAGCAGTTTGGAAACACTCTGTTTCTTAAGTTTGCAAGAGGATATTTGGACCACTTTGAGGCCTTCGTTGGAAACGGGATTTCTCAGTATAATGCTAGACAGATGAATTCCCAGTAAGTTCTTTGTGTTGTGTCTATTGAACTCACAGAGTTGAACCTTCCTTTAGACAGAGCAGTTTGCAAACACTCTTTTTGTGGAATTTGCAAGTGGAGATTTCAAGCGATTTCAGGCCAAACTTAGAAAGGGAAATATCTTTGTATAAAAACTAGACAGAATCATTCTCAGAAACTACTCTGTGTTGTGTGCGTTCCACTCACAGAGTTTAACCTTTCTTTTCATAGAGCAGTTTGGAAACACTCTGTTTGTTAAGTCTGCAAGTGGATATTTAGACCTCTTTGACGCCTTCGTTTGAAACGGGATTTCTTCATATACAGCTAGACACATGAATGCTCAGTAACTTCTTTGTGTTGTGTGTATTCAACTCACAGAGTTGAACCTTTCTTTAGACAGAGCAGATTTGAAACACTCTTTTTGTGGATTTTACAAGTGGAGATTTCAAGCGATTTGAGGCCAATTGTAGTAAAGGAAATATCCTCGTTTAAAAACTAGACAGAATCATTCTCAGAAACTACTTTGTGATGTGTGCGTTCAACTCACAGAGTTTCACCTTTCTTTTCATAGAGCAGTTTGGAAACACTCTGTTTCTTAAGTTTGCAAGAGGATATTTGGACCACTTTGAGGCCTTCGTTGGAAACGGGATTTCTCAGTATAATGCTAGACAGATGAATTCCCAGTAAGTTCTTTGTGTTGTGTCTATTCAACTCACAGAGTTGAACCTTCCTTTAGACAGAGCAGTTTGCAAACACTCTTTTTGTGGAATTTGCAAGTGGAGATTTCAAGCGATTTCAGGCCAAACTTAGAAAGGGAAATATCTTTGTATAAAAACTAGACAGAATCATTCTCAGAAACTACTCCGTGTTGTGTGCGTTCCACTCACAGAGTTTAACCTTTCTTTTCATAGAGCAGTTTGGAAACACTCTCTTTGTTAAGTATGCAAGGGGATATTTAGACCTCTTTGACGCCTTCGTTGGAAACGGGATTTCTTCATATACAGCTAGACACATGAATCCTCAGTAACTTCTTTGTGTTGTGTGTATTCAACTCACAGAGTTGAACCTTTCTTTAGACAGAGCAGATTTGAAACACTCTTTTTGTGGATTTTACAAGTGGAGATTTCAAGCGATTTGAGGCCAATTGTAGTAAAGGAAATATCCTCGTTTAAAAACTAGACAGAATCATTCTCAGAAACTACTTTGTGATGTGTGCATTCAACTCACAGAGTTTCACCTTTCTTTTCATAGAGCAGTTTGGAAACACTCTGTTTCTTAAGTTTGCAAGAGGATATTTGGACCACTTTGAGGCCTTCGTTGGAAACGGGATTTCTCTGTATAATGCTAGACAGATGAATTCCCAGTAAGTTCTTTGTGTTGTGTCTATTCAACTCACAGAGTTGAACCTTCCTTTAGACAGAGCAGTTTGCAAACACTCTTTTTGTGGAATTTGCAAGTGGAGTTTTCAAGCGATTTCAGGCCAAACTTAGAAAGGGAAATATCTTTGTATAAAAACTAGACAGAATCATTCTCAGAAACTACTCTGTGTTGTGTGCGTTCCACTCACAGAGTTTAACCTTTCTTTTCATAGAGCAGTTTGGAAACACTCTGTTTGTTAAGTCTGCAAGTGGATATTTAGACCTCTTTGACGCCTTCGTTTGAAACGGGATTTCTTCATATACAGCTAGACACATGAATGCTCAGTAACTTCTTTGTGTTGTGTGTATTCAACTCACAGAGTTGAACCTTTCTTTAGACAGAGCAGATTTGAAACACTCTTTTTGTGGATTTTACAAGTGGAGATTTCAAGCGATTTGAGGCCAATTGTAGTAAAGGAAATATCCTCGTTTAAAAACTAGACAGAATCATTCTCAGAAACTACTTTGTGATGTGTGCGTTCAACTCACAGAGTTTCACCTTTCTTTTCATAGAGCAGTTTGGAAACACTCTGTTTCTTAAGTTTGCAAGAGGATATTTGGACCACTTTGAGGCCTTCGTTGGAAACGGGATTTCTCAGTATACAGCTAGACAGATGAATTCCCAGTAAGTTCTTTGTGTTGTGTCTATTCAACTCACAGAGTTGAACCTTCCTTTAGACAGAGCAGTTTGCAAACACTCTTTTTGTGGAATTTGCAAGTGGAGATTTCAAGCGATTTCAGGCCAAACTTAGAAAGGGAAATATCTTTGTATAAAAACTAGACAGAATCATTCTCAGAAACTACTCTGTGTTGTGTGCGTTCCACTCACAGAGTTTAACCTTTCTTTTCATAGAGCAGTTTGGAAACACTCTGTTTGTTACGTCTGCAAGTGGATATTTAGACCTCTTTGACGCCTTCGTTTGAAACGGGATTTCTTCATATACAGCTAGACACATGAATGCTCAGTAACTTCTTTGTGTTGTGTGTATTCAACTCACAGAGTTGAACCCTTCTTTAGACAGAGCAGATTTGAAACACTCTTTTTGTGGATTTTACAAGTGGAGATTTCAAGCGATTTGAGGCCAATTGTAGTAAAGGAAATATCCTCGTTTAAAAACTAGACAGAATCATTCTCAGAAACTACTTTGTGATGTGTGCGTTCAACTCACAGAGTTTCACCTTTCTTTTCATTGAGCAGTTTGGAAACACTCTGTTTCTTAAGTTTGCAAGAGGATATTTGGACCACTTTGAGGCCTTCGTTGGAAACGGGATTTCTCAGTATAATGCTAGACAGATGAATTCCCAGTAAGTTCTTTGTGTTGTGTCTATTCAACTCACAGAGTTGAACCTTCCTTTAGACAGCGCAGTTTGCAAACACTCTTTTTGTGGAATTTGCAAGTGGAGATTTCAAGCGATTTCAGGCCAATCTTAGAAAGGGAAATATCTTTGTATAAAAACTAGACAGAATCTTTCTCAGAAACTACTTTGTGTTCTGTGCGTTCCACTCACAGAGTTTAACCTTTCTTTTCATAGAGCAGTTTGGAATCACTCTGTTTTTTAAGTCTGCAAGGGGATATTTAGACCTCTTTGACGCCTTCATTATAAACGGGATTTCTTCATATACAGCTAGACACATGAATTCTCAGTAACTTCTTTGTGTTGTGTGTATTCAACTCACAGAGTTGAACCTTTCTTTAGACAGAGCACATTTGAAACACTCTTTTTGTGGATTTTACAAGTGGAGATTTCAAGCGATTTGAGGCCAATTGTAGTAAAGGAAATATCCTCGTTTAAAAACTAGACAGAATCATTCTCAGAAACTACTTTGTGATGTGTGTGTTCAACTCACAGAGTTTCACCTTTCTTTTCATAGAGCAGTTTGGAAACGCTCTGTTGGTTAAGTTTGCAAGAGGATATTTGGACCACTTTGAGGCCTTCGTTGGAAAAGGGATTTCTCAGTATAATGCTAGACAGATGAATTCCCAGTAAGTTCTTTGTGTTGTGTCTATTCAACTCACAGAGTTGAACCTTCCTTTAGACAGAGCAGTTTGCAAACACTCTTTTTGTGGAATTTGCAAGTGGAGATTTCAAGCGATTTCAGGCCAAACTTAGAAAGGGAAATATCTTTGTATAAAAACTAGACAGAATCATTCTCAGAAACTACTCTGTGTTGTGTGCGTTCCACTCACAGAGTTTAACCTTTCTTTTCATAGAGCAGTTTGGAAACACTCTCTTTGTTAAATCTGCAAGGGGATATTTAGACCTCTTTGACGCCTTCGTTGGAAACGGGATTTCTTCAGATACAGCTAGACACATGAATCCTCAGTAACTTCTTTGTGTTGTGTGTATTCAACTCACAGAGTTGAACCTTTCTTTAGACCCAGCAGATTTGAAACACTCTTTTTGTGGATTTTACAAGTGGAGATTTCAAGCGATTTGAGGCCAATTGTAGTAAAGGAAATATCCTCGTTTAAAAACTAGACAGAATCATTCTCAGAAACTACTTTGTGATGTGTGCGTTCAACTCACAGAGTTTCACCTTTCTTTTCATAGAGCAGTTTGGAAACACTCTGTTTCTTAAGTTTGCAAGAGGATATTTGGACCACTTTGAGGCCTTCGTTGGAAACGGGATTTCTCAGTATAATGCTAGACAGATGAATTCCCAGTAAGTTCTTTGTGTTGTGTCTATTGAACTCACAGAGTTGAACCTTCCTTTAGACAGAGCAGTTTGCAAACACTCTTTTTGTGGAATTTGCAAGTGGAGATTTCAAGCGATTTCAGGCCAAACTTAGAAAGGGAAATATCTTTGTATAAAAACTAGACAGAATCATTCTCAGAAACTACTCTGTGTTGTGTGCGTTCCACTCACAGAGTTTAACCTTTCTTTTCATAGAGCAGTTTGGAAACACTCTGTTTGTTAAGTCTGCAAGTGGATATTTAGACCTCTTTGACGCCTTCGTTTGAAACGGGATTTCTTCATATACAGCTAGACACATGAATGCTCAGTAACTTCTTTGTGTTGTGTGTATTCAACTCACAGAGTTGAACCTTTCTTTAGACAGAGCAGATTTGAAACACTCTTTTTGTGGATTTTACAAGTGGAGATTTCAAGCGATTTGAGGCCAATTGTAGTAAAGGAAATATCCTCGTTTAAAAACTAGACAGAATCATTCTCAGAAACTACTTTGTGATGTGTGCGTTCAACTCACAGAGTTTCACCTTTCTTTTCATAGAGCAGTTTGGAAACACTCTGTTTCTTAAGTTTGCAAGAGGATATTTGGACCACTTTGAGGCCTTCGTTGGAAACGGGATTTCTCAGTATAATGCTAGACAGATGAATTCCCAGTAAGTTCTTTGTGTTGTGTCTATTCAACTCACAGAGTTGAACCTTCCTTTAGACAGAGCAGTTTGCAAACACTCTTTTTGTGGAATTTGCAAGTGGAGATTTCAAGCGATTTCAGGCCAAACTTAGAAAGGGAAATATCTTTGTATAAAAACTAGACAGAATCATTCTCAGAAACTACTCCGTGTTGTGTGCGTTCCACTCACAGAGTTTAACCTTTCTTTTCATAGAGCAGTTTGGAAACACTCTCTTTGTTAAGTATGCAAGGGGATATTTAGACCTCTTTGACGCCTTCGTTGGAAACGGGATTTCTTCATATACAGCTAGACACATGAATCCTCAGTAACTTCTTTGTGTTGTGTGTATTCAACTCACAGAGTTGAACCTTTCTTTAGACAGAGCAGATTTGAAACACTCTTTTTGTGGATTTTACAAGTGGAGATTTCAAGCGATTTGAGGCCAATTGTAGTAAAGGAAATATCCTCGTTTAAAAACTAGACAGAATCATTCTCAGAAACTACTTTGTGATGTGTGCATTCAACTCACAGAGTTTCACCTTTCTTTTCATAGAGCAGTTTGGAAACACTCTGTTTCTTAAGTTTGCAAGAGGATATTTGGACCACTTTGAGGCCTTCGTTGGAAACGGGATTTCTCTGTATAATGCTAGACAGATGAATTCCCAGTAAGTTCTTTGTGTTGTGTCTATTCAACTCACAGAGTTGAACCTTCCTTTAGACAGAGCAGTTTGCAAACACTCTTTTTGTGGAATTTGCAAGTGGAGTTTTCAAGCGATTTCAGGCCAAACTTAGAAAGGGAAATATCTTTGTATAAAAACTAGACAGAATCATTCTCAGAAACTACTCTGTGTTGTGTGCGTTCCACTCACAGAGTTTAACCTTTCTTTTCATAGAGCAGTTTGGAAACACTCTGTTTGTTAAGTCTGCAAGTGGATATTTAGACCTCTTTGACGCCTTCGTTTGAAACGGGATTTCTTCATATACAGCTAGACACATGAATGCTCAGTAACTTCTTTGTGTTGTGTGTATTCAACTCACAGAGTTGAACCTTTCTTTAGACAGAGCAGATTTGAAACACTCTTTTTGTGGATTTTACAAGTGGAGATTTCAAGCGATTTGAGGCCAATTGTAGTAAAGGAAATATCCTCGTTTAAAAACTAGACAGAATCATTCTCAGAAACTACTTTGTGATGTGTGCGTTCAACTCACAGAGTTTCACCTTTCTTTTCATAGAGCAGTTTGGAAACACTCTGTTTCTTAAGTTTGCAAGAGGATATTTGGACCACTTTGAGGCCTTCGTTGGAAACGGGATTTCTCAGTATACAGCTAGACAGATGAATTCCCAGTAAGTTCTTTGTGTTGTGTCTATTCAACTCACAGAGTTGAACCTTCCTTTAGACAGAGCAGTTTGCAAACACTCTTTTTGTGGAATTTGCAAGTGGAGATTTCAAGCGATTTCAGGCCAAACTTAGAAAGGGAAATATCTTTGTATAAAAACTAGACAGAATCATTCTCAGAAACTACTCTGTGTTGTGTGCGTTCCACTCACAGAGTTTAACCTTTCTTTTCATAGAGCAGTTTGGAAACACTCTGTTTGTTACGTCTGCAAGTGGATATTTAGACCTCTTTGACGCCTTCGTTTGAAACGGGATTTCTTCATATACAGCTAGACACATGAATGCTCAGTAACTTCTTTGTGTTGTGTGTATTCAACTCACAGAGTTGAACCCTTCTTTAGACAGAGCAGATTTGAAACACTCTTTTTGTGGATTTTACAAGTGGAGATTTCAAGCGATTTGAGGCCAATTGTAGTAAAGGAAATATCCTCGTTTAAAAACTAGACAGAATCATTCTCAGAAACTACTTTGTGATGTGTGCGTTCAACTCACAGAGTTTCACCTTTCTTTTCATTGAGCAGTTTGGAAACACTCTGTTTCTTAAGTTTGCAAGAGGATATTTGGACCACTTTGAGGCCTTCGTTGGAAACGGGATTTCTCAGTATAATGCTAGACAGATGAATTCCCAGTAAGTTCTTTGTGTTGTGTCTATTCAACTCACAGAGTTGAACCTTCCTTTAGACAGCGCAGTTTGCAAACACTCTTTTTGTGGAATTTGCAAGTGGAGATTTCAAGCGATTTCAGGCCAATCTTAGAAAGGGAAATATCTTTGTATAAAAACTAGACAGAATCTTTCTCAGAAACTACTTTGTGTTCTGTGCGTTCCACTCACAGAGTTTAACCTTTCTTTTCATAGAGCAGTTTGGAATCACTCTGTTTTTTAAGTCTGCAAGGGGATATTTAGACCTCTTTGACGCCTTCATTATAAACGGGATTTCTTCATATACAGCTAGACACATGAATTCTCAGTAACTTCTTTGTGTTGTGTGTATTCAACTCACAGAGTTGAACCTTTCTTTAGACAGAGCACATTTGAAACACTCTTTTTGTGGATTTTACAAGTGGAGATTTCAAGCGATTTGAGGCCAATTGTAGTAAAGGAAATATCCTCGTTTAAAAACTAGACAGAATCATTCTCAGAAACTACTTTGTGATGTGTGTGTTCAACTCACAGAGTTTCACCTTTCTTTTCATAGAGCAGTTTGGAAACGCTCTGTTGGTTAAGTTTGCAAGAGGATATTTGGACCACTTTGAGGCCTTCGTTGGAAAAGGGATTTCTCAGTATAATGCTAGACAGATGAATTCCCAGTAAGTTCTTTGTGTTGTGTCTATTCAACTCACAGAGTTGAACCTTCCTTTAGACAGAGCAGTTTGCAAACACTCTTTTTGTGGAATTTGCAAGTGGAGATTTCAAGCGATTTCAGGCCAAACTTAGAAAGGGAAATATCTTTGTATAAAAACTAGACAGAATCATTCTCAGAAACTACTCTGTGTTGTGTGCGTTCCACTCACAGAGTTTAACCTTTCTTTTCATAGAGCAGTTTGGAAACACTCTGTTTGTTACGTCTGCAAGTGGATATTTAGACCTCTTTGACGCCTTCGTTTGAAACGGGATTTCTTCATATACAGCTAGACACATGAATGCTCAGTAACTTCTTTGTGTTGTGTGTATTCAACTCACAGAGTTGAACCCTTCTTTAGACAGAGCAGATTTGAAACACTCTTTTTGTGGATTTTACAAGTGGAGATTTCAAGCGATTTGAGGCCAATTGTAGTAAAGGAAATATCCTCGTTTAAAAACTAGACAGAATCATTCTCAGAAACTACTTTGTGATGTGTGCGTTCAACTCACAGAGTTTCACCTTTCTTTTCATTGAGCAGTTTGGAAACACTCTGTTTCTTAAGTTTGCAAGAGGATATTTGGACCACTTTGAGGCCTTCGTTGGAAACGGGATTTCTCAGTATAATGCTAGACAGATGAATTCCCAGTAAGTTCTTTGTGTTGTGTCTATTCAACTCACAGAGTTGAACCTTCCTTTAGACAGCGCAGTTTGCAAACACTCTTTTTGTGGAATTTGCAAGTGGAGATTTCAAGCGATTTCAGGCCAATCTTAGAAAGGGAAATATCTTTGTATAAAAACTAGACAGAATCTTTCTCAGAAACTACTTTGTGTTCTGTGCGTTCCACTCACAGAGTTTAACCTTTCTTTTCATAGAGCAGTTTGGAATCACTCTGTTTTTTAAGTCTGCAAGGGGATATTTAGACCTCTTTGACGCCTTCATTATAAACGGGATTTCTTCATATACAGCTAGACACATGAATTCTCAGTAACTTCTTTGTGTTGTGTGTATTCAACTCACAGAGTTGAACCTTTCTTTAGACAGAGCACATTTGAAACACTCTTTTTGTGGATTTTACAAGTGGAGATTTCAAGCGATTTGAGGCCAATTGTAGTAAAGGAAATATCCTCGTTTAAAAACTAGACAGAATCATTCTCAGAAACTACTTTGTGATGTGTGTGTTCAACTCACAGAGTTTCACCTTTCTTTTCATAGAGCAGTTTGGAAACGCTCTGTTGGTTAAGTTTGCAAGAGGATATTTGGACCACTTTGAGGCCTTCGTTGGAAAAGGGATTTCTCAGTATAATGCTAGACAGATGAATTCCCAGTAAGTTCTTTGTGTTGTGTCTATTCAACTCACAGAGTTGAACCTTCCTTTAGACAGAGCAGTTTGCAAACACTCTTTTTGTGGAATTTGCAAGTGGAGATTTCAAGCGATTTCAGGCCAAACTTAGAAAGGGAAATATCTTTGTATAAAAACTAGACAGAATCATTCTCAGAAACTACTCTGTGTTGTGTGCGTTCCACTCACAGAGTTTAACCTTTCTTTTCATAGAGCAGTTTGGAAACACTCTCTTTGTTAAGTATGCAAGGGGATATTTAGACCTCTTTGACGCCTTCGTTGGAAACGGGATTTCTTCATATACAGCTAGACACATGAATCCTCAGTAACTTCTTTGTGTTGTGTGTATTCAACTCACAGAGTTGAACCTTTCTTTAGACAGAGCAGATTTGAAACACTCTTTTTGTGGATTTTACAAGTGGAGATTTCCAGCGATTTGAGGCCAATTGTAGTAAAGGAAATATCCTCGTTTAAAAACTAGACAGAATCATTCTCAGAAACTACTTTGTGATGTGTGCGTTCAACTCACAGAGTTTCACCTTTCTTTTCATAGAGCAGTTTGGAAACACTCTGTTTCTTAAGTTTGCAAGAGGATATTTGGACCACTTTGAGGCCTTCGTTGGAAACGGGATTTCTCAGTATAATGCTAGACAGATGAATTCCCAGTAAGTTCTTTGTGTTGTGTCTATTCAACTCACAGAGTTGAACCTTCCTTTAGACAGAGCAGTTTGCAAACACTCTTTTTGTGGAATTTGCAAGTGGAGATTTCAAGCGATTTCAGGCCAAACTTAGAAAGGGAAATATCTTTGTATAAAAACTAGACAGAATCATTCTCAGAAACTACTCTGTGTTGTGTGCGTTCCACTCACAGAGTTTAACCTTTCTTTTCATAGAGCAGTTTGGAAACACTCTCTTTGTTAAGTCTGCAAGGGGATATTTAGACCTCTTTGACGCCTTCGTTGGAAACGGGATTTCTTCATATACAGCTAGACACATGAATCCTCAGTAACTTCTTTGTGTTGTGTGTATTCAACTCACAGAGTTGAACCTTTCTTTAGACAGAGCAGATTTGAAACACTCTTTTTGTGGATTTTACAAGTGGAGATTTCAAGCGATTTGAGGCCAATTGTAGTAAAGGAAATATCCTCGTTTAAAAACTAGACAGAATCATTCTCAGAAACTACTTTGTGATGTGTGCGTTCAACTCACAGAGTTTCACCTTTCTTTTCATAGAGCAGTTTGGAAACACTCTGTTTCTTAAGTTTGCAAGAGAATATTTGGACCACTTTGAGGCCTTCGTTGGAAAAGGGATTTCTCAGTATACAGCTAGACAGATGAATTCCCAGTAAGTTCTTTGTGTTGTGTCTATTCAACTCACAGAGTTGAACCTTCCTTTAGAGAGCGCAGTTTGCAAACACTCTTTTTGTGGAATTTGCAAGTGGAGATTTCAAGCGATTTCAGGCCAATCTTAGACAGGGAAATATCTTTGTATAAAAACTAGACAGAATCTTTCTCAGAAACTACTTTGTGTTCTGTGCGTTCCACTCACAGAGTTTAACCTTTCTTTTCATAGAGCAGTTTGGAATCACTCTGTTTTTTAAGTCTGCAAGGGGATATTTAGACCTCTTTGACGCCTTCGTTGGAAACGGGATTTCTTCATATACAGCTAGACACATGAATTCTCAGTAACTTCTTTGTGTTGTGTGTATTCAACTCACAGAGTTGAACCTTTCTTTAGACAGAGCAGATTTGAAACACTCTTTTTGTGGATTTTACAACTGGAGATTTCAAGCGATTTGAGGCCAATTGTAGTAAAGGAAATATCCTCGTTTAAAAACTAGACAGAATCATTCTCAGAAACTACTTTGTGATGTGTGCGTTCAACTCACAGAGTTTCACCTATCTTTTCATAGAGCAGTTTGGAAACACTCTGTTTCTTAAGTTTGCAAGAGGATATTTGGACCACTTTGAGGCCTTCGTTGGAAACGGGATTTCTCAGTATAATGCTAGACAGATGAATTCCCAGTAAGTTCTTTGTGTTGTGTCTATTCAACTCACAGAGTTGAACCTTCCTTTAGACAGCGCAGTTTGCAAACACTCTTTTTGTGGAATTTGCAAGTGGAGATTTCAAGCGATTTCAGGCCAATCTTAGAAAGGGAAATATCTTTGTATAAAAACTAGACAGAATCTTTCTCAGAAACTACTTTGTGTTCTGTGCGTTCCACTCACAGACTTTAACCTTTCTTTTCATAGAGCAGTTTGGAATCACTCTGTTTTTTAAGTCTGCAAGGGGATATTTAGACCTCTTTGACGCCTTCATTATAAACGGGATTTCTTCATATACAGCTAGACACATGAATTCTCAGTAACTTCTTTGTGTTGTGTGTATTCAACTCACAGAGTTGAACCTTTCTTTAGACAGAGCAGATTTGAAACACTCTTTTTGTAGATTTTACAAGTGGAGATTTCAAGCGATTTGAGGCCAATTGTAGTAAAGGAAATATCCTCGTTTAAAAACTAGACAGAATCATTCTCAGAAACTACTTTGTGATGTGTGTGTTCAACTCACAGAGTTTCACCTTTCTTTTCATAGAGCAGTTTGGAAACACTCTGTTGGTTAAGTTTGCAAGAGGATATTTGGACCACTTTGAGGCCTTCGTTGGAAACGGGATTTCTCAGTATACAGCTAGACAGATGAATTCCCAGTAAGTTCTTTGTGTTGTGTCTATTCAACTCACAGAGCTGAACCTTCCTTTAGACAGAGCAGTTTGCAAACACTCTTTTTGTGGAATTTGCAAGTGGAGATTTCAAGCGATTTCAGGCCAAACTTAGAAAGGGAAATATCTTTGTGTAAAAACTAGACAGAATCATTCTCAGAAACTACTCTGTGTTGTGTGCGTTCCACTCACAGAGTTTAACCTTTCTTTTCATAGAGCAGTTTGGAAACACTCTGTTTGTTAAGTCTGCAAGGGGATATTTACACCTCTTTGACGCCTTCTTTGGAAACGGGATTTCTTCATATACAGCTAGACACATGAATCCTCAGTAACTTCTTTGTGTTGTGTGTATTCAACTCACAGAGTTGAACCTTTCTTTAGACAGAGCAGATTTGAAACACTCTTTTTGTGGATTTTACAAGTGGAGATTTCAAGCGATTTGAGGCCAATTGTAGTAAAGGAAATATCCTCGTTTAAAAACTAGACAGAATCATTCTCAGAAACTACTTGTGATTTGTGCGTTCAACTCACAGAGTGTCCCCTTTCTTTTCATAGAGCAGTTTGGAAACACTCTGTTTCTTAAGTTTGCAAGAGGATATTTGGACCACTTTGAGGCCTTCGTTGGAAATGGGATTTCTCAGTATAATGCTAGACAGATGAATTCCCAGTAAGTTCTTTGTGTTGTGTCTATTCAACTCACAGAGTTGAACCTTCCTTTAGACAGAGCAGTTTGCAAACACTCTTTTTGTGGAATTTGCAAGTGGAGATTTCAAGCGATTTCAGGCCAAACTTAGAAAGGGAAATATCTTTGTATAAAAACTAGACAGAATCATTCTCAGAAACTACTCCGTGTTGTGTGCGTTCCACTCACAGAGTTTAACCTTTCTTTTCATAGAGCAGTTTGGAAACACTCTCTTTGTTAAGTATGCAAGGGGATATTTAGACCTCTTTGACGCCTTCGTTGGAAACGGGATTTCTTCATATACAGCTAGACACATGAATCCTCAGTAACTTCTTTGTGTTGTGTGTATTCAACTCACAGAGTTGAACCTTTCTTTAGACAGAGCAGATTTGAAACACTCTTTTTGTGGATTTTACAAGTGGAGATTTCAAGCGATTTGAGGCCAATTGTAGTAAAGGAAATATCCTCGTTTAAAAACTAGACAGAATCATTCTCAGAAACTACTTTGTGATGTGTGCATTCAACTCACAGAGTTTCACCTTTCTTTTCATAGAGCAGTTTGGAAACACTCTGTTTCTTAAGTTTGCAAGAGGATATTTGGACCACTTTGAGGCCTTCGTTGGAAACGGGATTTCTCTGTATAATGCTAGACAGATGAATTCCCAGTAAGTTCTTTGTGTTGTGTCTATTCAACTCACAGAGTTGAACCTTCCTTTAGACAGAGCAGTTTGCAAACACTCTTTTTGTGGAATTTGCAAGGGGAGTTTTCAAGCGATTTCAGGCCAAACTTAGAAAGGGAAATATCTTTGTATAAAAACTAGACAGAATCATTCTCAGAAACTACTCTGTGTTGTGTGCGTTCCACTCACAGAGTTTAACCTTTCTTTTCATAGAGCAGTTTGGAAACACTCTGTTTGTTAAGTCTGCAAGTGGATATTTAGACCTCTTTGACGCCTTCGTTTGAAACGGGATTTCTTCATATACAGCTAGACACATGAATGCTCAGTAACTTCTTTGTGTTGTGTGTATTCAACTCACAGAGTTGAACCTTTCTTTAGACAGAGCAGATTTGAAACACTCTTTTTGTGGATTTTACAAGTGGAGATTTCAAGCGATTTGAGGCCAATTGTAGTAAAGGAAATATCCTCGTTTAAAAACTAGACAGAATCATTCTCAGAAACTACTTTGTGATGTGTGCGTTCAACTCACAGAGTTCCACCTTTCTTTTCATAGAGCAGTTTGGAAACACTCTGTTTCTTAAGTTTGCAAGAGGATATTTGGACCACTTTGAGGCCTTCGTTGGAAACGGGATTTCTCAGTATACAGCTAGACAGATGAATTCCCAATAAGTTCTTTGTGTTGTGTCTATTCAACTCACAGAGTTGAACCTTCCTTTAGACAGAGCAGTTTGCAAACACTCTTTTTGTGGAATTTGCAAGTGGAGATTTCAAGCGATTTCAGGCCAAACTTAGAAAGGGAAATATCTTTGTATAAAAACTAGACAGAATCATTCTCAGAAACTACTCTGTGTTGTGTGCGTTCCACTCACAGAGTTTAACCTTTCTTTTCATAGAGCAGTTTGGAAACACTCTGTTTGTTACGTCTGCAAGTGGATATTTAGACCTCTTTGACGCCTTCGTTTGAAACGGGATTTCTTCATATACAGCTAGACACATGAATGCTCAGTAACTTCTTTGTGTTGTGTGTATTCAACTCACAGAGTTGAACCCTTCTTTAGACAGAGCAGATTTGAAACACTCTTTTTGTGGATTTTACAAGTGGAGATTTCAAGCGATTTGAGGCCAATTGTAGTAAAGGAAATATCCTCGTTTAAAAACTAGACAGAATCATTCTCAGAAACTACTTTGTGATGTGTGCGTTCAACTCACAGAGTTTCACCTTTCTTTTCATTGAGCAGTTTGGAAACACTCTGTTTCTTAAGTTTGCAAGAGGATATTTGGACCACTTTGAGGCCTTCGTTGGAAACGGGATTTCTCAGTATACAGCTAGACAGATGAATTCCCAGTAAGTTCTTTGTGTTGTGTCTATTCAACTCACAGAGTTGAACCTTCCTTTAGACAGCGCAGTTTGCAAACACTCTTTTTGTGGAATTTGCAAGTGGAGATTTCAAGCGATTTCAGGCCAATCTTAGAAAGGGAAATATCTTTGTATAAAAACTAGACAGAATCTTTCTCAGAAACTACTTTGTGTTCTGTGCGTTCCACTCACAGACTTTAACCTTTCTTTTCATAGAGCAGTTTGGAATCACTCTGTTTTTTAAGTCTGCAAGGGGATATTTAGACCTCTTTGACGCCTTCATTATAAACGGGATTTCTTCATATACAGCTAGACACATGAATTCTCAGTAACTTCTTTGTGTTGTGTGTATTCAACTCACAGAGTTGAACCTTTCTTTAGACAGAGCACATTTGAAACACTCTTTTTGTGGATTTTACAAGTGGAGATTTCAAGCGATTTGAGGCCAATTGTAGTAAAGGAAATATCCTCGTTTAAAAACTAGACAGAATCATTCTCAGAAACTACTTTGTGATGTGTGTGTTCAACTCACAGAGTTTCACCTTTCTTTTCATAGAGCAGTTTGGAAACGCTCTGTTGGTTAAGTTTGCAAGAGGATATTTGGACCACTTTGAGGCCTTCGTTGGAAAAGGGATTTCTCAGTATAATGCTAGACAGATGAATTCCCAGTAAGTTCTTTGTGTTGTGTCTATTCAACTCACAGAGTTGAACCTTCCTTTAGACAGAGCAGTTTGCAAACACTCTTTTTGTGGAATTTGCAAGTGGAGATTTCAAGCGATTTCAGGCCAAACTTAGAAAGGGAAATATCTTTGTATAAAAACTAGACAGAATCATTCTCAGAAACTACTCTGTGTTGTGTGCGTTCCACTCACAGAGTTTAACCTTTCTTTTCATAGAGCAGTTTGGAAACACTCTCTTTGTTAAGTATGCAAGGGGATATTTAGACCTCTTTGACGCCTTCGTTGGAAACGGGATTTCTTCATATACAGCTAGACACATGAATCCTCAGTAACTTCTTTGTGTTGTGTGTATTCAACTCACAGAGTTGAACCTTTCTTTAGACAGAGCAGATTTGAAACACTCTTTTTGTGGATTTTACAAGTGGAGATTTCAAGCGATTTGAGGCCAATTGTAGTAAAGGAAATATCCTCGTTTAAAAACTAGACAGAATCATTCTCAGAAACTACTTTGTGATGTGTGCGTTCAACTCACAGAGTTTCACCTTTCTTTTCATAGAGCAGTTTGGAAACACTCTGTTTCTTAAGTTTGCAAGAGGATATTTGGACCACTTTGAGGCCTTCGTTGGAAACGGGATTTCTCAGTATAATGCTAGACAGATGAATTCCCAGTAAGTTCTTTGTGTTGTGTCTATTCAACTCACAGAGTTGAACCTTCCTTTAGACAGCGCAGTTTGCAAACACTCTTTTTGTGGAATTTGCAAGTGGAGATTTCAAGCGATTTCAGGCCAATCTTAGAAAGGGAAATATCTTTGTATAAAAACTAGACAGAATCTTTCTCAGAAACTACTTTGTGTTCTGTGCGTTCCACTCACAGACTTTAACCTTTCTTTTCATAGAGCAGTTTGGAATCACTCTGTTTTTTAAGTCTGCAAGGGGATATTTAGACCTCTTTGACGCCTTCATTATAAACGGGATTTCTTCATATACAGCTAGACACATGAATCCTCAGTAACTTCTTTGTGTTGTGTGTATTCAACTCACAGAGTTGAACCTTTCTTTAGACAGAGCAGATTTGAAACACTCTTTTTGTAGATTTTACAAGTGGAGATTTCAAGCGATTTGAGGCCAATTGTAGTAAAGGAAATATCCTCGTTTAAAAACTAGACAGAATCATTCTCAGAAACTACTTTGTGATGTGTGTGTTCAACTCACAGAGTTTCACCTTTCTTTTCATAGAGCAGTTTGGAAACACTCTGTTGGTTAAGTTTGCAAGAGGATATTTGGACCACTTTGAGGCCTTCGTTGGAAACGGGATTTCTCAGTATACAGCTAGACAGATGAATTCCCAGTAAGTTCTTTGTGTTGTGTCTATTCAACTCACAGAGCTGAACCTTCCTTTAGACAGAGCAGTTTGCAAACACTCTTTTTGTGGAATTTGCAAGTGGAGATTTCAAGCGATTTCAGGCCAAACTTAGAAAGGGAAATATCTTTGTGTAAAAACTAGACAGAATCATTCTCAGAAACTACTCTGTGTTGTGTGCGTTCCACTCACAGAGTTTAACCTTTCTTTTCATAGAGCAGTTTGGAAACACTCTGTTTGTAAGTCTGCAAGGGGATATTTACACCTCTTTGACGCCTTCTTTGGAAACGGGATTTCTTCATATACAGCTAGACACATGAATCCTCAGTAACTTCTTTGTGTTGTGTGTATTCAACTCACAGAGTTGAACCTTTCTTTAGACAGAGCAGATTTGAAACACTCTTTTTGTGGATTTTACAAGTGGAGATTTCAAGCGATTTGAGGCCAATTGTAGTAAAGGAAATATCCTCGTTTAAAAACTAGACAGAATCATTCTCAGAAACTACTTGTGATTTGTGCGTTCAACTCACAGAGTGTCCCCTTTCTTTTCATAGAGCAGTTTGGAAACACTCTGTTTCTTAAGTTTGCAAGAGGATATTTGGACCACTTTGAGGCCTTCGTTGGAAATGGGATTTCTCAGTATAATGCTAGACAGATGAATTCCCAGTAAGTTCTTTGTGTTGTGTCTATTCAACTCACAGAGTTGAACCTTCCTTTAGACAGAGCAGTTTGCAAACACTCTTTTTGTGGAATTTGCAAGTGGAGATTTCAAGCGATTTCAGGCCAAACTTAGAAAGGGAAATATCTTTGTATAAAAACTAGACAGAATCATTCTCAGAAACTACTCCGTGTTGTGTGCGTTCCACTCACAGAGTTTAACCTTTCTTTTCATAGAGCAGTTTGGAAACACTCTCTTTGTTAAGTATGCAAGGGGATATTTAGACCTCTTTGACGCCTTCGTTGGAAACGGGATTTCTTCATATACAGCTAGACACATGAATCCTCAGTAACTTCTTTGTGTTGTGTGTATTCAACTCACAGAGTTGAACCTTTCTTTAGACAGAGCAGATTTGAAACACTCTTTTTGTGGATTTTACAAGTGGAGATTTCAAGCGATTTGAGGCCAATTGTAGTAAAGGAAATATCCTCGTTTAAAAACTAGACAGAATCATTCTCAGAAACTACTTTGTGATGTGTGCATTCAACTCACAGAGTTTCACCTTTCTTTTCATAGAGCAGTTTGGAAACACTCTGTTTCTTAAGTTTGCAAGAGGATATTTGGACCACTTTGAGGCCTTCGTTGGAAACGGGATTTCTCTGTATAATGCTAGACAGATGAATTCCCAGTAAGTTCTTTGTGTTGTGTCTATTCAACTCACAGAGTTGAACCTTCCTTTAGACAGAGCAGTTTGCAAACACTCTTTTTGTGGAATTTGCAAGGGGAGTTTTCAAGCGATTTCAGGCCAAACTTAGAAAGGGAAATATCTTTGTATAAAAACTAGACAGAATCATTCTCAGAAACTACTCTGTGTTGTGTGCGTTCCACTCACATTGTTTAACCTTTCTTTTCATAGAGCAGTTTGGAAACACTCTGTTTGTTAAGTCTGCAAGTGGATATTTAGACCTCTTTGACGCCTTCGTTTGAAACGGGATTTCTTCATATACAGCTAGACACATGAATGCTCAGTAACTTCTTTGTGTTGTGTGTATTCAACTCACAGAGTTGAACCTTTCTTTAGACAGAGCAGATTTGAAACACTCTTTTTGTGGATTTTACAAGTGGAGATTTCAAGCGATTTGAGGCCAATTGTAGTAAAGGAAATATCCTCGTTTAAAAACTAGACAGAATCATTCTCAGAAACTACTTTGTGATGTGTGCGTTCAACTCACAGAGTTTCACCTTTCTTTTCATAGAGCAGTTTGGAAACACTCTGTTTCTTAAGTTTGCAAGAGGATATTTGGACCACTTTGAGGCCTTCGTTGGAAACGGGATTTCTCAGTATACAGCTAGACAGATGAATTCCCAATAAGTTCTTTGTGTTGTGTCTATTCAACTCACAGAGTTGAACCTTCCTTTAGACAGAGCAGTTTGCAAACACTCTTTTTGTGGAATTTGCAAGTGGAGATTTCAAGCGATTTCAGGCCAAACTTAGAAAGGGAAATATCTTTGTATAAAAACTAGACAGAATCATTCTCAGAAACTACTCTGTGTTGTGTGCGTTCCACTCACAGAGTTTAACCTTTCTTTTCATAGAGCAGTTTGGAAACACTCTGTTTGTTACGTCTGCAAGTGGATATTTAGACCTCTTTGACGCCTTCGTTTGAAACGGGATTTCTTCATATACAGCTAGACACATGAATGCTCAGTAACTTCTTTGTGTTGTGTGTATTCAACTCACAGAGTTGAACCCTTCTTTAGACAGAGCAGATTTGAAACACTCTTTTTGTGGATTTTACAAGTGGAGATTTCAAGCGATTTGAGGCCAATTGTAGTAAAGGAAATATCCTCGTTTAAAAACTAGACAGAATCATTCTCAGAAACTACTTTGTGATGTGTGCGTTCAACTCACAGAGTTTCACCTTTCTTTTCATTGAGCAGTTTGGAAACACTCTGTTTCTTAAGTTTGCAAGAGGATATTTGGACCACTTTGAGGCCTTCGTTGGAAACGGGATTTCTCAGTATACAGCTAGACAGATGAATTCCCAGTAAGTTCTTTGTGTTGTGTCTATTCAACTCACAGAGTTGAACCTTCCTTTAGACAGCGCAGTTTGCAAACACTCTTTTTGTGGAATTTGCAAGTGGAGATTTCAAGCGATTTCAGGCCAATCTTAGAAAGGGAAATATCTTTGTATAAAAACTAGACAGAATCTTTCTCAGAAACTACTTTGTGTTCTGTGCGTTCCACTCACAGACTTTAACCTTTCTTTTCATAGAGCAGTTTGGAATCACTCTGTTTTTTAAGTCTGCAAGGGGATATTTAGACCTCTTTGACGCCTTCATTATAAACGGGATTTCTTCATATACAGCTAGACACATGAATTCTCAGTAACTTCTTTGTGTTGTGTGTATTCAACTCACAGAGTTGAACCTTTCTTTAGACAGAGCACATTTGAAACACTCTTTTTGTGGATTTTACAAGTGGAGATTTCAAGCGATTTGAGGCCAATTGTAGTAAAGGAAATATCCTCGTTTAAAAACTAGACAGAATCATTCTCAGAAACTACTTTGTGATGTGTGTGTTCAACTCACAGAGTTTCACCTTTCTTTTCATAGAGCAGTTTGGAAACGCTCTGTTGGTTAAGTTTGCAAGAGGATATTTGGACCACTTTGAGGCCTTCGTTGGAAAAGGGATTTCTCAGTATAATGCTAGACAGATGAATTCCCAGTAAGTTCTTTGTGTTGTGTCTATTCAACTCACAGAGTTGAACCTTCCTTTAGACAGAGCAGTTTGCAAACACTCTTTTTGTGGAATTTGCAAGTGGAGATTTCAAGCGATTTCAGGCCAAACTTAGAAAGGGAAATATCTTTGTATAAAAACTAGACAGAATCATTCTCAGAAACTACTCTGTGTTGTGTGCGTTCCACTCACAGAGTTTAACCTTTCTTTTCATAGAGCAGTTTGGAAACACTCTCTTTGTTAAGTATGCAAGGGGATATTTAGACCTCTTTGACGCCTTCGTTGGAAACGGGATTTCTTCATATACAGCTAGACACATGAATCCTCAGTAACTTCTTTGTGTTGTGTGTATTCAACTCACAGAGTTGAACCTTTCTTTAGACAGAGCAGATTTGAAACACTCTTTTTGTGGATTTTACAAGTGGAGATTTCAAGCGATTTGAGGCCAATTGTAGTAAAGGAAATATCCTCGTTTAAAAACTAGACAGAATCATTCTCAGAAACTACTTTGTGATGTGTGCGTTCAACTCACAGAGTTTCACCTTTCTTTTCATAGAGCAGTTTGGAAACACTCTGTTTCTTAAGTTTGCAAGAGGATATTTGGACCACTTTGAGGCCTTCGTTGGAAACGGGATTTCTCAGTATAATGCTAGACAGATGAATTCCCAGTAAGTTCTTTGTGTTGTGTCTATTCAACTCACAGAGTTGAACCTTCCTTTAGACAGAGCAGTTTGCAAACACTCTTTTTGTGGAATTTGCAAGTGGAGATTTCAAGCGATTTCAGGCCAAACTTAGAAAGGGAAATATCTTTGTATAAAAACTAGACAGAATCATTCTCAGAAACTACTCTGTGTTGTGTGCGTTCCACTCACAGAGTTTAACCTTTCTTTTCATAGAGCAGTTTGGAAACACTCTCTTTGTTAAATCTGCAAGGGGATATTTAGACCTCTTTGACGCCTTCGTTGGAAACGGGATTTCTTCATATACAGCTAGACACATGAATCCTCAGTAACTTCTTTGTGTTGTGTGTATTCAACTCACAGAGTTGAACCTTTCTTTAGACAGAGCAGATTTGAAACACTCTTTTTGTGGATTTTACAAGTGGAGATTTCAAGCGATGTGAGGCCAATTGTAGTAAAGGAAATATCCTCGTTTAAAAACTAGACAGAATCATTCTCAGAAACTACTTTGTGATGTGTGTGTTCAACTCACAGAGTTTCACCTTTCTTTTCATAGAGCAGTTTGGAAACGCTCTGTTGGTTAAGTTTGCAAGAGGATATTTGGACCACTTTGAGGCCTTCGTTGGAAAAGGGATTTCTCAGTATACAGCTAGACAGATGAATTCCCAGTAAGTTCTTTGTGTTGTGTCTATTCAACTCACAGAGTTGAACCTTCCTTTAGACAGAGCAGTTTGCAAACACTCTTTTTGTGGAATTTGCAAGTGGAGATTTCAAGCGATTTCAGGCCAAACTTAGAAAGGGAAATATCTTTGTATAAAAACTAGACAGAATCATTCTCAGAAACTACTCTGTGTTGTGTGCGTTCCACTCACAGAGTTTAACCTTTCTTTTCATAGAGCAGTTTGGAAACACTCTCTTTGTTAAGTATGCAAGGGGATATTTAGACCTCTTTGACGCCTTCGTTGGAAACGGGATTTCTTCATATACAGCTAGACACATGAATCCTCAGTAACTTCTTTGTGTTGTGTGTATTCAACTCACAGAGTTGAACCTTTCTTTAGACAGAGCAGATTTGAAACACTCTTTTTGTGGATTTTACAAGTGGAGATTTCAAGCGATTTGAGGCCAATTGTAGTAAAGGAAATATCCTCGTTTAAAAACTAGACAGAATCATTCTCAGAAACTACTTTGTGATGTGTGCGTTCAACTCACAGAGTTTCACCTTTCTTTTCATAGAGCAGTTTGGAAACACTCTGTTTCTTAAGTTTGCAAGAGGATATTTGGACCACTTTGAGGCCTTCGTTGGAAACGGGATTTCTCAGTATAATGCTAGACAGATGAATTCCCAGTAAGTTCTTTGTGTTGTGTCTATTCAACTCACAGAGTTGAACCTTCCTTTAGACAGAGCAGTTTGCAAACACTCTTTTTGTGGAATTTGCAAGTGGAGATTTCAAGCGATTTCAGGCCAAACTTAGAAAGGGAAATATCTTTGTATAAAAACTAGACAGAATCATTCTCAGAAACTACTCTGTGTTGTGTGCGTTCCACTCACAGAGTTTAACCTTTCTTTTCATAGAGCAGTTTGGAAACACTCTCTTTGTTAAATCTGCAAGGGGATATTTAGACCTCTTTGACGCCTTCGTTGGAAACGGGATTTCTTCATATACAGCTAGACACATGAATCCTCAGTAACTTCTTTGTGTTGTGTGTATTCAACTCACAGAGTTGAACCTTTCTTTAGACAGAGCAGATTTGAAACACTCTTTTTGTGGATTTTACAAGTGGAGATTTCAAGCGATTTGAGGCCAATTGTAGTAAAGGAAATATCCTCGTTTAAAAACTAGACAGAATCATTCTCAGAAACTACTTTGTGATGTGTGCGTTCAACTCACAGAGTTTCACCTTTCTTTTCATAGAGCAGTTTGGAAACACTCTGTTTCTTAAGTTTGCAAGAGGATATTTGGACCACTTTGAGGCCTTCGTTGGAAACGGGATTTCTCAGTATACAGCTAGACAGATGAATTCCCAGTAAGTTCTTTGTGTTGTGTCTATTGAACTCACAGAGTTGAACCTTCCTTTAGACAGAGCAGTTTGCAAACACTCTTTTTGTGGAATTTGCAAGTGGAGATTTCAAGCGATTTCAGGCCAAACTTAGAAAGGGAAATATCTTTGTATAAAAACTAGACAGAATCATTCTCAGAAACTACTCTGTGTTGTGTGCGTTCCACTCACAGAGTTTAACCTTTCTTTTCATAGAGCAGTTTGGAAACACTCTGTTTGTTAAGTCTGCAAGTGGATATTTAGACCTCTTTGACGCCTTCGTTTGAAACGGGATTTCTTCATATACAGCTAGACACATGAATGCTCAGTAACTTCTTTGTGTTGTGTGTATTCAACTCACAGAGTTGAACCTTTCTTTAGATAGAGCAGATTTGAAACACTCTTTTTGTGGATTTTACAAGTGGAGATTTCAAGCGATTTGAGGCCAATTGTAGTAAAGGAAATATCCTCGTTTAAAAACTAGACAGAATCATTCTCAGAAACTACTTTGTGATGTGTGCGTTCAACTCACAGAGTTTCACCTTTCTTTTCATAGAGCAGTTTGGAAACACTCTGTTTCTTAAGTTTGCAAGAGGATATTTGGACCACTTTGAGGCCTTCGTTGGAAACGGGATTTCTCAGTATAATGCTAGACAGATGAATTCTCAGTAAGTTCTTTGTGTTGTGTCTATTCAACTCACAGAGTTGAACCTTCCTTTAGACAGAGCAGTTTGCAAACACTCTTTTTGTGGAATTTGCAAGTGGAGATTTCAAGCGATTTCAGGCCAAACTTAGAAAGGGAAATATCTTTGTATAAAAACTAGACAGAATCATTCTCAGAAACTACTCCGTGTTGTGTGCGTTCCACTCACAGAGTTTAACCTTTCTTTTCATAGAGCAGTTTGGAAACACTCTCTTTGTTAGGTATGCAAGGGGATATTTAGACCTCTTTGACGCCTTCGTTGGAAACGGGATTTCTTCATATACAGCTAGACACATGAATCCTCAGTAACTTCTTTGTGTTGTGTGTATTCAACTCACAGAGTTGAACCTTTCTTTAGACAGAGCAGATTTGAAACACTCTTTTTGTGGATTTTACAAGTGGAGATTTCAAGCGATTTGAGGCCAATTGTAGTAAAGGAAATATCCTCGTTTAAAAACTAGACAGAATCATTCTCAGAAACTACTTTGTGATGTGTGCATTCAACTCACAGAGTTTCACCTTTCTTTTCATAGAGCAGTTTGGAAACACTCTGTTTCTTAAGTTTGCAAGAGGATATTTGGACCACTTTGAGGCCTTCGTTGGAAACGGGATTTCTCTGTATAATGCTAGACAGATGAATTCCCAGTAAGTTCTTTGTGTTGTGTCTATTCAACTCACAGAGTTGAACCTTCCTTTAGACAGAGCAGTTTGCAAACACTCTTTTTGTGGAATTTGCAAGTGGAGTTTTCAAGCGATTTCAGGCCAAACTTAGAAAGGGAAATATCTTTGTATAAAAACTAGACAGAATCATTCTCAGAAACTACTCTGTGTTGTGTGCGTTCCACTCACAGAGTTTAACCTTTCTTTTCATAGAGCAGTTTGGAAACACTCTGTTTGTTAAGTCTGCAAGTGGATATTTAGACCTCTTTGACGCCTTCGTTTGAAACGGGATTTCTTCATATACAGCTAGACACATGAATGCTCAGTAACTTCTTTGTGTTGTGTGTATTCAACTCACAGAGTTGAACCTTTCTTTAGACAGAGCAGATTTGAAACACTCTTTTTGTGGATTTTACAAGTGGAGATTTCAAGCGATTTGAGGCCAATTGTAGTAAAGGAAATATCCTCGTTTAAAAACTAGACAGAATCATTCTCAGAAACTACTTTGTGATGTGTGCGTTCAACTCACAGAGTTTCACCTTTCTTTTCATAGAGCAGTTTGGAAACACTCTGTTTCTTAAGTTTGCAAGAGGATATTTGGACCACTTTGAGGCCTTCGTTGGAAACGGGATTTCTCAGTATACAGCTAGACAGATGAATTCCCAGTAAGTTCTTTGTGTTGTGTCTATTCAACTCACAGAGTTGAACCTTCCTTTAGACAGAGCAGTTTGCAAACACTCTTTTTGTGGAATTTGCAAGTGGAGATTTCAAGCGATTTCAGGCCAAACTTAGAAAGGGAAATATCTTTGTATAAAAACTAGACAGAATCATTCTCAGAAACTACTCTGTGTTGTGTGCGTTCCACTCACAGAGTTTAACCTTTCTTTTCATAGAGCAGTTTGGAAACACTCTGTTTGTTACATCTGCAAGTGGATATTTAGACCTCTTTGACGCCTTCGTTTGAAACGGGATTTCTTCATATACAGCTAGACACATGAATGCTCAGTAACTTCTTTGTGTTGTGTGTATTCAACTCACAGAGTTGAACCTTTCTTTAGACAGAGCAGATTTGAAACACTCTTTTTGTGGATTTTACAAGTGGAGATTTCAAGCGATTTGAGGCCAATTGTAGTAAAGGAAATATCCTCGTTTAAAAACTAGACAGAATCATTCTCAGAAACTACTTTGTGATGTGTGCGTTCAACTCACAGAGTTTCACCTTTCTTTTCATAGAGCAGTTTGGAAACACTCTGTTGGTTAAGTTTGCAAGAGGATATTTGGACCACTTTGAGGCCTTCGTTGGAAACGGGATTTCTCTGTATAATGCTAGACAGATGAATTCCCAGTAAGTTCTTTGTGTTGTGTCTATTGAACTCACAGAGTTGAACCTTCCTTTAGACAGAGCAGTTTGCAAACACTCTTTTTGTGGAATTTGCAAGTGGAGATTTCAAGCGATTTCAGGCCAAACTTAGAAAGGGAAATATCTTTGTATAAAAACAAGACAGAATCATTCTCAGAAACTACTCTGTGTTGTGTGCGTTCCACTCACAGAGTTTAACCTTTCTTTTCATAGAGCAGTTTGGAAACACTCTGTTTGTTAAGTCTGCAAGTGGATATTTAGACCTCTTTGACGCCTTCGTATGGAAACGGGATTTCTTCATATACAGCTAGACACATGAATGCTCAGTAACTTCTTTGTGTTGTGTGTATTCAACTCACAGAGTTGAACCTTTCTTTAGACAGAGCAGATTTGAAACACTCTTTTTGTGGATTTTACAAGTGGAGATTTCCAGCGATTTGAGGCCAATTGTAGTAAAGGAAATATCCTCGTTTAAAAACTAGACAGAATCATTCTCAGAAACTACTTTGTGATGTGTGCGTTCAACTCACAGAGTTTCACCTTTCTTTTCATAGAGCAGTTTGGAAACACTCTGTTTCTTAAGTTTGCAAGAGGATATTTGGACCACTTTGAGGCGTTCGTTGGAAACGGGATTTCTCAGTATACAGCTAGACAGATGAATTCCCAGTAAGTTCTTTGTGTTGTGTCTATTCAACTCACAGAGTTGAACCTTCCTTTAGACAGAGCAGTTTGCAAACACTCTTTTTGTGGAATTTGCAAGTGGAGATTTCAAGCGATTTCAGGCCAAACTTAGAAAGGGAAATCTCTTTGTATAAAAACTAGACAGAATCATTCTCAGAAACTACTCTGTGCGTTCCACTCACAGAGTTTAACCTTTCTTTTCATAGAGCAGTTTGGAAACACTCTCTTTGTTAAGTCTGCAAGGGGATATTTAGACCTCTTTGACGCCTTCGTTGGAAACGGGATTTCTTCATATACAGCTAGACACATGAATCCTCAGTAACTTCTTTGTGTTGTGTGTATTCAACTCACAGAGTTGAACCTTTCTTTAGACAGAGCAGATTTGAAACACTCTTTTTGTGGATTTTACAAGTGGAGATTTCAAGCGATTTGAGGCCAATTGTAGTAAAGGAAATATCCTCGTTTAAAAACTAGACAGAATCATTCTCAGAAACTACTTTGTGATGTGTGCGTTCAACTCACAGAGTTTCACCTTTCTTTTCATAGAGCAGTTTGGAAACACTCTGTTTCTTAAGTTTGCAAGAGAATATTTGGACCACTTTGAGGCCTTCGTTGGAAAAGGGATTTCTCAGTATACAGCTAGACAGATGAATTCCCAGTAAGTTCTTTGTGTTGTGTCTATTCAACTCACAGAGTTGAACCTTCCTTTAGAGAGCGCAGTTTGCAAACACTCTTTTTGTGGAATTTGCAAGTGGAGATTTCAAGCGATTTCAGGCCAATCTTAGAAAGGGAAATATCTTTGTATAAAAACTAGACAGAATCTTTCTCAGAAACTACTTTGTGTTCTGTGCGTTCCACTCACAGAGTTTAACCTTTCTTTTCATAGAGCAGTTTGGAATCACTCTGTTTTTTAAGTCTGCAAGGGGATATTTAGACCTCTTTGACGCCTTCGTTGGAAACGGGATTTCTTCATATACAGCTAGACACATGAATTCTCAGTAACTTCTTTGTGTTGTGTGTATTCAACTCACAGAGTTGAACCTTTCTTTAGACAGAGCAGATTTGAAACACTCTTTTTGTGGATTTTACAACTGGAGATTTCAAGCGATTTGAGGCCAATTGTAGTAAAGGAAATATCCTCGTTTAAAAACTAGACAGAATCATTCTCAGAAACTACTTTGTGATGTGTGCGTTCAACTCACAGAGTTTCACCTATCTTTTCATAGAGCAGTTTGGAAACACTCTGTTTCTTAAGTTTGCAAGAGGATATTTGGACCACTTTGAGGCCTTCGTTGGAAACGGGATTTCTCGGTATAATGCTAGACAGATGAATTCCCAGTAAGTTCTTTGTGTTGTGTCTATTCAACTCACAGAGTTGAACCTTCCTTTAGACAGCGCAGTTTGCAAACACTCTTTTTGTGGAATTTGCAAGTGGAGATTTCAAGCGATTTCAGGCCAATCTTAGAAAGGGAAATATCTTTGTATAAAAACTAGACAGAATCTTTCTCAGAAACTACTTTGTGTTCTGTGCGTTCCACTCACAGACTTTAACCTTTCTTTTCATAGAGCAGTTTGGAATCACTCTGTTTTTTAAGTCTGCAAGGGGATATTTAGACCTCTTTGACGCCTTCATTATAAACGGGATTTCTTCATATACAGCTAGACACATGAATTCTCAGTAACTTCTTTGTGTTGTGTGTATTCAACTCACAGAGTTGAACCTTTCTTTAGACAGAGCAGATTTGAAACACTCTTTTTGTAGATTTTACAAGTGGAGATTTCAAGCGATTTGAGGCCAATTGTAGTAAAGGAAATATCCTCGTTTAAAAACTAGACAGAATCATTCTCAGAAACTACTTTGTGATGTGTGTGTTCAACTCACAGAGTTTCACCTTTCTTTTCATAGAGCAGTTTGGAAACACTCTGTTGCTTAAGTTTGCAAGAGGATATTTGGACCACTTTGAGGCCTTCGTTGGAAACGGGATTTCTCAGTATACAGCTAGACAGATGAATTCCCAGTAAGTTCTTTGTGTTGTGTCTATTCAACTCACAGAGCTGAACCTTCCTTTAGACAGAGCAGTTTGCAAACACTCTTTTTGTGGAATTTGCAAGTGGAGATTTCAAGCGATTTCAGGCCAAACTTAGAAAGGGAAATATCTTTGTGTAAAAACTAGACAGAATCATTCTCAGAAACTACTCTGTGTTGTGTGCGTTCCACTCACAGAGTTTAACCTTTCTTTTCATAGAGCAGTTTGGAAACACTCTGTTTGTTAAGTCTGCAAGGGGATATTTACACCTCTTTGATGCCTTCTTTGGAAACGGGATTTCTTCATATACAGCTAGACACATGAATCCTCAGTAACTTCTTTGTGTTGTGTGTATTCAACTCACAGAGTTGAACCTTTCTTTAGACAGAGCAGATTTGAAACACTCTTTTTGTGGATTTTACAAGTGGAGATTTCAAGCGATTTGAGGCCAATTGTAGTAAAGGAAATATCCTCGTTTAAAAACTAGACAGAATCATTCTCAGAAACTACTTTGTGATGTGTGCGTTCAACTCACAGAGTGTCCCCTTTCTTTTCATAGAGCAGTTTGGAAACACTCTGTTTCTTAAGTTTGCAAGAGGATATTTGGACCACTTTGAGGCCTTCGTTGGAAATGGGATTTCTCAGTATAATGCTAGACAGATGAATTCCCAGTAAGTTCTTTGTGTTGTGTCTATTCAACTCACAGAGTTGAACCTTCCTTTAGACAGAGCAGTTTGCAAACACTCTTTTTGTGGAATTTGCAAGTGGAGATTTCAAGCGATTTCAGGCCAAACTTAGAAAGGGAAATATCTTTGTATAAAAACTAGACAGAATCATTCTCAGAAACTACTCCGTGTTGTGTGCGTTCCACTCACAGAGTTTAACCTTTCTTTTCATAGAGCAGTTTGGAAACACTCTCTTTGTTAAGTATGCAAGGGGATATTTAGACCTCTTTGACGCCTTCGTTGGAAACGGGATTTCTTCATATACAGCTAGACACATGAATCCTCAGTAACTTCTTTGTGTTGTGTGTATTCAACTCACAGAGTTGAACCTTTCTTTAGACAGAGCAGATTTGAAACACTCTTTTTGTGGATTTTACAAGTGGAGATTTCAAGCGATTTGAGGCCAATTGTAGTAAAGGAAATATCCTCGTTTAAAAACTAGACAGAATCATTCTCAGAAACTACTTTGTGATGTGTGCATTCAACTCACAGAGTTTCACCTTTCTTTTCATAGAGCAGTTTGGAAACACTCTGTTTCTTAAGTTTGCAAGAGGATATTTGGACCACTTTGAGGCCTTCGTTGGAAACGGGATTTCTCTGTATAATGCTAGACAGATGAATTCCCAGTAAGTTCTTTGTGTTGTGTCTATTCAACTCACAGAGTTGAACCTTCCTTTAGACAGAGCAGTTTGCAAACACTCTTTTTGTGGAATTTGCAAGTGGAGTTTTCAAGCGATTTCAGGCCAAACTTAGAAAGGGAAATATCTTTGTATAAAAACTAGACAGAATCATTCTCAGAAACTACTCTGTGTTGTGTGCCTTCCACTCACAGAGTTTAACCTTTCTTTTCATAGAGCAGTTTGGAAACACTCTCTTTGTTAAGTCTGCAAGGGGATATTTAGACCTCTTTGACGCCTTCGTTGGAAACGGGATTTCTTCATATACAGCTAGACACATGAATCCTCAGTAACTTCTTTGTGTTGTGTGTATTCAACTCACAGAGTTGAACCTTTCTTTAGACAGAGCAGATTTGAAACACTCTTTTTGTGGATTTTACAAGTGGAGATTTCAAGCGATTTGAGGCCAATTGTAGTAAAGGAAATATCCTCGTTTAAAAACTAGACAGAATCATTCTCAGAAACTACTTTGTGATGTGTGCGTTCAACTCACAGAGTTTCACCTTTCTTTTCATAGAGCAGTTTGGAAACACTCTGTTTCTTAAGTTTGCAAGAGGATATTTGGACCACTTTGAGGCCTTCGTTGGAAACGGGATTTCTCAGTATACAGCTAGACAGATGAATTCCCAATAAGTTCTTTGTGTTGTGTCTATTCAACTCACAGAGTTGAACCTTCCTTTAGACAGAGCAGTTTGCAAACACTCTTTTTGTGGAATTTGCAAGTGGAGATTTCAAGCGATTTCAGGCCAAACTTAGAAAGGGAAATATCTTTGTATAAAAACTAGACAGAATCATTCTCAGAAACTACTCTGTGTTGTGTGCGTTCCACTCACAGAGTTTAACCTTTCTTTTCATAGAGCAGTTTGGAAACACTCTGTTTGTTACGTCTGCAAGTGGATATTTAGACCTCTTTGACGCCTTCGTTTGAAACGGGATTTCTTCATATACAGCTAGACACATGAATGCTCAGTAACTTCTTTGTGTTGTGTGTATTCAACTCACAGAGTTGAACCCTTCTTTAGACAGAGCAGATTTGAAACACTCTTTTTGTGGATTTTACAAGTGGAGATTTCAAGCGATTTGAGGCCAATTGTAGTAAAGGAAATATCCTCGTTTAAAAACTAGACAGAATCATTCTCAGAAACTACTTTGTGATGTGTGCGTTCAACTCACAGAGTTTCACCTTTCTTTTCATTGAGCAGTTTGGAAACACTCTGTTTCTTAAGTTTGCAAGAGGATATTTGGACCACTTTGAGGCCTTCGTTGGAAACGGGATTTCTCAGTATAATGCTAGACAGATGAATTCCCAGTAAGTTCTTTGTGTTGTGTCTATTCAACTCACAGAGTTGAACCTTCCTTTAGACAGCGCAGTTTGCAAACACTCTTTTTGTGGAATTTGCAAGTGGAGATTTCAAGCGATTTCAGGCCAATCTTAGAAAGGGAAATATCTTTGTATAAAAACTAGACAGAATCTTTCTCAGAAACTACTTTGTGTTCTGTGCGTTCCACTCACAGAGTTTAACCTTTCTTTTCATAGAGCAGTTTGGAATCACTCTGTTTTTTAAGTCTGCAAGGGGATATTTAGACCTCTTTGACGCCTTCATTATAAACGGGATTTCTTCATATACAGCTAGACACATGAATTCTCAGTAACTTCTTTGTGTTGTGTGTATTCAACTCACAGAGTTGAACCTTTCTTTAGACAGAGCACATTTGAAACACTCTTTTTGTGGATTTTACAAGTGGAGATTTCAAGCGATTTGAGGCCAATTGTAGTAAAGGAAATATCCTCGTTTAAAAACTAGACAGAATCATTCTCAGAAACTACTTTGTGATGTGTGTGTTCAACTCACAGAGTTTCACCTTTCTTTTCATAGAGCAGTTTGGAAACGCTCTGTTGGTTAAGTTTGCAAGAGGATATTTGGACCACTTTGAGGCCTTCGTTGGAAAAGGGATTTCTCAGTATAATGCTAGACAGATGAATTCCCAGTAAGTTCTTTGTGTTGTGTCTATTCAACTCACAGAGTTGAACCTTCCTTTAGACAGAGCAGTTTGCAAACACTCTTTTTGTGGAATTTGCAAGTGGAGATTTCAAGCGATTTCAGGCCAAACTTAGAAAGGGAAATATCTTTGTATAAAAACTAGACAGAATCATTCTCAGAAACTACTCTGTGTTGTGTGCGTTCCACTCACAGAGTTTAACCTTTCTTTTCATAGAGCAGTTTGGAAACACTCTCTTTGTTAAGTATGCAAGGGGATATTTAGACCTCTTTGACGCCTTCGTTTGAAACGGGATTTCTTCATATACAGCTAGACACATGAATGCTCAGTAACTTCTTTGTGTTGTGTGTATTCAACTCACAGAGTTGAACCTTTCTTTAGACAGAGCAGATTTGAAACACTCTTTTTGTGGATTTTACAAGTGGAGATTTCCAGCGATTTGAGGCCAATTGTAGTAAAGGAAATATCCTCGTTTAAAAACTAGACAGAATCATTCTCAGAAACTACTTTGTGATGTGTGCGTTCAACTCACAGAGTTTCACCTTTCTTTTCATAGAGCAGTTTGGAAACACTCTGTTTCTTAAGTTTGCAAGAGGATATTTGGACCACTTTGAGGCCTTCGTTGGAAACGGGATTTCTCAGTATACAGCTAGACAGATGAATTCCCAGTAAGTTCTTTGTGTTGTGTCTATTCAACTCACAGAGTTGAACCTTCCTTTAGACAGAGCAGTTTGCAAACACTCTTTTTGTGGAATTTGCAAGTGGAGATTTCAAGCGATTTCAGGCCAAACTTAGAAAGGGAAATATCTTTGTATAAAAACTAGACAGAATCATTCTCAGAAACTACTCTGTGTTGTGTGCGTTCCACTCACAGAGTTTAACCTTTCTTTTCATAGAGCAGTTTGGAAACACTCTCTTTGTTAAATCTGCAAGGGGATATTTAGACCTCTTTGACGCCTTCGTTGGAAACGGGATTTCTTCATATACAGCTAGACACATGAATCCTCAGTAACTTCTTTGTGTTGTGTGTATTCAACTCACAGAGTTGAACCTTTCTTTAGACAGAGCAGATTTGAAACACTCTTTTTGTGGATTTTACAAGTGGAGATTTCAAGCGATTTGAGGCCAATTGTAGTAAAGGAAATATCCTCGTTTAAAAACTAGACAGAATCATTCTCAGAAACTACTTTGTGATGTGTGCGTTCAACTCACAGAGTTTCACCTTTCTTTTCATAGAGCAGTTTGGAAACACTCTGTTTCTTAAGTTTGCAAGAGGATATTTGGACCACTTTGAGGCCTTCGTTGGAAACGGGATTTCTCAGTATACAGCTAGACAGATGAATTCCCAGTAAGTTCTTTGTGTTGTGTCTATTGAACTCACAGAGTTGAACCTTCCTTTAGACAGAGCAGTTTGCAAACACTCTTTTTGTGGAATTTGCAAGTGGAGATTTCAAGCGATTTCAGGCCAAACTTAGAAAGGGAAATATCTTTGTATAAAAACTAGACAGAATCATTCTCAGAAACTACTCCGTGTTGTGTGCGTTCCACTCACAGAGTTTAACCTTTCTTTTCATAGAGCAGTTTGGAAACACTCTGTTTGTTAAGTCTGCAAGTGGATATTTAGACCTCTTTGACGCCTTCGTTTGAAACGGGATTTCTTCATATACAGCTAGACACATGAATGCTCAGTAACTTCTTTGTGTTGTGTGTATTCAACTCACAGAGTTGAACCTTTCTTTAGACAGAGCAGATTTGAAACACTCTTTTTGTGGATTTTACAAGTGGAGATTTCAAGCGATTTGAGGCCAATTGTAGTAAAGGAAATATCCTCGTTTAAAAACTAGACAGAATCATTCTCAGAAACTACTTTGTGATGTGTGCGTTCAACTCACAGAGTTTCACCTTTCTTTTCATAGAGCAGTTTGGAAACACTCTGTTTCTTAAGTTTGCAAGAGGATATTTGGACCACTTTGAGGCCTTCGTTGGAAACGGGATTTCTCAGTATAATGCTAGACAGATGAATTCCCAGTAAGTTCTTTGTGTTGTGTCTATTGAACTCACAGAGTTGAACCTTCCTTTAGACAGAGCAGTTTGCAAACACTCTTTTTGTGGAATTTGCAAGTGGAGATTTCAAGCGATTTCAGGCCAAACTTAGAATGGGAAATATCTTTGTATAAAAACTAGACAGAATCATTCTCAGAAACTACTCTGTGTTGTGTGCGTTCCACTCACAGAGTTTAACCTTTCTTTTCATAGAGCAGTTTGGAAACACTCTCTTTGTTAAGTCTGCAAGGGGATATTTAGACCTCTTTGACGCCTTCGTTGGAAACGGGATTTCTTCATATACAGCTAGACACATGAATCCTCAGTAACTTCTTTGTGTTGTGTGTATTCAACTCTCAGAGTTGAACCTTTCTTTAGACAGAGCAGATTTGAAACACTCTTTTTGTGGATTTTACAAGTGGAGATTTCAAGCGATTTGAGGCCAATTGTAGTAAAGGAAATATCCTCGTTTAAAAACTAGACAGAATCATTCTCAGAAACTACTTTGTGATGTGTGCGTTCAACTCACAGAGTTTCACCTTTCTTTTCATAGAGCAGTTTGGAAACACTCTGTTGGTTAAGTTTGCAAGAGGATATTTGGACCACTTTGAGGCCTTCGTTGGAAACGGGATTTCTCTGTATAATGCTAGACAGATGAATTCCCAGTAAGTTCTTTGTGTTGTGTCTATTGAACTCACAGAGTTGAACCTTCCTTTAGACAGAGCAGTTTGCAAACACTCTTTTTGTGGAATTTGCAAGTGGAGATTTCAAGCGATTTCAGGCCAAACTTAGAAAGGGAAATATCTTTGTATAAAAACAAGACAGAATCATTCTCAGAAACTACTCTGTGTTGTGTGCGTTCCACTCACAGAGTTTAACCTTTCTTTTCATAGAGCAGTTTGGAAACACTCTGTTTGTTAAGTCTGCAAGTGGATATTTAGACCTCTTTGACGCCTTCGTATGGAAACGGGATTTCTTCATATACAGCTAGACACATGAATGCTCAGTAACTTCTTTGTGTTGTGTGTATTCAACTCACAGAGTTGAACCTTTCTTTAGACAGAGCAGATTTGAAACACTCTTTTTGTGGATTTTACAAGTGGAGATTTCCAGCGATTTGAGGCCAATTGTAGTAAAGGAAATATCCTCGTTTAAAAACTAGACAGAATCATTCTCAGAAACTACTTTGTGATGTGTGCGTTCAACTCACAGAGTTTCACCTTTCTTTTCATAGAGCAGTTTGGAAACACTCTGTTTCTTAAGTTTGCAAGAGGATATTTGGACCACTTTGAGGCCTTCGTTGGAAACGGGATTTCTCTGTATAATGCTAGACAGATGAATTCCCAGTAAGTTCTTTGTGTTGTGTCTATTGAACTCACAGAGTTGAACCTTCCTTTAGACAGAGCAGTTTGCAAACACTCTTTTTGTGGAATTTGCAAGTGGATATTTCAAGCGATTTCAGGCCAAACTTAGAAAGGGAAATATCTTTGTATAAAAACAAGACAGAATCATTCTCAGAAACTACTCTGTGTTGTGTGCGTTCCACTCACAGAGTTTAACCTTTCTTTTCATAGAGCAGTTTGGAAACACTCTGTTTGTTAAGTCTGCAAGTGGATATTTAGACCTCTTTGACGCCTTCGTATGGAAACGGGATTTCTTCATATACAGCTAGACACATGAATGCTCAGTAACTTCTTTGTGTTGTGTGTATTCAACTCACAGAGTTGAACCTTTCTTTAGACAGAGCAGATTTGAAACACTCTTTTTGTGGATTTTACAAGTGGAGATTTCCAGCGATTTGAGGCCAATTGTAGTAAAGGAAATATCCTCGTTTAAAAACTAGACAGAATCATTCTCAGAAACTATTTTGTGATGTGTGCGTTCAACTCACAGAGTTTCACCTTTCTTTTCATAGAGCATTTTGGAAACACTCTGTTTCTTAAGTTTGCAAGAGGATATTTGGACCACTTTGAGGCGTTCGTTGGAAACGGGATTTCTCAGTATACAGCTAGACAGATGAATTCCCAGTAAGTTCTTTGTGTTGTGTCTATTCAACTCACAGAGTTGAACCTTCCTTTAGACAGAGCAGTTTGCAAACACTCTTTTTGTGGAATTTGCAAGTGGAGATTTCAAGCGATTTCAGGCCAAACTTAGAAAGGGAAATATCTTTGTATAAAAACTAGACAGAATCATTCTCAGAAACTACTCTGTGCGTTCCACTCACAGAGTTTAACCTTTCTTTTCATAGAGCAGTTTGGAAACACTCTCTTTGTTAAGTCTGCAAGGGGATATTTAGACCTCTTTGACGCCTTCGTTGGAAACGGGATTTCTTCATATACAGCTAGACACATGAATCCTCAGTAACTTCTTTGTGTTGTGTGTATTCAACTCACAGAGTTGAACCTTTCTTTAGACAGAGCAGATTTGAAACACTCTTTTTGTGGATTTTACAAGTGGAGATTTCAAGCGATTTGAGGCCAATTGTAGTAAAGGAAATATCCTCGTTTAAAAACTAGACAGAATCATTCTCAGAAACTACTTTGTGATGTGTGCGTTCAACTCGCAGAGTTTCACCTTTCTTTTCATAGAGCAGTTTGGAAACACTCTGTTTCTTAAGTTTGCAAGAGAATATTTGGACCACTTTGAGGCCTTCGTTGGAAAAGGGATTTCTCAGTATACAGCTAGACAGATGAATTCCCAGTAAGTTCTTTGTGTTGTGTCTATTCAACTCACAGAGTTGAACCTTCCTTTAGAGAGCGCAGTTTGCAAACACTCTTTTTGTGGAATTTGCAAGTGGAGATTTCAAGCGATTTCAGGCCAATCTTAGAAAGGGAAATATCTTTGTATAAAAACTAGACAGAATCTTTCTCAGAAACTACTTTGTGTTCTGTGCGTTCCACTCACAGAGTTTAACCTTTCTTTTCATAGAGCAGTTTGGAATCACTCTGTTTTTTAAGTCTGCAAGGGGATATTTAGACCTCTTTGACGCCTTCGTTGGAAACGGGATTTCTTCATATACAGCTAGACACATGAATTCTCAGTAACTTCTTTGTGTTGTGTGTATTCAACTCACAGAGTTGAACCTTTCTTTAGACAGAGCAGATTTGAAACACTCTTTTTGTGGATTTTACAACTGGAGATTTCAAGCGATTTGAGGCCAATTGTAGTAAAGGAAATATCCTCGTTTAAAAACTAGACAGAATCATTCTCAGAAACTACTTTGTGATGTGTGCGTTCAACTCACAGAGTTTCACCTATCTTTTCATAGAGCAGTTTGGAAACACTCTGTTTCTTAAGTTTGCAAGAGGATATTTGGACCACTTTGAGGCCTTCGTTGGAAACGGGATTTCTCAGTATAATGCTAGACAGATGAATTCCCAGTAAGTTCTTTGTGTTGTGTCTATTCAACTCACAGAGTTGAACCTTCCTTTAGACAGCGCAGTTTGCAAACACTCTTTTTGTGGAATTTGCAAGTGGAGATTTCAAGCGATTTCAGGCCAATCTTAGAAAGGGAAATATCTTTGTATAAAAACTAGACAGAATCTTTCTCAGAAACTACTTTGTGTTCTGTGCGTTCCACTCACAGACTTTAACCTTTCTTTTCATAGAGCAGTTTGGAATCACTCTGTTTTTTAAGTCTGCAAGGGGATATTTAGACCTCTTTGACGCCTTCGTTTGAAACGGGATTTCTTCATATACAGCTAGACACATGAATGCTCAGTAACTTCTTTGTGTTGTGTGTATTCAACTCACAGAGTTGAACCTTTCTTTAGACAGAGCAGATTTGAAACACTCTTTTTGTGGATTTTACAAGTGGAGATTTCAAGCGATTTGAGGCCAATTGTAGTAAAGGAAATATCCTCGTTTAAAAACTAGACAGAATCATTCTCAGAAACTACTTTGTGATGTGTGCGTTCAACTCACAGAGTTTCACCTTTCTTTTCATAGAGCAGTTTGGAAACACTCTGTTTCTTAAGTTTGCAAGAGGATATTTGGACCACTTTGAGGCCTTCGTTGGAAACGGGATTTCTCAGTATAATGCTAGACAGATGAATTCCCAGTAAGTTCTTTGTGTTGTGTCTATTGAACTCACAGAGTTGAACCTTCCTTTAGACAGAGCATTTTGCAAACACTCTTTTTGTGGAATTTGCAAGTGGAGATTTCAAGCGATTTCAGGCCAAACTTAGAATGGGAAATATCTTTGTATAAAAACTAGACAGAATCATTCTCAGAAACTACTCTGTGTTGTGTGCGTTCCACTCACAGAGTTTAACCTTTCTTTTCATAGAGCAGTTTGGAAACACTCTCTTTGTTAAGTCTGCAAGGGGATATTTAGACCTCTTTGACGCCTTCGTTGGAAACGGGATTTCTTCATATACAGCTAGACACATGAATCCTCAGTAACTTCTTTGTGTTGTGTGTATTCAACTCACAGAGTTGAACCTTTCTTTAGACAGAGCAGATTTGAAACACTCTTTTTGTGGATTTTACAAGTGGAGATTTCAAGCGATTTGAGGCCAATTGTAGTAAAGGAAATATCCTCGTTTAAAAACTAGACAGAATCATTCTCAGAAACTACTTTGTGATGTGTGCGTTCAACTCACAGAGTTTCACCTTTCTTTTCATAGAGCAGTTTGGAAACACTCTGTTGGTTAAGTTTGCAAGAGGATATTTGGACCACTTTGAGGCCTTCGTTGGAAACGGGATTTCTCTGTATAATGCTAGACAGATGAATTCCCAGTAAGTTCTTTGTGTTGTGTCTATTGAACTCACAGAGTTGAACCTTCCTTTAGACAGAGCAGTTTGCAAACACTCTTTTTGTGGAATTTGCAAGTGGAGATTTCAAGCGATTTCAGGCCAAACTTAGAAAGGGAAATATCTTTGTATAAAAACAAGACAGAATCATTCTCAGAAACTACTCTGTGTTGTGTGCGTTCCACTCACAGAGTTTAACCTTTCTTTTCATAGAGCAGTTTGGAAACACTCTGTTTGTTAAGTCTGCAAGTGGATATTTAGACCTCTTTGACGCCTTCGTATGGAAACGGGATTTCTTCATATACAGCTAGACACATGAATGCTCAGTAACTTCTTTGTGTTGTGTGTATTCAACTCACAGAGTTGAACCTTTCTTTAGACAGAGCAGATTTGAAACACTCTTTTTGTGGATTTTACAAGTGGAGATTTCCAGCGATTTGAGGCCAATTGTAGTAAAGGAAATATCCTCGTTTAAAAACTAGACAGAATCATTCTCAGAAACTACTTTGTGATGTGTGCGTTCAACTCACAGAGTTTCACCTTTCTTTTCATAGAGCAGTTTGGAAACACTCTGTTTCTTAAGTTTGCAAGAGGATATTTGGACCACTTTGAGGCCTTCGTTGGAAACGGGATTTCTCAGTATACAGCTAGACAGATGAATTCCCAGTAAGTTCTTTGTGTTGTGTCTATTCAACTCACAGAGTTGAACCTTCCTTTAGACAGAGCAGTTTGCAAACACTCTTTTTGTGGAATTTGCAAGTGGAGATTTCAAGCGATTTCAGGCCAAACTTAGAAAGGGAAATATCTTTGTATAAAAACTAGACAGAATCATTCTCAGAAACTACTCTGTGCGTTCCACTCACAGAGTTTAACCTTTCTTTTCATAGAGCAGTTTGGAAACACTCTCTTTGTTAAGTCTGCAAGGGGATATTTAGACCTCTTTGACGCCTTCGTTGGAAACGGGATTTCTTCATATACAGCTAGACACATGAATCCTCAGTAACTTCTTTGTGTTGTGTGTATTCAACTCACAGAGTTGAACCTTTCTTTAGACAGAGCAGATTTGAAACACTCTTTTTGTGGATTTTACAAGTGGAGATTTCAAGCGATTTGAGGCCAATTGTAGTAAAGGAAATATCCTCGTTTAAAAACTAGACAGAATCATTCTCAGAAACTACTTTGTGATGTGTGCGTTCAACTCACAGAGTTTCACCTTTCTTTTCATAGAGCAGTTTGGAAACACTCTGTTTCTTAAGTTTGCAAGAGAATATTTGGACCACTTTGAGGCCTTCGTTGGAAAAGGGATTTCTCAGTATACAGCTAGACAGATGAATTCCCAGTAAGTTCTTTGTGTTGTGTCTATTCAACTCACAGAGTTGAACCTTCCTTTAGAGAGCGCAGTTTGCAAACACTCTTTTTGTGGAATTTGCAAGTGGAGATTTCAAGCGATTTCAGGCCAATCTTAGAAAGGGAAATATCTTTGTATAAAAACTAGACAGAATCTTTCTCAGAAACTACTTTGTGTTCTGTGCGTTCCACTCACAGAGTTTAACCTTTCTTTTCATAGAGCAGTTTGGAATCACTCTGTTTTTTAAGTCTGCAAGGGGATATTTAGACCTCTTTGACGCCTTCGTTGGAAACGGGATTTCTTCATATACAGCTAGACACATGAATTCTCAGTAACTTCTTTGTGTTGTGTGTATTCAACTCACAGAGTTGAACCTTTCTTTAGACAGAGCAGATTTGAAACACTCTTTTTGTGGATTTTACAACTGGAGATTTCAAGCGATTTGAGGCCAATTGTAGTAAAGGAAATATCCTCGTTTAAAAACTAGACAGAATCATTCTCAGAAACTACTTTGTGATGTGTGCGTTCAACTCACAGAGTTTCACCTATCTTTTCATAGAGCAGTTTGGAAACACTCTGTTTCTTAAGTTTGCAAGAGGATATTTGGACGACTTTGAGGCCTTCGTTGGAAACGGGATTTCTCAGTATAATGCTAGACAGATGAATTCCCAGTAAGTTCTTTGTGTTGTGTCTATTCAACTCACAGAGTTGAACCTTCCTTTAGACAGCGCAGTTTGCAAACACTCTTTTTGTGGAATTTGCAAGTGGAGATTTCAAGCGATTTCAGGCCAATCTTAGAAAGGGAAATATCTTTGTATAAAAACTAGACAGAATCTTTCTCAGAAACTACTTTGTGTTCTGTGCGTTCCACTCACAGACTTTAACCTTTCTTTTCATAGAGCAGTTTGGAATCACTCTGTTTTTTAAGTCTGCAAGGGGATATTTAGACCTCTTTGACGCCTTCGTTGGAAACGGGATTTCTTCATATACAGCTAGACACATGAATCCTCAGTAACTTCTTTGTGTTGTGTGTATTCAACTCACAGAGTTGAACCTTTCTTTAGACAGAGCAGATTTGAAACACTCTTTTTGTGGATTTTACAAGTGGAGATTTCAAGCGATTTGAGGCCAATTGTAGTAAAGGAAATATCCTCGTTTAAAAACTAGACAGAATCATTCTCAGAAACTACTTTGTGATGTGTGCATTCAACTCACAGAGTTTCACCTTTCTTTTCATAGAGCAGTTTGGAAACACTCTGTTTCTTAAGTTTGCAAGAGGATATTTGGACCACTTTGAGGCCTTCGTTGGAAACGGGATTTCTTTGTATAATGCTAGACAGATGAATTCCCAGTAAGTTCTTTGTGTTGTGTCTATTCAACTCACAGAGTTGAACCTTCCTTTAGACAGAGCAGTTTGCAAACACTCTTTTTGTGGAATTTGCAAGTGGAGTTTTCAAGCGATTTCAGGCCAAACTTAGAAAGGGAAATATCTTTGTATAAAAACTAGACAGAATCATTCTCAGAAACTACTCTGTGTTGTGTGCGTTCCACTCACAGAGTTTAACCTTTCTTTTCATAGAGCAGTTTGGAAACACTCTGTTTGTTAAGTCTGCAAGTGGATATTTAGACCTCTTTGACGCCTTCGTTTGAAACGGGATTTCTTCATATACAGCTAGACACATGAATGCTCAGTAACTTCTTTGTGTTGTGTGTATTCAACTCACAGAGTTGAACCTTTCTTTAGACAGAGCAGATTTGAAACACTCTTTTTGTGGATTTTACAAGTGGAGATTTCAAGCGATTTGAGGCCAATTGTAGTAAAGGAAATATCCTCGTTTAAAAACTAGACAGAATCATTCTCAGAAACTACTTTGTGATGTGTGCGTTCAACTCACAGAGTTTCACCTTTCTTTTCATAGAGCAGTTTGGAAACACTCTGTTTCTTAAGTTTGCAAGAGGATATTTGGACCACTTTGAGGCCTTCGTTGGAAACGGGATTTCTCAGTATACAGCTAGACAGATGAATTCCCAGTAAGTTCTTTGTGTTGTGTCTATTCAACTCACAGAGTTGAACCTTCCTTTAGACAGAGCAGTTTGCAAACACTCTTTTTGTGGAATTTGCAAGTGGAGATTTCAAGCGATTTCAGGCCAAACTTAGAAAGGGAAATATCTTTGTATAAAAACTAGACAGAATCATTCTCAGAAACTACTCTGTGTTGTGTGCGTTCCACTCACAGAGTTTAACCTTTCTTTTCATAGAGCAGTTTGGAAACACTCTGTTTGTTACGTCTGCAAGTGGATATTTAGACCTCTTTGACGCCTTCGTTTGAAACGGGATTTCTTCATATACAGCTAGACACATGAATGCTCAGTAACTTCTTTGTGTTGTGTGTATTCAACTCACAGAGTTGAACCCTTCTTTAGACAGAGCAGATTTGAAACACTCTTTTTGTGGATTTTACAAGTGGAGATTTCAAGCGATTTGAGGCCAATTGTAGTAAAGGAAATATCCTCGTTTGAAAACTAGACAGAATCATTCTCAGAAACTACTTTGTGATGTGTGCGTTCAACTCACAGAGTTTCACCTTTCTTTTCATTGAGCAGTTTGGAAACACTCTGTTTCTTAAGTTTGCAAGAGGATATTTGGACCACTTTGAGGCCTTCGTTGGAAACGGGATTTCTCAGTATAATGCTAGACAGATGAATTCCCAGTAAGTTCTTTGTGTTGTGTCTATTCAACTCACAGAGTTGAATCTTCCTTTAGACAGCGCAGTTTGCAAACACTCTTTTTGTGGAATTTGCAAGTGGAGATTTCAAGCGATTTCAGGCCAATCTTAGAAAGGGAAATATCTTTGTATGAAATCTAGACAGAATCTTTCTCAGAAACTACTTTGTGTTCTGTGCGTTCCACTCACAGAGTTTAACCTTTCTTTTCATAGAGCAGTTTGGAACCACTCTGTTTTTTAAGTCTGCAAGGGGATATTTAGACCTCTTTGACGCCTTCATTATAAACGGGATTTCTTCATATACAGCTAGACACATGAATTCTCAATAACTTCTTTGTGTTGTGTGTATTCAACTCACAGAGTTGAACCTTTCTTTAGACAGAGCACATTTGAAACACTCTTTTTGTGGATTTTACAAGTGGAGATTTCAAGCGATTTGAGGCCAATTGTAGTAAAGGAAATATCCTCGTTTAAAAACTAGACAGAATCATTCTCAGAAACTACTTTGTGATGTGTGTGTTCAACTCACAGAGTTTCACCTTTCTTTTCATAGAGCAGTTTGGAAACGCTCTGTTGGTTAAGTTTGCAAGAGGATATTTGGACCACTTTGAGGCCTTCGTTGGAAAAGGGATTTCTCAGTATAATGCTAGACAGATGAATTCCCAGTAAGTTCTTTGTGTTGTGTCTATTCAACTCACAGAGTTGAACCTTCCTTTAGACAGAGCAGTTTGCAAACACTCTTTTTGTGGAATTTGCAAGTGGAGATTTCAAGCGATTTCAGGCCAAACTTAGAAAGGGAAATATCTTTGTATAAAAACTAGACAGAATCATTCTCAGAAACTACTCTGTGTTGTGTGCGTTCCACTCACAGAGTTTAACCTTTCTTTTCATAGAGCAGTTTGGAAACACTCTCTTTGTTAAGTATGCAAGGGGATATTTAGACCTCTTTGACGCCTTCGTTGGAAACGGGATTTCTTCATATACAGCTAGACACATGAATCCTCAGTAACTTCTTTGTGTTGTGTGTATTCAACTCACAGAGTTGAACCTTTCTTTAGACAGAGCAGATTTGAAACACTCTTTTTGTGGATTTTACAAGTGGAGATTTCAAGCGATTTGAGGCCAATTGTAGTAAAGGAAATATCCTCGTTTAAAAACTAGACAGAATCATTCTCAGAAACTACTTTGTGATGTGTGCGTTCAACTCACAGAGTTTCACCTTTCTTTTCATAGAGCAGTTTGGAAACACTCTGTTTCTTAAGTTTGCAAGAGGATATTTGGACCACTTTGAGGCCTTCGTTGGAAACGGGATTTCTCAGTATACAGCTAGACAGATGAATTCCCAGTAAGTTCTTTGTGTTGTGTCTATTCAACTCACAGAGTTGAACCTTCCTTTAGACAGAGCAGTTTGCAAACACTCTTTTTGTGGAATTTGCAAGTGGAGATTTCAAGCGATTTCAGGCCAAACTTAGAAAGGGAAATATCTTTGTATAAAAACTAGACAGAATCATTCTCAGAAACTACTCTGTGCGTTCCACTCACAGAGTTTAACCTTTCTTTTCATAGAGCAGTTTGGAAACACTCTCTTTGTTAAGTCTGCAAGGGGATATTTAGACCTCTTTGACGCCTTCGTTGGAAACGGGATTTCTTCATATACAGCTAGACACATGAATCCTCAGTAACTTCTTTGTGTTGTGTGTATTCAACTCACAGAGTTGAACCTTTCTTTAGACAGAGCAGATTTGAAACACTCTTTTTGTGGATTTTACAAGTGGAGATTTCAAGCGATTTGAGGCCAATTGTAGTAAAGGAAATATCCTCGTTTAAAAACTAGACAGAATCATTCTCAGAAACTACTTTGTGATGTGTGCGTTCAACTCACAGAGTTTCACCTTTCTTTTCATAGAGCAGTTTGGAAACACTCTGTTTCTTAAGTTTGCAAGAGAATATTTGGACCACTTTGAGGCCTTCGTTGGAAACGGGATTTCTCAGTATACAGCTAGACAGATGAATTCCCAGTAAGTTCTTTGTGTTGTGTCTATTCAACTCACAGAGTTGAACCTTCCTTTAGAGAGCGCAGTTTGCAAACACTCTTTTTGTGGAATTTGCAAGTGGAGATTTCAAGCGATTTCAGGCCAATCTTAGACAGGGAAATATCTTTGTATAAAAACTAGACAGAATCTTTCTCAGAAACTACTTTGTGTTCTGTGCGTTCCACTCACAGAGTTTAACCTTTCTTTTCATAGAGCAGTTTGGAATCACTCTGTTTTTTAAGTCTGCAAGGGGATATTTAGACCTCTTTGACGCCTTCGTTGGAAACGGGATTTCTTCAGATACAGCTAGACACATGAATTCTCAGTAACTTCTTTGTGTTGTGTGTATTCAACTCACAGAGTTGAACCTTTCTTTAGACAGAGCAGATTTGAAACACTCTTTTTGTGGATTTTACAAGTGGAGATTTCAAGCGATTTGAGGCCAATTGTAGTAAAGGAAATATCCTCGTTTAAAAACTAGACAGAATCATTCTCAGAAACTACTTTGTGATGTGTGCGTTCAACTCACAGAGTTTCACCTTTCTTTTCATAGAGCAGTTTGGAAACACTCTGTTTCTTAAGTTTGCAAGAGGATATTTGGACCACTTTGAGGCCTTCGTTGGAAACGGGATTTCTCAGTATAATGCTAGACAGATGAATTCCCAGTAAGTTCTTTGTGTTGTGTCTATTCAACTCACAGAGTTGAACCTTCCTTTAGACAGAGCAGTTTGCAAACACTCTTTTTGTGGAATTTGCAAGTGGAGTTTTCAAGCGATTTCAGGCCAAACTTAGAAAGGGAAATATCTTTGTATAAAAACTAGACAGAATCATTCTCAGAAACTACTCTGTGTTGTGTGCGTTCCACTCACAGAGTTTAACCTTTCTTTTCATAGAGCAGTTTGGAATCACTCTGTTTTTTAAGTCTGCAAGGGGATATTTAGACCTCTTTGACGCCTTCGTTGGAAACGGGATTTCTTCAGATACAGCTAGACACATGAATTCTCAGTAACTTCTTTGTGTTGTGTGTATTCAACTCACAGAGTTGAACCTTTCTTTAGACAGAGCAGATTTGAAACACTCTTTTTGTGGATTTTACAAGTGGAGATTTCAAGCGATTTCAGGCCAATTGTAGTAAAGGAAATATCCTCGTTTAAAAACTAGACAGAATCATTCTCAGAAACTACTTTGTGATGTGTGCGTTCAACTCACAGTTTCACCTTTCTTTTCATAGAGCAGTTTGGAAACACTCTGTTGGTTAAGTTTGCAAGAGGATATTTGGACCACTTTGAGGCCTTCGTTGGAAATGGGATTTCTCAGTATAATGCTAGACAGATGAATTCCCAGTAAGTTCTTTGTGTTGTGTCTATTCAACTCACAGAGTTGAACCTTCCTTTAGACAGAGCAGTTTGCAAACACTCTTTTTGTGGAATTTGCAAGTGGAGTTTTCAAGCGATTTCAGGCCAAACTTAGAAAGGGAAATATCTTTGTATAAAAACTAGACAGAATCATTCTCAGAAACTACTCTGTGTTGTGTGCGTTCCACTCACAGAGTTTAACCTTTCTTTTCATAGAGCAGTTTGGAAACACTCTGTTTGTTAAGTCTGCAAGTGGATATTTAGACCTCTTTGACGCCTTCGTATGGAAAAGGGATTTCTTCATATACAGCTAGACACATGAATGCTCAGTAACTTCTTTGTGTTGTGTGTATTCAACTCACAGAGTTGAACCTTTCTTTAGACAGAGCAGATTTGAAACACTCTTTTTGTGGATTTTACAAGTGGAGATTTCCAGCGATTTGAGGCCAATTGTAGTAAAGGAAATATCCTCGTTTAAAAACTAGACAGAATCATTCTCAGAAACTACTTTGTGATGTGTGCGTTCAACTCACAGAGTTTCACCTTTCTTTTCATAGAGCAGTTTGGAAACACTCTGTTTCTTAAGTTTGCAAGAGGATATTTGGACCACTTTGAGGCCTTCGTTGGAAACGGGATTTCTCAGTATACAGCTAGACAGATGAATTCCCAGTAAGTTCTTTGTGTTGTGTCTATTCAACTCACAGAGTTGAACCTTCCTTTAGACAGAGCAGTTTGCAAACACTCTTTTTGTGGAATTTGCAAGTGGAGATTTCAAGCGATTTCAGGCCAAACTTAGAAAGGGAAATATCTTTGTATAAAAACTAGACAGAATCATTCTCAGAAACTACTCTGTGCGTTCCACTCACAGAGTTTAACCTTTCTTTTCATAGAGCAGTTTGGAAACACTCTCTTTGTTAAGTCTGCAAGGGGATATTTAGACCTCTTTGACGCCTTCGTTGGAAACGGGATTTCTTCATATACAGCTAGACACATGAATCCTCAGTAACTTCTTTGTGTTGTGTGTATTCAACTCACAGAGTTGAACCTTTCTTTAGACAGAGCAGATTTGAAACACTCTTTTTGTGGATTTTACAAGTGGAGATTTCAAGCGATTTGAGGCCAATTGTAGTAAAGGAAATATCCTCGTTTAAAAACTAGACAGAATCATTCTCAGAAACTACTTTGTGATGTGTGCATTCAACTCACAGAGTTTCACCTTTCTTTTCATAGAGCAGTTTGGAAACACTCTGTTTCTTAAGTTTGCAAGAGGATATTTGGACCACTTTGAGGCCTTCGTTGGAAACGGGATTTCTCTGTATAATGCTAGACAGATGAATTCCCAGTAAGTTCTTTGTGTTGTGTCTATTCAACTCACAGAGTTGAACCTTCCTTTAGACAGAGCAGTTTGCAAACACTCTTTTTGTGGAATTTGCAAGTGGAGTTTTCAAGCGATTTCAGGCCAAACTTAGAAAGGGAAATATCTTTGTATAAAAACTAGACAGAATCATTCTCAGAAACTACTCTGTGTTGTGTGGGTTCCACTCACAGAGTTTAACCTTTCTTTTCATAGAGCAGTTTGGAAACACTCTGTTTGTTAAGTCTGCAAGTGGATATTTAGACCTCTTTGACGCCTTCGTTTGAAACGGGATTTCTTCATATACAGCTAGACACATGAATGCTCAGTAACTTCTTTGTGTTGTGTGTATTCAACTCACAGAGTTGAACCTTTCTTTAGACAGAGCAGATTTGAAACACTCTTTTTGTGGATTTTACAAGTGGAGATTTCAAGCGATTTGAGGCCAATTGTAGTAAAGGAAATATCCTCGTTTAAAAACTAGACAGAATCATTCTCAGAAACTACTTTGTGATGTGTGCGTTCAACTCACAGAGTTTCACCTTTCTTTTCATAGAGCAGTTTGGAAACACTCTGTTTCTTAAGTTTGCAAGAGGATATTTGGACCACTTTGAGGCCTTCGTTGGAAACGGGATTTCTCAGTATACAGCTAGACAGATGAATTCCCAGTAAGTTCTTTGTGTTGTGTCTATTCAACTCACAGAGTTGAACCTTCCTTTAGACAGAGCAGTTTGCAAACACTCTTTTTGTGGAATTTGCAAGTGGAGATTTCAAGCGATTTCAGGCCAAACTTAGAAAGGGAAATATCTTTGTATAAAAACTAGACAGAATCATTCTCAGAAACTACTCTGTGTTGTGTGCGTTCCACTCACAGAGTTTAACCTTTCTTTTCATAGAGCAGTTTGGAAACACTCTGTTTGTTACGTCTGCAAGTGGATATTTAGACCTCTTTGACGCCTTCGTTTGAAACGGGATTTCTTCATATACAGCTAGACACATGAATGCTCAGTAACTTCTTTGTGTTGTGTGTATTCAACTCACAGAGTTGAACCCTTCTTTAGACAGAGCAGATTTGAAACACTCTTTTTGTGGATTTTACAAGTGGAGATTTCAAGCGATTTGAGGCCAATTGTAGTAAAGGAAATATCCTCGTTTAAAAACTAGACAGAATCATTCTCAGAAACTACTTTGTGATGTGTGCGTTCAACTCACAGAGTTTCACCTTTCTTTTCATTGAGCAGTTTGGAAACACTCTGTTTCTTAAGTTTGCAAGAGGATATTTGGACCACTTTGAGGCCTTCGTTGGAAACGGGATTTCTCAGTATAATGCTAGACAGATGAATTCCCAGTAAGTTCTTTGTGTTGTGTCTATTCAAGTCACAGAGTTGAATCTTCCTTTAGACAGCGCAGTTTGCAAACACTCTTTTTGTGGAATTTGCAAGTGGAGATTTCAAGCGATTTCAGGCCAATCTTAGAAAGGGAAATATCTTTGTATAAAAACTAGACAGAATCTTTCTCAGAAACTACTTTGTGTTCTGTGCGTTCCACTCACAGAGTTTAACCTTTCTTTTCATAGAGCAGTTTGGAATCACTCTGTTTTTTAAGTCTGCAAGGGGATATTTAGACCTCTTTGACGCCTTCATTATAAACGGGATTTCTTCATATACAGCTAGACACATGAATTCTCAATAACTTCTTTGTGTTGTGTGTATTCAACTCACAGAGTTGAACCTTTCTTTAGACAGAGCACATTTGAAACACTCTTTTTGTGGATTTTACAAGTGGAGATTTCAAGCGATTTGAGGCCAATTGTAGTAAAGGAAATATCCTCGTTTAAAAACTAGACAGAATCATTCTCAGAAACTACTTTGTGATGTGTGTGTTCAACTCACAGAGTTTCACCTTTCTTTTCATAGAGCAGTTTGGAAACGCTCTGTTGGTTAAGTTTGCAAGAGGATATTTGGACCACTTTGAGGCCTTCGTTGGAAAAGGGATTTCTCAGTATAATGCTAGACAGATGAATTCCCAGTAAGTTCTTTGTGTTGTGTCTATTCAACTCACAGAGTTGAACCTTCCTTTAGACAGAGCAGTTTGCAAACACTCTTTTTGTGGAATTTGCAAGTGGAGATTTCAAGCGATTTCAGGCCAAACTTAGAAAGGGAAATATCTTTGTATAAAAACTAGACAGAATCATTCTCAGAAACTACTCTGTGTTGTGTGCGTTCCACTCACAGAGTTTAACCTTTCTTTTCATAGAGCAGTTTGGAAACACTCTCTTTGTTAAGTATGCAAGGGGATATTTAGACCTCTTTGACGCCTTCGTTGGAAACGGGATTTCTTCATATACAGCTAGACACATGAATCCTCAGTAACTTCTTTGTGTTGTGTGTATTCAACTCACAGAGTTGAACCTTTCTTTAGACAGAGCAGATTTGAAACACTCTTTTTGTGGATTTTACAAGTGGAGATTTCAAGCGATTTGAGGCCAATTGTAGTAAAGGAAATATCCTCGTTTAAAAACTAGACAGAATCATTCTCAGAAACTACTTTGTGATGTGTGCGTTCAACTCACAGAGTTTCACCTTTCTTTTCATAGAGCAGTTTGGAAACACTCTGTTTCTTAAGTTTGCAAGAGGATATTTGGACCACTTTGAGGCCTTCGTTGGAAACGGGATTTCTCAGTATAATGCTAGACAGATGAATTCCCAGTAAGTTCTTTGTGTTGTGTCTATTCAACTCACAGAGTTGAACCTTCCTTTAGACAGAGCAGTTTGCAAACACTCTTTTTGTGGAATTTGCAAGTGGAGTTTTCAAGCGATTTCAGGCCAAACTTAGAAAGGGAAATATCTTTGTATAAAAACTAGACAGAATCATTCTCAGAAACTACTCTGTGTTGTGTGCGTTCCACTCACAGAGTTTAACCTTTCTTTTCATAGAGCAGTTTGGAATCACTCTGTTTTTTAAGTCTGCAAGGGGATATTTAGACCTCTTTGACGCCTTCGTTGGAAACGGGATTTCTTCATATACAGCTAGACACATGAATTCTCAGTAACTTCTTTGTGTTGTGTGTATTCAACTCACAGAGTTGAACCTTTCTTTAGACAGAGCACATTTGAAACACTCTTTTTGTGGATTTTACAAGTGGAGATTTCAAGCGATTTGAGGCCAATTGTAGTAAAGGAAATATCCTCGTTTAAAAACTAGACAGAATCATTCTCAGAAACTACTTTGTGATGTGTGTGTTCAACTCACAGAGTTTCACCTTTCTTTTCGTAGAGCAGTTTGGAAACGCTCTGTTGGTTAAGTTTGCAAGAGGATATTTGGACCACTTTGAGGCCTTCGTTGGAAAAGGGATTTCTCAGTATAATGCTAGACAGATGAATTCCCAGTAAGTTCTTTGTGTTGTGTCTATTCAACTCACAGAGTTGAACCTTCCTTTAGACAGAGCAGTTTCCAAACACTCTTTTTGTGGAATTTGCAAGTGGAGATTTCAAGCGATTTCAGGCCAAACTTAGAAAGGGAAATATCTTTGTATAAAAACTAGACAGAATCATTCTCAGAAACTACTCTGTGTTGTGTGCGTTCCACTCACAGAGTTTAACCTTTCTTTTCATAGAGCAGTTTGGAAACACTCTCTTTTTTAAGTCTGCAAGGGGATATTTAGACCTCTTTGACGCCTTCGTTGGAAACGGGATTTCTTCATATACAGCTAGACACATGAATCCTCAGTAACTTCTTTGTGTTGTGTGTATTCAACTCACAGAGTTGAACCTTTCTTTAGACAGAGCAGATTTGAAACACTCTTTTTGTGGATTTTACAAGTGGAGATTTCAAGCGATTTGAGGCCAATTGTAGTAAAGGAAATATCCTCGTTTAAAAACTAGACAGAATCATTCTCAGAAACTACTTTGTGATGTGTGCGTTCAACTCACAGAGTTTCACCTTTCTTTTCATAGAGCAGTTTGGAAACACTCTGTTTCTTAAGTTTGCAAGAGGATATTTGGACCACTTTGAGGCCTTCGTTGGAAACGGGATTTCTCAGTATAATGCTAGACAGATGAATTCCCAGTAAGTTCTTTGTGTTGTGTCTATTCAACTCACAGAGTTGAACCTTCCTTTAGACAGAGCAGTTTGCAAACACTCTTTTTGTGGAATTTGCAAGTGGAGATTTCAAGCGATTTCAGGCCAAACTTAGAAAGGGAAATATCTTTGTATAAAAACTAGACAGAATCATTCTCAGAAACTACTCTGTGTTGTGTGCGTTCCACTCACAGAGTTTAACCTTTCTTTTCATAGAGCAGTTTGGAAACACTCTCTTTGTTAAATCTGCAAGGGGATATTTAGACCTCTTTGACGCCTTCGTTGGAAACGGGATTTCTTCATATACAGCTAGACACATGAATCCTCAGTAACTTCTTTGTGTTGTGTGTATTCAACTCACAGAGTTGAACCTTTCTTTAGACAGAGCAGATTTGAAACACTCTTTTTGTGGATTTTACAAGTGGAGATTTCAAGCGATTTGAGGCCAATTGTAGTAAAGGAAATATCCTCGTTTAAAAACTAGACAGAATCATTCTCAGAAACTACTTTGTGATGTGTGCGTTCAACTCACAGAGTTTCACCTTTCTTTTCATAGAGCAGTTTGGAAACACTCTGTTTCTTAAGTTTGCAAGAGGATATTTGGACCACTTTGAGGCCTTCGTTGGAAACGGGATTTCTCTGTATAATGCTAGACAGATGAATTCCCAGTAAGTTCTTTGTGTTGTGTCTATTGAACTCACAGAGTTGAACCTTCCTTTAGACAGAGCAGTTTGCAAACACTCTTTTTGTGGAATTTGCAAGTGGAGATTTCAAGCGATTTCAGGCCAAACTTAGAAAGGGAAATATCTTTGTATAAAAACTAGACAGAATCATTCTCAGAAACTACTCTGTGTTGTGTGCGTTCCACTCACAGAGTTTAACCTTTCTTTTTATAGAGCAGTTTGGAAACACTCTCTTTGTTAAGTCTGCAAGGGGATATTTAGACCTCTTTGACGCCTTCGTTTGAAACGGGATTTCTTCATATACAGCTAGACACATGAATGCTCAGTAACTTCTTTGTGTTGTGTGTATTCAACTCACAGAGTTGAACCTTTCTTTAGACAGAGCAGATTTGAAACACTCTTTTTGTGGATTTTACAAGTGGAGATTTCAAGCGATTTGAGGCCAATTGTAGTAAAGGAAATATCCTCGTTTAAAAACTAGACAGAATCATTCTCAGAAACTACTTTGTGATGTGTGCGTTCAACTCACAGAGTTTCACCTTTCTTTTCATAGAGCAGTTTGGAAACACTCTGTTTCTTAAGTTTGCAAGAGAATATTTGGACCACTTTGAGGCCTTCGTTGGAAACGGGATTTCTCAGTATAATGCTAGACAGATGAATTCCCAGTAAGTTCTTTGTGTTGTGTCTATTCAACTCACAGAGTTGAACCTTCCTTTAGACAGAGCAGTTTGCAAACACTCTTTTTGTGGAATTTGCAAGTGGAGATTTCAAGCGATTTCAGGCCAATCTTAGAAAGGGAAATATCTTTGTATAAAAACTAGACAGAATCTTTCTCAGAAACTACTTTGTGTTCTGTGCGTTCCACTCACAGAGTTTAACCTTTCTTTTCATAGAGCAGTTTGGAATCACTCTGTTTTTTAAGTCTGCAAGGGGATATTTAGACCTCTTTGACGCCTTCGTTGGAAACGGGATTTCTTCATATACAGGTAGACACATGAATTCTCAGTAACTTCTTTGTGTTGTGTGTATTCAACTCACAGAGTTGAACCTTTCTTTAGACAGAGCAGATTTGAAACACTCTTTTTGTGGATTTTACAACTGGAGATTTCAAGCGATTTGAGGCCAATTGTAGTAAAGGAAATATCCTCGTTTAAAAACTAGACAGAATCATTCTCAGAAACTACTTTGTGATGTGTGCGTTCAACTCACAGAGTTTCACCTTTCTTTTCATAGAGCAGTTTGGAAACACTCTGTTGGTTAAGTTTGCAAGAGGATATTTGGACCACTTTGAGGCCTTCGTTGGAAACGGGATTTCTCAGTATAATGCTAGACAGATGAATTCCCAGTAAGTTCTTTGTGTTGTGTCTATTCAACTCAAGAGTTGAACCTTCCTTTAGACAGCGCAGTTTGCAAACACTCTTTTTGTGGAATTTGCAAGTGGAGATTTCAAGCGATTTCAGGCCAAACTTAGAAAGGGAAATATCTTTGTATAAAAACTAGACAGAATCATTCTCAGAAACTACTCCGTGTTGTGTGCGTTCCACTCACAGAGTTTAACCTTTCTTTTCATAGAGCAGTTTGGAAACACTCTCTTTGTTAAGTCTGCAAGGGGATATTTAGACCTCTTTGACGCCTTCGTTGGAAACGGGATTTCTTCATATACAGCTAGACACATGAATCCTCAGTAACTTCTTTGTGTTGTGTGTATTCAACTCACAGAGTTGAACCTTTCTTTAGACAGAGCAGATTTGAAACACTCTTTTTGTGGATTTTACAAGTGGAGATTTCAAGCGATTTGAGGCCAATTGTAGTAAAGGAAATATCCTCGTTTAAAAACTAGACAGAATCATTCTCAGAAACTACTTTGTGATGTGTGCATTCAACTCACAGAGTTTCACCTTTCTTTTCATAGAGCAGTTTGGAAACACTCTGTTTCTTAAGTTTGCAAGAGGATATTTGGACCACTTTGAGGCCTTCGTTGGAAACGGGATTTCTCTGTATAATGCTAGACAGATGAATTCCCAGTAAGTTCTTTGTGTTGTGTCTATTCAACTCACAGAGTTGAACCTTCCTTTAGACAGAGCAGTTTGCAAACACTCTTTTTGTGGAATTTGCAAGTGGAGTTTTCAAGCGATTTCAGGCCAAACTTAGAAAGGGAAATATCTTTGTATAAAAACTAGACAGAATCATTCTCAGAAACTACTCTGTGTTGTGTGCGTTCCACTCACAGAGTTTAACCTTTCTTTTCATAGAGCAGTTTGGAAACACTCTGTTTGTTAAGTCTGCAAGTGGATATTTAGACCTCTTTGACGCCTTCGTTTGAAACGGGATTTCTTCATATACAGCTAGACACATGAATGCTCAGTAACTTCTTTGTGTTGTGTGTATTCAACTCACAGAGTTGAACCTTTCTTTAGACAGAGCAGATTTGAAACACTCTTTTTGTGGATTTTACAAGTGGAGATTTCAAGCGATTTGAGGCCAATTGTAGTAAAGGAAATATCCTCGTTTAAAAACTAGACAGAATCATTCTCAGAAACTACTTTGTGATGTGTGCGTTCAACTCACAGAGTTTCACCTTTCTTTTCATAGAGCAGTTTGGAAACACTCTGTTTCTTAAGTTTGCAAGAGGATATTTGGACCACTTTGAGGCCTTCGTTGGAAACGGGATTTCTCAGTATACAGCTAGACAGATGAATTCCCAGTAAGTTCTTTGTGTTGTGTCTATTCAACTCACAGAGTTGAACCTTCCTTTAGACAGAGCAGTTTGCAAACACTCTTTTTGTGGAATTTGCAAGTGGAGATTTCAAGCGATTTCAGGCCAAACTTAGAAAGGGAAATATCTTTGTATAAAAACTAGACAGAATCATTCTCAGAAACTACTCTGTGTTGTGTGCGTTCCACTCACAGAGTTTAACCTTTCTTTTCATAGAGCAGTTTGGAAACACTCTCTTTGTTAAGTATGCAAGGGGATATTTAGACCTCTTTGACGCCTTCGTTGGAAACGGGATTTCTTCATATACAGCTAGACACATGAATCCTCAGTAACTTCTTTGTGTTGTGTGTATTCAACTCACAGAGTTGAACCTTTCTTTAGACAGAGCAGATTTGAAACACTCTTTTTGTGGATTTTACAAGTGGAGATTTCAAGCGATTTGAGGCCAATTGTAGTAAAGGAAATATCCTCGTTTAAAAACTAGACAGAATCATTCTCAGAAACTACTTTGTGATGTGTGCGTTCAACTCACAGAGTTTCACCTTTCTTTTCATAGAGCAGTTTGGAAACACTCTGTTTCTTAAGTTTGCAAGAGGATATTTGGACCACTTTGAGGCCTTCGTTGGAAACGGGATTTCTCAGTATAATGCTACACAGATGAATTCCCAGTAAGTTCTTTGTGTTGTGTCTATTCAACTCACAGAGTTGAACCTTCCTTTAGACAGAGCAGTTTGCAAACACTCTTTTTGTGGAATTTGCAAGTGGAGATTTCAAGCGATTTCAGGCCAAACTTAGAAAGGGAAATATCTTTGTATAAAAACTAGACAGAATCATTCTCAGAAACTACTCTGTGTTGTGTGCGTTCCACTCACAGAGTTTAACCTTTCTTTTCATAGAGCAGTTTGGAAACACTCTCTTTGTTAAATCTGCAAGGGGATATTTAGACCTCTTTGACGCCTTCGTTGGAAACGGGATTTCTTCATATACAGCTAGACACATGAATCCTCAGTAACTTCTTTGTGTTGTGTGTATTCAACTCACAGAGTTGAACCTTTCTTTAGACAGAGCAGATTTGAAACACTCTTTTTGTGGATTTTACAAGTGGAGATTTCAAGCGATTTGAGGCCAATTGTAGTAAAGGAAATATCCTCGTTTAAAAACTAGACAGAATCATTCTCAGAAACTACTTTGTGATGTGTGCGTTCAACTCACAGAGTTTCACCTTTCTTTTCATAGAGCAGTTTGGAAACACTCTGTTTCTTAAGTTTGCAAGAGGATATTTGGACCACTTTGAGGCCTTCGTTGGAAACGGGATTTCTCTGTAGAATGCTAGACAGATGAATTCCCAGTAAGTTCTTTGTGTTGTGTCTATTGAACTCACAGAGTTGAACCTTCCTTTAGACAGAGCAGTTTGCAAACACTCTTTTTGTGGAATTTGCAAGTGGAGATTTCAAGCGATTTCAGGCCAAACTTAGAAAGGGAAATATCTTTGTATAAAAACTAGACAGAATCATTCTCAGAAACTACTCTGTGTTGTGTGCGTTCCACTCACAGAGTTTAACCTTTCTTTTCATAGAGCAGTTTGGAAACACTCTGTTTGTTAAGTCTGCAAGTGGATATTTAGACCTCTTTGACGCCTTCGTTTGAAACGGGATTTCTTCATATACAGCTAGACACATGAATGCTCAGTAACTTCTTTGTGTTGTGTGTATTCAACTCACAGAGTTGAACCTTTCTTTAGACAGAGCAGATTTGAAACACTCTTTTTGTGGATTTTACAAGTGGAGATTTCAAGCGATTTGAGGCCAATTGTAGTAAAGGAAATATCCTCGTTTAAAAACTAGACAGAATCATTCTCAGAAACTACTTTGTGATGTGTGCGTTCAACTCACAGAGTTTCACCTTTCTTTTCATAGAGCAGTTTGGAAACACTCTGTTTCTTAAGTTTGCAAGAGGATATTTGGACCACTTTGAGGCCTTCGTTGGAAACGGGATTTCTCAGTATACAGCTAGACAGATGAATTCCCAGTAAGTTCTTTGTGTTGTGTCTATTGAACTCACAGAGTTGAACCTTCCTTTAGACAGAGCAGTTTGCAAACACTCTTTTTGTGGAATTTGCAAGTGGAGATTTCAAGCGATTTCAGGCCAAACTTAGAAAGGGAAATATCTTTGTATAAAAACTAGACAGAATCATTCTCAGAAACTACTCTGTGTTGTGTGCGTTCCACTCACAGAGTTTAACCTTTCTTTTCATAGAGCAGTTTGGAAACACTCTGTTTGTTAAGTCTGCAAGTGGATATTTAGACCTCTTTGACGCCTTCGTTTGAAACGGGATTTCTTCATATACAGCTAGACACATGAATGCTCAGTAACTTCTTTGTGTTGTGTGTATTCAACTCACAGAGTTGAACCTTTCTTTAGACAGAGCAGATTTGAAACACTCTTTTTGTGGATTTTACAAGTGGAGATTTCAAGCGATTTGAGGCCAATTGTAGTAAAGGAAATATCCTCGTTTAAAAACTAGACAGAATCATTCTCAGAAACTACTTTGTGATGTGTGCGTTCAACTCACAGAGTTTCACCTTTCTTTTCATAGAGCAGTTTGGAAACACTCTGTTTCTTAAGTTTGCAAGAGGATATTTGGACCACTTTGAGGCCTTCGTTGGAAACGGGATTTCTCAGTATACAGCTAGACAGATGAATTCCCAGTAAGTTCTTTGTGTTGTGTCTATTCAACTCACAGAGTTGAACCTTCCTTTAGACAGAGCAGTTTGCAAACACTCTTTTTGTGGAATTTGCAAGTGGAGATTTCAAGCGATTTCAGGCCAAACTTAGAAAGGGAAATATCTTTGTATAAAAACTAGACAGAATCATTCTCAGAAACTACTCTGTGTTGTGTGCGTTCCACTCACAGAGTTTAACCTTTCTTTTCATAGAGCAGTTTGGAAACACTCTGTTTGTTACGTCTGCAAGTGGATATTTAGACCTCTTTGACGCTTTCGTTTGAAACGGGATTTCTTCATATACAGCTAGACACATGAATGCTCAGTAACTTCTTTGTGTTGTGTGTATTCAACTCACAGAGTTGAACCTTTCTTTAGACAGAGCAGATTTGAAACACTCTTTTTGTGGATTTTACAAGTGGAGATTTCAAGCGATTTGAGGCCAATTGTAGTAAAGGAAATATCCTCGTTTAAAAACTAGACAGAATCATTCTCAGAAACTACTTTGTGATGTGTGCGTTCAACTCACAGAGTTTAACCTTTCTTTTCATAGAGCAGTTTGGAAACACTCTGTTGGTTAAGTTTGCAAGAGGATATTTGGACCACTTTGAGGCCTTCGTTGGAAACGGGATTTCTCTGTATAATGCTAGACAGATGAATTCCCAGTAAGTTCTTTGTGTTGTGTCTATTGAACTCACAGAGTTGAACCTTCCTTTAGACAGAGCAGTTTGCAAACACTCTTTTTGTGGAATTTGCAAGTGGAGATTTCAAGCGATTTCAGGCCAAACTTAGAAAGGGAAATATCTTTGTATAAAAACAAGACAGAATCATTCTCAGAAACTACTCTGTGTTGTGTGCGTTCCACTCACAGAGTTTAACCTTTCTTTTCATAGAGCAGTTTGGAAACACTCTGTTTGTTAAGTCTGCAAGTGGATATTTAGACCTCTTTGACGCCTTCGTATGGAAACGGGATTTCTTCATATACAGCTAGACACATGAATGCTCAGTAACTTCTTTGTGTTGTGTGTATTCAACTCACAGAGTTGAACCTTTCTTTAGACAGAGCAGATTTGAAACACTCTTTTTGTGGATTTTACAAGTGGAGATTTCCAGCGATTTGAGGCCAATTGTAGTAAAGGAAATATCCTCGTTTAAAAACTAGACAGAATCATTCTCAGAAACTACTTTGTGATGTGTGCGTTCAACTCACAGAGTTTCACCTTTCTTTTCATAGAGCAGTTTGGAAACACTCTGTTTCTTAAGTTTGCAAGAGGATATTTGGACCACTTTGAGGCGTTCGTTGGAAACGGGATTTCTCAGTATACAGCTAGACAGATGAATTCCCAGTAAGTTCTTTGTGTTGTGTCTATTCAACTCACAGAGTTGAACCTTCCTTTAGACAGAGCAGTTTGCAAACACTCTTTTTGTGGAATTTGCAAGTGGAGATTTCAAGCGATTTCAGGCCAAACTTAGAAAGGGAAATATCTTTGTATAAAAACTAGACAGAATCATTCTCAGAAACTACTCTGTGCGTTCCACTCACAGAGTTTAACCTTTCTTTTCATAGAGCAGTTTGGAAACACTCTCTTTGTTAAGTCTGCAAGGGGATATTTAGACCTCTTTGACGCCTTCGTTGGAAACGGGATTTCTTCATATACAGCTAGACACATGAATCCTCAGTAACTTCTTTGTGTTGTGTGTATTCAACTCACAGAGTTGAACCTTTCTTTAGACAGAGCAGATTTGAAACACTCTTTTTGTGGATTTTACAAGTGGAGATTTCAAGCGATTTGAGGCCAATTGTAGTAAAGGAAATATCCTCGTTTAAAAACTAGACAGAATCATTCTCAGAAACTACTTTGTGATGTGTGCGTTCAACTCACAGAGTTTCACCTTTCTTTTCATAGAGCAGTTTGGAAACACTCTGTTTCTTAAGTTTGCAAGAGAATATTTGGACCACTTTGAGGCCTTCGTTGGAAAAGGGATTTCTCAGTATACAGCTAGACAGATGAATTCCCAGTAAGTTCTTTGTGTTGTGTCTATTCAACTCACAGAGTTGAACCTTCCTTTAGAGAGCGCAGTTTGCAAACACTCTTTTTGTGGAATTTGCAAGTGGAGATTTCAAGCGATTTCAGGCCAATCTTAGAAAGGGAAATATCTTTGTATAAAAACTAGACAGAATCTTTCTCAGAAACTACTTTGTGTTCTGTGCGTTCCACTCACAGAGTTTAACCTTTCTTTTCATAGAGCAGTTTGGAATCACTCTGTTTTTTAAGTCTGCAAGGGGATATTTAGACCTCTTTGACGCCTTCGTTGGAAACGGGATTTCTTCATATACAGCTAGACACATGAATTCTCAGTAACTTCTTTGTGTTGTGTGTATTCAACTCACAGAGTTGAACCTTTCTTTAGACAGAGCAGATTTGAAACACTCTTTTTGTGGATTTTACAACTGGAGATTTCAAGCGATTTGAGGCCAATTGTAGTAAAGGAAATATCCTCGTTTAAAAACTAGACAGAATCATTCTCAGAAACTACTTTGTGATGTGTGCGTTCAACTCACAGAGTTTCACCTATCTTTTCATAGAGCAGTTTGGAAACACTCTGTTTCTTAAGTTTGCAAGAGGATATTTGGACCACTTTGAGGCCTTCGTTGGAAACGGGATTTCTCGGTATAATGCTAGACAGATGAATTCCCAGTAAGTTCTTTGTGTTGTGTCTATTCAACTCACAGAGTTGAACCTTCCTTTAGACAGCGCAGTTTGCAAACACTCTTTTTGTGGAATTTGCAAGTGGAGATTTCAAGCGATTTCAGGCCAATCTTAGAAAGGGAAATATCTTTGTATAAAAACTAGACAGAATCTTTCTCAGAAACTACTTTGTGTTCTGTGCGTTCCACTCACAGACTTTAACCTTTCTTTTCATAGAGCAGTTTGGAATCACTCTGTTTTTTAAGTCTGCAAGGGGATATTTAGACCTCTTTGACGCCTTCATTATAAACGGGATTTCTTCATATACAGCTAGACACATGAATTCTCAGTAACTTCTTTGTGTTGTGTGTATTCAACTCACAGAGTTGAACCTTTCTTTAGACAGAGCAGATTTGAAACACTCTTTTTGTAGATTTTACAAGTGGAGATTTCAAGCGATTTGAGGCCAATTGTAGTAAAGGAAATATCCTCGTTTAAAAACTAGACAGAATCATTCTCAGAAACTACTTTGTGATGTGTGTGTTCAACTCACAGAGTTTCACCTTTCTTTTCATAGAGCAGTTTGGAAACACTCTGTTGGTTAAGTTTGCAAGAGGATATTTGGACCACTTTGAGGCCTTCGTTGGAAACGGGATTTCTCAGTATACAGCTAGACAGATGAATTCCCAGTAAGTTCTTTGTGTTGTGTCTATTCAACTCACAGAGCTGAACCTTCCTTTAGACAGAGCAGTTTGCAAACACTCTTTTTGTGGAATTTGCAAGTGGAGATTTCAAGCGATTTCAGGCCAAACTTAGAAAGGGAAATATCTTTGTGTAAAAACTAGACAGAATCATTCTCAGAAACTACTCTGTGTTGTGTGCGTTCCACTCACAGAGTTTAACCTTTCTTTTCATAGAGCAGTTTGGAAACACTCTGTTTGTTAAGTCTGCAAGGGGATATTTACACCTCTTTGACGCCTTCTTTGGAAACGGGATTTCTTCATATACAGCTAGACACATGAATCCTCAGTAACTTCTTTGTGTTGTGTGTATTCAACTCACAGAGTTGAACCTTTCTTTAGACAGAGCAGATTTGAAACACTCTTTTTGTGGATTTTACAAGTGGAGATTTCAAGCGATTTGAGGCCAATTGTAGTAAAGGAAATATCCTCGTTTAAAAACTAGACAGAATCATTCTCAGAAACTACTTTGTGATGTGTGCGTTCAACTCACAGAGTGTCCCCTTTCTTTTCATAGAGCAGTTTGGAAACACTCTGTTTCTTAAGTTTGCAAGAGGATATTTGGACCACTTTGAGGCCTTCGTTGGAAATGGGATTTCTCAGTATAATGCTAGACAGATGAATTCCCAGTAAGTTCTTTGTGTTGTGTCTATTCAACTCACAGAGTTGAACCTTCCTTTAGACAGAGCAGTTTGCAAACACTCTTTGTGTGGAATTTGCAAGTGGAGATTTCAAGCGATTTCAGGCCAAACTTAGAAAGGGAAATATCTTTGTATAAAAACTAGACAGAATCATTCTCAGAAACTACTCCGTGTTGTGTGCGTTCCACTCACAGAGTTTAACCTTTCTTTTCATAGAGCAGTTTGGAAACACTCTCTTTGTTAAGTATGCAAGGGGATATTTAGACCTCTTTGACGCCTTCGTTGGAAACGGGATTTCTTCATATACAGCTAGACACATGAATCCTCAGTAACTTCTTTGTGTTGTGTGTATTCAACTCACAGAGTTGAACCTTTCTTTAGACAGAGCAGATTTGAAACACTCTTTTTGTGGATTTTACAAGTGGAGATTTCAAGCGATTTGAGGCCAATTGTAGTAAAGGAAATATCCTCGTTTAAAAACTAGACAGAATCATTCTCAGAAACTACTTTGTGATGTGTGCATTCAACTCACAGAGTTTCACCTTTCTTTTCATAGAGCAGTTTGGAAACACTCTGTTTCTTAAGTTTGCAAGAGGATATTTGGACCACTTTGAGGCCTTCGTTGGAAACGGGATTTCTCTGTATAATGCTAGACAGATGAATTCCCAGTAAGTTCTTTGTGTTGTGTCTATTCAACTCACAGAGTTGAACCTTCCTTTAGACAGAGCAGTTTGCAAACACTCTTTTTGTGGAATTTGCAAGTGGAGTTTTCAAGCGATTTCAGGCCAAACTTAGAAAGGGAAATATCTTTGTATAAAAACTAGACAGAATCATTCTCAGAAACTACTCTGTGTTGTGTGCGTTCCACTCACAGAGTTTAACCTTTCTTTTCATAGAGCAGTTTGGAAACACTCTGTTTGTTAAGTCTGCAAGTGGATATTTAGACCTCTTTGACGCCTTCGTTTGAAACGGGATTTCTTCATATACAGCTAGACACATGAATGCTCAGTAACTTCTTTGTGTTGTGTGTATTCAACTCACAGAGTTGAACCTTTCTTTAGACAGAGCAGATTTGAAACACTCTTTTTGTGGATTTTACAAGTGGAGATTTCAAGCGATTTGAGGCCAATTGTAGTAAAGGAAATATCCTCGTTTAAAAACTAGACAGAATCATTCTCAGAAACTACTTTGTGATGTGTGCGTTCAACTCACAGAGTTTCACCTTTCTTTTCATAGAGCAGTTTGGAAACACTCTGTTTCTTAAGTTTGCAAGAGGATATTTGGACCACTTTGAGGCCTTCGTTGGAAACGGGATTTCTCAGTATACAGCTAGACAGATGAATTCCCAATAAGTTCTTTGTGTTGTGTCTATTCAACTCACAGAGTTGAACCTTCCTTTAGACAGAGCAGTTTGCAAACACTCTTTTTGTGGAATTTGCAAGTGGAGATTTCAAGCGATTTCAGGCCAAACTTAGAAAGGGAAATATCTTTGTATAAAAACTAGACAGAATCATTCTCAGAAACTACTCTGTGTTGTGTGCGTTCCACTCACAGAGTTTAACCTTTCTTTTCATAGAGCAGTTTGGAAACACTCTGTTTGTTACGTCTGCAAGTGGATATTTAGACCTCTTTGACGCCTTCGTTTGAAACGGGATTTCTTCATATACAGCTAGACACATGAATGCTCAGTAACTTCTTTGTGTTGTGTGTATTCAACTCACAGAGTTGAACCCTTCTTTAGACAGAGCAGATTTGAAACACTCTTTTTGTGGATTTTACAAGTGGAGATTTCAAGCGATTTGAGGCCAATTGTAGTAAAGGAAATATCCTCGTTTAAAAACTAGACAGAATCATTCTCAGAAACTACTTTGTGATGTGTGCGTTCAACTCACAGAGTTTCACCTTTCTTTTCATTGAGCAGTTTGGAAACACTCTGTTTCTTAAGTTTGCAAGAGGATATTTGGACCACTTTGAGGCCTTCGTTGGAAACGGGATTTCTCAGTATACAGCTAGACAGATGAATTCCCAGTAAGTTCTTTGTGTTGTGTCTATTCAACTCACAGAGTTGAACCTTCCTTTAGACAGCGCAGTTTGCAAACACTCTTTTTGTGGAATTTGCAAGTGGAGATTTCAAGCGATTTCAGGCCAATCTTAGAAAGGGAAATATCTTTGTATAAAAACTAGACAGAATCTTTCTCAGAAACTACTTTGTGTTCTGTGCGTTCCACTCACAGACTTTAACCTTTCTTTTCATAGAGCAGTTTGGAATCACTCTGTTTTTTAAGTCTGCAAGGGGATATTTAGACCTCTTTGTCGCCTTCATTATAAACGGGATTTCTTCATATACAGCTAGACACATGAATTCTCAGTAACTTCTTTGTGTTGTGTGTATTCAACTCACAGAGTTGAACCTTTCTTTAGACAGAGCACATTTGAAACACTCTTTTTGTGGATTTTACAAGTGGAGATTTCAAGCGATTTGAGGCCAATTGTAGTAAAGGAAATATCCTCCTTTAAAAACTAGACAGAATCATTCTCAGAAACTACTTTGTGATGTGTGTGTTCAACTCACAGAGTTTCACCTTTCTTTTCATAGAGCAGTTTGGAAACGCTCTGTTGGTTAAGTTTGCAAGAGGATATTTGGACCACTTTGAGGCCTTCGTTGGAAAAGGGATTTCTCAGTATAATGCTAGACAGATGAATTCCCAGTAAGTTCTTTGTGTTGTGTCTATTCAACTCACAGAGTTGAACCTTCCTTTAGACAGAGCAGTTTGCAAACACTCTTTTTGTGGAATTTGCAAGTGGAGATTTCAAGCGATTTCAGGCCAAACTTAGAAAGGGAAATATCTTTGTATAAAAACTAGACAGAATCATTCTCAGAAACTACTCTGTGTTGTGTGCGTTCCACTCACAGAGTTTAACCTTTCTTTTCATAGAGCAGTTTGGAAACACTCTCTTTGTTAAGTATGCAAGGGGATATTTAGACCTCTTTGACGCCTTCGTTGGAAACGGGATTTCTTCATATACAGCTAGACACATGAATCCTCAGTAACTTCTTTGTGTTGTGTGTATTCAACTCACAGAGTTGAACCTTTCTTTAGACAGAGCAGATTTGAAACACTCTTTTTGTGGATTTTACAAGTGGAGATTTCAAGCGATTTGAGGCCAATTGTAGTAAAGGAAATATCCTCGTTTAAAAACTAGACAGAATCATTCTCAGAAACTACTTTGTGATGTGTGCGTTCAACTCACAGAGTTTCACCTTTCTTTTCATAGAGCAGTTTGGAAACACTCTGTTTCTTAAGTTTGCAAGAGGATATTTGGACCACTTTGAGGCCTTCGTTGGAAACGGGATTTCTCAGTATAATGCTAGACAGATGAATTCCCAGTAAGTTCTTTGTGTTGTGTCTATTCAACTCACAGAGTTGAACCTTCCTTTAGACAGAGCAGTTTGCAAACACTCTTTTTGTGGAATTTGCAAGTGGAGATTTCAAGCGATTTCAGGCCAAACTTAGAAAGGGAAATATCTTTGTATAAAAACTAGACAGAATCATTCTCAGAAACTACTCTGTGTTGTGTGCGTTCCACTCACAGAGTTTAACCTTTCTTTTCATAGAGCAGTTTGGAAACACTCTCTTTGTTAAATCTGCAAGGGGATATTTAGACCTCTTTGACGCCTTCGTTGGAAACGGGATTTCTTCATATACAGCTAGACACATGAATCCTCAGTAACTTCTTTGTGTTGTGTGTATTCAACTCACAGAGTTGAACCTTTCTTTAGACAGAGCAGATTTGAAACACTCTTTTTGTGGATTTTACAAGTGGAGATTTCAAGCGATTTGAGGCCAATTGTAGTAAAGGAAATATCCTCGTTTAAAAACTAGACAGAATCATTCTCAGAAACTACTTTGTGATGTGTGCGTTCAACTCACAGAGTTTCACCTTTCTTTTCATAGAGCAGTTTGGAAACACTCTGTTTCTTAAGTTTGCAAGAGGATATTTGGACCACTTTGAGGCCTTCGTTGGAAACGGGATTTCTCAGTATACAGCTAGACAGATGAATTCCCAGTAAGTTCTTTGTGTTGTGTCTATTCAACTCACAGAGTTGAACCTTCCTTTAGACAGAGCAGTTTGCAAACACTCTTTTTGTGGAATTTGCAAGTGGAGATTTCAAGCGATTTCAGGCCAAACTTAGAAAGGGAAATATCTTTGTATAAAAACTAGACAGAATCATTCTCAGAAACTACTCTGTGTTGTGTGCGTTCCACTCACAGAGTTTAACCTTTCTTTTCATAGAGCAGTTTGGAAACACTCTGTTTGTTAAGTCTGCAAGTGGATATTTAGACCTCTTTGACGCCTTCGTTTGAAACGGGATTTCTTCATATACAGCTAGACACATGAATGCTCAGTAACTTCTTTGTGTTGTGTGTATTCAACTCACAGAGTTGAACCTTTCTTTAGATAGAGCAGATTTGAAACACTCTTTTTGTGGATTTTACAAGTGGAGATTTCAAGCGATTTGAGGCCAATTGTAGTAAAGGAAATATCCTCGTTTAAAAACTAGACAGAATCATTCTCAGAAACTACTTTGTGATGTGTGCGTTCAACTCACAGAGTTTCACCTTTCTTTTCATAGAGCAGTTTGGAAACACTCTGTTTCTTAAGTTTGCAAGAGGATATTTGGACCACTTTGAGGCCTTCGTTGGAAACGGGATTTCTCAGTATAATGCTAGACAGATGAATTCCCAGTAAGTTCTTTGTGTTGTGTCTATTGAACTCACAGAGTTGAACCTTCCTTTAGACAGAGCAGTTTGCAAACACTCTTTTTGTGGAATTTGCAAGTGGAGATTTCAAGCGATTTCAGGCCAAACTTAGAAAGGGAAATATCTTTGTATAAAAACTAGACAGAATCATTCTCAGAAACTACTCCGTGTTGTGTGCGTTCCACTCACAGAGTTTAACCTTTCTTTTCATAGAGCAGTTTGGAAACACTCTCTTTGTTAAGTATGCAAGGGGATATTTAGACCTCTTTGACGCCTTCGTTGGAAACGGGATTTCTTCATATACAGCTAGACACATGAATCCTCAGTAACTTCTTTGTGTTGTGTGTATTCAACTCACAGAGTTGAACCTTTCTTTAGACAGAGCAGATTTGAAACACTCTTTTTGTGGATTTTACAAGTGGAGATTTCAAGCGATTTGAGGCCAATTGTAGTAAAGGAAATATCCTCGTTTAAAAACTAGACAGAATCATTCTCAGAAACTACTTTGTGATGTGTGCATTCAACTCACAGAGTTTCACCTTTCTTTTCATAGAGCAGTTTGGAAACACTCTGTTTCTTAAGTTTGCAAGAGGATATTTGGACCACTTTGAGGCCTTCGTTGGAAACGGGATTTCTCTGTATAATGCTAGACAGATGAATTCCCAGTAAGTTCTTTGTGTTGTGTCTATTCAACTCACAGAGTTGAACCTTCCTTTAGACAGAGCAGTTTGCAAACACTCTTTTTGTGGAATTTGCAAGTGGAGTTTTCAAGCGATTTCAGGCCAAACTTAGAAAGGGAAATATCTTTGTATAAAAACTAGACAGAATCATTCTCAGAAACTACTCTGTGTTGTGTGCGTTCCACTCACAGAGTTTAACCTTTCTTTTCATAGAGCAGTTTGGAAACACTCTGTTTGTTAAGTCTGCAAGTGGATATTTAGACCTCTTTGACGCCTTCGTTTGAAACGGGATTTCTTCATATACAGCTAGACACATGAATGCTCAGTAACTTCTTTGTGTTGTGTGTATTCAACTCACAGAGTTGAACCTTTCTTTAGACAGAGCAGATTTGAAACACTCTTTTTGTGGATTTTACAAGTGGAGATTTCAAGCGATTTGAGGCCAATTGTAGTAAAGGAAATATCCTCGTTTAAAAACTAGACAGAATCATTCTCAGAAACTACTTTGTGATGTGTGCGTTCAACTCACAGAGTTTCACCTTTCTTTTCATAGAGCAGTTTGGAAACACTCTGTTTCTTAAGTTTGCAAGAGGATATTTGGACCACTTTGAGGCCTTCGTTGGAAACGGGATTTCTCAGTATACAGCTAGACAGATGAATTCCCAGTAAGTTCTTTGTGTTGTGTCTATTCAACTCACAGAGTTGAACCTTCCTTTAGACAGAGCAGTTTGCAAACACTCTTTTTGTGGAATTTGCAAGTGGAGATTTCAAGCGATTTCAGGCCAAACTTAGAAAGGGAAATATCTTTGTATAAAAACTAGACAGAATCATTCTCAGAAACTACTCTGTGTTGTGTGCGTTCCACTCACAGAGTTTAACCTTTCTTTTCATAGAGCAGTTTGGAAACACTCTGTTTGTTACGTCTGCAAGTGGATATTTAGACCTCTTTGACGCCTTCGTTTGAAACGGGATTTCTTCATATACAGCTAGACACATGAATGCTCAGTAACTTCTTTGTGTTGTGTGTATTCAACTCACAGAGTTGAACTTTCTTTAGACAGAGCAGATTTGAAACACTCTTTTTGTGGATTTTACAAGTGGAGATTTCAAGCGATTTGAGGCCAATTGTAGTAAAGGAAATATCCTCGTTTAAAAACTAGACAGAATCATTCTCAGAAACTACTTTGTGATGTGTGCGTTCAACTCACAGAGTTTCACCTTTCTTTTCATAGAGCAGTTTGGAAACACTCTGTTTCTTAAGTTTGCAAGAGGATATTTGGACCACTTTGAGGCCTTCGTTGGAAACGGGATTTCTCAGTATAATGCTAGACAGATGAATTCCCAGTAAGTTCTTTGTGTTGTGTCTATTCAACTCACAGAGTTGAACCTTCCTTTAGACAGAGCAGTTTTCAAACACTCTTTTTGTGGAATTTGCAAGTGGAGATTTCAAGCGATTTCAGGCCAATCTTAGAAAGGGAAATATCTTTGTATAAAAACTAGACAGAATCTTTCTCAGAAACTACTTTGTGTTCTGTGCGTTCCACTCACAGAGTTTAACCTTTCTTTTCATAGAGCAGTTTGGAATCACTCTGTTTTTTAAGTCTGCAAGGGGATATTTAGACCTCTTTGACGCCTTCATTATAAACGGGATTTCTTCATATACAGCTAGACACATGAATTCTCAGTAACTTCTTTGTGTTGTGTGTATTCAACTCACAGAGTTGAACCTTTCTTTAGACAGAGCACATTTGAAACACTCTTTTTGTGGATTTTACAAGTGGAGATTTCAAGCGATTTGAGGCCAATTGTAGTAAAGGAAATATCCTCGTTTAAAAACTAGACAGAATCATTCTCAGAAACTACTTTGTGATGTGTGTGTTCAACTCACAGAGTTTCACCTTTCTTTTCATAGAGCAGTTTGGAAACGCTCTGTTGGTTAAGTTTGCAAGAGGATATTTGGACCACTTTGAGGCCTTCGTTGGAAAAGGGATTTCTCAGTATAATGCTAGACAGATGAATTCCCAGTAAGTTCTTTGTGTTGTGTCTATTCAACTCACAGAGTTGAACCTTCCTTTAGACAGAGCAGTTTGCAAACACTCTTTTTGTGGAATTTGCAAGTGGAGATTTCAAGCGATTTCAGGCCAAACTTAGAAAGGGAAATATCTTTGTATAAAAACTAGACAGAATCATTCTCAGAAACTACTCTGTGTTGTGTGCGTTCCACTCACAGAGTTTAACCTTTCTTTTCATAGAGCAGTTTGGAAACACTCTCTTTGTTAAGTATGCAAGGGGATATTTAGACCTCTTTGACGCCTTCGTTGGAAACGGGATTTCTTCATATACAGCTAGACACATGAATCCTCAGTAACTTCTTTGTGTTGTGTGTATTCAACTCACAGAGTTGAACCTTTCTTTAGACAGAGCAGATTTGAAACACTCTTTTTGTGGATTTTACAAGTGGAGATTTCAAGCGATTTGAGGCCAATTGTAGTAAAGGAAATATCCTCGTTTAAAAACTAGACAGAATCATTCTCAGAAACTACTTTGTGATGTGTGCGTTCAACTCACAGAGTTTCACCTTTCTTTTCATAGAGCAGTTTGGAAACACTCTGTTTCTTAAGTTTGCAAGAGGATATTTGGACCACTTTGAGGCCTTCGTTGGAAACGGGATTTCTCAGTATACAGCTAGACAGATGAATTCCCAGTAAGTTCTTTGTGTTGTGTCTATTCAACTCACAGAGTTGAACCTTCCTTTAGACAGAGCAGTTTGCAAACACTCTTTTTGTGGAATTTGCAAGTGGAGATTTCAAGCGATTTCAGGCCAAACTTAGAAAGGGAAATATCTTTGTATAAAAACTAGACAGAATCATTCTCAGAAACTACTCTGTGTTGTGTGCGTTCCACTCACAGAGTTTAACCTTTCTTTTCATAGAGCAGTTTGGAAACACTCTGTTTGTTAAGTCTGCAAGTGGATATTTAGACCTCTTTGACGCCTTCGTTTGAAACGGGATTTCTTCATATACAGCTAGACACATGAATGCTCAGTAACTTCTTTGTGTTGTGTGTATTCAACTCACAGAGTTGAACCTTTCTTTAGATAGAGCAGATTTGAAACACTCTTTTTGTGGATTTTACAAGTGGAGATTTCAAGCGATTTGAGGCCAATTGTAGTAAAGGAAATATCCTCGTTTAAAAACTAGACAGAATCATTCTCAGAAACTACTTTGTGATGTGTGCGTTCAACTCACAGAGTTTCACCTTTCTTTTCATAGAGCAGTTTGGAAACACTCTGTTTCTTAAGTTTGCAAGAGGATATTTGGACCACTTTGAGGCCTTCGTTGGAAACGGGATTTCTCAGTATAATGCTAGACAGATGAATTCCCAGTAAGTTCTTTGTGTTGTGTCTATTGAACTCACAGAGTTGAACCTTCCTTTAGACAGAGCAGTTTGCAAACACTCTTTTTGTGGAATTTGCAAGTGGAGATTTCAAGCGATTTCAGGCCAAACTTAGAAAGGGAAATATCTTTGTATAAAAACTAGACAGAATCATTCTCAGAAACTACTCCGTGTTGTGTGCGTTCCACTCACAGAGTTTAACCTTTCTTTTCATAGAGCAGTTTGGAAACACTCTCTTTGTTAAGTATGCAAGGGGATATTTAGACCTCTTTGACGCCTTCGTTGGAAACGGGATTTCTTCATATACAGCTAGACACATGAATCCTCAGTAACTTCTTTGTGTTGTGTGTATTCAACTCACAGAGTTGAACCTTTCTTTAGACAGAGCAGATTTGAAACACTCTTTTTGTGGATTTTACAAGTGGAGATTTCAAGCGATTTGAGGCCAATTGTAGTAAAGGAAATATCCTCGTTTAAAAACTAGACAGAATCATTCTCAGAAACTACTTTGTGATGTGTGCATTCAACTCACAGAGTTTCACCTTTCTTTTCATAGAGCAGTTTGGAAACACTCTGTTTCTTAAGTTTGCAAGAGGATATTTGGACCACTTTGAGGCCTTCGTTGGAAACGGGATTTCTCTGTATAATGCTAGACAGATGAATTCCCAGTAAGTTCTTTGTGTTGTGTCTATTCAACTCACAGAGTTGAACCTTCCTTTAGACAGAGCAGTTTGCAAACACTCTTTTTGTGGAATTTGCAAGTGGAGTTTTCAAGCGATTTCAGGCCAAACTTAGAAAGGGAAATATCTTTGTATAAAAACTAGACAGAATCATTCTCAGAAACTACTCTGTGTTGTGTGCGTTCCACTCACAGAGTTTAACCTTTCTTTTCATAGAGCAGTTTGGAAACACTCTGTTTGTTAAGTCTGCAAGTGGATATTTAGACCTCTTTGACGCCTTCGTTTGAAACGGGATTTCTTCATATACAGCTAGACACATGAATGCTCAGTAACTTCTTTGTGTTGTGTGTATTCAACTCACAGAGTTGAACCTTTCTTTAGACAGAGCAGATTTGAAACACTCTTTTTGTGGATTTTACAAGTGGAGATTTCAAGCGATTTGAGGCCAATTGTAGTAAAGGAAATATCCTCGTTTAAAAACTAGACAGAATCATTCTCAGAAACTACTTTGTGATGTGTGCGTTCAACTCACAGAGTTTCACCTTTCTTTTCATAGAGCAGTTTGGAAACACTCTGTTTCTTAAGTTTGCAAGAGGATATTTGGACCACTTTGAGGCCTTCGTTGGAAACGGGATTTCTCAGTATACAGCTAGACAGATGAATTCCCAGTAAGTTCTTTGTGTTGTGTCTATTCAACTCACAGAGTTGAACCTTCCTTTAGACAGAGCAGTTTGCAAACACTCTTTTTGTGGAATTTGCAAGTGGAGATTTCAAGCGATTTCAGGCCAAACTTAGAAAGGGAAATATCTTTGTATAAAAACTAGACAGAATCATTCTCAGAAACTACTCTGTGTTGTGTGCGTTCCACTCACAGAGTTTAACCTTTCTTTTCATAGAGCAGTTTGGAAACACTCTGTTTGTTACGTCTGCAAGTGGATATTTAGACCTCTTTGACGCCTTCGTTTGAAACGGGATTTCTTCATATACAGCTAGACACATGAATGCTCAGTAACTTCTTTGTGTTGTGTGTATTCAACTCACAGAGTTGAACTTTCTTTAGACAGAGCAGATTTGAAACACTCTTTTTGTGGATTTTACAAGTGGAGATTTCAAGCGATTTGAGGCCAATTGTAGTAAAGGAAATATCCTCGTTTAAAAACTAGACAGAATCATTCTCAGAAACTACTTTGTGATGTGTGCGTTCAACTCACAGAGTTTCACCTTTCTTTTCATAGAGCAGTTTGGAAACACTCTGTTTCTTAAGTTTGCAAGAGGATATTTGGACCACTTTGAGGCCTTCGTTGGAAACGGGATTTCTCAGTATAATGCTAGACAGATGAATTCCCAGTAAGTTCTTTGTGTTGTGTCTATTCAACTCACAGAGTTGAACCTTCCTTTAGACAGAGCAGTTTTCAAACACTCTTTTTGTGGAATTTGCAAGTGGAGATTTCAAGCGATTTCAGGCCAATCTTAGAAAGGGAAATATCTTTGTATAAAAACTAGACAGAATCTTTCTCAGAAACTACTTTGTGTTCTGTGCGTTCCACTCACAGAGTTTAACCTTTCTTTTCATAGAGCAGTTTGGAATCACTCTGTTTTTTAAGTCTGCAAGGGGATATTTAGACCTCTTTGACGCCTTCATTATAAACGGGATTTCTTCATATACAGCTAGACACATGAATTCTCAGTAACTTCTTTGTGTTGTGTGTATTCAACTCACAGAGTTGAACCTTTCTTTAGACAGAGCACATTTGAAACACTCTTTTTGTGGATTTTACAAGTGGAGATTTCAAGCGATTTGAGGCCAATTGTAGTAAAGGAAATATCCTCGTTTAAAAACTAGACAGAATCATTCTCAGAAACTACTTTGTGATGTGTGTGTTCAACTCACAGAGTTTCACCTTTCTTTTCATAGAGCAGTTTGGAAACGCTCTGTTGGTTAAGTTTGCAAGAGGATATTTGGACCACTTTGAGGCCTTCGTTGGAAAAGGGATTTCTCAGTATAATGCTAGACAGATGAATTCCCAGTAAGTTCTTTGTGTTGTGTCTATTCAACTCACAGAGTTGAACCTTCCTTTAGACAGAGCAGTTTGCAAACACTCTTTTTGTGGAATTTGCAAGTGGAGATTTCAAGCGATTTCAGGCCAAACTTAGAAAGGGAAATATCTTTGTATAAAAACTAGACAGAATCATTCTCAGAAACTACTCTGTGTTGTGTGCGTTCCACTCACAGAGTTTAACCTTTCTTTTCATAGAGCAGTTTGGAAACACTCTCTTTGTTAAGTATGCAAGGGGATATTTAGACCTCTTTGACGCCTTCGTTGGAAACGGGATTTCTTCATATACAGCTAGACACATGAATCCTCAGTAACTTCTTTGTGTTGTGTGTATTCAACTCACAGAGTTGAACCTTTCTTTAGACAGAGCAGATTTGAAACACTCTTTTTGTGGATTTTACAAGTGGAGATTTCAAGCGATTTGAGGCCAATTGTAGTAAAGGAAATATCCTCGTTTAAAAACTAGACAGAATCATTCTCAGAAACTACTTTGTGATGTGTGCGTTCAACTCACAGAGTTTCACCTTTCTTTTCATAGAGCAGTTTGGAAACACTCTGTTTCTTAAGTTTGCAAGAGGATATTTGGACCACTTTGAGGCCTTCGTTGGAAACGGGATTTCTCTGTATAATGCTAGACAGATGAATTCCCAGTAAGTTCTTTGTGTTGTGTCTATTCAACTCACAGAGTTGAACCTTCCTTTAGACAGAGCAGTTTGCAAACACTCTTTTTGTGGAATTTGCAAGTGGAGATTTCAAGCGATTTCAGGCCAAACTTAGAAAGGGAAATATCTTTGTATAAAAACTAGACAGAATCATTCTCAGAAACTACTCTGTGTTGTGTGCGTTCCACTCACAGAGTTTAACCTTTCTTTTCATAGAGCAGTTTGGAAACACTCTCTTTGTTAAATCTGCAAGGGGATATTTAGACCTCTTTGACGCCTTCGTTGGAAACGGGATTTCTTCATATACAGCTAGACACATGAATCCTCAGTAACTTCTTTGTGTTGTGTGTATTCAACTCACAGAGTTGAACCTTTCTTTAGACAGAGCAGATTTGAAACACTCTTTTTGTGGATTTTACAAGTGGAGATTTCAAGCGATTTGAGGCCAATTGTAGTAAAGGAAATATCCTCGTTTAAAAACTAGACAGAAACATTCTCAGAAATTACTTTGTGATGTGTGCGTTCAACTCACAGAGTTTCACCTTTCTTTTCATAGAGCAGTTTGGAAACACTCTGTTTCTTAAGTTTGCAAGAGGATATTTGGACCACTTTGAGGCCTTCGTTGGAAACGGGATTTCTCTGTATAATGCTAGACAGATGAATTCCCAGTAAGTTCTTTGTGTTGTGTCTATTGAACTCACAGAGTTGAACCTTCCTTTAGACAGAGCAGTTTGCAAACACTCTTTTTGTGGAATTTGCAAGTGGAGATTTCAAGCGATTTCAGGCCAAACTTAGAAAGGGAAATATCTTTGTATAAAAACAAGACAGAATCATTCTCAGAAACTACTCTGTGTTGTGTGCGTTCCACTCACAGAGTTTAACCTTTCTTTTCATAGAGCAGTTTGGAAACACTCTGTTTGTTAAGTCTGCAAGTGGATATTTAGACCTCTTTGACGCCTTCGTATGGAAACGGGATTTCTTCATATACAGCTAGACACATGAATGCTCAGTAACTTCTTTGTGTTGTGTGTATTCAACTCACAGAGTTGAACCTTTCTTTAGACAGAGCAGATTTGAAACACTCTTTTTGTGGATTTTACAAGTGGAGATTTCCAGCGATTTGAGGCCAATTGTAGTAAAGGAAATATCCTCGTTTAAAAACTAGACAGAATCATTCTCAGAAACTAGATGAATTCCCAGTAAGTTCTTTGTGTTGTGTCTATTGAACTCACAGAGTTGAACCTTCCTTTAGACAGAGCAGTTTGCAAACACTCTTTTTGTGGAATTTGCAAGTGGAGATTTCAAGCGATTTCAGGCCAAACTTAGAATGGGAAATATCTTTGTATAAAAACTAGACAGAATCATTCTCAGAAACTACTCTGTGTTGTGTGCGTTCCACTCACAGAGTTTAACCTTTCTTTTCATAGAGCAGTTTGGAAACACTCTCTTTGTTAAGTCTGCAAGGGGATATTTAGACCTCTTTGACGCCTTCGTTGGAAACGGGATTTCTTCATATACAGCTAGACACATGAATCCTCAGTAACTTCTTTGTGTTGTGTGTATTCAACTCTCAGAGTTGAACCTTTCTTTAGACAGAGCAGATTTGAAACACTCTTTTTGTGGATTTTACAAGTGGAGATTTCAAGCGATTTGAGGCCAATTGTAGTAAAGGAAATATCCTCGTTTAAAAACTAGACAGAATCATTCTCAGAAACTACTTTGTGATGTGTGCGTTCAACTCACAGAGTTTCACCTTTCTTTTCATAGAGCAGTTTGGAAACACTCTGTTGGTTAAGTTTGCAAGAGGATATTTGGACCACTTTGAGGCCTTCGTTGGAAACGGGATTTCTCTGTATAATGCTAGACAGATGAATTCCCAGTAAGTTCTTTGTGTTGTGTCTATTGAACTCACAGAGTTGAACCTTCCTTTAGACAGAGCAGTTTGCAAACACTCTTTTTGTGGAATTTGCAAGTGGAGATTTCAAGCGATTTCAGGCCAAACTTAGAAAGGGAAATATCTTTGTATAAAAACAAGACAGAATCATTCTCAGAAACTACTCTGTGTTGTGTGCGTTCCACTCACAGAGTTTAACCTTTCTTTTCATAGAGCAGTTTGGAAACACTCTGTTTGTTAAGTCTGCAAGTGGATATTTAGACCTCTTTGACGCCTTCGTATGGAAACGGGATTTCTTCATATACAGCTAGACACATGAATGCTCAGTAACTTCTTTGTGTTGTGTGTATTCAACTCACAGAGTTGAACCTTTCTTTAGACAGAGCAGATTTGAAACACTCTTTTTGTGGATTTTACAAGTGGAGATTTCCAGCGATTTGAGGCCAATTGTAGTAAAGGAAATATCCTCGTTTAAAAACTAGACAGAATCATTCTCAGAAACTACTTTGTGATGTGTGCGTTCAACTCACAGAGTTTCACCTTTCTTTTCATAGAGCAGTTTGGAAACACTCTGTTTCTTAAGTTTGCAAGAGGATATTTGGACCACTTTGAGGCCTTCGTTGGAAACGGGATTTCTCTGTATAATGCTAGACAGATGAATTCCCAGTAAGTTCTTTGTGTTGTGTCTATTGAACTCACAGAGTTGAACCTTCCTTTAGACAGAGCAGTTTGCAAACACTCTTTTTGTGGAATTTGCAAGTGGAGATTTCAAGCGATTTCAGGCCAAACTTAGAAAGGGAAATATCTTTGTATAAAAACAAGACAGAATCATTCTCAGAAACTACTCTGTGTTGTGTGGGTTCCAATCACAGAGTTTAACCTTTCTTTTCATAGAGCAGTTTGGAAACACTCTGTTTGTTAAGTCTGCAAGTGGATATTTAGACCTCTTTGACGCCTTCGTATGGAAACGGGATTTCTTCATATACAGCTAGACACATGAATGCTCAGTAACTTCTTTGTGTTGTGTGTATTCAACTCACAGAGTTGAACCTTTCTTTAGACAGAGCAGATTTGAAACACTCTTTTTGTGGATTTTACAAGTGGAGATTTCCAGCGATTTGAGGCCAATTGTAGTAAAGGAAATATCCTCGTTTAAAAACTAGACAGAATCATTCTCAGAAACTATTTTGTGATGTGTGCGTTCAACTCACAGAGTTTCACCTTTCTTTTCATAGAGCATTTTGGAAACACTCTGTTTCTTAAGTTTGCAAGAGGATATTTGGACCACTTTGAGGCGTTCGTTGGAAACGGGATTTCTCAGTATACAGCTAGACAGATGAATTCCCAGTAAGTTCTTTGTGTTGTGTCTATTCAACTCACAGAGTTGAACCTTCCTTTAGACAGAGCAGTTTGCAAACACTCTTTTTGTGGAATTTGCAAGTGGAGATTTCAAGCGATTTCAGGCCAAACTTAGAAAGGGAAATATCTTTGTATAAAAACTAGACAGAATCATTCTCAGAAACTACTCTGTGCGTTCCACTCACAGAGTTAAACCTTTCTTTTCATAGAGCAGTTTGGAAACACTCTCTTTGTTAAGTCTGCAAGGGGATATTTAGACCTCTTTGACGCCTTCGTTGGAAACGGGATTTCTTCATATACAGCTAGACACATGAATCCTCAGTAACTTCTTTGTGTTGTGTGTATTCAACTCACAGAGTTGAACCTTTCTTTAGACAGAGCAGATTTGAAACACTCTTTTTGTGGATTTTACAAGTGGAGATTTCAAGCGATTTGAGGCCAATTGTAGTAAAGGAAATATCCTCGTTTAAAAACTAGACAGAATCATTCTCAGAAACTACTTTGTGATGTGTGCGTTCAACTCACAGAGTTTCACCTTTCTTTTCATAGAGCAGTTTGGAAACACTCTGTTTCTTAAGTTTGCAAGAGAATATTTGGACCACTTTGAGGCCTTCGTTGGAAAAGGGATTTCTCAGTATACAGCTAGACAGATGAATTCCCAGTAAGTTCTTTGTGTTGTGTCTATTCAACTCACAGAGTTGAACCTTCCTTTAGAGAGCGCAGTTTGCAAACACTCTTTTTGTGGAATTTGCAAGTGGAGATTTCAAGCGATTTCAGGCCAATCTTAGAAAGGGAAATATCTTTGTATAAAAACTAGACAGAATCTTTCTCAGAAACTACTTTGTGTTCTGTGCGTTCCACTCACAGAGTTTAACCTTTCTTTTCATAGAGCAGTTTGGAATCACTCTGTTTTTTAAGTCTGCAAGGGGATATTTAGACCTCTTTGACGCCTTCGTTGGAAACGGGATTTCTTCATATACAGCTAGACACATGAATTCTCAGTAACTTCTTTGTGTTGTGTGTATTCAACTCACAGAGTTGAACCTTTCTTTAGACAGAGCAGATTTGAAACACTCTTTTTGTGGATTTTACAACTGGAGATTTCAAGCGATTTGAGGCCAATTGTAGTAAAGGAAATATCCTCGTTTAAAAACTAGACAGAATCATTCTCAGAAACTACTTTGTGATGTGTGCGTTCAACTCACAGAGTTTCACCTATCTTTTCATAGAGCAGTTTGGAAACACTCTGTTTCTTAAGTTTGCAAGAGGATATTTGGACCACTTTGAGGCCTTCGTTGGAAACGGGATTTCTCAGTATAATGCTAGACAGATGAATTCCCAGTAAGTTCTTTGTGTTGTGTCTATTCAACTCACAGAGTTGAACCTTCCTTTAGACAGCGCAGTTTGCAAACACTCTTTTTGTGGAATTTGCAACTGGAGATTTCAAGCGATTTCAGGCCAATCTTAGAAAGGGAAATATCTTTGTATAAAAACTAGACAGAATCTTTCTCAGAAACTACTTTGTGTTCTGTGCGTTCCACTCACAGACTTTAACCTTTCTTTTCATAGAGCAGTTTGGAATCACTCTGTTTTTTAAGTCTGCAAGGGGATATTTAGACCTCTTTGACGCCTTCATTATAAACGGGATTTCTTCATATACAGCTAGACACATGAATTCTCAGTAACTTCTTTGTGTTGTGTGTATTCAACTCACAGAGTTGAACCTTTCTTTAGACAGAGCAGATTTGAAACACTCTTTTTGTAGATTTTACAAGTGGAGATTTCAAGCGATTTGAGGCCAATTGTAGTAAAGGAAATATCCTCGTTTAAAAACTAGACAGAATCATTCTCAGAAACTACTTTGTGATGTGTGTGTTCAACTCACAGAGTTTCACCTTTCTTTTCATAGAGCAGTTTGGAAACACTCTGTTGGTTAAGTTTGCAAGAGGATATTTGGACCACTTTGAGGCCTTCGTTGGAAACGGGATTTCTCAGTATACAGCTAGACAGATGAATTCCCAGTAAGTTCTTTGTGTTGTGTCTATTCAACTCACAGAGTTGAACCTTCCTTTAGACAGAGCAGTTTGCAAACACTCTTTTTGTGGAATTTGCAAGTGGAGATTTCAAGCGATTTCAGGCCAAACTTAGAAAGGGAAATATCTTTGTATAAAAACTAGACAGAATCATTCTCAGAAACTACTCTGTGTTGTGTGCGTTCCACTCACAGAGTTTAACCTTTCTTTTCATAGAGCAGTTTGGAAACACTCTCTTTGTTAAGTCTGCAAGGGGATATTTAGACCTCTTTGACGCCTTCGTTGGAAACGGGATTTCTTCATATACAGCTAGACACATGAATCCTCAGTAACTTCTTTGTGTTGTGTGTATTCAACTCACAGAGTTGAACCTTTCTTTAGACAGAGCAGATTTGAAACACTCTTTTTGTGGATTTTACAAGTGGAGATTTCAAGCGATTTGAGGCCAATTGTAGTAAAGGAAATATCCTCGTTTAAAAACTAGACAGAATCATTCTCAGAAACTACTTTGTGATGTGTGCGTTCAACTCACAGAGTTTCACCTTTCTTTTCATAGAGCAGTTTGGAAACACTCTGTTTCTTAAGTTTGCAAGAGGATATTTGGACCACTTTGAGGCCTTCGTTGGAAACGGGATTTCTCAGTATAATGCTAGACAGATGAATTCCCAGTAAGTTCTTTGTGTTGTGTCTATTCAACTCACAGAGTTGAACCTTCCTTTAGACAGAGCAGTTTGCAAACACTCTTTTTGTGGAATTTGCAAGTGGAGATTTCAAGCGATTTCAGGCCAAACTTAGAAAGGGAAATATCTTTGTATAAAAACTAGACAGAATCATTCTCAGAAACTACTCTGTGTTGTGTGCGTTCCACTCACAGAGTTTAACCTTTCTTTTCATAGAGCAGTTTGGAAACACTCTCTTTGTTAAATCTGCAAGGGGATATTTAGACCTCTTTGACGCCTTCGTTGGAAACGGGATTTCTTCATATACAGCTAGACACATGAATTCTCAGTAACTTCTTTGTGTTGTGTGTATTCAACTCACAGAGTTGAACCTTTCTTTAGACAGAGCAGATTTGAAACACTCTTTTTGTGGATTTTACAAGTGGAGATTTCAAGCGATTTGAGGCCAATTGTAGTAAAGGAAATATCCTCGTTTAAAAACTAGACAGAATCATTCTCAGAAACTACTTTGTGATGTGTGCGTTCAACTCACAGAGTTTCACCTTTCTTTTCATAGAGCAGTTTGGAAACACTCTGTTTCTTAAGTTTGCAAGAGGATATTTGGACCACTTTGAGGCCTTCGTTGGAAACGGGATTTCTCTGTATAATGCTAGACAGATGAATTCCCAGTAAGTTCTTTGTGTTGTGTCTATTGAACTCACAGAGTTGAACCTTCCTTTAGACAGAGCAGTTTGCAAACACTCTTTTTGTGGAATTTGCAAGTGGAGATTTCAAGCGATTTCAGGCCAAACTTAGAAAGGGAAATATCTTTGTATAAAAACTAGACAGAATCATTCTCAGAAACTACTCTGTGTTGTGTGCGTTCCACTCACAGAGTTTAACCTTTCTTTTCATAGAGCAGTTTGGAAACACTCTGTTTGTTAAGTCTGCAAGTGGATATTTAGACCTCTTTGACGCCTTCGTTTGAAACGGGATTTCTTCATATACAGCTAGACACATGAATGCTCAGTAACTTCTTTGTGTTGTGTGTATTCAACTCACAGAGTTGAACCTTTCTTTAGACAGAGCAGATTTGAAACACTCTTTTTGTGGATTTTACAAGTGGAGATTTCAAGCGATTTGAGGCCAATTGTAGTAAAGGAAATATCCTCGTTTAAAAACTAGACAGAATCATTCTCAGAAACTACTTTGTGATGTGTGCGTTCAACTCACAGAGTTTCACCTTTCTTTTCATAGAGCAGTTTGGAAACACTCTGTTTCTTAAGTTTGCAAGAGGATATTTGGACCACTTTGAGGCCTTCGTTGGAAACGGGATTTCTCAGTATAATGCTAGACAGATGAATTCCCAGTAAGTTCTTTGTGTTGTGTCTATTGAACTCACAGAGTTGAACCTTCCTTTAGACAGAGCAGTTTGCAAACACTCTTTTTGTGGAATTTGCAAGTGGAGATTTCAAGCGATTTCAGGCCAAACTTAGAAAGGGAAATATCTTTGTATAAAAACTAGACAGAATCATTCTCAGAAACTACTCTGTGCGTTCCACTCACAGAGTTTAACCTTTCTTTTCATAGAGCAGTTTGGAAACACTCTCTTTGTTAAGTCTGCAAGGGGATATTTAGACCTCTTTGACGCCTTCGTTGGAAACGGGATTTCTTCATATACAGCTAGACACATGAATCCTCAGTAACTTCTTTGTGTTGTGTGTATTCAACTCACAGAGTTGAACCTTTCTTTAGACAGAGCAGATTTGAAACACTCTTTTTGTGGATTTTACAAGTGGAGATTTCAAGCGATTTGAGGCCAATTGTAGTAAAGGAAATATCCTCGTTTAAAAACTAGACAGAATCATTCTCAGAAACTACTTTGTGATGTGTGCGTTCAACTCACAGAGTTTCACCTTTCTTTTCATAGAGCAGTTTGGAAACACTCTGTTTCTTAAGTTTGCAAGAGAATATTTGGACCACTTTGAGGACTTCGTTGGAAAAGGGATTTCTCAGTATACAGCTAGACAGATGAATTCCCAGTAAGTTCTTTCTGTTGTGTCTATTCAACTCACAGAGTTGAACCTTCCTTTAGAGAGCGCAGTTTGCAAACACTCTTTTTGTGGAATTTGCAAGTGGAGATTTCAAGCGATTTCAGGCCAATCTTAGAAAGGGAAATATCTTTGTATAAAAACTAGACAGAATCTTTCTCAGAAACTACTTTGTGTTCTGTGCGTTCCACTCACAGAGTTTAACCTTTCTTTTCATAGAGCAGTTTGGAATCACTCTGTTTTTTAAGTCTGCAAGGGGATATTTAGACCTCTTTGACGCCTTCGTTGGAAACGGGATTTCTTCATATACAGCTAGACACATGAATGCTCAGTAACTTCTTTGTGTTGTGTGTATTCAACTCACAGAGTTGAACCTTTCTTTAGACAGAGCAGATTTGAAACACTCTTTTTGTGGATTTTACAACTGGAGATTTCAAGCGATTTGAGGCCAATTGTAGTAAAGGAAATATCCTCGTTTAAAAACTAGACAGAATCATTCTCAGAAACTACTTTGTGATGTGTGCGTTCAACTCACAGAGTTTCACCTATCTTTTCATAGAGCAGTTTGGAAACACTCTGTTTCTTAAGTTTGCAAGAGGATATTTGGACGACTTTGAGGCCTTCGTTGGAAACGGGATTTCTCAGTATAATGCTAGACAGATGAATTCCCAGTAAGTTCTTTGTGTTGTGTCTATTCAACTCACAGAGTTGAACCTTCCTTTAGACAGCGCAGTTTGCAAACACTCTTTTTGTGGAATTTGCAACTGGAGATTTCAAGCGATTTCAGGCCAATCTTAGAAAGGGAAATATCTTTGTATAAAAACTAGACAGAATCTTTCTCAGAAACTACTTTGTGTTCTGTGCGTTCCACTAACAGACTTTAACCTTTCTTTTCATAGAGCAGTTTGGAATCACTCTGTTTTTTAAGTCTGCAAGGGGATATTTAGACCTCTTTGACGCCTTCGTTGGAAACGGGATTTCTTCATATACAGCTAGACACATGAATTCTCAGTAACTTCTTTGTGTTGTGTGTATTCAACTCACAGAGTTGAACCTTTCTTTAGACAGAGCAGATTTGAAACACTCTTTTTGTGGATTTTACAAGTGGAGATTTCAAGCGATTTGAGGCCAATTGTAGTAAAGGAAATATCCTCGTTTAAAAACTAGACAGAATCATTCTCAGAAACTACTTTGTGATGTGTGCGTTCAACTCACAGAGTTTCACCTTTCTTTTCATAGAGCAGTTTGGAAACACTCTGTTTCTTAAGTTTGCAAGAGGATATTTGGACCACTTTGAGGCCTTCGTTGGAAACGGGATTTCTCTGTATAATGCTAGACAGATGAATTCCCAGTAAGTTCTTTGTGTTGTGTCTATTGAACTCACAGAGTTGAACCTTCCTTTAGACAGAGCAGTTTGCAAACACTCTTTTTGTGGAATTTGCAAGTGGAGATTTCAAGCGATTTCAGGCCAAACTTAGAAAGGGAAATATCTTTGTATAAAAACTAGACAGAATCATTCTCAGAAACTACTCTGTGTTGTGTGCGTTCCACTCACAGAGTTTAACCTTTCTTTTCATAGAGCAGTTTGGAAACACTCTGTTTGTTAAGTCTGCAAGTGGATATTTAGACCTCTTTGACGCCTTCGTTTGAAACGGGATTTCTTCATATACAGCTAGACACATGAATGCTCAGTAACTTCTTTGTGTTGTGTGTATTCAACTCACAGAGTTGAACCTTTCTTTAGACAGAGCAGATTTGAAACACTCTTTTTGTGGATTTTACAAGTGGAGATTTCAAGCGATTTGAGGCCAATTGTAGTAAAGGAAATATCCTCGTTTAAAAACTAGACAGAATCATTCTCAGAAACTACTTTGTGATGTGTGCGTTCAACTCACAGAGTTTCACCTTTCTTTTCATAGAGCAGTTTGGAAACACTCTGTTTCTTAAGTTTGCAAGAGGATATTTGGACCACTTTGAGGCCTTCGTTGGAAACGGGATTTCTCAGTATAATGCTAGACAGATGAATTCCCAGTAAGTTCTTTGTGTTGTGTCTATTGAACTCACAGAGTTGAACCTTCCTTTAGACAGAGCATTTTGCAAACACTCTTTTTGTGGAATTTGCAAGTGGAGATTTCAAGCGATTTCAGGCCAAACTTAGAATGGGAAATATCTTTGTATAAAAACTAGACAGAATCATTCTCAGAAACTACTCTGTGTTGTGTGCGTTCCACTCACAGAGTTTAACCTTTCTTTTCATAGAGCAGTTTGGAAACACTCTCTTTGTTAAGTCTGCAAGGGGATATTTAGACCTCTTTGACGCCTTCGTTGGAAACGGGATTTCTTCATATACAGCTAGACACATGAATCCTCAGTAACTTCTTTGTGTTGTGTGTATTCAACTCACAGAGTTGAACCTTTCTTTAGACAGAGCAGATTTGAAACACTCTTTTTGTGGATTTTACAAGTGGAGATTTCAAGCGATTTGAGGCCAATTGTAGTAAAGGAAATATCCTCGTTTAAAAACTAGACAGAATCATTCTCAGAAACTACTTTGTGATGTGTGCGTTCAACTCACAGAGTTTCACCTTTCTTTTCATAGAGCAGTTTGGAAACACTCTGTTGGTTAAGTTTGCAAGAGGATATTTGGACCACTTTGAGGCCTTCGTTGGAAACGGGATTTCTCTGTATAATGCTAGACAGATGAATTCCCAGTAAGTTCTTTGTGTTGTGTCTATTGAACTCACAGAGTTGAACCTTCCTTTAGACAGAGCAGTTTGCAAACACTCTTTTTGTGGAATTTGCAAGTGGAGATTTCAAGCGATTTCAGGCCAAACTTAGAAAGGGAAATATCTTTGTATAAAAACAAGACAGAATCATTCTCAGAAACTACTCTGTGTTGTGTGCGTTCCACTCACAGAGTTTAACCTTTCTTTTCATAGAGCAGTTTGGAAACACTCTGTTTGTTAAGTCTGCAAGTGGATATTTAGACCTCTTTGACGCCTTCGTATGGAAACGGGATTTCTTCATATACAGCTAGACACATGAATGCTCAGTAACTTCTTTGTGTTGTGTGTATTCAACTCACAGAGTTGAACCTTTCTTTAGACAGAGCAGATTTGAAACACTCTTTTTGTGGATTTTACAAGTGGAGATTTCCAGCGATATGAGGCCAATTGTAGTAAAGGAAATATCCTCGTTTAAAAACTAGACAGAATCATTCTCAGAAACTACTTTGTGATGTGTGCGTTCAACTCACAGAGTTTCACCTTTCTTTTCATAGAGCAGTTTGGAAACACTCTGTTTCTTAAGTTTGCAAGAGGATATTTGGACCACTTTGAGGCCTTCGTTGGAAACGGGATTTCTCAGTATACAGCTAGACAGATGAATTCCCAGTAAGTTCTTTGTGTTGTGTCTATTCAACTCACAGAGTTGAACCTTCCTTTAGACAGAGCAGTTTGCAAACACTCTTTTTGTGGAATTTGCAAGTGGAGATTTCAAGCGATTTCAGGCCAAACTTAGAAAGGGAAATATCTTTGTATAAAAACTAGACAGAATCATTCTCAGAAACTACTCTGTGCGTTCCACTCACAGAGTTTAACCTTTCTTTTCATAGAGCAGTTTGGAAACACTCTCTTTGTTAAGTCTGCAAGGGGATATTTAGACCTCTTTGACGCCTTCGTTGGAAACGGGATTTCTTCATATACAGCTAGACACATGAATCCTCAGTAACTTCTTTGTGTTGTGTGTATTCAACTCACAGAGTTGAACCTTTCTTTAGACAGAGCAGATTTGAAACACTCTTTTTGTGGATTTTACAAGTGGAGATTTCAAGCGATTTGAGGCCAATTGTAGTAAAGGAAATATCCTCGTTTAAAAACTAGACAGAATCATTCTCAGAAACTACTTTGTGATGTGTGCGTTCAACTCACAGAGTTTCACCTTTCTTTTCATAGAGCAGTTTGGAAACACTCTGTTTCTTAAGTTTGCAAGAGAATATTTGGACCACTTTGAGGCCTTCGTTGGAAAAGGGATTTCTCAGTATACAGCTAGACAGATGAATTCCCAGTAAGTTCTTTGTGTTGTGTCTATTCAACTCACAGAGTTGAACCTTCCTTTAGAGAGCGCAGTTTGCAAACACTCTTTTTGTGGAATTTGCAAGTGGAGATTTCAAGCGATTTCAGGCCAATCTTAGAAAGGGAAATATCTTTGTATAAAAACTAGACAGAATCTTTCTCAGAAACTACTTTGTGTTCTGTGCGTTCCACTCACAGAGTTTAACCTTTCTTTTCATAGAGCAGTTTGGAATCACTCTGTTTTTTAAGTCTGCAAGGGGATATTTAGACCTCTTTGACGCCTTCGTTGGAAACGGGATTTCTTCATATACAGCTAGACACATGAATTCTCAGTAACTTCTTTGTGTTGTGTGTATTCAACTCACAGAGTTGAACCTTTCTTTAGACAGAGCAGATTTGAAACACTCTTTTTGTGGATTTTACAACTGGAGATTTCAAGCGATTTGAGGCCAATTGTAGTAAAGGAAATATCCTCGTTTAAAAACTAGACAGAATCATTCTCAGAAACTACTTTGTGATGTGTGCGTTCAACTCACAGAGTTTCACCTATCTTTTCATAGAGCAGTTTGGAAACACTCTGTTTCTTAAGTTTGCAAGAGGATATTTGGACGACTTTGAGGCCTTCGTTGGAAACGGGATTTCTCAGTATAATGCTAGACAGATGAATTCCCAGTAAGTTCTTTGTGTTGTGTCTATTCAACTCACAGAGTTGAACCTTCCTTTAGACAGCGCAGTTTGCAAACACTCTTTTTGTGGAATTTGCAAGTGGAGATTTCAAGCGATTTCAGGCCAATCTTAGAAAGGGAAATATCTTTGTATAAAAACTAGACAGAATCTTTCTCAGAAACTACTTTGTGTTCTGTGCGTTCCACTCACAGACTTTAACCTTTCTTTTCATAGAGCAGTTTGGAATCACTCTGTTTTTTAAGTCTGCAAGGGGATATTTAGACCTCTTTGACGCCTTCGTTGGAAACGGGATTTCTTCATATACAGCCAGACACATGAATCCTCAGTAACTTCTTTGTGTTGTGTGTATTCAACTCACAGAGTTGAACCTTTCTTTAGACAGAGCAGATTGGAAACACTCTTTTTGTGGATTTTACAAGTGGAGATTTCAAGCGATTTGAGGCCAATTGTAGTAAAGGAAATATCCTCGTTTAAAAACTAGACAGAATCATTCTCAGAAACTACTTTGTGATGTGTGCATTCAACTCACAGAGTTTCACCTTTCTTTTCATAGAGCAGTTTGGAAACACTCTGTTTCTTAAGTTTGCAAGAGGATATTTGGACCACTTTGAGGCCTTCGTTGGAAACGGGATTTCTCTGTATAATGCTAGACAGATGAATTCCCAGTAAGTTCTTTGTGTTGTGTCTATTCAACTCACAGAGTTGATCCTTCCTTTAGACAGAGCAGTTTGCAAACACTCTTTTTGTGGAATTTGCAAGTGGAGTTTTCAAGCGATTTCAGGCCAAACTTAGAAAGGGAAATATCTTTGTATAAAAACTAGACAGAATCATTCTCAGAAACTACTCTGTGTTGTGTGCGTTCCACTCACAGAGTTTAACCTTTCTTTTCATAGAGCAGTTTGGAAACACTCTGTTTGTTAAGTCTGCAAGTGGATATTTAGACCTCTTTGACGCCTTCGTTGGAAACGGGATTTCTTCATATACAGCTAGACACATGAATGCTCAGTAACTTCTTTGTGTTGTGTGTATTCAACTCACAGAGTTGAACCTTTCTTTAGACAGAGCAGATTTGAAACACTCTTTTTGTGGATTTTACAAGTGGAGATTTCAAGCGATTTGAGGCCAATTGTAGTAAAGGAAATATCCTCGTTTAAAAACTAGACAGAATCATTCTCAGAAACTACTTTGTGATGTGTGCGTTCAACTCACAGAGTTTCACCTTTCTTTTCATAGAGCAGTTTGGAAACACTCTGTTTCTTAAGTTTGCAAGAGGATATTTGGACCACTTTGAGGCCTTCGTTGGAAACGGGATTTCTCAGTATAATGCTAGACAGATGAATTCCCAGTAAGTTCTTTGTGTTGTGTCTATTGAACTCACAGAGTTGAACCTTCCTTTAGACAGAGCATTTTGCAAACACTCTTTTTGTGGAATTTGCAAGTGGAGATTTCAAGCGATTTCAGGCCAAACTTAGAATGGGAAATATCTTTGTATAAAAACTAGACAGAATCATTCTCAGAAACTACTCTGTGTTGTGTGCGTTCCACTCACAGAGTTTAACCTTTCTTTTCATAGAGCAGTTTGGAAACACTCTCTTTGTTAAGTCTGCAAGGGGATATTTAGACCTCTTTGACGCCTTCGTTGGAAACGGGATTTCTTCATATACAGCTAGACACATGAATCCTCAGTAACTTCTTTGTGTTGTGTGTATTCAACTCACAGAGTTGAACCTTTCTTTAGACAGAGCAGATTTGAAACACTCTTTTTGTGGATTTTACAAGTGGAGATTTCAAGCGATTTGAGGCCAATTGTAGTAAAGGAAATATCCTCGTTTAAAAACTAGACAGAATCATTCTCAGAAACTACTTTGTGATGTGTGCGTTCAACTCACAGAGTTTCACCTTTCTTTTCATAGAGCAGTTTGGAAACACTCTGTTGGTTAAGTTTGCAAGAGGATATTTGGACCACTTTGAGGCCTTCGTTGGAAACGGGATTTCTCTGTATAATGCTAGACAGATGAATTCCCAGTAAGTTCTTTGTGTTGTGTCTATTGAACTCACAGAGTTGAACCTTCCTTTAGACAGAGCAGTTTGCAAACACTCTTTTTGTGGAATTTGCAAGTGGAGATTTCAAGCGATTTCAGGCCAAACTTAGAAAGGGAAATATCTTTGTATAAAAACAAGACAGAATCATTCTCAGAAACTACTCTGTGTTGTGTGCGTTCCACTCACAGAGTTTAACCTTTCTTTTCATAGAGCAGTTTGGAATCACTCTGTTTGTTAAGTCTGCAAGTGGATATTTAGACCTCTTTGACGCCTTCGTATGGAAACGGGATTTCTTCATATACAGCTAGACACATGAATGCTCAGTAACTTCTTTGTGTTGTGTGTATTCAACTCACAGAGTTGAACCTTTCTTTAGACAGAGCAGATTTGAAACACTCTTTTTGTGGATTTTACAAGTGGAGATTTCCAGCGATTTGAGGCCAATTGTAGTAAAGGAAATATCCTCGTTTAAAAACTAGACAGAATCATTCTCAGAAACTACTTTGTGATGTGTGCGTTCAACTCACAGAGTTTCACCTTTCTTTTCATAGAGCAGTTTGGAAACACTCTGTTTCTTAAGTTTGCAAGAGGATATTTGGACCACTTTGAGGCCTTCGTTGGAAACGGGATTTCTCAGTATACAGCTAGACAGATGAATTCCCAGTAAGTTCTTTGTGTTGTGTCTATTCAACTCACAGAGTTGAACCTTCCTTTAGACAGAGCAGTTTGCAAACACTCTTTTTGTGGAATTTGCAAGTGGAGATTTCAAGCGATTTCAGGCCAAACTTAGAAAGGGAAATATCTTTGTATAAAAACTAGACAGAATCATTCTCAGAAACTACTCTGTGCGTTCCACTCACAGAGTTTAACCTTTCTTTTCATAGAGCAGTTTGGAAACACTCTCTTTGTTAAGTCTGCAAGGGGATATTTAGACCTCTTTGACGCCTTCGTTGGAAACGGGATTTCTTCATATACAGCTAGACACATGAATCCTCAGTAACTTCTTTGTGTTGTGTGTATTCAACTCACAGAGTTGAACCTTTCTTTAGACAGAGCAGATTTGAAACACTCTTTTTGTGGATTTTACAAGTGGAGATTTCAAGCGATTTGAGGCCAATTGTAGTAAAGGAAATATCCTCGTTTAAAAACTAGACAGAATCATTCTCAGAAACTACTTTGTGATGTGTGCGTTCAACTCACAGAGTTTCACCTTTCTTTTCATAGAGCAGTTTGGAAACACTCTGTTTCTTAAGTTTGCAAGAGAATATTTGGACCACTTTGAGGCCTTCGTTGGAAAAGGGATTTCTCAGTATACAGCTAGACAGATGAATTCCCAGTAAGTTCTTTGTGTTGTGTCTATTCAACTCACAGAGTTGAACCTTCCTTTAGAGAGCGCAGTTTGCAAACACTCTTTTTGTGGAATTTGCAAGTGGAGATTTCAAGCGATTTCAGGCCAATCTTAGAAAGGGAAATATCTTTGTATAAAAACTAGACAGAATCTTTCTCAGAAACTACTTTGTGTTCTGTGCGTTCCACTCACAGAGTTTAACCTTTCTTTTCATAGAGCAGTTTGGAATCACTCTGTTTTTTAAGTCTGCAAGGGGATATTTAGACCTCTTTGACGCCTTCGTTGGAAACGGGATTTCTTCATATACAGCTAGACACATGAATTCTCAGTAACTTCTTTGTGTTGTGTGTATTCAACTCACAGAGTTGAACCTTTCTTTAGACAGAGCAGATTTGAAACACTCTTTTTGTGGATTTTACAACTGGAGATTTCAAGCGATTTGAGGCCAATTGTAGTAAAGGAAATATCCTCGTTTAAAAACTAGACAGAATCATTCTCAGAAACTACTTTGTGATGTGTGCGTTCAACTCACAGAGTTTCACCTATCTTTTCATAGAGCAGTTTGGAAACACTCTGTTTCTTAAGTTTGCAAGAGGATATTTGGACGACTTTGAGGCCTTCGTTGGAAACGGGATTTCTCAGTATAATGCTAGACAGATGAATTCCCAGTAAGTTCTTTGTGTTGTGTCTATTCAACTCACAGAGTTGAACCTTCCTTTAGACAGCGCAGTTTGCAAACACTCTTTTTGTGGAATTTGCAAGTGGAGATTTCAAGCGATTTCAGGCCAATCTTAGAAAGGGAAATATCTTTGTATAAAAACTAGACAGAATCTTTCTCAGAAACTACTTTGTGTTCTGTGCGTTCCACTCACAGACTTTAACCTTTCTTTTCATAGAGCAGTTTGGAATCACTCTGTTTTTTAAGTCTGCAAGGGGATATTTAGACCTCTTTGACGCCTTCGTTGGAAACGGGATTTCTTCATATACAGCTAGACACATGAATCCTCAGTAACTTCTTTGTGTTGTGTGTATTCAACTCACAGAGTTGAACCTTTCTTTAGACAGAGCAGATTGGAAACACTCTTTTTGTGGATTTTACAAGTGGAGATTTCAAGCGATTTGAGGCCAATTGTAGTAAAGGAAATATCCTCGTTTAAAAACTAGACAGAATCATTCTCAGAAACTACTTTGTGATGTGTGCATTCAACTCACAGAGTTTCACCTTTCTTTTCATAGAGCAGTTTGGAAACACTCTGTTTCTTAAGTTTGCAAGAGGATATTTGGACCACTTTGAGGCCTTCGTTGGAAACGGGATTTCTCTGTATAATGCTAGACAGATGAATTCCCAGTAAGTTCTTTGTGTTGTGTCTATTCAACTCACAGAGTTGATCCTTCCTTTAGACAGAGCAGTTTGCAAACACTCTTTTTGTGGAATTTGCAAGTGGAGTTTTCAAGCGATTTCAGGCCAAACTTAGAAAGGGAAATATCTTTGTATAAAAACTAGACAGAATCATTCTCAGAAACTACTCTGTGTTGTGTGCGTTCCACTCACAGAGTTTAACCTTTCTTTTCATAGAGCAGTTTGGAAACACTCTGTTTGTTAAGTCTGCAAGTGGATATTTAGACCTCTTTGACGCCTTCGTTGGAAACGGGATTTCTTCATATACAGCTAGACACATGAATGCTCAGTAACTTCTTTGTGTTGTGTGTATTCAACTCACAGAGTTGAACCTTTCTTTTGACAGAGCAGATTTGAAACACTCTTTTTGTGGATTTTACAAGTGGAGATTTCAAGCGATTTGAGGCCAATTGTAGTAAAGGAAATATCCTCGTTTAAAAACTAGACAGAATCATTCTCAGAAACTACTTTGTGATGTGTGCGTTCAACTCACAGAGTTTCACCTTTCTTTTCATAGAGCAGTTTGGAAACACTCTGTTTCTTAAGTTTGCAAGAGGATATTTGGACCACTTTGAGGCCTTCGTTGGAAACGGGATTTCTCAGTATACAGCTAGACAGATGAATTCCCAGTAAGTTCTTTGTGTTGTGTCTATTCAACTCACAGAGTTGAACCTTCCTTTAGACAGAGCAGTTTGCAAACACTCTTTTTGTGGAATTTGCAAGTGGAGATTTCAAGCGATTTCAGGCCAAACTTAGAAAGGGAAATATCTTTGTATAAAAACTAGACAGAATCATTCTCAGAAACTACTCTGTGTTGTGTGCGTTCCACTCACAGAGTTTAACCTTTCTTTTCATAGAGCAGTTTGGAAACACTCTGTTTGTTACGTCTGCAAGTGGATATTTAGACCTCTTTGACGCCTTCGTTTGAAACGGGATTTCTTCATATACAGCTAGACACATGAATGCTCAGTAACTTCTTTGTGTTGTGTGTATTCAACTCACAGAGTTGAACCCTTCTTTAGACAGAGCAGATTTGAAACACTCTTTTTGTGGATTTTACAAGTGGAGATTTCAAGCGATTTGAGGCCAATTGTAGTAAAGGAAATATCCTCGTTTAAAAACTAGACAGAATCATTCTCAGAAACTACTTTGTGATGTGTGCGTTCAACTCACAGAGTTTCACCTTTCTTTTCATTGAGCAGTTTGGAAACACTCTGTTTCTTAAGTTTGCAAGAGGATATTTGGACCACTTTGAGGCCTTCGTTGGAAACGGGATTTCTCAGTATAATGCTAGACAGATGAATTCCCAGTAAGTTCTTTGTGTTGTGTCTATTCAACTCACAGAGTTGAATCTTCCTTTAGACAGCGCAGTTTGCAAACACTCTTTTTGTGGAATTTGCAAGTGGAGATTTCAAGCGATTTCAGGCCAATCTTAGAAAGGGAAATATCTTTGTATAAAAACTAGACAGAATCTTTCTCAGAAACTACTTTGTGTTCTGTGCGTTCCACTCACAGAGTTTAACCTTTCTTTTCATAGAGCAGTTTGGAATCACTCTGTTTTTTAAGTCTGCAAGGGGATATTTAGACCTCTTTGACGCCTTCATTATAAACGGGATTTCTTCATATACAGCTAGACACATGAATTCTCAATAACTTCTTTGTGTTGTGTGTATTCAACTCACAGAGTTGAACCTTTCTTTAGACAGAGCACATTTGAAACACTCTTTTTGTGGATTTTACAAGTGGAGATTTCAAGCGATTTGAGGCCAATTGTAGTAAAGGAAATATCCTCGTTTAAAAACTAGACAGAATCATTCTCAGAAACTACTTTGTGATGTGTGTGTTCAACTCACAGAGTTTCACCTTTCTTTTCATAGAGCAGTTTGGAAACGCTCTGTTGGTTAAGTTTGCAAGAGGATATTTGGACCACTTTGAGGCCTTCGTTGGAAAAGGGATTTCTCAGTATAATGCTAGACAGATGAATTCCCAGTAAGTTCTTTGTGTTGTGTCTATTCAACTCACAGAGTTGAACCTTCCTTTAGACAGAGCAGTTTGCAAACACTCTTTTTGTGGAATTTGCAAGTGGAGATTTCAAGCGATTTCAGGCCAAACTTAGAAAGGGAAATATCTTTGTATAAAAACTAGACAGAATCATTCTCAGAAACTACTCTGTGTTGTGTGCGTTCCACTCACAGAGTTTAACCTTTCTTTTCATAGAGCAGTTTGGAAACACTCTCTTTGTTAAGTATGCAAGGGGATATTTAGACCTCTTTGACGCCTTCGTTGGAAACGGGATTTCTTCATATACAGCTAGACACATGAATCCTCAGTAACTTCTTTGTGTTGTGTGTATTCAACTCACAGAGTTGAACCTTTCTTTAGACAGAGCAGATTTGAAACACTCTTTTTGTGGATTTTACAAGTGGAGATTTCAAGCGATTTGAGGCCAATTGTAGTAAAGGAAATATCCTCGTTTAAAAACTAGACAGAATCATTCTCAGAAACTACTTTGTGATGTGTGCGTTCAACTCACAGAGTTTCACCTTTCTTTTCATAGAGCAGTTTGGAAACACTCTGTTTCTTAAGTTTGCAAGAGGATATTTGGACCACTTTGAGGCCTTCGTTGGAAACGGGATTTCTCAGTATAATGCTAGACAGATGAATTCCCAGTAAGTTCTTTGTGTTGTGTCTATTCAACTCACAGAGTTGAACCTTCCTTTAGACAGAGCAGTTTGCAAACACTCTTTTTGTGGAATTTGCAAGTGGAGTTTTCAAGCGATTTCAGGCCAAACTTAGAAAGGGAAATATCTTTGTATAAAAACTAGACAGAATCATTCTCAGAAACTACTCTGTGTTGTGTGCGTTCCACTCACAGAGTTTAACCTTTCTTTTCATAGAGCAGTTTGGAATCACTCTGTTTTTTAAGTCTGCAAGGGGATATTTAGACCTCTTTGACGCCTTCGTTGGAAACGGGATTTCTTCATATACAGCTAGACACATGAATTCTCAGTAACTTCTTTGTGTTGTGTGTATTCAACTCACAGAGTTGAACCTTTCTTTAGACAGAGCACATTTGAAACACTCTTTTTGTGGATTTTACAAGTGGAGATTTCAAGCGATTTGAGGCCAATTGTAGTAAAGGAAATATCCTCGTTTAAAAACTAGACAGAATCATTCTCAGAAACTACTTTGTGATGTGTGTGTTCAACTCACAGAGTTTCACCTTTCTTTTCATAGAGCAGTTTGGAAACGCTCTGTTGGTTAAGTTTGCAAGAGGATATTTGGACCACTTTGAGGCCTTCGTTGGAAAAGGGATTTCTCAGTATAATGCTAGACAGATGAATTCCCAGTAAGTTCTTTGTGTTGTGTCTATTCAACTCACAGAGTTGAACCTTCCTTTAGACAGAGCAGTTTGCAAACACTCTTTTTGTGGAATTTGCAAGTGGAGATTTCAAGCGATTTCAGGCCAAACTTAGAAAGGGAAATATCTTTGTATAAAAACTAGACAGAATCATTCTCAGAAACTACTCTGTGTTGTGTGCGTTCCACTCACAGAGTTTAACCTTTCTTTTCATAGAGCAGTTTGGAAACACTCTCTTTTTTAAGTCTGCAAGGGGATATTTAGACCTCTTTGACGCCTTCGTTGGAAACGGGATTTCTTCATATACAGCTAGACACATGAATCCTCAGTAACTTCTTTGTGTTGTGTGTATTCAACTCACAGAGTTGAACCTTTCTTTAGACAGAGCAGATTTGAAACACTCTTTTTGTGGATTTTACAAGTGGAGATTTCAAGCGATTTGAGGCCAATTGTAGTAAAGGAAATATCCTCGTTTAAAAACTAGACAGAATCATTCTCAGAAACTACTTTGTGATGTGTGCGTTCAACTCACAGAGTTTCACCTTTCTTTTCATAGAGCAGTTTGGAAACACTCTGTTTCTTAAGTTTGCAAGAGGATATTTGGACCACTTTGAGGCCTTCGTTGGAAACGGGATTTCTCAGTATAATGCTAGACAGATGAATTCCCAGTAAGTTCTTTGTGTTGTGTCTATTCAACTCACAGAGTTGAACCTTCCTTTAGACAGAGCAGTTTGCAAACACTCTTTTTGTGGAATTTGCAAGTGGAGATTTCAAGCGATTTCAGGCCAAACTTAGAAAGGGAAATATCTTTGTATAAAAACTAGACAGAATCATTCTCAGAAACTACTCTGTGTTGTGTGCGTTCCACTCACAGAGTTTAACCTTTCTTTTCATAGAGCAGTTTGGAAACACTCTCTTTGTTAAGTATGCAAGGGGATATTTAGACCTCTTTGACGCCTTCGTTGGAAACGGGATTTCTTCATATACAGCTAGACACATGAATCCTCAGTAACTTCTTTGTGTTGTGTGTATTCAACTCACAGAGTTGAACCTTTCTTTAGACAGAGCAGATTTGAAACACTCTTTTTGTGGATTTTACAAGTGGAGATTTCAAGCGATTTGAGGCCAATTGTAGTAAAGGAAATATCCTCGTTTAAAAACTAGACAGAATCATTCTCAGAAACTACTTTGTGATGTGTGCGTTCAACTCACAGAGTTTCACCTTTCTTTTCATAGAGCAGTTTGGAAACACTCTGTTTCTTAAGTTTGCAAGAGGATATTTGGACCACTTTGAGGCCTTCGTTGGAAACGGGATTTCTCAGTATAATGCTAGACAGATGAATTCCCAGTAAGTTCTTTGTGTTGTGTCTATTCAACTCACAGAGTTGAACCTTCCTTTAGACAGAGCAGTTTGCAAACACTCTTTTTGTGGAATTTGCAAGTGGAGTTTTCAAGCGATTTCAGGCCAAACTTAGAAAGGGAAATATCTTTGTATAAAAACTAGACAGAATCATTCTCAGAAACTACTCTGTGTTGTGTGCGTTCCACTCACAGAGTTTAACCTTTCTTTTCATAGAGCAGTTTGGAATCACTCTGTTTTTTAAGTCTGCAAGGGGATATTTAGACCTCTTTGACGCCTTCGTTGGAAACGGGATTTCTTCATATACAGCTAGACACATGAATTCTCAGTAACTTCTTTGTGTTGTGTGTATTCAACTCACAGAGTTGAACCTTTCTTTAGACAGAGCACATTTGAAACACTCTTTTTGTGGATTTTACAAGTGGAGATTTCAAGCGATTTGAGGCCAATTGTAGTAAAGGAAATATCCTCGTTTAAAAACTAGACAGAATCATTCTCAGAAACTACTTTGTGATGTGTGTGTTCAACTCACAGAGTTTCACCTTTCTTTTCATAGAGCAGTTTGGAAACGCTCTGTTGGTTAAGTTTGCAAGAGGATATTTGGACCACTTTGAGGCCTTCGTTGGAAAAGGGATTTCTCAGTATAATGCTAGACAGATGAATTCCCAGTAAGTTCTTTGTGTTGTGTCTATTCAACTCACAGAGTTGAACCTTCCTTTAGACAGAGCAGTTTGCAAACACTCTTTTTGTGGAATTTGCAAGTGGAGATTTCAAGCGATTTCAGGCCAAACTTAGAAAGGGAAATATCTTTGTATAAAAACTAGACAGAATCATTCTCAGAAACTACTCTGTGTTGTGTGCGTTCCACTCACAGAGTTTAACCTTTCTTTTCATAGAGCAGTTTGGAAACACTCTCTTTTTTAAGTCTGCAAGGGGATATTTAGACCTCTTTGACGCCTTCGTTGGAAACGGGATTTCTTCATATACAGCTAGACACATGAATCCTCAGTAACTTCTTTGTGTTGTGTGTATTCAACTCACAGAGTTGAACCTTTCTTTAGACAGAGCAGATTTGAAACACTCTTTTTGTGGATTTTACAAGTGGAGATTTCAAGCGATTTGAGGCCAATTGTAGTAAAGGAAATATCCTCGTTTAAAAACTAGACAGAATCATTCTCAGAAACTACTTTGTGATGTGTGCGTTCAACTCACAGAGTTTCACCTTTCTTTTCATAGAGCAGTTTGGAAACACTCTGTTTCTTAAGTTTGCAAGAGGATATTTGGACCACTTTGAGGCCTTCGTTGGAAACGGGATTTCTCAGTATAATGCTAGACAGATGAATTCCCAGTAAGTTCTTTGTGTTGTGTCTATTCAACTCACAGAGTTGAACCTTCCTTTAGACAGAGCAGTTTGCAAACACTCTTTTTGTGGAATTTGCAAGTGGAGATTTCAAGCGATTTCAGGCCAAACTTAGAAAGGGAAATATCTTTGTATAAAAACTAGACAGAATCATTCTCAGAAACTACTCTGTGTTGTGTGCGTTCCACTCACAGAGTTTAACCTTTCTTTTCATAGAGCAGTTTGGAAACACTCTCTTTGTTAAATCTGCAAGGGGATATTTAGACCTCTTTGACGCCTTCGTTGGAAACGGGATTTCTTCATATACAGCTAGACACATGAATCCTCAGTAACTTCTTTGTGTTGTGTGTATTCAACTCACAGAGTTGAACCTTTCTTTAGACAGAGCAGATTTGAAACACTCTTTTTGTGGATTTTACAAGTGGAGATTTCAAGCGATTTGAGGCCAATTGTAGTAAAGGAAATATCCTCGTTTAAAAACTAGACAGAATCATTCTCAGAAACTACTTTGTGATGTGTGCGTTCAACTCACAGAGTTTCACCTTTCTTTTCATAGAGCAGTTTGGAAACACTCTGTTTCTTAAGTTTGCAAGAGGATATTTGGACCACTTTGAGGCCTTCGTTGGAAACGGGATTTCTCTGTATAATGCTAGACAGATGAATTCCCAGTAAGTTCTTTGTGTTGTGTCTATTGAACTCACAGAGTTGAACCTTCCTTTAGACAGAGCAGTTTGCAAACACTCTTTTTGTGGAATTTGCAAGTGGAGATTTCAAGCGATTTCAGGCCAAACTTAGAAAGGGAAATATCTTTGTATAAAAACTAGACAGAATCATTCTCAGAAACTACTCTGTGTTGTGTGCGTTCCACTCACAGAGTTTAACCTTTCTTTTCATAGAGCAGTTTGGAAACACTCTCTTTGTTAAGTCTGCAAGGGGATATTTAGACCTCTTTGACGCCTTCGTTTGAAACGGGATTTCTTCATATACAGCTAGACACATGAATGCTCAGTAACTTCTTTGTGTTGTGTGTATTCAACTCACAGAGTTGAACCTTTCTTTAGAAAGAGCAGATTTGAAACACTCTTTTTGTGGATTTTACAAGTGGAGATTTCAAGCGATTTGAGGCCAATTGTAGTAAAGGAAATATCCTCGTTTAAAAACTAGACAGAATCATTCTCAGAAACTACTTTGTGATGTGTGCGTTCAACTCACAGAGTTTCACCTTTCTTTTCATAGAGCAGTTTGGAAACACTCTGTTTCTTAAGTTTGCAAGAGAATATTTGGACCACTTTGAGGCCTTCGTTGGAAACGGGATTTCTCAGTATAATGCTAGACAGATGAATTCCCAGTAAGTTCTTTGTGTTGTGTCTATTCAACTCACAGAGTTGAACCTTCCTTTAGACAGAGCAGTTTGCAAACACTCTTTTTGTGGAATTTGCAAGTGGAGATTTCAAGCGATTTCAGGCCAATCTTAGAAAGGGAAATATCTTTGTATAAAAACTAGACAGAATCTTTCTCAGAAACTACTTTGTGTTCTGTGCGTTCCACTCACAGAGTTTAACCTTTCTTTTCATAGAGCAGTTTGGAATCACTCTGTTTTTTAAGTCTGCAAGGGGATATTTAGACCTCTTTGACGCCTTCGTTGGAAACGGGATTTCTTCATATACAGGTAGACACATGAATTCTCAGTAACTTCTTTGTGTTGTGTGTATTCAACTCACAGAGTTGAACCTTTCTTTAGACAGAGCAGATTTGAAACACTCTTTTTGTGGATTTTACAACTGGAGATTTCAAGCGATTTGAGGCCAATTGTAGTAAAGGAAATATCCTCGTTTAAAAACTAGACAGAATCATTCTCAGAAACTACTTTGTGATGTGTGCGTTCAACTCACAGAGTTTCACCTTTCTTTTCATAGAGCAGTTTGGAAACACTCTGTTGGTTAAGTTTGCAAGAGGATATTTGGACCACTTTGAGGCCTTCGTTGGAAACGGGATTTCTCAGTATAATGCTAGACAGATGAATTCCCAGTAAGTTCTTTGTGTTGTGTCTATTCAACTCACAGAGTTGAACCTTCCTTTAGACAGCGCAGTTTGCAAACACTCTTTTTGTGGAATTTGCAAGTGGAGATTTCAAGCGATTTCAGGCCAAACTTAGAAAGGGAAATATCTTTGTATAAAAACTAGACAGAATCATTCTCAGAAACTACTCCGTGTTGTGTGCGTTCCACTCACAGAGTTTAACCTTTCTTTTCATAGAGCAGTTTGGAAACACTCTCTTTGTTAAGTCTGCAAGGGGATATTTAGACCTCTTTGACGCCTTCGTTGGAAACGGGATTTCTTCATATACAGCTAGACACATGAATCCTCAGTAACTTCTTTGTGTTGTGTGTATTCAACTCACAGAGTTGAACCTTTCTTTAGACAGAGCAGATTTGAAACACTCTTTTTGTGGATTTTACAAGTGGAGATTTCAAGCGATTTGAGGCCAATTGTAGTAAAGGAAATATCCTCGTTTAAAAACTAGACAGAATCATTCTCAGAAACTACTTTGTGATGTGTGCATTCAACTCACAGAGTTTCACCTTTCTTTTCATAGAGCAGTTTGGAAACACTCTGTTTCTTAAGTTTGCAAGAGGATATTTGGACCACTTTGAGGCCTTCGTTGGAAACGGGATTTCTCTGTATAATGCTAGACAGATGAATTCCCAGTAAGTTCTTTGTGTTGTGTCTATTCAACTCACAGAGTTGAACCTTCCTTTAGACAGAGCAGTTTGCAAACACTCTTTTTGTGGAATTTGCAAGTGGAGTTTTCAAGCGATTTCAGGCCAAACTTAGAAAGGGAAATATCTTTGTATAAAAACTAGACAGAATCATTCTCAGAAACTACTCTGTGTTGTGTGCGTTCCACTCACAGAGTTTAACCTTTCTTTTCATAGAGCAGTTTGGAAACACTCTGTTTGTTAAGTCTGCAAGTGGATATTTAGACCTCTTTGACGCCTTCGTTTGAAACGGGATTTCTTCATATACAGCTAGACACATGAATGCTCAGTAACTTCTTTGTGTTGTGTGTATTCAACTCACAGAGTTGAACCTTTCTTTAGACAGAGCAGATTTGAAACACTCTTTTTGTGGATTTTACAAGTGGAGATTTCAAGCGATTTGAGGCCAATTGTAGTAAAGGAAATATCCTCGTTTAAAAACTAGACAGAATCATTCTCAGAAACTACTTTGTGATGTGTGCGTTCAACTCACAGAGTTTCACCTTTCTTTTCATAGAGCAGTTTGGAAACACTCTGTTTCTTAAGTTTGCAAGAGGATATTTGGACCACTTTGAGGCCTTCGTTGGAAACGGGATTTCTCAGTATACAGCTAGACAGATGAATTCCCAGTAAGTTCTTTGTGTTGTGTCTATTCAACTCACAGAGTTGAACCTTCCTTTAGACAGAGCAGTTTGCAAACACTCTTTTTGTGGAATTTGCAAGTGGAGATTTCAAGCGATTTCAGGCCAAACTTAGAAAGGGAAATATCTTTGTATAAAAACTAGACAGAATCATTCTCAGAAACTACTCTGTGTTGTGTGCGTTCCACTCACAGAGTTTAACCTTTCTTTTCATAGAGCAGTTTGGAAACACTCTGTTTGTTACGTCTGCAAGTGGATATTTAGACCTCTTTGACGCCTTCGTTTGAAACGGGATTTCTTCATATACAGCTAGACACATGAATGCTCAGTAACTTCTTTGTGTTGTGTGTATTCAACTCACAGAGTTGAACCCTTCTTTAGACAGAGCAGATTTGAAACACTCTTTTTGTGGATTTTACAAGTGGAGATTTCAAGCGATTTGAGGCCAATTGTAGTAAAGGAAATATCCTCGTTTAAAAACTAGACAGAATCATTCTCAGAAACTACTTTGTGATGTGTGCGTTCAACTCACAGAGTTTCACCTTTCTTTTCATAGAGCAGTTTGGAAACACTCTGTTTCTTAAGTTTGCAAGAGGATATTTGGACCACTTTGAGGCCTTCGTTGGAAACGGGATTTCTCAGTATAATGCTAGACAGATGAATTCCCAGTAAGTTCTTTGTGTTGTGTCTATTCAACTCACAGAGTTGAATCTTCCTTTAGACAGCGCAGTTTGCAAACACTCTTTTTGTGGAATTTGCAAGTGGAGATTTCAAGCGATTTCAGGCCAATCTTAGAAAGGGAAATATCTTTGTATAAAAACTAGACAGAATCTTTCTCAGAAACTACTTTGTGTTCTGTGCGTTCCACTCACAGAGTTTAACCTTTCTTTTCATAGAGCAGTTTGGAATCACTCTGTTTTTTAAGTCTGCAAGGGGATATTTAGACCTCTTTGACGCCTTCATTATAAACGGGATTTCTTCATATACAGCTAGACACATGAATTCTCAATAACTTCTTTGTGTTGTGTGTATTCAACTCACAGAGTTGAACCTTTCTTTAGACAGAGCACATTTGAAACACTCTTTTTGTGGATTTTACAAGTGGAGATTTCAAGCGATTTGAGGCCAATTGTAGTAAAGGAAATATCCTCGTTTAAAAACTAGACAGAATCATTCTCAGAAACTACTTTGTGATGTGTGTGTTCAACTCACAGAGTTTCACCTTTCTTTTCATAGAGCAGTTTGGAAACGCTCTGTTGGTTAAGTTTGCAAGAGGATATTTGGACCACTTTGAGGCCTTCGTTGGAAAAGGGATTTCTCAGTATAATGCTAGACAGATGAATTCCCAGTAAGTTCTTTGTGTTGTGTCTATTCAACTCACAGAGTTGAACCTTCCTTTAGACAGAGCAGTTTGCAAACACTCTTTTTGTGGAATTTGCAAGTGGAGATTTCAAGCGATTTCAGGCCAAACTTAGAAAGGGAAATATCTTTGTATAAAAACTAGACAGAATCATTCTCAGAAACTACTCTGTGTTGTGTGCGTTCCACTCACAGAGTTTAACCTTTCTTTTCATAGAGCAGTTTGGAAACACTCTCTTTGTTAAGTATGCAAGGGGATATTTAGACCTCTTTGACGCCTTCGTTGGAAACGGGATTTCTTCATATACAGCTAGACACATGAATCCTCAGTAACTTCTTTGTGTTGTGTGTATTCAACTCACAGAGTTGAACCTTTCTTTAGACAGAGCAGATTTGAAACACTCTTTTTGTGGATTTTACAAGTGGAGATTTCAAGCGATTTGAGGCCAATTGTAGTAAAGGAAATATCCTCGTTTAAAAACTAGACAGAATCATTCTCAGAAACTACTTTGTGATGTGTGCGTTCAACTCACAGAGTTTCACCTTTCTTTTCATAGAGCAGTTTGGAAACACTCTGTTTCTTAAGTTTGCAAGAGGATATTTGGACCACTTTGAGGCCTTCGTTGGAAACGGGATTTCTCAGTATAATGCTAGACAGATGAATTCCCAGTAAGTTCTTTGTGTTGTGTCTATTCAACTCACAGAATTGAACCTTCCTTTAGACAGAGCAGTTTGCAAACACTCTTTTTGTGGAATTTGCAAGTGGAGTTTTCAAGCGATTTCAGGCCAAACTTAGAAAGGGAAATATCTTTGTATAAAAACTAGACAGAATCATTCTCAGAAACTACTCTGTGTTGTGTGCGTTCCACTCACAGAGTTTAACCTTTCTTTTCATAGAGCAGTTTGGAATCACTCTGTTTTTTAAGTCTGCAAGGGGATATTTAGACCTCTTTGACGCCTTCATTATAAACGGGATTTCTTCATATACAGCTAGACACATGAATTCTCAGTAACTTCTTTGTGTTGTGTGTATTCAACTCACAGAGTTGAACCTTTCTTTAGACAGAGCACATTTGAAACACTCTTTTTGTGGATTTTACAAGTGGAGATTTCAAGCGATTTGAGGCCAATTGTAGTAAAGGAAATATCCTCGTTTAAAAACTAGACAGAATCATTCTCAGAAACTACTTTGTGATGTGTGTGTTCAACTCACAGAGTTTCACCTTTCTTTTCATAGAGCAGTTTGGAAACGCTCTGTTGGTTAAGTTTGCAAGAGGATATTTGGACCACTTTGAGGCCTTCGTTGGAAAAGGGATTTCTCAGTATAATGCTAGACAGATGAATTCCCAGTAAGTTCTTTGTGTTGTGTCTATTCAACTCACAGAGTTGAACCTTCCTTTAGACAGAGCAGTTTGCAAACACTCTTTTTGTGGAATTTGCAAGTGGAGATTTCAAGCGATTTCAGGCCAAACTTAGAAAGGGAAATATCTTTGTATAAAAACTAGACAGAATCATTCTCAGAAACTACTCTGTGTTGTGTGCGTTCCACTCACAGAGTTTAACCTTTCTTTTCATAGAGCAGTTTGGAAACACTCTCTTTGTTAAGTATGCAAGGGGATATTTAGACCTCTTTGACGCCTTCGTTGGAAACGGGATTTCTTCATATACAGCTAGACACATGAATCCTCAGTAACTTCTTTGTGTTGTGTGTATTCAACTCACAGAGTTGAACCTTTCTTTAGACAGAGCAGATTTGAAACACTCTTTTTGTGGATTTTACAAGTGGAGATTTCAAGCGATTTGAGGCCAATTGTAGTAAAGGAAATATCCTCGTTTAAAAACTAGACAGAATCATTCTCAGAAACTACTTTGTGATGTGTGCGTTCAACTCACAGAGTTTCACCTTTCTTTTCATAGAGCAGTTTGGAAACACTCTGTTTCTTAAGTTTGCAAGAGGATATTTGGACCACTTTGAGGCCTTCGTTGGAAACGGGATTTCTCAGTATAATGCTAGACAGATGAATTCCCAGTAAGTTCTTTGTGTTGTGTCTATTCAACTCACAGAGTTGAACCTTCCTTTAGACAGAGCAGTTTGCAAACACTCTTTTTGTGGAATTTGCAAGTGGAGTTTTCAAGCGATTTCAGGCCAAACTTAGAAAGGGAAATATCTTTGTATAAAAACTAGACAGAATCATTCTCAGAAACTACTCTGTGTTGTGTGCGTTCCACTCACAGAGTTTAACCTTTCTTTTCATAGAGCAGTTTGGAATCACTCTGTTTTTTAAGTCTGCAAGGGGATATTTAGACCTCTTTGACGCCTTCGTTGGAAACGGGATTTCTTCATATACAGCTAGACACATGAATTCTCAGTAACTTCTTTGTGTTGTGTGTATTCAACTCACAGAGTTGAACCTTTCTTTAGACAGAGCACATTTGAAACACTCTTTTTGTGGATTTTACAAGTGGAGATTTCAAGCGATTTGAGGCCAATTGTAGTAAAGGAAATATCCTCGTTTAAAAACTAGACAGAATCATTCTCAGAAACTACTTTGTGATGTGTGTGTTCAACTCACAGAGTTTCACCTTTCTTTTCATAGAGCAGTTTGGAAACGCTCTGTTGGTTAAGTTTGCAAGAGGATATTTGGACCACTTTGAGGCCTTCGTTGGAAAAGGGATTTCTCAGTATAATGCTAGACAGATGAATTCCCAGTAAGTTCTTTGTGTTGTGTCTATTCAACTCACAGAGTTGAACCTTCCTTTAGACAGAGCAGTTTGCAAACACTCTTTTTGTGGAATTTGCAAGTGGAGATTTCAAGCGATTTCAGGCCAAACTTAGAAAGGGAAATATCTTTGTATAAAAACTAGACAGAATCATTCTCAGAAACTACTCTGTGTTGTGTGCGTTCCACTCACAGAGTTTAACCTTTCTTTTCATAGAGCAGTTTGGAAACACTCTCTTTTTTAAGTCTGCAAGGGGATATTTAGACCTCTTTGACGCCTTCGTTGGAAACGGGATTTCTTCATATACAGCTAGACACATGAATCCTCAGTAACTTCTTTGTGTTGTGTGTATTCAACTCACAGAGTTGAACCTTTCTTTAGACAGAGCAGATTTGAAACACTCTTTTTGTGGATTTTACAAGTGGAGATTTCAAGCGATTTGAGGCCAATTGTAGTAAAGGAAATATCCTCGTTTAAAAACTAGACAGAATCATTCTCAGAAACTACTTTGTGATGTGTGCGTTCAACTCACAGAGTTTCACCTTTCTTTTCATAGAGCAGTTTGGAAACACTCTGTTTCTTAAGTTTGCAAGAGGATATTTGGACCACTTTGAGGCCTTCGTTGGAAACGGGATTTCTCAGTATAATGCTAGACAGATGAATTCCCAGTAAGTTCTTTGTGTTGTGTCTATTCAACTCACAGAGTTGAACCTTCCTTTAGACAGAGCAGTTTGCAAACACTCTTTTTGTGGAATTTGCAAGTGGAGATTTCAAGCGATTTCAGGCCAAACTTAGAAAGGGAAATATCTTTGTATAAAAACTAGACAGAATCATTCTCAGAAACTACTCTGTGTTGTGTGCGTTCCACTCACAGAGTTTAACCTTTCTTTTCATAGAGCAGTTTGGAAACACTCTCTTTGTTAAATCTGCAAGGGGATATTTAGACCTCTTTGACGCCTTCGTTGGAAACGGGATTTCTTCATATACAGCTAGACACATGAATCCTCAGTAACTTCTTTGTGTTGTGTGTATTCAACTCACAGAGTTGAACCTTTCTTTAGACAGAGCAGATTTGAAACACTCTTTTTGTGGATTTTACAAGTGGAGATTTCAAGCGATTTGAGGCCAATTGTAGTAAAGGAAATATCCTCGTTTAAAAACTAGACAGAATCATTCTCAGAAACTACTTTGTGATGTGTGCGTTCAACTCACAGAGTTTCACCTTTCTTTTCATAGAGCAGTTTGGAAACACTCTGTTTCTTAAGTTTGCAAGAGGATATTTGGACCACTTTGAGGCCTTCGTTGGAAACGGGATTTCTCTGTATAATGCTAGACAGATGAATTCCCAGTAAGTTCTTTGTGTTGTGTCTATTGAACTCACAGAGTTGAACCTTCCTTTAGACAGAGCAGTTTGCAAACACTCTTTTTGTGGAATTTGCAAGTGGAGATTTCAAGCGATTTCAGGCCAAACTTAGAAAGGGAAATATCTTTGTATAAAAACTAGACAGAATCATTCTCAGAAACTACTCTGTGTTGTGTGCGTTCCACTCACAGAGTTTAACCTTTCTTTTCATAGAGCAGTTTGGAAACACTCTCTTTGTTAAGTCTGCAAGGGGATATTTAGACCTCTTTGACGCCTTCGTTTGAAACGGGATTTCTTCATATACAGCTAGACACATGAATGCTCAGTAACTTCTTTGTGTTGTGTGTATTCAACTCACAGAGTTGAACCTTTCTTTAGAAAGAGCAGATTTGAAACACTCTTTTTGTGGATTTTACAAGTGGAGATTTCAAGCGATTTGAGGCCAATTGTAGTAAAGGAAATATCCTCGTTTAAAAACTAGACAGAATCATTCTCAGAAACTACTTTGTGATGTGTGCGTTCAACTCACAGAGTTTCACCTTTCTTTTCATAGAGCAGTTTGGAAACACTCTGTTTCTTAAGTTTGCAAGAGAATATTTGGACCACTTTGAGGCCTTCGTTGGAAACGGGATTTCTCAGTATAATGCTAGACAGATGAATTCCCAGTAAGTTCTTTGTGTTGTGTCTATTCAACTCACAGAGTTGAACCTTCCTTTAGACAGAGCAGTTTGCAAACACTCTTTTTGTGGAATTTGCAAGTGGAGATTTCAAGCGATTTCAGGCCAATCTTAGAAAGGGAAATATCTTTGTATAAAAACTAGACAGAATCTTTCTCAGAAACTACTTTGTGTTCTGTGCGTTCCACTCACAGAGTTTAACCTTTCTTTTCATAGAGCAGTTTGGAATCACTCTGTTTTTTAAGTCTGCAAGGGGATATTTAGACCTCTTTGACGCCTTCGTTGGAAACGGGATTTCTTCATATACAGGTAGACACATGAATTCTCAGTAACTTCTTTGTGTTGTGTGTATTCAACTCACAGAGTTGAACCTTTCTTTAGACAGAGCAGATTTGAAACACTCTTTTTGTGGATTTTACAACTGGAGATTTCAAGCGATTTGAGGCCAATTGTAGTAAAGGAAATATCCTCGTTTAAAAACTAGACAGAATCATTCTCAGAAACTACTTTGTGATGTGTGCGTTCAACTCACAGAGTTTCACCTTTCTTTTCATAGAGCAGTTTGGAAACACTCTGTTGGTTAAGTTTGCAAGAGGATATTTGGACCACTTTGAGGCCTTCGTTGGAAACGGGATTTCTCAGTATAATGCTAGACAGATGAATTCCCAGTAAGTTCTTTGTGTTGTGTCTATTCAACTCACAGAGTTGAACCTTCCTTTAGACAGCGCAGTTTGCAAACACTCTTTTTGTGGAATTTGCAAGTGGAGATTTCAAGCGATTTCAGGCCAAACTTAGAAAGGGAAATATCTTTGTATAAAAACTAGACAGAATCATTCTCAGAAACTACTCCGTGTTGTGTGCGTTCCACTCACAGAGTTTAACCTTTCTTTTCATAGAGCAGTTTGGAAACACTCTCTTTGTTAAGTCTGCAAGGGGATATTTAGACCTCTTTGACGCCTTCGTTGGAAACGGGATTTCTTCATATACAGCTAGACACATGAATCCTCAGTAACTTCTTTGTGTTGTGTGTATTCAACTCACAGAGTTGAACCTTTCTTTAGACAGAGCAGATTTGAAACACTCTTTTTGTGGATTTTACAAGTGGAGATTTCAAGCGATTTGAGGCCAATTGTAGTAAAGGAAATATCCTCGTTTAAAAACTAGACAGAATCATTCTCAGAAACTACTTTGTGATGTGTGCATTCAACTCACAGAGTTTCACCTTTCTTTTCATAGAGCAGTTTGGAAACACTCTGTTTCTTAAGTTTGCAAGAGGATATTTGGACCACTTTGAGGCCTTCGTTGGAAACGGGATTTCTCTGTATAATGCTAGACAGATGAATTCCCAGTAAGTTCTTTGTGTTGTGTCTATTCAACTCACAGAGTTGAACCTTCCTTTAGACAGAGCAGTTTGCAAACACTCTTTTTGTGGAATTTGCAAGTGGAGTTTTCAAGCGATTTCAGGCCAAACTTAGAAAGGGAAATATCTTTGTATAAAAACTAGACAGAATCATTCTCAGAAACTACTCTGTGTTGTGTGCGTTCCACTCACAGAGTTTAACCTTTCTTTTCATAGAGCAGTTTGGAAACACTCTGTTTGTTAAGTCTGCAAGTGGATATTTAGACCTCTTTGACGCCTTCGTTTGAAACGGGATTTCTTCATATACAGCTAGACACATGAATGCTCAGTAACTTCTTTGTGTTGTGTGTATTCAACTCACAGAGTTGAACCTTTCTTTAGACAGAGCAGATTTGAAACACTCTTTTTGTGGATTTTACAAGTGGAGATTTCAAGCGATTTGAGGCCAATTGTAGTAAAGGAAATATCCTCGTTTAAAAACTAGACAGAATCATTCTCAGAAACTACTTTGTGATGTGTGTGTTCAACTCACAGAGTTTCACCTTTCTTTTCATAGAGCAGTTTGGAAACGCTCTGTTGGTTAAGTTTGCAAGAGGATATTTGGACCACTTTGAGGCCTTCGTTGGAAAAGGGATTTCTCAGTATAATGCTAGACAGATGAATTCCCAGTAAGTTCTTTGTGTTGTGTCTATTCAACTCACAGAGTTGAACCTTCCTTTAGACAGAGCAGTTTGCAAACACTCTTTTTGTGGAATTTGCAAGTGGAGATTTCAAGCGATTTCAGGCCAAACTTAGAAAGGGAAATATCTTTGTATAAAAACTAGACAGAATCATTCTCAGAAACTACTCTGTGTTGTGTGCGTTCCACTCACAGAGTTTAACCTTTCTTTTCATAGAGCAGTTTGGAAACACTCTCTTTTTTAAGTCTGCAAGGGGATATTTAGACCTCTTTGACGCCTTCGTTGGAAACGGGATTTCTTCATATACAGCTAGACACATGAATCCTCAGTAACTTCTTTGTGTTGTGTGTATTCAACTCACAGAGTTGAACCTTTCTTTAGACAGAGCAGATTTGAAACACTCTTTTTGTGGATTTTACAAGTGGAGATTTCAAGCGATTTGAGGCCAATTGTAGTAAAGGAAATATCCTCGTTTAAAAACTAGACAGAATCATTCTCAGAAACTACTTTGTGATGTGTGCGTTCAACTCACAGAGTTTCACCTTTCTTTTCATAGAGCAGTTTGGAAACACTCTGTTTCTTAAGTTTGCAAGAGGATATTTGGACCACTTTGAGGCCTTCGTTGGAAACGGGATTTCTCAGTATAATGCTAGACAGATGAATTCCCAGTAAGTTCTTTGTGTTGTGTCTATTCAACTCACAGAGTTGAACCTTCCTTTAGACAGAGCAGTTTGCAAACACTCTTTTTGTGGAATTTGCAAGTGGAGATTTCAAGCGATTTCAGGCCAAACTTAGAAAGGGAAATATCTTTGTATAAAAACTAGACAGAATCATTCTCAGAAACTACTCTGTGTTGTGTGCGTTCCACTCACAGAGTTTAACCTTTCTTTTCATAGAGCAGTTTGGAAACACTCTCTTTGTTAAATCTGCAAGGGGATATTTAGACCTCTTTGACGCCTTCGTTGGAAACGGGATTTCTTCATATACAGCTAGACACATGAATCCTCAGTAACTTCTTTGTGTTGTGTGTATTCAACTCACAGAGTTGAACCTTTCTTTAGACAGAGCAGATTTGAAACACTCTTTTTGTGGATTTTACAAGTGGAGATTTCAAGCGATTTGAGGCCAATTGTAGTAAAGGAAATATCCTCGTTTAAAAACTAGACAGAATCATTCTCAGAAACTACTTTGTGATGTGTGCGTTCAACTCACAGAGTTTCACCTTTCTTTTCATAGAGCAGTTTGGAAACACTCTGTTTCTTAAGTTTGCAAGAGGATATTTGGACCACTTTGAGGCCTTCGTTGGAAACGGGATTTCTCTGTATAATGCTAGACAGATGAATTCCCAGTAAGTTCTTTGTGTTGTGTCTATTGAACTCACAGAGTTGAACCTTCCTTTAGACAGAGCAGTTTGCAAACACTCTTTTTGTGGAATTTGCAAGTGGAGATTTCAAGCGATTTCAGGCCAAACTTAGAAAGGGAAATATCTTTGTATAAAAACTAGACAGAATCATTCTCAGAAACTACTCTGTGTTGTGTGCGTTCCACTCACAGAGTTTAACCTTTCTTTTCATAGAGCAGTTTGGAAACACTCTCTTTGTTAAGTCTGCAAGGGGATATTTAGACCTCTTTGACGCCTTCGTTTGAAACGGGATTTCTTCATATACAGCTAGACACATGAATGCTCAGTAACTTCTTTGTGTTGTGTGTATTCAACTCACAGAGTTGAACCTTTCTTTAGAAAGAGCAGATTTGAAACACTCTTTTTGTGGATTTTACAAGTGGAGATTTCAAGCGATTTGAGGCCAATTGTAGTAAAGGAAATATCCTCGTTTAAAAACTAGACAGAATCATTCTCAGAAACTACTTTGTGATGTGTGCGTTCAACTCACAGAGTTTCACCTTTCTTTTCATAGAGCAGTTTGGAAACACTCTGTTTCTTAAGTTTGCAAGAGAATATTTGGACCACTTTGAGGCCTTCGTTGGAAACGGGATTTCTCAGTATAATGCTAGACAGATGAATTCCCAGTAAGTTCTTTGTGTTGTGTCTATTCAACTCACAGAGTTGAACCTTCCTTTAGACAGAGCAGTTTGCAAACACTCTTTTTGTGGAATTTGCAAGTGGAGATTTCAAGCGATTTCAGGCCAATCTTAGAAAGGGAAATATCTTTGTATAAAAACTAGACAGAATCTTTCTCAGAAACTACTTTGTGTTCTGTGCGTTCCACTCACAGAGTTTAACCTTTCTTTTCATAGAGCAGTTTGGAATCACTCTGTTTTTTAAGTCTGCAAGGGGATATTTAGACCTCTTTGACGCCTTCGTTGGAAACGGGATTTCTTCATATACAGGTAGACACATGAATTCTCAGTAACTTCTTTGTGTTGTGTGTATTCAACTCACAGAGTTGAACCTTTCTTTAGACAGAGCAGATTTGAAACACTCTTTTTGTGGATTTTACAACTGGAGATTTCAAGCGATTTGAGGCCAATTGTAGTAAAGGAAATATCCTCGTTTAAAAACTAGACAGAATCATTCTCAGAAACTACTTTGTGATGTGTGCGTTCAACTCACAGAGTTTCACCTTTCTTTTCATAGAGCAGTTTGGAAACACTCTGTTGGTTAAGTTTGCAAGAGGATATTTGGACCACTTTGAGGCCTTCGTTGGAAACGGGATTTCTCAGTATAATGCTAGACAGATGAATTCCCAGTAAGTTCTTTGTGTTGTGTCTATTCAACTCACAGAGTTGAACCTTCCTTTAGACAGCGCAGTTTGCAAACACTCTTTTTGTGGAATTTGCAAGTGGAGATTTCAAGCGATTTCAGGCCAAACTTAGAAAGGGAAATATCTTTGTATAAAAACTAGACAGAATCATTCTCAGAAACTACTCCGTGTTGTGTGCGTTCCACTCACAGAGTTTAACCTTTCTTTTCATAGAGCAGTTTGGAAACACTCTCTTTGTTAAGTCTGCAAGGGGATATTTAGACCTCTTTGACGCCTTCGTTGGAAACGGGATTTCTTCATATACAGCTAGACACATGAATCCTCAGTAACTTCTTTGTGTTGTGTGTATTCAACTCACAGAGTTGAACCTTTCTTTAGACAGAGCAGATTTGAAACACTCTTTTTGTGGATTTTACAAGTGGAGATTTCAAGCGATTTGAGGCCAATTGTAGTAAAGGAAATATCCTCGTTTAAAAACTAGACAGAATCATTCTCAGAAACTACTTTGTGATGTGTGCATTCAACTCACAGAGTTTCACCTTTCTTTTCATAGAGCAGTTTGGAAACACTCTGTTTCTTAAGTTTGCAAGAGGATATTTGGACCACTTTGAGGCCTTCGTTGGAAACGGGATTTCTCTGTATAATGCTAGACAGATGAATTCCCAGTAAGTTCTTTGTGTTGTGTCTATTCAACTCACAGAGTTGAACCTTCCTTTAGACAGAGCAGTTTGCAAACACTCTTTTTGTGGAATTTGCAAGTGGAGTTTTCAAGCGATTTCAGGCCAAACTTAGAAAGGGAAATATCTTTGTATAAAAACTAGACAGAATCATTCTCAGAAACTACTCTGTGTTGTGTGCGTTCCACTCACAGAGTTTAACCTTTCTTTTCATAGAGCAGTTTGGAAACACTCTGTTTGTTAAGTCTGCAAGTGGATATTTAGACCTCTTTGACGCCTTCGTTTGAAACGGGATTTCTTCATATACAGCTAGACACATGAATGCTCAGTAACTTCTTTGTGTTGTGTGTATTCAACTCACAGAGTTGAACCTTTCTTTAGACAGAGCAGATTTGAAACACTCTTTTTGTGGATTTTACAAGTGGAGATTTCAAGCGATTTGAGGCCAATTGTAGTAAAGGAAATATCCTCGTTTAAAAACTAGACAGAATCATTCTCAGAAACTACTTTGTGATGTGTGCGTTCAACTCACAGAGTTTCACCTTTCTTTTCATAGAGCAGTTTGGAAACACTCTGTTGGTTAAGTTTGCAAGAGGATATTTGGACCACTTTGAGGCCTTCGTTGGAAACGGGATTTCTCAGTATACAGCTAGACAGATGAATTCCCAGTAAGTTCTTTGTGTTGTGTCTATTCAACTCACAGAGTTGAACCTTCCTTTAGACAGAGCAGTTTGCAAACACTCTTTTTGTGGAATTTGCAAGTGGAGATTTCAAGCGATTTCAGGCCAAACTTAGAAAGGGAAATATCTTTGTATAAAAACTAGACAGAATCATTCTCAGAAACTACTCTGTGTTGTGTGCGTTCCACTCACAGAGTTTAACCTTTCTTTTCATAGAGCAGTTTGGAAACACTCTGTTTGTTACGTCTGCAAGTGGATATTTAGACCTCTTTGACGCCTTCGTTTGAAACGGGATTTCTTCATATACAGCTAGACACATGAATGCTCAGTAACTTCTTTGTGTTGTGTGTATTCAACTCACAGAGTTGAACCCTTCTTTAGACAGAGCAGATTTGAAACACTCTTTTTGTGGATTTTACAAGTGGAGATTTCAAGCGATTTGAGGCCAATTGTAGTAAAGGAAATATCCTCGTTTAAAAACTAGACAGAATCATTCTCAGAAACTACTTTGTGATGTGTGCGTTCAACTCACAGAGTTTCACCTTTCTTTTCATAGAGCAGTTTGGAAACACTCTGTTTCTTAAGTTTGCAAGAGGATATTTGGACCACTTTGAGGCCTTCGTTGGAAACGGGATTTCTCAGTATAATGCTAGACAGATGAATTCCCAGTAAGTTCTTTGTGTTGTGTCTATTCAACTCACAGAGTTGAATCTTCCTTTAGACAGCGCAGTTTGCAAACACTCTTTTTGTGGAATTTGCAAGTGGAGATTTCAAGCGATTTCAGGCCAATCTTAGAAAGGGAAATATCTTTGTATAAAAACTAGACAGAATCTTTCTCAGAAACTACTTTGTGTTCTGTGCGTTCCACTCACAGAGTTTAACCTTTCTTTTCATAGAGCAGTTTGGAATCACTCTGTTTTTTAAGTCTGCAAGGGGATATTTAGACCTCTTTGACGCCTTCATTATAAACGGGATTTCTTCATATACAGCTAGACACATGAATTCTCAATAACTTCTTTGTGTTGTGTGTATTCAACTCACAGAGTTGAACCTTTCTTTAGACAGAGCACATTTGAAACACTCTTTTTGTGGATTTTACAAGTGGAGATTTCAAGCGATTTGAGGCCAATTGTAGTAAAGGAAATATCCTCGTTTAAAAACTAGACAGAATCATTCTCAGAAACTACTTTGTGATGTGTGTGTTCAACTCACAGAGTTTCACCTTTCTTTTCATAGAGCAGTTTGGAAACGCTCTGTTGGTTAAGTTTGCAAGAGGATATTTGGACCACTTTGAGGCCTTCGTTGGAAAAGGGATTTCTCAGTATAATGCTAGACAGATGAATTCCCAGTAAGTTCTTTGTGTTGTGTCTATTCAACTCACAGAGTTGAACCTTCCTTTAGACAGAGCAGTTTGCAAACACTCTTTTTGTGGAATTTGCAAGTGGAGATTTCAAGCGATTTCAGGCCAAACTTAGAAAAGGAAATATCTTTGTATAAAAACTAGACAGAATCATTCTCAGAAACTACTCTGTGTTGTGTGCGTTCCACTCACAGAGTTTAACCTTTCTTTTCATAGAGCAGTTTGGAAACACTCTCTTTGTTAAGTATGCAAGGGGATATTTAGACCTCTTTGACGCCTTCGTTGGAAACGGGATTTCTTCATATACAGCTAGACACATGAATCCTCAGTAACTTCTTTGTGTTGTGTGTATTCAACTCACAGAGTTGAACCTTTCTTTAGACAGAGCAGATTTGAAACACTCTTTTTGTGGATTTTACAAGTGGAGATTTCAAGCGATTTGAGGCCAATTGTAGTAAAGGAAATATCCTCGTTTAAAAACTAGACAGAATCATTCTCAGAAACTACTTTGTGATGTGTGCGTTCAACTCACAGAGTTTCACCTTTCTTTTCATAGAGCAGTTTGGAAACACTCTGTTTCTTAAGTTTGCAAGAGGATATTTGGACCACTTTGAGGCCTTCGTTGGAAACGGGATTTCTCAGTATAATGCTAGACAGATGAATTCCCAGTAAGTTCTTTGTGTTGTGTCTATTCAACTCACAGAATTGAACCTTCCTTTAGACAGAGCAGTTTGCAAACACTCTTTTTGTGGAATTTGCAAGTGGAGTTTTCAAGCGATTTCAGGCCAAACTTAGAAAGGGAAATATCTTTGTATAAAAACTAGACAGAATCATTCTCAGAAACTACTCTGTGTTGTGTGCGTTCCACTCACAGAGTTTAACCTTTCTTTTCATAGAGCAGTTTGGAATCACTCTGTTTTTTAAGTCTGCAAGGGGATATTTAGACCTCTTTGACGCCTTCATTATAAACGGGATTTCTTCATATACAGCTAGACACATGAATTCTCAGTAACTTCTTTGTGTTGTGTGTATTCAACTCACAGAGTTGAACCTTTCTTTAGACAGAGCACATTTGAAACACTCTTTTTGTGGATTTTACAAGTGGAGATTTCAAGCGATTTGAGGCCAATTGTAGTAAAGGAAATATCCTCGTTTAAAAACTAGACAGAATCATTCTCAGAAACTACTTTGTGATGTGTGTGTTCAACTCACAGAGTTTCACCTTTCTTTTCATAGAGCAGTTTGGAAACGCTCTGTTGGTTAAGTTTGCAAGAGGATATTTGGACCACTTTGAGGCCTTCGTTGGAAAAGGGATTTCTCAGTATAATGCTAGACAGATGAATTCCCAGTAAGTTCTTTGTGTTGTGTCTATTCAACTCACAGAGTTGAACCTTCCTTTAGACAGAGCAGTTTGCAAACACTCTTTTTGTGGAATTTGCAAGTGGAGATTTCAAGCGATTTCAGGCCAAACTTAGAAAGGGAAATATCTTTGTATAAAAACTAGACAGAATCATTCTCAGAAACTACTCTGTGTTGTGTGCGTTCCACTCACAGAGTTTAACCTTTCTTTTCATAGAGCAGTTTGGAAACACTCTCTTTGTTAAGTATGCAAGGGGATATTTAGACCTCTTTGACGCCTTCGTTGGAAACGGGATTTCTTCATATACAGCTAGACACATGAATCCTCAGTAACTTCTTTGTGTTGTGTGTATTCAACTCACAGAGTTGAACCTTTCTTTAGACAGAGCAGATTTGAAACACTCTTTTTGTGGATTTTACAAGTGGAGATTTCAAGCGATTTGAGGCCAATTGTAGTAAAGGAAATATCCTCGTTTAAAAACTAGACAGAATCATTCTCAGAAACTACTTTGTGATGTGTGCGTTCAACTCACAGAGTTTCACCTTTCTTTTCATAGAGCAGTTTGGAAACACTCTGTTTCTTAAGTTTGCAAGAGGATATTTGGACCACTTTGAGGCCTTCGTTGGAAACGGGATTTCTCAGTATAATGCTAGACAGATGAATTCCCAGTAAGTTCTTTGTGTTGTGTCTATTCAACTCACAGAGTTGAACCTTCCTTTAGACAGAGCAGTTTGCAAACACTCTTTTTGTGGAATTTGCAAGTGGAGATTTCAAGCGATTTCAGGCCAAACTTAGAAAGGGAAATATCTTTGTATAAAAACTAGACAGAATCATTCTCAGAAACTACTCTGTGTTGTGTGCGTTCCACTCACAGAGTTTAACCTTTCTTTTCATAGAGCAGTTTGGAAACACTCTCTTTGTTAAATCTGCAAGGGGATATTTAGACCTCTTTGACGCCTTCGTTGGAAACGGGATTTCTTCATATACAGCTAGACACATGAATCCTCAGTAACTTCTTTGTGTTGTGTGTATTCAACTCACAGAGTTGAACCTTTCTTTAGACAGAGCAGATTTGAAACACTCTTTTTGTGGATTTTACAAGTGGAGATTTCAAGCGATTTGAGGCCAATTGTAGTAAAGGAAATATCCTCGTTTAAAAACTAGACAGAATCATTCTCAGAAACTACTTTGTGATGTGTGCGTTCAACTCACAGAGTTTCACCTTTCTTTTCATAGAGCAGTTTGGAAACACTCTGTTTCTTAAGTTTGCAAGAGGATATTTGGACCACTTTGAGGCCTTCGTTGGAAACGGGATTTCTCTGTATAATGCTAGACAGATGAATTCCCAGTAAGTTCTTTGTGTTGTGTCTATTGAACTCACAGAGTTGAACCTTCCTTTAGACAGAGCAGTTTGCAAACACTCTTTTTGTGGAATTTGCAAGTGGAGATTTCAAGCGATTTCAGGCCAAACTTAGAAAGGGAAATATCTTTGTATAAAAACTAGACAGAATCATTCTCAGAAACTACTCTGTGTTGTGTGCGTTCCACTCACAGAGTTTAACCTTTCTTTTCATAGAGCAGTTTGGAAACACTCTGTTTGTTAAGTCTGCAAGTGGATATTTAGACCTCTTTGACGCCTTCGTTTGAAACGGGATTTCTTCATATACAGCTAGACACATGAATGCTCAGTAACTTCTTTGTGTTGTGTGTATTCAACTCACAGAGTTGAACCTTTCTTTAGACAGAGCAGATTTGAAACACTCTTTTTGTGGATTTTACAAGTGGAGATTTCAAGCGATTTGAGGCCAATTGTAGTAAAGGAAATATCCTCGTTTAAAAACTAGACAGAATCATTCTCAGAAACTACTTTGTGATGTGTGCGTTCAACTCACAGAGTTTCACCTTTCTTTTCATAGAGCAGTTTGGAAACACTCTGTTTCTTAAGTTTGCAAGAGGATATTTGGACCACTTTGAGGCCTTCGTTGGAAACGGGATTTCTCAGTATAATGCTAGACAGATGAATTCCCAGTAAGTTCTTTGTGTTGTGTCTATTGAACTCACAGAGTTGAACCTTCCTTTAGACAGAGCAGTTTGCAAACACTCTTTTTGTGGAATTTGCAAGTGGAGATTTCAAGCGATTTCAGGCCAAACTAAGAATGGGAAATATCTTTGTATAAAAACTAGACAGAATCATTCTCAGAAACTACTCTGTGTTGTGTGCGTTCCACTCACAGAGTTTAACCTTTCTTTTCATAGAGCAGTTTGGAAACACTCTCTTTGTTAAGTCTGCAAGGGGATATTTAGACCTCTTTGACGCCTTCGTTGGAAACGGGATTTCTTCATATACAGCTAGACACATGAATCCTCAGTAACTTCTTTGTGTTGTGTGTATTCAACTCACAGAGTTGAACCTTTCTTTAGACAGAGCAGATTTGAAACACTCTTTTTGTGGATTTTACAAGTGGAGATTTCAAGCGATTTGAGGCCAATTGTAGTAAAGGAAATATCCTCGTTTAAAAACTAGACAGAATCATTCTCAGAAACTACTTTGTGATGTGTGCGTTCAACTCACAGAGTTTCACCTTTCTTTTCATAGAGCAGTTTGGAAACACTCTGTTGGTTAAGTTTGCAAGAGGATATTTGGACCACTTTGAGGCCTTCGTTGGAAACGGGATTTCTCTGTATAATGCTAGACAGATGAATTCCCAGTAAGTTCTTTGTGTTGTGTCTATTGAACTCACAGAGTTGAACCTTCCTTTAGACAGAGCAGTTTGCAAACACTCTTTTTGTGGAATTTGCAAGTGGAGATTTCAAGCGATTTCAGGCCAAACTTAGAAAGGGAAATATCTTTGTATAAAAACAAGACAGAATCATTCTCAGAAACTACTCTGTGTTGTGTGCGTTCCACTCACAGAGTTTAACCTTTCTTTTCATAGAGCAGTTTGGAAACACTCTGTTTGTTAAGTCTGCAAGTGGATATTTAGACCTCTTTGACGCCTTCGTATGGAAACGGGATTTCTTCATATACAGCTAGACACATGAATGCTCAGTAACTTCTTTGTGTTGTGTGTATTCAACTCACAGAGTTGAACCTTTCTTTAGACAGAGCAGATTTGAAACACTCTTTTTGTGGATTTTACAAGTGGAGATTTCCAGCGATTTGAGGCCAATTGTAGTAAAGGAAATATCCTCGTTTAAAAACTAGACAGAATCATTCTCAGAAACTACTTTGTGATGTGTGCGTTCAACTCACAGAGTTTCACCTTTCTTTTCATAGAGCAGTTTGGAAACACTCTGTTTCTTAAGTTTGCAAGAGGATATTTGGACCACTTTGAGGCGTTCGTTGGAAACGGGATTTCTCAGTATACAGCTAGACAGATGAATTCCCAGTAAGTTCTTTGTGTTGTGTCTATTCAACTCACAGAGTTGAACCTTCCTTTAGACAGAGCAGTTTGCAAACACTCTTTTTGTGGAATTTGCAAGTGGAGATTTCAAGCGATTTCAGGCCAAACTTAGAAAGGGAAATATCTTTGTATAAAAACTAGACAGAATCATTCTCAGAAACTACTCTGTGTTGTGTGCGTTCCACTCACAGAGTTTAACCTTTCTTTTCATAGAGCAGTTTGGAAACACTCTGTTTGTTAAGTCTGCAAGTGGATATTTAGACCTCTTTGACGCCTTCGTTTGAAACGGGATTTCTTCATATACAGCTAGACACATGAATGCTCAGTAACTTCTTTGTGTTGTGTGTATTCAACTCACAGAGTTGAACCTTTCTTTAGACAGAGCAGATTTGAAACACTCTTTTTGTAGATTTTACAAGTGGAGATTTCAAGCGATTTGAGGCCAATTGTAGTAAAGGAAATATCCTCGTTTAAAAACTAGACAGAATCATTCTCAGAAACTACTTTGTGATGTGTGTGTTCAACTCACAGAGTTTCACCTTTCTTTTCATAGAGCAGTTTGGAAACACTCTGTTTCTTAAGTTTGCAAGAGGATATTTGGACCACTTTGAGGCCTTCGTTGGAAACGGGATTTCTCAGTATACAGCTAGACAGATGAATTCCCAGTAAGTTCTTTGTGTTGTGTCTATTCAACTCACAGAGTTGAACCTTCCTTTAGACAGAGCAGTTTGCAAACACTCTTTTTGTGGAATTTGCAAGTGGAGTTTTCAAGCGATTTCAGGCCAAACTTAGAAAGGGAAATATCTTTGTATAAAAACTAGACAGAATCATTCTCAGAAACTACTCTGTGTTGTGTGCGTTCCACTCACAGAGTTTAACCTTTCTTTTCATAGAGCAGTTTGGAAACACTTTGTTTGTTAAGTCTGCAAGTGGATATTTAGACCTCTTTGACGCCTTCGTTTGAAACGGGATTTCTTCATATACAGCTAGACACATGAATGCTCAGTAACTTCTTTGTGTTGTGTGTATTCAACTCACAGAGTTGAACCCTTCTTTAGACAGAGCAGATTTGAAACACTCTTTTTGTGGATTTTACAAGTGGAGATTTCAAGCGATTTGAGGCCAATTGTAGTAAAGGAAATATCCTCGTTTAAAAACTAGACAGAATCATTCTCAGAAACTACTTTGTGATGTGTGCGTTCAACTCACAGAGTTTCACCTTTCTTTTCATAGAGCAGTTTGGAAACACTCTGTTTCTTAAGTTTGCAAGAGGATATTTGGACCACTTTGAGGCCTTCGTTGGAAACGGGATTTCTCAGTATAATGCTAGACAGATGAATTCCCAGTAAGTTCTTTGTGTTGTGTCTATTCAACTCACAGAGTTGAATCTTCCTTTAGACAGCGCAGTTTGCAAACACTCTTTTTGTGGAATTTGCAAGTGGAGATTTCAAGCGATTTCAGGCCAATCTTAGAAAGGGAAATATCTTTGTATAAAAACTAGACAGAATCTTTCTCAGAAACTACTTTGTGTTCTGTGCGTTCCACTCACAGAGTTTAACCTTTCTTTTCATAGAGCAGTTTGGAATCACTCTGTTTTTTAAGTCTGCAAGGGGATATTTAGACCTCTTTGACGCCTTCATTATAAACGGGATTTCTTCATATACAGCTAGACACATGAATTCTCAATAACTTCTTTGTGTTGTGTGTATTCAACTCACAGAGTTGAACCTTTCTTTAGACAGAGCACATTTGAAACACTCTTTTTGTGGATTTTACAAGTGGAGATTTCAAGCGATTTGAGGCCAATTGTAGTAAAGGAAATATCCTCGTTTAAAAACTAGACAGAATCATTCTCAGAAACTACTTTGTGATGTGTGTGTTCAACTCACAGAGTTTCACCTTTCTTTTCATAGAGCAGTTTGGAAACGCTCTGTTGGTTAAGTTTGCAAGAGGATATTTGGACCACTTTGAGGCCTTCGTTGGAAAAGGGATTTCTCAGTATAATGCTAGACAGATGAATTCCCAGTAAGTTCTTTGTGTTGTGTCTATTCAACTCACAGAGTTGAACCTTCCTTTAGACAGAGCAGTTTGCAAACACTCTTTTTGTGGAATTTGCAAGTGGAGATTTCAAGCGATTTCAGGCCAAACTTAGAAAGGGAAATATCTTTGTATAAAAACTAGACAGAATCATTCTCAGAAACTACTCTGTGTTGTGTGCGTTCCACTCACAGAGTTTAACCTTTCTTTTCATAGAGCAGTTTGGAAACACTCTCTTTGTTAAGTATGCAAGGGGATATTTAGACCTCTTTGACGCCTTCGTTGGAAACGGGATTTCTTCATATACAGCTAGACACATGAATCCTCAGTAACTTCTTTGTGTTGTGTGTATTCAACTCACAGAGTTGAACCTTTCTTTAGACAGAGCAGATTTGAAACACTCTTTTTGTGGATTTTACAAGTGGAGATTTCAAGCGATTTGAGGCCAATTGTAGTAAAGGAAATATCCTCGTTTAAAAACTAGACAGAATCATTCTCAGAAACTACTTTGTGATGTGTGCGTTCAACTCACAGAGTTTCACCTTTCTTTTCATAGAGCAGTTTGGAAACACTCTGTTTCTTAAGTTTGCAAGAGGATATTTGGACCACTTTGAGGCCTTCGTTGGAAACGGGATTTCTCAGTATAATGCTAGACAGATGAATTCCCAGTAAGTTCTTTGCGTTGTGTCTATTCAACTCACAGAGTTGAACCTTCCTTTAGACAGAGCAGTTTGCAAACACTCTTTTTGTGGAATTTGCAAGTGGAGTTTTCAAGCGATTTCAGGCCAAACTTAGAAAGGGAAATATCTTTGTATAAAAACTAGACAGAATCATTCTCAGAAACTACTCTGTGTTGTGTGCGTTCCACTCACAGAGTTTAACCTTTCTTTTCATAGAGCAGTTTGGAATCACTCTGTTTTTTAAGTCTGCAAGGGGATATTTAGACCTCTTTGACGCCTTCATTATAAACGGGATTTCTTCATATACAGCTAGACACATGAATTCTCAGTAACTTCTTTGTGTTGTGTGTATTCAACTCACAGAGTTGAACCTTTCTTTAGACAGAGCACATTTGAAACACTCTTTTTGTGGATTTTACAAGTGGAGATTTCAAGCGATTTGAGGCCAATTGTAGTAAAGGAAATATCCTCGTTTAAAAACTAGACAGAATCATTCTCAGAAACTACTTTGTGATGTGTGCGTTCAACTCACAGAGTTTCACCTTTCTTTTCATAGAGCAGTTTGGAAACACTCTGTTTCTTAAGTTTGCAAGAGGATATTTGGACCACTTTGAGGCCTTCGTTGGAAACGGGATTTCTCAGTATAATGCTAGACAGATGAATTCCCAGTAAGTTCTTTGTGTTGTGTCTATTCAACTCACAGAGTTGAACCTTCCTTTAGACAGAGCAGTTTGCAAACACTCTTTTTGTGGAATTTGCAAGTGGAGATTTCAAGCGATTTCAGGCCAAACTTAGAAAGGGAAATATCTTTGTATAAAAACTAGACAGAATCATTCTCAGAAACTACTCTGTGTTGTGTGCGTTCCACTCACAGAGTTTAACCTTTCTTTTCATAGAGCAGTTTGGAAACACTCTCTTTGTTAAATCTGCAAGGGGATATTTAGACCTCTTTGACGCCTTCGTTGGAAACGGGATTTCTTCATATACAGCTAGACACATGAATCCTCAGTAACTTCTTTGTGTTGTGTGTATTCAACTCACAGAGTTGAACCTTTCTTTAGACAGAGCAGATTTGAAACACTCTTTTTGTGGATTTTACAAGTGGAGATTTCAAGCGATTTGAGGCCAATTGTAGTAAAGGAAATATCCTCGTTTAAAAACTAGACAGAATCATTCTCAGAAACTACTTTGTGATGTGTGCGTTCAACTCACAGAGTTTCACCTTTCTTTTCATAGAGCAGTTTGGAAACACTCTGTTTCTTAAGTTTGCAAGAGGATATTTGGACCACTTTGAGGCCTTCGTTGGAAACGGGATTTCTCAGTATAATGCTAGACAGATGAATTCCCAGTAAGTTCTTTGTGTTGTGTCTATTCAACTCACAGAATTGAGCCTTCCTTTAGACAGAGCAGTTTGCAAACACTCTTTTTGTGGAATTTGCAAGTGGAGTTTTCAAGCGATTTCAGGCCAAACTTAGAAAGGGAAATATCTTTGTATAAAAACTAGACAGAATCATTCTCAGAAACTACTCTGTGTTGTGTGCGTTCCACTCACAGAGTTTAACCTTTCTTTTCATAGAGCAGTTTGGAAACACTCTGTTTGTTAAGTCTGCAAGTGGATATTTAGACCTCTTTGACGCCTTCGTTTGAAACGGGATTTCTTCATATACAGCTAGACACATGAATGCTCAGTAACTTCTTTGTGTTGTGTGTATTCAACTCACAGAGTTGAACCTTTCTTTAGACAGAGCAGATTTGAAACACTCTTTTTGTGGATTTTACAAGTGGAGATTTCAAGCGATTTGAGGCCAATTGTAGTAAAGGAAATATCCTCGTTTAAAAACTAGACAGAATCATTCTCAGAAACTACTTTGTGATGTGTGCGTTCAACTCACAGAGTTTCACCTTTCTTTTCATAGAGCAGTTTGGAAACACTCTGTTTCTTAAGTTTGCAAGAGGATATTTGGACCACTTTGAGGCCTTCGTTGGAAACGGGATTTCTCAGTATAATGCTAGACAGATGAATTCCCAGTAAGTTCTTTGTGTTGTGTCTATTGAACTCACAGAGTTGAACCTTCCTTTAGACAGAGCAGTTTGCAAACACTCTTTTTGTGGAATTTGCAAGTGGAGATTTCAAGCGATTTCAGGCCAAACTAAGAATGGGAAATATCTTTGTATAAAAACTAGACAGAATCATTCTCAGAAACTACTCTGTGTTGTGTGCGTTCCACTCACAGAGTTTAACCTTTCTTTTCATAGAGCAGTTTGGAAACACTCTCTTTGTTAAGTCTGCAAGGGGATATTTAGACCTCTTTGACGCCTTCGTTGGAAACGGGATTTCTTCATATACAGCTAGACACATGAATCCTCAGTAACTTCTTTGTGTTGTGTGTATTCAACTCACAGAGTTGAACCTTTCTTTAGACAGAGCAGATTTGAAACACTCTTTTTGTGGATTTTACAAGTGGAGATTTCAAGCGATTTGAGGCCAATTGTAGTAAAGGAAATATCCTCGTTTAAAAACTAGACAGAATCATTCTCAGAAACTACTTTGTGATGTGTGCGTTCAACTCACAGAGTTTCACCTTTCTTTTCATAGAGCAGTTTGGAAACACTCTGTTGGTTAAGTTTGCAAGAGGATATTTGGACCACTTTGAGGCCTTCGTTGGAAACGGGATTTCTCTGTATAATGCTAGACAGATGAATTCCCAGTAAGTTCTTTGTGTTGTGTCTATTGAACTCACAGAGTTGAAACTTCCTTTAGACAGAGCAGTTTGCAAACACTCTTTTTGTGGAATTTGCAAGTGGAGATTTCAAGCGATTTCAGGCCAAACTTAGAAAGGGAAATATCTTTGTATAAAAACAAGACAGAATCATTCTCAGAAACTACTCTGTGTTGTGTGCGTTCCACTCACAGAGTTTAACCTTTCTTTTCATAGAGCAGTTTGGAAACACTCTGTTTGTTAAGTCTGCAAGTGGATATTTAGACCTCTTTGACGCCTTCGTATGGAAACGGGATTTCTTCATATACAGCTAGACACATGAATGCTCAGTAACTTCTTTGTGTTGTGTGTATTCAACTCACAGAGTTGAACCTTTCTTTAGACAGAGCAGATTTGAAACACTCTTTTTGTGGATTTTACAAGTGGAGATTTCCAGCGATTTGAGGCCAATTGTAGTAAAGGAAATATCCTCGTTTAAAAACTAGACAGAATCATTCTCAGAAACTACTTTGTGATGTGTGCGTTCAACTCACAGAGTTTCACCTTTCTTTTCATAGAGCAGTTTGGAAACACTCTGTTTCTTAAGTTTGCAAGAGGATATTTGGACCACTTTGAGGCGTTCGTTGGAAACGGGATTTCTCAGTATACAGCTAGACAGATGAATTCCCAGTAAGTTCTTTGTGTTGTGTCTATTCAACTCACAGAGTTGAACCTTCCTTTAGACAGAGCAGTTTGCAAACACTCTTTTTGTGGAATTTGCAAGTGGAGATTTCAAGCGATTTCAGGCCAAACTTAGAAAGGGAAATATCTTTGTATAAAAACTAGACAGAATCATTCTCAGAAACTACTCTGTGCGTTCCACTCACAGAGTTTAACCTTTCTTTTCATAGAGCAGTTTGGAAACACTCTCTTTGTTAAGTCTGCAAGGGGATATTTAGACCTCTTTGACGCCTTCGTTGGAAACGGGATTTCTTCATATACAGCTAGACACATGAATCCTCAGTAACTTCTTTGTGTTGTGTGTATTCAACTCACAGAGTTGAACCTTTCTTTAGACAGAGCAGATTTGAAACACTCTTTTTGTGGATTTTACAAGTGGAGATTTCAAGCGATTTGAGGCCAATTGTAGTAAAGGAAATATCCTCGTTTAAAAACTAGACAGAATCATTCTCAGAAACTACTTTGTGATGTGTGCGTTCAACTCACAGAGTTTCACCTTTCTTTTCATAGAGCAGTTTGGAAACACTCTGTTTCTTAAGTTTGCAAGAGAATATTTGGACCACTTTGAGGCCTTCGTTGGAAAAGGGATTTCTCAGTATACAGCTAGACAGATGAATTCCCAGTAAGTTCTTTGTGTTGTGTCTATTCAACTCACAGAGTTGAACCTTCCTTTAGAGAGCGCAGTTTGCAAACACTCTTTTTGTGGAATTTGCAAGTGGAGATTTCAAGCGATTTCAGGCCAATCTTAGAAAGGGAAATATCTTTGTATAAAAACTAGACAGAATCTTTCTCAGAAACTACTTTGTGTTCTGTGCGTTCCACTCACAGAGTTTAACCTTTCTTTTCATAGAGCAGTTTGGAATCACTCTGTTTTTTAAGTCTGCAAGGGGATATTTAGACCTCTTTGACGCCTTCGTTGGAAACGGGATTTCTTCATATACAGCTAGACACATGAATTCTCAGTAACTTCTTTGTGTTGTGTGTATTCAACTCACAGAGTTGAACCTTTCTTTAGACAGAGCAGATTTGAAACACTCTTTTTGTGGATTTTACAACTGGAGATTTCAAGCGATTTGAGGCCAATTGTAGTAAAGGAAATATCCTCGTTTAAAAACTAGACAGAATCATTCTCAGAAACTACTTTGTGATGTGTGCGTTCAACTCACAGAGTTTCACCTATCTTTTCATAGAGCAGTTTGGAAACACTCTGTTTCTTAAGTTTGCAAGAGGATATTTGGACCACTTTGAGGCCTTCGTTGGAAACGGGATTTCTCAGTATAATGCTAGACAGATGAATTCCCAGTAAGTTCTTTGTGTTGTGTCTATTCAACTCACAGAGTTGAACCTTCCTTTAGACAGCGCAGTTTGCAAACACTCTTTTTGTGGAATTTGCAAGTGGAGATTTCAAGCGATTTCAGGCCAATCTTAGAAAGGGAAATATCTTTGTATAAAAACTAGACAGAATCTTTCTCAGAAACTACTTTGTGTTCTGTGCGTTCCACTCACAGACTTTAACCTTTCTTTTCATAGAGCAGTTTGGAATCACTCTGTTTTTTAAGTCTGCAAGGGGATATTTAGACCTCTTTGACGCCTTCATTATAAACGGGATTTCTTCATATACAGCTAGACACATGAATTCTCAGTAACTTCTTTGTGTTGTGTGTATTCAACTCACAGAGTTGAACCTTTCTTTAGACAGAGCAGATTTGAAACACTCTTTTTGTAGATTTTACAAGTGGAGATTTCAAGCGATTTGAGGCCAATTGTAGTAAAGGAAATATCCTCGTTTAAAAACTAGACAGAATCATTCTCAGAAACTACTTTGTGATGTGTGTGTTCAACTCACAGAGTTTCACCTTTCTTTTCATAGAGCAGTTTGGAAACACTCTGTTTCTTAAGTTTGCAAGAGGATATTTGGACCACTTTGAGGCCTTCGTTGGAAACGGGATTTCTCTGTATAATGCTAGACAGATGAATTCCCAGTAAGTTCTTTGTGTTGTGTCTATTGAACTCACAGAGTTGAACCTTCCTTTAGACAGAGCAGTTTGCAAACACTCTTTTTGTGGAATTTGCAAGTGGAGATTTCAAGCGATTTCAGGCCAAACTTAGAAAGGGAAATATCTTTGTATAAAAACTAGACAGAATCATTCTCAGAAACTACTCTGTGTTGTGTGCGTTCCACTCACAGAGTTTAACCTTTCTTTTCATAGAGCAGTTTGGAAACACTCTGTTTGTTAAGTCTGCAAGTGGATATTTAGACCTCTTTGACGCCTTCGTTTGAAACGGGATTTCTTCATATACAGCTAGACACATGAATGCTCAGTAACTTCTTTGTGTTGTGTGTATTCAACTCACAGAGTTGAACCTTTCTTTAGACAGAGCAGATTTGAAACACTCTTTTTGTGGATTTTACAAGTGGAGATTTCAAGCGATTTGAGGCCAATTGTAGTAAAGGAAATATCCTCGTTTAAAAACTAGACAGAATCATTCTCAGAAACTACTTTGTGATGTGTGCGTTCAACTCACAGAGTTTCACCTTTCTTTTCATAGAGCAGTTTGGAAACACTCTGTTTCTTAAGTTTGCAAGAGGATATTTGGACCACTTTGAGGCCTTCGTTGGAAACGGGATTTCTCAGTATAATGCTAGACAGATGAATTCCCAGTAAGTTCTTTGCGTTGTGTCTATTCAACTCACAGAGTTGAACCTTCCTTTAGACAGAGCAGTTTGCAAACACTCTTTTTGTGGAATTTGCAAGTGGAGTTTTCAAGCGATTTCAGGCCAAACTTAGAAAGGGAAATATCTTTGTATAAAAACTAGACAGAATCATTCTCAGAAACTACTCTGTGTTGTGTGCGTTCCACTCACAGAGTTTAACCTTTCTTTTCATAGAGCAGTTTGGAATCACTCTGTTTTTTAAGTCTGCAAGGGGATATTTAGACCTCTTTGACGCCTTCATTATAAACGGGATTTCTTCATATACAGCTAGACACATGAATTCTCAGTAACTTCTTTGTGTTGTGTGTATTCAACTCACAGAGTTGAACCTTTCTTTAGACAGAGCACATTTGAAACACTCTTTTTGTGGATTTTACAAGTGGAGATTTCAAGCGATTTGAGGCCAATTGTAGTAAAGGAAATATCCTCGTTTAAAAACTAGACAGAATCATTCTCAGAAACTACTTTGTGATGTGTGCGTTCAACTCACAGAGTTTCACCTTTCTTTTCATAGAGCAGTTTGGAAACACTCTGTTTCTTAAGTTTGCAAGAGGATATTTGGACCACTTTGAGGCCTTCGTTGGAAACGGGATTTCTCAGTATAATGCTAGACAGATGAATTCCCAGTAAGTTCTTTGTGTTGTGTCTATTCAACTCACAGAGTTGAACCTTCCTTTAGACAGAGCAGTTTGCAAACACTCTTTTTGTGGAATTTGCAAGTGGAGATTTCAAGCGATTTCAGGCCAAACTTAGAAAGGGAAATATCTTTGTATAAAAACTAGACAGAATCATTCTCAGAAACTACTCTGTGTTGTGTGCGTTCCACTCACAGAGTTTAACCTTTCTTTTCATAGAGCAGTTTGGAAACACTCTCTTTGTTAAATCTGCAAGGGGATATTTAGACCTCTTTGACGCCTTCGTTGGAAACGGGATTTCTTCATATACAGCTAGACACATGAATCCTCAGTAACTTCTTTGTGTTGTGTGTATTCAACTCACAGAGTTGAACCTTTCTTTAGACAGAGCAGATTTGAAACACTCTTTTTGTGGATTTTACAAGTGGAGATTTCAAGCGATTTGAGGCCAATTGTAGTAAAGGAAATATCCTCGTTTAAAAACTAGACAGAATCATTCTCAGAAACTACTTTGTGATGTGTGCGTTCAACTCACAGAGTTTCACCTTTCTTTTCATAGAGCAGTTTGGAAACACTCTGTTTCTTAAGTTTGCAAGAGGATATTTGGACCACTTTGAGGCCTTCGTTGGAAACGGGATTTCTCAGTATAATGCTAGACAGATGAATTCCCAGTAAGTTCTTTGTGTTGTGTCTATTCAACTCACAGAATTGAGCCTTCCTTTAGACAGAGCAGTTTGCAAACACTCTTTTTGTGGAATTTGCAAGTGGAGTTTTCAAGCGATTTCAGGCCAAACTTAGAAAGGGAAATATCTTTGTATAAAAACTAGACAGAATCATTCTCAGAAACTACTCTGTGTTGTGTGCGTTCCACTCACAGAGTTTAACCTTTCTTTTCATAGAGCAGTTTGGAAACACTCTGTTTGTTAAGTCTGCAAGTGGATATTTAGACCTCTTTGACGCCTTCGTTTGAAACGGGATTTCTTCATATACAGCTAGACACATGAATGCTCAGTAACTTCTTTGTGTTGTGTGTATTCAACTCACAGAGTTGAACCTTTCTTTAGACAGAGCAGATTTGAAACACTCTTTTTGTGGATTTTACAAGTGGAGATTTCAAGCGATTTGAGGCCAATTGTAGTAAAGGAAATATCCTCGTTTAAAAACTAGACAGAATCATTCTCAGAAACTACTTTGTGATGTGTGCGTTCAACTCACAGAGTTTCACCTTTCTTTTCATAGAGCAGTTTGGAAACACTCTGTTTCTTAAGTTTGCAAGAGGATATTTGGACCACTTTGAGGCCTTCGTTGGAAACGGGATTTCTCAGTATAATGCTAGACAGATGAATTCCCAGTAAGTTCTTTGTGTTGTGTCTATTGAACTCACAGAGTTGAACCTTCCTTTAGACAGAGCAGTTTGCAAACACTCTTTTTGTGGAATTTGCAAGTGGAGATTTCAAGCGATTTCAGGCCAAACTAAGAATGGGAAATATCTTTGTATAAAAACTAGACAGAATCATTCTCAGAAACTACTCTGTGTTGTGTGCGTTCCACTCACAGAGTTTAACCTTTCTTTTCATAGAGCAGTTTGGAAACACTCTCTTTGTTAAGTCTGCAAGGGGATATTTAGACCTCTTTGACGCCTTCGTTGGAAACGGGATTTCTTCATATACAGCTAGACACATGAATCCTCAGTAACTTCTTTGTGTTGTGTGTATTCAACTCACAGAGTTGAACCTTTCTTTAGACAGAGCAGATTTGAAACACTCTTTTTGTGGATTTTACAAGTGGAGATTTCAAGCGATTTGAGGCCAATTGTAGTAAAGGAAATATCCTCGTTTAAAAACTAGACAGAATCATTCTCAGAAACTACTTTGTGATGTGTGCGTTCAACTCACAGAGTTTCACCTTTCTTTTCATAGAGCAGTTTGGAAACACTCTGTTGGTTAAGTTTGCAAGAGGATATTTGGACCACTTTGAGGCCTTCGTTGGAAACGGGATTTCTCTGTATAATGCTAGACAGATGAATTCCCAGTAAGTTCTTTGTGTTGTGTCTATTGAACTCACAGAGTTGAACCTTCCTTTAGACAGAGCAGTTTGCAAACACTCTTTTTGTGGAATTTGCAAGTGGAGATTTCAAGCGATTTCAGGCCAAACTTAGAAAGGGAAATATCTTTGTATAAAAACAAGACAGAATCATTCTCAGAAACTACTCTGTGTTGTGTGCGTTCCACTCACAGAGTTTAACCTTTCTTTTCATAGAGCAGTTTGGAAACACTCTGTTTGTTAAGTCTGCAAGTGGATATTTAGACCTCTTTGACGCCTTCGTATGGAAACGGGATTTCTTCATATACAGCTAGACACATGAATGCTCAGTAACTTCTTTGTGTTGTGTGTATTCAACTCACAGAGTTGAACCTTTCTTTAGACAGAGCAGATTTGAAACACTCTTTTTGTGGATTTTACAAGTGGAGATTTCCAGCGATTTGAGGCCAATTGTAGTAAAGGAAATATCCTCGTTTAAAAACTAGACAGAATCATTCTCAGAAACTACTTTGTGATGTGTGCGTTCAACTCACAGAGTTTCACCTTTCTTTTCATAGAGCAGTTTGGAAACACTCTGTTTCTTAAGTTTGCAAGAGGATATTTGGACCACTTTGAGGCGTTCGTTGGAAACGGGATTTCTCAGTATACAGCTAGACAGATGAATTCCCAGTAAGTTCTTTGTGTTGTGTCTATTCAACTCACAGAGTTGAACCTTCCTTTAGACAGAGCAGTTTGCAAACACTCTTTTTGTGGAATTTGCAAGTGGAGATTTCAAGCGATTTCAGGCCAAACTTAGAAAGGGAAATATCTTTGTATAAAAACTAGACAGAATCATTCTCAGAAACTACTCTGTGCGTTCCACTCACAGAGTTTAACCTTTCTTTTCATAGAGCAGTTTGGAAACACTCTCTTTGTTAAGTCTGCAAGGGGATATTTAGACCTCTTTGACGCCTTCGTTGGAAACGGGATTTCTTCATATACAGCTAGACACATGAATCCTCAGTAACTTCTTTGTGTTGTGTGTATTCAACTCACAGAGTTGAACCTTTCTTTAGACAGAGCAGATTTGAAACACTCTTTTTGTGGATTTTACAAGTGGAGATTTCAAGCGATTTGAGGCCAATTGTAGTAAAGGAAATATCCTCGTTTAAAAACTAGACAGAATCATTCTCAGAAACTACTTTGTGATGTGTGCGTTCAACTCACAGAGTTTCACCTTTCTTTTCATAGAGCAGTTTGGAAACACTCTGTTTCTTAAGTTTGCAAGAGAATATTTGGACCACTTTGAGGCCTTCGTTGGAAAAGGGATTTCTCAGTATACAGCTAGACAGATGAATTCCCAGTAAGTTCTTTGTGTTGTGTCTATTCAACTCACAGAGTTGAACCTTCCTTTAGAGAGCGCAGTTTGCAAACACTCTTTTTGTGGAATTTGCAAGTGGAGATTTCAAGCGATTTCAGGCCAATCTTAGAAAGGGAAATATCTTTGTATAAAAACTAGACAGAATCTTTCTCAGAAACTACTTTGTGTTCTGTGCGTTCCACTCACAGAGTTTAACCTTTCTTTTCATAGAGCAGTTTGGAATCACTCTGTTTTTTAAGTCTGCAAGGGGATATTTAGACCTCTTTGACGCCTTCGTTGGAAACGGGATTTCTTCATATACAGCTAGACACATGAATTCTCAGTAACTTCTTTGTGTTGTGTGTATTCAACTCACAGAGTTGAACCTTTCTTTAGACAGAGCAGATTTGAAACACTCTTTTTGTGGATTTTACAACTGGAGATTTCAAGCGATTTGAGGCCAATTGTAGTAAAGGAAATATCCTCGTTTAAAAACTAGACAGAATCATTCTCAGAAACTACTTTGTGATGTGTGCGTTCAACTCACAGAGTTTCACCTATCTTTTCATAGAGCAGTTTGGAAACACTCTGTTTCTTAAGTTTGCAAGAGGATATTTGGACCACTTTGAGGCCTTCGTTGGAAACGGGATTTCTCAGTATAATGCTAGACAGATGAATTCCCAGTAAGTTCTTTGTGTTGTGTCTATTCAACTCACAGAGTTGAACCTTCCTTTAGACAGCGCAGTTTGCAAACACTCTTTTTGTGGAATTTGCAAGTGGAGATTTCAAGCGATTTCAGGCCAATCTTAGAAAGGGAAATATCTTTGTATAAAAACTAGACAGAATCTTTCTCAGAAACTACTTTGTGTTCTGTGCGTTCCACTCACAGACTTTAACCTTTCTTTTCATAGAGCAGTTTGGAATCACTCTGTTTTTTAAGTCTGCAAGGGGATATTTAGACCTCTTTGACGCCTTCATTATAAACGGGATTTCTTCATATACAGCTAGACACATGAATTCTCAGTAACTTCTTTGTGTTGTGTGTATTCAACTCACAGAGTTGAACCTTTCTTTAGACAGAGCAGATTTGAAACACTCTTTTTGTAGATTTTACAAGTGGAGATTTCAAGCGATTTGAGGCCAATTGTAGTAAAGGAAATATCCTCGTTTAAAAACTAGACAGAATCATTCTCAGAAACTACTTTGTGATGTGTGTGTTCAACTCACAGAGTTTCACCTTTCTTTTCATAGAGCAGTTTGGAAACACTCTGTTTCTTAAGTTTGCAAGAGGATATTTGGACCACTTTGAGGCCTTCGTTGGAAACGGGATTTCTCAGTATACAGCTAGACAGATGAATTCCCAGTAAGTTCTTTGTGTTGTGTCTATTCAACTCACAGAGTTGAACCTTCCTTTAGACAGAGCAGTTTGCAAACACTCTTTTTGTGGAATTTGCAAGTGGAGTTTTCAAGCGATTTCAGGCCAAACTTAGAAAGGGAAATATCTTTGTATAAAAACTAGACAGAATCATTCTCAGAAACTACTCTGTGTTGTGTGCGTTCCACTCACAGAGTTTAACCTTTCTTTTCATAGAGCAGTTTGGAAACACTCTGTTTGTTAAGTCTGCAAGTGGATATTTAGACCTCTTTGACGCCTTCGTTTGAAACGGGATTTCTTCATATACAGCTAGACACATGAATGCTCAGTAACTTCTTTGTGTTGTGTGTATTCAACTCACAGAGTTGAACCTTTCTTTAGACAGAGCAGATTTGAAACACTCTTTTTGTGGATTTTACAAGTGGAGATTTCAAGCGATTTGAGGCCAATTGTAGTAAAGGAAATATCCTCGTTTAAAAACTAGACAGAATCATTCTCAGAAACTACTTTGTGATGTGTGCGTTCAACTCACAGAGTTTCACCTTTCTTTTCATAGAGCAGTTTGGAAACACTCTGTTTCTTAAGTTTGCAAGAGGATATTTGGACCACTTTGAGGCCTTCGTTGGAAACGGGATTTCTCAGTATACAGCTAGACAGATGAATTCCCAGTAAGTTCTTTGTGTTGTGTCTATTCAACTCACAGAGTTGAACCTTCCTTTAGACAGAGCAGTTTGCAAACACTCTTTTTGTGGAATTTGCAAGTGGAGATTTCAAGCGATTTCAGGCCAAACTTAGAAAGGGAAATATCTTTGTATAAAAACTAGACAGAATCATTCTCAGAAACTACTCTGTGTTGTGTGCGTTCCACTCACAGAGTTTAACCTTTCTTTTCATAGAGCAGTTTGGAAACACTCTGTTTGTTACGTCTGCAAGTGGATATTTAGACCTCTTTGACGCCTTCGTTGGAAACGGGATTTCTTCATATACAGCTAGACACATGAATGCTCAGTAACTTCTTTGTGTTGTGTGTATTCAACTCACAGAGTTGAACCTTTCTTTAGACAGAGCAGATTTGAAACACTCTTTTTGTGGATTTTACAAGTGGAGATTTCAAGCGATTTGAGGCCAATTGTAGTAAAGGAAATATCCTCGTTTAAAAACTAGACAGAATCATTCTCAGAAACTACTTTGTGATGTGTGCGTTCAACTCACAGAGTTTCACCTTTCTTTTCATTGAGCAGTTTGGAAACACTCTGTTTCTTAAGTTTGCAAGAGGATATTTGGACCACTTTGAGGCCTTCGTTGGAAACGGGATTTCTCAGTATAATGCTAGACAGATGAATTCCCAGTAAGTTCTTTGTGTTGTGTCTATTCAACTCACAGAGTTGAACCTTCCTTTAGACAGCGCAGTTTGCAAACACTCTTTTTGTGGAATTTGCAAGTGGAGATTTCAAGCGATTTCAGGCCAATCTTAGAAAGGGAAATATCTTTGTATAAAAACTAGACAGAATCTTTCTCAGAAACTACTTTGTGTTCTGTGCGTTCCACTCACAGAGTTTAACCTTTCTTTTCATAGAGCAGTTTGGAATCACTCTGTTTTTTAAGTCTGCAAGGGGATATTTAGACCTCTTTGACGCCTTCATTATAAACGGGATTTCTTCATATACAGCTAGACACATGAATTCTCAGTAACTTCTTTGTGTTGTGTGTATTCAACTCACAGAGTTGAACCTTTCTTTAGACAGAGCACATTTGAAACACTCTTTTTGTGGATTTTACAAGTGGAGATTTCAAGCGATTTGAGGCCAATTGTAGTAAAGGAAATATCCTCGTTTAAAAACTAGACAGAATCATTCTCAGAAACTACTTTGTGATGTGTGTGTTCAACTCACAGAGTTTCACCTTTCTTTTCATAGAGCAGTTTGGAAACGCTCTGTTGGTTAAGTTTGCAAGAGGATATTTGGACCACTTTGAGGCCTTCGTTGGAAAAGGGATTTCTCAGTATAATGCTAGACAGATGAATTCCCAGTAAGTTCTTTGTGTTGTGTCTATTCAACTCACAGAGTTGAACCTTCCTTTAGACAGAGCAGTTTGCAAACACTCTTTTTGTGGAATTTGCAAGTGGAGTTTTCAAGCGATTTCAGGCCAAACTTAGAAAGGGAAATATCTTTGTATAAAAACTAGACAGAATCATTCTCAGAAACTACTCTGTGTTGTGTGCGTTCCACTCACAGAGTTTAACCTTTCTTTTCATAGAGCAGTTTGGAAACACTCTGTTTGTTAAGTCTGCAAGTGGATATTTAGACCTCTTTGACGCCTTCGTTTGAAACGGGATTTCTTCATATACAGCTAGACACATGAATGCTCAGTAACTTCTTTGTGTTGTGTGTATTCAACTCACAGAGTTGAACCTTTCTTTAGACAGAGCAGATTTGAAACACTCTTTTTGTGGATTTTACAAGTGGAGATTTCAAGCGATTTGAGGCCAATTGTAGTAAAGGAAATATCCTCGTTTAAAAACTAGACAGAATCATTCTCAGAAACTACTTTGTGATGTGTGCGTTCAACTCACAGAGTTTCACCTTTCTTTTCATAGAGCAGTTTGGAAACACTCTGTTTCTTAAGTTTGCAAGAGGATATTTGGACCACTTTGAGGCCTTCGTTGGAAACGGGATTTCTCAGTATACAGCTAGACAGATGAATTCCCAGTAAGTTCTTTGTGTTGTGTCTATTCAACTCACAGAGTTGAACCTTCCTTTAGACAGAGCAGTTTGCAAACACTCTTTTTGTGGAATTTGCAAGTGGAGATTTCAAGCGATTTCAGGCCAAACTTAGAAAGGGAAATATCTTTGTATAAAAACTAGACAGAATCATTCTCAGAAACTACTCTGTGTTGTGTGCGTTCCACTCACAGAGTTTAACCTTTCTTTTCATAGAGCAGTTTGGAAACACTCTGTTTGTTACGTCTGCAAGTGGATATTTAGACCTCTTTGACGCCTTCGTTGGAAACGGGATTTCTTCATATACAGCTAGACACATGAATGCTCAGTAACTTCTTTGTGTTGTGTGTATTCAACTCACAGAGTTGAACCTTTCTTTAGACAGAGCAGATTTGAAACACTCTTTTTGTGGATTTTACAAGTGGAGATTTCAAGCGATTTGAGGCCAATTGTAGTAAAGGAAATATCCTCGTTTAAAAACTAGACAGAATCATTCTCAGAAACTACTTTGTGATGTGTGCGTTCAACTCACAGAGTTTCACCTTTCTTTTCATTGAGCAGTTTGGAAACACTCTGTTTCTTAAGTTTGCAAGAGGATATTTGGACCACTTTGAGGCCTTCGTTGGAAACGGGATTTCTCAGTATAATGCTAGACAGATGAATTCCCAGTAAGTTCTTTGTGTTGTGTCTATTCAACTCACAGAGTTGAACCTTCCTTTAGACAGCGCAGTTTGCAAACACTCTTTTTGTGGAATTTGCAAGTGGAGATTTCAAGCGATTTCAGGCCAATCTTAGAAAGGGAAATATCTTTGTATAAAAACTAGACAGAATCTTTCTCAGAAACTACTTTGTGTTCTGTGCGTTCCACTCACAGAGTTTAACCTTTCTTTTCATAGAGCAGTTTGGAATCACTCTGTTTTTTAAGTCTGCAAGGGGATATTTAGACCTCTTTGACGCCTTCATTATAAACGGGATTTCTTCATATACAGCTAGACACATGAATTCTCAGTAACTTCTTTGTGTTGTGTGTATTCAACTCACAGAGTTGAACCTTTCTTTAGACAGAGCACATTTGAAACACTCTTTTTGTGGATTTTACAAGTGGAGATTTCAAGCGATTTGAGGCCAATTGTAGTAAAGGAAATATCCTCGTTTAAAAACTAGACAGAATCATTCTCAGAAACTACTTTGTGATGTGTGTGTTCAACTCACAGAGTTTCACCTTTCTTTTCATAGAGCAGTTTGGAAACGCTCTGTTGGTTAAGTTTGCAAGAGGATATTTGGACCACTTTGAGGCCTTCGTTGGAAAAGGGATTTCTCAGTATAATGCTAGACAGATGAATTCCCAGTAAGTTCTTTGTGTTGTGTCTATTCAACTCACAGAGTTGAACCTTCCTTTAGACAGAGCAGTTTGCAAACACTCTTTTTGTGGAATTTGCAAGTGGAGATTTCAAGCGATTTCAGGCCAAACTTAGAAAGGGAAATATCTTTGTATAAAAACTAGACAGAATCATTCTCAGAAACTACTCTGTGTTGTGTGCGTTCCACTCACAGAGTTTAACCTTTCTTTTCATAGAGCAGTTTGGAAACACTCTCTTTGTTAAGTATGCAAGGGGATATTTAGACCTCTTTGACGCCTTCGTTGGAAACGGGATTTCTTCATATACAGCTAGACACATGAATCCTCAGTAACTTCTTTGTGTTGTGTGTATTCAACTCACAGAGTTGAACCTTTCTTTAGACAGAGCAGATTTGAAACACTCTTTTTGTGGATTTTACAAGTGGAGATTTCAAGCGATTTGAGGCCAATTGTAGTAAAGGAAATATCCTCGTTTAAAAACTAGACAGAATCATTCTCAGAAACTACTTTGTGATGTGTGCATTCAACTCACAGAGTTTCACCTTTCTTTTCATAGAGCAGTTTGGAAACACTCTGTTTCTTAAGTTTGCAAGAGGATATTTGGACCACTTTGAGGCCTTCGTTGGAAACGGGATTTCTCAGTATAATGCTAGACAGATGAATTCCCAGTAAGTTCTTTGTGTTGTGTCTATTCAACTCACAGAGTTGAACCTTCCTTTAGACAGAGCAGTTTGCAAACACTCTTTTTGTGGAATTTGCAAGTGGAGTTTTCAAGCGATTTCAGGCCAAACTTAGAAAGGGAAATATCTTTGTATAAAAACTAGACAGAATCATTCTCAGAAACTACTCTGTGTTGTGTGCGTTCCACTCACAGAGTTTAACCTTTCTTTTCATAGAGCAGTTTGGAAACACTCTGTTTGTTAAGTCTGCAAGTGGATATTTAGACCTCTTTGACGCCTTCGTTTGAAACGGGATTTCTTCATATACAGCTAGACACATGAATCCTCAGTAACTTCTTTGTGTTGTGTGTATTCAACTCACAGAGTTGAACCTTTCTTTAGACAGAGCAGATTTGAAACACTCTTTTTGTGGATTTTACAAGTGGAGATTTCAAGCGATTTGAGGCCAATTGTAGTAAAGGAAATATCCTCGTTTAAAAACTAGACAGAATCATTCTCAGAAACTACTTTGTGATGTGTGCGTTCAACTCACAGAGTTTCACCTTTCTTTTCATAGAGCAGTTTGGAAACACTCTGTTTCTTAAGTTTGCAAGAGGATATTTGGACCACTTTGAGGCCTTCGTTGGAAACGGGATTTCTCAGTATACAGCTAGACAGATGAATTCCCAGTAAGTTCTTTGTGTTTTGTCTATTCAACTCACAGAGTTGAACCTTCCTTTAGACAGAGCAGTTTGCAAACACTCTTTTTGTGGAATTTGCAAGTGGAGATTTCAAGCGATTTCAGGCCAAACTTAGAAAGGGAAATATCTTTGTATAAAAACTAGACAGAATCATTCTCAGAAACTACTCTGTGTTGTGTGCGTTCCACTCACAGAGTTTAACCTTTCTTTTCATAGAGCAGTTTGGAAACACTCTGTTTGTTACGTCTGCAAGTGGATATTTAGACCTCTTTGACGCCTTCGTTGGAAACGGGATTTCTTCATATACAGCTAGACACATGAATGCTCAGTAACTTCTTTGTGTTGTGTGTATTCAACTCACAGAGTTGAACCTTTCTTTAGACAGAGCAGATTTGAAACACTCTTTTTGTGGATTTTACAAGTGGAGATTTCAAGCGATTTGAGGCCAATTGTAGAAAAGGAAATATCCTCGTTTAAAAACTAGACAGAATCATTCTCAGAAACTACTTTGTGATGTGTGCGTTCAACTCACAGAGTTTCACCTTTCTTTTCATTGAGCAGTTTGGAAACACTCTGTTTCTTAAGTTTGCAAGAGGATATTTGGACCACTTTGAGGCCTTCGTTGGAAACGGGATTTCTCAGTATAATGCTAGACAGATGAATTCCCAGTAAGTTCTTTGTGTTGTGTCTATTCAACTCACAGAGTTGAACCTTCCTTTAGACAGCGCAGTTTGCAAACACTCTTTTTGTGGAATTTGCAAGTGGAGATTTCAAGCGATTTCAGGCCAATCTTAGAAAGGGAAATATCTTTGTATAAAAACTAGACAGAATCATTCTCAGAAACTACTCTGTGTTGTGTGCGTTCCACTCACAGAGTTTAACCTTTCTTTTCATAGAGCAGTTTGGAATCACTCTGTTTTTTAAGTCTGCAAGGGGATATTTAGACCTCTTTGACGCCTTCGTTGGAAACGGGATTTCTTCATATACAGCTAGACACATGAATCCTCAGTAACTTCTTTGTGTTGTGTGTATTCAACTCACAGAGTTGAACCTTTCTTTAGACAGAGGAGATTTGAAACACTCTTTTTGTGGATTTTACAAGTGGAGATTTCAAGCGATTTGAGGCCAATTGTAGTAAAGGAAATATCCTCGTTTAAAAACTAGACAGAATCATTCTCAGAAACTACTTTGTGATGTGTGCGTTCAACTCACAGAGTTTCACCTTTCTTTTCATAGAGCAGTTTGGAAACACTCTGTTGGTTAAGTTTGCAAGAGGATATTTGGACCACTTTGAGGCCTTCGTTGGAAACGGGATTTCTCTGTATAATGCTAGACAGATGAATTCCCAGTAAGTTCTTTGTGTTGTGTCTATTGAACTCACAGAGTTGAACCTTCCTTTAGACTGAGCAGTTTGCAAACACTCTTTTTGTGGAATTTGCAAGTGGAGATTTCAAGCGATTTCAGGCCAAACTTAGAAAGGGAAATATCTTTGTATAAAAACAAGACAGAATCATTCTCAGAAACTACTCTGTGTTGTGTGCGTTCCACTCACAGAGTTTAACCTTTCTTTTCATAGAGCAGTTTGGAAACACTCTGTTTGTTAAGTCTGCAAGTGGATATTTAGACCTCTTTGACGCCTTCGTATGGAAACGGGATTTCTTCATATACAGCTAGACACATGAATGCTCAGTAACTTCTTTGTGTTGTGTGTATTCAACTCACAGAGTTGAACCTTTCTTTAGACAGAGCAGATTTGAAACACTCTTTTTGTGGATTTTACAAGTGGAGATTTCCAGCGATTTGAGGCCAATTGTAGTAAAGGAAATATCCTCGTTTAAAAACTAGACAGAATCATTCTCAGAAACTACTTTGTGATGTGTGCGTTCAACTCACAGAGTTTCACCTTTCTTTTCATAGAGCAGTTTGGAAACACTCTGTTTCTTAAGTTTGCAAGAGGATATTTGGACCACTTTGAGGCGTTCGTTGGAAACGGGATTTCTCAGTATACAGCTAGACAGATGAATTCCCAGTAAGTTCTTTGTGTTGTGTCTATTCAACTCACAGAGTTGAACCTTCCTTTAGACAGAGCAGTTTGCAAACACTCTTTTTGTGGAATTTGCAAGTGGAGATTTCAAGCGATTTCAGGCCAAACTTAGAAAGGGAAATATCTTTGTAGAAAAACTAGACAGAATCATTCTCAGAAACTACTCTGTGTTGTGTGCGTTCCACTCACAGAGTTTAACCTTTCTTTTCATAGAGCAGTTTGGAAACACTCTGTTTGTTAAGTCTGCAAGTGGATATTTAGACCTCTTTGCCCCCTTCGTTTGAAACGGGATTTCTTCATATACAGCTAGACACATGAATGCTCAGTAACTTCTTTGTGTTGTGTGTATTCAACTCACAGAGTTGAACCTTTCTTTAGACAGAGCAGATTTGAAACACTCTTTTTGTGGATTTTACAAGTGGAGATTTCAAGCGATTTGAGGCCAATTGTAGTAAAGGAAATATCCTCGTTTAAAAACTAGACAGAATCATTCTCAGAAACTACTTTGTGATGTGTGCGTTCAACTCACAGAGTTTCACCTTTCTTTTCATAGAGCAGTTTGGAAACACTCTGTTTCTTAAGTTTGCAAGAGGATATTTGGACCACTTTGAGGCCTTCGTTGGAAACGGGATTTCTCAGTATAATGCTAGACAGATGAATTCCCAGTAAGTTCTTTGTGTTGTGTCTATTCAACTCACAGAGTTGAACCTTCCTTTAGACAGCGCAGTTTGCAAACACTCTTTTTGTGGAATTTGCAAGTGGAGATTTCAAGCGATTTCAGGCCAATCTTAGAAAGGGAAATATCTTTGTATAAAAACTAGACAGAATCTTTCTCAGAAACTACTCTGTGTTGTGTGCGTTCCACTCACAGAGTTTAACCTTTCTTTTCATAGAGCAGTTTGGAATCACTCTGTTTTTTAAGTCTGCAAGGGGATATTTAGACCTCTTTGACGCCTTCGTTGGAAACGGGATTTCTTCATATACAGCTAGACACATGAATCCTCAGTAACTTCTTTGTGTTGTGTGTATTCAACTCACAGAGTTGAACCTTTCTTTAGACAGAGGAGATTTGAAACACTCTTTTTGTGGATTTTACAAGTGGAGATTTCAAGCGATTTGAGGCCAATTGTAGTAAAGGAAATATCCTCGTTTAAAAACTAGACAGAATCATTCTCAGAAACTACTTTGTGATGTGTGCGTTCAACTCACAGAGTTTCACCTTTCTTTTCATAGAGCAGTTTGGAAACACTCTGTTGGTTAAGTTTGCAAGAGGATATTTGGACCACTTTGAGGCCTTCGTTGGAAACGGGATTTCTCTGTATAATGCTAGACAGATGAATTCCCAGTAAGTTCTTTGTGTTGTGTCTATTGAACTCACAGAGTTGAACCTTCCTTTAGACTGACCAGTTTGCAAACACTCTTTTTGTGGAATTTGCAAGTGGAGATTTCAAGCGATTTCAGGCCAAACTTAGAAAGGGAAATATCTTTGTATAAAAACAAGACAGAATCATTCTCAGAAACTACTCTGTGTTGTGTGCGTTCCACTCACAGAGTTTAACCTTTCTTTTCATAGAGCAGTTTGGAAACACTCTGTTTGTTAAGTCTGCAAGTGGATATTTAGACCTCTTTGACGCCTTCGTATGGAAACGGGATTTCTTCATATACAGCTAGACACATGAATGCTCAGTAACTTCTTTGTGTTGTGTGTATTCAACTCACAGAGTTGAACCTTTCTTTAGACAGAGCAGATTTGAAACACTCTTTTTGTGGATTTTACAAGTGGAGATTTCCAGCGATTTGAGGCCAATTGTAGTAAAGGAAATATCCTCGTTTAAAAACTAGACAGAATCATTCTCAGAAACTACTTTGTGATGTGTGCGTTCAACTCACAGAGTTTCACCTTTCTTTTCATAGAGCAGTTTGGAAACACTCTGTTGGTTAAGTTTGCAAGAGGATATTTGGACCACTTTGAGGCCTTCGTTGGAAACGGGATTTCTCTGTATAATGCTAGACAGATGAATTCCCAGTAAGTTCTTTGTGTTGTGTCTATTGAACTCACAGAGTTGAACCTTCCTTTAGACTGAGCAGTTTGCAAACACTCTTTTTGTGGAATTTGCAAGTGGAGATTTCAAGCGATTTCAGGCCAAACTTAGAAAGGGAAATATCTTTGTATAAAAACAAGACAGAATCATTCTCAGAAACTACTCTGTGTTGTGTGCGTTCCACTCACAGAGTTTAACCTTTCTTTTCATAGAGCAGTTTGGAAACACTCTGTTTGTTAAGTCTGCAAGTGGATATTTAGACCTCTTTGACGCCTTCGTATGGAAACGGGATTTCTTCATATACAGCTAGACACATGAATGCTCAGTAACTTCTTTGTGTTGTGTGTATTCAACTCACAGAGTTGAACCTTTCTTTAGACAGAGCAGATTTGAAACACTCTTTTTGTGGATTTTACAAGTGGAGATTTCCAGCGATTTGAGGCCAATTGTAGTAAAGGAAATATCCTCGTTTAAAAACTAGACAGAATCATTCTCAGAAACTACTTTGTGATGTGTGCGTTCAACTCACAGAGTTTCACCTTTCTTTTCATAGAGCAGTTTGGAAACACTCTGTTTCTTAAGTTTGCAAGAGGATATTTGGACCACTTTGAGGCGTTCGTTGGAAACGGGATTTCTCAGTATACAGCTAGACAGATGAATTCCCAGTAAGTTCTTTGTGTTGTGTCTATTCAACTCACAGAGTTGAACCTTCCTTTAGACAGAGCAGTTTGCAAACACTCTTTTTGTGGAATTTGCAAGTGGAGATTTCAAGCGATTTCAGGCCAAACTTAGAAAGGGAAATATCTTTGTAGAAAAACTAGACAGAATCATTCTCAGAAACTACTCTGTGTTGTGTGCGTTCCACTCACAGAGTTTAACCTTTCTTTTCATAGAGCAGTTTGGAAACACTCTGTTTGTTAAGTCTGCAAGTGGATATTTAGACCTCTTTGCCCCCTTCGTTTGAAACGGGATTTCTTCATATACAGCTAGACACATGAATGCTCAGTAACTTCTTTGTGTTGTGTGTATTCAACTCACAGCGTTGAACCTTTCTTTAGACAGAGCAGATTTGAAACACTCTTTTTGTGGATTTTACAAGTGGAGATTTCAAGCGATTTGAGGCCAATTGTAGTAAAGGAAATATCCTCGTTTAAAAACTAGACAGAATCATTCTCAGAAACTACTTTGTGATGTGTGCGTTCAACTCACAGAGTTTCACCTTTCTTTTCATAGAGCAGTTTGGAAACACTCTGTTTCTTAAGTTTGCAAGAGGATATTTGGACCACTTTGAGGCCTTCGTTGGAAACGGGATTTCTCAGTATAATGCTAGACAGATGAATTCCCAGTAAGTTCTTTGTGTTGTGTCTATTCAACTCACAGAGTTGAACCTTCCTTTAGACAGCGCAGTTTGCAAACACTCTTTTTGTGGAATTTGCAAGTGGAGATTTCAAGCGATTTCAGGCCAATCTTAGAAAGGGAAATATCTTTGTATAAAAACTAGACAGAATCTTTCTCAGAAACTACTCTGTGTTGTGTGCGTTCCACTCACAGAGTTTAACCTTTCTTTTCATAGAGCAGTTTGGAATCACTCTGTTTTTTAAGTCTGCAAGGGGATATTTAGACCTCTTTGACGCCTTCGTTGGAAACGGGATTTCTTCATATACAGCTAGACACATGAATGCTCAGTAACTTCTTTGTGTTGTGTGTATTCAACTCACAGAGTTGAACCTTTCTTTAGACAGAGGAGATTTGAAACACTCTTTTTGTGGATTTTACAAGTGGAGATTTCAAGCGATTTGAGGCCAATTGTAGTGAAGGAAATATCCTCGTTTAAAAACTAGACAGAATCATTCTCAGAAACTACTTTGTGATGTGTGCGTTCAACTCACAGAGTTTCACCTTTCTTTTCATAGAGCAGTTTGGAAACACTCTGTTTCTTAAGTTTGCAAGAGGATATTTGGACCACTTTGAGGCCTTCGTTGGAAACGGGATTTCTCAGTATAATGCTAGACAGATGAATTCCCAGTAAGTTCTTTGTGTTGTGTCTATTCAACTCACAGAGTTGAACCTTCCTTTAGACAGCGCAGTTTGCAAACACTCTTTTTGTGGAATTTGCAAGTGGAGATTTCAAGCGATTTCAGGCCAATCTTAGAAAGGGAAATATCTTTGTATAAAAACTAGACAGAATCTTTCTCAGAAACTACTTTGTGTACTGTGCGTTCCACTCACAGACTTTAACCTTTCTTTTCATAGAGCAGTTTGGAATCACTCTGTTTTTTAAGTCTGCAAGGGGATATTTAGACCTCTTTGACGCCTTCATTATAAACGGGATTTCTTCATATACAGCTAGACACATGAATGCTCAGTAACTTCTTTGTGTTGTGTGTATTCAACTCACAGAGTTGAACCTTTCTTTAGACAGAGCAGATTTGAAACACTCTTTTTGTGGATTTTACAAGTGGAGATTTCCAGCGATTTGAGGCCAATTGTAGTAAAGGAAATATCCTCGTTTAAAAACTAGACAGAATCATTCTCAGAAACTACTTTGTGATGTGTGCGTTCAACTCACAGAGTTTCACCTTTCTTTTCATAGAGCAGTTTGGAAACACTCTGTTTCTTAAGTTTGCAAGAGGATATTTGGACCACTTTGAGGCCTTCGTTGGAAACGGGATTTCTCAGTATACAGCTAGACAGATGAATTCCCAGTAAGTTCTTTGTGTTGTGTCTATTCAACTCACAGAGTTGAACCTTCCTTTAGACAGAGCAGTTTGCAAACACTCTTTTTGTGGAATTTGCAAGTGGAGATTTCAAGCGATTTCAGGCCAAACTTAGAAAGGGAAATATCTTTGTATAAAAACTAGACAGAATCATTCTCAGAAACTACTCTGTGTTGTGTGCGTTCCACTCACAGAGTTTAACCTTTCTTTTCATAGAGCAGTTTGGAAACACTCTGTTTGATAAGTCTGCAAGTGGATATTTAGACCTCTTTGACGCCTTCGTTGGAAACGGGATTTCTTCATATACAGCTAGACACATGAATGCTCAGTAACTTCTTTGTGTTGTGTGTATTCAACTCACAGAGTTGAACCTTTCTTTAGACAGAGCAGATTTGAAACACTCTTTTTGTGGATTTTACAAGTGGAGATTTCAAGCGATTTGAGGCCAATTGTAGTAAAGGAAATATCCTCGTTTAAAAACTAGACAGAATCATTCTCAGAAACTACTTTGTGATGTGTGCGTTCAACTCACAGAGTTTCACCTTTCTTTTCATAGAGCAGTTTGGAAACACTCTGTTTCTTAAGTTTGCAAGAGGATATTTGGACCACTTTGAGGCCTTCGTTGGAAACGGGATTTCTCAGTATAATGCTAGACAGATGAATTCCCAGTAAGTTCTTTGTGTTGTGTCTATTCAACTCACAGAGCTGAACCTTCCTTTAGACAGCGCAGTTTGCAAACACTCTTTTTGTGGAATTTGCAAGTGGAGATTTCAAGCGATTTCAGGCCAATCTTAGAAAGGGAAATATCTTTGTATAAAAACTAGACAGAATCTTTCTCAGAAACTACTTTGTGTTCTGTGCGTTACACTCACAGAGTTTAACCTTTCTTTTCATAGAGCAGTTTGGAATCACTCTGTTTTTTAAGTCTGCAAGGGGATATTTAGACCTCTTTGACGCATTCATAATAAACGGGATTTCTTCATATACAGGTAGACACATGAATTCTCAGTAACTTCTTTGTGTTGTGTGTATTTTGAACCTTTCTTTAGACAGAGCAGATTTGAAACACTCTTTTTGTGGATTTTACAAGTGGAGATTTCAAGCGATTTGAGGCCAATTGTAGTAAAGGAAATATCCTCGTTTAAAAACTAGACAGAATCATTCTCAGAAACTACTTTGTGATGTGTGCGTTCAACTCACAGAGTTTCACCTTTCTTTTCATAGAGCAGTTTGGAAACACTCTGTTTCTTAAGTTTGCAAGAGGATATTTGGACCACTTTGAGGCCTTCGTTGGAAACGGGATTTCTCAGTATAATGCTAGACAGATGAATTCCCAGTAAGTTCTTTGTGTTGTGTCTATTCAACTCACAGAGTTGAACCTTCCTTTAGACAGCGCAGTTTGCAAACACTCTTTTTGTGGAATTTGCAAGTGGAGATTTCAAGCGATTTCAGGCCAATCTTAGAAAGGGAAATATCTTTGTATAAAAACTAGACAGAATCTTTCTCAGAAACTACTTTGTGTTCTGTGCGTTCCACTCACAGAGTTTAACCTTTCTTTTCATAGAGCAGTTTGGAATCACTCTGTTTTTTAAGTCTGCAAGGGGATATTTAGACCTCTTTGACGCCTTCGTTGGAAACGGGATTTCTTCATATACAGCTAGACACATGAATTCTCAGTAACTTCTTTGTGTTGTGTGTATTCAACTCACAGAGTTGAACCTTTCTTTAGACAGAGCAGATTTGAAACACTCTTTTTGTGGATTTTACAAGTGGAGATTTCAAGCGATTTGAGGCCAATTGTAGTAAAGGAAATATCCTCGTTTAAAAACTAGACAGAATCATTCTCAGAAACTACTTTGTGATGTGTGTGTTCAACTCACAGAGTTTCACCTTTCTTTTCATAGAGCAGTTTGGAAACACTCTGTTGGTTAAGTTTGCAAGAGGATATTTGGACCACTTTGAGGCCTTCGTTGGAAACGGGATTTCTCAGTATACAGCTAGACAGATGAATTCCCAGTAAGTTCTTTGTGTTGTGTCTATTCAACTCACAGAGCTGAACCTTCCTTTAGACAGAGCAGTTTGCAAACACTCTTTTTGTGGAATTTGCAAGTGGAGATTTCAAGCGATTTAAGGCCAAACTTAGAAAGGGAAATATCGTTGTGTAAAAACTAGACAGAATCATTCTCAGAAACTACTTTGTGTTGTGTGCGTTTCACTCACAGAGTTTAACCTTTCTTTTCATAGAGCAGTTTGGAAACACTCTCTTTGTTAAGTCTGCAAGGGGATATTTAGACCTCTTTGACGCCTTCGTTGGAAACGGGATTTCTTCATATACAGCTAGACACATGAATCCTCAGTAACATCTTTGTGTTGTGTGTATTCAACTCACAGAGTTGAACCTTTCTTTAGACAGAGCAGATTTGAAACACTCTTTTTGTGGATTTTACAAGTGGAGATTTCAAGCGATTTGAGGCCAATTGTAGTAAAGGAAATATCCTCGTTTAAAAACTAGACAGAATCATTCTCAGAAACTACTTTGTGATGTGTGCGTTCAACTCACAGAGTTTCACCTTTCTTTTCATAGAGCAGTTTGGAAACACTCTGTTTCTTAAGTTTGCAAGAGGATATTTGGACCACTTTGAGGCCTTCGTTGGAAACGGGATTTCTCTGTATAATGCTAGACAGATGAATTCCCAGTAAGTTCTTTGTGTTGTGTCTATTCAACTCACAGAGTTGAACCTTCCTTTAGACAGAGCAGTTTGCAAACACTCTTTTTGTGGAATTTGCAAGTGGAGATTTCAAGCGATTTCAGGCCAAACTTAGAAAGGGAAATATCTTTGTATAAAAACTAGACAGAATCATTCTCAGAAACTACTCTGTGTTGTGTGCGTTCCACTCACAGTGTTTAACCTTTCTTTTCATAGAGCAGTTTGGAAACACTCTGTTTGTTAAGTCTGCAAGTGGATATTTAGACCTCTTTGACGCCTTCGTTTGAAACGGGATTTCTTCATATACAGCTAGACACATGAATGCTCAGTAACTTCTTTGTGTTGTGTGTATTCAACTCACAGAGTTGAACCTTTCTTTAGACAGAGCAGATTTGAAACACTCTTTTTGTGGATTTTACAAGTGGAGATTTCCAGCGATTTGAGGCCAATTGTAGTAAAGGAAATATCCTCGTTTAAAAACTAGACAGAATCATTCTCAGAAACTACTTTGTGATGTGTGCGTTCAACTCACAGAGTTTCACCTTTCTTTTCATAGAGCAGTTTGGAAACACTCTGTTTCTTAAGTTTGCAAGAGGATATTTGGACCACTTTGAGGCGTTCGTTGGAAACGGGATTTCTCAGTATACAGCTAGACAGATGAATTCCCAGTAAGTTCTTTGTGTTGTGTCTATTCAACTCACAGAGTTGAACCTTCCTTTAGACAGAGCAGTTTGCAAACACTCTTTTTGTGGAATTTGCAAGTGGAGATTTCAAGCGATTTCAGGCCAAACTTAGAAAGGGAAATATCTTTGTAGAAAAACTAGACAGAATCATTCTCAGAAAATACTCTGTGTTGTGTGCGTTCCACTCACAGAGTTTAACCTTTCTTTTCATAGAGCAGTTTGGAAACACTCTGTTTGTTAAGTCTGCAAGTGGATATTTAGACCTCTTTGCCCCCTTCGTTTGAAACGGGATTTCTTCATATACAGCTAGACACATGAATGCTCAGTAACTTCTTTGTGTTGTGTGTATTCAACTCACAGAGTTGAACCTTTCTTTAGACAGAGCAGATTTGAAACACTCTTTTTGTGGATTTTACAAGTGGAGATTTCAAGCGATTTGAGGCCAATTGTAGTAAAGGAAATATCCTCGTTTAAAAACTAGACAGAATCATTCTCAGAAACTACTTTGTGATGTGTGCGTTCAACTCACAGAGTTTCACCTTTCTTTTCATAGAGCAGTTTGGAAACACTCTGTTTCTTAAGTTTGCAAGAGGATATTTGGACCACTTTGAGGCCTTCGTTGGAAACGGGATTTCTCAGTATAATGCTAGACAGATGAATTCCCAGTAAGTTCTTTGTGTTGTGTCTATTCAACTCACAGAGTTGAACCTTCCTTTAGACAGCGCAGTTTGCAAACACTCTTTTTGTGGAATTTGCAAGTGGAGATTTCAAGCGATTTCAGGCCAATCTTAGAAAGGGAAATATCTTTGTATAAAAACTAGACAGAATCTTTCTCAGAAACTACTTTGTGTACTGTGCGTTCCACTCACAGACTTTAACCTTTCTTTTCATAGAGCAGTTTGGAATCACTCTGTTTTTTAAGTCTGCAAGGGGATATTTAGACCTCTTTGACGCCTTCATTATAAACGGGATTTCTTCATATACAGCTAGACACATGAATGCTCAGTAACTTCTTTGTGTTGTGTGTATTCAACTCACAGAGTTGAACCTTTCTTTAGACAGAGCAGATTTGAAACACTCTTTTTGTGGATTTTACAAGTGGAGATTTCAAGCGATTTGAGGCCAATTGTAGTAAAGGAAATATCCTCGTTTAAAAACTAGACAGAATCATTCTCAGAAACTACTTTGTGATGTGTGCGTTCAACTCACAGAGTTTCACCTTTCTTTTCATAGAGCAGTTTGGAAACACTCTGTTTCTTAAGTTTGCAAGAGGATATTTGGACCACTTTGAGGCCTTCGTTGGAAACGGGATTTCTCAGTATAATGCTAGACAGATGAATTCCCAGTAAGTTCTTTGTGTTGTGTCTATTCAACTCACAGAGCTGAACCTTCCTTTAGACAGCGCAGTTTGCAAACACTCTTTTTGTGGAATTTGCAAGTGGAGATTTCAAGCGATTTCAGGCCAATCTTAGAAAGGGAAATATCTTTGTATAAAAACTAGACAGAATCTTTCTCAGAAACTACTTTGTGTTCTGTGCGTTACACTCACAGAGTTTAACCTTTCTTTTCATAGAGCAGTTTGGAATCACTCTGTTTTTTAAGTCTGCAAGGGGATATTTAGACCTCTTTGACGCATTCATAATAAACGGGATTTCTTCATATACAGGTAGACACATGAATTCTCAGTAACTTCTTTGTGTTGTGTGTATTTTGAACCTTTCTTTAGACAGAGCAGATTTGAAACACTCTTTTTGTGGATTTTACAAGTGGAGATTTCAAGCGATTTGAGGCCAATTGTAGTAAAGGAAATATCCTCGTTTAAAAACTAGACAGAATCATTCTCAGAAACTACTTTGTGATGTGTGCGTTCAACTCACAGAGTTTCACCTTTCTTTTCATAGAGCAGTTTGGAAACACTCTGTTTCTTAAGTTTGCAAGAGGATATTTGGACCACTTTGAGGCCTTCGTTGGAAACGGGATTTCTCAGTATAATGCTAGACAGATGAATTCCCAGTAAGTTCTTTGTGTTGTGTCTATTCAACTCACAGAGTTGAACCTTCCTTTAGACAGCGCAGTTTGCAAACACTCTTTTTGTGGAATTTGCAAGTGGAGATTTCAAGCGATTTCAGGCCAATCTTAGAAAGGGAAATATCTTTGTATAAAAACTAGACAGAATCTTTCTCAGAAACTACTTTGTGTTCTGTGCGTTCCACTCACAGAGTTTAACCTTTCTTTTCATAGAGCAGTTTGGAATCACTCTGTTTTTTAAGTCTGCAAGGGGATATTTAGACCTCTTTGACGCCTTCGTTGGAAACGGGATTTCTTCATATACAGCTAGACACATGAATTCTCAGTAACTTCTTTGTGTTGTGTGTATTCAACTCACAGAGTTGAACCTTTCTTTAGACAGAGCAGATTTGAAACACTCTTTTTGTGGATTTTACAAGTGGAGATTTCAAGCGATTTGAGGCCAATTGTAGTAAAGGAAATATCCTCGTTTAAAAACTAGACAGAATCATTCTCAGAAACTACTTTGTGATGTGTGTGTTCAACTCACAGAGTTTCACCTTTCTTTTCATAGAGCAGTTTGGAAACACTCTGTTGGTTAAGTTTGCAAGAGGATATTTGGACCACTTTGAGGCCTTCGTTGGAAACGGGATTTCTCAGTATACAGCTAGACAGATGAATTCCCAGTAAGTTCTTTGTGTTGTGTCTATTCAACTCACAGAGCTGAACCTTCCTTTAGACAGAGCAGTTTGCAAACACTCTTTTTGTGGAATTTGCAAGTGGAGATTTCAAGCGATTTAAGGCCAAACTTAGAAAGGGAAATATCGTTGTGTAAAAACTAGACAGAATCATTCTCAGAAACTACTTTGTGTTGTGTGCGTTTCACTCACAGAGTTTAACCTTTCTTTTCATAGAGCAGTTTGGAAACACTCTCTTTGTTAAGTCTGCAAGGGGATATTTAGACCTCTTTGACGCCTTCGTTGGAAACGGGATTTCTTCATATACAGCTAGACACATGAATCCTCAGTAACTTCTTTGTGTTGTGTGTATTCAACTCACAGAGTTGAACCTTTCTTTAGACAGAGCAGATTTGAAACACTCTTTTTGTGGATTTTACAAGTGGAGATTTCAAGCGATTTGAGGCCAATTGTAGTAAAGGAAATATCCTCGTTTAAAAACTAGATAGAATCATTCTCAGAAACTACTTTGTGATGTGTGCGTTCAACTCACAGAGTTTCACCTTTCTTTTCATAGAGCAGTTTGGAAACACTCTGTTTCTTAAGTTTGCAAGAGGATATTTGGACCACTTTGAGGCCTTCGTTGGAAACGGGATTTCTCAGTATACAGCTAGACAGATGAATTCCCAGTAAGTTCTTTGTGTTGTGTCTATTCAACTCACAGAGTTGAACCTTCCTTTAGACAGAGCAGTTTGCAAACACTCTTTTTGTGGAATTTGCAAGTGGAGATTTCAAGCGATTTCAGGCCAAACTTAGAAAGGGAAATATCTTTGTATAAAAACTAGACAGAATCATTCTCAGAAACTACTCTGTGTTGTGTGCGTTCCACTCACAGAGTTTAACCTTTCTTTTCATAGAGCAGTTTGGAAACACTCTGTTTGTTACGTCTGCAAGTGGATATTTAGACCTCTTTGACGCCTTCGTTGGAAACGGGATTTCTTCATATACAGCTAGACACATGAATGCTCAGTAACTTCTTTGTGTTGTGTGTATTCAACTCACAGAGTTGAACCTTTCTTTAGACAGAGCAGATTTGAAACACTCTTTTTGTGGATTTTACAAGTGGAGATTTCAAGCGATTTGAGGCCAATTGTAGAAAAGGAAATATCCTCGTTTAAAAACTAGACAGAATCATTCTCAGAAACTACTTTGTGATGTGTGCGTTCAACTCACAGAGTTTCACCTTTCTTTTCATTGAGCAGTTTGGAAACACTCTGTTTCTTAAGTTTGCAAGAGGATATTTGGACCACTTTGAGGCCTTCGTTGGAAACGGGATTTCTCAGTATAATGCTAGACAGATGAATTCCCAGTAAGTTCTTTGTGTTGTGTCTATTCAACTCACAGAGTTGAACCTTCCTTTAGACAGCGCAGTTTGCAAACACTCTTTTTGTGGAATTTGCAAGTGGAGATTTCAAGCGATTTCAGGCCAATCTTAGAAAGGGAAATATCTCTGTATAAAAACTAGACAGAATCATTCTCAGAAACTACTCTGTGTTGTGTGCGTTCCACTCACAGAGTTTAACCTTTCTTTTCATAGAGCAGTTTGGAATCACTCTGTTTTTTAAGTCTGCAAAGGGATATTTAGACCTCTTTGACGCCTTCGTTGGAAACGGGATTTCTTCATATACAGCTAGACACATGAATCCTCAGTAACTTCTTTGTGTTGTGTGTATTCAACTCACAGAGTTGAACCTTTCTTTAGACAGAGGAGATTTGAAACACTCTTTTTGTGGATTTTACAAGTGGAGATTTCAAGCGATTTGAGGCCAATTGTAGTAAAGGAAATATCCTCGTTTAAAAACTAGACAGAATCATTCTCAGAAACTACTTTGTAATGTGTGCGTTCAACTCACAGAGTTTCACCTTTCTTTTCATAGAGCAGTTTGGAAACACTCTGTTGGTTAAGTTTGCAAGAGGATATTTGGACCACTTTGAGGCCTTCGTTGGAAACGGGATTTCTCTGTATAATGCTAGACAGATGAATTCCCAGTAAGTTCTTTGTGTTGTGTCTATTGAACTCACAGAGTTGAACCTTCCTTTAGACTGAGCAGTTTGCAAACACTCTTTTTGTGGAATTTGCAAGTGGAGATTTCAAGCGATTTCAGGCCAAACTTAGAAAGGGAAATATCTTTGTATAAAAACAAGACAGAATCATTCTCAGAAACTACTCTGTGTTGTGTGCGTTCCACTCACAGAGTTTAACCTTTCTTTTCATAGAGCAGTTTGGAAACACTCTGTTTGTTAAGTCTGCAAGTGGATATTTAGACCTCTTTGACGCCTTCGTATGGAAACGGGATTTCTTCATATACAGCTAGACACATGAATGCTCAGTAACTTCTTTGTGTTGTGTGTATTCAACTCACAGAGTTGAACCTTTCTTTAGACAGAGCAGATTTGAAACACTCTTTTTGTGGATTTTACAAGTGGAGATTTCCAGCGATTTGAGGCCAATTGTAGTAAAGGAAATATCCTCGTTTAAAAACTAGACAGAATCATTCTCAGAAACTACTTTGTGATGTGTGCGTTCAACTCACAGAGTTTCACCTTTCTTTTCATAGAGCAGTTTGGAAACACTCTGTTTCTTAAGTTTGCAAGAGGATATTTGGACCACTTTGAGGCGTTCGTTGGAAACGGGATTTCTCAATATACAGCTAGACAGATGAATTCCCAGTAAGTTCTTTGTGTTGTGTCTATTCAACTCACAGAGTTGAACCTTCCTTTAGACAGAGCAGTTTGCAAACACTCTTTTTGTGGAATTTGCAAGTGGAGATTTCAAGCGATTTCAGGCCAAACTTAGAAAGGGAAATATCTTTGTAGAAAAACTAGACAGAATCATTCTCAGAAACTACTCTGTGTTGTGTGCGTTCCACTCACAGAGTTTAACCTTTCTTTTCATAGAGCAGTTTGGAAACACTCTGTTTGTTAAGTCTGCAAGTGGATATTTAGACCTCTTTGCCCCCTTCGTTTGAAACGGGATTTCTTCATATACAGCTAGACACATGAATGCTCAGTAACTTCTTTGTGTTGTGTGTATTCAACTCACAGCGTTGAACCTTTCTTTAGACAGAGCAGATTTGAAACACTCTTTTTGTGGATTTTACAAGTGGAGATTTCAAGCGATTTGAGGCCAATTGTAGTAAAGGAAATATCCTCGTTTAAAAACTAGACAGAATCATTCTCAGAAACTACTTTGTGATGTGTGCGTTCAACTCACAGAGTTTCACCTTTCTTTTCATAGAGCAGTTTGGAAACACTCTGTTTCTTAAGTTTGCAAGAGGATATTTGGACCACTTTGAGGCCTTCGTTGGAAACGGGATTTCTCAGTATAATGCTAGACAGATGAATTCCCAGTAAGTTCTTTGTGTTGTGTCTATTCAACTCACAGAGTTGAACCTTCCTTTATACAGCGCAGTTTGCAAACACTCTTTTTGTGGAATTTGCAAGTGGAGATTTCAAGCGATTTCAGGCCAATCTTAGAAAGGGAAATATCTTTGTATAAAAACTAGACAGAATCTTTCTCAGAAACTACTTTGTGTACTGTGCGTTCCACTCACAGACTTTAACCTTTCTTTTCATAGAGCAGTTTGGAATCACTCTGTTTTTTAAGTCTGCAAGGGGATATTTAGACCTCTTTGACGCCTTCATTATAAACGGGATTTCTTCATATACAGCTAGACACATGAATGCTCAGTAACTTCTTTGTGTTGTGTGTATTCAACTCACAGAGTTGAACCTTTCTTTAGACAGAGCAGATTTGAAACACTCTTTTTGTGGATTTTACAAGTGGAGATTTCCAGCGATTTGAGGCCAATTGTAGTAAAGGAAATATCCTCGTTTAAAAACTAGACAGAATCATTCTCAGAAACTACTTTGTGATGTGTGCGTTCAACTCACAGAGTTTCACCTTTCTTTTCATAGAGCAGTTTGGAAACACTCTGTTTCTTAAGTTTGCAAGAGGATATTTGGACCACTTTGAGGCCTTCGTTGGAAACGGGATTTCTCAGTATACAGCTAGACAGATGAATTCCCAGTAAGTTCTTTGTGTTGTGTCTATTCAACTCACAGAGTTGAACCTTCCTTTAGACAGAGCAGTTTGCAAACACTCTTTTTGTGGAATTTGCAAGTGGAGATTTCAAGCGATTTCAGGCCAAACTTAGAAAGGGAAATATCTTTGTATAAAAACTAGACAGAATCATTCTCAGAAACTACTCTGTGTTGTGTGCGTTCCACTCACAGAGTTTAACCTTTCTTTTCATAGAGCAGTTTGGAAACACTCTGTTTGTTACGTCTGCAAGTGGATATTTAGACCTCTTTGACGCCTTCGTTGGAAACGGGATTTCTTCATATACAGCTAGACACATGAATGCTCAGTAACTTCTTTGTGTTGTGTGTATTCAACTCACAGAGTTGAACCTTTCTTTAGACAGAGCAGATTTGAAACACTCTTTTTGTGGATTTTACAAGTGGAGATTTCAAGCGATTTGAGGCCAATTGTAGAAAAGGAAATATCCTCGTTTAAAAACTAGACAGAATCATTCTCAGAAACTACTTTGTGATGTGTGCGTTCAACTCACAGAGTTTCACCTTTCTTTTCATTGAGCAGTTTGGAAACACTCTGTTTCTTAAGTTTGCAAGAGGATATTTGGACCACTTTGAGGCCTTCGTTGGAAACGGGATTTCTCAGTATAATGCTAGACAGATGAATTCCCAGTAAGTTCTTTGTGTTGTGTCTATTCAACTCACAGAGTTGAACCTTCCTTTAGACAGCGCAGTTTGCAAACACTCTTTTTGTGGAATTTGCAAGTGGAGATTTCAAGCGATTTCAGGCCAATCTTAGAAAGGGAAATATCTTTGTATAAAAACTAGACAGAATCATTCTCAGAAACTACTCTGTGTTGTGTGCGTTCCACTCACAGAGTTTAACCTTTCTTTTCATAGAGCAGTTTGGAATCACTCTGTTTTTTAAGTCTGCAAGGGGATATTTAGACCTCTTTGACGCCTTCGTTGGAAACGGGATTTCTTCATATACAGCTAGACACATGAATCCTCAGTAACTTCTTTGTGTTGTGTGTATTCAACTCACAGAGTTGAACCTTTCTTTAGACAGAGGAGATTTGAAACACTCTTTTTGTGGATTTTACAAGTGGAGATTTCAAGCGATTTGAGGCCAATTGTAGTAAAGGAAATATCCTCGTTTAAAAACTAGACAGAATCATTCTCAGAAACTACTTTGTGATGTGTGCGTTCAACTCACAGAGTTTCACCTTTCTTTTCATAGAGCAGTTTGGAAACACTCTGTTGGTTAAGTTTGCAAGAGGATATTTGGACCACTTTGAGGCCTTCGTTGGAAACGGGATTTCTCTGTATAATGCTAGACAGATGAATTCCCAGTAAGTTCTTTGTGTTGTGTCTATTGAACTCACAGAGTTGAACCTTCCTTTAGACTGAGCAGTTTGCAAACACTCTTTTTGTGGAATTTGCAAGTGGAGATTTCAAGCGATTTCAGGCCAAACTTAGAAAGGGAAATATCTTTGTATAAAAACAAGACAGAATCATTCTCAGAAACTACCCTGTGTTGTGTGCGTTCCACTCACAGAGTTTAACCTTTCTTTTCATAGAGCAGTTTGGAAACACTCTGTTTGTTAAGTCTGCAAGTGGATATTTAGACCTCTTTGACGCCTTCGTATGGAAACGGGATTTCTTCATATACAGCTAGACACATGAATGCTCAGTAACTTCTTTGTGTTGTGTGTATTCAACTCACAGAGTTGAACCTTTCTTTAGACAGAGCAGATTTGAAACACTCTTTTTGTGGATTTTACAAGTGGAGATTTCCAGCGATTTGAGGCCAATTGTAGTAAAGGAAATATCCTCGTTTAAAAACTAGACAGAATCATTCTCAGAAACTACTTTGTGATGTGTGCGTTCAACTCACAGAGTTTCACCTTTCTTTTCATAGAGCAGTTTGGAAACACTCTGTTTCTTAAGTTTGCAAGAGGATATTTGGACCACTTTGAGGCGTTCGTTGGAAACGGGATTTCTCAGTATACAGCTAGACAGATGAATTCCCAGTAAGTTCTTTGTGTTGTGTCTATTCAACTCACAGAGTTGAACCTTCCTTTAGACAGAGCAGTTTGCAAACACTCTTTTTGTGGAATTTGCAAGTGGAGATTTCAAGCGATTTCAGGCCAAACTTAGAAAGGGAAATATCTTTGTAGAAAAACTAGACAAAATCATTCTCAGAAACTACTCTGTGTTGTGTGCGTTCCACTCACAGAGTTTAACCTTTCTTTTCATAGAGCAGTTTGGAAACACTCTGTTTGTTAAGTCTGCAAGTGGATATTTAGACCTCTTTGACGCCTTCGTTTGAAACGGGATTTCTTCATATACAGCTAGACACATGAATGCTCAGTAACTTCTTTGTGTTGTGTGTATTCAACTCACAGCGTTGAACCTTTCTTTAGACAGAGCAGATTTGAAACACTCTTTTTGTGGATTTTACAAGTGGAGATTTCAAGCGATTTGAGGCCAATTGTAGTAAAGGAAATATCCTCGTTTAAAAACTAGACAGAATCATTCTCAGAAACTACTTTGTGATGTGTGCGTTCAACTCACAGAGTTTCACCTTTCTTTTCATAGAGCAGTTTGGAAACACTCTGTTTCTTAAGTTTGCAAGAGGATATTTGGACCACTTTGAGGCCTTCGTTGGAAACGGGATTTCTCAGTATAATGCTAGACAGATGAATTCCCAGTAAGTTCTTTGTGTTGTGTCTATTCAACTCACAGAGTTGAACCTTCCTTTAGACAGCGCAGTTTGCAAACACTCTTTTTGTGGAATTTGCAAGTGGAGATTTCAAGCGATTTCAGGCCAATCTTAGAAAGGGAAATATCTTTGTATAAAAACTAGACAGAATCTTTCTCAGAAACTACTTTGTGTACTGTGCGTTCCACTCACAGACTTTAACCTTTCTTTTCATAGAGCAGTTTGGAATCACTCTGTTTTTTAAGTCTGCAAGGGGATATTTAGACCTCTTTGACGCCTTCATTATAAACGGGATTTCTTCATATACAGCTAGACACATGAATGCTCAGTAACTTCTTTGTGTTGTGTGTATTCAACTCACAGAGTTGAACCTTTCTTTAGACAGAGCAGATTTGAAACACTCTTTTTGTGGATTTTACAAGTGGAGATTTCCAGCGATTTGAGGCCAATTGTAGTAAAGGAAATATCCTCGTTTAAAAACTAGACAGAATCATTCTCAGAAACTACTTTGTGATGTGTGCGTTCAACTCACAGAGTTTCACCTTTCTTTTCATAGAGCAGTTTGGAAACACTCTGTTTCTTAAGTTTGCAAGAGGATATTTGGACCACTTTGAGGCCTTCGTTGGAAACGGGATTTCTCAGTATACAGCTAGACAGATGAATTCCCAGTAAGTTCTTTGTGTTGTGTCTATTCAACTCACAGAGTTGAACCTTCCTTTAGACAGAGCTGTTTGCAAACACTCTTTTTGTGGAATTTGCAAGTGGAGATTTCAAGCGATTTCAGGCCAAACTTAGAAAGGGAAATATCTTTGTATAAAAACTAGACAGAATCATTCTCAGAAACTACTCTGTGTTGTGTGCGTTCCACTCACAGAGTTTAACCTTTCTTTTCATAGAGCAGTTTCGAAACACTCTGTTTGATAAGTCTGCAAGTGGATATTTAGACCTCTTTGACGCCTTCGTTGGAAACGGGATTTCTTCATATACAGCTAGACACATGAATGCTCAGTAACTTCTTTGTGTTGTGTGTATTCAACTCACAGAGTTGAACCTTTCTTTAGACAGAGCAGATTTGAAACACTCTTTTTGTGGATTTTACAAGTGGAGATTTCAAGCGATTTGAGGCCAATTGTAGTAAAGGAAATATCCTCGTTTAAAAACTAGACAGAATCATTCTCAGAAACTACTTTGTGATGTGTGCATTCAACTCACAGAGTTTCACCTTTCTTTTCATAGAGCAGTTTGGAAACACTCTGTTTCTTTAGTTTGCAAGACGATATTTGGACCACTTTGAGGCCTTCGTTGGAAACGGGATTTCTCAGTATAATGCTAGACAGATGAATTCCCAGTAAGTTCTTTGTGTTGTGTCTATTCAACTCACAGAGTTGAACCTTCCTTTAGACAGAGCAGTTTGCAAACACTCTTTTTGTGGAATTTGCAAGTGGAGTTTTCAAGCGATTTCAGGCCAAACTTAGAAAGGGAAATATCTTTGTATAAAAACTAGACAGAATCATTCTCAGAAACTACTCTGTGTTGTGTGCGTTCCACTCACAGAGTTTAACCTTTCTTTTCATAGAGCAGTTTGGAAACACTCTGTTTGTTAAGTCTGCAAGTGGATATTTAGACCTCTTTGACGCCTTCGTTTGAAACGGGATTTCTTCATATACAGCTAGACACATGAATCCTCAGTAACTTCTTTGTGTTGTGTGTATTCAACTCACAGAGTTGAACCTTTCTTTAGACAGAGCAGATTTGAAACACTCTTTTTGTGGATTTTACAAGTGGAGATTTCAAGCGATTTGAGGCCAATTGTAGTAAAGGAAATATCCTCGTTTAAAAACTAGACAGAATCATTCTCAGAAACTACTTTGTGATGTGTGCGTTCAACTCACAGAGTTTCACCTTTCTTTTCATAGAGCAGTTTGGAAACACTCTGTTTCTTAAGTTTGCAAGAGGATATTTGGACCACTTTGAGGCCTTCGTTGGAAACGGGATTTCTCAGTATACAGCTAGACAGATGAATTCCCAGTAAGTTCTTTGTGTTGTGTCTATTCAACTCACAGAGTTGAACCTTCCTTTAGACAGAGCAGTTTGCAAACACTCTTTTTGTGGAATTTGCAAGTGGAGATTTCAAGCGATTTCAGGCCAAACTTAGAAAGGGAAATATCTTTGTATAAAAACTAGACAGAATCATTCTCAGAAACTACTCTGTGTTGTGTGCGTTCCACTCACAGAGTTTAACCTTTCTTTTCATAGAGCAGTTTGGAAACACTCTGTTTGTTACGTCTGCAAGTGGATATTTAGACCTCTTTGACGCCTTCGTTGGAAACGGGATTTCTTCATATACAGCTAGACACATGAATGCTCAGTAACTTCTTTGTGTTGTGTGTATTCAACTCACAGAGTTGAACCTTTCTTTAGACAGAGCAGATTTGAAACACTCTTTTTGTGGATTTTACAAGTGGAGATTTCAAGCGATTTGAGGCCAATTGTAGTAAAGGAAATATCCTCGTTTAAAAACTAGACAGAATCATTCTCAGAAACTACTTTGTGATGTGTGCGTTCAACTCACAGAGTTACACCTTTCTTTTCATAGAGCAGTTTGGAAACACTCTGTTTCTTAAGTTTGCAAGAGGATATTTGGACCACTTTGAGGCCTTCGTTGGAAACGGGATTTCTCTGTATAATGCTAGACAGATGAATTCCCAGTAAGTTCTTTGTGTTGTGTCTATTCAACTCACAGAGTTGAACCTTCCTTTAGACAGAGCAGTTTGCAAACACTCTTTTTGTGGAATTTGCAAGTGGAGATTTCAAGCGATTTCAGGCCAAACTTAGAAAGGGAAATATCTTTGTATAAAAACTAGACAGAATCATTCTCAGAAACTACTCTGTGTTGTGTGCGTTCCACTCACAGTGTTTAACCTTTCTTTTCATAGAGCAGTTTGGAAACACTCTGTTTGTTAAGTCTGCAAGTGGATATTTAGACCTCTTTGACGCCTTCGTTTGAAACGGGATTTCTTCATATACAGCTAGACACATGAATGCTCAGTAACTTCTTTGTGTTGTGTGTATTCAACTCACAGAGTTGAACCTTTCTTTAGACAGAGCAGATTTGAAACACTCTTTTTGTGGATTTTACAAGTGGAGATTTCCAGCGATTTGAGGCCAATTGTAGTAAAGGAAATATCCTCGTTTAAAAACTAGACAGAATCATTCTCAGAAACTACTTTGTGATGTGTGCGTTCAACTCACAGAGTTTCACCTTTCTTTTCATAGAGCAGTTTGGAAACACTCTGTTTCTTAAGTTTGCAAGAGGATATTTGGACCACTTTGAGGCCTTCGTTGGAAACGGGATTTCTCAGTATACAGCTAGACAGATGAATTCCCAGTAAGTTCTTTGTGTTGTGTCTATTCAACTCACAGAGTTGAACCTTCCTTTAGACAGAGCAGTTTGCAAACACTCTTTTTGTGGAATTTGCAAGTGGAGATTTCAAGCGATTTCAGGCCAAACTTAGAAAGGGAAATATCTTTGTATAAAAACTAGACAGAATCATTCTCAGAAACTACTCTGTGTTGTGTGCGTTCCACTCACAGAGTTTAACCTTTCTTTTCATAGAGCAGTTTGGAAACACTCTGTTTGTTAAGTCTGCAAGTGGATATTTAGACCTCTTTGACGCCTTCGTTTGAAACGGGATTTCTTCATATACAGCTAGACACATGAATGCTCAGTAACTTCTTTGTGTTGTGTGTATTCAACTCACAGAGTTGAACCTTTCTTTAGACAGAGCAGATTTGAAACACTCTTTTTGTGGATTTTACAAGTGGAGATTTCAAGCGATTTGAGGCCAATTGTAGTAAAGGAAATATCCTCGTTTAAAAACTAGACAGAATCATTCTCAGAAACTACTTTGTGATGTGTGCGTTCAACTCACAGAGTTTCACCTTTCTTTTCATAGAGCAGTTTGGAAACACTCTGTTTCTTAAGTTTGCAAGAGGATATTTGGACCACTTTGAGGCCTTCGTTGGAAACGGGATTTCTCAGTATAATGCTAGACAGATGAATTCCCAGTAAGTTCTTTGTGTTGTGTCTATTCAACTCACAGAGTTGAACCTTCCTTTAGACAGAGCAGTTTGCAAACACTCTTTTTGTGGAATTTGCAAGTGGAGATTTCAAGCGATTTCAGGCCAATCTTAGAAAGGGAAATATCTTTGTATAAAAACTAGACAGAATCATTCTCAGAAACTACTCTGTGTTGTGTGCGTTCCACTCACAGAGTTTAACCTTTCTTTTCATAGAGCAGTTTGGAAACACTCTCTTTGTTAAGTCTGCAAGGGGATATTTAGACCTCTTTGACGCCTTCGTTGGAAACGGGATTTCTTCATATACAGCTAGACACATGAATCCTCAGTAACTTCTTTGTGTTGTGTGTATTCAACTCACAGAGTTGAACCTTTCTTTAGACAGAGCAGATTTGAAACACTCTTTTTGTGGATTTTACAAGTGGAGATTTCAAGCGATTTGAGGCCAATTGTAGTAAAGGAAATATCCTCCTTTAAAAACTAGACAGAATCATTCTCAGAAACTACTTTGTGATGTGTGCGTTCAACTCACAGAGTTTCACCTTTCTTTTCATAGAGCAGTTTGGAAACACTCTGTTTCTTAAGTTTGCAAGAGGATATTTGGACCACTTTGAGGCCTTCGTTGGAAACGGGATTTCTCAGTATAATGCTAGACAGATGAATTCCCAGTAAGTTCTTTGTGTTGTGTCTATTCAACTCACAGAGTTGAACCTTCCTTTAGACAGCGCAGTTTGCAAACACTCTTTTTGTGGAATTTGCAAGTGGAGATTTCAAGCGATTTCAGGCCAATCTTAGAAAGGGAAATATCTTTGTATAAAAACTAGACAGAATCTTTCTCAGAAACTACTTTGTGTTCTGTGCGTTCCACTCACAGAGTTTAACCTTTCTTTTCATAGAGCAGTTTGGAATCACTCTGTTTTTTAAGTCTGCAAGGGGATATTTAGACCTCTTTGACGCCTTCGTTGGAAACTGGATTTCTTCATATACAGCTAGACACATGAATTCTCAGTAACTTCTTTGTGTTGTGTGTATTCAACTCACAGAGTTGAACCTTTCTTTAGACAGAGCAGATTTGAAACACTCTTTTTGTGGATTTTACAAGTGGAGATTTCAAGCGATTTGAGGCCAATTGTAGTAAAGGAAATATCCTCGTTTAAAAACTAGACAGAATCATTCTCAGAAACTACTTTGTGATGTGTGTGTTCAACTCACAGAGTTTCACCTTTCTTTTCATAGAGCAGTTTGGAAACACTCTGTTGGTTAAGTTTGCAAGAGGATATTTGGACCACTTTGAGGCCTTCGTTGGAAACGGGATTTCTCAGTATACAGCTAGACAGATGAATTCCCAGTAAGTTCTTTGTGTTGTGTCTATTCAACTCACAGAGCTGAACCTTCCTTTAGACAGAGCAGTTTGCAAACACTCTTTTTGTGGAATTTGCAAGTGGAGATTTCAAGCGATTTAAGGCCAAACTTAGAAAGGGAAATATCGTTGTGTAAAAACTAGACAGAATCATTCTCAGAAACTACTTTGTGTTGTGTGCGTTTCACTCACAGAGTTTAACCTTTCTTTTCATAGAGCAGTTTGGAAACACTCTCTTTGTTAAGTCTGCAAGGGGATATTTAGACCTCTTTGACGCCTTCGTTGGAAACGGGATTTCTTCATATACAGCTAGACACATGAATCCTCAGTAACTTCTTTGTGTTGTGTGTATTCAACTCACAGAGTTGAACCTTTCTTTAGACAGAGCAGATTTGAAACACTCTTTTTGTGGATTTTACAAGTGGAGATTTCAAGCGATTTGAGGCCAATTGTAGTAAAGGAAATATCCTCGTTTAAAAACTAGACAGAATCATTCTCAGAAACTACTTTGTGATGTGTGCGTTCAACTCACAGAGTTTCACCTTTCTTTTCATAGAGCAGTTTGGAAACACTCTGTTTCTTAAGTTTGCAAGAGGATATTTGGACCACTTTGAGGCCTTCGTTGGAAACGGGATTTCTCTGTATAATGCTAGACAGATGAATTCCCAGTAAGTTCTTTGTGTTGTGTCTATTCAACTCACAGAGTTGAACCTTCCTTTAGACAGAGCAGTTTGCAAACACTCTTTTTGTGGAATTTGCAAGTGGAGATTTCAAGCGATTTCAGGCCAAACTTAGAAAGGGAAATATCTTTGTATAAAAACTAGACAGAATCATTCTCAGAAACTACTCTGTGTTGTGTGCGTTCCACTCACAGTGTTTAACCTTTCTTTTCATAGAGCAGTTTGGAAACACTCTGTTTGTTAAGTCTGCAAGTGGATATTTAGACCTCTTTGACGCCTTCGTTTGAAACGGGATTTCTTCATATACAGCTAGACACATGAATGCTCAGTAACTTCTTTGTGTTGTGTGTATTCAACTCACAGAGTTGAACCTTTCTTTAGACAGAGCAGATTTGAAACACTCTTTTTGTGGATTTTACAAGTGGAGATTTCCAGCGATTTGAGGCCAATTGTAGTAAAGGAAATATCCTCGTTTAAAAACTAGACAGAATCATTCTCAGAAACTACTTTGTGATGTGTGCGTTCAACTCACAGAGTTTCACCTTTCTTTTCATAGAGCAGTTTGGAAACACTCTGTTTCTTAAGTTTGCAAGAGGATATTTGGACCACTTTGAGGCCTTCGTTGGAAACGGGATTTCTCAGTATACAGCTAGACAGATGAATTCCCAGTAAGTTCTTTGTGTTGTGTCTATTCAACTCACAGAGTTGAACCTTCCTTTAGACAGAGCAGTTTGCAAACACTCTTTTTGTGGAATTTGCAAGTGGAGATTTCAAGCGATTTCAGGCCAAACTTAGAAAGGGAAATATCTTTGTATAAAAACTAGACAGAATCATTCTCAGAAACTACTCTGTGTTGTGTGCGTTCCACTCACAGAGTTTAACCTTTCTTTTCATAGAGCAGTTTGGAAACACTCTGTTTGTTAAGTCTGCAAGTGGATATTTAGACCTCTTTGACGCCTTCGTTTGAAACGGGATTTCTTCATATACAGCTAGACACATGAATGCTCAGTAACTTCTTTGTGTTGTGTGTATTCAACTCACAGAGTTGAACCTTTCTTTAGACAGAGCAGATTTGAAACACTCTTTTTGTGGATTTTACAAGTGGAGATTTCAAGCGATTTGAGGCCAATTGTAGTAAAGGAAATATCCTCGTTTAAAAACTAGACAGAATCATTCTCAGAAACTACTTTGTGATGTGTGCGTTCAACTCACAGAGTTTCACCTTTCTTTTCATAGAGCAGTTTGGAAACACTCTGTTTCTTAAGTTTGCAAGAGGATATTTGGACCACTTTGAGGCCTTCGTTGGAAACGGGATTTCTCAGTATACAGCTAGACAGATGAATTCCCAGTAAGTTCTTTGTGTTGTGTCTATTCAACTCACAGAGTTGAACCTTCCTTTAGACAGAGCAGTTTGCAAACACTCTTTTTGTGGAATTTGCAAGTGGAGATTTCAAGCGATTTCAGGCCAAACTTAGAAAGGGAAATATCTTTGTATAAAAACTAGACAGAATCATTCTCAGAAACTACTCTGTGTTGTGTGCGTTCCACTCACAGAGTTTAACCTTTCTTTTCATAGAGCAGTTTGGAAACACTCTGTTTGTTACGTCTGCAAGTGGATATTTAGACCTCTTTGACGCCTTCGTTGGAAACGGGATTTCTTCATATACAGCTAGACACATGAATGCTCAGTAACTTCTTTGTGTTGTGTGTATTCAACTCACAGAGTTGAACCTTTCTTTAGACAGAGCAGATTTGAAACACTCTTTTTGTGGATTTTACAAGTGGAGATTTCAAGCGATTTGAGGCCAATTGTAGTAAAGGAAATATCCTCGTTTAAAAACTAGACAGAATCATTCTCAGAAACTACTTTGTGATGTGTGTGTTCAACTCACAGAGTTTCACCTTTCTTTTCATAGAGCAGTTTGGAAACACTCTGTTGGTTAAGTTTGCAAGAGGATATTTGGACCACTTTGAGGCCTTCGTTGGAAACGGGATTTCTCAGTATACAGCTAGACAGATGAATTCCCAGTAAGTTCTTTGTGTTGTGTCTATTCAACTCACAGAGCTGAACCTTCCTTTAGACAGAGCAGTTTGCAAACACTCTTTTTGTGGAATTTGCAAGTGGAGATTTCAAGCGATTTAAGGCCAAACTTAGAAAGGGAAATATCGTTGTGTAAAAACTAGACAGAATCATTCTCAGAAACTACTTTGTGTTGTGTGCGTTTCACTCACAGAGTTTAACCTTTCTTTTCATAGAGCAGTTTGGAAACACTCTCTTTGTTAAGTCTGCAAGGGGATATTTAGACCTCTTTGACGCCTTCGTTGGAAACGGGATTTCTTCATATACAGCTAGACACATGAATCCTCAGTAACTTCTTTGTGTTGTGTGTATTCAACTCACAGAGTTGAACCTTTCTTTAGACAGAGCAGATTTGAAACACTCTTTTTGTGGATTTTACAAGTGGAGATTTCAAGCGATTTGAGGCCAATTGTAGTAAAGGAAATATCCTCGTTTAAAAACTAGACAGAATCATTCTCAGAAACTACTTTGTGATGTGTGCGTTCAACTCACAGAGTTTCACCTTTCTTTTCATAGAGCAGTTTGGAAACACTCTGTTTCTTAAGTTTGCAAGAGGATATTTGGACCACTTTGAGGCCTTCGTTGGAAACGGGATTTCTCTGTATAATGCTAGACAGATGAATTCCCAGTAAGTTCTTTGTGTTGTGTCTATTCAACTCACAGAGTTGAACCTTCCTTTAGACAGAGCAGTTTGCAAACACTCTTTTTGTGGAATTTGCAAGTGGAGATTTCAAGCGATTTCAGGCCAAACTTAGAAAGGGAAATATCTTTGTATAAAAACTAGACAGAATCATTCTCAGAAACTACTCTGTGTTGTGTGCGTTCCACTCACAGTGTTTAACCTTTCTTTTCATAGAGCAGTTTGGAAACACTCTGTTTGTTAAGTCTGCAAGTGGATATTTAGACCTCTTTGACGCCTTCGTTTGAAACGGGATTTCTTCATATACAGCTAGACACATGAATGCTCAGTAACTTCTTTGTGTTGTGTGTATTCAACTCACAGAGTTGAACCTTTCTTTAGACAGAGCAGATTTGAAACACTCTTTTTGTGGATTTTACAAGTGGAGATTTCCAGCGATTTGAGGCCAATTGTAGTAAAGGAAATATCCTCGTTTAAAAACTAGACAGAATCATTCTCAGAAACTACTTTGTGATGTGTGCGTTCAACTCACAGAGTTTCACCTTTCTTTTCATAGAGCAGTTTGGAAACACTCTGTTTCTTAAGTTTGCAAGAGGATATTTGGACCACTTTGAGGCCTTCGTTGGAAACGGGATTTCTCAGTATACAGCTAGACAGATGAATTCCCAGTAAGTTCTTTGTGTTGTGTCTATTCAACTCAGAGTTGAACCTTCCTTTAGACAGAGCAGTTTGCAAACACTCTTTTTGTGGAATTTGCAAGTGGAGATTTCAAGCGATTTCAGGCCAAACTTAGAAAGGGAAATATCTTTGTATAAAAACTAGACAGAATCATTCTCAGAAACTACTCTGTGTTGTGTGCGTTCCACTCACAGAGTTTAACCTTTCTTTTCATAGAGCAGTTTGGAAACACTCTGTTTGTTAAGTCTGCAAGTGGATATTTAGACCTCTTTGACGCCTTCGTTTGAAACGGGATTTCTTCATATACAGCTAGACACATGAATGCTCAGTAACTTCTTTGTGTTGTGTGTATTCAACTCACAGAGTTGAACCTTTCTTTAGACAGAGCAGATTTGAAACACTCTTTTTGTGGATTTTACAAGTGGAGATTTCAAGCGATTTGAGGCCAATTGTAGTAAAGGAAATATCCTCGTTTAAAAACTAGACAGAATCATTCTCAGAAACTACTTTGTGATGTGTGCGTTCAACTCACAGAGTTTCACCTTTCTTTTCATAGAGCAGTTTGGAAACACTCTGTTTCTTAAGTTTGCAAGAGGATATTTGGACCACTTTGAGGCCTTCGTTGGAAACGGGATTTCTCAGTATAATGCTAGACAGATGAATTCCCAGTAAGTTCTTTGTGTTGTGTCTATTCAACTCACAGAGTTGAACCTTCCTTTAGACAGAGCAGTTTGCAAACACTCTTTTTGTGGAATTTGCAAGTGGAGATTTCAAGCGATTTCAGGCCAATCTTAGAAAGGGAAATATCTTTGTATAAAAACTAGACAGAATCATTCTCAGAAACTACTCTGTGTTGTGTGCGTTCCACTCACAGAGTTTAACCTTTCTTTTCATAGAGCAGTTTGGAAACACTCTCTTTGTTAAGTCTGCAAGGGGATATTTAGACCTCTTTGACGCCTTCGTTGGAAACGGGATTTCTTCATATACAGCTAGACACATGAATCCTCAGTAACTTCTTTGTGTTGTGTGTATTCAACTCACAGAGTTGAACCTTTCTTTAGACAGAGCAGATTTGAAACACTCTTTTTGTGGATTTTACAAGTGGAGATTTCAAGCGATTTGAGGCCAATTGTAGTAAAGGAAATATCCTCCTTTAAAAACTAGACAGAATCATTCTCAGAAACTACTTTGTGATGTGTGCGTTGAACTCACAGAGTTTCACCTTTCTTTTCATAGAGCAGTTTGGAAACACTCTGTTTCTTAAGTTTGCAAGAGGATATTTGGACCACTTTGAGGCCTTCGTTGGAAACGGGATTTCTCAGTATAATGCTAGACAGATGAATTCCCAGTAAGTTCTTTGTGTTGTGTCTATTCAACTCACAGAGTTGAACCTTCCTTTAGACAGCGCAGTTTGCAAACACTCTTTTTGTGGAATTTGCAAGTGGAGATTTCAAGCGATTTCAGGCCAATCTTAGAAAGGGAAATATCTTTGTATAAAAACTAGACAGAATCTTTCTCAGAAACTACTTTGTGTTCTGTGCGTTCCACTCACAGAGTTTAACCTTTCTTTTCATAGAGCAGTTTGGAATCACTCTGTTTTTTAAGTCTGCAAGGGGATATTTAGACCTCTTTGACGCCTTCGTTGGAAACGGGATTTCTTCATATACAGCTAGACACATGAATTCTCAGTAACTTCTTTGTGTTGTGTGTATTCAACTCACAGAGTTGAACCTTTCTTTAGACAGAGCAGATTTGAAACACTCTTTTTGTGGATTTTACAAGTGGAGATTTCAAGCGATTTGAGGCCAATTGTAGTAAAGGAAATATCCTCGTTTAAAAACTAGACAGAATCATTCTCAGAAACTACTTTGTGATGTGTGTGTTCAACTCACAGAGTTTCACCTTTCTTTTCATAGAGCAGTTTGGAAACACTCTGTTGGTTAAGTTTGCAAGAGGATATTTGGACCACTTTGAGGCCTTCGTTGGAAACGGGATTTCTCAGTATACAGCTAGACAGATGAATTCCCAGTAAGTTCTTTGTGTTGTGTCTATTCAACTCACAGAGCTGAACCTTCCTTTAGACAGAGCAGTTTGCAAACACTCTTTTTGTGGAATTTGCAAGTGGAGATTTCAAGCGATTTAAGGCCAAACTTAGAAAGGGAAATATCGTTGTGTAAAAACTAGACAGAATCATTCTCAGAAACTACTTTGTGTTGTGTGCGTTTCACTCACAGAGTTTAACCTTTCTTTTCATAGAGCAGTTTGGAAACACTCTCTTTGTTAAGTCTGCAAGGGGATATTTAGACCTCTTTGACGCCTTCGTTGGAAACGGGATTTCTTCATATACAGCTAGACACATGAATCCTCAGTAACTTCTTTGTGTTGTGTGTATTCAACTCACAGAGTTGAACCTTTCTTTAGACAGAGCAGATTTGAAACACTCTTTTTGTGGATTTTACAAGTGGAGATTTCAAGCGATTTGAGGCCAATTGTAGTAAAGGAAATATCCTCGTTTAAAAACTAGACAGAATCATTCTCAGAAACTACTTTGTGATGTGTGCGTTCAACTCACAGAGTTTCACCTTTCTTTTCATAGAGCAGTTTGGAAACACTCTGTTTCTTAAGTTTGCAAGAGGATATTTGGACCACTTTGAGGCCTTCGTTGGAAACGGGATTTCTCTGTATAATGCTAGACAGATGAATTCCCAGTAAGTTCTTTGTGTTGTGTCTATTCAACTCACAGAGTTGAACCTTCCTTTAGACAGAGCAGTTTGCAAACACTCTTTTTGTGGAATTTGCAAGTGGAGATTTCAAGCGATTTCAGGCCAAACTTAGAAAGGGAAATATCTTTGTATAAAAACTAGACAGAATCATTCTCAGAAACTACTCTGTGTTGTGTGCGTTCCACTCACAGTGTTTAACCTTTCTTTTCATAGAGCAGTTTGGAAACACTCTGTTTGTTAAGTCTGCAAGTGGATATTTAGACCTCTTTGACGCCTTCGTTTGAAACGGGATTTCTTCATATACAGCTAGACACATGAATGCTCAGTAACTTCTTTGTGTTGTGTGTATTCAACTCACAGAGTTGAACCTTTCTTTAGACAGAGCAGATTTGAAACACTCTTTTTGTGGATTTTACAAGTGGAGATTTCCAGCGATTTGAGGCCAATTGTAGTAAAGGAAATATCCTCGTTTAAAAACTAGACAGAATCATTCTCAGAAACTACTTTGTGATGTGTGCGTTCAACTCACAGAGTTTCACCTTTCTTTTCATAGAGCAGTTTGGAAACACTCTGTTTCTTAAGTTTGCAAGAGGATATTTGGACCACTTTGAGGCCTTCGTTGGAAACGGGATTTCTCAGTATACAGCTAGACAGATGAATTCCCAGTAAGTTCTTTGTGTTGTGTCTATTCAACTCACAGAGTTGAACCTTCCTTTAGACAGAGCAGTTTGCAAACACTCTTTTTGTGGAATTTGCAAGTGGAGATTTCAAGCGATTTCAGGCCAAACTTAGAAAGGGAAATATCTTTGTATAAAAACTAGACAGAATCATTCTCAGAAACTACTCTGTGTTGTGTGCGTTCCACTCACAGAGTTTAACCTTTCTTTTCATAGAGCAGTTTGGAAACACTCTGTTTGTTAAGTCTGCAAGTGGATATTTAGACCTCTTTGACGCCTTCGTTTGAAACGGGATTTCTTCATATACAGCTAGACACATGAATGCTCAGTAACTTCTTTGTGTTGTGTGTATTCAACTCACAGAGTTGAACCTTTCTTTAGACAGAGCAGATTTGAAACACTCTTTTTGTGGATTTTACAAGTGGAGATTTCAAGCGATTTGAGGCCAATTGTAGTAAAGGAAATATCCTCGTTTAAAAACTAGACAGAATCATTCTCAGAAACTACTTTGTGATGTGTGCGTTCAACTCACAGAGTTTCACCTTTCTTTTCATAGAGCAGTTTGGAAACACTCTGTTTCTTAAGTTTGCAAGAGGATATTTGGACCACTTTGAGGCCTTCGTTGGAAACGGGATTTCTCAGTATAATGCTAGACAGATGAATTCCCAGTAAGTTCTTTGTGTTGTGTCTATTCAACTCACAGAGTTGAACCTTCCTTTAGACAGAGCAGTTTGCAAACACTCTTTTTGTGGAATTTGCAAGTGGAGATTTCAAGCGATTTCAGGCCAATCTTAGAAAGGGAAATATCTTTGTATAAAAACTAGACAGAATCATTCTCAGAAACTACTCTGTGTTGTGTGCGTTCCACTCACAGAGTTTAACCTTTCTTTTCATAGAGCAGTTTGGAAACACTCTCTTTGTTAAGTCTGCAAGGGGATATTTAGACCTCTTTGACGCCTTCGTTGGAAACGGGATTTCTTCATATACAGCTAGACACATGAATCCTCAGTAACTTCTTTGTGTTGTGTGTATTCAACTCACAGAGTTGAACCTTTCTTTAGACAGAGCAGATTTGAAACACTCTTTTTGTGGATTTTACAAGTGGAGATTTCAAGCGATTTGAGGCCAATTGTAGTAAAGGAAATATCCTCGTTTAAAAACTAGACAGAATCATTCTCAGAAACTACTTTGTGATGTGTGCGTTCAACTCACAGAGTTTCACCTTTCTTTTCATAGAGCAGTTTGGAAACACTCTGTTTCTTAAGTTTGCAAGAGGATATTTGGACCACTTTGAGGCCTTCGTTGGAAACGGGATTTCTCAGTATACAGCTAGACAGATGAATTCCCAGTAAGTTCTTTGTGTTGTGTCTATTCAACTCACAGAGTTGAACCTTCCTTTAGACAGCGCAGTTTGCAAACACTCTTTTTGTGGAATTTGCAAGTGGAGATTTCAAGCGATTTCAGGCCAATCTTAGAAAGGGAAATATCTTTGTATAAAAACTAGACAGAATCTTTCTCAGAAACTACTTTGTGTTCTGTGCGTTCCACTCACAGACTTTAACCTTTCTTTTCATAGAGCAGTTTGGAATCACTCTGTTTTTTAAGTCTGCAAGGGGATATTTAGACCTCTTTGACACCTTCATTATAAACGGGATTTCTTCATATACAGCTAGACACATGAATTCTCAGTAACTTCTTTGTGTTGTGTGTATTCAACTCACAGAGTTGAACCTTTCTTTAGACAGAGCAGATTTGAAACACTCTTTTTGTGGATTTTACAAGTGGAGATTTCAAGCGATTTGAGGCCAATTGTAGTAAAGGAAATATCCTCGTTTAAAAACTAGACAGAATCATTCTCAGAAACTACTTTGTGATGTGTGCGTTCAACTCACAGAGTTTCACCTTTCTTTTCATAGAGCAGTTTGGAAACACTCTGTTTCTTAAGTTTGCAAGAGGATATTTGGACCACTTTGAGGCCTTCGTTGGAAACGGGATTTCTCAGTATAATGCTAGACAGATGAATTCCCAGTAAGTTCTTTGTGTTGTGTCTATTCAACTCACAGAGTTGAACCTTCCTTTAGACAGAGCAGTTTGCAAACACTCTTTTTGTGGAATTTGCAAGTGGAGATTTCAAGCGATTTCAGGCCAAACTTAGAATGGGAAATATCTTTGTATAAAAACTAGACAGAATCATTCTCAGAAACTACTCTGTGTTGTGTGCGTTCCACTCGCAGAGTTTAACCTTTCTTTTCATAGAGCAGTTTGGAAACACTCTCTTTGTTAAGTCTGCAAGGGGATATTTAGACCTCTTTGACGCCTTCGTTGGAAACGGGATTTCTTCATATACAGCTAGACACATGAATCCTCAGTAACGTCTTTGTGTTGTGTGTATTCAACTCACAGAGTTGAACCTTTCTTTAGACAGAGCAGATTTGAAACACTCTTTTTGTGGATTTTACAAGTGGAGATTTCAAGCGATTTGAGGCCAATTGTAGTAAAGGAAATATCCTCGTTTAAAAACTAGACAGAATCATTCTCAGAAACTACTTTGTGATGTGTGCGTTCAACTCACAGAGTTTCACCTTTCTTTTCATAGAGCAGTTTGGAAACACTCTGTTTCTTAAGTTTGCAAGAGGATATTTGGACCACTTTGAGGCCTTCGTTGGAAACGGGATTTCTCAGTATACAGCTAGACAGATGAATTCCCAGTAAGTTCTTTGTGTTGTGTCTATTCAACTCACAGAGTTGAACCTTCCTTTAGACAGAGCAGTTTGCAAACACTCTTTTTGTGGAATTTGCAAGTGGAGATTTCAAGCGATTTCAGGCCAAACTTAGAAAGGGAAATATCTTTGTATAAAAACTAGACAGAATCATTCTCAGAAACTACTCTGTGTTGTGTGCGTTCCACTCACAGTGTTTAACCTTTCTTTTCATAGAGCAGTTTGGAAACACTCTGTTTGTTAAGTCTGCAAGTGGATATTTAGACCTCTTTGACGCCTTCGTTTGAAACGGGATTTCTTCATATACAGCTAGACACATGAATGCTCAGTAACTTCTTTGTGTTGTGTGTATTCAACTCACAGAGTTGAACCTTTCTTTAGACAGAGCAGATTTGAAACACTCTTTTTGTGGATTTTACAAGTGGAGATTTCAACCGATTTGAGGCCAATTGTAGTAAAGGAAATATCCTCGTTTAAAAACTAGACAGAATCATTCTCAGAAACTACTTTGTGATGTGTGCGTTCAACTCACAGAGTTTCACCTTTCTTTTCATTGAGCAGTTTGGAAACACTCTGTTTCTTAAGTTTGCAAGAGGATATTTGGACCACTTTGAGGCCTTCGTTGGAAACGGGATTTCTCAGTATAATGCTAGACAGATGAATTCCCAGTAAGTTCTTTGTGTTGTGTCTATTCAACTCACAGAGTTGAACCTTCCTTTAGACAGAGCAGTTTGCAAACACTCTTTTTGTGGAATTTGCAAGTGGAGATTTCAAGCGATTTCAGGCCAAACTTAGAAAGGGAAATATCTTTGTATAAAAACTAGACAGAATCATTCTCAGAAACTACTCTGTGTTGTGTGCGTTCCACTCACAGAGTTTAACCTTTATTTTCATAGAGCAGTTTGGAAACACTCTGTTTGTTAAGTCTGCAAGTGGATATTTAGACCTCTTTGACGCCTTCGTTTGAAACGGGATTTCTTCATATACAGCTAGACACATGAATGCTCAGTAACTTCTTTGTGTTGTGTGTATTCAACTCACAGAGTTGAACCTTTCTTTAGACAGAGCAGATTTGAGACACTCTTTTTGTGGATTTTACAAGTGGAGATTTCCAGCGATTTGAGGCCAATTGTAGTAAAGGAAATATCCTCGTTTAAAAACTAGACAGAATCATTCTCAGAAACTACTTTGTGATGTGTGCGTTCAACTCACAGAGTTTCACCTTTCTTTTCATAGAGCAGTTTGGAAACACTCTGTTTCTTAAGTTTGCAAGAGGATATTTGGACCACTTTGAGGCCTTCGTTGGAAACGGGATTTCTCAGTATACAGCTAGACAGATGAATTCCCAGTAAGTTCTTTGTGTTGTGTCTATTCAACTCACAGAGTTGAACCTTCCTTTAGACAGAGCAGTTTGCAAACACTCTTTTTGTGGAATTTGCAAGTGGAGATTTCAAGCGATTTCAGGCCAATCTTAGAAAGGGAAATATCTTTGTATAAAAACTAGACAGAATCATTCTCAGAAACTACTCTGTGTTGTGTGCGTTCCACTCACAGAGTTTAACCTTTCTTTTCATAGAGCAGTTTGGAAACACTCTCTTTGTTAAGTCTGCAAGGGGATATTTAGACCTCTTTGACGCCTTCGTTGGAAACGGGATTTCTTCATATACAGCTAGACACATGAATCCTCAGTAACTTCTTTGTGTTGTGTGTATTCAACTCACAGAGTTGAACCTTTCTTTAGACAGAGCAGATTTGAAACACTCTTTTTGTGGATTTTACAAGTGGAGATTTCAAGCGATTTGAGGCCAATTGTAGTAAAGGAAATATCCTCGTTTAAAAACTAGACAGAATCATTCTCAGAAACTACTTTGTGATGTGTGCGTTCAACTCACAGAGTTTCACCTTTCTCTTCATAGAGCAGTTTGGAAACACTCTGTTTCTTAAGTTTGCAAGAGGATATTTGGACCACTTTGAGGCCTTCGTTGGAAACGGGATTTCTCAGTATACAGCTAGACAGATGAATTCCCAGTAAGTTCTTTGTGTTGTGTCTATTCAACTCACAGAGTTGAACCTTCCTTTAGACAGCGCAGTTTGCAAACACTCTTTTTGTGGAATTTGCAAGTGGAGATTTCAAGCGATTTCAGGCCAATCTTAGAAAGGGAAATATCTTTGTATAAAAACTAGACAGAATCTTTCTCAGAAACTACTTTGTGTTCTGTGCGTTCCACTCACAGACTTTAACCTTTCTTTTCATAGAGCAGTTTGGAATCACTCTGTTTTTTAAGTCTGCAAGGGGATATTTAGACCTCTTTGACACCTTCATTATAAACGGGATTTCTTCATATACAGCTAGACACATGAATTCTCAGTAACTTCTTTGTGTTGTGTGTATTCAACTCACAGAGTTGAACCTTTCTTTAGACAGAGCAGATTTGAAACACTCTTTTTGTGGATTTTACAAGTGGAGATTTCAAGCGATTTGAGGCCAATTGTAGTAAAGGAAATATCCTCGTTTAAAAACTAGACAGAATCATTCTCAGAAACTACTTTGTGATGTGTGCGTTCAACTCACAGAGTTTCACCTTTCTTTTCATAGAGCAGTTTGGAAACACTCTGTTTCTTAAGTTTGCAAGAGGATATTTGGACCACTTTGAGGCCTTCGTTGGAAACGGGATTTCTCAGTATAATGCTAGACAGATGAATTCCCAGTAAGTTCTTTGTGTTGTGTCTATTCAACTCACAGAGTTGAACCTTCCTTTAGACAGCGCAGTTTGCAAACACTCTTTTTGTGGAATTTGCAAGTGGAGATTTCAAGCGATTTCAGGCCAATCTTAGAAAGGGAAATATCTTTGTATAAAAACTAGACAGAATCTTTCTCAGAAACTACTTTGTGTTCTGTGCGTTCCACTCACAGACTTTAACCTTTCTTTTCATAGAGCAGTTTGGAATCACTCTGTTTTTTAAGTCTGCAAGGGGATATTTAGACCTCTTTGACGCCTTCATTATAAACGGGATTTCTTCATATACAGCTAGACACATGAATTCTCAGTAACTTCTTTGTGTTGTGTGTATTCAACTCACAGAGTTGAACCTTTCTTTAGACAGAGCAGATTTGAAACACTCTTTTTGTGGATTTTACAAGTGGAGATTTCAAGCGATTTGAGGCCAATTGTAGTAAAGGAAATATCCTCGTTTAAAAACTAGACAGAATCATTCTCAGAAACTACTTTGTGATGTGTGCGTTCAACTCACAGAGTTTCACCTTTCTTTTCATAGAGCAGTTTGGAAACACTCTGTTTCTTAAGTTTGCAAGAGGATATTTGGACCACTTTGAGGCCTTCGTTGGAAACGGGATTTCTCAGTATAATGCTAGACAGATGAATTCCCAGTAAGTTCTTTGTGTTGTGTCTATTCAACTCACAGAGTTGAACCTTCCTTTAGACAGAGCAGTTTGCAAACACTCTTTTTGTGGAATTTGCAAGTGGAGATTTCAAGCGATTTCAGGCCAAACTTAGAATGGGAAATATCTTTGTATAAAAACTAGACAGAATCATTCTCAGAAACTACTCTGTGTTGTGTGCGTTCCACTCACAGAGTTTAACCTTTCTTTTCATAGAGCAGTTTGGAAACACTCTCTTTGTTAAGTCTGCAAGGGGATATTTAGACCTCTTTGACGCCTTCGTTGGAAACGGGATTTCCTCATATACAGCTAGACACATGAATCCTCAGTAACTTCTTTGTGTTGTGTGTATTCAACTCACAGAGTTGAACCTTTCTTTAGACAGAGCAGATTTGAAACACTCTTTTTGTGGATTTTACAAGTGGAGATTTCAAGCGATTTGAGGCCAATTGTAGTAAAGGAAATATCCTCGTTTAAAAACTAGACAGAATCATTCTCAGAAACTACTTTGTGATGTGTGCGTTCAACTCACAGAGTTTCACCTTTCTTTTCATAGAGCAGTTTGGAAACACTCTGTTTCTTAAGTTTGCAAGAGGATATTTGGACCACTTTGAGGCCTTCGTTGGAAACGGGATTTCTCAGTATAATGCTAGACAGATGAATTCCCAGTAAGTTCTTTGTGTTGTGTCTATTCAACTCACAGAGTTGAACCTTCCTTTAGACAGAGCAGTTTGCAAACACTCTTTTTGTGGAATTTGCAAGTGGAGATTTCAAGCGATTTCAGGCCAAACTTAGAATGGGAAATATCTTTGTATAAAAACTAGACAGAATCATTCTCAGAAACTACTCTGTGTTGTGTGCGTTCCACTCACAGAGTCTAACCTTTCTTTTCATAGAGCAGTTTGGAAACACTCTCTTTGTTAAGTCTGCAAGGGGATATTTAGACCTCTTTGACGCCTTCGTTGGAAACGGGATTTCCTCATATACAGCTAGACACATGAATCCTCAGTAACTTCTTTGTGTTGTGTGTATTCAACTCACAGAGTTGAACCTTTCTTTAGACAGAGCAGATTTGAAACACTCTTTTTGTGGATTTTACAAGTGGAGATTTCAAGCGATTTGAGGCCAATTGTAGTAAAGGAAATATCCTCGTTTAAAAACTAGACAGAATCATTCTCAGAAACTACTTTGTGATGTGTGCGTTCAACTCACAGAGTTTCACCTTTCTTTTCATAGAGCAGTTTGGAAACACTCTGTTTCTTAAGTTTGCAAGAGGATATTTGGACCACTTTGAGGCCTTCGTTGGAAACGGGATTTCTCTGTATAATGCTAGACAGATGAATTCCCAGTAAGTTCTTTGTGTTGTGTCTATTGAACTCACAGAGTTGAACCTTCCTTTAGACAGAGCAGTTTGCAAACACTCTTTTTGTGGAATTTGCAAGTGGAGATTTCAAGCGATTTCAGGCCAAACTTAGAAAGGGAAATATCTTTGTATAAAAACTAGACAGAATCATTCTCAGAAACTACTCTGTGTTGTGTGCGTTCCACTCACAGAGTTTAACCTTTCTTTTCATAGAGCAGTTTGGAAACACTCTGTTTGTTAAGTCTGCAAGTGGATATTTAGACCTCTTTGACGCCTTCGTTTGAAATGGGATTTCTTCATATACAGCTAGACACATGAATGCTCAGTAACTTCTTTGTGTTGTGTGTATTCAACTCACAGAGTTGAACCTTTCTTTAGACAGAGCAGATTTGAAACACTCTTTTTGTGGATTTTACAAGTGGAGATTTCAAGCGATTTGAGGCCAATTGTAGTAAAGGAAATATCCTCGTTTAAAAACTAGACAGAATCATTCTCAGAAACTACTTTGTGATGTGTGCGTTTAACTCACAGAGTTTCACCTTTCTTTTCATAGAGCAGTTTGGAAACACTCTGTTTCTTAAGTTTGCAAGAGGATATTTGGACCACTTTGAGGCCTTCGTTGGAAACGGGATTTCTCAGTATACAGCTAGACAGATGAATTCCCAGTAAGTTCTTTGTGTTGTGTCTATTCAACTCACAGAGTTGAACCTTCCTTTAGACAGAGCAGTTTGCAAACACTCTTTTTGTGGAATTTGCAAGTGGAGATTTCAAGCGATTTCAGGCCAAACTTAGAAAGGGAAATATCTTTGTATAAAAACTAGACAGAATCATTCTCAGAAACTACTCTGTGTTGTGTGCGTTCCACTCACAGAGTTTAACCTTTCTTTTCATAGAGCAGTTTGGAAACACTCTCTTTGTTAAGTCTGCAAGTGGATATTTAGACCTCTTTGACGCCTTCGTTTGAAACGGGATTTCTTCATATACAGCTAGACACATGAATGCTCAGTAACTTCTTTGTGTTGTGTGTATTCAACTCACAGAGTTGAACCTTTCTTTAGACAGAGCAGATTTGAAACACTCTTTTTGTGGATTTTACAAGTGGAGATTTCCAGCGATTTGAGGCCAATTGTAGTAAAGGAAATATCCTCGTTTAAAAACTAGACAGAATCATTCTCAGAAACTACTTTGTGATGTGTGCGTTCAACTCACAGAGTTTCACCTTTCTTTTCATAGAGCAGTTTGGAAACACTCTGTTTCTTAAGTTTGCAAGAGGATATTTGGACCACTTTGAGGCCTTCGTTGGAAACGGGATTTCTCAGTATACAGCTAGACAGATGAATTCCCAGTAAGTTCTTTGTGTTGTGTCTATTCAACTCACAGAGTTGAACCTTCCTTTAGACAGAGCAGTTTGCAAACACTCTTTTTGTGGAATTTGCAAGTGGAGATTTCAAGCGATTTCAGGCCAAACTTAGAAAGGGAAATATCTTTGTATAAAAACTAGACAGAATCATTCTCAGAAACTACTCTGTGTTGTGTGCGTTCCACTCACAGAGTTTAACCTTTCTTTTCATAGAGCAGTTTGGAAACACTCTGTTTGTTAAGTCTGCAAGTGGATATTTAGACCTCTTTGACGCCTTCGTTTGAAACGGGATTTCTTCATATACAGCTAGACACATGAATGCTCAGTAACTTCTTTGTGTTGTGTGTATTCAACTCACAGAGTTGAACCTTTCTTTAGACAGAGCAGATTTGAAACACTCTTTTTGTGGATTTTACAAGTGGAGATTTCAAGCGATTTGAGGCCAATTGTAGTAAAGGAAATATCCTCGTTTAAAAACTAGACAGAATCATTCTCAGAAACTACTTTGTGATGTGTGCGTTCAACTCACAGAGTTTCACCTTTCTTTTCATAGAGCAGTTTGGAAACACTCTGTTTCTTAAGTTTGCAAGAGGATATTTGGACCACTTTGAGGCCTTCGTTGGAAACGGGATTTCTCAGTATAATGCTAGACAGATGAATTCCCAGTAAGTTCTTTGTGTTGTGTCTATTCAACTCACAGAGTTGAACCTTCCTTTAGACAGAGCAGTTTGCAAACACTCTTTTTGTGGAATTTGCAAGTGGAGATTTCAAGCGATTTCAGGCCAATCTTAGAAAGGGAAATATCTTTGTATAAAAACTAGACAGAATCATTCTCAGAAACTACTCTGTGTTGTGTGCGTTCCACTCACAGAGTTTAACCTTTCTTTTCATAGAGCAGTTTGGAAACACTCTCTTTGTTAAGTCTGCAAGGGGATATTTAGACCTCTTTGACGCCTTCGTTGGAAACGGGATTTCTTCATATACAGCTAGACACATGAATCCTCAGTAACTTCTTTGTGTTGTGTGTATTCAACTCACAGAGTTGAACCTTTCTTTAGACAGAGCAGATTTGAAACACTCTTTTTGTGGATTTTACAAGTGGAGATTTCAAGCGATTTGAGGCCAATTGTAGTAAAGGAAATATCCTCGTTTAAAAACTAGACAGAATCATTCTCAGAAACTACTTTGTGATGTGTGCGTTCAACTCACAGAGTTTCACCTTTCTTTTCATAGAGCAGTTTGGAAACACTCTGTTTCTTAAGTTTGCAAGAGGATATTTGGACCACTTTGAGGCCTTCGTTGGAAACGGGATTTCTCAGTATAATGCTAGACAGATGAATTCCCAGTAAGTTCTTTGTGTTGTGTCTATTCAACTCACAGAGTTGAACCTTCCTTTAGACAGCGCAGTTTGCAAACACTCTTTTTGTGGAATTTGCAAGTGGAGATTTCAAGCGATTTCAGGCCAATCTTAGAAAGGGAAATATCTTTGTATAAAAACTAGACAGAATCTTTCTCAGAAACTACTTTGTGTTCTGTGCGTTCCACTCACAGAGTTTAACCTTTCTTTTCATAGAGCAGTTTGGAATCACTCTGTTTTTTAAGTCTGCAAGGGGATATTTAGACCTCTTTGACGCCTTCGTTGGAAACGGGATTTCTTCATATACAGCTAGACACATGAATTCTCAGTAACTTCTTTGTGTTGTGTGTATTCAACTCACAGAGTTGAACCTTTCTTTAGACAGAGCAGATTTGAAACACTCTTTTTGTGGATTTTACAAGTGGAGATTTCAAGCGATTTGAGGCCAATTGTAGTAAAGGAAATATCCTCGTTTAAAAACTAGACAGAATCATTCTCAGAAACTACTTTGTGATGTGTGTGTTCAACTCACAGAGTTTCACCTTTCTTTTCATAGAGCAGTTTGGAAACACTCTGTTGGTTAAGTTTGCAAGAGGATATTTGGACCACTTTGAGGCCTTCGTTGGAAACGGGATTTCTCAGTATACAGCTAGACAGATGAATTCCCAGTAAGTTCTTTGTGTTGTGTCTATTCAACTCACAGAGCTGAACCTTCCTTTAGACAGAGCAGTTTGCAAACACTCTTTTTGTGGAATTTGCAAGTGGAGATTTCAAGCGATTTAAGGCCAAACTTAGAAAGGGAAATATCGTTGTGTAAAAACTAGACAGAATCATTCTCAGAAACTACTTTGTGTTGTGTGCGTTTCACTCACAGAGTTTAACCTTTCTTTTCATAGAGCAGTTTGGAAACACTCTCTTTGTTAAGTCTGCAAGGGGATATTTAGACCTCTTTGACGCCTTCGTTGGAAACGGGATTTCTTCATATACAGCTAGACACATGAATCCTCAGTAACTTCTTTGTGTTGTGTGTATTCAACTCACAGAGTTGAACCTTTCTTTAGACAGAGCAGATTTGAAACACTCTTTTTGTGGATTTTACAAGTGGAGATTTCAAGCGATTTGAGGCCAATTGTAGTAAAGGAAATATCCTCGTTTAAAAACTAGACAGAATCATTCTCAGAAACTACTTTGTGATGTGTGCGTTCAACTCACAGAGTTTCACCTTTCTTTTCATAGAGCAGTTTGGAAACACTCTGTTTCTTAAGTTTGCAAGAGGATATTTGGACCACTTTGAGGCCTTCGTTGGAAACGGGATTTCTCTGTATAATGCTAGACAGATGAATTCCCAGTAAGTTCTTTGTGTTGTGTCTATTCAACTCACAGAGTTGAACCTTCCTTTAGACAGAGCAGTTTGCAAACACTCTTTTTGTGGAATTTGCAAGTGGAGATTTCAAGCGATTTCAGGCCAAACTTAGAAAGGGAAATATCTTTGTATAAAAACTAGACAGAATCATTCTCAGAAACTACTCTGTGTTGTGTGCGTTCCACTCACAGAGTTTAACCTTTCCTTTCATAGAGCAGTTTGGAAACACTCTCTTTGTTAAGTCTGCAAGGGGATATTTAGACCTCTTTGACGCCTTCGTTGGAAACGGGATTTCTTCATATACAGCTAGACACATGAATCCTCAGTAACTTCTTTGTGTTGTGTGTATTCAACTCACAGAGTTGAACCTTTCTTTAGACAGAGCACATTTGAAACACTCTTTTTGTGGATTTTACAAGTGGAGATTTCAAGCGATTTGAGGCCAATTGTAGTAAAGGAAATATCCTCGTTTAAAAACTAGACAGAATCATTCTCAGAAACTACTTTGTGATGTGTGCGTTCAACTCACAGAGTTTCACCTTTCTTTTCATAGAGCAGTTTGGAAACACTCTGTTTCTTAAGTTTGCAAGAGGATATTTGGACCACTTTGAGGCCTTCGTTGGAAACGGGATTTCTCAGTATACAGCTAGACAGATGAATTCCCAGTAAGTTCTTTGTGTTGTGTCTATTCAACTCACAGAGTTGAACCTTCCTTTAGACAGCGCAGTTTGCAAACACTCTTTTTGTGGAATTTGCAAGTGGAGATTTCAAGCGATTTCAGGCCAATCTTAGAAAGGGAAATATCTTTGTATAAAAACTAGACAGAATCTTTCTCAGAAACTACTTTGTGTTCTGTGCGTTCCACTCACAGAGTTTAACCTTTCTTTTCATAGAGCAGTTTGGAATCACTCTGTTTTTTAAGTCTGCAAGGGGATATTTAGACCTCTTTGACGCCTTCGTTGGAAACGGGATTTCTTCATATACAGCTAGACACATGAATTCTCAGTAACTTCTTTGTGTTGTGTGTATTCAACTCACAGAGTTGAACCTTTCTTTAGACAGAGCAGATTTGAAACACTCTTTTTGTGGATTTTACAAGTGGAGATTTCAAGCGATTTGAGGCCAATTGTAGTAAAGGAAATATCCTCGTTTAAAAACTAGACAGAATCATTCTCAGAAACTACTTTGTGATGTGTGTGTTCAACTCACAGAGTTTCACCTTTCTTTTCATAGAGCAGTTTGGAAACACTCTGTTGGTTAAGTTTGCAAGAGGATATTTGGACCACTTTGAGGCCTTCGTTGGAAACGGGATTTCTCAGTATACAGCTAGACAGATGAATTCCCAGTAAGTTCTTTGTGTTGTGTCTATTCAACTCACAGAGCTGAACCTTCCTTTAGACAGAGCAGTTTGCAAACACTCTTTTTGTGGAATTTGCAAGTGGAGATTTCAAGCGATTTAAGGCCAAACTTAGAAAGGGAAATATCGTTGTGTAAAAACTAGACAGAATCATTCTCAGAAACTACTTTGTGTTGTGTGCGTTTCACTCACAGAGTTTAACCTTTCTTTTCATAGAGCAGTTTGGAAACACTCTCTTTGTTAAGTCTGCAAGGGGATATTTAGACCTCTTTGACGCCTTCGTTGGAAACGGGATTTCTTCATATACAGCTAGACACATGAATCCTCAGTAACTTCTTTGTGTTGTGTGTATTCAACTCACAGAGTTGAACCTTTCTTTAGACAGAGCAGATTTGAAACACTCTTTTTGTGGATTTTACAAGTGGAGATTTCAAGCGATTTGAGGCCAATTGTAGTAAAGGAAATATCCTCGTTTAAAAACTAGACAGAATCATTCTCAGAAACTACTTTGTGATGTGTGCGTTCAACTCACAGAGTTTCACCTTTCTTTTCATAGAGCAGTTTGGAAACACTCTGTTTCTTAAGTTTGCAAGAGGATATTTGGACCACTTTGAGGCCTTCGTTGGAAACGGGATTTCTCTGTATAATGCTAGACAGATGAATTCCCAGTAAGTTCTTTGTGTTGTGTCTATTCAACTCACAGAGTTGAACCTTCCTTTAGACAGAGCAGTTTGCAAACACTCTTTTTGTGGAATTTGCAAGTGGAGATTTCAAGCGATTTCAGGCCAAACTTAGAAAGGGAAATATCTTTGTATAAAAACTAGACAGAATCATTCTCAGAAACTACTCTGTGTTGTGTGCGTTCCACTCACAGTGTTTAACCTTTCTTTTCATAGAGCAGTTTGGAAACACTCTGTTTGTTAAGTCTGCAAGTGGATATTTAGACCTCTTTGACGCCTTCGTTTGAAACGGGATTTCTTCATATACAGCTAGACACATGAATGCTCAGTAACTTCTTTGTGTTGTGTGTATTCAACTCACAGAGTTGAACCTTTCTTTAGACAGAGCAGATTTGAAACACTCTTTTTGTGGATTTTACAAGTGGAGATTTCCAGCGATTTGAGGCCAATTGTAGTAAAGGAAATATCCTCGTTTAAAAACTAGACAGAATCATTCTCAGAAACTACTTTGTGATGTGTGCGTTCAACTCACAGAGTTTCACCTTTCTTTTCATAGAGCAGTTTGGAAACACTCTGTTTCTTAAGTTTGCAAGAGGATATTTGGACCACTTTGAGGCCTTCGTTGGAAACGGGATTTCTCAGTATACAGCTAGACAGATGAATTCCCAGTAAGTTCTTTGTGTTGTGTCTATTCAACTCACAGAGTTGAACCTTCCTTTAGACAGAGCAGTTTGCAAACACTCTTTTTGTGGAATTTGCAAGTGGAGATTTCAAGCGATTTCAGGCCAAACTTAGAAAGGGAAATATCTTTGTATAAAAACTAGACAGAATCATTCTCAGAAACTACTCTGTGTTGTGTGCGTTCCACTCACAGAGTTTAACCTTTCTTTTCATAGAGCAGTTTGGAAACACTCTCTTTGTTAAGTCTGCAAGGGGATATTTAGACCTCTTTGACGCCTTCGTTGGAAACGGGATTTCTTCATATACAGCTAGACACATGAATCCTCAGTAACTTCTTTGTGTTGTGTGTATTCAACTCACAGAGTTGAACCTTTCTTTAGACAGAGCAGATTTGAAACACTCTTTTTGTGGATTTTACAAGTGGAGATTTCAAGCGATTTGAGGCCAATTGTAGTAAAGGAAATATCCTCGTTTAAAAACTAGACAGAATCATTCTCAGAAACTACTTTGTGATGTGTGCGTTCAACTCACAGAGTTTCACCTTTCTTTTCATAGAGCAGTTTGGAAACACTCTGTTTCTTAAGTTTGCAAGAGGATATTTGGACCACTTTGAGGCCTTCGTTGGAAACGGGATTTCTCAGTATAATGCTAGACAGATGAATTCCCAGTAAGTTCTTTGTGTTGTGTCTATTCAACTCACAGAGTTGAACCTTCCTTTAGACAGCGCAGTTTGCAAACACTCTTTTTGTGGAATTTGCAAGTGGAGATTTCAAGCGATTTCAGGCCAATCTTAGAAAGGGAAATATCTTTGTATAAAAACTAGACAGAATCTTTCTCAGAAACTACTTTGTGTTCTGTGCGTTCCACTCACAGAGTTTAACCTTTCTTTTCATAGAGCAGTTTGGAATCACTCTGTTTTTTAAGTCTGCAAGGGGATATTTAGACCTCTTTGACGCCTTCGTTGGAAACGGGATTTCTTCATATACAGCTAGACACATGAATTCTCAGTAACTTCTTTGTGTTGTGTGTATTCAACTCACAGAGTTGAACCTTTCTTTAGACAGAGCAGATTTGAAACACTCTTTTTGTGGATTTTACAAGTGGAGATTTCAAGCGATTTGAGGCCAATTGTAGTAAAGGAAATATCCTCGTTTAAAAACTAGACAGAATCATTCTCAGAAACTACTTTGTGATGTGTGTGTTCAACTCACAGAGTTTCACCTTTCTTTTCATAGAGCAGTTTGGAAACACTCTGTTGGTTAAGTTTGCAAGAGGATATTTGGACCACTTTGAGGCCTTCGTTGGAAACGGGATTTCTCAGTATACAGCTAGACAGATGAATTCCCAGTAAGTTCTTTGTGTTGTGTCTATTCAACTCACAGAGCTGAACCTTCCTTTAGACAGAGCAGTTTGCAAACACTCTTTTTGTGGAATTTGCAAGTGGAGATTTCAAGCGATTTAAGGCCAAACTTAGAAAGGGAAATATCGTTGTGTAAAAACTAGACAGAATCATTCTCAGAAACTACTTTGTGTTGTGTGCGTTTCACTCACAGAGTTTAACCTTTCTTTTCATAGAGCAGTTTGGAAACACTCTCTTTGTTAAGTCTGCAAGGGGATATTTAGACCTCTTTGACGCCTTCGTTGGAAACGGGATTTCTTCATATACAGCTAGACACATGAATCCTCAGTAACTTCTTTGTGTTGTGTGTATTCAACTCACAGAGTTGAACCTTTCTTTAGACAGAGCAGATTTGAAACACTCTTTTTGTGGATTTTACAAGTGGAGATTTCAAGCGATTTGAGGCCAATTGTAGTAAAGGAAATATCCTCGTTTAAAAACTAGACAGAATCATTCTCAGAAACTACTTTGTGATGTGTGCGTTCAACTCACAGAGTTTCACCTTTCTTTTCATAGAGCAGTTTGGAAACACTCTGTTTCTTAAGTTTGCAAGAGGATATTTGGACCACTTTGAGGCCTTCGTTGGAAACGGGATTTCTCTGTATAATGCTAGACAGATGAATTCCCAGTAAGTTCTTTGTGTTGTGTCTATTCAACTCACAGAGTTGAACCTTCCTTTAGACAGAGCAGTTTGCAAACACTCTTTTTGTGGAATTTGCAAGTGGAGATTTCAAGCGATTTCAGGCCAAACTTAGAAAGGGAAATATCTTTGTATAAAAACTAGACAGAATCATTCTCAGAAACTACTCTGTGTTGTGTGCGTTCCACTCACAGTGTTTAACCTTTCTTTTCATAGAGCAGTTTGGAAACACTCTGTTTGTTAAGTCTGCAAGTGGATATTTAGACCTCTTTGACGCCTTCGTTTGAAACGGGATTTCTTCATATACAGCTAGACACATGAATGCTCAGTAACTTCTTTGTGTTGTGTGTATTCAACTCACAGAGTTGAACCTTTCTTTAGACAGAGCAGATTTGAAACACTCTTTTTGTGGATTTTACAAGTGGAGATTTCCAGCGATTTGAGGCCAATTGTAGTAAAGGAAATATCCTCGTTTAAAAACTAGACAGAATCATTCTCAGAAACTACTTTGTGATGTGTGCGTTCAACTCACAGAGTTTCACCTTTCTTTTCATAGAGCAGTTTGGAAACACTCTGTTTCTTAAGTTTGCAAGAGGATATTTGGACCACTTTGAGGCCTTCGTTGGAAACGGGATTTCTCAGTATACAGCTAGACAGATGAATTCCCAGTAAGTTCTTTGTGTTGTGTCTATTCAACTCACAGAGTTGAACCTTCCTTTAGACAGAGCAGTTTGCAAACACTCTTTTTGTGGAATTTGCAAGTGGAGATTTCAAGCGATTTCAGGCCAAACTTAGAAAGGGAAATATCTTTGTATAAAAACTAGACAGAATCATTCTCAGAAACTACTCTGTGTTGTGTGCGTTCCACTCACAGAGTTTAACCTTTCTTTTCATAGAGCAGTTTGGAAACACTCTGTTTGTTAAGTCTGCAAGTGGATATTTAGACCTCTTTGACGCCTTCGTTTGAAACGGGATTTCTTCATATACAGCTAGACACATGAATCCTCAGTAACTTCTTTGTGTTGTGTGTATTCAACTCACAGAGTTGAACCTTTCTTTAGACAGAGCAGATTTGAAACACTCTTTTTGTGGATTTTACAAGTGGAGATTTCAAGCGATTTGAGGCCAATTGTAGTAAAGGAAATATCCTCGTTTAAAAACTAGACAGAATCATTCTCAGAAACTACTTTGTGATGTGTGCGTTCAACTCACAGAGTTTCACCTTTCTTTTCATAGAGCAGTTTGGAAACACTCTGTTTCTTAAGTTTGCAAGAGGATATTTGGACCACTTTGAGGCCTTCGTTGGAAACGGGATTTCTCAGTATAATGCTAGACAGATGAATTCCCAGTAAGTTCTTTGTGTTGTGTCTATTCAACTCACAGAGTTGAACCTTCCTTTAGACAGAGCAGTTTGCAAACACTCTTTTTGTGGAATTTGCAAGTGGAGATTTCAAGCGATTTCAGGCCAATCTTAGAAAGGGAAATATCTTTGTATAAAAACTAGACAGAATCATTCTCAGAAACTACTCTGTGTTGTGTGCGTTCCACTCACAGAGTTTAACCTTTCTTTTCATAGAGCAGTTTGGAAACACTCTCTTTGTTAAGTCTGCAAGGGGATATTTAGACCTCTTTGACGCCTTCGTTGGAAACGGGATTTCTTCATATACAGCTAGACACATGAATCCTCAGTAACTTCTTTGTGTTGTGTGTATTCAACTCACAGAGTTGAACCTTTCTTTAGACAGAGCAGATTTGAAACACTCTTTTTGTGGATTTTACAAGTGGAGATTTCAAGCGATTTGAGGCCAATTGTAGTAAAGGAAATATCCTCGTTTAAAAACTAGACAGAATCATTCTCAGAAACTACTTTGTGATGTGTGCGTTCAACTCACAGAGTTTCACCTTTCTTTTCATAGAGCAGTTTGGAAACACTCTGTTTCTTAAGTTTGCAAGAGGATATTTGGACCACTTTGAGGCCTTCGTTGGAAACGGGATTTCTCAGTATACAGCTAGACAGATGAATTCCCAGTAAGTTCTTTGTGTTGTGTCTATTCAACTCACAGAGCTGAACCTTCCTTTAGACAGAGCAGTTTGCAAACACTCTTTTTGTGGAATTTGCAAGTGGAGATTTCAAGCGATTTAAGGCCAAACTTAGAAAGGGAAATATCGTTGTGTAAAAACTAGACAGAATCATTCTCAGAAACTACTTTGTGTTGTGTGCGTTTCACTCACAGAGTTTAACCTTTCTTTTCATAGAGCAGTTTGGAAACACTCTCTTTGTTAAGTCTGCAAGGGGATATTTAGACCTCTTTGACGCCTTCGTTGGAAACGGGATTTCTTCATATACAGCTAGACACATGAATCCTCAGTAACTTCTTTGTGTTGTGTGTATTCAACTCACAGAGTTGAACCTTTCTTTAGACAGAGCAGATTTGAAACACTCTTTTTGTGGATTTTACAAGTGGAGATTTCAAGCGATTTGAGGCCAATTGTAGTAAAGGAAATATCCTCGTTTAAAAACTAGACAGAATCATTCTCAGAAACTACTTTGTGATGTGTGCGTTCAACTCACAGAGTTTCACCTTTCTTTTCATAGAGCAGTTTGGAAACACTCTGTTTCTTAAGTTTGCAAGAGGATATTTGGACCACTTTGAGGCCTTCGTTGGAAACGGGATTTCTCTGTATAATGCTAGACAGATGAATTCCCAGTAAGTTCTTTGTGTTGTGTCTATTCAACTCACAGAGTTGAACCTTCCTTTAGACAGAGCAGTTTGCAAACACTCTTTTTGTGGAATTTGCAAGTGGAGATTTCAAGCGATTTCAGGCCAAACTTAGAAAGGGAAATATCTTTGTATAAAAACTAGACAGAATCATTCTCAGAAACTACTCTGTGTTGTGTGCGTTCCACTCACAGTGTTTAACCTTTCTTTTCATAGAGCAGTTTGGAAACACTCTGTTTGTTAAGTCTGCAAGTGGATATTTAGACCTCTTTGACGCCTTCGTTTGAAACGGGATTTCTTCATATACAGCTAGACACATGAATGCTCAGTAACTTCTTTGTGTTGTGTGTATTCAACTCACAGAGTTGAACCTTTCTTTAGACAGAGCAGATTTGAAACACTCTTTTTGTGGATTTTACAAGTGGAGATTTCCAGCGATTTGAGGCCAATTGTAGTAAAGGAAATATCCTCGTTTAAAAACTAGACAGAATCATTCTCAGAAACTACTTTGTGATGTGTGCGTTCAACTCACAGAGTTTCACCTTTCTTTTCATAGAGCAGTTTGGAAACACTCTGTTTCTTAAGTTTGCAAGAGGATATTTGGACCACTTTGAGGCCTTCGTTGGAAACGGGATTTCTCAGTATACAGCTAGACAGATGAATTCCCAGTAAGTTCTTTGTGTTGTGTCTATTCAACTCACAGAGTTGAACCTTCCTTTAGACAGAGCAGTTTGCAAACACTCTTTTTGTGGAATTTGCAAGTGGAGATTTCAAGCGATTTCAGGCCAAACTTAGAAAGGGAAATATCTTTGTATAAAAACTAGACAGAATCATTCTCAGAAACTACTCTGTGTTGTGTGCGTTCCACTCACAGAGTTTAACCTTTCTTTTCATAGAGCAGTTTGGAAACACTCTGTTTGTTAAGTCTGCAAGTGGATATTTAGACCTCTTTGACGCCTTCGTTTGAAACGGGATTTCTTCATATACAGCTAGACACATGAATCCTCAGTAACTTCTTTGTGTTGTGTGTATTCAACTCACAGAGTTGAACCTTTCTTTAGACAGAGCAGATTTGAAACACTCTTTTTGTGGATTTTACAAGTGGAGATTTCAAGCGATTTGAGGCCAATTGTAGTAAAGGAAATATCCTCGTTTAAAAACTAGACAGAATCATTCTCAGAAACTACTTTGTGATGTGTGCGTTCAACTCACAGAGTTTCACCTTTCTTTTCATAGAGCAGTTTGGAAACACTCTGTTTCTTAAGTTTGCAAGAGGATATTTGGACCACTTTGAGGCCTTCGTTGGAAACGGGATTTCTCAGTATAATGCTAGACAGATGAATTCCCAGTAAGTTCTTTGTGTTGTGTCTATTCAACTCACAGAGTTGAACCTTCCTTTAGACAGAGCAGTTTGCAAACACTCTTTTTGTGGAATTTGCAAGTGGAGATTTCAAGCGATTTCAGGCCAATCTTAGAAAGGGAAATATCTTTGTATAAAAACTAGACAGAATCATTCTCAGAAACTACTCTGTGTTGTGTGCGTTCCACTCACAGAGTTTAACCTTTCTTTTCATAGAGCAGTTTGGAAACACTCTCTTTGTTAAGTCTGCAAGGGGATATTTAGACCTCTTTGACGCCTTCGTTGGAAACGGGATTTCTTCATATACAGCTAGACACATGAATCCTCAGTAACTTCTTTGTGTTGTGTGTATTCAACTCACAGAGTTGAACCTTTCTTTAGACAGAGCAGATTTGAAACACTCTTTTTGTGGATTTTACAAGTGGAGATTTCAAGCGATTTGAGGCCAATTGTAGTAAAGGAAATATCCTCGTTTAAAAACTAGACAGAATCATTCTCAGAAACTACTTTGTGATGTGTGCGTTCAACTCACAGAGTTTCACCTTTCTTTTCATAGAGCAGTTTGGAAACACTCTGTTTCTTAAGTTTGCAAGAGGATATTTGGACCACTTTGAGGCCTTCGTTGGAAACGGGATTTCTCAGTATACAGCTAGACAGATGAATTCCCAGTAAGTTCTTTGTGTTGTGTCTATTCAACTCACAGAGTTGAACCTTCCTTTAGACAGCGCAGTTTGCAAACACTCTTTTTGTGGAATTTGCAAGTGGAGATTTCAAGCGATTTCAGGCCAATCTTAGAAAGGGAAATATCTTTGTATAAAAACTAGACAGAATCTTTCTCAGAAACTACTTTGTGTTCTGTGCGTTCCACTCACAGACTTTAACCTTTCTTTTCATAGAGCAGTTTGGAATCACTCTGTTTTTTAAGTCTGCAAGGGGATATTTAGACCTCTTTGACACCTTCATTATAAACGGGATTTCTTCATATACAGCTAGACACATGAATTCTCAGTAACTTCTTTGTGTTGTGTGTATTCAACTCACAGAGTTGAACCTTTCTTTAGACAGAGCAGATTTGAAACACTCTTTTTGTGGATTTTACAAGTGGAGATTTCAAGCGATTTGAGGCCAATTGTAGTAAAGGAAATATCCTCGTTTAAAAACTAGACAGAATCATTCTCAGAAACTACTTTGTGATGTGTGCGTTCAACTCACAGAGTTTCACCTTTCTTTTCATAGAGCAGTTTGGAAACACTCTGTTTCTTAAGTTTGCAAGAGGATATTTGGACCACTTTGAGGCCTTCGTTGGAAACGGGATTTCTCAGTATAATGCTAGACAGATGAATTCCCAGTAAGTTCTTTGTGTTGTGTCTATTCAACTCACAGAGTTGAACCTTCCTTTAGACAGAGCAGTTTGCAAACACTCTTTTTGTGGAATTTGCAAGTGGAGATTTCAAGCGATTTCAGGCCAAACTTAGAATGGGAAATATCTTTGTATAAAAACTAGACAGAATCATTCTCAGAAACTACTCTGTGTTGTGTGCGTTCCACTCGCAGAGTTTAACCTTTCTTTTCATAGAGCAGTTTGGAAACACTCTCTTTGTTAAGTCTGCAAGGGGATATTTAGACCTCTTTGACGCCTTCGTTGGAAACGGGATTTCTTCATATACAGCTAGACACATGAATCCTCAGTAACGTCTTTGTGTTGTGTGTATTCAACTCACAGAGTTGAACCTTTCTTTAGACAGAGCAGATTTGAAACACTCTTTTTGTGGATTTTACAAGTGGAGATTTCAAGCGATTTGAGGCCAATTGTAGTAAAGGAAATATCCTCGTTTAAAAACTAGACAGAATCATTCTCAGAAACTACTTTGTGATGTGTGCGTTCAACTCACAGAGTTTCACCTTTCTTTTCATAGAGCAGTTTGGAAACACTCTGTTTCTTAAGTTTGCAAGAGGATATTTGGACCACTTTGAGGCCTTCGTTGGAAACGGGATTTCTCAGTATACAGCTAGACAGATGAATTCCCAGTAAGTTCTTTGTGTTGTGTCTATTCAACTCACAGAGTTGAACCTTCCTTTAGACAGAGCAGTTTGCAAACACTCTTTTTGTGGAATTTGCAAGTGGAGATTTCAAGCGATTTCAGGCCAAACTTAGAAAGGGAAATATCTTTGTATAAAAACTAGACAGAATCATTCTCAGAAACTACTCTGTGTTGTGTGCGTTCCACTCACAGTGTTTAACCTTTCTTTTCATAGAGCAGTTTGGAAACACTCTGTTTGTTAAGTCTGCAAGTGGATATTTAGACCTCTTTGACGCCTTCGTTTGAAACGGGATTTCTTCATATACAGCTAGACACATGAATGCTCAGTAACTTCTTTGTGTTGTGTGTATTCAACTCACAGAGTTGAACCTTTCTTTAGACAGAGCAGATTTGAAACACTCTTTTTGTGGATTTTACAAGTGGAGATTTCAACCGATTTGAGGCCAATTGTAGTAAAGGAAATATCCTCGTTTAAAAACTAGACAGAATCATTCTCAGAAACTACTTTGTGATGTGTGCGTTCAACTCACAGAGTTTCACCTTTCTTTTCATTGAGCAGTTTGGAAACACTCTGTTTCTTAAGTTTGCAAGAGGATATTTGGACCACTTTGAGGCCTTCGTTGGAAACGGGATTTCTCAGTATAATGCTAGACAGATGAATTCCCAGTAAGTTCTTTGTGTTGTGTCTATTCAACTCACAGAGTTGAACCTTCCTTTAGACAGAGCAGTTTGCAAACACTCTTTTTGTGGAATTTGCAAGTGGAGATTTCAAGCGATTTCAGGCCAAACTTAGAAAGGGAAATATCTTTGTATAAAAACTAGACAGAATCAATCTCAGAAACTACTCTGTGTTGTGTGCGTTCCACTCACAGAGTTTAACCTTTATTTTCATAGAGCAGTTTGGAAACACTCTGTTTGTTAAGTCTGCAAGTGGATATTTAGACCTCTTTGACGCCTTCGTTTGAAACGGGATTTCTTCATATACAGCTAGACACATGAATGCTCAGTAACTTCTTTGTGTTGTGTGTATTCAACTCACAGAGTTGAACCTTTCTTTAGACAGAGCAGATTTGAGACACTCTTTTTGTGGATTTTACAAGTGGAGATTTCCAGCGATTTGAGGCCAATTGTAGTAAAGGAAATATCCTCGTTTAAAAACTAGACAGAATCATTCTCAGAAACTACTTTGTGATGTGTGCGTTCAACTCACAGAGTTTCACCTTTCTTTTCATAGAGCAGTTTGGAAACACTCTGTTTCTTAAGTTTGCAAGAGGATATTTGGACCACTTTGAGGCCTTCGTTGGAAACGGGATTTCTCAGTATACAGCTAGACAGATGAATTCCCAGTAAGTTCTTTGTGTTGTGTCTATTCAACTCACAGAGTTGAACCTTCCTTTAGACAGAGCAGTTTGCAAACACTCTTTTTGTGGAATTTGCAAGTGGAGATTTCAAGCGATTTCAGGCCAATCTTAGAAAGGGAAATATCTTTGTATAAAAACTAGACAGAATCATTCTCAGAAACTACTCTGTGTTGTGTGCGTTCCACTCACAGAGTTTAACCTTTCTTTTCATAGAGCAGTTTGGAAACACTCTCTTTGTTAAGTCTGCAAGGGGATATTTAGACCTCTTTGACGCCTTCGTTGGAAACGGGATTTCTTCATATACAGCTAGACACATGAATCCTCAGTAACTTCTTTGTGTTGTGTGTATTCAACTCACAGAGTTGAACCTTTCTTTAGACAGAGCAGATTTGAAACACTCTTTTTGTGGATTTTACAAGTGGAGATTTCAAGCGATTTGAGGCCAATTGTAGTAAAGGAAATATCCTCGTTTAAAAACTAGACAGAATCATTCTCAGAAACTACTTTGTGATGTGTGCGTTCAACTCACAGAGTTTCACCTTTCTCTTCATAGAGCAGTTTGGAAACACTCTGTTTCTTAAGTTTGCAAGAGGATATTTGGACCACTTTGAGGCCTTCGTTGGAAACGGGATTTCTCAGTATACAGCTAGACAGATGAATTCCCAGTAAGTTCTTTGTGTTGTGTCTATTCAACTCACAGAGTTGAACCTTCCTTTAGACAGCGCAGTTTGCAAACACTCTTTTTGTGGAATTTGCAAGTGGAGATTTCAAGCGATTTCAGGCCAAACTTAGAAAGGGAAATATCTTTGTATAAAAACTAGACAGAATCTTTCTCAGAAACTACTTTGTGTTCTGTGCGTTCCACTCACAGACTTTAACCTTTCTTTTCATAGAGCAGTTTGGAATCACTCTGTTTTTTAAGTCTGCAAGGGGATATTTAGACCTCTTTGACACCTTCATTATAAACGGGATTTCTTCATATACAGCTAGACACATGAATTCTCAGTAACTTCTTTGTGTTGTGTGTATTCAACTCACAGAGTTGAACCTTTCTTTAGACAGAGCAGATTTGAAACACTCTTTTTGTGGATTTTACAAGTGGAGATTTCAAGCGATTTGAGGCCAATTGTAGTAAAGGAAATATCCTCGTTTAAAAACTAGACAGAATCATTCTCAGAAACTACTTTGTGATGTGTGCGTTCAACTCACAGAGTTTCACCTTTCTTTTCATAGAGCAGTTTGGAAACACTCTGTTTCTTAAGTTTGCAAGAGGATATTTGGACCACTTTGAGGCCTTCGTTGGAAACGGGATTTCTCAGTATAATGCTAGACAGATGAATTCCCAGTAAGTTCTTTGTGTTGTGTCTATTCAACTCACAGAGTTGAACCTTCCTTTAGACAGCGCAGTTTGCAAACACTCTTTTTGTGGAATTTGCAAGTGGAGATTTCAAGCGATTTCAGGCCAATCTTAGAAAGGGAAATATCTTTGTATAAAAACTAGACAGAATCTTTCTCAGAAACTACTTTGTGTTCTGTGCGTTCCACTCACAGAC